>NC_060128.1:119328112-120750612 GCF_021461395.2 Schistocerca americana
TTATCGTGTTTTGAACTCATGTACCACCTAAATGCACCCCATCCACAGAATGGATCTATCTGTTCATCGATTGGCAAATTTTCGTTTGGTAGATATTTCCAATGGCTATGATTTACATCACCACAAATCTTTCTGAATGCAGCAAATGTATCTTTCTCTCTTCAAACGTTTTTGTAGCTCTGTCATTGAACTGCAGAAACAATAACAAGTCTTCAAATCTCTGATGACCCATTGTGGCTCTAAATTTTGGTGGACTGTTCTTTTTGATTCACAATACTCTTACTCTAAATATTGGTGTACTGTACTTTTTGATTCACAATACTCTTACTCTTAATATTGGTGGTCTGTACTTCTTACTCCACAGTACTCTTGCATTACACAAATTGCTTTTTAGATAACCATATGTTATCAAATGAGCAATCAGAGCTCTTATTTCTACACTATCACTATTTCTTCAACTCTTCTCAACTTTCTCTTCCTTATACATTGTTTCAGCTTCATTGTTAGTAAAACGCACACTTTTCTCTACAATATCTGAAAAAAAATCTATAATTCAAATGCATCTGTCAGTGTTAAAACAGTTTTCAAAGGAGGAAGCTTGCTTTCATGAACTTGGGATTTTATTATATTATGGTTTCTTATTTTATTCCATATAAAACATTCCTTCGAAGAAGTACTCCTTCAGTACTTTCAATATTACTGGCATCATCTTCATCTTACAGGTTCGAAATATCTCCTAAGTCATGCACATCATTTACTTCGCTGACAACATTTGTGTGATCATCTATGACAGGGGCGGGCAACCATTTACACGGTTCATGTGTACGCAGCACTGCAAGTGTGCTGGTCGCGTGCAATCGTCGACTGGGGCAATGGCGACAGCCGGCAGGTTGAGGACGCTGATGCGAAGTGACCAGTACTCAGTGAACGATGTATTTCAAGAACTGGAAAATGCCGAGTGAATCAAGGAAACGGAGACGTGGAGATTTGCTATCTTTTAAAAAGGAATGGGAGAATCAATTTTTCTTTGCGCAAAAACGTGAAAAGTCGAAATGTATAATATGTGGCAGTATTCTCGCTGGTCAGCGGAAGTTCAGTATTGAACGCCATTATAATAAATTTCACAAGGACGAGTACAATTTATTGTCGGATGCTGAGCGGATGGGGAAATTGACTGAGCTGAAGAAGAACGATCTGACAATACTAGATGAATCTCATGTAAACTGCTGTTGTCACGAGAGATCTACGACTTTCTTTCGTCATGTCACTCATCTAAACGATTTAACATTTTATGGAGCACTGTTTTCAATTTTTGAGGACGACAACAATGATAACCCTGCGGTACGAGCAAGTTATAAAATTCCACTTTATATGGCGAGAGCTGGAAAACCATTTTCTGAAGGTGAGTTTATAAAGGAGTGCATGATGTTGTTGATTTACTTTGCCCACTTAATGCAAATCACTTTCGAGCTATCATTTTTTCTCGGCGCACTGTAAGTTGTTGTATAAGTGCCATCACAAGTGACGTTTACTATCAATTAAGGAGTGCAGTGCAGGACTTTATTGCATTTTCAATTGCACTTGATGAGTCCACATATATTTAAGACACCGTGCAATTAGTGATTTATGTCCATGGCGTGGACACTGCTCTGCACATAACAGAGGATTTTTTAGATATGATAACTTTAAAAAGCATGCCCACCATCGCAGACATGCTAAAAGCCTTTGAAGAAGTTGTCGATTCAGCTGACTTAAACTGGGAACGTTTGGTGTCAGTGACAACAGACGGAGCGCCTGCAATGAAAGGGGAACAAATAGGATTTGCTGGATTACTAAGAAAAAAGCTACAGTGGACGGAAGTATCATTGTACAGCATACACTGCATTTTGCACCAAGAAGTACTCTATGCAAAAGCAGCAAAACTGGGGGACGTCATGCAAGTGGTTATTCGGGTAGTTAATTATTTGAGATCCCACGGGGTTACACATAGACAGTTTCACACATATTTAGCTGAAATTGGTGAAGAGTATGGTGACGTACCACACCACAGTGAAGTCCACTGGCTTAGCCACAGTAATTTACTCAAAAGATTTTTTGAGCTGAGAATAACAATAAATCAGTTTTAAAGAACAAAGGAAGGTACGAACGCAAATTAGAAGATCCAGAGTGGGTTGCCGACCTTGCATTTTTGGTGGACAATTCCAGACACATGAATGGTTCAAATGGCTACGAGCACTATGGGACTTAACTTCTGAGGTCATCAGTCCCCTAGAACTTAGAACTACTTAAACCTAAGTAGCCTAAGGACATCACACACATCCATGCCTGAGGCAGGATTCGAACCTGCGACCGTAGCGGTTGCGCGGTTCTAGACTGCAGCGCCTAGAACCGCTCGGCCACTCCGACCAGCACACATGAATGCATTGAACACAAGTTTGCAAGGAGAAAATCATCTAATTTTTGAAACAGCTGAAAAGGCGCAAGCTTTCACTAGCAAGCTTGAGCTGTGAGAACGACAGCTCACGTCAGGAAACGCAGTGCATTTCCATACTCTGTCCACTGTTCGAGAACAGAATTGCAAAGAATATGTTTCCATACTTAGAGCAATAAAAGAGGAATTTCTCAAGCGATTTGGGGATATTTCACATTTATCCCAAGCTTTTGAATGGTTCTCGAGACCATTTGCTGCTTCTGTAGATGATATTCATCCCAATTTACAAATGGAAGTAATAGATCTACAGTATAATTCTCGTTGAGAGACAAGTTCCTTTTGGCAAGACGTGTAATAGACTTTTATCACGACTTTCCACAGCAAGAGTTTCCTCATCTCCATTGTGATGCCGCGAAGATAATGTCAATGTTTGGCTCGACATACGTTTGTGAGAGATTTTTTTCTGTTATGAGAATTAATAAGTCCCGGTTAAGAGCAAACATCAGTGATGAAAATTTACGTAATTATTTGTGTTTGTCGGTGTTAGAAATTTTGTTCCAGACATTAAACGTGTTGTAAACACCACCTGTGATATTTAATTAAAGCGTATTGTAGGTAATAGGTTCTCTTCAAACCATGATTTCTTTCAAGCACTCCTACTAACCTTATTCCTTCATTCAATAAAGCAAGCTAGGAAACAAATCGCATTGCAGAGGAAGGAGCGGAGATACGGCATGGTGGGGAGGGGAGAAAAGCGTGTGGCCAGCTTTGGCCCTGTGTGCACGCAGAACACCTGTTAACTGCACACATGCAAGTGCACAGCACACGTGCAGGATTCCTGCCTGCCCCCGATCTATGACATCTTTAACCTCATCACTTGTGCTTTAAGTATTTCTTCAACTGTCGATGGAGATCCACCTTACGTGTTCTACGATTATTTGTCTTGAGTACCAAGGATCACCACCACTTAAATATAAGACCATGCCGAACTTGGTGTGATGTCACAGAGAACAGGCCAGCCTTGATGAGGCACTGAACTAACAGAATCGAGGTGCATGCATTGCAACCTTTCTCACACAGTAGCTTTATATGTCAGCTTCATGGTTAAGTGCCCATCATTTCTTTAATGGTCATAATTATTGTGATATTCCACAAACAACTAACAAATCCTAAAACATTGCAATGAAAAATAGGGGTCGCAATGAATTTACATTTGATGCATTTTAGACCATATGTTCTTTTGTATGAAGTGTAACTAACATTTTGAATTTTTCTTTAACCTTGGGTGGGAATCGATGTGTGTCTCTAGTTCAAGAAAATGGGTTTCATGTAGCACACTGGCTTCCAGTCGCACGTGCGTGGGAGTGAAATATTCATAACATCCCTCATATCTTGTAAACCCTTTGACATATCCAAACGACATTTTGGCAAATGATAGCCTGCAAAGAGGAGAGTATTTTTCCACATCGTTAACATCCAGAACTTTATCTAAGGCGATATAGCAGAAACTACAGTTGTTATTTTTTTTTCAAACCAGTATCGTAATTTTTTAAGGGTCATCGACAGCTACTGAAATTACTAATATGAAAAACACAATTTTTTTCTGTTATGTCACTGTCAACTGGTTCAAATGGCTCTGAACACTATGGGACTTAACTTCTGAGGTCATCAGTCCCCTAGAACTTAGAACTACTTAAACCTAACTAACCTAAGGACATCACACACTTCCATGCCCGAGGCAGGATTCGAACCTGCGACCGTAGTGACTGTCAACTGATGCAATAAGATATTTCATAAGCTATTGACCTCTCTGGCCACCAATTGCTTGTTTAATAAATTTTGTTTTAGGATTCTGTCCCAATAACTACTGCAAGTTGAGTTTGTGCAAGTTATAGTGTGTTTTGGTAAAAGAAGCAAAATTAAATCTGCCAAAAAAAAAAGAACTGTACCTGTTATACATAATTGGTGTTGCTTCCTCAAATGAAAAATGGTTAACACTTCAGACAAAAATAAATCACCAATTTTATAGCAACTTTGGTGCAATCGTGTAACCCATCATATTTTTAGTGGTGAACAACTAGAATGGAAACTTACCAACGGATTTTGTTCCTATTCTTCATCTGAGAGGTATGAAAATTATTTCCAGTAAGTTTTCGTTCCCCATCCAGAGTACAGTGGAGAACATCTCCACCTTCAATATCTTTTGAGGTGTTAAAATAAACTATATATATTTATAATATATTTTAACATTAGTGCAATGTCGCAAGCAGGGAAAAAGTAATTACTACCATGTTTCCATATTGTTGTTAACCTTAGACAAACAGGCATCAAATTTGTTATTTCTAATGGAAATGTTACATAGTTTAATTCTTAATTTCTTTGCGTGTTTTTGGTACTTGCATTGTTTAATTCATAAATTTCGGGCGTATTATAGTATTTGAGAGTTGTAGCATCGCGTTTTAGTACCTGAATAGTGCAAATTCGCGTAGTCTCCTTCCGCCGCCGAGCAGTGTCAGCAGTGCACAAGTAGCAGCATTACTGCATTTACTAGGCAGTCTTGTATTTTTATAACCGTTTAAATTTTGTCGATTTGTTTGCGCTCTCTGTAGATTAGTTCAGACATTCTTTGCAAAACAGTTTTTAGCATGGATAGGGACTGCAACTGCTGTGTTCGGATGCAGGCTGAGTTGGCATCCCTTCGCTCCCAGCTTCAGGCAGTGTTGGCTTCGGTCACACAGCTTGAGGCTGTTGCCAATGGGCATCACTGTGGGGGTCCGGATGGGGGTTTATCGGGGACGGCCAGCTCGTCCCACGCATCCCCCGATCGGACTACGACTGTGGTTGCCCGGGATACTGCCCGCATTGAGGCTGATCCTTCACCTGTGGTAGAGTGGGAGGTCGTCTCAAGGTGTGGCAGGGGGCGAAAGACATTGTGGAGGGCTGAACGGAAGGCCTCTCCAGTTTGTCTGACGAACCGGTTTCAGGCTCTGTCTCAGGATGATACTGATCTTCGGCCTGACATGGCTGCTTGTCCTGTTCCAGAGGTTGCCCCTCAGTCTGCAAGATCCGGGCGGTCGCAGAGGGTGGGCTTACTGGTAGTTGGGAGCTCCAACGTCAGGCGCGTAATGGGGCCCCTTAGGGAAATGGCAGCAAGAGAGGGGAAGAAAACCAATGTGCACTCCGTGTACATACCGGGGGGAGTCATTCAGATGTGGAAAGGGTCCTTCCAGATGCCATGAAGGGTACAGGGTGCACCCATCTGCAGGTGGTCGCTCATGTCGGCACCAATGATGTGTGTCGCTATGGATCGGAGGAAATCCTCTCTGGCTTCCGGTGGCTATCTGATTTGGTGAAGACTGCCAGTCTCGCTAGCGGGATGAAAGGAGAGCTCACCATCTGCAGCATCGTCGACAGGACTGACTGCGGACCTTTGGTACAGAGCCGAGTGGAGGGTCTGAATCAGAGGCTGAGACAGTTCTGCGATCGTGTGGGCTGCAGATTCCTCGACTTGCGCCATAGGGTGGTGGGGTTTCGGGTTCCGCTGGATAGGTCAGGAGTCCACTACACGCAACAAGCGGCTACACGGGTAGCAGGGGTTGTGTGGCGTGGGCTGGGCGGTTTTTTAGGTTAGATGGCCTTGGGCAAGAACAGAAAGGGCAACAGCCTCAACGGGTGCGGGGCAAAGTCAGGACATGCGGGGACCAAGCAGCAATCGGTATTGTAATTGTCAACTGTCGAAGCTGCGTTGGTAAAGTACCAGAACTTCAAGCGCTGATAGAAAGCACCGAAGCTGAAATCGTTATAGGTACAGAAAGCTGGCTTAAGCCAGAGATAAATTCTGCCGAAATTTTTACAAAGGTACAGATGGTGTTTAGAAAGGATAGATTGCATGCAACCGGTGGTGGAGTGTTCGTCGCTGTTAGTAGTAGTTTATCCTGTAGTGAAGTAGAAGTGGATAGTTCCTGTGAATTATTATGGGTGGAGGTTACACTCAACAACCGAGCTAGGTTAATAATTGGCTCCTTTTACCGACCTCCCGACTCAGCAGCATTAGTGGCAGAACAACTGAGAGAAAATTTGGAATACATTTCACATTAATTTTCTCAGCATGTTATAGTCTTAGGTGGAGATCTCAATTTACCAGATATAGACCGGGACACTCAGATGTTTAGGACGGGTGGTAGGGACAGAGCATTGAGTGACATTATACTGAGTGCACTATCCGAAAATTACCTTGAGCAATTAAACAGAGAACCGACTCGTGGAGATAACATCTTGGACCTACTGATAACAAACAGACCCGAACTTTTCGACTCTTTAAGTGCAGAACAGGGAGTCAGTGATCATAAGGCCGTTGCAGCATCCCTGAATATGGAAGTTAATAGGAATATAAAAAAAGGGAGGAAGGTTTATCTGTTTAGCAAGAGTAATAGAAGGCAGATTTCAGACTACCTAACAGATCAAAACGAAAATTTCTGTTCCGACACTGACAATGTTGAGTGTTTATGGAAAAAGTTCAAGGCAATCGTAAAATGCGTTTTAGACAGGTACGTGCCGAGTAAAACTGTGAGGGACGGGAAAAACCCACCGTGGTACAACAACAAAGTTAGGAAACTACTGCGAAAGCAAAGAGAGCTTCACTCCAAGTTTAAACGCAGCCAAAACCTCTCAGACAAACAGAAGCTAAACGATGTCAAAGTTAGCGTAAGGAGGGCTATGCGTGAAGCGTTCAGTGAATTCGAAAGTAAAATTCTATGTACCGACTTGACAGAAAATCCTAGGAAGTTCTGGTCTTACGTTAAATCAGTAAGTGGCTCGAAACAGCATATCCAGACACTCCAGGATGATGATGGCATTGAAACAGAGGATGACACGTGTAAAGCTGAAATACTAAACACCTTTTTCCAAAGCTGTTTCACAGAGGAAGACCGCACTGCAGTTCCTTCTCTAAATCCTCGCACAAACGAAAAAATGGCTGACATCGAAATAAGTGTCCAAGGAATAGAAAAGCAACTGGAATCACTCAATAGAGGAAAGTCCACTGGACCTGACGGGATACCAATTCGATTCTACACAGAGTACGCGAAAGAACTTGCCATGTGTACCGCAAGTCTCTAGAGGAATGGAGGGTTCCAAGTGATTGGAAAAGAGCACAGATAGTCCCAGTCTTCAAGAAGGGTCGTCGAGTAGATGCGCAAAACTATAGACCTATATCTCTGACGTCGATCTGTTCTAGAATTTTAGAACATGTTTTTCGCTCGAGTATCATGTCGTTTTTGGAAACCCAGAATCTACTATATAGGAATCAACATGGATTCCGGAAACAGCGATCGTGTGAGACCCAACTCGCTTTATTTGTTCATGAGACCCAGAAAATATTAGATACAGGCTCCCAGGTAGATGCTATTTTTCTTGACTTCCGGAAGGCGTTCGATACAGTTCCGCACTGTCGCCTGATAAACAAAGTAAGAGCCTACGGAATATCAGACCAGCTGTGTGGCTGGATTGAAGAGTTTTTAGCAAACAGAACACAGCATGTTGTTATCAATGGAGAGACGTCTACAGACGTTAAAGTAACCTCTGGCGTGCCACAGAGGAGTGTTATGCGACCATTGCTTTTCACAATATATATAAATGACCTAGTAGATAGTGTTGGAAGTTCCATGCGGCTTTTCGCGGATGATGCTGTAGTATACAGAGAAGTTGCAGCATTAGAAAATTGTAGCGAAATGCAGGAAGATCTGCAGTGGATAGGCACTTGGTGCAGGGAGTGGCAACTGTCCCTTAACACAGACAAATGTTATGTATTGCGAATACATAGAAAGAAGGATCCTTTATTGTATGATTATATGATAGCAGAACAAACACTGGTAGCAGTTACTTCCGTAAAATATCTGGGAGTATTCGTGCGGAACGATTTGAAGTGGAATGATCATATAAAATTAATTGTTGGTAAGGCGGGTACCAGGTTGAGATTCATTGGGAGAGTGCTTAGAAAAGTAGTCCATCAACAAAGAAGGTGGCTTACAAAACATTCGTTCGACCTATACTTGAGTATTGCTCATCAGTGTGGGATCCGTACCAGATCGGTTTGACGGTGGAGATAGAGAAGATCCAAAGAAGAGCGGCGCGTTTCGTCACAGGGTTATTTGGTAACCGTGATAGCGTTACGGAGATGTTTAATAAACTCAAGTGGCAGACTCTGCAAGAGAGGCGCTCTGCATCGCGATGTAGCTTGCTCGCCAGGTTTCGAGAGGGTGCGTTTCTGGATGAGGTATCGAATATATTGCTTCCCCCTACTTATACCTCCCGAGGAGATCACGAATGTAAAATTAGAGAGATTAGAGCGCGCACGGAGGCTTTCAGACAGTCGTTCTTCCCGCAAACCATACGCGACTGGAACAGGAAAGGGAGGTAATGACAGTGGCACGTAAAGTGCCCTCCGCCACACACCGTTGGGTGGCTTGCGGAGTATAAATGTAGATGTAGATGTAGTTTTCCAGCAGGCTGTTACTGACCCAATAATATTCTGGGGCTGTGAAAACACTGATGACCTGCAGAACCTTGGCAGCAATTGATCAAAGACGCTTTCAGTGGTGACTTATGATGTATTTGTAGTAAGAAAATTCACTCTCCCGTTCTGTGCAGGGATAGGAGCAGAAAGATAGTATACTATTTACTGTAATTTTTAATATATCAAAGATGAATGAATTGTAGAAAGAAAATCCTTTGGTAAGTTTTACTGTGCAGTTTATAGTAAAAAAGAGAATAAATTTCGGGAATGTTATGAATATTTCATTCCTTCACATGTACAATCAGAAGTAAACACGTGACACAAAATACAGCTGGCCAGTTGGCTGAGCGGTTCTAGGCGCTACAGTCTGGGACTGCGCGACCGCTACAGTCGCAGGTTCGAATCCTGCCTGAGGCATGGGTGTGTGTGATGTCTTTAGGTTAGTTAGGTTTAAGTAGTTCTAAGTTCTAGGGGACTGATGACCTCAGAATTCAAGTCCCATAGTGCTCAGAGCCATTTTTTGAACAAAATACATTTTCACGATACTGGAGGCAGATATTGACCCCCTTCCCACCCATGTTCAAAGTAAAATTCAAAATATTAGCTACATTTCATACACAGCAACACATAGTCTAATGTGCACAATAATAAAATTCGTAGCGACCCCAACTTTCATTATAATGTTTCAGAATTTCTTAGCTATATGTGAAGTATCACATTAGCTATGACCAATAACGAAATGATGAGCACTTCTTCATTAAACTGACTTATAAAGTTACAATGAACGCAAAAACCAAATTTTTTGCGGAACATATTCTGTAAAATGATTTGAGAAAGATTGCAGAGTGTGACCCTCGATTCTGTCGGTTCTGCGCCTCACTAACACTGGCCCATTCTATGTGACGTCACACTGAATGCTCTGCCACCTTCTTTTTATGTACAATGACATGAAAGAAGAAATGACTTTGTGTAGCCTTATTTTGTAATCAGCTCCTGTCACCAGCAGAGGAAGGGGAAAATGTATACAATAAAACATGTCACACAAAAAGTGCTGAAATTCGTATTTCCCACTTAAGGTGACAGATACTGATTATCGACTTATGTGATCGTTAGAGACGATACACTGCAGGAGCCATTCTTGCATATAAATTAAAGGAGCTGCTCATTATCGCTTCATATTAGTATAATCATTGCAATTTTTAAAGTTTTTACTCGTTTTTCTATCTTTAGAAGTGAGAATCTGACAACTTTGCGAAAGGACCTAACGTTGTGGTATGTGAATGACAAAATAGCCGAATTTGACGTCATGTCATCATGGTGCTGTGTGGTGTTGTAAGTGCCATGTTCGTACCTGGAAATCTGCTCCTTTTTATATATTTGCCCTAAACTGCCGCCACTATGATATGGAGTCCAAAAAGGACGAAGAACACAAATTTAGTAAAAATGTGTAGGAGAAAGTGTCCTAAATAGACGTAGTGTGGTAAAATGACGTACCATGTGTATCTTGCTACTGCCACGAGAAACAGCACTTTATGGTACTCAGTGGTAAACAGTCATGCTCTGGTATTGGCGACGCTGTTACATAAGAAATGGCAACGCCGCTTGCTTCGAAGCTGACGTGTTATGTGAAGAATCAGCACCTACACACTGGGTTTCAGAAGTTGTGATTTGTTCTTCTGTAGCATACTACACCCAGATCATTTTATTTATAATACTTCTTATACAGAAGGTGAATAAACGCTTACTTGTACACGGAATGCTGTAACTGCAGGTAAATGACATATCATGAAAGGAGAAAATACCACATTTTATGCTTCCTATCTTTCCATTCGTTTCTATTTTGATAATGTAACATGTATTTCATTGTTATTATTATTATTATTCAGTAATAATGGTTGGAAATTATAAGAGATTCGGGAACTGACTCTCATAGGATTCAGACAGCATGCAGAAGGTTGTTGATGTTGTTAATGGTTCAAATGGCTCTGAGCACTATGTGACTTAGCTGCTGTGGTCATCAGTCACCTAGGACTTAGAACTACCTAAACCTAACTAACCTAAGGACATCACACACATCCATGCCCGAGGCAGGATTCGAACCTGCGACCGTAGAGGTCGTGCGCTTCCAGCCTGTAGCGCCTAGAACCATTCGGTAACTTCGGCCGGCTTGTTGTTAATAATAAGCAAATGGGCTAGCAGCATGCCTCAAAAATGTTCAATATTCCTCAAGCTATTTTATGAAGGAGAGTATAAGGTATGAATAACCAAATCCTAAGAGTTGGCAAAAGGTTAAGTTCGGTTCCAGTAAATGCTTCCAACACAGCTAGCAACTAAGCTGTTCTAGGATATTAAATACCTTGAACCCGGGCTATTCAATGATGTCAGGAAACTGGCATTCGGTTCACCAAGAGGAATAAAACTGGCAACATATTCAGCAAGCAGGTAAATACCTATTTAATATAATCAGACAAACAATAAGCATTTAATAGCCTGCCTATAATTCGATAAACCACAGTTTTGTGATGTTTACATGGGGCTTTTCTAAATAAAAGTGACTATCTACAGAAGACATATGAGAATTTCAGTTTGCCAAACGAGTCTCATGACATGTGATTTTGTAGGCTTACTAATAGAACATTGTGATAATCATATAAGGTATAATATAAATCTCTTTTGTAAATCACCGTATGATTAATAGCTTTTTGTGTTAACTAACAAAAAAATAATGCTTGTGATACAAAAAATTAACCCATAGTATATTTTTCCCTTATGGTATGTCATTTTAGGACATTGGTGCTTGGTTTGAAGAACATTCTAGACAATTCGAGCAATGATTTGTCCACCCAGAACAATTAAGGGACATAATTGACAAGTCAGTTTGTGCACAGAACCCTGCACCAGCAACTCTTTCTCAATTATGGACAGCTATAGAGGCAGCATGCTTCATTATTTCTGTAGGGGACTTCCAAAGACTTGTTGAGTCAATGGCACGTCGAGTAGTGCACAACGCCAGGCAAAAGGAAGCCCAAGACGACATTAGGAGGAATCCCATGACTTTTTTCGCCTCACTGTACTTCCTCTTGATAATGCGAATAAATTCTCGGAACAAGTCATATTAAGCATGAAAAAATACGTAACTAGAGCAATGTTCCATTATCTAAACCATGAATGACACAGTTGCAGGCTTTCCAAAAACATCGATAATGACCAATGAAATTAAGAAACAGCGTTTCTTAAATGGGTGTCGTGTATGCAGATATGAGAGGCCACTTTCATGAGGGGAAACTGAAACGCTTGTTCACCCATTCTCAAATAATTTTCATTATTCTTTATGTCCTCACACACTAACTCACGAAGCAAATTCTGGCGAACACTCTGTCTACCTCTTCTCGCTATACGTTGTTTTACACACAATCGTTTCCATTTCTCTTTCTTCTCAGGCAGTGTGTTCACCATCAACAATTGCTGTTGTACAAGCAGTTAACTGTTTGGCTTCCATTATGGAACTACTATGGCGAAAAATCTTAGGATAGCGTAATAGCTCCAGTGAAGTAATTTGGTCAAAGACAGTTGACAGATTCTTTGACAAAGATCTTTTGCAGAGTGATACAGGTCTCAGGCTTTCTTGCATTTGTGTCAGCATGCAGTAACACTACATTGCTGACTTCACACAAACGTGTGCTCCAGCCACTCTACTCGTCCTAATGACGTCACACTTGGGTTTGACGGAATGAACTTTTTTAAGATCTGTTTAGGACAGATGTATTTTATGGCAATATTTGCCGACAGTAGATTTGTTCTCAGCATTGCTACAAAGTGGTTGCTGTGTCGGAACTTTGTGAAATGGATGGGCAATATTGCTCATGTTGCAGGTAGTTGCCAACGTATTGCCACCGTTGTTCACCAAGCGTGAAGAATATTTCGTATTTCCGGCAATATCTATCCCTGTCCTTGTCTGTGAATGCTTCCTTGTCACTCTCAGCTTTATTTTCTACTTCTCATAACGATAGCGTCGCAGTCATGTTCCTTTATTTTTCGTTTATTTGCAGTAAAGTTTCTGAGGGCAAACAATATCGTTTCGCTTTTGTTCGAAAACGTGCGAACATACAGTTTGTTGTCATGAGTTTCCCCTGGAGGCTCAAAGGAGGCAGTTGTGTTGCCATTCTATCTGCATCTAAAACCGTAGAAAATGACGATTGTTTAAGTTGCAGGCCAACCACGACGATTTTTTGGTGATGGATATCGGCGGCCAACTGGCCTGCTGAAACTACTTCCAACCTCCGTTGCACGGACATGTAATAGCTGTGGTGGGGCGCACTGCACCATGGTGCTGCACCGGCGCGAGGACCGATAGGGTTGCTGGCCTCCGCTCTCTGGGTGACATTATCCAGCGAACAGCGAACAGCAAGCTGTTGTACGTGGGGTCGGGACAGGGACACGAACTTGCGGCCTCCTGAGAGCAAAGCTGTCTGTGATCACTAACCGAGCTGTCCTGGTTGGACAATCGGACCTGCTGAGGCTCACTACAATGACAGCGGTCGGCTGCTTCCTTCGGCGTTCTACATGGGGTCCATGAGTCGCACTTTAGGAAATAGTCAGCCAAGTTCTGGGCTACAGGCGCAGTTAATGCACACGGAGGCCACTTAGCTATGGCGCGAGCAGGGGTGCCAAATCTGCAAGGCTGGGCGACCGGACGCCGACGCTGCAGATTCTGACCATGGCATTGGCGCTGACTCACGCACACACACAGTTCATCGGAAGTCCTTCTGTGTAACTTCGATTTAATAATGTCAATGAAAAACTTGCTTGTGTTTCTCTGTTCGCTTCGGCGTGAGTCACCCCTCCTCCCAAACCATACCTCTTGGTGTTCTGACATATTACAACCCCTGAGCTTGGGATTGTAGCAGCCATGTTTCATGTGGAAAAGGCGCCTCTGCATTGTCTGGCTAATGATAGATACATACAACAGCTTCTGAGCGCCTGTTAACAAACTAAACACAATTACCACACAACAAAAACACAATCTAACAGAACAGTCATGATACTACATGCTGTAAAAGTTCTTACCATTTGACAGCTGGAGTGACACTAGCGCTCCAAGCAGTGAGAAAGCAGAGAGTTAACTGCGTCTGAATGACAATATTCTTTTTTAATTACTTTTCTACTCACTTAACCAAATAGTTGTTATGTTTTGCATTCCATGCATTAATAAATTACCAAGAGACATAAATTAAAGTGAAATAAATGTGAAAACAACCAAATCTCACTGGTTCAGTAACATAAACTACAACTTACTCATGAAGAAATGCTTCTGAACATGAGTATAACTGCAGCTTACTTTAATGAATACAAGAGAATATAAACACATACATGATCAGCATGTATTTCTGTTGTTGCATGTTCTTACTATGAAAATAACTTTCATTGAAATGTAAAAGTTTTTTATGGAGCGTAATGACGCCCATTTTTACACTTCACTCGACTTTCTAATAAATGCACATTTTCTTAATTGTAATTACTTTTTCTGCAAAAGCGAATATTTAGTAAATTTTTACCTTTTGTGGTTCATATGTAACAGTTATTGTAGAATTGGCTTCTTCTGTGTTGGGAATCAGTTTTATTCCCTTTGACGTTTTACTGTTGCATCTGTGTGGTTTTCCATTCAGTTACTGATGTGGTTGCTTACTTTATAAGTAAAATAATATAGTTGTTAGAATCTGTGCAAGTTACCTACGTTCCACTTACACTGCTATGGATGGAAATGTAAAAACCGAAACTTCGCATTGTTGGGTAGACACACCATTTTTCTGCGAAGATCAGGTATTCTGGTGTTTACTAGCAATGTTTTGTTATCACAGGAGAATGACAGTCTTCAGTAAATATCTGTACATTACAAGAGAATCGGAAACAAACTATCCTATAAGGTGCCGTTTCATAGCTCCCAGGGTCCATTGGAAACTAATGAATGACAGATGTGCTATCATTTATTACTTATTGTCGATTTTTATTGCATTACATATGCTGTTAATTGTATAAATTACGTTATAAATGAATATAAACGGAAATATTCGTATTCACGCGATACTGCATATAGAAGCATAACCTGCTGGCCACTTGGGTCACTGCTTTTGCAGCAGGTAACAAAAAATAGACAGAGTGTCATGACTGCTGTCTTAGACTGTGATAACAGTGATGGCAGGACAAGCTGGAAAGGGTAACAAAGATTACAACTGAACTTAATGCGAAAAAAAATGCTTAAGAAAATATTATTAAAAAACTTGACTGTTTTTAGCAATAGCACTCTGCAAGGAATGTTTATAAATTATCTGTAGTATTTTATATGAGCATACATTCATGTATTCCATTTCTACACTCCATAATTAAAATTGTAGACAGGTGGATAATATTCTACATTAGATCCCCACATGCTAAACACAGTTCAGTCGATTATCCATATCAGTATCACAAATCTGTGAATATAGACACCAGATGTTAGCACTTTCACTCATCTTTGTAGGTGTGAGTGTAATTATTCTACTCTCTCTCTCTCTCTCTCTCTCTCTCTCTCTCTCTGTGTGTGTGTGTGTGTGTGTGTGTGTGTGTGTGTGTGTGTGTGTGTGTGTGTGTGTGTGTGTGCGTGTGTGTGTTGGGGGGGGCTATGAGAATTCTCCCAGGAGCATGGGTAGAACGGATGTGATCCTTTTTGTATATGTAGTGTTACTCAAAATGCATATTAATAGAGGAAAATCATTTTAACACCATCCTGCTCCACTTTGTAGAAAGAATAAAATCGCTTATTTAAGTACTAATAATAATAATAACATATGACAATAAAAAGCTAAACAGAGGATCACAACATGAGCTTACAGGCTGATGGATGATGATACAGGACCACCAAGAGCTACAGTTATCGAGAGTAGTGTTAACCTATCACACTGTGACGAAATGGGCTGAGTCAGTGCTGACTGCATATCCAATCATCTCTCTCCAACACATGTTCACTCACCTCCAAAAAGGACAATTTTATATGTGTCGAAAGCAGTATATATACATCATCGTATGCTGATAGAGATAACAACTGAAAAAATGGTTGATAATCAGACAAACGCTGAACAGTAGTAGTATTAGGTCCTGTAGATAAATTACAAACTTATCAAGATTTCATTTATAGTAACATCAACATGTGATCCCTGTTTATAGGTTGTGGACTCATGCTGCTTTAGATTGCATCCAAATATTTTTACAATTCAATTATGTATGCCTTGCAATTCACATGTATTGAGGGAGAAAACCACTGTATTCAGGACAATAAAATCATTTCTGTTTCCTCATATACACAGATCTAGAGAAATAATGACACACTTGTCTCGTCACCATGTCTCTCTAGAACATACCATAATTCTATTACTAAAGCATACTACATGAAGCTCGAAAGAAACTGGTATAGGCATGCATATTCAAATACAGAGATACGTAAACATGCAGAATACGGCGCTACAGTCGGCAACGCCTATATAAGACAAGTATCTGGTGCAGTTGTTAGATCGGTTACGCTGCTACAATGGCAGGCTATAAAGATTTAATTGAGTCTGAACGTGGTGTTATATTCGGCGCACGAACGATGGGACACAACATGTCTAAGGTAGCGATGAAATGGGTACTTTCCTGTCCGACCATTTACGAGTGTACTGCGAGTATCAGGAATCCGGTTGTAACCTCCCCACAAAAAATAATAAAATAAATATTATTTGGTTAATGATTCTAATTTTAGTGTAACCTCAGAATAAAATTGGTTCCTATTTATAACCTCCCTACAGAAATTCCTTCACATTTAACCTCCACACAAAATTTGTTTCCCATTTAATGTAGGCTCGAAACAAAAAAATTCCTAAACCTCATAATAAAAAATAATTTCAGTAACCTGGTAAATTTTGGACGACAGCAGTGCTGCGTCACGGCCCTGTAAGATCATTCTGAATAAAAAAAGCAAAAATTCTTACCTCAATAAAGTCGCCAACTATCTGCTCTTACAATAACTTTTTCCGGCACAGCTCTGTGCAATGCTGGCCGATAGATTTGTCATTTATGAAAGGAAGCAACTGATTTTTCTTTTGCGACAATCGGAATGATCATGGATTGGAGAAATTAGTAAATTCTTTAAATTGAAATGAATGCTTGTTAGAAATTACTTTATATGACAAAGATTATTATGAAGACATTTTTAAAAGATTTACACGGGAGTTCAGATACATTACTAGACATGCGCGAGGCTGCTTTTTACCTTATACAATAATACTCAGGCTCCGGCATCGCTGCACCGCGACCGGCCCAGCCAACATGATACACTATACCAGACAAGAGCAGACTCCAGACCAGACACAGACTAGCGCAGACTAGCAACAACTTACTGCTACAGCTACACAGTTCCTACTGCAGTCAACACTGCTCTCTGGTCAACGATTCTCTTATACCTTGCATATTGCAGGCAGCGCATGAGCAATACATCGAAATTACATCTGCTCGGACCTCTTACTCGGTAAAACATCAAATCTCCGATATCGGTGCGGACGGAAAAACATCCTGCAAGAATGGGACCGATGACGACTGAAGACAATCGTTCAAGGTCACAGAAGTGCAACCGTTCCTTAAATTGCTGCAGATTTCAATACTGGGCTATTCAACAAAACATCATCGATATCGGCTTTCGGAGCCGAACGTTCGTGTACCCTTGATGACTGCTCAACACAAAGTTTTACACCTCGCCTGGGCCCATCAGCACCGACATTGGACTGTTGATGACTGGATACATGTTTCCTGGTCAGACGAGTGTAGTCTCAAATTGTGTGGAATGTATGGAAATGTACGGGTATGGAGACAACCTCATGAATCCATAGACCCTGTATATCAGCAGGAGACTGTTCAAGCGGGTGGAGGCTCTGTAATGGTGTGGACCGTGTGCAGTTGGAGTAATATGAGGCCCCTGATACGTCTAGATACGACTCTGACAGATGGTAAGCATACTGTCTGATGTTAAGTCCCATAGTGCTTAGAACCATAGTGTTCAAGATGGTGGAGGCTCTGTAATAGTGTGGGGTGTGTTCAGTTGGAGTCATATGGGACCGCTGATATTACTAGATACAATTTAGTTGTCATGTACATAAGCACCCTGTCCAATCATTTGCATCCATTCACGTCCTTTGTGCATTCCAACGGACTTGGGCAATTCCAGCAGGACAATACAACACCCCATACGTCCAGAATTGCTACAGAGTGCCTCCAGGATCACTCTCCTGAGTTTATACACTTTTGGTGCCCACCAAACTCTCCAGACACGAAGATTATTGAGCATATCTGGAATGCTGGTCAGAAGAGATCTCCACCCCTTGTACTCTTACGGATTTATGGACAGCCCTGCAGGTTTCATGGTGTCACTTCCCTTCAGCACTACTTTAGGCGTTAGTTGAGTCCATGCCACGTCGTGTGCAGCACTTTTGAGTGCTCGCAGGAACCCTACATTATATTACACGGGTGTACCACTTTCTTTGGCTCTTCAGTGTGGTATGTGGTGCCATTCCTTCTCTTTTATCAACTCGTTACAGCCCCTGTGTACCGATTGCTCTATCTGTATAATGCTTTTTTTATTTGATAGTGTATGTTTAAAACCATGTCCCTCCATACCTCAATTTGTATAAATAACAAACCACATATATGTTTCCAATGGACCTGTGAGTATCTCAACCTTTAGCTCAGATCTCTCAGTCATTTTTTGAACCAGATGGTGCTGTGGTTCTAACAGTTCTCTCTTCCCTGGTACAAACTTACAGTTTACTTGCAAAGTATCCAAGATGTCTTCTTTCTTATAAAATATGATCTGTAATTAACGCTCTTGAAAACTAGAATCAACTTTTGTAATAATTTGAAATTTTGAAAAATATCCCATTCCCCCTTTTTAATTTTGAAAAATGAAAACTTTTGTTATAACATATATTAAAGAAGCTTTCGAACCACATACATCCCTGTGTAATGGAGCTAGTTTCTGAAATACCATTTCTGGAAAATAATGTAAGAGTATTTTCAATATACCTTATTAAAACATCTTATCACTCATTACTGTTCTAATTATTTCTTTTATGTATATTTGTGTTTTTTTGTAAATTGTTATTTTGCATTTTGCATTCATAGTTTTTTGTTTTTTAATTTACTGTTTCACATATATGTAGTTTGCTAGTTGAAAATAATAACTAAACCAGTATTACAGAAAAAAAATAATTTCAGTAATATTCATCTGTATGGAAATGATTAAAGAATAACGTTTTTTACACCATGTACTTAAAATGAACGAAATTTCGTGTAATACACTCGATAGAGAAGATAAAACAAAATTCAGCAGGATTTCCAATTTCATGGGTGATACTCAAAATATACTGATTTGTATTAGGAATATTTCAGTACACTGGTAAGTCTTGGCAAGGGAATTGGTCATAAACTAGTGACTGTAGCTTGATTGTATTTTTTATCAAGTGGAGATTACCATAATCAGCCAACATAACTAGATCCGAAAGTCTTCTCACAAAATACTTCCAACATCTAAAGTCATATACATTTCACGGCCGTACCTGTGCCATCAAACCCTTTGGGAACATCAGATATTCCTTGTCCTCAGCTAAAATGCTCAAATCGATTTGTTTCTTCTTTTCACACTGACTACCTGCCGTTTCATAGTTTTAAAAGAAACTAGTGGGAAGTGTGGACTGACAATTCAAGAATCTCTTTTTGATGCCCCAAATTTCCTTGTAACAGTATCAAAATCTGTTAAACTGCATATCTTTGGACCTGGTCAAAATAAATTTAAAAGATGTTTTCTTTCTCAGTGAGGGAGAAATATCTATATTATTGTAAGATTCGTTTGGTGGTCAATGTGTAAAAACCATTTAGAACATCTTACCTGAGTACAAGGAACTTGTTCATCTGCCGATCCCAAAGGGCTCAATGGCACAGGTGCACATATGGGAAGTTTATAGCTCTTGGTGTTGGAAGAATTTCATGAGAAGACTTACAGATCTAGTTCTGTTAAATCATTATGATGTCAATCTCCACTTGAGAAACAACAGTATCAAGCTGCCATGGAGGTAGAATAAGGGGAGATGGCGTTACAGACTTGGGCTGTACGTTGTTTTGAAGCCAGTGGGCGGGGCCTGCCGCCATCTTGGATCCCCCAAAACATTAGCAGACGAGTGTTTACAATTGCTTCTTGTTCGTTATTTATGTCGTGTGCACGTGATATTTGTTTTATATAGTAAATGTTACACGGTTTTAGTGAACAACACAGCATAAGGAACGCAACTTCAAACGTTTTTCTGATCTTAAATGCGTATTCGATACAGTAATACGTAAAAATATTACGCTTCTTGCCTCAGTATTGTAATTCCTTTTTGTTTATACACTTCGAATAACCGAGAAGAGACGTATGTGCTATGAAAAGCGTGCTTTTGTAATCAATTTCTATTCACTTTCATTGTGTTTGTGTCGATAATTGATAAAGCCAGAACTCCAAAAACAATGATTGATAGTTTAGAGGCACCGATTTGTATTCGTTGCATTTGCAAGTCAAATGCAAATTTTAAATGTTCACGTTTGCAAGAAACTTACCTTATTTCCTTTGGTGTCCCATAGACGTATGCAGGGATGATATAAACAAGCCAGCTGTCATGTCAACAAAGTGAAAAATACGTTAAATTACGAAGGAACAGAACTGAATTTAAGATTGTCAGGCCCATTGCAATTTTCACAACTGCTTTGTTTTTAAATTGTACCTACAAATGACAATCCGTGTGGCAAATAACAGCAATTTACAGGGTAACACGAGAACACAGTGATTAATGTATTGATCTGAGCCTGGACTCCGATAGGGGACTTTGCTTTAACAAATACGTAACCATTTAAGTACTTATAATTTAACCACTGTAACAGGTGTTCCACACATTTTACTGAAGATTTAATTAACTACATGTAGTTACATTAGTTTTATATTAAATTATTGCATTTTAAAACATTAGTCCCCATTTCCAGGATATTTCTTGCCAGGACTTTTCAGTTACTTCAGAATAACCAAACAATGAAAACCAAGTGTATTGCTCATTTCCAGAGAGCTCTTCGCCTTGGATTGATAGGAAATCTAAAGTCAAATCACAGAAATAAAACCATACTGTAAAACTTTACAGTGCATCAAAATTTCAAGTATATATAAGAAAATAGCGCTTAAATAAGTCCACTTACGATTGAAATGTGATTTGTTTAAACTTTAGACTACATTCAGAACGATTAGTACACCCGTAAGCGACGCAAGCCGGCATTTTTTATCAAAACACTTCACGAGTACACTGAATCAAACCACCAGAAGCGAATGTTTTGGGGTAACTAACATGGCGGACCTTCTCTTGGGTCGGCTTCAAGTTTGTGACGTCATGACAACTCCTCTTATTTTTATCTCCATGCAAGCTGCAGTCATTAGTATATATTCAATTCTCTTTGACAAGGGTTACCAATATACTGAAATATGCCTGATACAAATCAGCATATTTAGAGGATGCCCCAAGACAATTCGAAATCCCACGGAATTTTATTTTATATTTCTTCTCTGTCGAGTATATTACATGAAGAAATTTCGTTCACTTGATGTGCATGGTGTAAAAAATGTTATCTTTTAAGTATCTCCTAACAGATTATTATTATTGTAATTATTTCATGGCATGATAATGAGTTACTTATTATTTTCAGTTAGCAAAATGCACATATCTGAAATGGTAAACTAAAAAGAAACAAGCAAAAAAGCTATGAATGTAAAACATAAAACAACAATTTAAAACATAACACAACCACAGTATAAGTAAAATAAATAATTAGAATAGTAGTGAATGTTTACATATTTTAATTATGTGTGTTGAAAATACTTCATTGTGTACAGCTTATTATCCAAAAATGGTGTTTCAGACACCAGCTCCATTACACAGGGAAGTATGTGGCTTGAAAACTTCTTTAATGTATGTTGTAACAAAAGTTTTCATTTATTGAAAATTAAAAAGTTTGTTGCGGTGGATTTTGCCAAATTTCGTATTATTACAGAAGTTGATAATACAGTTTTAAAGAACACTAATTACATGTCAACATTTATAAGAAAAATATCGTATAATTGTTTTGAAGATACGCCCTGTAAACCTAAAATTCCAAATTACCATCTGGGGTGTGTCTTGGCCATTAAAAGTGAAATTGGGCACAAACAAAAAATGTGTTTTGCACTATTTTTCCCCCACTACATACCTCCCAAGTTTCATAAAGATCGTTTATTGACACCTGGGAATGTTCTTTTGCAAGTGCCAAAGCCAATGCTGGAACACGTCCATGTATATGGATTTGTTGTGGAGGTTGAGTGTTGACGTTATTCTGTTGTAAACACACATACACACACCAGCAGAGAGAGAGACAGAGAGATAGAGAGAGAGAGAGAGCTCAGTTGTGCTATTTTATACGTGTAGGCTTCCCATGGGAATAAAGCGAGTCAGAGATACTTCCCCTGATAACTTACTTAAAGAGTGGGCGAAATGGCTCAACGAAAAGAACACTCCAATTTCGTATGAATAAAACTAGAGAAGTTTCCCACAAATCGAGAAAAATTCTCCTTATTTGGAAGTGAGCCCTGTAGCATACTTCGAACTGAGCAAGTTCTGTTGATATTAAATTTTACCGTGTTTTTTTCGTAAAAATCGCAGAATTTATTTTGCTCGCAAGGTAACAAAAGATATGCTTAGTAAGAAACACTGAAGAGAAACTGCGAGAGTTTATTCAGGTTTAACAAAAAACATTATTTGGTTGACGAAATTTTTTCCTGAAAATTATAAAAGTACCGAGGGCAACGAAGCGAAAATGATAACATTTTTGTACTTTTTAGTAGACGTAAGTTTTCAGACTAGGAGAAGACTTACTGGGTATAAACCAGACATCTTTTACTAACATTTTCGGATGTTCATCATGTTTACTCAGAGCACGAATCCTGTATTTTGGGATATTGGAAGTACGTAGGAGGATCGTAAATATTAATAACTTGTTTATTACATACGAAGCGATCTGCTTCACGTAACTAACTGCATGCGTCATATTGAACCAATATTATCTCATATCAGAAAAATCTGACAGGGTTACGATTTGGAGTCGATAGTAATGTGATGTATTACTAAGATTTGGTTCGCACAAAATGTTCACCTAATTTCAGAAACAAGAAAATTCTCGTATGGCAAAATACCATAACATCGTCATAAAAGGAAACTGTCCGTAATCGTCTTAATAACTTGTCACCTCTCATAAAACGAAAATGGAAACTCGGTGCAGCTCTCCGTGAACACACTGATGTGCTGGACGCGGCACACAACACACGCCAAGAATCTTCTCAAGAAGATGAGCTAATAAGAAAGAACTCCTTCGTCTGTGCATACCTTTTGAATTATTGTCGAACGAAATTTTAAATTTTCTTAGAGAATACTATTTTGCTGTGAGAATCTTCTCCAGAGACTGTTATCTTTTTTTTTTTTGTTATTTATACGACCTATCTTTAATGTAATTCTCTGTATAAGTCGCCAAAATGAGTGTGGTACAGTTGGCGATCGGCTGAAATCTGTCGCTTTCGTTATGTGACAGATTGAGCTGTGGCGCAGCCCGAGGTCTAGGTGAGGTTGAAAGCTGATAATTTGATTGCGAGTTAGTGAAGCCAACGAATGTGAATGCCAATAAAAGTAATAGTAACAGTCTGAACTGTAGTGATGTTTACATTCCCGCCATATTTAATCGATCTATTGCAGGGTACGCCATTTGGGTTGCTCATGGCCTCTGGTAACGATCAGCTGTTGTTGTTGTTGTTGATGGTAGCTCACGCTAGTTTGTGACAGGTTATGGGCATTTGCATTTATTTTGCTGAAGCATTGACAGCAGTTGCTATACTGCATGCCTTGGAAGTCCGAGTGTGGTTATGGCAATTAACAGAAGTATTATCAACTGCACTTCCTACACGATGGCCTACGGTCAGCTTGTTGTCTTGGACTTTCGTGGGGCTTCTATTTTGGGCCTATCTGTACATGCTGTATTACAGAATGGTTCAGGTATAGTGATGAATCTTTATGTAGTTGAGACTTACCCTTCTAGAAAAAAAGAACATTTTTTTGACATTCATGATTGTGTTTAACAGTTGCTACTGAAGAGGATGGAATTCATTGAACCACATAGGTCCCTCCTGGTGCAAACATTTTGGAAAGCTGGATTTCTGTGTTGTAGCGTCACATACTTTATAACGAAATTCATTCTCGACCATGGAACCAATGTTGACGATTGGCTTCCTGAACTTGTTAAACAAAACATTTTTCATGGAAATGATCCCGTCGCACCCTGTTCGAAGAAATATTTTGGCCTATATTGTGCGTTTTATGTACATGATCTGTGGATGACAACTTCGAGAAGAGGATTTAATCTAACAAGTTCAACGAAACTTTTCTTTTATCTGTTTGTGTTGACTGCGCATTTAATGAGGTATGACAATTCTGGCATTTTAATGACGTCTGGAAACTTATACTTAGAACAATTTTCGAAGCATGTCGATTACTTTTAATAGCTATAAATACATTATTTTGAAATCCCAACGCAAAAAAAAAATAAAAATCTTCATTCCTGGACAAGGCACAAATTAAGATAAGAAATTTCTCGTAACATTGACAAATTATTACGTTGTTGTAGATGGGTTAGTAATTTTATTTAACAAATCAGGAAACTGTGGTTGCACATTTTTTGACATAGAAGTCACAAATAACTCTGTGAGCCTCATAACTCTTGTCATGGAGAAAGATTTCTGACCTGTGATGAATTCTTCTTGGGTTATCAGCCGAGTGGTGGCGTCGTCTTGTCGCAACGTTTGTATGTCTGGCGAAGTCGCCGAAAGATGATGGGTACAAAACTCATTGAAACATTGGGACAAGACGACGCCACCACTTGGCTGATAACCCGAGAAGAATTCATCATTGGGATATGCCGAGAGAGACTGCAATCGCATATAGATTTCTGACCTGTATTTCCCTATCCAGGTATTAAATTTTTCATGACTTACGTAGGGTGGTTACTTAGAAAAGGACCCAGTCATTTTCATGTCCTGTCCTTGTTCAATCCAAGGGAGATTGTGTGGCGGTAAGACACTAGACTCATGATTTGTAGAACACTGGTTGAAATCCCAGTCAAACTATCCATCTTAAGTTTTTCGTGATTCACGTGAATTGTCAAGGCCAGTATTGAGATGGATCCCTTGAAAGAGTATGGCTTTTTTTCCCCTACATTCTTCTGAGGTGTGAGTTTGTACTTCTTCAAAACAGGCTCTTAAGGAAAAACTGTTCTACTTCCCTTTCCGGCTCCCCCCCCCCCCCCCCCTCCCTCCCCTCCCCGTCAGAGGTTTGAGTCGTCCTTCGGGCATACCACAAATTTCCAATTTCTCCTCATTCTTTCAGATATTTTTGCTTTCATAATTTGAGAGCAGCCTTCCTGTACACTTTTTATTGACTTGCATTTGTAGTCTGGTTGGTGGGTATTTTTTTTTTAATTCGTCTGCTGTAATTTGGAGTTCTTATAACGTCCTTAATTTGTGTAATCCATTTAATGTTGCTCTTGTTACCCCTCAGTTTTTCTACTATTCTGTTACAGAATCATTGTTTTGGTGTTATGATCAGATGTCTAAAAAGCAATGCTTGTTTCTTCCTCATTGTGCTCTTTACTGATTGTATTTTCTTGTATAATGTTTAATTTGTAGGTACTCTCAGATGCCCATTACCTTGATGTTTATTTATACATATCTTGATTATTCTACTTTCTGTCAGTTTCTGGGCAAAACTGAAAGCTGATTCGACCTGTCTGCTTTGACACATGATGCTGTCGCCCCTTGCTTCAATTGTATACAGTATGGAAAACATGACATTGCTCTTTAAACCCATGAATATTCGAGGCATGCTGCCATAGGATGGTAGGTCTGCAACTGTTCGGTACTGAGGAAATAGGATAATGTTTTATTGTGTCCTTTTTGGTTGTGTCAGTTTTAGTTGTGTCAGCAAGTAGGAACAGACCCACAGACTAAGATCAAGTAGTATGCATGTTGCCCCCTGTATACGTGTCTGTGCCTTTTGTGCCATATTGTGTAAATAATTACTGACTAGTGTCAGCCCGAAACTGTTAACCACTACAGCTGAATTTTATACCAGTGCATCTGAGAAAGATGAAATAAAAAAAAATTACCCAGTTTCCTCAAAGGACACGATACCAGTACTCCAAAACCTGATATCACTGGTTTCACTTGAGCTGTATGCCAACTAAAACAAAACACACAGTACGAGGCCCATTCAGAACATTCCAGGACATCAGTAGTTTTGCATCAATGATGTGTTGGAGTGAAGTGCTTTCTCCTATGTTTAATGTGTAGGCCTAACTGCTGAAAGTTTCATTGTTGTATCTGTTAAATATTGTTCAGTGCTGTATTGAGTAGAACATTGTGTCATGCAGTTTGCAAATTTCGAGATAGCATGTCTGCATTAAATTTTGCATGAAACTCAAGAAAACCTTTATGGAGAGACACCGAATGCGGCAGGGAGCTTACAGCCATACTTGCTGTCATGAATGGTTCACGAAGTGTGCATATGCTGGACAGAATTTAAAGATTACCTTCGTTCCGGACGCCCTTTGGTGCCAATCGACGATGCTCGTGTCAGCAACGTCAACAAAATTGTGCTTGCCAATCAAAGACTGACTGCCCAAGAGATTGCAGAAGAATGTAAAATTTCAGTTGGATACTGTCATGAAACCCTGGCACACCATCTTGGTAAGCATCATTTTGTCAACAAGTTCGTTCCACGAGTCAAGACCAGAAAGACCTTCGCCTGGCTATCTGTGAAGAGTTTCTGGATCAAGCAAATGAGAATGAGATGTTCCGTAAGTGACCTCTGCAGTGTGGCCCCATAAGATCTTACCACAAATTTCCAATCAGATATTTTTGCTTTCATAATTTGAAAGCAGCCTTCCTGTACACTTTTTATTGACTTTCGTATGTTGTCTGGTGATAAGAGGGGCTTCAGTTACAATGTTGAATCCAAGGTCCCATCTTCACAATGGGTCAAGGAAGATTCTCCAATATAAAAAAAAACTTGTCAGGTCAGGTCTAATGTCAAGGCTGTGCTGATAGTTTTCTGTGACTTTGAAGGATAGCTTCACCATGAATTTGTACCACAGGGTCAAACTGGTAATTGGTGGTACTATCAGGAACTATTGCGATGCTGAGAGAGAATGTAAAATGTAGTGAGACAATTCATAGCTCTTGCATCATGATAACATACTCACATCCCTATTGGTGAACAACTATTGCATGGACAATCAAATCACTGTGCTGCCTCATCCTCCATAATCTGCAGATCTGGTCCCTGCGGACACTTTTTTTTTTTTTTTTTTTTTTTTTTTTTTTTTTTCCCCCAAAGTTGAAAATCCAGTTGAAAGTATGAAGATTCACAGTGATAGACAAGTTGAAAGAAAACTTCCAGACGGCGCTTCACGCAATACAGCAAGAGGCGTACCAAGACTGCTTCAAGAAGCAGAAACAGTATTGGGAGCAGCGTATCAGTTGTGAAGGAGAGAGTTTTGTTGGAGACCATGCATAATAAGTGAAAGGTAAACACAAAAAAAATTGTAGGCAAAGTTCTGGAATTTTTTCAACAGACTTTGCACAAAAAAGCAATTCATTCAAATCGTCAAAACCGAAACTAATCAATCTTTGACAATATAATGTAATTATGATTACTAGAATCTACTCACCAAGCAGTGGCAGAACACATATAAAAAAAGTTTTATGTATGCAAGCATTTGAAACCGGTGGCTGCTTCTCTCAGCAGAAGAGTTATGTATATAAAAAAACAAAGATTCTGAAAACTTACCAAATGAAAGCGTTGGTACGTTGATAGAAACAATAACAAACACACACACACACACACACACACACACACACACACACATTTCAAGCTTTTGCAACCCATGTTTGCATCAACAGGAAAGAGGGAAGGAGAGGGAAAGACGAATGGATGCAACATCCTTTCCATTTTTCCCACGTGGAGACCAACAAACCAAAACTCAATCACAAAACTAACATCAGAAACATTACCTGACCAGTGATTGTAAAGCAGTATCCATGATACCTACTAACCACAATCCAGCAAAGTTACCAAATGCCAACAAGAAAAACCTCAAAATTGATGAATTAGTACATCAGCACCAGTTTTGATGTATACGCAAACACACATACCAAATGTGTGTTTATCTATCCGATTATATTATATTGTCAAAAATTGATTAGTTTAGGTTTTGGTGAGTTGAAAGAGTTTGTTTTCATTATGAAGTCTGTTTAAAAAATTCCAGTACTTTGTCCACAACATTTTTCTACATTGTGCATGCTGTCCTCCGAAATACTCTCCTGCACAATTGATACACTGCTCCAAATGCCGTTTCCACTTCCGGAAGAAGTTTTGGTATGCCTCTTGCTGGATCACGCAAAGTGCTGTCTGCGAATTTTCTTTTATATTGACTGTTGTTTCAAATTCTTTCAGTGGGGTTTTCAACTTTGGAAGTAAAAGAATCCACAGGGGCCAGGTTGGGAGTACGGAGAGAGAGGCAGCACAGTGATTTCATTGCTTGTGCAATAGTCACGCAACAACAGGGATGAATGTGCGGGTACGTTATCATGAGGCAAGAGCCATGAATTGTCTCACCACATTTTAGGCCATTTCCATCTCACATTTTCTCGCAGCGTCGCAACATGTCCTGATAGTACAGTCGATCAGCAATTTGCATTTGTTGCAGGAATTCATGATGAAGCTATACTTCAAAGTTAAAGAAAACTGTCAGCATGGCTTTGACATTTGACCTCTGAGCTATTTTTGGGCTTGGAGAATCTTTCCTCGCCCATTGTGAAGATGGGACCTTGGTCTCAACCTTATAACTGAAGATCCATGTGTCATTGCCAGAAAGAAAAGAAAGCACAAGAAATAGTTATCAATCAAAGTCATCATCACATAAATTTTGGCTGGTGAACAGACCCTCCCCCCCCCTCACCCCGCACACACACCTAAAAAATAAAAGAAAACCAATTGCTATCTGTCCAAATAAGTAAGAACTTGATCGTAGAAAACATGCCTTGACCTACTCATAAATGTCTGTATCATATTCATCTGAACCATCAGAGATCAGAGGAAGAAATCAGTGTAGCTCAAAGGCCCTCAAGAACAACAAGGCTCCAGAAGGTGATAGCATCACAGCTGAGATGCTCCTCTTGGAAAGTGAAACATTGATGGCTGCTTTGAAGCTATTAATACCGAACATGTGGCCAACAGAAATTATGTTTGAGGAATGTAAGGGAGCAATTCTATGTCCCATCTTCAAGAAGGGTGATGCTACACAAGTATCAGACTGCTGAGAGATTTCATTACTTGAAACTGATTATAAAGTCTTTACAACACTGCTGCTAAACCACATAAAAACATTTGCTGAAGGAACAGTACCCAACTATCAGTGTGACTTTCCATGGCAGGTAGACTGTTGACCACATATTTACCTTGAGGCAGCTGATAGAGAAACATTAAGAATTCAGTTGAGAATTACACCTTATCTTCAAAAGCTTAAGACACAATTGACTGTTCCTTATTATGGAAAACATTAAAGGAATTTCACATCCCATCGAAATACATCAAACTGATTGCAGCTTGCTACTCTCAATCAACTTGTCATGTGTGGTTCAGCAACCAGCTATTGCCACCATTCAGAATTTGAAATTCATTGATTCAAGGAGAGCCATTGGTGCCAATAATATCTGACTTGGCCTTGGAAAAACTAAGCTGTTACGGTGGTCCAAACAGAGAAATGGAGATGCTGAAAGCAGACACAATCCTGGAATTTTCTCAAATTTTCTTGGTGATACTCCGGAGCAAGTATGCACTGATACTTCCTGATTTCTCCACAGTGCGAAGAAAATTAGGCTGGTGGTGAATGAGGATGAAATCAAAAATCTCATATCACACTGTCCAGCTCTCCTTCTATCTATTGTTGTTGATGGACATAACTTTCAATGTGTTCAAGAATTCAAGTATCTGTGTTCGCTACTTGCTAATAAAAGTGAAGTGGTGACAGAGTTGCATAAGATTTGGCTGTACTTGACACTAGTACAGCTGTTTGTGAAACGTGGGCGACATCAGTAACAACCGAAGAAGCAATCTGTGCCTTCAAGAGGAAGGTACTTAGAAAGATCTATTAACCTATCTACAATATCGTGGAATGTAAATAGGAACAAAGAATGAAAGAAGACATGTACCAACTGTTTGGAAAACCACACATTGGCCTGACATTAGGGCACAAGAGGTGATAGATCCCTCCCATACCAAGTGCTCCATTCTGAACCTGTTGAAAAACACCACAGGGGACGTCCAAAGATGCAATGAAAGGCTCAAGTATTAACAATCCTTAAAGTGGAGCCAGCAATGGTGGGAGATACAGCTAGAGACCATCATCAGTAGACAATTGTCTGCTGTAGACATCTCCTCTGGTGTGACTGATGACCTTTTTTATTGTGTACTTTGTAATGTGTTCTTTCATAATTTTTATAGGATGCTTGTTTTCTTCTATTGTAGTGTGATAATTTCTTTTGTTTCCTGGTGTAAATCTTAAAGGCCGGTTAATGCAATATGTGGTGATGGTGACAATGAATTTTTTACTGGAGGTGCTTGTGTGGCGTGAAGCCTCATATAGAACTGAAATATGAATGATAAACAGTTAAGATGAGAAAATACAGAAAATTTCAAGATGTGGAGCTGCAGAAGAATGCTGAAGATTAGATAGATAGATCAAATAACTAATATGGGAGTACTGAAACAAATGCAGCAAAAAGGAAATTTATGGCAGAACTTGACTAAAAGAGGTCAGTTGTTAGGACACACCGCAGTGCATCAGGGAATTGCCTATTTGGTAATGGAGGTGAGTATGAGGGGGAAAATTGTAGGAGGAGACCAAGGGCTAAAATCAGTTAGCAGGTCCAAGTGGATGTAGGTTGTGGAATGTGGGGAGTGCATTAAACCAGTCTTTGGACTGAAGACCACAACATGATGACTCTCCTATTAGGAAGGAAGATGACTATTGGATGTCCCATTGACAACAAGGACATTACAGAAAGAGTGTAAGGGTAAGGAATGAAATCGGCCCTGTTCTGAAAACAAAATTTGCCTTTATTAATTTTTTGAGAGAGTGAGAGTTGAGTGTGGGTAGCCAGAAGGCTACGTGAACTCGTCTTCCCCCAAGTAAGAGCCCAGTCAGTAAAAAAGTGCCCAGAAACATTTACAGTGTAGTTGCATTCATTTATATTGACCTCTACATAGCTACACTTATTTCTAAGCTCCATCACCTGTCCCTATGCCAAATGTCATCAATAGTTAAAGGAGTGCTTTTGTAGATTTTTTTCTCTTTATCTTGTTTTCCAAATTGTTATTACTCGTATAATAAATTGTTTGGCTGATTCCGATAAAGTAATTAGTTTTTTTATAATCTTTATTTTAGAAGAGAAGAAATTCCATAGTATCCATTGCTCTAAAAAATTGGACTTGACTAATACTAATTTATTGGAAAACTGACCTATACTGATTTAGAACACTGTGTTCCCTGAGTGTAGAAATGTGTTAGATTTTACATGCTATGCCATAATTTGTAGATTCTTTAAATTAAATTAAGAGATTAACATAATTCTGAATACTCTTTGAATTCAGATCCATAAAAGTAGAACCTGATTAACTGATCCTTAGAAGGCATATGAATTACTATGAAGTACAAGGAAATGCGTGATAACAAAAATTATTTTAGTGTGAGCAGTAGGAAATAATCCTGTTGAAATAATTTTTGAAGTAATGATATAAATACACCTCACATAGAACAGTAAAACAAAGTGGGAGTTGATGAGTCACAGTGACACTTGCTCTGAAGGTTATGGATGACTTGTTAGAGAGCAGTAAATTTATGTATGAATCACATTGCGACAAACTAATAATTTTGTTGCATCATGGCTGTTTCAAGGCATTAAGTTTTTAGACAATCAACCACCAGTGTGTTCACAATAATGAATAAGCTTCAGTAAAAGGCCAAGTTTTGTTTCTTATTGTGAAGAATGCACTTTAGCAATATTCATAGACCCGGACATTATAAATCCATTCAGGGATATTGACATTATTCACTTGAAATCTATATAGTAAAGATATACTGTCACAGCAAAACATATTACATAGTGTCAGAGCAACAGTTTGTTCTTCTGTATAGAGAATAGATTTAAAGTGGCTGCACCTTTACTTTGGATAGTGTTACTGCATAATACTGTTGTAGTAGTACTATTTGTCACATGTTCAGAATTAGAATTTTACTATCTCATTACTTATAAGCACAAATCATTGATTTGTTGTCTAGGAGACTCACCAGTGTATATATTATAATCGAGACACATACAGTGTGTCTGAACTTAAAATCAACCTTTATTTACAACTATCAGTACAAATTTATTAAATTAGAAAGAAAATTTCATGACTTAATATTTTTGCTCAAATATGGCATGTAATTTTCCTTTTGGAAAACATTGTACATTGTTCCATCTTAGAAAGTTTTTCGCTTTTAATTTGTTATAAATTCTCATAGACTTATATTGAGGAATCCAGGAGCAGAGTTTTAATCTACGAGATGGTCACATGGAATCGTCTTCATTTCCAGTGTCATACACATGTTGAAAATGGTTCCTATAAATAATCCTGGCTTATTATGTATAAAGATATACATTTCACAAGTATGAATACACAGAATAGTTAAAATATTTCAATCGTTAAATAGTGGTAGACTTGAATCCTTAACATAATACGCATTTCTGATAATAACTTCTAACAATCTCAGTATTGTATGTGAGTAGTGTTAGTGTATGGATTGAAATGTCTGCATGTACACACAAACTTTTGTCACACACTTCTGAACCTTGAAACATGTTGTAGGGCCCATTGATAATGCCTCACTGACTATTTTATATAAGGTTAAACAAAGATAAGGATCTTCCAGAAATGTGTCAGTCAGTCTATCGAATTGAAATCCAGCACACATTGAATTTGCTAGTTATATTTCTATATGAAACTTCATGTGAGTTACAGGTAATCAAAATATTTTCTTTTCCTATTATCAAGGTGTGTGAAGGCTGCATACCTGTTTGTGATCTTAATGAACATTGAAGCATTACCAGCATGTGGTGCAGCAGCCTTTGTTCTGTTTGACCGGCCTGTGTGGAGAGGTGCATTTCGTATAGCAGGAGTCGGGGTGATATCCCGTATACTATTTGCAGCTCACGCCTTTGTATGGTGAGTATAATCCCCAAGGAATCAAAGAAAGAAAATACAAATGTGGGTGAGCTGGTATGAACAGTGTTGGGAATGCATTATGGTAGCCAAGGTAGATATAAAATCAACACCCAGCACAGCAGTACAAGTTCAGTGAGATTATTCAAACAGTTAAGGGATACAAAAATTTAATTGTGATGGGTGACAGTAGTTTAGTAATAGGAGAAGAAAGGCAAGGGAAAATAGGTGATCATTTACTGGGGGAAAGGATTGAAATATGGAGCTGCCTGGTAGAATTTTGCACAGAGCATTTTTTAATCATCACTAACACATGGTTTAAAAATCGTGAATGAAGTTAGGACACTGGAAGATTTCAGATTAAGACATTTCAAAGGGCAGATGTGGACTCTGACTAATTTATTGGTTAAGAACTTCAGATTAAGGCTGAAGATGTTACGAAAAAGTAAACATTTAAGGAGATGAGACTAGGAGGGAGAGAAAAAAATGTTGTTTGGAGTTTGAGGAATTATTCACAGACATAAAATTAAAAATGGGAAAGAAATACAATGGAAGACAAATGGTTAACTTAGAGAAGTGAAACAGTGAAGGCAGCAATGGATCAAACAGGTAAAAAGACAAAACCTAGCAGAATTCCTAGGGTAACACAGGAGATATTGAATTTAATTGATGAAAGGAGAAAATATAAATATGCAGCAAATGAAAGCAAGCAAAATAGAATATAAACGTTGACAAAGGAGGGAATTGAAAATGACTTGGCAAGAATTGCTGGAAGACAAATTCAAGGCTGTAGAAACGTGCATGACTAAGGCGAATATAGATGCCACCCTTAAGAAAATGAGAGATCTTTGGAGATAGGAGGAAGAGCTCAGATTGCAAGCCAGTACAAAGCAGTATGTACTTGAGACATACATTTTTAAATTGTAAGCCCATTTTTGGTTTTTATTTAGCCTTAATTTGTTTTAGGCATTATGAATTCATGGAAGTTAAATGATAGGTCGTTGAAATCTGTACGTCCCATTGGTCCCAAAGTGAAACCACAACTTCAGTATAATTGTTTACTTTTTGCCAGTTTGTTTTTGCATTTGTCGCATAACAGATGATACAGGTAATTTTGTGAAAAAAATTAATTCTTTTATATTTTGTTGGGACTCAAATGTTTAAATGGGTCCTTAAATTGCCTTATTTGCAGTGCTGTCATCTTCCAGTGATGCAGGTACAACCTGGTCATCTAGTAACATTCTAGTTTGCTCTCAAATAATTCTTGAAACTTTTCATGGGATATGTGTACAACCTGTTTGGTGGCAAAATACAGTATTTAATACAACATTGTGTACTTGTGTGTCATTAACTCCATAGTTTTGTGGAATGTATTTTCATTAAGAAGTGATAAACATAGTTAATCACAAAGAGCAACCACAATATGAGTCACTTTGCTTAAAGAAATGAGCAGTGTCTGAGAGCTGATTTTGCTTCTCATTTTCTTTTCCAGGGCGACAAACATGTTCTTCCTGCTGCCTACCTTGTTGCTTTATCCAGCTGTCACAACAGAGGTGAGGCAGCCGGATGTTCTTCCTCTTATTGCACTCAATGCAGTCCTGTGGACGTTCTACTGTCTTAATTTTGTGACATCAGTAAGTATGTTGATGCTCTGAATCAAAGTGCCATGTGATTTACTACCTTGTTTGTGCCACTTAATCATGTTTTTATTCTGCTGTTTGAATCCAACATTTCCGTATCACCATCGTGGTGGTAGTGGTGGTGGTGATCATCATCATCATTATTTTTCCACTCCAACAGATTGAGTGTGTCAGTAAATGAGCCTCCTCCAACTTTTCTAATCCTTCCACAGCTGTTGCTTGAGTGTTTGACGGAAGTTGGCACCTCGAATATTGAAACACTTCTTCACCCAGATGTCTCGAGTTATTCTTCTCGTTCCATTCTGTGTGACAAATCAGTCAAAGTAAGCTCGTGTGAAACTGTTCTGGGTTTGTTCTTATTTTGCTCTATTTCTACCTGGTCTTCTGTATGAAAATGTGCAGCACAAGATCAAACTGGATATCCATTCTTCTCCCCTTGTGGCGTCATTAGGCTTATTACAGCAAAGAGTGACTGATTAACTTGCTGTTTAGTCTCTCTCAATCCCATTAATCAACCTACCATATCTGTTTTCTCATCTCCAGTACGTACATTGACTGCTGGAGAGTGCCTGTACAACATAACCGAGTGTTGCAGTTTTGTTGGTTTTAATATCTATTTTCATGAATTCTTCATGTTGGTCAGTTATTCTCTTCACACATCCATTTCTGGCTTGCCCAAATGTAGAGAGGTATTAGCTGTACTCAGTTTTATACAGATTTTCTCACTTACAATTTTGTAAGCAGATACTTTGCTGTATCTGGCTGTATGCAGCCAGACTGCCAGTCCACTGAGTGAAAAAGAAACAAAGTTTTTGAGCTGCAGCTCATAGTTACCTTTGTGGCACCATATTGTTAAATATTACCTGAAAGCCTACACATAATATTACCAGACAAGTTCAGTTCCATTCCCTTACATTAAAATCTGATTCTCACTCAACTACTTTAGAATAATGCTAACCAGTGTTGCATTTTAGTTGCACTCTCGGCATTAATACAGTTATCACAGTTTATGAATTGCCTTTCTCTTGTTGAGTGAGATTCAGTTTATTAAGTTTCACATAAGCTATTCAAAAATGGAAGAAAAAACATACTTCAGTCCTTTGGAAGCTCTTACTGATTTGAAACTTCCTGGCAGATTAAAACTGTGCGCCCGACCGAGACTCGAACTCGGGACCTTTGCCTTTCGCGGGCAAGTGCTCTACCAACTGAGCTACCGAAGCACGACTCACGCCCGGTACTCACAGCTTTACTTCTGCCAGTATCCCGTCTCCTACTTTCCAAACTTTACAGAAGCTCTCCTGCGAACCTGCAGAACTAGCACTCCTGAAAGAAAGGATATTGCGGAGACATGGCTTAGCCACAGCCTGGGAGATGTTTCCAGAATGAGATTTTCACTCTGCGGCGGAGTGTGCGCTGATATGAAACTTCCTGGCAGATTAAAACTGTGTGCCCGACCGAGACTCCAACTCGGGACCTTTGCATTTAGCGATTTAGCGGGCAAGTGCTCCACTATCTGAGCTATCAGGCTGTGGCTAAGCCATGTCTCCGCAATATCCTTTCTTTCAGGAGTGCCAGTTCTGCAAGGTTCGCAGGAGAGCTTCTGTAAAGTTTGGAAGGTAGGAGATGGGATACTGGCAGAAGTAAAGCTGTGAGACCAGGCGTGAGTCGTGCTTTGGTAGCTCAGATGGTAGAGCACTTGCCCGCGAAAAGCAAAGGTCCCGAGTTCGAGTCTCGGTCGGGCACACAGTTTTAATCTGCCAGGAAGTTTCATATCAGCGCACACTCCGCTGCTGAGTGAAAATCTCATTCTCTTACTGATCTGCCGGCCGCGGTGGTCTAGCGGTTCTAGGCGCTCAGTCCAGAACCGCGCGACTGCTACTGTCGCAGGTTCGAATCCTGCCTCGGGCATGGATGTATGTGATGTCCTTAGGTTAGTTAGGTTTAACTAGTTCTAAGTTCTAGGGGACTAATGACCTCAGAAGTTGAGTCCCATAGTGCTCAGAGCCGTTTTCTTACTGATCTGATTGGCAGTGTTAAAATTTAAGGTATAAAAACTTCAAACAAGTTATCTCCTTAGGAGAGCTCTCTCATTAACCCCAGCAGAAACAATTGTAGTTTGTCTTTATCTCCAATACACTACTTCCTGACATCATCATCCTCTACTTGTCATTTCTGAAAACATGATTTTATGAAAAACTAAGACGACAGCCAAGAAGCAGGGATGTGGTTCATAAAGAGACCACCCGACAGTTGAATTTTTGTAGTTTTTTTTTATGTTTTTGGTATAAGAAGTTCATCACTCAAATATCAGTCGCCGAAGGAGTTCAATGTGACTCTCAAAAATACTCAAGAAAATTGACTTTTAAGTTTTCCGAGGAATTCAAATTTACTTAACATGGAGTTGATTTTCATGAAGGGTTGCGTGGCTCATGTGGTATTGTTAGAGAACTGTAATTGGGTACTCATTGGAGTAGTGGTTCAGATGTCACTATGATCTTTTTTCCTTAATTCAAATACTTTCATTATTTAAATATAAATTACATCAAATATATGCTGATTAAGACGTATTTACTCTCCATTTTTAAGAAAAATGGAAGTCTTCTTCATTACGATTTCATATTGCATACAAAATTTCAGTTTTCACTGCAAACATAAATTCTTAATTATCAACATTTTATAAAACATTGTTAATAAATTTGTAATGTCTATTATTGAAACTATCTTTATTAAAAATGTTTTATAAAACATTGATAATTCAGAATATATATTTGAAGTAGATTTGATATCTAATTAGAAGCAAGGTGATGTGCATTTTTCATAAAAAATGATGATTGGATATCTATTTGATGAATTTTACATTTAAATGAAATAGGTAATTATATTCAACGATAAAAATAAAATGGGAAAAGGCTATAGAGTGATTTGTTCCAGCGATCCATTGTTCATGCAATTACTTACCTCAGACACTACTGAGCAATCCACTTGCCCCATCAAAAAAATCATCTAAGCTCTAGTGAATTATAGTTCCTCGGAAATCTTCAAAGTCATTTTTCTTGAGAATTTTTTCGAGTTGCATCGAAATGCTTTGGTTAACTGACATTTGAGTTCTGATTTTGATATATGGTACATATATAAAAAAAAATTACAAAAATCCAGTTGCTGGGTGGTTTCCTTGTTAGTTTCAATAGTGCTATCATATTATGGTCAACACAATCAAATCATATACTTGTTAGGTTTAGCCAGTGTGCACTGTACAAAGCTTTTGTAAATTAACCTGTTTTATTAAAAAAGCTTTGCACAATGCGTAGTGCACTATAACTGTGATGACAGTGGTTCATTCTAGCAAGCCAGTGTTATGATTACACAAACTAGAATATGAAATCTGCCACAAATAAATAGTCATATTGCAGCTTCTTAGCGGTAATAGCTTCTGTTTTTCAAGTAACTGAAGGTTTTTCAAGTAACCTGTACAAAATATAACTTGTCTTCGCTTAAAACTTCCTCGTTGATAGGCCGTGGTCGATCTATAAAACCCTCCCCTGACGTTTCATCTCACTGTGGGAGACATCTTCCGAGGTAAAGCGGCTTTAGCTCAGAGGATGTCTCCCGCAGTTGGAGAAGAAATGTTGGGGGAGAGTTTTATGCATTAACCGCGGTTTACCAGCCCAGAAGTTTCAAGTGAAGACAGTACCAGCCGTGAAAGCCTACATTGTATAATATAATTCGTATTTTGACATTTTGCAGCCGATGTGCCGTCTCATTTACCTGTACCTGCAAAGCCCGACACCAGGTGTGAAACACAGATCATTGTTGGACGCAGCATTATTTCCTCCTGAGACTGACGTGATTAAAGAGTTGCAGAGGATACGAGAGGAGGTACGAGCAACTCGGAACCGTAGAGCGAAAGAAGCTGCAGCTGGCAGAAGGTGAATAAAATGTTAATGCAGGGGATATCTGAGTGTATTTGACTACAGTTGTAATGTCGTTGTTTCTGAGTTTAATGCCACTCCTGTTGTGTGAGTCAGATTTCTCATCTCTAATGACAAATGGAATTCTGATGCTGGGAAGATTGGTCCAATGAATTTCTTCTTATCAGGTTACCCTTCATTCAGAGGCTGTTGCACGCAGTGACTGTTATTTTGATTTGTAAATAATAGATTTCAGCTATCAGTCGTCCTTTGGAATATTTATTGGCAGATGCCTGTTTGTGTGGCTTTTTTACACAATTCATGAACTGTGTACAAAGCCAGACAAACAGGCATTACATGCATTGACCAAAAAAGGATAGTGCATTGAGAACGGCTAGTTGCTAGTCGAAATCTAGATCTGCCAATAAATATTCCAAAGGACGACTGATAACTGAAATCTATTATTTGCAAATTTCTTTTTTAGTTGTGTAATTTTCTCCTTTTCCACTCATACTAACCTATTTTGTCATCCACCTTCCATCATGAGTGTCTCACTCTGTTTATCTCAGTAATTATATTCAGTCTTTGTTGTAACTTACCTACTAACAGATCTCTGTAACATTTTAGACTATAATAATTTTTTTAAAGACAGTTTTCTTGGCATGATTGATTAATGGTGAGCTTCCAGTTGTTCTGCCAAGTTGGTGTTTCCATTTCGTGAACAATATTTTGACAACTGGCCCCTTCGCACTAGCTGCAGTTCTTACTTCCCCTTGGCAATAGACAGTGTTGTCGTAGTAGCAGGAATTCACTTACTTATTTGAATATTCCTCCTTCAGTTGCTGTTTAGAGCAATATTGGATGTGTCAGTACACATTTACAATTAGAGTTACAGTTTGAGCACACACTTTATTTTACAGTAGGTTTACATATACATATATTTATAATAATGAAAAACAGCAGTGGAAATTTGTGAGTAGAATAGCTTGTAAAATTGGGGAAAGGCAGACACTCACATGTAGTGGACTGATGGGTGGTGTATAGACAGACACAACAGAAACAGATATTCATACTAGCTTTATAGCACTTGCTCTTTCTCTAACAAAAGTACATACATTCACACACGCAACCAGACACACACCCAAATACACACTCCTGGGGCTATGGCAAGACAGACTATTGAGTACTTTTATTCAGAGGAGTTGCCTGCACAGATGGATGTGGGGCGGTGGTGTACGGAAGGACATGCCAGGCAAGGTGTGTGTAGTGGTATAGTGTGGCAGGTCTTTTGACAGATAATTCAGCTGCTGCACAACAATATGAAAGGGGTTTAGAGGGTAAGGCATGTAAGGGAGACAGAGGGGAGGAAAGGAGAGGAAGGTGAAAAGGGAGACAGGGAGGGAAGGGAGAAAGGGTGACTGGTGGGAAAGGGAGATGGGAAATAAGGTGAGGCACTGGGAAACAGTTTAGCAGACATTTAGGTCAGGGGGATTGCAGGATTACTGAAGAGAAAATTCTCACCTGCATAGTTCCATCCAAATGGCTTGTGTAGCGAAACAGCTGTTGATGTCATATGTGTTGTGATGTGCTACATGTTCAGCTAGTGGACGGTCAAATTTGCAGTTTGCCACAGTTTAGCAGTGGTCATTCATGCAGCTATACAGTTAGTTACTTGTCGGGCCCATATAGAATCCTGTACAGTAATTGCAACATAGCTAATTCATAACATGGCTGCTTTCACGCACGGTCCTGCCTTACGTTTGGCAGGAGATAGTGGGTTGGTGAAGGAACAGGTCTTGCATCTGAGTCGACCACATGGGCGTGACCTGTGGGGTGCTAGCAATGGTTGGGTTAGCCAGTTCAAAAGTTGTCGTAATTGGCATAGCATCACAGAAAGCAGAGAGGTGGCAAGAGCTGATAGAGAGACTGTGTTGCTCTATACAGAGAAACTCGAGTCAGTGATAGGAGAAGGTGGCTGTACCAACCAAATCATATTTGGTGTAGATGAAACTGATCTGTTCTGGAAAAAAACGCCTAGTAGAACCTATATTGCATGTGGATTGAAAACCTTTCCAGGTTTTGAAGGTGCCAAAAATCAATTAACAGTGATGGTTGGTGAGAATATAGCTGGTGATAGTAAATTAAAACCTCTCTTAGTTTATTGTTCAGAAAATTCAGGAGCTTTAAAAAATATATATGACCTGGGTTGCCCATGATTCAGGGGCCAGATGCTAAAGCTTGGGTGGCAGCTTCTGTTTTTGAGGACTGGTTTTATCAGTACTTCATACCTGAAGTCAAATGTTATTGCCAATTAAAACAAATCCTATTTAAAGTGGTGCTTTAAATCGTCGTCTTACTCTTGTATTGACTTGCATGTGAAAGTTGTATTTTTGCCACTGAATACAACCACCTTGCTTCAACCAATAGACCCTTGATTTGTTGAAACTTCAGAAGTTTACTACATAAGACAATCTTTTGCACATCCACGTAAAGCTATTAGATGAAACAATGAGATCTCTGTGAAAGACTTTTGGAAGCAGTTCAATGTTTCAGATACCCATCAGAATTAATGGTCAACCGTGGAATGAATTTCTCCCCACTGAAAACCAGGGGGAATCAGCACTAGAGTCTGATCAAATTGGTAACATGATTGAATAAGTGGTTGATCTTGCCAGAAAATTAAATTTGGAGGTGGATGGTGGTGATATTCAAGAACTGCTGGATGTATACAATTGAGAGCGGACAATTAGTGAGTTTATACAAATGAGTGAGCAAGAGCAAAACATAGAACAGCCTGATTCTTTAGATCCAATTCAGTCACAAGATAAAATGTCAGTTGCAGACTTCAGAGGAGGCCTCTGTTCATTTGAACAATCATTATAAATTTTAGAAAAAAATGGGCTCCAACAAAATGAGCATTTCTGCTACAAAACAGGGAATAACAATTTTTTTAGCTGGCTACAAGGAAATTTTGCAAGAAATAAAATTTGACTTGTCACATGACGTTGGGTATTGTGAAACCTTCTACATCACAGTAACTTTGGTTTACGTTGTTGCAGTGTACTGTAATATAATTTCTTGTATTGTTGAACATGTTACTGAATAGTTTTCTTTTACTACATTGTTTTCTTTAGTCTCTAGTCTCAATTGAACATAATTAGTATGTATAAAATTTCCAACACTGGACCCGGACTTAACAGAAATTCCACTTACACGGTTGTCACTCAGTCCCAACCATCTGCTCCTAAACCAATGGACCAATTTCAACCAATCTCATTACTCATATACCTTACCATCAGGTGACAAATGCTATGGGGATAATAAATACATCTGTATCAAAGGTGTGGGAGTGATACAAAATTGTTAAGGCTTTCGTGGCCACTTGTTGACAAACTGCCTATTGGCTTCTGTCTCAGGTTCTTCAGCCGACGTTCATCTAATGATTTTTCTGACGTTTCGCCAGCACGAGTGGCTGGCATTGCCAAAGCTTCACCCTCCATTGCCGGTGATGAACTGGAGGCAATGGAGGGTGAAGCTTTGACAATGCCAGCCACTTGTGCTGGCAAAACGTCAGAAAAATCATTAGATGAACGTCGGCCGAAGAACCCGAGACAGAAGCCAATAGGCAGTTTGTCGTGTGGGAGTGAGTTTGAAAAAGCATAGCCTGTAATGTGTGAGTTCCCAGACTTTACACATAAACATTAAGCACAAGGCCAGATGCTGCTTGGTACTGTCATGGACACACAGCTATAAATAAATACCTGGGCGATGCTGGGTCTCTCCACTAGTTTATAGGTGAAGGAAGATATTTTTTTCTTTGGAAAATACCATAGTAATCAAGTAAATATTAAGCTACTAATAGCAGATGGGCAGCAGCTGTGAAATAAAATGGGGAGACAGCAGTTTTATTCCAAAGCAACAGCTTTCTTTTTAATTTACTCTGTTAAATTTAAGTGGCATGAGTGTGAATAGCATTAAACAATATGCTGATAGGTTATTGTTAACACAGTACACACAATCACTTTCTTTGATTAGCTTGTCTTTTGTTAATGTAAAACTGACATTCAAAAATGATTTACAGTTACGTTGCTTTACAAATTGTGCCCGAACTATGGACACATCCTCTCATAGGACAATGAACTGAGTCTAGTACTCTACACAGACACTACATTGTAGTTGTGAAAAGTGTGTGTATTGAAATGACAGCATTTGTTTGTTGTTAAATGGAGAAAGCTATGAACAAGATGAAAGGTGATTCTCATGAACAGAGACAGACTGCATGGTTTTTGTGGAAGGACGGAGTCAAAACAACAGATACTTGTAAACAGTTTAACTTTGGTGTGTGATTGAGAAGCCCCTGTACAGACGAGTGCTTACAGCTGGATCACTGGGTTGTGTAGTGGAAGGAAATATGCACCGAAGAATGTGAGTACTGTTTGATGTTAGCAATGTGAAATCCGAGCAACATTGAGATTATGTCTCAGTTGATTATGGCTGATAGGTGAATAACAATTAGTGAAGTTCGGTGGCAGGAGGAACAAGACTTCTGGTCAGGTGACTACAGGGTTATAAACACAAAGTCAAATAGGGGTAATGGAGGAGTAGGTTTAATAATGAATAGGAAAATAGGAACGCGGGTAAGCTACTACAAACAGCTTAGTGAACGCATTATTGTGGCCAAGATAGATACGAAGCCCACACCTACTACAGTAGTACAAGTTTATATGCCAACTAGCTCTGCAGATGACGAAGAAATTGAAGAAATGTATGATGAAATAAAAGAAATTATTCAGATAGTGAAGGGAGACAAAAAATTTAATAGTCATGGGTGACTGGAATTCGAGTGTAGGAAAAGGGAGAGAAGGAAACGTAGTAGGTGAATATGGATTGGGGCTAAGAAATGAGAGGAAGCCGGCTGGTACAACTTGGCACAGAGCACAACTTAATCATAGCTAACAATTGGTTTAAGAATCATGATAGAAGGTTGTATACATGGAAGAATCCTGGAGATACTAAAAGGTATCAGATAGATTATATAATGGTAAGACAGAGATTTAGGAACCAGGTTTTAAATTGTAAGACATTTCCAGGGGCAGATGCGGACTCTGACCACAATCTATTGGTTATGACCTGTAGATTAAAACTGAAGAAACTGCAAAAAGGTGGGAATTTAAGGAGATGGGACCTGGATAAACTGAAAGAACCAGAGGTTGTACAGAGTTTCAGGGAGAGCATAAGGGAACAATTTACAGGAATGGGGGAAAGAAATACAGTAGAAGAAGAATGGGTAGCTTTGAGGGATGAAGTAGTGAAGGCAGCAGAGGATCAAGTAGGTAAAAAGACGAGGGCTAGTAGAAATCCTTGGGTAACAGAAGAAATATTGAATTTAATTGATGAAAGGAGAAAATATAAAAATGCAGTAAATGAAGCAGGCGAAAAGGAATACAAACGTCTCAAAAATGAGATCGACAGGAAGTGCAAAATGGCTAAGCAGGGATGGCTAGAGGACAAATGTAAGGATGTAGAGGCTTATCTCACTAGGGGTAAGATAGATACTGCCTACAGGAAAATTAAAGAGACCTTTGGAGATAAGAGAACCACTTGTATGAACATCAAGAGCTCAGATGGAAACCCAGTTCTAAGCAAAGAAGGGAAAGCAGAAAGGTGGAAGGAGTATATAGAGGGTCTATACAAGGGCGATGTACTTGAGGACAATATTATGGAAATGGAAGAGGATGTAGATGAAGATGAAATGGGAGATACGATACTGCGTGAAGAGTTTGACAGAGCACTGAAAGACCTGAGTCGAAACAAGGCCCCCGGAGTAGACAACATTCCGTTGGAACTACTGACGGCCTTGGGAGAGCCAGTCCTGACAAAACTCTACCATCTGGTGAGCAAGATGTATGAAACAGGGGAAATACCCTCGGACTTAAAGAAGAATATAATAATTCCAATCCCAAAGAAAGCAGGTGTTGACAGATGTGAAAATTACCGAACAATCAGTTTAATAAGCCACAGCTGCAAAATACTAACACGAATTCTTTACAGACGGATGGAAAAACTAGTAGAAGCCGACCTCGGGGAAGATCAGTTTGGATTCCGTAGAAATACTGGAACACGTGAGGCAATACTGACACTACGACTTATCTTAGAAGAAAGATTAAGGAAAGGCAAACCTACGTTTCTAGCATTTGTAGACTTAGAGAAAGCTTTTGACAATGTTGACTGGAATACTCTCTTTCAAATTCTAAAGGTGGCAGGGGTAAAATACAGGGAGCGAAAGGCTATTTACAATTTGTACAGAAACCAGATGGCAGTTATAAGAGTTGAGGGACATGAAAGGGAAGCAGTGGTTGGGAAGGGAGTAAGACAGGGTTGTAGCCTCTCCCCGATGTTATTCAATCTGTATATTGAGCAAGCAGTAAAGGAAACAAACGAAAAATTCGGAGTAGGTATTAAAATCCATAGAGAAGAAATAAAAACTTTGAGGTTCGCTGATGACTTTGTAATTCTGTCAGAGACAGCAAAGGACTTGGAAGAGCAGTTGAACGGAATGGACAGTGTCTCGAAAAGAGGATATAAGATGAACATCAACAAAAGCAAAACGAGGGTAATGGAATGTGGTCGAATTAAGTCGGGTGATGCTGAGGGAATTAGATTAGGGAATGAGACACTTAAAGTAGTAAAGGAGTTTTGCTATTTGGGGAGCAAAATAACTGATGATGGTCGAAGTAGAGAGGATATAAAATGTAGATTTGCAATGGCAAGGAAAGCGTTTCTGAAGAAGAGAAATTTGTTAACATCGAGTATAGATTTAAGTGTCAGGAAGTCATTTCTGAAAGTATTTGTATGGAGTGTAGCCATGTATGGAAGTGAAACATGGATGGTAAATAATTTGGACAAGAAGAGAATAGAAGCTTTAGAAATGTGGTGCTACAGAAGAATGCTGAAGATTAGATGGGTAGATCACATAACTAATGAGGAGGTACTGAATAGGATTGGGGAGAAGAGGAGTTTGTGGCACAACTTGACCAGAAGAAGGTATCGGTTGGTAGGACATGTTCTGAGGCATCAAGGGATCACCAATTTAGTATTGGAGGGCAGCGTGGAGGGTAAAAATCGTAGGGGGAGACCAAGAGATGAATACACTAAGCAGATTCAGAAGGATGTAGGTTGCAGTAGGTACTGGGAGATGAAGAAGCTTGCACAGGATAGAGTAGCATGGAGAGCTGCATCAAACCAGTCTCAGGACTGAAGACCACAACAACAACAACAACAACAACAACAGGTGAATAACCTTTGTTGAGCTGTTATGGCGGTCCATTACTCGTAACAATTTGTTTATGAAAGATGTATGTGCTTACTGGGTTCCAGGGGACTTGACATGGGCTCATAAAGACAACAAAGTCGAAATCTGTCATTGACTATTGGAAGCGAAGAATGAAGATATAGATTTTTTTGGAGAACTAGTGGTTGGTGGAGAATGAAGATGTCACTATCATGCCCCTGAGAAGAAAGTCCAATCCATGCTATGGAAACATCATGGGAGTACCTGACCCAAGGCATTTTGTGCTGCTTCCTCTGCTGGTAAGCATATGATCTGTCTTTTGGGACACTTGAGGTATACTGCCGATGGACTGGCTGTCAAATGCAGGATGTACTGTGACCTCTTAAATGATTTGGACTCAGGATTCAGCAAAGTTGACAAGGTAAGTTATCATAAGGAGTGCTCCTCCAGCACAACAATGTGCAGCCCCACACTGGCAATGCTGTTATGACTGCAAAGTTGACATCACTGGGGTTCATTTTTGTGCCACATCCACCATATTTACGAGAACTCGCTCCATAAAATTGTACTTTATTCGATAACAGGAAGGATGGTGTAAGGTAAGAGCTTTGGCAACAACAGGGAATTGCTGGGAGCTGCCCACAGATGCTTGTTTAATATCCAAAACAGCGGTCCTGTGATGCAGTAATGAACTTACCAGGACAGCTGGACCTGTCTATTGATGTTGGGGAGAGGGCAGGGGGTGAATATATTGCGAGATCTCAAGTGCATTAACACATGTGCGGTAATAAATAAAGTACAAAAAAACACTAGTAGTTTTATGTTGTTTACAGTAATTTTAATAGTAATTATGTAATTGCAGGTCAGAACACCACAGTGGCTCAGTGACAGCATGTGATATCAACAGGCGAGGACTGAAACTCTACCAGACAATTAAATGTAAGTGTCAATCAGCAATAGTAATTTATTATTTTGTGATTAGGCTCCACTAACATCGAGCTTTCAATCAGAATGCTTCAAGCAATTTATTTACAGCTGCTTAGATCACCAACATAATGTTGCACAATCTTTCATGTTCCATACAAGTTTTTGATTGATGACGAATGATGTTGACTCTGCGCCTCAATTTTTCAGCTGGCAACCGGGCAACTTTTAGGTGAATTTTGTAACTGGAGATAATTGATGCACGTCACCATGTTTTTAAACGAATGATTGGCACAGCTGTGCATCCACATCCATTGGAGTTGCATTATGACACTCCATTGAATTTTGTTACCTCTGCAGAATTATGCTGTATCTGAATCATGGTGGCATATGTGTGATGCAGTTACTGAATGCACATGCTCTGATAAATTGCTTGCCCAAGTTAATACTTGGCAGTCAAATTGATCAAATTAAAAGTCAGTAAATGTGGCACTGATCATACACTTTCATCTTTGCAGAGAAATCAAGAGATTCACCATATCCTATCGAAACATATTTCCACAGATAACTTAATAACTGAAATCCAAATGGTCTAATTGTAGCAGAATAATCCTAACAATATACCGTAGTTTACTGGGCTTCAAAAGGCCAATTCAGGTTTTGTCATACAGATGCAGTATCCTGCAGATTGCAGTTTTCTACAGACCAACATCACCCATTAGCAAGCCAAGAGGAGGTGAGGTCTATGTAGGTGGATGAAAAATGACTTTCATGCAACAGTCTTTTTTTTTTTTCGTCTCATGCCTTCCACCTTTCCGTCTATAATTATTTGTTGCAGGCAATTCCTACGCAGTGTATGTCCCGGCCAAGATTTTTTCCACTTCCTGATCATGTCTAAAAAATCTTCTTTCTTTCTTCATAACTTCTTCATTCTTAAGTCTGTCAGTCCACTCCACTGTAAGCATCCTTCTCCATAGCCACATTTCAAAACTTTCTGAACATCATCTTTCTTTTTAATGATCCATTATTCACTGTTGTATAACAGTACACTCCAGATATAACATTTATAGAATCTAGCTCCATCGGAATTCTTCTAAATGTTAGTAACTGCTTCACCTTTTCAAATGCCTTTTTCCCATATGTATCCACCTCCTTATTTCTTCTATACAGTACCCATTCCATGTCATTAAGCTTCCCAGGTACATACAGTATTTTATTTGTTCTATCTAATTACCAAGTAAGAATGTGTTAACTGTAGCTTTCTTATTGCTTGTTCTCATAACTTTTGTATTTCCTATAGCATATTTATCTTCATTCTTACTTTTTCCTTCCTCCAATACTCTTCAACATCTGCTGTTGCTTCTCTTCCGATTCTGCCGGCACTGCTTGTTTGTCAACATATTTTGTAATCTTTATCTTTTCTTCTCCAGTTATAATGCCTCTTGCGTCATCTAAGGCCTTGCATCTCAATTTGTCTCCATATATGTTGAACAGCTTCAGTGACAATGGGCATCCCTTACATCCCTTCCAATGCTCATATCTTCAGTCTCCTTTCTGTACTCTCAGTATTTGCTTTGTCTACATCTCCATTAACTTTCAATCTTTCCAGCCCATACCAACATCTTTTAAATTTCAGCAGTATACTCCAGGTGACTGTATTTAAAGTCATGCCCTAGTTGAAATGAAATATACACCTACTTCTTCATTTCTATTATTCATTCTCTGATCATCCTCAGGCAACCCATAGCATCTCTTGTTTCTTTGCACTTCCTGAACCAAAACTTGCCTTCCCCAGTATTTTCCTCAATTTTTCTTTTCAGTTCATCTTAATATCATTGTCTTTACAGCCTTTGTAACATGACGGTTGAAACTAATTGTACTGTAGTCTTTGCATTCTTTCATGTTTCACCGTTTGTGTAGAAGTGTTACAATGCTCTTAAGTAGGTATTAGAGGCCAAATTCCTGTCTCATAAATTCTGTTTATGACCTCAGTCAGTCTGGCTATTGAATTTATACTTAAGGCTTGCAGTGCCTCAGATGGTATTCTATCATAGTCTCATGCGAGATCTTACTAAAGCAGGGCAGATCTGGTCAGGTGAATATCCATTTTCTTTCAACACAGACTGTAGGTGCTCACACTTCATTGTGAGACAGTCCCTATGCTACACAACAGGTGCCTGGTGCACCAGAATTCTATAAGTGGCCATAATTTGTAAGGGGTGGTGGAGCTACACATCTGATAATACAGTTCTGTATATGTAGGCTTAGGGTAAACAGTACAAGACATCACGAATTCCTGGGCTTAGAGGGAAACTAGTGTTCAGTTGAAAAAACTGTCGGGTGCCTTACTGAGTCGACATATCACCCTTTGGGAAAAGGAAGCGAAGTCTTTCATTGCCAAGTTCGGGGTATTGTAAGAATAGTGGAATGTCATGTTGACTTGTAACTGCACCAATTCCAGCACACAAACAAGCTATTAATGATTGTCACGTCAACAGCTTTTCCTCCATCATTTCTTGTCCATTTACATTTAGCCCTTCATAAAAGTGAGATGTAAAATAAAAAATTGAAGGGCTAAAAGTTTTACCAGGTGTACCGGTATGAAATGAGCATTTTTTTTTTTTGTGAAAGTGAAACACTAATTTTGTATTGAAAAGTAAAAACATTTTATTCAAAGTACTGACCATTGATTTCTATACATCTTGACCACCTTTCTGTCTATTTGTGGACACCACACCAATAGAAATGTTGGTCTTTTGAAGCAAACCAATCGGACACCCAATTTTCGACTTCTTTATAGGAATTGAAGTGTTCCTCAGCCAACTCGTGTCCCATTGATGAAAACAAATGGTGGTCAGAAGGGGCCAAGTCTGGTGAATACGGCAGGTGGGGTAGCAGCTCCCAGCCAAGTGTTTTGATTGTACCCTGAACCAGTTTTGCTTTGTGTGCAGGTGCATTGTCGTATAAAAAAATTGCTTTACCATGTCTTCCGGCCCATTCTGGTCTTTTTTTGATCAATGCATAGTTCAAATTGATCATTTGTTGTCTGTAGTGATTAGTATTCAGTTTCACACCACACCTTTCTGATCCCACCAAACACAGAGCATTGCCTTCTTGCCAAATCGATCTGGTTTTGCAGTCGATGTTGATGGTTGTCCCGGATTAATCCATGATTTTCCCCGTTTAGGATTCTTAAAATAAATCCATTTTTCATCGGCAGTAACAATTCAATGCAAAATTGATTTTGTTTCATGACTTTGAAACAAAATTTGACAAACGGTTTTTCGGTTTTCCATCTGTCTTTCATTCAATTCATGTGGCACCCATTTTCCACACTTTTTGATCTTTCCCATAGCGTTCAAACAGTCAGAAATTGTTTGTTGTGCAACATTTAGCGTTGCTGCAATTTTCTTCTGACTCTTCATCCAATATTGCTTGCAATTTGGCGTCTTCGAACTTTTTTGGTGGTCTTCCACGGTCTTCATTTCTTGCATCAAAATCATTATTTCTGAACTGCTGAAACCATCTTTTGCATGTTGCTTCTGATAGAGCATGATCACCATATGCCTCGACAAGCATTCAATGCAACTCTGCAGCACTTTTTTTCAAATGAAAACAAAAAATTAATGCTTTCCACAAATCATCACTTTCTGGTACAAAATTCGACATTGTTAACACGATGAAAACATATGATGATGTTTGTTCCATGACTTAATGTATACTAAATATCTTTGACAGATGTCATAACAAACAAACAAACAAACAAACAAAATTAAGGCTCGTTCACAACAAATGTTCCCTATCGACACATTTGAATCTTAATGCTCATTTCATACCGGTACACCTGGTAATTATCACCACAAGAAAAAAAACCATGGGAAGGTTAAGTTCTGTGTTTTGGCTCTAGAAGGACCACGGCGCCCGACTGCCCTGTGTGTCATTCCCTGCCAGTGCTCTATCCAGCAGCAGTACAGTGAGGTATGTGGTTAGGGCGCTGCTCTCCTGGTCATTGTTGGGTTTCTTGACCTTGGAACTGCTACTGATCAGTCGAGTGGCTCCTCAATTGGCCTCATAAGGCTGAGTGCATTCTGTACCATCCTCCCACTGACGAAAACTCTCTGGCAGTACCGGTTATGAAGAACAAAATGGCAGTGCTTGTTCCTATGAAGAAGTGGGAATCACGAGAGAAGCCCTCACGGGAATCGGAACTCTTTTGGAGTAGGTGCGTGGGAGCAAGGGGTCCAGAGCCATGGCAGTGCTTCATCTTTTTCTGTGCTGTTATTTTTCTTTCTCATTGTATATTTTCTCTGACTTTCTCTGACAGATTTCCTGTTGACAACGTAGCTCACTCTTAGGATGTCAATTCTGGCTCCTTCCACTTTGTTCCTTCATTTTACAACACATATTTTGATTATCGTGCTCTCAGTCCTCAGATCTCGGTTTGATATCCACCTTTCCAAATTTTTTACAGATTGTGCGAGCCATGTGGGGAAGATTGCCCACTATCTAACGTGGTAGCCAATCAGTGTGGAGGTCGTCAGGTACCTGTGTATTAGTGACCGCCAGACCACGCAGGGGTCACACTGTCGAGGCTCAAGCTGTCATCTCCCTGCGCTTAATGAGGAATAGGTGCCCGTCCGTTTGGCAGCACCTGGACCCCGGGCACTGGCTATCATGCCAGGTGGCAGTGGTGGAGAAGAACCCACGTTCAAAGTAGGGTGCCATCGTGGTGGATATTTGGCATCGCAGGACAACTGGCCGCTGTGAGGCACCAGCAATCTTTCCAGTATGGACAACAGTTTAGTGCTGATTGTTACTACCCTTGGATTGTTTCCTCCTTGGCTATGTCAGGAGGGGAACACTAATTCAAGGGATTTGCAGACAGTTATTCCCTCAGTTCCTGATTTGCACCCAAACAGACAGAACGTCTTCTCTCTCTACTAAACCAATCTTCTATTGAAAGTGTTTTTGGTGATCTCCCTTCTCTTATCAAATAGCAAAGTGGTTCCATCTTAATTAAGGTGCCAAATCCTATTCAGTCTTAGGCATTAATCTCTTGTAAACAACTTGTTGGTGTACCTGCTATCATCACACCACCACAAGAACTTCAACACGGTACAAAGATTAATTTTTCATCGGGAACTGATGCTGTGGACAGATGAAGAACTTGGCAAACATTTGCAGATGTGAGGAATCCACTTCGTACATCGAGAGGCACCAGACAATGAGGTAGACACTGCCGCATATCTCTTCATTTTAAAGGGGAATCTGATTCTAGAAGAGGTCAACTCATGTTACTGCTGCAATGTGACACCATATTTTAAAAGTAAGCACTTTGGGCATTTGTCTTCTGTGTTTAAATACAACCTGATTTGTGGAGAATCTTGCTGGCCACTGCACAAAAATTCTCCATGTGTTCTACAAACTGTCTGTCAACTATGGAAACAACCACCCTCCCCAACCCCGAAGTGTGTTAACCCATTCGGGGAACATAGAATCCGGGAACTGAAAGAGATAGATCATCTCTCTTATTTTGAAGTTTGGAAAAAATATGATCATTTGTATCCAGTCACAGTGATAATGACCTTTGCACTGCTGTGACCAGGTCATCAACAGTACCTGACGTATTTACTGTCTCCACTTTGACACGCTGTGTTCGCACAAATAAACTTAACTGTGGGGGCAATAGGCCCTTGCCTCTGTCAGCTCCTCCAGCACCACCTTTGGGAACCGCTCCCTGCACCTCGCTGTAGCAGCAGCTTCCTCCTGTGGCATCTACTAGCGACAGGGCTTCCGCTTTGGAATGCTCTCACTGCAAATCCACAAAGCGGAGGCCTGACACCAATCACTGACTGAAGGAGCCACGGACCGTGGAACCGAGGCATGTTCACTCTTCCCATGTTCCTATACCTAGTGAGTAAGGCCTCACAGGAATTTTGCCCACCAAAAGTTGTTAAAGAGAAAAAGAAGAAATCTTAGGAGTAGGCTCCTGCAGTGATGCCGGGATTTGCTTGACCCCTCACGCCATTGAATTCTGAAAAAGTGTTCATTGTTGTTGTTCCACACCCAAAAACAGTGATCATAGTGCATGACCTATCCTCCCGGCCCCTTCACACCTAACCAGCTCACTTCAGTGTGCTGATCCAATGGAACTATAGTCGATATAATTGTTACCTGCTAGAATTCCAACTAGTGATTTCTTCTTGTTCTGCGATCTGTGTTGCTCTCCAAGTAGCACACTTCATTGATGACCATTCCCTAACTCTTTGAGGCTACTGTGCAGTCTGTTGGAACCATACTGGTCCCAAAAGAACGTGTAGAGGGCTCTGTACATTGGTTTGCACAGTTGTCATCAGTAAGTGGATTCCTCTCCGTATCACATTGAAAGCTGTAGCAGTGTCGGTACAAGTGACGATCGTGATCACTACATTTGTAACACACATTTACTTCAAAGCAGGACATTTACTTACCTTGATAACCACCCTTCCCCCCCCCCCCTCCCCCCTCCCCCCCCCTCTCTCTCTCTCTCTCTCTCTCTCTCTCTCTCTCTCTCTCTCTCTCTCTCTCTCTCTCTCTCTTGCCGTTTCTTCTATTATGCAATTTCAGTGTGCACAACCCCTATAAGGTATTACCAAGTCGTCTAGTGGGGGCCTTCTGATGGACCAGCTTCTTGTTGATCGTGATGTGTGTCTCCTCAATTATGAGATTCTTACCAAATTCAGTGCCACTTATGGGGATACATTTTTGGCTATTGACCTTACGTTCTCTTCCTCCAGTCTCGCCACTTCACTACAGTTAGTGTTACACGATAATCTTTGTGAGAGTGACCACTTTCCAATGATCCTGTCCCTTTCTTGTCACTGCCCAGTGGACCATTTATCATGTTGGGCTCTTAGAAGACCTAACTGTCGGTTATGTGCCTCTTCTGTCATATCACTTCCTCGCTGTCATATTTCATCAATGAGATGGTGGGAGGCATCTCTGACATGATCGCCTATGCTCTGGGAACTGGTATTCCCCTTCATATAGAGTCCTCACCTGCTGACAGATGCCATAGTAGACTGAAGTTATTCCAACAGCTATCCAGGATCATTGAAGGTTCCTGCAACTTGTCAAGTGAGACCCTTCACAGACCATCCTCCTCACCTTTAAGCAGCTTTGTGCAAAGGCTAACTACCCAGTTAAACACAGTAAGTAGGAATGCTGATAGTTCTGCATCTCCTCCTTAGGAACTTACACATTTTCATGCCGGGTATAAGCCTAACTCCATAGTCTTCTGGGCCACCAGAGATCAACAGCTATTCTGCACCTCTTCTGTCAGGGTAATATTTGTACTGATTCTTAAGTTCTTGCTGGACGCCTTGCTACCCACTTTGTGGCAGTGTGTGCATCCTCTCCTTACCCAGCTATGGTTTGAAAGCGTAAATGACAATTGAAGACATCTCTCTATCCTTTAGTCTCCAGCAGGACAAATTATCTAATGAGCAATAATATTCATTGAGACTGGGTACACAATTGTGATGTATTATTTAAATGATTTAATCCTGTAACACACAATTTGGGTGAGGAGGGTGAGGTGTGGGAGGCTAGGGGTGGGAGAAGATGATGTGCTGGTGTGAGAGTGGGTAGGTGTGTGGTGGGGCACTACACCTGTAACTGTTAGGTACAGAATTGATTCGCTGTATTGGGGGGAAGAGGAGAGGCGAAGACATAGAGGAGGGGAAATGATTAGTAGGTGTGTTGGTGGAATGGGAGGCATGGATAGTGCTGGAGTGGGAGGAAGGAAGTGGGTGGGAAGGTTGAGGCGAAGAGGGTTGTGAGAATGAAAGATATGTTGTAGGGAGAGTTCCACCTGCACAGTTTAGAAGTGCTGATGTCTGTAGGAAGGACACAGATGGCACGGGTTTGAAGCAGTCATTGAAGTGAAGTACATCGTGTTGAGCTGCATGTGCAGCAACTGGGTGCTCCAGCTGTCTCTTATCCACAGTTTGACAGTAGCCACTTGTTTGGACAAACAGCTTGTTAGTTGTTGTGCCCATGTAGAAAGCAGCACGGTGGTTGCAGCACAGTTTGTAGATCACATGATTGCTTTCACAGATAGCACTGCTACTGATGGGATAGGAGATAACTGTGGCAGGACTGGAGTAGGTGGTGGTGGTGGTGGTGGTGGTGGTGGTGGTGGGAGGAGGATGTATGAGACAGGTATTGATTGCATCTAGGTCTATTACAGGGATACGAGCTGTGAGGCAAGGGGTTGGGAGAGGGTATTACCCTGAGGGTCTCCAGTTGTCAGATATGTCTACCTCCAAACCCTGCTACAGCAAACCCATTCCTGAAATCCAACAGTAACTCCAGTCACTCCTAAAATCATTAAGTCCATCCTCCACACTTCTACACTCTACATGCTTCCTAAATTCCATAAACCCAACCACACAGGACGCCTTTTTGGGGTCAGTTACTGTGCCTCACTGAGAGAATATCTGCTGTCATACATCAGCCCCTTCAGCCTATTACCAGTAAAAGACATCATCTGTTTCCTCCAGCGACTCTCCTCAGTAGCTGTTCCTTTACTACACGGTGCCTTGCTTGTCACTGTCAATGCCGCCTCCCTGTACAGTAACATCCCTGTTGCCCATGACCTTGTCACTATTGAACACCACCTTTCCCAACACCTGACAAACACTGGACCTTCAACCTCCTCCTTAGTCGCCATGACCAACTATATGCTCAGCCACAGTTACTGCTCCTTTGAAGGCATCACCTACAAACAAACCCGGTGTATGGCAATGGGCACCCGCATAGCATCATCCTGTGCGAATATACTCATGGGCCATTTAAAGGAATCCTTTCTAACCACCCAAAATCCCATACCTCTCACCTGGATCAGATTCATTGATGACAGCATCGACATCTGGATCGGGGGTGAGGACGCCCTATCCACATTCCTCCAGAACCTCAATACCTTCTCGTTCGCTTCACCTGATCCTCCTCAACCCAACAAGCCACCTTCCTCAATGTTGACATCCATCTCAGGGATGGCTCCATCCACATCATACCAGCCTACCACTGACAGTGTCTCTACTCCTCCCACCAGCAACTACTACAGTCCATTTACAGGCATCTCCTACCCCATTAAAGGCAGGCCTACCTGTAAAAGCAGTCATGTTATCTACAAACTAAACAGCAACCACTGTGCTGCTTTCTATGTGGGCATGACAAATAAAAACCAGCCTGTTAGCATGAATGACCACCACCAAACTGTGGACAACAGACAGCTGGATCATCCAATTGCTAAACATTCTGCCCAATACAGTGTGCTATATTTCAGTGACTGCTTCACAGTCTGTGGTATCTGGACCCTTCCTACAAACATCAGCGTTTCTGGACTGGGAAGGTAGGAACCCTGCGTGCTATGTATCCTACATTCTCATAGCTCTCCTGGCCTCAACCTTTACTAGCCCCATCCTCCACCCATTTATCCCCATCCCTGCTCCCACTCCAGTGCTATACAGTTTTCTATTCCACCAACACACCCACAAGCCTTTTTCCTTTTCTCTTGTTTTCTGCTCCCCCCACCTCCAAACCTCCTGTGACTGCACCTAGCTCCCTTACCATCTCACCACCACAGCCCTGCAGCTCCTACAAGCAGCACTACGCCCTCTCCATCACCATCCACTATCCCTCTCCCTCCTCACCCCCATGTCACCTTCTTACCCCCACCGCTCACATTGCTGTTCGCGTCAGGCGCAGTTGCAGTCTGGCCTCAGTCAGTGTCAGTGGTAATGTGTGAGTTGTGCTTGTGCGATGTGTATTGCTTTTGGCTGAAAACTTAAATGTATAACTGTCTTTTTATTGCGCCTCTCTGTGACTCAACTCTCCGCTATATATTTTTGTAATGTTATGAAAAGGGTAGATTGGTTCTCACCTTAAGGGTGACACACTGAGTTGCAGACAGACATAATGAAATGACTGTTACATATTAGCTCTTGGCCAAAGCCATCTTCAGAAAAAAGGCGCACACACACAAACACACACACACACAAAAGCAAGCAAGCACACACACCTTACACCACACACAACTGCTGCACTCTGGCCACGCTACAGTCTGGCTTGAGGTAGTGTGTGTGTGTGTGTGTGTGTGTGTGTGTGTGTGTGTGTGTGTGTGTGTGTGTAAAAACAGTCTTTTCATCGTGCCTGTCTGGTAGCAGTCTATCCTTTTCATAATATTGTTGATATTCCAACCTGAACTATACTTTTCATAATATTGTTATTATCCATTCTGAGATTTCCATTGTTTAGTACTTACTTTACCATGTTTATAACTACATAGGTGTCATTGTTATTTTTAGGTTTCAGTGATGCAAGTTGATTACAAATGGCAATGATGAATCAAACTTTGTTAAATATTTAGCATGGTGTATGTGAGCAGTTTGCTTATTTTTACAGTGACAAACAACATACACAGTATATGCAAATTATAAAAAAAATAATAATGTCAAAGAATTTAAAATTACTGTTGAGAGATAAAGATTATTATTGTTATTATTATTATTACCAGATTCTCCCAATAAATGGGAGACGTTAAGCAAATAACTCTGTCAACTTTTCTTTAGGTTCTTATTGTTGTTCCAGTAGGCTTTCATTTTTTATGAGAAGGCTTGTTCATGTTCTTCCAGCCACCTTGGTCTGAGGTGTGTGTGTTTTGGATGCTCTAATTAACTCCACCTTTGCCTGCTTCATGTCTGAGGGTGTCTGTTTCTAAAATGTCGGTTGGTCTTACATTTGCATTTTTTAGGTCCTTTCGAATTTTGTTGACTCGAGGTGTTTAGATCTTGTGTGATGTTCCATAATCTATTATCCTTTCTTTCAGTCACTTTTCTGGTAGTCTATTTAGATGACCAAAGAGTTACATTTGCCTTTTCTTAATACCAGTTTTGATGTCTGAACACTTTACTGTTGTTTGGAGTGATTGTAGCCCATAACCTTCTTAAGTATGTCTTGATCCTGAAATTTTCCTAATGATCATTCTGTTAAGCATCAGTGTTTCACTCGTGTAGAGGACTGTTGGTTTAGTAATTTCTGTCTTGATGTGGATTTTTTTGTTGTAGATGCTTGTTTGACTTTTACTGTGAGATTTTTCAAGGCCTGTCAGTTTGATGAATTCTCCTGTGTATTTAAAGTATGGGAACCTGTTGATTCTACCTTTTTTGTCACACTCGCGATTTCTGTCTTTGAACGTAAGACTGAGATTTGTAACCCTACTTTTTATGCACAATCTTTAAGTACCTTGAGCTATTTGACAGCTGTCTGTTCACCCTCTGTAAGTAGCGCCAGGTCTTCCACAAATGCAGGGTATGGTATGTAGAGGTCTTTTTTGGGAAAACCCTGTAGTATTGGCTCCCAAAACCAAAGTTTCATGAGTTCTTCCTCCCATTCTAACATAACACTTTCTAGGACAACGTTGAACAGAAAGGAGGGAGTCCATCTCCTTTTGTCACTACTGTTTTCTTGTCAAAAGGTTCTGAGATTTCCACATAAATTTTACTTTAGATTTTGTTCCAGATAGAGTTGGCTTTATGAGGTCTCAGGTTTTGGGATCCAGTCCCTTCGCTTCTAAAATTTGAAATAGTGAAGGCCCATGTTAATTCGTCGTACGCCCTTTTGAAATCGAAACATGTACAAACTAGAGGTTTTTCTGTGAGGGCTCGCATTTTGAATATAATTTTGAGGTTAAAAATTTGTTCTGGGTATGATCTGTTGGGTCTGAAGCCTGTTTGATATTCTGCTAATTTTGGTTCTAGTTGCTTCTGTGCTCTATTCAACTTGATAAGACAACTTTAAAAGATTTTGTAGGCAACTGATAAGAGAGAGATCCCTCTATAGTTGTTTATATCTGATTTGTGGCCTTTATTATGTAGTGGATAGATTAGAGAAATCTTCCAATCATAGAGCATTTTTTCAGTTTGCCAAATTGCCAAATGTTCTGGAATATTTGTGTACTTTCTTTGAGTTAGTTTGATCCTAAACTTGCATAAGTTGAGCTACAATTCTGTCCTCCCCTGATCTCTCTCTCTCTCTCTCTCTTTCTCTCTCTCTCTGTCTCTCTCTCTCTCTCTCTCTCTCTCTCTCTCTCTCTCTCTCTCTCTCTCTCTCTCTAAGTATGAGTAAACTTCTTATCACATTGGTGGGAACAAACTTTCTGTTGTGATTTCTGGATGTAATTATAGGAATCTCTCTTTGGGTTCTGGACAGTTTAAAAGCTGTGAAAAATATGTGGCTTGTTCCTGGCAGTTTTTTTATTTGTCAAGGTTAATTTATCACCTTGTTTCTGATAGCAGAGGTTCTGCTTTCTTTGATTTGATTTACAAAGGTCTTGTATAAATCACATGTGTTGTAAGTTTTGAAGTTGTCTTAAAATCTTGGATGTTTGTTTGCTAACTTTGAGGAATTTCTTCTATGTTTCTTCTGATTTGTTGCAATTGTAATTTTGAAATGCCTTTTTTCTTTCTTCTAGTGCACTCTCACATTCTTGAGTCCTGCAAGGGTGTTTTGGGTTATGTGAAGAAGGATCAGATCTTTCGTTGTTTGGCTGATTTTAGTTTGAAATTTGTCCCTATCTTCTGTAGGTTGTTCTCCTGACTTCTCTGTTATTGTAGAGCCTTGATTTTGTGTAAATCCAATTTTTGATTCACTGATGTGTTTCTTTTTTTGGGAGGGGGCTTGAATTTAATTTTGCTTCTGATTAAATAATGATCCGAATCAATGTTTGCACCTCTGCATACTTGCAAATCATGAATTCCTTTTTGTAGTTGTATGACATTGCCACATGGTCAATCTGAAATTCTCCATATCTTTTTTTTTTCCAAAGTGAGGTTGGCGCAATTTTTAGTTTGTTTCATTGACGTAACTCAGTTAAACTGACATGTATGATTCTTATTGGTGAATTTGTCTGCAGTATAGTCTCTCACTGTCCTCTTGTATTTGTTTTCCCTGCCAGTTCGGGCACTAAAATCACAGAGTAGAATTTCACATCATCTTTTGGAATTTTGGCCCTCTCTGTTTAAAGTTCTTCCCAGAATCTTTCAGTTTGTATTGAAACTCTTGTTTCACTGTCCCCTTTAATTGGTGCATGTACATTAATAAAAGTGCAATTTCTGTTTGTGTGTTTAATTCTTAAGGTCATAAGTCAGTTGCTGATGGGTTTCACATCTCATACTGAATCCAAAATTTTTTCTTTACGATGAGCCAAATAGTGCCGCTCCTTTGCCAATTTTCTTGTTTGTTCCATTTTTGAAGATTTTGTGATTGTTGTAGTCTATTGTTGCTGAATCTGTGAAACATCTTTCTCGAAAGACGAGAATTTGGATTTTATGTTTCATGAGTTCTGTTGTGAGATTATTTAGTTTTCTTGCTCAATTGAGTGCCTGAATGTTGAGAGCGCCAATATAAGTGTGCGCTTTTTCATGGAAGTTTATCAGAGCACTCCAACTTGATCTCTTGTATAAGTCCAAGCTCTTGAGAATCCAAATGCTTGATTGCCACATCAGTGTGGGTGGATTGTCCACCTGAGGTAATTCTGCCTTCACTTGTATGAGTCATGTTTGCCTGTCATCAATTTTTTGACTTTTGCCAGTGGTGTAGAACCAGGGATTGTGAGTTCCTCAAGCATGTTTACAGCCGCACCTCGTGGTGAACAGATGCTGACCATACGGCCACTTGCTCCAAGTCAGGCGCAGCATGGGTTTCGGTTGTTATTTTGGTCCATGGGTGGTATTTTATTTCCCACCTACCCTGCATATCTATCGGGCATTTGCATATCCACCACTTGGGGACGCACTAGATGGGGATTGACAAAACTCACACTTGTTGTTGTTGCTGCTGTAATTATTGTTTATTATTAGATGAGCAGTTGATTTTTTCTGCTTTTCCTGTACACTAACGTCCTTCCATCTGCTGTTGTTATTTCATTCATTTTATTTATAGTCCATTTGCTGCAAAAAAATTTGTTTACCTCTTGTGCTTGCAGGTGTGATGGCGGTGAAGCGCCGCCTGAAGCGGCAGAGGGAGATGCAGCAAGCACTTGCAGAAGATGAGTCCTCGGAGTCTCCCACCACCACATCACCAGCTGAAAGCTCCCCCACCGAAAGCTCTCCTGCTACATCGACTCCAGACACACCACTATCACCTGATTTCCCTGTTTCTGATGAAACTGATGCCTGAATCTCTCTTCAGTTTATGGAATATGTTATAACTAGTAACTACAAGTTTGACAGGCCTATAGAAAATGAGAGAAAAGCTAAAAATTCAGAATTGTTTTCTACACTTACACTTTTATTGTTGCTATCAATAAGCAATAGACAGGTGAGAATTGAGAGCTGAAACAGGGGGAAAGAAAAAAGTCTCAGTTCATACTGATAGTGTATGAAAGTGAGGCAGTTGCTGAACAAAGGCAAAATTTTACTAAGGTAAGAGAGATGTCGTAGAGTGACATGCATTAGAAATTTTGTAAGTCTGTTTTCTCAAGCAGGTCTCTTATAACGTGTGCTTGTCAAGTGTCAGTACGCATATTTTTCACATGTGTTGAAACTTCCTGTTTCCTTTGTGAATTGATGATGCATTTCATGACTTGAAGAAACTCTGCAGTCACATAGCAAATTACGGCAATTTCTGGGGTGTGTGTTCTTGCTATGGACACTTTGCTTTCATCTTCCCTTCAGAAAAAATAAATAAAAATATTTTAATTTGTGTAAGATTTGCGATGTTGTAATTTTCCACATGCTTTAAAATGCTCGTGTTAAGGGTGTTTCACTAGCCATTAAAAATCTTATTTTGGACAACAACAAAAAGTAGAGCATTAATCTACAGTAGTGGGTTGGTAATAATGAATTTGAAGAACATTATTTCTACCAGTCTGTCCTTTTAAAACAGTACTTTATTATGCACTACTAGCTAGTTTGTGGTGTTGCTCATTCTCAAACGTGTCGACAAACATCCACCACATACCAAATTGAAATGTAAGTCAGAATATAAAAACTTCTATGGCTGCATTGGTACTTGAATAGCAGTTGTTGTGTGGCTTGTATTTCATTCATAATCTTTTGGAATAAAATGAGAAACAGTGCTAGATGCGTATATTTAAACGTCAGATAACATGTTGGGCACATGGAAAGTAAAAAACTGTTTCTTGAAATTCCCCTCAGGTCAGTATAACATACAGGTTGCATTTTATGTAGTTATCATGAGTGAACTGGGTTAGAAGAAATGAAAATAAAAGCTATAGGCTATATCTGAAATGGACTACCTTTCTGGAAACATTATCTTAGAAGGGAGTGGAGGAAGACAAATCAACAGTTTAATCACAGAAAACAAATAACAAGGCCGGAAGGTTAACTAAAGCCTCAACTTTCAAACAAAGATATAATTTAGTGTTGAAATCCAAGGGATTAAGTCTGGCAGAAATTAAAGAACACCCCCCCCCCCCCCCTCCCATTTTTAAGCATTATTTCTTGATGTGTTGATATGATATAGGTTAACTTTCCAGAAAGAAACTACATTAACGCACAGATTGGATTGGTGATTATATTGAAGATTGTAAACAGGTCCAAGCAATATGGCACAGTCTTTCATACACTTGTTTTAATTTTGGAGGAGCAAGGTTTCAATTCTCATTTGACAATCCAAGTTAAGCTTCCAGTGGTTTTCCTAAATTGATTATTGTGAACGCTGTGATTTTCAGTATGAGAAGGCTGATGCTGCATCTCTAAACACCATATCAAATTCCAGAATACAAATTATGAGCTGCAGCCGGTTATAGATAAGAAATGTAACTCCAGAAGTATTTTACAATGAGCTAACAGGGATGGAAATATATAGAAAAAGGCATACATTAAATTTTTATGTGCATGAATAGCAGCCAGCGGTGCTGCATCCCATGGTCTACTGGACCTGATCGCAGAGGTATTTTTAGTTCTTCATCACCCTTCACCCCAAGTCTTTCCCTTTTCATTGTCATGCCCTGGGGTCACCAAATTAGATGGAAAAAACATTTGCTCTCGTCCTAATTGATGGAACCGTTTTATCATTTCCTGAAAGTAATGTAGGAAAAAAAAATGTTCTACTGTTCTGTGTTTTCTTAGCTTTTCTATAATTTTTCAGTTACTGAAACTACTAAAAGCAGATAGTTCTTCTTGGTGTAGTTTCTAACCTTTGTTTTGAATATCATGTTCTTTAAATAAGATTGAGGCTGTCTGAAGTTACAGAATTTAGAAATTATGGTAGGTAGTGTTTTCTTTTATTCATATATATGAGGGTAAGTCATGAGTATCTACAGTCAATTTTTATAATTTATTACAAGAGTACAAAATTTTTATTGATATCATTTTTCAACATCATCATCCTGCTTTTCAGTGCACTTAGTCCATCATTGCACAAGCTTTGTGATACCCTCTGAAAAAAAGGTATTTGATTGCACAATAAGCCATGTATGCACTGTTTCTTTTGCCTGTTGACTGGAGCTGAATCGGTGGCCACTTAAATCATCTTTAAGAGGACCATTCATTTCAGAAATTTTTCACTTTCATTAGCATGATGGTGCCGACCGATTTTCATGTAGTTACACTTGTGCTCTTCATAGAGTTTTTTTTAACACCGATTTTGTGAAAGTTGGGCTCATTATGTACGATTTTGTGTGCTATAACTAATCTGTATATGGTTTGCCACATGATGAGCAGTCATTTGATGGGCTGATTCAATATTGGCATAGTTGTGGCTGTAGCTGGACAACTCACTCTTTCTTTGTCCTTCACACTCAACCAACCACTTTCGAACAAATCGTTGTCCCCATCTTATGCTGACAATCTTCTACGAATTGCCACTGCTGGTACACCTTCAGACCACAAAAAACGGATGGAACGCTGTTCTTCTACGGTGCAAACAGAGCGTCACAGACTTCTTTATGTTGCAACAGTACAAAGCAGATGTAATGATGCTGTAACCTATCACAGGTGAAGGCGATGGTGCAGTGTAGTGGCTGGTGAGCACGCAAAGCCATAGAGGCAGCCTAAAGATAAATAGAGCAGAAGTGCAGATACTTACTGACTTAGCTTCATAGTTCAGCAAGTAAAACAAAGTGCTACATACCCTGTGACACCAGTACTGATATTTTGACACACTGGACAGTTGTTATGAAAATAAAACTAATGTTTACATACAAGGTTCATACTAATAGTATGTGTACCATTGAATAATTAATGCTGCTACTGTACGTTTGTCCATGTAAAACAGTATTTGGGGTTTGAAAAAACAAAGATTGTAAAATGCCACATGTCAGTAGCCTTTAGTATATGTGTTGTATAGCAACACATGATTTCATGTCAATTATCTGACTTAATCTGCAGCCAAAATCTTAGATTCCTACAAAAATTTCGTTCAGTTTTCTGCCTTTGCTTGATTACTTGATGATAGGAAGTGATAGGGTACTTTTTCATATCCTATTCCCTCCCTCTTATGCAACAACTGTAATAAAGAAAGTGGTTTGTTGTTCTTATAGTAGAATTTCAGTGAAAACTGGTACCATATTGGAGAGGAGAAATTCTTGTTATTTGTTGAACAGAAAGCAACAGGGTTTGTAGCACAGCAGGAGTGGGATGGAGGATAATAGTCGGCATCTTGTCTCTTGCATATCAAGTGTGTATCTATAAGGGTTTCAAAGTAAAGTAAAGATTGAAACCAGTTAAGGTCCTTTTGCAACATGTGCATATCTTAAGCACACGTTTTTGTGCAAATTCAAGGGGTTCATATTTTCTTGTACTTAATGTTGTTGGTATGTGTGAAATTTTTAAACAGAAATAAATGTTAATAATATGCTTATCTGTGATATCAGGACTGTTGCAATGTATTGCATAAACATACATAAAGCTTTGCAGCAAGTTGTGCAGATCTATGTATATATCTATTTATTTGCTAAGAACATTGAATTGTTCTTACAGAGACTTAACAGATGTTTGTGATTTAAAAAATGTATGACTCCTTGTTCTATTTATTTTTGTTGCTGTGAAAATAAATGTTAGCCTAAATGACTTTACCTGGAAATACAGTGTATTTCAATATTTAGATTATAATAAATACCATCTCATGTGTAGGTTACATCAGCACATGCATTGCAAAACTTTGTGTTGAACCGCAACCTTCTTACCAATTCCACTATAACCTCCCACTGCTTGCTGTTCTTGTTCAGCAGTTGCACTTGCATTGTAGGTAAATGAACATCACATTGTGCAATTGTTTTCTAACCTGTGACAGTATATACCTCTGTTCCCTGCACAGAGCTGTTGGATTTTAAAATTACTGATGTCTCCCACATCCACTGTGATTTATTCAGCACTTGGTGTTTAATGGAAAGAGGATTCAGAAAGTAAGTTCCATTTGAAATTTGATGTAATGCAATTGTATGCAGTAACACCAGTAATGGGCCTCTTATTGCACTACTGCTAGATTGTTAATAATAAATTACACTGCCACCTGGAATATGGCCAATCTGCAGTGCAGTGAAACTATTGTCTTTGGCCCTGCTTTCACTTCCATTAATGGTCAACTGCACCCAATTTCCTGTAAGTGCACAAATAAGTGGTAGTGAAGTGGCAAGCTACTAAAAATTACTTTAGCCAAGATTCATTGTTTGCAATTAACCGCCGGCCAGAGTGGCCGAGCGGTTAAAGGCGCTACAGTCTGGAACCGCACGACCGCTACGGTCGCAGGTTCGAATCCTGCCTCGGGCATGGATGTGTGTGATGTCCTTAGGTTAGTTAGGTTTAAGTAGTTCTAAGTTCTAGGGGACTTATGACCACAGCAGTTGAGTCCCATAGTGCTCAGAGCCATTTGAACCATTTTTTTTGCAATTAACCGAGAATTTAACGTAACAAATTCCATCAATACTCTTCACTGTTAGCCCAAAGTGCTATTAACAGCAAAGTACTGCACCAGATATGCTTGAAACTATTAAAGTCAGTAGTCTGACTCGTGAGCCCACCCACTACACTATACATAACACTTCAGAATTTCTATGTTCTAAACACTGAGTTACAAGTAAATGTTGGTACTTGCAAAATTTTTAAATAGAAATTTTTTTTTAGTAATATACTTATTTGTGATATCAGGACAATTGGAATACATAGCAGAAACAGACACAAACCTTTGCAGCATGTTGTGCAAACATATATATGTATATTTACTTGTTAAAATGTTGAATTATTCTTTCAAAGGCTGTGGTACGTTTTGTATAACAGTACTGACTTAATAGAAGTTTGTGATTTAAAATATGTATGACTCTTTGTTCCATTTACTAATGTTGCTGTGAAAATGAATGTTAGCCTGACCGATTTTACTTGGAATGACACCGGAACAGTGGCAAATGAAGTTCTGACTGTAGATAATCCAAGTCATGTCTGAACTATCAGCTGCAAGTAAATAGTGTCCTGACTATTTGTCAAACCACAGGTGAATTCAAATACTAACTGTGGCTAATTCACAAAAGTTCAAACACTCAACCAGCATCCACAACTGGAAATATTACAAATTCCTAGAAATGCACTCCAAAAATTGGCAAAGTCCACGAAACCACCAAAGAAAGTAGTTCGAACTGTGACTCAAACAAAACTATTTTCACAAATGCTGAAATATTCAGCACATCATCCACTTCAAAAATATCTATTGTGTACTCTGTGCCTTGTATGGTTACCAAATACAAGCAGATCAGTAAAGCTTGTTTGACATGGAGTAAGATTTGTTGCAAGTTTACTTGACAACAAAAGTGACTGCTCCCAAGTAGGTGCCATTGCCCACTACAGTGGACCCTCGCTTAACCGAATTTCAAGACACTGAAATATAGCCAGTTTGGTTTAATGAAGTTTGAATTAGTAACATTATTATTTATTTATTTTTGTAGAAATACACAACTATTGAGTTACCTTTTTCTTTTGTTACGGGAACCAACAAATGAAGGCGCTCTATTTTCATGAACTCTAAGAAAAAGTATATCTTCACCATATTTGTACAACAGTATCTCTGGTATTTTTTGTAACTTTGGAAGTATATGTATATATTGTCAAATTCTTATTTTTTTTTCCAAACTGTATAATTACATATATGTTGTGGAACAATACTGTACCTACTGAATTAGTGTATCATGTAATACAAAACACGATAATCTTAAGAAGCATTTGCATATACTGTTCTTTAGCACACCAATGAGAACACATTTTAGCTTACAGCATTCCTTACCCATTACACATTCTTGTCTCTAAATTATTTTTTTAAAATCATTAATTGTTGTTTGTCAGACCGTTAGTCATAAAATTACGGCACTTTCTCAAGATGCCACATCCAGTGCAGCTTGAAATCCCATGGAGACATCAGAAGTGGCAGCAGATCTCACGAGAGCAGCAACTGTAGCGGAGACTTCAGTGTGGGGTGACAAGTGTCATGTCGTCTTGTTCCTCCTCAAAAGATGACAGTAAAACATTACCATTCTCTTCTGTGTCTTCAGCAGAATTGATAACTGGCTCTTCAGCAACATGGATGTTGTCATCTGTCTGTGTACGTTCTTCCATATTCGCAGTATGAGAGTACACCAATCAGTAGTAAACCTGTATAAGAGCGATGTCAGAATCCGAAGTTGTATCCATGTTATGAATAAGTTCAGGTACTGGATCATATGTTTCCTCTTCAGTTTCAGAGGAGTTATCAGGCCTGCTTAAGAGTTAGTTATGGTGTCTGTCGTAAGTGGATCCCAAGTAGCAGACATGTTCTGAACCGCTTGCAATTCATTCCAATGTGCAACTGTTTCTTGTAGTTCAATTGCACTGACAGCAGCCTAAACAAGTCAGCACCTGCAGTTACACTTCTCATTGAGGTGATTATTCCTCAGTCCAATGACTGCAGACAGCTAGTGGTGTTACATAGCTGGTAAGTAGTAGTTACAGATCATTGAACTGATGTGCTGAGCAGTGGTCTGATTTTTGTATTTTCCAATCACTGTTGGTTTGTGCTTCTCAGAATCATTGAATTGCAACACAAGATCATTGTGTGTCTCTCCTTGCTGCATTTTGATTCGTGATTTTTTTCACCACTGACATTTAACATTTTTTCAGGCAGGTTATAGAAAGTGCTAGTTTCATCTATATTAAACATCTCTTGGATGATACAAATGAGATATCTTGGATTTAAATTGTCATGACCACTCATTGGCATCTTCCTCATTTACTGCATGTGCCTCCCCACAGACACTGACAGTACTATTTTTATGCCTTTCCTGAAAACACTGTAGCCAGCCCTCAGGAAACACACACAAATAAGTTCCCTTTTTCTGGGTGATTTCTTGAAGCATGTGGCCAGGCAATAGAATTTTCTGTTAGCGTATGTTGGAACCATTCAAATATTAACTCCTCCACTACTTAGTGTTTGACTGGCCACATGATGTTATGAACAGCTTGCCACTTTTGTCTCTATTTTCTGTCTTGAACCTCTTACTGATGAAAGAATAGACTTCAGATTTATCACGGGATGCTAACACCCGGAGGTTGAAGATTAGCATAGCAGGGGAGGTACCCAACATCCCACCTGAGATGTTTCAGGCAGCTGCAAAGTAATCTCTAATGCAGTTCCAGGCTGTTGTGAATGCAGGTGGTTGTCACATCAAGCAACATTTGTAATGTGGAAGGTAAACATGGTACGCAGTTAAAAAATGTTACCCTCTCACAAGGAAATTAAAATGTGTTCCTTTCAATAGTTTATTTATTATCTCTCTTCCACATGTCATTACAAAGATGTTTCCACAAAGTTTCATTGCTCTATGGTTACTTGTTTTTCATGGGCCCCTCTCCAGCAGCAAAGTTTAATTATAACCACCCTGTACTCATTCAGTTTAGGCGAAGAATAAGATATGGATTATGTGATTTTAGTTTGTAATAGAAGTTGTCTGAAATTCAGTTTAAGCAGTAAATGTTTTGAAGTAATTCGACAGGGACTGAACAGCTAGTATGGGTTAACTGAGTTTTCAGATATCTGATTTCGAAATAACAGAGGTCTACTGTATGCTGTTTGCGTGTAGGGAGGTTTACACATTTTTGGATGATAGCTCTGGTGCTAAATTCCTTGTAAGATTATCCAAATGCTACCTCTGCTGCCCATCACGACTCCTGTTCGCATCTGATTTTATGACCTGCATGTCAGGAGCACACCCCCAAATGTGAGGACACTAGGAAGGCACTCGAATGGAACTTGACTTCAAAAGTGCCTCTCAATTGTTGCACTTGTGTCCAGTGAAGTAAAAAAAGCATTATGGCTTTAATTGATATGTGTAGGGAGGAGTTATGCTGAAGAAACTGCCAATTGTTACAACAAACATCTGCACCAGAAGCAGACATTTTGCCATCAAACAACTTGCTGCGGATCTTGCACCATGTGATAGCTTATGTAGGTAAACTAGCCATCTGTGCTAGTCAACAGTTCAGCATACAATAAAACAAATTTATGGTGAAACTTCCTCCCTCTGACACGGCATTTAACATGATCCGAATGCTAGCATCGTGTGTGCTCTGATAATTTCAGCGGAAGTCCCATTCACTCCAAAATTTCACATTGCCGTACTTGTCCTTCACTGAACATTGTCTCGCTGCTACTCACAGGGGAAGTCCTAAGACATTGCCAACCCATTTATCTCATATTGTACTTGAGAGGTCACTTGTGTACAATCTAAAATGAAAGACTTAAGATATTTTGGCTTCTCCTCCCCCCCCCCCCCCCCTTCCTCCTCCTCCTCCTCACATACACGGTTTTTTGAGAAGACCACCCCTAAAGTTCATGTCTTAATTGGCTTGAAAATGACAGGATCAATAGATAATTGAAAACTGGGTATTTTTCATAATTATACATGGCATCTGAAAATGAGTATTTTCTGGTAATCAAGGATACTGCTTATGTACGCATAAATGCTGTTCAACAAAAGCAACGGTGATGTAGTGGTGGAGGCATCTAGCTGGGGAGGAGAAAACCTGTGTTCAAATCCCAAATGCTTTGTCCAGTTTGCTTTTTTTTCCCTGTATCAACATTGGTGGATATAGAAGAGTTAATCAATAAAGAATAGTAATGAGGAAAGCAAATAAATTTCTCAAACGACTTGGACTAGTAGAGAATTAAAATTTTAATACTGGTTACCTTACGACGACTCTGTCACCCACTCTGCTACACATCCTCACTTTCCTTCAAACAACTGCATTGATGGTAACTGTAATATCAACATCTGAAACAAATATACCTGCAGCATCAAGACGTCTCACGGTTGCAATCTTAATGCAACTACATTTTTCCTTCTAAAGATTTGGCTGAAAACAGACCTCATTTACATTTCAAAATACAGTATTTCTTTTTCATTAATTAATTTTAATTCATACCACACATACAATAGCATTGTCGCAAAAATTAGTGCTGAAAGTTGATCGTGAATTACGCTATGAATTATTGCATCCACATGGTTGTACAGTTCCTGCTGGATTTCAGGGAGCACACTGAAATTCTGAAATGTCAAATAAAGTTCTGCATCATGCCTCATCGTAAACAAGCATCGCATGGTTGACTGTCTGTAGTCCCTCCTGATGAATTCACAGCAGTATTATTCAGAATTGTTGAATATAACAAGGCTTACAATTTTAGTCCTTCACTAATCCAAGTCATTTGAGAAATTTGCCTGCCTTGTTATTATTCCTTACTGATTATTTTACTAACTCTTGTACCAATTACGTTACTGAAAAAAAAACCACAAATAAAAAAAATACAAAATGTGTTTGAGAATCAAACATTGGTTCTCTGCTCACCTGTCAGGTACCTCGGTGGCTACCTTCTATACGCAAGTGCCAGTCACAACAGTTTCTTTCTGCGATTTCTGGGACCCCATATACAGGGAGCGGCAGAACTGCCTAACCTTTTTTAAGGAGCAATAAAAGTAAATCTGGATGTATAGAGAAAAAATGTTTTTATTTTCTAAATTAGTACAATATACCATTTTACATTCATTTAGTTTTGAAAATGATGACCTCAAGATGGCTGCCGTTAGCATCAATACATTATTGTAGACAATCCCTGAAGTTTCGAGCAGCTCTTGCACACATATCGCGGGGTATGGCATTTACTACATCAGTAATCCGCTCTTGTAACTTTGGTAGGGCATGAGGGTGGCTTTTGAAAACTTTTTTCTTCAGATATCCCCAAAGAAAGTAGTCTCAAATGCTCAAATCTGGTGACCATGCAGGCCACCCAACATCATCTCTCAAAGAGACAAGACGGCCCAGAAACATTTTTCTCAAAACACCAAGTGAAATTTGAGCTGTGTGAGCAGTAGCTCCATCCTGTTGGAACCACATGTCCCCCAATCCATGTTCTTCCACAATTTCGTCCATTCTGGGTTGCAGGAAATTTTGCAACATTGAAACATAACATGTTGAATTCACTGTCATGGTCACTCCTTCCTCAAAAATGTAAGGTCCTACGATCCCAAATTGTGATATGGCACACCACACTGTCACTTTAGGAGAATGTTGCAGACTTTCATGAATAATTCAGGTGTTATTTTCAGCGCAGTAGCGAAAGTTTTGGTTATTCACGCACCCACTAAGATGAAAATGTGCCTCGTCACTACTGAGGGAAGCTGCATTCTGAGGGATCTGAACAAGCGCTTGCTCACACAAATTTTGACGGTAGGTGTAGTCTGCTGGGCGTAATTGTTGAACAATCATTATTTTGAAAGGATGGAACTTCAAATCGCTTTGGACAATCCTCCTCAAACTGCAATCTGAAATCCCCAATGCAACAGCATGTTGTCGAGCAGAACATTGTGGCAATTGTTGAACTGCTGTTCTCACCCGCTGCACAATTTCTGTCTGATGATGGATTATTATGTTAACTGTGTTCTTGGACTCACAAGGGCCCACACTGGCAGAGTTCATGGAAAAGGGAACGACTGTCAACAGTGGGGGGGGGGGGGGGGGGGGGGGGGGGGGTTTATAGTGAATTATTGGCAAGAAGCTGAAGCCAACAATTCACACCAAACACAGGTTTTCTGTTGAAGAAGGTGTCGTCGTTGCATGACAATGCATGGCCACACACGGTCCGTCACACTATTGAAACCATCAACAAGATGAAATTTGAGGTATTGGAACACCCTCCCTACAGCCCAGACCTTTCTTTACGTGACTTTCACTTGTTTGGGCCACTCAAGGATGCTTTGTGTGGTTGCCAATTTGCCTCAGATGTGGACGGGCGAAATATGGTGCAAAAGTGGCTTCACGATCAACCACATACTTTTTATTTGGAAGGAATATGTAAGCTCGATAACCTTTGGGCCAAGTGCATTGAGGAGGAGGGAGAGTACATAGAAAAATGATGTGCATTGAATACCCCTAGCTTCATGTTAATAAACGGTAGAATGAAAAGTGTACATAATTTTTGACTCGCTGTCGTGTATAAGGAGGTAAATAGCAAAAAAAAAAAAAATGGAAATTGGTCCCAAGGTGCTTTGCTATGTGTTGGTACTGTCGCAGTAGAATATTTGACTTTGTTGTCAGTGGCACCTCAACTTACACTGCTTCATCACTATTAAAGTGAAGTGCTTGATGGTGTTCTTTAAATTTTGGAAACAGATGAAAATTGGGTGAGGCCAAATCAGAACTGTATGGAAGATGATTGATGACAGTGAACCTAATGCATCACATTGTTGCAGCACTTGTGTGTGGCCTGGCACTGTCGTATCAAAGGAGAGGATGCTCTATGTGCATTCACTGACATTTTTACATTACATGCTACAGTTTGGAGACCTCTCGCGGCAGAGGGTTGCAACTTGTATTAGCGAAGTGGTAAAGTCAACTGAGTAATATGCGTGACATGTAATATTTCTCCCGATACTGAGAACTGAAAAATTCGGAGGCATTACTTTTCAACACACCCTCGTATTTTGCATGTCTTCATTCCCTCTCACCTTATGCAATTATCTTTCAAGGCAGTGTACTTAAAGAAAAAAAAGAGAGTGTTTTGCGGAAGAGAGCATTAAGAATACTGTGTAAAGTAGATAACAGTGAATCGTGGACTTCTTACACTCACTTCCCAATACATTTACTCCTTAATGGTTATGTTGCTGATAATCAAAATCAGTTTTAACTGAACTATGATATACACAGTCACAATACAGGACACAAAAGCAATTTTCATGTAGTTTTCCTCCTTGCACAGCGTTCACAACTGAGTTATGTAATATGGTAGTAAGATATACAATAACTTTCCATCTTAACATAAAGCAAGAATTCAGGAACTGCTACCAGTTCAAAATTTTTTTTAATGTAGCTGTAATTTTTCACTCTGTACTGGAGTGTGTGCTGATATGAAACTTCTCGGCAGATTATAGCTGTGTACCAGAACAGGACTTGAAACCAAGACCTTTGCCTTTTGCAGGCGAGTACTCTACCAACTAAGCTACCCAAACATGGCTCACAGCCCCTCCTCACAGATTTACTTCTGCCATTACCTGATCTCCTACCTTTCAAACTTTTGTGAAACTTGTGAGACTAGAACTCCTGGAAGAAAAGACATTGCTTAACCACAGCCTGGACAATATTTCCAGCATGAATTTTTCAATCTGCAGTAAAGTCTGTGCTGATATGAAACTTCCTGGCTGATTAAAACTGTGTTCTGCTGTGGCACTCCGCTACAGAGTGAAACATTAATTATGGAAACATCTTTCAGGTGATGGTTAAGTCATATTTCCACTATACCCTTCTTCCGGGAATGCCAGACCCACAAGTTTCACAGAAGGACTTCTGTGAATTTTGGAAGGTAGGAGATGAGATACTGGCAGAAGTACAGCTCTGAGTGAACATCATGAGGCGTGCTTGGGTAGCTCAGTTAGTAGAGCTCTTGCCCACAAAATGCAAAGGTGCCAGGTTTTGAGTCCCAGGTCAGCACACATTTTTAAGCTGCCAGGAAGTTTCAGAAAAACAGCTCACTAGCCATTCTTTCTACATGTTATATTAACATGTAGATTCACACACACAGAAGTCATGTTGGCTGCATGGCAGTTAGCTGTGTTTGTTATAAAGCTGCATAATAAATAACAACACACTATAAATAAGACTCAGCACTTATAGATATGCAAATACTTCAAGGATACCATTGCAATCAAGTAAATATTAAGCTAATAACAGCAGATGATCAGCAGTTATGTAGTAAAACTGAGGAGGCACCAATGCTATATCTGTAGGTACCCGAATATCGGTGTATGCTTTGCAGTTCTGTGTGAATGGAGGAACGGAGGAAGCTTCCAGGCAGGAGGGCCACATTTGGAAGAGTAATCCAAATTCACAGAAATACAACAGACGGACTGAGGACAAGACAAGCGGCCAGGACAAGGACAAACAACTTATACCAGAATGAGACACTAAGTGAAGCCATCCCCACCACGATAATAAAAAGGCCGAGAACAGCAGAGAGATGAATCTGAGATGCGGCCAGAGAGAATAAGTGGACAACAAGCAAGGTAGTCATCAAACAGTCCTGACACAGTGAAGGTAAATCCAGTAGTTCCGAACACAAACAATGAACTGGATGGCTTCCTATATACCGGTTGCATGGAGTTGTATTGGCTGCTGTACTCACATGGTGTGACAGTGGCACCCTTGCCATGTGAGCACAGGGCAGTGCAGCTGCAGTGCCCTCTAATTGCTATCTAAGTCCATCTCCTCTTATGGGCATTCAACATCTGCAGTGCCCAGTACCAGAAGCAGATTTCCTACTAACTTATTCGATTCCTCATCCTTGCACACTAATTCGAAATGAGTGTCTTTAAGATATCCTCTGATCTCTGCCCCAGACAACATTTATACTGTCACTTTTTCAAAACTGAGCATCAGAAAATTTAGACATAGGTTAGTGAATGCAGAGCCATTTACATATCAAGCTTAAAAAAGTTGTCAATAAGTAGCAATTTTATAGATAGTGTGAGAAGAAAATCCTTGCTTCAATTTGCCAACTGTCTGTGTGCACAACATTTGTCATTCTGGGAATTAACATCTGTGTCTTGGACAACTTTTCTGCTTATAGCTTTTATCCCTAGTACATTTATCTGACTCGGATAAGAATTGATAGTACTTTTTGCAGTGGGTTTTCAGTCGTAATTGTATGGTAATAACTTTAAAATCCACATAGACTAATGGCGTGCATTTGGATGTTTAGCTGAGTTGTTGATAGAATGAACATCTTGACTGAACACTCAAAAGAACACCGTTAATTAATCACACCGAGAGAGCCCAAGAGATCACTCTCCACAGACTATAACATTCATATCTCACATAGTAAGTGTAAAATTTTGCATTTCACAAAGTTAAAAAAATGTAATATCCTACGACTATAATATCAATGAGTCGCTGTTGCAATTGGGTAACTAAAACAAATACCTGTATGTAACACTTTGATGGGATAAGAAAGGTAATGGTCACATAGGTTCAGTTGTGGATAAAGCAGGATGCAGACTTTGGTTTATTGGCGTAATACTGAGGAAGTTTAATCAGCCTACAAAGGAGACTGCTTACAAATCAGTCATGCCATTGGTTCTGGAATGTTGCTCAAGTGTGTGGGACCCATACCAGACAGGATTAGCAGGGGATATTGAACATATACAGAGAAGTTCTGCATGAATGGTAACAGGTTTGTTTAACCGTAGAAACACCAAGGGATTTTAGGTTACATGGAGCACCAACCAAGGGCAAATTTTGCCCGTGTTACAATAAGTTGTAAATCTTGTAATTTGTTGTAATATGTATTTATTTTATGTAATTCTGTTTCCATTGAGATATTAGTTTAACAGGAAATAGTGACAACATAATTGAAAGCTTAATTTTTTAACACTCATAGGGTGAATGTAACAACCAAGAATGGTCAAATCTTGGTCAATGAAAGTTTGTGTAAACAAGATAAGAAGGTTTTTAATTGAATACAAAGGCTGTCTAAAGTTTCTATGCACTCTTTGATCTATTAACTGAATAATACAGCTTTGTCACTGAGAGAAAGTTTCAAAAACAGAAATAAAAAAACACTTGCTAAAATACATGTTATTTCACATTGAAAACACTTTTCACTTGGAGAGAATATTTTCACATACAGATGACATTTACCTCCTACACACAAAATGGTTGATTCTGAACGAGTTTCACACAGATGGCACCCACAGCTTCCACATGTTAACTTGGTGAGATGTTGTCTCTTGCTCTCTGGTTACTTGCATTCTTCAAGCATAAGTAGCACCTTGCTTTCCTTGTTGGTTTTTCATTTGCAGCAATTTTTTTACTTCTAGTTTCTTTCCTAGGATCTCTCCCATCGCGCAAATAATAGGCAACTGGAGCCCTTTCAAATCCATGACTCGCTATACTACGTATGGTTTCAAAAGTTCGTAGCCTAATTCATGGAGATACAGTTTTCTGGCATTTGGTTTCCCTTCATTCCATTTAGGCGCATTCATCTTGAACAGTGTGTATGAATTAACTGCAGCTATATCAAGTAGGCTGTAGAACATTGACAGTGGCCATCTTCTCGTGCCTATTTTTGTAGAGTATGTCCTAACCATTTGATCTACGGTATCCACTCCTCCCTTAGTGGAATTATAGTACAGGCTTATGTTTGTTCTCTTTTTTGGTGTATCAACATCTACTCCTGCATTACGATGTTGTGTAGACAACATCAACAGATTTTCTTTGGTTTTTTCTTTGTGATGTAAGAGACAGTTGTTACTGGTGGCTTCTTAGAAGATGGGTGTGTGAATGTGAATTTGGAGGAATACAGCTCTCTGCCTGCCGTCATCTTAAGTTCCTGTGGTACATGTCTTCCGTTTGATTTGAGTGTCCCAACCAATGTAAGTTTGTAGTCTTGATATAGAATGTCCGCCAACTCCACAGAAGTGTAGAAGCGGTCAGTTGTGACATTGTAGCCTGTATTCTTTATTCGTTCCACCAGTCTCTTCACAATCTCAAGAGGACCTTGTTCACTGGCAGGTTTACTGTCTTTTCCAGCATACACTTCCATTTTTATTATGTATCATTCAGTTGCACTACAAAGCATTCTGGCTAATATTCCATATTTTCGAGATTTGTCTTTGAGGAAAACTTTGAAAGGACGACGACCTCTGAAAAGACAACATTTCATCAATTGTATTGTCAGGTCCATTTCTGAAGTACCTTGGGAATATTCCATTCAATACTTCACACAGTTGCGCAAATTTGTCACGTACACGTCTTTCTGACCTGGTACCTTTATCATCAAAGCGAAGAATTTTCAATAGCTGATATGTTCTTGTCTTACCCATAGCTCCTCTATAAATCGCTCTTCCCAATGAATTTGACCATAAATCAGATAAAGAAATATTGGTGTCCTGGTAAACCAATTAGAATTAAAATTTCCGTCAATGCATATATTTCAGAATCGCTAACAGGAGATACGTTTTCTCTTTCAGCTTCTTCATTTGTATGGTCAAGTATTTTCCATACTAATTCAGGAGTGAAATTTTTTAAAAATGATTCACATATGCACTTTCCCAGCACTGGTTATTCCTTGACGTTCATGAACTATGTTACCAAAATCCATTTTTCTATGTCGTGGAGCTTCTGCAAGATACACTCTGCCAGAACTTGTAACATATTTATCTGGAGCATTACCTGCATGGTTTGTTTCTTCTTCATTGTCCTCCGCTTCTTCACTGGAATTCTTTTCTACTTCTGTATGATCTGACTCAATATCACTTAAATCTGATAATTCGTCGTCGAGTAACAGTTCTGCAAGAACTTCTGCGTCGTTCAAGCCTCTATAACTAATCTTACAAAATCTACTTTAAAATAAAGGCATTGCTCAACTGTGACAAACTGCTAACAGTAATAATGGCAAGTCTAAAATCAACAATGAAAGTGAAACTCGACAATTAGACGCTCAACAAACCACTGTAAAACTCATGTTTGAGGTTGCCAACTGAATAAAAGAAAGAAAAGCGTAAGGGAAAATTTTGCCCATGCTTGGTGTTTTTAGCGAAGGTAATAAGAATTATGGTCACGTGGAGTACCAACCCAGGGCAAAATGTACCCTTGGGCGTAAAATTCCTATTTTGTACTTGCAATTATAAAACTTTAACCATAGAAACATACAGCATATAGACAAATAGAAAAAGACCCAAAAACATAGAAGGATATTTGCCATGAAATTTTTAAAAAATAAAAATGGTCGGGCAATTTTTGCCCGTGCTTGGTGTTTCTAGGGTTAATCCATGGGCGAGTGTCACAGAGATACTGAAGGAACTGAACTGGAAGACTCTTGAAGATAGATGTGTACCAGATGCAACTGTGGCGATGGTGTATGCAAGCCACAAACTTGGAACACTGCAGCAAACTGTGTGGAATATTTTGTGACAGCAGTTACATTTCAAACTGTACTGCCTGTAGCTTGTTCGACAATTAAAATCACAAGATTATGACCAGTACCTTAAATTTTGTATCCCAATTCAGGAAGCTCTTGAAGATGAACATTTTACCGCTCATCTGATATTCAGCGAAGAATCAACTTTTCCATTTATCCGGAAAGGTTAATTGTTACAGTGTGACAGTGTGTAGCACTGAAAATTCTCTTGAAATTATGGCGCATGAACAAGATTCACTAAAGGTTTCTAAAGAAACAGAGATTACTGCATAATAGGTTTTGCTCATATGTAAAGGCTGTTACTGACACTAAATTTAGTGTCAGGTCCCTAGCAAATGAGACAGGAACTGAAATTGAGGGTAGCAAAGCAAAAGAAGAAATACTTAACTCCATCTTCAACAGCTCCTTACAAAGAAAAACCCAGGGGAATTGCCCCAGTTTAATCCTTGTACCAATGAAAAAATGAATGAAGTAAGTATTAGTGTCAGTGGTGTTGAAAACAGCTGGAATCATTAAAATTGAACAAGGCTCCAGGCCCAGACAAAATCCCTGTCATATTCTATACTGAATTTGCAGCTGAGTTAGCCCCTCTTCTAACTATAATCCATCGTAGATCCCTCAAACAAAAAACGGTGCCCAGTTCTTGGAGAAAGGCACAGGTCACACCTGTCTACAAGAAAGATAGCAGAAGTGATCCACAAAACTGCAGTCCAGTATCCTTGACACCAATTTGCTGTAGAATCTTAGAACATATTCTGAACTTAAACATAATGAGGTATCTCAAACAGAGTGACCTTCACAATGCCAACCAGCATGGGTTGCAAAAACATCGATCATGTAAACCCAACTCTCCCTTTTCTCACATAACATCCTGAAATTTTCAGATCGAGCCAACCAGGTTGATGCCGTATTTCTAGATTTCCAAAAAGCATTTCATTCAGTACCACATGTACGCCTAATGTCAAAAGTACAATAATATTCGGCATCAAGTGAAATTTGAGACTGCTTTGAGGAGTTTTTGGTAGGGAGAACACAGCATGATGGAGAGTCATCATGAGATATAGTAACGTCCCAGGGAAGTGTGTTGGGGTATTTGCTGTTCATGTTGTATATTAATGACCTTGCAGACAATATTAATAGTAAAATCAGGCATTTTGCAAATGACATAGTCACTATGTATCTACTATTCATGATTCAAAAACTTGTTAGACCTACTGATAGGTAATACTAAAGTTAACACATTGCCCTGAGATGTAAGATACCATCCATGCACTTGAAAAAAGATTCATTGATATTCTGAACGCTCTGATAAACATTCTTATGAGTAAGATATTCAAAGAACAAAATGCAGAATTCAGTCTAAAATACAAAATTGAACCCTGGAGTTTTGTTAATCTTTTGGGGGAAGAAATGTGGTGCAGTATTGCCACATATCTTAAGAGAAAATTGAATCATAGCACTTTGTTCCATCTTTAGTAATTCAGTATAAAATTTAAAAAAGCATGAGAGGTTTTGAAATTTGAAAATAAGGATTTTACAGCTGTATATAACCTCTTAGGAACAGCATTGTTAGAAATAACTAACATCAAAGGATCATTTGACAAACTGCTTGAGGAAGCTTTAGATATCTGTGAAATATAGAGCACTGAGAGTATTTTCAATAACAAATGAATAAAAGCTTTATAGAAAAAAAGGGGGCAGGAGGCTGGGTATAGGAGTTGAAGTGTGGGATAAGTTTTGTCGAGTTGAGGATGATGGAAGTGACATGCATGGAGGAGAAGGAGGGGCTCCCTGATTAGATTCATGCTCTGGGCCCCGCATGACAGGTTACGTCACTGTACAAATCGGTTGATTCACAAAACGTCCAGACTCATGCTGGACGAGTGCATGTACTTTCTATCACATAAATCGTAGTGTTCAAACGCTTTAGCTCTACACAACCTAGAATTTTTTTCAGCAAGTGTTGTGGAACTAGTAGATCCAATGTAAAGTCGGAAAATCAGCTTTGCGATAAACATTGTTCTATTTCCTAAGTGGATTTTTCGTTCTTTGCGAACAACGTGATATTTTTTCACGCTGGGCTAACGTCCTGCTGCATAACATGACATTTTAGCTGCTAATATCTCTTGCATAGGATCCCACATCTGCACAGCCGCCAGTGTATTGTGTAAATCGTTCCGTTTCACACGAGTATTTTCCGTTCTTCTTACCTCTGAGACATTTTTCACTTTTTGTATCACTTGTTATGAATTTTAATAAATCAATTTAACGTCATTCAGTCTGGTCCCCTCAATCCCCACAAACCAACCAACCAACCAACGTCATTTACTTCTGTCAATTCCCATTCATTGTGACTTACACCGCTCCACAAGTTGTTTGAAACGTCGCGCCCTTGCGACTACACAAACGTTTCATAATGCTCGATCAGATTTCTTCTTAAATCGACTAGAGTGAAATCACAGTCTAACGTAACAGTCGCAACACTTCGCCTCGATTTTTTTGTTGCCTACTGCGCCAGCAGCACGCCAAGCGGCCAGTAAATTACACTGTTGAGTTCGACGCACTCGTGAAAGCGAAAGCAAATATTAGTTGCTTATTTTGTCTTGTACAATGGTTTTTACAAATGGGAGCGTAGCGTAGCGCAATAAATTTGAGTAACAAGAAGAAGAAGAAGATACCAAATCTCTTTTTTTTTTACGTTTCCTGTATACCATCATCTTACTCGCTTGCAGATTACATGTATATTAATGATTAATGTTTCGTTGTAGGAGTAGAAAATGGCTAGTGAATAGCAGACGAGAAGATCTTATGAAAAAAGGCCCTGTTTGCCTTTATAATAATGTTAAGTTTCGTCCGTTACACGTCGACCAAAACCAGTTCATGAATGCAGACAATAATAAAATCGTGTGGAATGCAGTTAATCACATTGTTTCACATTCCATATACGCCACGTCAACAGACGATGAAGAGACTGTCACAAAGGTTCGACACAATCCGTCTAAAAGTGTAAAACACTCCTATGGCACGGAAGCAGCCAGCTCAACTCTCCATACATCAGTGCCCAATTCGTCTGAATCGTCAACACAGACCTGCTTTGGTAATGAAGTGGTAAAATTAAGTGCAGTTATTCGTGTTTAGAAAAAGCGTGTGGAGTATCAGAGTGTGCAGCTCGCTAGACTTCGTGCAAAACTGTTATGGAACAAGAAAAGTGCCTAACATTTTAAGTAAAGACAGCAACAGAAACTGTATCAGAAGGATCAGGTGAAGAGAACAAACAAAATTTGAAGACTATAGGATCCAAATATTAAAAAAAAAAAAGATGCCCTTGGCTTGTTGTTAAACCAGATTAGTATGCCCAGGGCCGGCCTTAGCCATCGAGGTGCCCCGGGCGAGTCGTCCAGTTGGCGCCCTTTATTGTATAAATAGCGAACCTGGCAGTGCATTGCAACACAGTATTTGACTGTTTTCTAGAAATCGTCTTAAGTGGTTAATGGCGTCATCTTATGATCATAACATGGTTTTTTCCATCGTAAATTTGAGTATTTTATTTTTTTAAATGGAAATGAAATCCAAATAATCTGAAAGCCCGCTAAGACGCTCCATGTGAGTCTTGTGTAGCCTGTGACGTCAGTCCAGCATGCTGCTGTCGCTGCCGTAACAGTCAGTATAGCAGTGATATATTGTTTGGGCATTCACGTTTTGGGAAATTGTCTAAAAATATTGCGTAGTACTGCACTGTACATCTACAACAACTCCAGAAAATGGTTTTTGCATGTTCCAAACAAAGAAAAGATGCGTAAAATGTGGTTGAAACAGGCTCGTATATCCCAAATATTTCTTTTCTTTTCTGAAGCACCCCTGTACTAAAGCGAACAAAACAAAACAAAAATTATTCAAATTGGTCAAGCCATTTCTTTGTTTTGGTGAGACTAACACACAGCAATTGATTTTTATATATAGGATGTAATATGTATAACGAAAACACACTAATCTTGAATTGGGTACCATATTTTTATTGAATTTAATATAACTGTAAGCCATAAACCTATATTTTCTGTCACTCATCTGAACACAAAACATATTACGCCTAATGAAAAACAATTATAAACGACTAAAATTTTACTTTTCTCGCTTTTCTGTCGGCAAAGTCTCTGATCAGATTAGGAAAGTCCAGGTTTTCTGCAACTTCATTTTCAATGGACAGTGGGGCCAAACTGGTTAGTCTTGTTTGAGACATTGTAGACCACAAGTACGTTTTTATCAACTTCTGTTTGGAAAAACTGCGTTCGCCGCTTGCGACAGTCACTGGTATTGTTAGCAAAATACGTAACGTTATCCAGATGTTGGGATATAACTCTTGAAGATTATGCTTTTTTATGAAGTTTAAGGCTTCAATAGGCGTTGCCTGGCAGTCTTCGAGATAGTGTTGCAGGCCTAAAATTTCGTCGCACAGCAAATTTCCATCAATATCTGACTTCATGTTGACAGTTAACTTTTCTTGTAATTTAGAACAGCATTATATTAGTTCTTTTTTATTTTGTTTTTTTTTTTAATGTCAAACAAGAAACTCCACGTCACAGAAAATTCTTGCATCTGTTCAAATCTTTCTTTCATGGATATGTGCACGATGTCCAACAGTGCATTGAAAAACTCTACTTTAAACTTCTTTTTTGGGTCAGTTATTTGATCATCAACAGCCTCTTCACCCGGCCTGCTTTTAATACGTCTTAATCGCATTTGTGGTTTAAATAAGACTACGTATCAAGATCCGAAGCCAGTTTAGTTGCTGTTACAATAGCTTGTTCGAAACCTGTTTGTCTATATGTTTCCAAATAAGAGAAACAATGAAGCTGAAGTCTTTTAATTGTCCTTCTAGTGTTGTCGCTTCGTGTGACACCGCAGCATCGCTTTGTTCAGTAGCATCGGCCAAGGAAACCAAAGCGTCATGCATTTCGCATAATTGATAACGAACCGCTTTGACGCTATCAATTCGAGCTTCCCAGCGTGTGTCACTTACATTTTTCAGGGTGTATATCTTCAAATGGTCGGTCAAAGTTTTCCATCTATTTACCGATCCAGCAAATAGATTAAACATTTTTTGTAACATTCCGAACAGTGTCACGGATTTTACTGATGATTTTGCCGCATCACACAATACCAAATTATAACTATGGCATCCACATGGCACAAAAAAAGATAGTGGATTTAACTTCTTAATTCTGTTCTGGACGCCTTTATTTTTCCCCTTCATGTTCGCGCCGTTATCGTAGCCCTGTCCTCTGCAGTCATTAATGTTAAGGTCAAGATCACTCAATGTTTTTAAAATGCTTTCTGTGAGGCCTTCACCGGTTGTATCATCTATTTGCAGAAATGAGATGAAATGTTCTTTTACACTTACGCCATCCTCTGTTATGTCGGCGCATCTTAAAGTTATCGAAAGTTGTTCTTTGTGGCTTATATCTGGAGTACAGTCAGCTATGATTACATAATACTTTGAACCCTTTATGCGGGATACGATTGTAGACATAACGTGTGATGCCATGAGTTCTATTAATTCATTTTGTATATTTTTGCCGCAATAATGGTCAGCCAAATCACCATTCAATGCCAGTCTGACGTGCTCTTCCATGATTGGATCAAACTTTGCCAATAACTGTGCAAGACCTAAGAATTTTCCATTATTTGGGGTAAATAATTTATCTGATAACCCTCTGAATGCCATATTATTTTCAGCCAAATACAAAGTAATGTGCATCAATCTTTGAAGCACATTGCTCCATCGTAAACTTTCTTTAGAAATTAGCTTTTGTTCTTCCTTGTCAATAGTTAATCCAGCTTTAAACCTGATTTCAGCTTCAGTCCATTGAGTAAATGCTTTTTTGTGGTTAGGACTATTTTCATGCAGTTTCAGAGCTTCACTTAAATGTTTCCAATTTCTGAAACCCACAGTGGTAGTCAAATTAGTAGTTGACTTTAAGTCAAACAGTCGACAACAAAAGCAAAAGACACTGTCGTTTGATACAGAATAAACTAGCCACTGCGTCTGATAGTTTCTTCGTTTGATAGTTTTCTTGTGTAATGAGTTGAAGAGAAATGACGCCCATTTTCATCTTTTGGAAAGTTATTTAGACATACTTGTGAGGGTCCACATATTATTATGCGATCTATATCTCTAGCATTAAGTACTTTTGGCCACGTACCTACATTAGAAACATTGTATTCTTTTATTGCAAGAACGTTGACACTTTCAACGACCACAGATGTCATGTGTTGATTTTGACTTGGAGAAACATCAGAGGATTCATGCAAAGATGTACTGCGCTGGTCAATTTGATCACCTTCAATAGGTGATTGTATATTTTTTGTGTATAATTGTTCACAGTCTGAAGAAATATTTGCTGATACATGGACTTTTGATTCAATATCTGAAGTATTTGCCTTAGAATTTCCTTTAAGGTACTTATAAATATTCATGTGCTTTATAGTTTCTTCAAGAACTTTTTCTTTTTCAGCTTTTCTTTTCCGATTTTCTGAACCAGAAAGCTTTTTTTAATCATTTCCTTCTCTTCTGGCATGATTTAATAATTTGACAAATTATTGCTTGGACACTGCTCTATTTCGCGACCACAATATTCGATCTATAACAAATAAAGAAATTCACCTATCAGTAGACGTAACTAGAAAAAAACCTGAACTGAAAGATAAAAATGTTTTTCGCACCTACCAGAAAATTAAAATGTTGACACAGTCACGACACTCGTTTCACTCACAATTATTCAGCCACGAAAACATGACCGCTGCCTCCGACTCTTACTGACAATTACTGACATGCGGGTGCAAATCGTAGCGCTGCCAACATATGCAGTCTAACAAACATTGTGTGGCGCTGTATTATTTCAGTAAGTTAGGGGAGAATTCTCTATGAATGCAGTGCACGCATTGCATGATCTATTAATTAATGTACATGAGTCATTAAGTCACAAATATTCGATATAAATACATTCGTATTAATTAAATCATAATGTAATGTATATTTCACAGTCTGTATTTTCTTTTATTTGGAGCGACCGGTAGTTTCTGTTGTAAACGAGAGATGGTGCGGCTGCATGGGCTCTTCCTTGTTGCAGTTCTTGAAACAAATAAGAGAGGCGCTTTGGTAGAGCCCGTGCTAGCCCGCGTCAAACATGGATGGTTGCAGACAATACGAAGATTGCATTCAGCATGATTTCTCTTCTGCTACCCCGAATTCATGGCGCATTCGTGAGATTAGCGACGTACGTTGAATGAGACTGAATAATATTTTAGTTTTGCGAAATGAGTGATTGTAAATTATAATTTTTTTTTTTTTTACATGCGTTTAGTACGTGGCGCCCCTTGGGCCCCGGCGCCCTGGGCGATCATCCGAGTCGCCCCACCCTAAAGCCGGCGCTGAGTATGCCATCTGCAAGATGGAAAGACAAAAATAATCTGTTTGCTCTAAACTTATTATATTACAGCACTCAGGGATACAGGTTTCGTCAAAATGCTTTATGTTTCCATCAGTGTGTACATTACAGAGGTGTGTGGAAGACATACAAATAAAATGTGGGGTAAGTGACAATAAGTTCCACCTTTTAAAGCAGAAGGTACAGCATTTCTCCAATACTCATAAACTAGTGCATATGTCATTGGATGAAAAGTCTTTAATGGCAAATTTAACATATGACAGCACATCTGACAGTGTTGATGACTTGAAGTTTACACTCACATTACATTTCTCGCACTATCTGGCAGTTGCTTGTCCCACTTAGAATAATATAAAGATGAAGGTCGTACTTGTGGCAACAGGCGACAATGACTAAAACATAGCAGGCCTATGGGACGACAAATGGGGCGTCGACCACTTTGACATGTAGAGATATATGTCTGTGCTTATTATGTGTGAATCTATGTGTATATATTCCGTTGATATTAACGTGGTAAGCTGCAGTTCTGTCCAACATCAAAAGTGTTTCTTCATGGATGTATTGTAACTTGCCACTGGATTCATGAGTTTTATCACTATTTGCCCTTATTTAGAATCATTTTAAGAAACATCTGTCTTCTGATACTACACAAACACTTGGAGGGTAAAAATTATTCAAATATTTCGTAAATCACGTAGGAAAGGGATGCAAAACAAACACTGTACTTATGACGCATCTGAAGTTCTCCTTTCTCTACACCTGGAGCGCTCCAGCTGTCAAATAGTAACACTTGTTACAGCATTGAGTGTCGCGACTGTTATGTTAGACTGTGGTGAAATTGAGGTGGATGAATTGATGGATCACGTCGCTATTTCAATTTTTTATTTTTCGCCTTCAGTTTGTTACTCACAGGGACAGAGTTGACTGTTGTAAAAGTCCGTCTTTTTTTTTTTTTTTTTTCAGCCGAATCCCAGCAACGAGAGATAGCGTCGTCTACAGCGTATCGTCCTACACCAGGATTCAAAATTATGCAGATAGCTGGCATCCTGAAGGCAAATTCAAATTTGCTGTCACATCACGCCACTCCACACCAAAACATTCAGCATATATTTCAAATGGAGTCCTTCACAAAGTCCAAGTAGGTTAAAATAAATTCTAACCTCCTCGACACAGACCATCAACAGACGTCATGTCACCGTCAAGGTTTCTCAGGGAGAAACTTTTGACTACACCGTCAACTGCTAACATTGGAGTCAACCTGTTTCGTCGCTAATAGAGGCGGCCGTGGCTCGCACATATTATTGTAGTACATTTTGTGCCTTTGTTTCTTCTTCATCTTTTTTTTTTTTTTCTTTTTTTCTCGTGGCAAATTGCAAATGTTCCATGACGATCTCCTTATTTCTTCCACTCAGTGGTCACCCGCAAATGAGGTCAGATATCTGAAATTGAAACGTTATTTTGGTTTTACTGCAACAGAAAAGAGCTGACGCTTTCACTGTGTATAAATAGGAACATAAGTTGATGAAATAATTTTTATAAAATAACATTTTTAAAAGAAAAAATCAGCTCTAATGAAGGATAAAATTACAGTTATGTATAATATTATTGGTTACGTAAAGAAAAAAACATAATGGATAAGATAAACAGGCGTATTTTTCCCTTATAAACATTGTTTGGTGTGTTTGTATACTTTCACTAGCAAATAAATGTTGATATTTGGAAATGTTGTTTCACTTCTCAGCACTTTATCACACAAAGTTGGTCAAGATCATACAGTATAAAGTTTTCTTTGAACACTAATAAACTTTATCGTTATTAGTTTCTCATTCTGATACTATACTCTTGATATTTTGTATCACAGGTGGTATACCCACTATGCCGTAACTTCACTTTCACCGTTCGATATTGGGCTTCAGCAAATCGATGTGATGTGACTTGACGTCACGTCCAGTGTGAATACACCCTGACATGATAGTGACCTGACATGAAGTGGTAGTCTGTTAACTTCTACCATGAATCGACCTTATATCTAGTGTTAAGGAACCAACTAGGGGAAATGAATATTTCAAGAGACAGGTGGTCCTCAATTAGCAGTAATCGCGAGACGTTTATTGCCAGTCTGCATGTGATTTCAAACAACTGCATCGCCATTGATACTGGTATTTGTGTCTCAGAGCTGGGCAGCTGTGCTGCGTAGTTAGCTGCTGTCTTTTTGCAGCTAGGTTTTTATTAATACCTTTGTCCACACTATCAACATGTTGATTCTGATTTAGAGACATCACGTATGCTTAACAATTGCAGCAAACACTTCTCATAATGTATTCATATAACCTATTATGTCTAGTGATGACAACAATAGAGTGTTGTGTCATGCTGTACCATTAACACTTAATGTTTTAAGTAAACCAAGAGAAAGGTGTAGTCATCATTGGTGGACGAAATCTAGTATCCAAGAAGCAGAGAGAATAACCTGCTACGGGGACCAAAGAAGAAGGCGGTTTCAGTAACTTCATGATGGGCTCAGGTTTGAAACTGCAGTGAATATGACAGCTTTGAAGGAATGACACGCATTTGAGGAAATCAACTCCAGTGAACTGAAGACTAGTTGTTACTCATCATTTTTTGGGAAAGAGCATTGCTTATTGTATATTTGTTTAACATTTGGAAGTAAGCAACATTTTAGATAGTTTGTGGTGCAATGCGTGAAGACCTGAATGATTGTTTAAAGATGAAGGTAACTGAATAAAGTAAATAATTGAGAAATCATATGTTATCTAATTTTTATTTGAAATTGGGCTACAATGAAGAGTAAATCGTTGCATATCAGCACTTATTCCACAACTTCATTACTGTCTATGTTCCATATAGTGAATGCACTATGGAAATCTGTGGTTGTAGATGCTCCTGCCATATAGTGACAAAAATCAGACATACTAGTGGGGGAAATATAATCTATTACAGAACTGATGTACAGACTGTCAAACATGGTGTGTCACAAGGTACTGTACTCAGGACAATCCTATTCATTCTCCAGGTAAATTATTTCCTAGGCAATATAGAACAGAAACTAATACTGTATCGAGATGACATAATAATTATCTGCGTAGCTCAGACTAAGAATAAATTTCAAAAGGAAGTTCTAAATACTGAAAATTCAAATAAGTATCTACTACAAATCATTCTTTTTATAAATCACTGTAAAACGATGTATGGAGTGTTTCAAACCAGGGTGAAATATATAATGCAAATATTAAAATAAATAGAGAAGCAACTAACACAACACAACATTTTTAGGAACTATAATAGATAAGTATTTAACATTGGGGGGAAGACATGGATGCAGTGTGTAAAAAGATGAACACACAGATTTTTCTCATACACAAAGAGAAAGAAGAGGACAAGAAAATCCTCAGTATAATTATTTATGCACTCACGTTCCCCAATCTGTCCTATTCAACGTACATATGGGAAAGTGCACAATCTGGCAACTTAAAAAAAAGCCTATTTGTAATTCAGAAAAGAGCACTGAGGCCTAGACAAGATTTTTACAATCTTCTATTGTTACAGTGTACTCACGGTATTTATATCAGAATATTATAGCAGTAACAGTGAGTGATAATCACCTCCTTAATAAGGGCATACTTGACTATGTCACGAGAGTAAAGGAGCAAGGAGCAACATAGCAAATCTCAAATAGAACATCAGCACTCCATTTGAAGAAGGCAAGAGGTTTATTAATAAGATATCTAACTAAGTTAAGGAAATAAAAGGAACTGTTAGCTTTAAAACCGCTGAAAAGTATATCTTTCACAGAAAAATATATGTCTTGTATGAGTGAGTATCTACCATGGACCTAAATTTCAGATGTTACATTCTAAAAGAAAATATGTAACAACTTTTCATATACGCTATTTTTTCTTTAATTGTACATTTATTATTTAGTAATTGTAATTAAGCTCCATGTAACGTAAAATAATAATTGCAGTCTGAAAACATCCGTTACATCTGTCTGTATACAAAATTGTCTGGTATACTGAAAATTATGTTAGATTCCTCAGTGTATTAAATAAAGTTATAATAAAGGGTTAGAACCAGGAATGGAGCACCAGGACGAAAATCAGGACACCTCCAAAGTTAGTCTGTGATTGCCAGTGAACTGTGTAATCAGCAATTTCACAATGCCTCTGTGGCGAGAAGCTGCACATGCTCACACTGCTCCAGCTTGCAGGGAGTATCGCAGCATTATTACGATTAATGGGTAGTCACTCTGTTCCAAATTATTCGGCGTGACACACTAACAAAATCATCATCATGAAATCAGCAGGGGCAGCAGTGTTTAAGGATGCATGAAACAGCTCGTCATTGGCGAACAGATGGGTGGTTAGGTGACATCAAGCCTGTGCTGTCCATGCCATGCTAATGACGTGGACGCCTCTACCTCCGCCAGGGCACAAACCACTGCCTGTCGCCATGCATTTTGCTGCCATCTTGAGAAGTCTTGATGTCTAGTGAAGTTCAGGGTAACAGTGGTCTCTGCCCTCACCACGGAATCATCAGAAGTTTCATAGGTACAGGCGTCTGGAGTATGATACTGCCTGATGTCCTCATAGCTGCCACTGATGGTCAACTTGTAAGTAGGCTGTTTAGGTTTTTTTATTGGTAACGCCACCTCTGTATGAAAATCACTGGCTGTGCTGTGGGCAGTCTGTGTCTGCTTTGCATTGTTGTAATACTCGCCATTGTAGTGTTGGGCAGCGGCAGCTGGCTGTGAACAGCGCGTAGCGTTGCGCAGTTGGAGGTGAACCGCCAGCAGTGGTGGATGTGGGGAGAGAGATGGTGGAGTTTTGAAATTTGTCATGAACTGCTATATTTATATATGATGATATCAAGTTTGAATCTTTTACTTAGCTGGCAGTAGTGGCGCTTGCTGTATTGCAGTAGTGGGAGTAACGAAGATTTTTGTGAGGTAAGTGATTTAGTGATTTGTGAAAGGTATAGTTTAATGTTAGTCAGGGCCATTCTTTTGTAGGGAATTTTGAAAGTCAGATTGCGTTGCGCTAACAAAATATTGTGTGTCAGGTTAAGCACAGTCTCGTGTAGAATTGTTCAAAGGGGACGTTTCATAAACTTACCACAGCCTGGACACACGGGAACATGGCACTGCTGCAGCAGCAACAGCAGAAAACATACTCAGCAACCAGAGGCAACCACTCTTGGAAACGCCACGATATTCTCTATACCACAAACTAACGATTTTAAATAAGCCTCAATAAAGAAGCCATTCCAGCTACTCCCTGGACCTTCCCCAAATGTGCTGAAGTTACAATCAGTGTCAAAACAACTGCTGAGGATGAAAATTAAGATGATCAGTTGCAGGCAGTGTTATGGTAGCCAAGGAGGGAAAGAAGGGAACAGTCTCTTCCTAGTCCACCTACCCTAGGCACTAACACTGCGGCATTGGTCACCCTGTATTCAGGAAAATCAAGGGAGGATGTCTTTGTCGTGAGTCGTGCTTGTGTAGCTCAGGTGGCAGAGCACTTGCCTGCGAAAGGCAAAGATCCCAAGTCAGAGTCTCGGTCCGGCACACAGTTTTAATCTGACAGGGAGTTTCATATCAGCACACACTCCGCTGCAGAGTGAAAATCTCATTCTGGAAATATATCTATATACTATAATGTGCAACTAAACAGTACATTTGAAAAGCAGGGGGGAATTTATAGCGAGTTTTATAGACCATATTCAGAAAATTGACGGTACATATGACCTCACAGAGGATGATAATACCAAGAAAACCATGAGCAGACGACAGTTTACGCGTTTCTACAGGGATTACAACCAGAAATGTCACGAACGTGTAGAATGGAATCCAAAGACATAGGGAGAAACTTTAGTAGCGCTAGCTGAAATTTATGTGTTCATCAAACCAGGGAAAAGCAAGGCAGTTTTAATTCAGATGTTAATTGTTTTAGATACGGTCAAATAGGGCATGTGAAGTGTAATTGCAAATAGCAGCAGTGCTGTATAGGCAGATAATTGGGACGTTATGAACAGAATTGTAATGACAAAACCTCAAGAAGCGTGGAACGCGATCATAGAAGGGGCCTCACACCCCACAGTTAAGTAGGCCAGGGAGAGCTGTGCCCACTGTGCATTTCTCCCAGTAAGGATCAACACAAGTGAAAAATCAGTGGTAGATTTTTTTGTGGCCAGTTATGTAAAAAGAAAGTTGCTTACGTTTTTATTATATGTTGGAGCTCAGAAACCTGTAGCAAATAAGGATATACTTGGTAAAGTAGAATTAAATCGCAACTCTGCGCATTTAGTAGCTGCTAACCCAAGGTCAGAAGATACAGAAACCTGGCAATGCTGCAGCAGCAACAGAACATGCGGTCAGCAGCTGGAGGCCAACCCCCTCGGGAAACACCATGATGTTCTCTATCCCATCAACCAACGATTCTAAACAAGCTTCAGTAAAGAAGCCTTTATAACCATCATTGGTCCTTATTCATATTCATGTACATATTTCCTCAGCAGCGAATGTTAGCCCACACTAAGCCATTCTAGACACACTGTTATAATTGGCTTCAGAAGTATGCCCTCTCTACCAGCCCAGTTACAAAAGGAGTAGAATACACAGGGAATAATGGTATGCGTCAAAACAATGAAAAGGGTCTTATGACCATGAGTTATATGAAATGTGAACATGTGTTCAGAGGAGGTGCTCTTGGTATGTCATCCATGGCAATGCATTACTTGTTCTACAACAGACGACTGGCCGATAGTTAATATTAACTACAACCCCTGGCACGAAATACTGTGAGGTAGGAAGGCATCAGCAGCATGTGGTTGTGGATATGAGCATCAGTGTTGCATTGGCGCTCAGTGTCATACCAGGGTCAACAGTGTTCTGGGATACGGCCAAGCCATATCGATGTAAACATAAGGTCTGCAGTGAGTTGTTCTGTTTACATTGTGTTATTGTACAGTATTCTTGTTACATCTTTTTAAGTTCATGTACATTTCTCTTACCTCTAATTGCAGACCATGACGTTTGATCTACTTACAGGTCACATTTAAAGTAAAGTTGTACAATATATTTTCTCTCTTGCAGATACTCTGACACAACATAGCAGTGGAGGCCTTTTATTCCAAAAGGGAGAGGGCAGACATGATTTATGGCTATGGTTTAGCAGATGGCGTTAATCTGAGAGCCCGTAACCTGTACACTGAACAATTTCCAGCCCGCAGGGTACCATATGTTAAGCTGTTTAGCCAGATGTTCCAACGTCTTGGGGAAACAGGTCCCATAGCACCCAATAAAGAAGTCAGTGGAAGGTGTTGCTCAGTTCACACATCTGAAATGAAGGAGTGTGTTTTAAGTGCAGTGAATGGCAGTCCAGGAACCAGTTTGTGATTAATAGCAGCAGCTGAAGGTATTAGTCATCCTCTGGTCCTGATAGTACTTCGTGAGCAATTCTTTCACCCATGCCATGTTCAGTCCGTCCAGGCAGTTAGGTCACAACACCATCCTACCACAGTGCAGATCCACAGTGTGCTGCCAATATTTTGTTTACCAATGAGGCAGAGTTTACACAAGATAGCATTGTAAATTTCCATTCGGCCAAAGAAAATCCACATGCTGTCCAATAAATAAGGCGTCAGGATCGATTCTCAGTCAAAGTTGGGTAGATATTCTTGGTAATAGATCACTAGGGTCGTACATGCTACCACAGAGATTAACCAAGGCTTGTTATCACAGCTTTCTGCAGAACATACTATCTTGCTGGAGGATGTGCCATGTCAGGACAGACTACAGATGTGATTCATGGATGATGGTGCACCAGCACAGTTTCTCTGCATTTTGCTCCAGCACCTGATGAGGACATATGAAAACTGGTGGATTGGTAGAGGTGGTCCCAGACCATGGCCTTCTCATTTCCCTGACCTAAATCCACTGGACTTCTGACTATGGGGACACAGAGAGCAATTGCTCTATGCCACTCCAATAAATGATGTGCAGTCCTACATGATTGTGTCTTCCATGCATCTCAACACATTCAGAACCATTTAGGACGATTTCAGAGAGTGCATGAGTCCATACGCTGAAGGGCAGAGGTATCTGCTAAGGTGAATGGACACCATTTGAGCAAGTCCTCTGAGCAAATGGTCATATGTCAAATTGTATGCTTTGTAGGACCCATTGTTATAAGACATTTTTTTCCTTGTTTTTGTGTTTAAACTCACCCCCTGAAGTATTGGGTGCTTTAAACACCCTATACCAACATCCTCACAAACAAGAATATATATTTTTGTACAATTTCAATACCATATGCAAACACTCACAATTAAATCTCAATGACATCAGATTTAGAGGGTCTGGTTGTTTGGGGGGAAGAGACTAAACTGCGAGGTCATCGGTCTCATCAAATTAGTGAAGGATGGGAAAGGAAGTCGGCTCTACCCTTTCAAAGGAACCATCCCAGCATTTGCTTGGAACAATTTAGGGAAATCATGGAAAACCTAAGTCAGGATGGCCAGACGCGGGATTGAACCATCGTCCTCCCGAAAGCAAGTCCAATGTGCTAACCACTGCGCCACCTCGCTCAGTTATAGATGTTAGCCAGCACTGTGGAGTGGTGATATGAAGTAGTTGGCCACAAACATTTTTCCATTCAACCATTGTTGACGCTACCACAGAAAACTGTATCTGTGTTTCAGTCATGTTTGTAAAGTTTTGCAAACATCAATCACCTAATAGTAACAGGAAACATTGTAGGAAATATGTTGAAAACTCAGTGTGTACGCAGATACTTCCATTGTTCCTACTGATACTACTACTGTAGTGCTATAGCTACCGATAAATATTTAAAAAAATTCCTAAATTTATGTTTAAAAACTGATGCATGCAACACCAGTATGACAACAAACTCCAACAAAATTGCATGTTGCTTGGAAACAAATTTTAGGCTTATGGCTTCAATATAACTTCAAGTAACATATGCATGTAAATAAATTGAATGCTAAATAAATTATGGTATAGTCTACATTTAATATCTGTTAAAATAACTTTTCACACTGTCTGAATTGGCTAGTTTGCCCTATTTTATAGCATCCTATGGAATTATGTTATGGGGTAATTTTCCACCGAGATCATTAATTTTCTTAACTTAGAGAACAACTGAAAGAGCAAGTGGGGGGTAGCCACACAGTCTAGGGCATCTTGTCACGGTCCGTGTGGCTCCCCCTATCAGAAGTTCAAGTCCTCCCATGGGCATGGGTGTGTGTATTGTCCATAGCGTAAGTTAGTTTAATTTAGATTAACTAGTGTGTAGGCTTAGGGACCGGTGACCTCAGCAGCTGGTCCTAGAAGACCTTATCACAAATTTCCAAAAATTTCAAACATCATAAATCCTTCCAACTCCCCCATACATACACACTAGAAATTTGTAAATATGTCAGAAAGAATTTAAAAGACATAAATAAAAAGTTTAATATCCACTTTGATGTGCATGCAGTAAGATCGTTACCTAACAAAACTTTCACTTCAAACAGTGCTATACAGATTTACAACTGTATTCTACATAAGGTAGAAATTATATCATCACTCCCGTTCTGGTAAAACTCTCACACATTTTTAATGAATCATTGCTACTATTCAGTAGCAGAATTTTTAGAACATTTCAGATACAAGAGACTTGAAAAAAGACAGCACAAGCTCCTTTATGGATAAAATGGGGAAAATTCATGTATTTTCTGGAATAATGATTTTTTTTTTTTTTTTTACTTTTTGCAAATGTGTGTGCGTGTATGTGTGAGTGTGTGTGTGTGTGTGTGTGTGTGTGTGTGTGTGTGTCTGTGTGTGTGTGTGTGTCTGTGTGTGTGTGTGTGTGTGTGTGTGTGTGTGTGTCTGTTCATTCTGAATACCACAATCTAAAGAGCTTTTTTGATAAATAAATAAATTAACATTGTATTGATGAGTTTAGTACTGAGTAATGAGTGTGATGATTCAAGAGATTATCCACCATTTGAGAAGTAATAACACAGTATCAGCACTAAGAAAATAACAATAATAGTGGAATTTATTAATGATGATATCAATTTTATATTGGATGTTCTTGATAAAGGCTGTGCAGTTAATCCTACAGTGTGCTGGCAATTAAAACAATAGGAAAAGCATCAGAACATTTTTTAAAACATCAGCATTTATTTGCTCAAGAGAAAACATTTACATATAAACATAACAAAAGATAACAGTTAGTACTGTATTTCTGAATTACAAATTGTAGCTTATGTTCTTTGTTATTACTAAAGAATTACTGAGGTATTCTTTAGCTTGTCTGTTAGCAGTACATTTATTTTATCAGTCACGTTACTCATGAACTGTATGTTGAAGTAGTCAGTTTTTAGACTGGATTCGCTAATCATGTGTCATAATCAGTGCATCCCATACCTTTAGTTTAAACTTAGCTTGGCCATTGTGTGGGCTCTTTTTCTCCTCTTGTCTTCGTTTTCTCACATCAGTCCATAGTTGTTTGTCTACCTTTGCTTTGTTTTGGCATTTTCAGTATCTTACAGTAATTTCTTTCTTATCTACCCAATAGTGGCTATGTGTACCTTTGTAGTGTGTTTGTAGGTTTGAAGCTCCACTCCCTAGGTGCTTTGCTTTTTCTTTCTTTCTGCTTGTGGTCCACAACTGTGTATTTGAACTTGTTTGGTTCTTTCAATTCATTACAGTCCTTTTTTGTGTGTTTGTCTGTTCATGTATGCTTCATTATTGTACTCGGAATTTTTATTGTGGGATCCTGCCCACTCATGTAATATAGGAGGCCTAGCAAGCTGCTTTTTCGGATAGCTAAACAACAATTGAGGCAAATCTTATTAATGGAGTTTATTGCAATATGTAAAATTGACAGTACTTAATTTGTCTTTCTACAAAGATTGGTCGCAAGCAAATGGCAACATGTAAATAAACAATGTCCTTGTACATATACAATTTCCAAGCAATCAGTTAGTATAGGTCACAAGTCATGGCTCATCTTCTAGTGCAGATCTTCTAGTGCAGCTCCTCTAATGCAGCATAGGCTAGCTCTAGCAGAGCTTATATTCTCTTCCTCTAGGTGCTGCTCCTGTCATGGTGCTGTCCTAGTCAGCGTTCTATTGGCTAATGTCGTCTCACAGGCTTCTCTGCTGGTATGTTCCAGGCTGCCATTCTGGCGCTTGATGTTATCACACATACGATTTTTTCATTTGGCTTCTTCACAATATCTCTACGACATACTGAATGAGTTATTAAGTTCAGTATAGTTATTTTCAGTATACACTCCAGACAATCTTTCATGATACTCTGAAACTCTTGCAAAGGCTTATCAGTATCATTTTACCATCAATTTAGTATTAATATATATTATTCACTGATGAGTCTACAATTAATTGGAGGGCTAATTTCAATAGTGGTACAAGTCCATTACCTCCACTTTTCTGAATATAAAGCTTCTGAAATTAATGATCCAAACAATCAGAAAGAAAGGTTAATCTCTAGCAGGAAGCCATGTGCTTCAATATTTCTGGTATCTCAACTGCAAATTTTTCAGTGCCCGTTGAACTTTAGGATTCTGTATCTCAAAATGAACAAAAATGGACTTGTACCACTATTGAAATAAGTCCTTGAATTAGTCCATGAGTTTAACAATATACTTGATAGGTGCACAAGATTCTGTAATACTTTCCTATCATGCCCTGCTGTAATGTGCGACGATTTCTTCTTCGACTATTACCTATGTCTTGTTCCTTATTTGATGCCAACTAATGTACATATGCTTCAAACAGCTCTATACATGACCAGAAACCCAGATACAGTGAATGTTTGTATTTGGATAGAGTCAAGACATACACTCCCGGAAATTGAAATAAGAACACCGTGAATTCATTGTCCCAGGAAGGGGAAACTTTATTGACACATTCCTGGGGTCAGATACATCACATGATCACACTGACAGAACCACAGGCACATAGACACAGGCAACAGAGCATGCACAATGTCAGCACTAGTACAGTGTATCTCCACCTTTCGCAGCAATGCAGGCTACTATTCTCCCATGGAGACGATCGTAGAGATGCTGGATGTAGTCCTGTGGAACGGCTTGCCATGCCATTTCCACCTGGCGCCTCAGTTGGACCAGCGTTCGTGCTGGACGTGCAGACCGCGTGAGACGACGCTTCATCCAGTCCCAAACATGCTCAATGGGGGACAGATCTGGAGATCTTGCTGGCCAGGGTAGTTGACTTACACCTTCTAGAGCACGTTGGGTGGCACGGGATACATGCGGACGTGCATTGTCCTGTTGGAACAGCAAGTTCCCTTGCCGGTCTAGGAATGGTAGAACGATGGGTTCGATGACGGTTTGGATGTACCGTGCACTATTCAGTGTCCCCTCGACGATCACCAGTGGTGTACGGCCAGTGTAGGAGATCGCTCCCCACACCATGATGCCGGGTGTTGGCCCTGTGTGCCTCGGTCGTATGCAGTCCTGATTGTGGCGCTCACCTGCACGGCGCCAAACACGCATACGACCATCATTGGCACCAAGGCAGAAGCGACTCTCATCGCTGAAGACGACACGTCTCCATTCGTCCCTCCATTCACGCCTGTCGCGACACCACTGGAGGCGGGCTGCACGATGTTGGGGCGTGAGCGGAAGACGGCCTAACGGCGTGCGGGACCGTAGCCCAGCTTCATGGAGACGGTTGCGAATGGTCCTCGCCGATACCCCAGGAGCAACAGTGTCCCTAATTTGCTGGGAAGTGGCGGTGCGGTCCCCTACGGCACTGCGTAGGATCCTACGGTCTTGGCGTGCATCCGTGCGTCGCTGCGGTCCGGTCCCAGGTCGACGGGCACGTGCACCTTCCGCCGACCACTGGCGACAACATCGATGTACTGTGGAGACCTCACGCCCCACGTGTTGAGCAATTCGGCGGTACGTCCACCCGGCCTCCCGCATGCCCACTATACGCCCTCGCTCAAAGTCCGTCAACTGCACATACGGTTCACGTCCATGCTGTCGTGGCATGCTACCAGTGTTAAAGACTGCGATGGAGCTCCGTATGCCACGGCAAACTGGCTGACACTGACGGCGGCGGTGCACAAATGCTGCGCAGCTAGCGCCATTCGACGGCCAACACCGCGGTTCCTGGTGTGTCCGCTGTGCCGTGCGTGTGATCGTTGCTTGTACAGCCCTCTCGCAGTGTCCGGAGCAAGTATGGTGGGTCTGACACACCGGTGTCAATGTGTTCTTTTTTCCATTTCCAGGAGTGTATAATAATCTGCCAAAAGAGATAAAAATGTAAAGGAACTCTATAAATTTAAAACATATCTTAAAGAATATTTACTAAAATAGTTCTTACTCCAATGAAAGTTCATGCAACATAAATTTATTATAAAGTAAATAATCATGTTGACCAATAATAAGGGAGACCACGAGGATGGAACATGCTTGCAAGCAACACAGTGCATTGTAGTTTGTATTTTACTCCATGTAGTGCAGAACCCAGGTATATTTTTTGAAAAGTTTTATAATTCATTTATCTTGTCTGAAGCAGGCTCATTCTACCTTATATAATGCTGTGATATATTGTGTAAAGGATATTTGTACTATGAATTCCTTATGGATACCTTGTTTTTCCCCATTATTTTATGTACCTCTATTACAGTTGAAGCATAGACCCCCCCCCCCCCCCCCACACACACACACGTACATACACCACAAAAAGGGCCACAAGAAAGACTCTAATAAGTGCACATATATCTCATTATTACTGGTCACCTACAAAATTCTCTCCAAGGCATTACTCAACAGACAAGAAACACAAACTGATACGAAGATAGATGAATACCAAGCAGGCTTCAGAAAAGGGAGGTCCTGTATTAGTCAAATATGGAACCTGTGAACGCTCCTGAAGATCAGACAGACAAACAACACTGTAGTCACATACGTGGACTTTAAGAAGGCCTATGACTCCATAGCCAGGCCGATTCTCTTTGACATGTTAGAAGAATGTGGAGCAGACAGAAAAACTAGGACACTTATACAACAGGCACTTACAGACATCACATTCAAAATAAAATTTATGGGAGAAATCTGAGACCCATTCGAGATGCATATAGCGATCAGACAAGGAGACGGTCTCTCACCACTTTTATTCAGCGTTGTCTTGGACAAAGGTATCAAACAATGGGAAGAAAAAATAAAAAGAATTCAGTAAGGCAGAATGTATGGAAACAAGATGATCATAAAATGCCTGGCATTTGCAGATGACTTGGTAAAATGTTGCAACAATAGACAAGAAGCACTGGAATACTTACATGATGTCTCTGTGAAAATAGGTTTATAGATATTGTATGAGAAGACGGTGTAGATGGAAAGAAAGAACAACAACCACCACAACATGTACACAAAATACAGAAGGTTAACTCCATGGAAAAATTGAAATATCTTGGGGAATATATACGAATAGGAGGATCAAACAAGGCACCCAGCATACAAAGAACAGAAGAACTTCAGAAAATGTACAAACTGGGATGGTCACGCTACAATAAAAGAAATATTTTAAGGCAGGCTAAACTCAGGCACTTAAGTACAGTTTTACTTTGAAAAGCACCCTACACGTCAGAAACGGCCACAATCGGAGATTCAGGCATCACAGAGACACAAAAAGTAGAACATAAAATCATGAGAAAATTTTTGGAGCAGTACACAGAGATGGTATATCGATGAAGTGACAAAACAAAGAATTATATAAACGCACAGATATGATCAGAAAACAACGAGTAACATTCTATGGACACATACATAAAATCAATAACAACAGACTCACATAGTGGATTGTTTTTATCCAGAAAACAGTTCAACCAGAACAACCAAATGTATTCAAGAAATAAAAGAAGACCTAAAATAAGCAGGAATCAATAACAAAATGATAAATGAAAGAGACAAATTCAGAAACAAAATTATGGAAACGAAATCTGAAGTAAAGAAAACGAAGAAAATAGGCAAAATATGGACAGAGTGAAGCAAATAGGAACATAGCCAGAATTAAGAGGTTTTGAAAAAAAATGGAGAAAGAAACGATGAAAAAATGAATGACCAAGTAATGCTCAAGTTAACCACTGTCCTGCAGGCGAATATATATATATATATATATATATATATATATATATATATATATATATATATATATATAGTTTGTCACGAGAGGCACTGCGGCTGTGTTCCTTTCAGAGATATACTTTGGTTTTCTCGAAGGCATCCATAGATGTCGCTGTTGTCGAAGTAGTGCTGTGACTGCAGCAGCTATTGTAATAGGAGAATTAAAGCAGTTATTTATATTTTCTGCTGGTTTATTCATTGCAAATTAGGAAACTATTTCTATCTATTCTTTTTACATCGTGCCCACTTTATACACATTATTTACATAGCAGTATGCAGTATGAAAAGTACTTAAGAAGCCCCCCCCCCCCCCCCCCACAACACTACATAACTGTGCTGACGTGTAAAGAAAGCGAAGACTTGTCAACTACATACTAGTTATTTATATAGTGGCAGTATTACAAAAAGTACATAAACAGAAAACCCAACACCGTAAAATAAATGTGGAAGTTCTGTGATGTATGTTCTAATTTGCGCAATAAATTACAATTCACTGTCAGGAAAGTAAACTTCTTCCTTTACTCTTGAAACTAACTGAAACACGAGCTGAAATCCTGGACCAGTACCAGGAATATACTTCGTCTGCATGTCTTTATATGAAGATGTTCTTGTTTGGGTAAGAAATCTCATGGAAAACTATCATAGCTGGTAGACTTTGCTTTATACTTTATAGGCAGCTGACAGTCACCCACCTTTTAATTCTTTTGCATCTGTATCAGTCCTTCTTAATTTTTTCTGTCCTGACGATGAGTGGTAGTTCGTTTTTACGAGATAACCAATACGTTTTCAAGATTCAGTCCTATTTTCGTGTTTTATACTTAATTTGTAAATTATTGGCAATGACAAGTCCCAGAAGCTCTAGAAACTGTGATGGTAAATAATAAAAATTTTGAAGATGGCAGTACTCCAACCAAAACTGGGAACATGTGTATGTGTAAGTCTCTTTCCATTCGGTGGAAGGGTACCAACTATACGACCATGAACAATTACATTTTGTAGCGCTAACTGTGACTTATAGGTCTCCTGAAATCTATAAACGCCAGTCACTCATTATCTGACAATTAATATCAATATATTGCATCCCTTTTCGAGAGATCCTCAATCTGCTAGTGTCTTAGAACAGCATTTAGTTATTGGAAATAAGTTATAATGTAGTTATAATATAAAGCACGCCAAATACGAGACTGACGAGAGCTAATATAGCCCCAACCAGGTTCTTCGACCAAAGTATATCTTTGACAGTATGTTTAGCAATATTTGTCCTTTTTTCTCAGAGTTAATTAGTAGGAGAACAAAAATAGGATTTGCTTATTTGACCATCGGTGAGCCTTGCTACGAGCTTGAATAATTTATCACTTTATACGTGAAATGTGCCACTTGCTTCAAATCAATTAAGATTCTAGTTTAATCACTTTAACCTTCAAATCACCTTTATAATCACGTTCAAGTTTCAAGGTAATTGCTGTTAGTAGCAATGCATCACCTTCTTTGTCACCTACAACTTCCAACGAAAACATTTTCCCCGTATCTCATCTCTATCACACCTGTGTGTAATGACGACCTCTACACAAAGAAATTTCTCTACTGGTGAATGAATAAATAAATAAATCACAAACGGTATTATAAGGTTACATTTTGGATCCTTCGTTGTTTCTTAAACGCACAAATACCGAGCGAAACACACACACACACACACTTTTGTCTGCTAATGTGAATGATATTTTCTCATAGTATGATGATGTCTTAAAAATTGTTTATAAAGGATACGTTTTAGACAAATTTTCTCATGAATAGATACGTTATAAAGGAGTATGGTTTCTCTATTTGCATCACAACTTTACGTCATCTATACACAATGGACTGCAAAGTCACAGAGCAAAGAGATAGTCCCTATATCTCTTTCACATAGAGTAAATTAAAATTATACAGCAGTAAATATAATAAAATATTTTCAAAATAAGTAGTTTTTTGTGTCTTAACGTAATACACTATAATGAGGCTAGCATCTCAATTTGCGCTGTGTCGGTAAAATTAATAGATAACTTATTTTAAGTGAAAAGGAGAGGGATACAGTTTTCATAGGCCGTCACGACCGGTAAGCACCTGATGAGGTTACAGTTGATCGGACAATTTTTTTTTTGTGGAAGTTACTGTGATGTTAAATGATTCATTACATATCTTCATAAGTTAATTGTATGTTCGTTACGTTCTCACTGCAAAACCAACTTGAAGTGTGATTTCCGTTTAAACGACTGTATTACCTCCATGCATTTGTGTGTACGGATCGCCAGTATTTTGTCTTGGTTTCTGGTAATTGAATAACATACTCTCAAGAAAGAGAGCAAAGTGTGACTTCATACCAAATTTTTTGAGGCTCCCCTACAGAAGACAACAGTATAGCTCTGTCTGAAAGGAAAATGCGTCCCAAACAGCTTTCAGATGCTCCTTTTATTGTAAGTAACCTCTTATAAACAAAACTTAAAATTATTGTAGCCGTATGCATCAACAGATTATTTTGTACCTAAACTTACGAGCCAAGCTTGCAGTGTTAACGCTGGTGTTTACGTGCCATTTGAACACTGATAAAATTAATTTCGTTGCAGCCATCGTGGCAGTTAGATGTAAACAAACTTATATCTCTAATTTGGATTGTCTTTGTTTTTCGTTTCATTTACATCGACTTCCCGCTTCTGCGTCACGTGACCTTATAGTACGAAGAAGACATGGCCGACAAAGAAGATGTCGCGGAAAAGACTATCGCGGAGGATTTGGTTGTCACCAAATATAAAATGGCTGGTGACATCGTTAACAGTGAGTACATTTGTGTGAACGATGGAAAATTGCCTCACTGTGAATTTGGAATGTTTATAGTGTCCTTTGTGGGTATAGTCTGAAGAAGAACACGTCGGCCCATATGGGATGCTTGCGTTTGGCTGCTTGCTGCCATGTGGGCAGAGCTTATTTAATAGCTAGTGTGAGTTTAACTAGGATGATCCTTGTCCGGTTTGGTCTTTCTTCTCTTTCACTGTGATGGCTTTACGTACATTCGTCGATATGTGGATGTTTTGTTACATAAACAGCACATGTAACGCTTGGTCACCCATTACACCGCTACAGAATTCAGCTCAGTTAAATGTCTTGTGCAGTCGGTAGTGACTAGAGAATGAAGCTTTAATTAATTGTAAAGGATTTTCAACTGGTCACAAGACATTTACTTAGAATTCGCATGTACTGGGTAACTTTGAGTGCGTTTTTGTTGTAGAAGCAAGTTCTGACACCATTGATTTCTCTGCTCGCAATATTTGTGTGATTAGCATGTATTTCGATCTCTTGTAGGGGTCCTGAGGCAGGTTATTGATAGATGTGTTGCTGGTGCGTCTGTCAGAGAAATATGCGAGTTTGGGGACACGCTTATTTTGGATGAAACAAGCAAAGTTTTCAAGAAAGAAAAGGAACTTAAGAAAGGTATTGTTTAGTATATGGTATCGTCTAAACACGGTTTGCTTGATCTTGAGTATAAGATTGAATCTCAGGTTAACAGTATAAATTATACTTTCTCTCTTTCCAGGAATAGCATTCCCCACAAGTGTGTCTGTGAATAACTGTATTTGCCATTTTTCCCCCTCTCACGGTGAACCTGATGTTGAACTGAAGAATGATGACATGGTTAAAGTGTGAGTTACTTGGTTATTCTTAATATATATAAATGCTCTGAGGAAAAGTATTTTCTATACTGCCACATTTTTAAAATAGTGTATCTCTGTGAAGGATTCAGTCACCATGTTGTTTATGTTAACTGCAGTTTGTATATGAAAGTTCAAGTAGGCTAATACTGTTGCAAGTCTTAATGTTGATGCTAATTGTAGGAAAAATGTAACAATGAGGCAAGTGTATTCGAATCTTAGGTTTTGCAGAGGAGAACATAGCATTTAAATGTCACTCTGACTAAATTAGATACAGGTGGTTTTATAGAATTCATCTGATATTCATACACATAGAAAAAACATAATTAAAATTTAGTTGAGAACTTTAAATATTTAGTTTTTTCCCATGTGTGTGTGTGTGTAGGGGGGGGGGGGTGTTAAATGACTGTAAAGTATTTTCATGTAAGTTCTATTCTTATTTTTATACACTGATTTTGTAATTTTATCTAATAGTGATCTGGGTGCCCATGTTGACGGCTTTATTGCCGTTGTTGCCCACACGGTAGTAGTTGGTGCGAATCGCAATAATAAGGTGAAAGGTCGCAAAGCAGATGTAGTGTTGGCAGCTCATTATGCATCACAGGCAGCTCTGAGGCTTTTGAAACCAGGAAATGAGGTAATTTTTGAAAATCTATGTGTGTGCCTTGTTTAAGTTTACTCTTTTAAAGCATATGTCAGCCAAAGTTATATAAACTCTGAAAGTTATTTCTAGAGATACTAGACATGTTGATGTTGATCATGGATAAAGAGGAATGTTTGATACTGGCCCTTGGCTTTGACCAGTGATGTACAAAATGTGTGTGAAGCTTATTGAGGAACATGGCAGCTACACCTTCATATCAGTGGTGATTTTTTTCTAACAGGTTAAGCAATCACAACCATGTTTTTTGCTTTCACATTCAGTGACTTAGACAACCTTCAACCAGACTCGTGTGCTAACCTAACCTAGACCTTGGGCTAAGCTAGAGAGCAATCTGTCATCCCAACTACGCTTTTTACTTTCACTTCGTTTGGATTTGGTTTCGTAGCAGCCATTGTCACTGGGCAAAACAGACGGCTATCATCAAATATTCCTCAGTCTCTCAAGTGTATTATTGTGTATTTTCCCTGTTGCTGAACGTAATTGATAATTTCTGAAGATTTCTGGAACACGAGAGATGTAAAATCTTAATGTTACTGTTATTTGGGTGTTTTTAAGAAGCTATACTGGGAAATACGGAGTCAGATTCCACTCGTCTTCTTTGACCCATGATGTCACAAATAAGGCGAAAACGACCATCCACTGCGACTCCAACATGTGGCCAATGTCATTACGTAAACATAACACACGAAAATACATCGAATCCCCCCCCCCCCACACACACACACACACACACACACACACACACACACACACACACACACACACACTCTCCAAAAAAAAAAACTATCAAAATAACGGGACAAACATGGGAAATGGGGGCTTTTGGGTGGGGACCAACTAAATATAAACAAATTTAGATGCACAGCACTATACCAAATCACACAAAACTACAGAAAAACCGATACTGCAAAACTCTCCAAATTCGACTAAACACAATATCCTCTGGAAACTGACACTTCCGTTGTCTTACGTAGCTCAACAGCAGCTCCCAGTATCAGAACACCCAAAGCCACAACCACTCATTGGAGTCAAACACTTCCGTTGACCTATATAGGTCAACAGCAGCTCCCGATACCAGAACACCCACAATGATGACCACACCTTTGACTTGAACAGTTCCCTTCACGCACATACATCAACAGTGGCTCCTGAAACCAAAACACCCACAACTACAGCCACACCTTGGAATCGAACAGTTCCCTTCACCCACATAGGTCAACAGCGGCTCCCAGTTCGAAAACACCCACAGATACGACCACACATTGGAATCGAAAACTTCTCTTCAACTACATACCTACAAACTGATACACAATACCAAATCACCAATACCACAAACCACACAGTGGTTAGACACTGGACTCGCATTCGGAAGGACGACGGTTCAATCCCGCGTCCGGCCATCCTGATTTAGGTTTTCCGTGATTTCCCTAAATCACTCCAGGCAAATGCCGGGATGGTTCCTCTGAAAAGGCACGGCCGACTTCCTTCCCCATCCTTCCCTGTTCTGATGAGACTGATGACCATGCTATCTGGTCTCCTTCCCCCAACCAACCAACCACACAACTCAGAACCAGCCCCAGCAAAACACAACAAATACACTAAAAAAAAGGAAAATAAGAACTTACCACAACAAAGTTCCGGTGCTGCAACCTAGGTCAGCCACCACAATTGTACAAAGGCGCGCGCGCACACACACACACACACACACACACACACACACACACACACACACACACAGAGAGAGAGAGAGAGAGAGAGAGAGAGAGAGAGAGAGAGAGAGAGAGAGAGGAATCGTCTCATTAGCAAACAAAGGCAAGAGACTGCTATTTGTTGTTACTTACACTGCTGCTTTCTGTGATAATGATCAACAAGAACCAAATAATAGACTGCGTATGATGGAACATGTTCTGATTGAGAGTTAGGCGAAAATTTTTCTACGTTTGAAAATCTTTGCGGCCGCTTCTTTAGTACATCAAATTCTGCACAGAAATTAGTCATCTTAGATTTAAAATCTAGTCAGTTGCCGTGCTTCGTTTCTGACTGTGTCACTATTAGGCATAAGAATAATACGAAGATAAACATGACACGATACGTATATTCTTTCGCGTTTGCTGTTGTCTCACTCTATTTTTGTAGTTTATTAGGCAGACAGGATTTAAATGAGATAGCAAACACGAAAGAATACATGACAAAATGTTTATATTCGTATTATTCTTATGGTGAAGAGAATACTGCATGCGATTCACATTTCATCAGGTTCCTATTAGCAACCATCTCTTCTCACCGGGCAGGAAAAAATTCAGAGCGTAGAGTTGGCCATATTGACAAACATCCCAAACAGTCTTGCCAGTCGGATTTTCGTAGTACATTGAAATTCTGCTACATTCAAAGATGAACAATACGGAATTTGTATTTACTTCTTTGGGTAATGTATGAAAATGCAGTGGTCGAAATGTGGGGCGGAGAAAAAAAGCTCGTCTTCCACCCCTTTTTTCTTATTTATTTACTGATGCAGTGGTTTTGGCGCCAGTATTTATCTTTGTGCCTACAAAGCATGCCTGTGTAGCGCTACATATATTCGACGGCAGAAGTTAGTTGTCTCGGCGCCTACCAACATTTTTCAGAACTTCCACTTCCTTTGCACTCGATTCTAAGCTGCAGGCGGTTTTTTTGATTACAAAAACCGGAAAAAAAGTGCGGCTTAGATTCGAGTAAATACGGTACTCAAATTAACACACAACCTACAGCAAACAGCACAACAACGACTTTCACACAACAAACACTAAATCAGTTAACTCACTGAAAAAATTCTTCTCCATATACTTCCAAAACCAGAACAAGCAGTAACACCAAAGTGAACTCAATACACCACACAACATGAAACCCCTAAACACACCACCAGAGGGCACCACGAATAGCAACACGACAACACCTACAAACACGCCACCCTTACAAACCAGACTCCGCGCCGTCATGACGTCACACGCAACAACAGCCTTACATCACGGGTCAAAGCTGACGGGTGGGATCGGACACTTCCGTTGACCCAGTATACTGCACTCATACTTCCACACAGAGAAGAAAATGGTCTTGATTGAGAGCCGATTGCCGCTTTTGGATGTTACTAACTTTCTACAGCACTGGGTCGCTAACCAGACAGTAGCCAACGGTCAGTAATAGCCAAAAGATTTTTCTCACACTAATACTCGCCCAAAATTGTTGCTTTGTCTAGACGTTTTGCGTTTGTTGAGTGGGTGTCATTCAATTTGTATCTTGAATAGCTTGCTTTAGCAAAAATAATTCTGGCTTTTTAAAATTTGTCATTATTTCCCATTTCCTTGTTCTGAGGGAAGTTCTTGCATTATGTTTATTATTTGTAAGGCCACAGTTATGATTTGCAGTATTTGAGGTATTCAAGGGATGAGCAAGTATAAATACAGAATGCAGTCTGACAACTAGGTCTGTGCCAATTTAGAACACCGGTGTGTTCATTTCTTCCGGTGCATTTACAGGAGACCTAAAGACAATACGGCTGCCTTCATCTTGCTCTTTTAGGGTGATTCATTACCTGAAAAGGTCAAGGTGATGGTTTGCCGCTGTGACATTAAACCATACATCCCCCCCCCCCCCCCCCAAATCCCCATCCCACCCCCTGTGGTGCTTTAAGTGCTGGAAATTTGGGCACGTCTTCCCACTGAGATTCCAGCACCACATGTTGAGACTGCTAACATTCACTGCATCCGAATACTCCATGTGCGCCTCCACCCACTTGTATCAACTGTGGAGACCACCATGCCCCCTGCTCGCCAGACTGCGCAGTACTCCAAAAGGAGCAGAAAATCATAGAGTACAAGACCGTGACTGGTTGACGTACTAATAGGCTAAAAGTAAATTTGAACGATTACACACCATTCGACAAACAGTGGGCACCCCGGGCCACCAGAATACCTCTGTCACTTTGGTGGTAGGGGACAAATCTTCTTCTGTTGCTCCCAAAGCACCTACTTCTGGAGCAATACCACCCCCACTCCCCAAACGCAGGGGACATCGATTCCCTCCCCCCAGCCAGAGAAGCAACAGCCTCCTCCCGCTCCTCTCGTGCAGAAGGGGTCGCTTGGGAATCTCTCTTCCAAGGTCTCCACTAATGCCACAGCGGACGCTCGCCAGAGGCTAAAGCAGCACAAGCTGCTGGACAAAGAGTTTCAGTCTTCCTCCATGCCTGAAGCTACTTTGGAGACGTCCTCTCAGCAAACCCCTGAAGAGAAGTGAGAGGGCAAGCAAATCAAGAAGAGGACTGCTAAGAAACAGCATCTGGTGGCCCCAACACCACCACTCCCTACCAGTTTGGCATCTGAGGATGAGGTGAATATTTTAGTGTCCCCTGAGGACATGGATCTCTGTTGCCTCATCTGCAGTGGATACAAATACTCAACCGGTGGCAGCAGGTGATGCTGAGGCATAGCCTACCTCCTTGGGCAGCACATGCCTTCCCCGATTCCAGAAAGCGTCGTCGTCCAGAGAAACTGCTGGTTTTTTCTACCACCTTGCTGAGTTACGTCAACTTTCAAGCGTTACACCTGCTTTTTGTGTTGTCCTTCAGGAAACCTGGTTTTGTGCACTGTGGACCCCTGCCCTTCGTGCCTATCAGGGGTACTACAAAAACCGTCCTGCCTGTGACATTGATCAGGTGGAGATTGCATCTTCGTCCTTACCTCTGTTTGTAGTGAACCCGTGCCCCTTCAAACACCTTTAGAAGCTGTGGCTGTCAGGGTGAGGACACTACAGGAAATTACTGTCAATAACTTCTACCTCCCTCCAGATGGTGATGCACTGCCTCATTTATTGGCTGCACTCATTTCGCAACTCCCCCACCTTTTCTCCTTCTGGGTGATTCTAATGCCCATAATTCTTTGTGGGGTTGCACCAAGGTTACTGGCCACGGGAAAGATGTTGAGGACTTACTAACTCAACTTGATATTTGCCCCCTAAATACAGGTGCCCCCATGCATTTTAGTGTAGCACATGGCACCTATTCAGCCATTGATCTCTCGGTTTGCAGTCCTGGCTTTCTCCCATCTATCCACTGGAGAGCACATGACGTCTTGTGTAGTAGTGACCACATTCCACTCTTCGTGTCCCTACCCCAGCATCCCTCATCTCGATGCTTGAGCAGGTGGGCTTTTCCCAAGGTTAACTGGGACTCTTTCTTATCCGCTACCAATGTTAAGGATCCATTGCATGCCACCATCGATGAAGCGGTCCATGTCGTCACTAACACCGTTGTTGCTGCAGCTGAATCGAACAGTCCCTTCTTCCTCAGGTTGTCCGTGACAGAAGTCGGTGCTTTGGCGGTCGCCAGAAATTGTTGTGGCCATTGGAGACCGTAGGTGGGCCCTGCAGCGTCATAAGCGCCACTCCTCCCTGGAGAACCTTATTGCCTTCAAACAGCTCCGTGCCCAAGTTCGCCTTCTCAACAAACGAAGGAAGCAGGAGTGTTGAGAAAACTATGTCCCCACCAGTGGAACACGAATCTCCCCCTCTCAGGTTTGGACCAAGCTCCGCTGACTTTACAGCTATCTGGACTCTGCAGGTGTACCTGGAATTTCCACAAATGGAGCTGTATCTGCCAATCCAGAGGTAATTGCAGAGCATCTTGCTGAGCATTATGCTCGCATCTTTGTCTGAGAATTATCACCCCATCTTTTGTCTCCTCAAACAGAGGGTGGAACAGCAGCAGCTATCTTTTGCTCCGTGCCACCCTGAGCTGTAATGTTCCCTTTAGTGAGTGGGAATTTCTTCATGCCCTTGCTGACCGTCGTGACATCCCCTGTCCCAGACCGCATCCATTCGCAAATGCTGAAACATCTGACAGCGGATTCCCAACACCAACCGCGTATGGAGCGATGGCTAATTCCTGTCACAATGGTGGGAAACTGTCATCATTCCAGTGCTAAAGCCTGGGAAGAACCCACTAGATGTTGATAGCTATTGTCTCATCAGCCTCACCAATGTTCTGTGCAAGCTGCTGATGAGCTGGCAGTTGTGTTGGCTCCTTGAGTCTCGGGGGCCTTGTGCCTCTGCCGCAGGGTGGTTTTCGCCAAGGACTCTCCACCATCAACAAGTTGGTGTACCTGGAGTCTGCCATTCAGTTGGCCTTTTCCTGGCAACAGCACATCCTTGCTACTCTGCATGAGTGGGGTCTCCGGGTCCCTCTCCCGATTTTTTTTTTTTTTTTTTTTTTTTTTTTTTTTTTTTTAAAAAAAATTACAGAACTGTTTGTCATGCCGCAGTTTCAGAGTTTGCGTCAGTGTTTCCCGCAGTGCACTCCATACACAAGAGAATGAAATCTCGCAGGGCTCTGTCGTGAGTGTCCCACTCTTTTTAATTGCTGTCAATGGTCTCACGTTAGCAGTAGGATCGTCTGTATCTCCCCTCCTATACGTTGATATTTTTTGTATTTCCTTCTGCTCCTCTTCTGTTGTGGCAGGGAGCTATACAGAAGATGCAGTAATGGGCCCTCAGTCACAGCTTTCAGTTTTTGGCTGCCAAAACTTGTCATGCACTTCTGTCGTCACTGTACTGTCCACCCCCATGCAGAATTTTACCTCGATGATCAACTACTAGACGTAGTGGAGACTTGCTGCTTTTTGGGACTGGTCTTTGACATCCGGTTAACTTGGATTCCCCATCTTCGTCAGCTTAAGAACAAGTACTAGCGGCTTCTTAATCTTATTTGATGCCTGAGCCACACCGATAGGGGTGCTGATTGTCCTACTCTGCTGCAGTTGTACCAAGCCCTCGTACAGTCTCATTTTGATTATGGGAGGATGGTGTGTGGTTCAGCATCACCCTCTGCCCTGGGTGTGCTGGACCCTATCCGCCACTGTGGTGTTTGCCTCGTGATAGTAGCCTTCCGATGGAGCCCTGTGAACAGACTCCTTGTGGAAGCTGGCATTCCTCCATTGCAGCTCTGGTGGCAACTTGCTCGCAAATTATACCGCCCAGATACTTAGTTCGCCTTGCCATCTGAATTACCATCTCCTTTTCCCTGACATGGCAAAAAATCTCCTGCAACGGTGACCCAGAACTGGGAATCCTTACCACCTTTCCTGCGGGCCTGCTTCCATACACCTCCATGGTCCATACATCAGCCGTGGCATCGGCTGGACCTATTGCAAAGCTCCAAAGGCTCAGTTCCACCTGAGGCCCACCACTGGCAATTTCTCTCTCTGCTCAGTGAGTTTGAGGGCTCAGAAATAATCTGCACGGATGGATCAATGGTCGAAGGTGTCGTTGGCTACGCTCACATTAGCCATACTGACAGCGCTCCTTGCCGGATGGCTGCAGCGTTTTCACTGCAGAGTTGGTTGCCATCTGCCGTGCTCTTGTTGATCATATCTGCTCATAGTCGCCATCTGTAGTGATTCCTTAAGCAGCCTAGAAGCTCTCGACTAGTGCTTCCCTAGACATCCTGTGGTACTGACAATCCAGGAGACTCTTTATGCCCTCTGCAACAGTGTAAGCTCAGTGACCTTCATTTGGACCCCAGGACATGTCGAGGTACCAGGCAATGAACTTGCTGACCACCTGGCCAAACAGGCCACCAGTAAACCATCTCTTGAGATTGGCCCGCTGGAGACTGATTTGCAATCGCTCTTCTGTTGCAAAGTTCTCGCAGTCTGGGATACTGAATGGCGCACCCCGAGTACACCAACTATTTGATATTAAGGAGACATTGAATGTGTGGCAGTCATCCATGCAAGCAACTCGCAGGGAATCTGTTGTCCTTTGCAGGCTCCACTTCGGCCATACGTCACTAACACATGATTACCTCCTCCATCATGAGGACCCACCTCGGTGTCGCTGTGACTCCCACATGACTGTCATCCACATCTTGCTGGACTGTCCAGTTTTAGCCGTTGTGCAGTGTATTTTTAACCTTCCCAGCACCCTACCTACGGTGTTGGGCAACAATGCCTCAACGACAGATTTAGTTTTATGTTTTATTCGTGAGGGGGCTTACTATCGTGCCATGTAAGGGTGGTCATCAGGCCTTCTCTCAAAGGCCTCCACCCTCCCTCCATTTAACTCTGTCACCATTTCTTTGCCTTTGTTTGGCTTGGTGTCCGTCTTTTTCCTACATGTATTCAGCTCGCCTTGTCTTTTTGTGGTGGATATTGTGGCATGTTGCAGAGTAGCTGGTTCATCCTCTTTTATTCTAGTGATCAGCCAGCCAAGAACATCTCTATATGTTTTTAATGTGTACATTTTCCCCATTATTTGTTTGTCCCTTTTGTTTTCTCTTTAGATGTGGTTCCCCATTCCTTTTCTCCCTTTTACTTTCCCAAACGTACTTGGGGTGGTGGTCTACCTTGAGCCTTATTTGCATCAGGAAAAAGGCACTGATGACCCTGTAGTTTGGTCCCTTTATACGCCAAATCAACCAACTTAAGTACAGAAACTGGCATTATGGCATGTCAGCTTCAGAAACATGGAAATCAACATGGAGCTGCTCACGTTACTTTCCTCACTCAAAGCACGTCACAAAAATGTTACTGTTTAGTTGAACAATGTTTAACGTCCCAAAAATCAGTTAATTGTAAACACAGGAAAATTATTAAGCCTGCTGAAGAAATTAAATATAAATGGTTAAGTGACATAGTAACACACAGACTGCACAATGAAAAGCAAGGCCTTCTTTTCGCATACCTTGAAATGCAAAGTAAAGTAAAGTCTCATGATATTTTCATAAAATAAACTGCAGGCATGCAATTTAAGCCATCAGTTAGGCTTGCACTCATCTAAAAAGGAACTAGGCCCTCACAGTTTTCTACCTGAACAAGTAAGTTTTATAATAATTCTTTTGTTCAGTGTGCTCTGTGGAACATGTACTCTGAAAAGTAATTCAGAAAAGATCATTCTTGCCAAATGGTGCAATGCATATCTCCTCCCACCACATTTTTTGTGTTCTGTGTGAAACCTTCAGTACTCCAGCTATTGCTTACGTGTGGAGTGTTTTTTTTTTCCGAATTTATAACACGTAGCCTTCAGTCCATTATTTCACAGTATTTAAGATGATTTTGGTTGGTCCTCACTCAGATCAATGACACTCTCACTTTCACATCATTTTCTGTTTACTAGTCTATTTCTGTAATTCGTTTTCCTCCTAGCTGATATGAACTGTTAGTTGCCCCCAAGAGCACACACTTAACAGTAGAAGGAAGGCCTGTCTCCGTACGTGTGTGAAGCTGGAAATCTGAAATGAATCTCACCGTCTTCGGATAACTTGTGGGGATACTCATGATACAGAAGTCAGATGTTCTTTCTGGCGTCATATTGGAGCTACCAGTGTCTTTTTGTAATGCAGACTGTTACCACCACAAGAACTTCCCCCCCCTTTGACCACGTCATAGGACAACAAAATCAAGTGAATTGCAAAAACTTATTACCTTTGTTCTTTTTTTGCACACAGACTTACAGGTCGTTTACATCTAGTGAGTTGATATTCTTGTCGATAATCTCTTCCTTCAGTGTATTACGAAGTGATACTGTCTTAATTAAAGCAGAGAGTCCTACATACCCTTTACTGTAAAGCCCTATAAGGGCGTGAACATAGTACAGTATTTAAAGTTTCTCCAGGACTGACTTCCATAGACTGATGAGGGATTACATGAAAACTTGGAAAAGCAATGGGTCTACTGCGTATGTCGAGGTTCACCACAAAACAAGGTTGACAACAAAGTGTTTATCGTAGTTGTTGTGGGTTTTGCTTCCTAATAGAAACGTGGTCTAACATCATGGAAGCCGTATTTCGCACCTCTGATCACGGTGCCTAAATGGTGACTACTCTACTGCTATACTCTAGACAGGTCATCAGCAGTACTTTGAGTACCTAATCCATGCCTACCCTCTACGTCAATAGTAGCACAAGTAAATTAGCTCATGGAGGACAGGCCATCACCTCATGTGATTCCTGCAAAATCTTCTTGAGAGTCTTGACTCTAACATGTAGCCAGAAAGCAGCATCATTCTGATATCTTTTGGTAACAGGACCCTCCACAGGAATGCACGGACCAGTGGTCTGCCACCAGCCATGGATGGAGGAGCTCCAGGACTACACATTCCTTCAGTTCTTACCCACACAGTGGATAAGCCTAAGAAAATACCAACCCTCTAAAGGAGGTAATGAGAAAAACAAGAAATCTTGGGAAAAGACTACTCGGGAGATGACTGAGATGCGTCCCACACTATCAGACCTGGAATCTGTGTTTGTATATGTACTTCCACTCCCACTGGACCCTCCAGGGAGCCCACAACTCTTTTGCGAGTATGTGCTTAGTGAACATGAGGCTCCAACTATTGCAGCACTACTTCCCTTTGTGTGCTGCAAGCCTATACTTCCATTATCCCTTTTGCTCTCTACCTTTCTATTGGATAGTCTTCCTGGTGCAAACCCCCACTCGGACCTGGTACACGATTTAAGACCTAGTTCCCCATTTCACTTTCAGTGCTATTTACACTTGCTCATTAATCGGTACAAGGTCCCCATTTATGGGTTTGACTTTACATCACTCTTCCAAATTTTTTGGAAGTGCAAATTGTGCAGGAAAGGTTACCCAATGTGGTATATGTTCCACCTTTGTGCCTTTGTACGATTTCTTTTTAATAAGATTGTATGTTCAAAACCCAACACAGTACCTATTCTGGTATGTGGGGTGTGAAGTACCTGCATGATGGTAGCTCACTGGCCACGCAGGGATCACAGTGGTGGTGCCTGAGCTGGAAACTCCCCATGTGTGCCAAGTAGTATGTGCCCATCGTGACTGGGGCATGGGACTCTGAGCAGCAGATTTCTGGCCAGGTAGCCATTGGTGAGGTTGGGTGGCACCCATGGGGAGAGCCCCCATTTGGGGTGGGTGGCACCGTGGTGGTGGATGACTTGCATATGAAGTGGATGAAGCGTTCTACCACTGGCGGTCACACAGTCCCAGCAGTCTCTTCAGAAGATAAGGGCTTATTAAATGCAGATAGGTATGATGCCAAAATGTTTCCTTTCCTAGAAATCTGGAAATACCATGGGTGATAGGATTAAGTGACAAGTGGAGAAATTCCCCCCTCCCCACCTGTACCTGGTCTTTTTTATTATTTTTTTTAGCCAGAAAGCCATTATTATTTGTGGAGGATATAGAGGACAAATTTGGGGAAGTTTTAGCAATCTCCAAAATTAAACAGTGGATTAGTTTTGATTAAAACAGTATTCCCTGCGCACTAGTGGCCTTGACGCATTGGAAATACTGGTTCCCATCAGGGCACCGGAATTATGTGCTGTCTGGCTTGGTTAGTGCTTGGATGGGTCACTGTCCACGTCTACTGAGTGCCCTTGGCAAGTGGAGTGCAGTCAGCCCTCATAAGGTCAGTTGGGGAGCTACTTGGCTGAGAAGTAGCAACACTGGTCATGAAAACTGACAACGCCTGGGAGAACAGTGTGCTGACCACATGCAAATGTGTATCTGCACTTGGTGACACCTAAGGGCAGAGGAAGACATTATGATCAGTTGGTATTGTAGGGTCTTCATGGCCTGTTTGAAAGTTTTCTTAATTCCCTGCCCAGTTATGGGTGTTGCTAGCTTGTGACAAGCTCGGTGATGTTCCGCTGACTATCTCTCCTTGTAATACTTTAAATATGGTTTGGGTTGTTGTGTCCATGAGGGGCAGAGGACAATAGGGTTGCTACTGGTGTCATCTTGGCGTTCGAGGGCTATTCATTGCCTGAAAAGGTCAAGGTGGTGATACACCAATGTGGTGTGAAACTTTGTCCCTCTCCCCCTGTGTGGTGCTTTAAGTTCTGTGAAATTCAGACATATGTCTTCAAGTTGAGATGCCAGCCCAGGCAGTAGGGATTGTGGATGACTGTTGCACACAAATGTTTCTCGTGTCCCTCACAATTCTGTGTCAGCGGTGGAGAGCACCATTCTCCCTGCCCATCAGACTGCAATGTCTTTCAGAGGGAGAGGAAAAAATACAGAGTATAAGATTCAGGACAGATTAACATAGCAAAAGGCCAAGAAAAAGTGTACTCCCTACATGGATGACGGCAGTGTATGCTACAGCTACAACGATGTTGCAGTCTCTGACAACAGTATTCTCACCCATTATTCCTATTATAGACGGCCCTCAGGGCTGCTGGATCATGCCACTGCCCCCCCCCCCCCCTCCCCCCCCCCCCCCCCCCCCCCGCCATCCTCGCCTGCAATGTCCAGGTGCTCCCTCTGCTGTCTTCCCCACACCCATTGCAGGAGCAATGGCTTGCCACCCACCAGGAACATTGATCCCCATCCCCCAGCTGGAGTCGCATCACCCTTCTCTCATTTCTCAGGCCAGTCCCTCTGGACACAAGCCTCCAAGGTTTCTGATGTCTGCAACTGGATACCAGCCAGTGGCTGAAGGAGCCATAGGCTGCTTGATCGTAGGGCCTCACGATATTCATGAGTCCCTGAAACTAATTCAGAAAAGTCCTCCAGTCATCTAAACCGCCTAGGAGAAGAAAGATAAAGAGAAGTCTTCCAAGGAAGAGTTTCTGGTGGCCCCATACTATCGGATTCTACATATCCCTCTTCTGTTACCGAGATGGAGATGCTGGTGGCCCTGGAGGCCCCAGATCAAATGACAGAAAAGTGTCTTAGAAACTGTGTTCATACCACAATGGCTCAACTGGTGGCGGCAGTGGTGGCAGCAGTAGCAGCAGATGACCCTTCTTTCATTCACAGTACACAGACGGCATGATTCTCCTAAGGAATTGTAGCTGTTTTTTATTTTTCAACATCTTGCTGAACCACATCATCTCTTAAGTACCTCCCCACTTTTGCATTGCCCTTCAAGGAACTTGGCCTCCAGCACTGTGGACCCCTGTCCTTCATGGCTACCAGGGGTACTTCAAGAATCATGCTGACTGTGATAGGGTGTCGGGTGGAGTTTGCACATACGTTCTGCACTCTATGTAGGCTAGCAAACTTGTTTCTTGATACAACTTTGGATACTGTGGCTGTTCAGATAATGGCATCTCAGGATTTTACAATCTGTAATGTTGTATCTTCTTCCTGGTGGTGAAATGTCTCGGAAAGTGTTGTGTACATTGGTTTCCCATATCCTCCACTTTTTCCTAATCGTGGGTAACTCTTTGTTAGGTGGATCAGTGGTCACTGGTCATAGTAGACACACAAACTTACTGATGGATGTCAACCTTTGTCTTTTGAATGCAGGTGCCCCCCCACACTCCAGTGTGGCACATAGAACTTGCTCAGACATTGATCTTTCCATTTGCAGCCCTGGTCTTCTACCATCCATTCACTGGAGTGTCTGTGATGGCGTGTATGGGAGTGACCACTTTGCAGTCTGCATGTCACTCCCGTGGCTGCCCACCCGGATTGGCTCTCAACAATGTTTACTTAGGGTGCTTTAACTTCCACTAAATGGAGATATTGACACAGCTGATCAGAGTAAAACAGGAGCCATTTTGTTGGGCAACTGACATAGCGATCCCTTATTCTCCAGTATCTTCCTGTCTGAAGATAGTGCCTTGGTGGGCCCCAGAAATAGACAAAGCCATCAGATATCACAGATGGCTCTTCAAGGCAATAAGCAGAATCTGTTGACAGAGCACCACATTTTCTTTAAACATTCTGTGCCCCAGTCCATCACCTAATAAAATGACGGAATCAAGAATGCTGGGAATGGTACATGTCAACCATCAGACCACGTACCCTTCCTTCGCAGTTTTGGGCAAAGATCAGGCTCCTCTATTGATACCAGTTTCCTGCAGGTGTATCTGTTTACTAGAATAGTGATGTCTTCGGTGACTCGGATGCTGTTGCTGAACATGTTGCTCTTCATTATGCTCAAGCTCAGGTGTCTGGGAACTATCAGTCTGCCTTGTCCTCAAACAGTGGGTAGAGCAAATGAACGTATTCTTCAATACACACCACTTAGAGCCATACAATGGTCCATTCAGTGTGTGGGAATTCTTCAGTGCCCTAGCTCTTTGCCCTGATACAGCCCCAAGACCAAACCACATCCACAATCAAATGCTCCAACACCTATCTGTGGATTGTCAGTGTCATCCCCTTACCATCTTCAACCGTATCTGGAGCGAGAGAGAGTTCCCATCTCAGTAGCAAGAAAGCATCGTCGTCCTAGTACTGAAACTGGGTAAGCACCTTCTAGAAATGGACAGCTGTCACCCAGTTTGCCCCACCAATATTCTCTGCAAATTGCTCGAATGCATGGCTGTGTTGGCTCCATGAGTCTCTCTCTTCTGGCTCCCTCTCAGAGTGATTTTTGGCAAGGCCGTTCCACTCCTGATAATGTGGTTTGCCTGGACTTTGTTATATGGACAGCTTTTGACGATTGTCAATACCTTGGACTTGCCAAAGGCATATGACACCACATGGCGACATCACATTCTCGCTACCTTATGTGAGTGAAGTCTCTGGGACCTGCTCTGTCTGTAGCCTTGGCTTAATGACAGCTGCGAGGAGAAATCTGAAGATCCGCCACTTGGTCACTGTTCCGTACCTTCCAGTTTTCTCTCACTAATACCACTATCTTGTGAAAGGGTGCTGACATTGAAACTGTTTATTTCACCCAATTTCAAATCGTCCATCCAATATTTTCCCCTGGAAATACCAGTTGTGCATTTCTCTTGTGCGATGGTCCATCCTGACCCAGAAGTCTATTTCTGTAGCCAGTGCTTGGACGTTGTTGCACAGTCGTGATTGTTGGCTCTATCCATTGATAGAAAGCTGGCATGATAGTTTTCTACCCACCAAGCAAAAGCTTAACTTTCTCTGCTTCCTTGACCCTACATTTTGGGCTGTGGATCACAGTACTCTGAATTTACAAGGCCCTGGTCTCATCCTGACTGGTCTATGGTTGCCAGCTTCTCTGGCCTTAAAGTTATTGGACCTAGGCCATCATTGTGGAGAAATAGTGGCCATTAGTGCCTTCTGGACTAGTTAAGCAGGCAGTCTCCTTGCCAAAGTGTAAAACGAAGAAATGTGGACTTTTTGTCTAAAAAAAGGTGTTTAATTCAGAAGACTGATAAATAGTACTTTATACAAAGTATGCTCCCTTGTTTGTTATACATTTTTCCTGTATTTCGGGCAATTTGTGAATGCTACACCAGCAAAAATTTTCCCCTTTTGCTGCAAACCATTCATCGAGCCATTTTTCACATCTTCATACTAACTGAAGAGCTGCTCAGCAAGTGCATGACCCACCACTGCAAGCAAATGGTAATCGGAAGGAGCCAACTCTGGTGAGTAAGCTGCATGGGGTAGAACTTCTTAGTTGAGTCCACATAAAGTGTCGCAAACTGGTTTTGGTGTATGTGAAGGAGCATTGTTACAAAGAAAAATGACTTCGTGTTGAGTCCTTCGGTATTGTAACCTTTCTTCAAGCAGCGACTGGTTCAACTCGGTCAACTGTTGTTGGTAATATTTAGTATTAACTGTTTCACTAGGTTTTGACAGCTCATAATAGATCATGCCCCTCTGGTCCCACCAAACACAGAGCATCGTCTTTCTTCCAAAATGATTAGGTCTTGTGGTAGATCTGGATGGTGTGCCTAGATCTATCCATGATTTTTTGTTATTAGGATTCTCAAAATAAATCCACTTTTCATTCCCTGTTACTATACAATACAATTATGACATCCTTTTGTATCGAGCAAGCAAAATCTCATGTGCATTTTTGTACTTCTCGATATGCCTGTCGTTCACCTCTTGTGGTCCCATCTACTGGTCTTGTGAATCTTTCCCATCTCTCGTAGCTGATTGGAAACAGCTTGTTGACTAATGCTAAACTGTTTGGTGAGTTGTTTTTGTGTTTGTGAACCATCTTCATTCAACAATGCTTCCAATTCTACGTCTTCTTATTTTTTTGGTGTTTTTTCTCGTTCCTTGTTTACAACATTGAAGGCATCGTTTTTGAAGGGCTGAAACGATGGGGCATATGTATCTTGCAATGGAGCATGTTCTCCATAAACTTCTTGAAGTAATTTGTATGATTCAGCAGCAGTTTTCTTCAAATAGAAACAAAATTTAATGCTGTCTACAAATGTTCTTTGTTCGGTATAAACTTTGACAAATTGAACTCAACACTATGCACACTCTTTTTCCAATATGTCATGTATTGATGACACAACAAAATGCTGCAGTGTCAAATCTTTATAGCACAAATGACATTGGTGCTACATGTGATGTTTGAAATCCGCATTTCATAATTGTACTCCTGGTACCTCTTTCAGTTTCAGACTGTACGAACACTTGATCACTTAACGCGGTCACCATCCAACGATTTCCTAATCTGTTAGGTATACAAGGGTCATTAATGCCTAACACCCGCCTTCAAGTAGGATAACCATTTGCCAGGATCTCTGCCTAAGGCCGGTTTTACACTATCAGATTTATTTGTCAAAGATTTGATCAAAGACGTGATCAAATATTCGTCAAATATATTTGACAAAGATCTTTGACGTGGTGCTAAATGGGGATATTACACTGTCGTCATATTTTTCGTCAGTTCAAGATGGCTGACGACAATAACTTGTTATTAACAGCAGCAGTTGCATGTACCACAATTGCACTGTGTGCACTTGCGGAAGAGAAGAAGGGAGAGAAAAAAAAAAGGAAAAAAAAGGAAACGTACCTGCGTGAAGCCATGAGTTTTACGGCAACACGATCAAAGCATTCAACAAAACTTGTTACGTGGTCTTACAGTGGAGGACGTCAAGCCATACATCAGTTACTTAAGAATGGATGAGCATTCATTTCTGTTTGTTTTCAGTGAAGTGTATCCTCATATCGCAAAGCACAATACTCACTTAAGAACTGCTGTATCTGCAGAAGATAGGCTCACTGTAACACTCAGATTCCTTGCTACAGGAGATGGTTGTGTTAGGTCAGGCCTCCAATCTTCTTAATTTATTTTTGTATTCAGGGTGCCTCACATTGTAAAGTGCCTCATCAGCTTCATACATCTCTATTAATTTTGTAGTATTGGTACTCACCAATTGTATTTACCGGCAATGTTTTAAAAACACTAAAGATGACAGAACGCTGCAGCGATAATAGCGCTCAACGTGGTAACATGTCACATTGCAGTGAACAGCAGACAAGCAACTTCTTTGATCAAATCTACAGCGAGGCCCTAGATTTGATCAAATATGTGACGACATTTGACAGTTCCCTATTACACCATTAAATTCCTTTGACAAAGAAATTTGATAGTGTAATACTGGCCTAATGCCAGGATGTGCTCCCCATGTTGTACTCCCCTCCTCTCCCCTCCCCCTCTGGTTAATACCCAGACCATGAATTAAGACCTAAAGTTTGTCACCCTTGTGACCTTTCAGCATCTCACCCTCTCCGTTCTTCAGTGGCATTAGGGTGCTGCTGTCATTAACACTGGCAGCTCTAAAACTGTGGATGGATGGGATATGCTTTTACATCTCCTACCAGTTAAGAACTACTTTTGGAGCTGATAGCCATTAAAAGTCCTTCGTTCTACTAACGAGATCTCGCTCAACTGCATTTTAGTTTGTGTAGGTTCAATGAGCGGTCTCCAGACTATTAATCAATATTACTGATGTCACCCTGCAATACCTGCTATTCACAAACTTGTCTGAGCTAAGTCAAACTAACTACTTAGTTGTCTTATCTTTGGGCAATAAATGGCCAACCGTTAGTTATAGAAATGAATACTCCCTCAGTGTTTGCTTTGACGATCTGAGGTGCTGATTTACAGTTGGAAAATAAGCCCTTACCTCACTCAGGTCGCCGAAGTGGCGTCAAATCGAAAGACCTGCACCAGGCGAACGGTCTACCCGACGGGAGGCCCTAGCCACACGACATTTCCATTTTTACTCAGAGATGGAACATCATCTGATGAACTCTGATAAACTTCTTTTGAGGAGGCTACTCCGGCATGGAACTCCTTGTGTTCTTCCTGAAAGAAATCCACCATTGCATGTCGCCTCTGCATAGGTCATACCAGATTAAACCATGGTTTCGTCTTATTTAATCAGCCACCTCCTCATTGTCGTGGTGGTGGTTTACTCAGCAACTAACATCCTGGTGGACCGCTCCCTCCTTGTGGTTTTCTGCACCAGCACGGTCTTAGAGGTTATTTCTGTATACTGTTGAAGGATGACATATGGACAGTTGATCAGGTTCTTAGCTTCATTTGAGGTTTTACTCTCAGATCTAAATTTTGAAACCTCTTGTGTATGTGATGTTGGTCGGGAAATCTACCACTGCATACTGCTGTGAATGAATGGGAGTGGGGATCATGAACCTACCTTCTCTGCCAGTTGCTATGGTCATCCCTTTGTCTCTGTTTCTAATTGCTTGTAGATGCATTTAGCCCTGTTTTCTGTCACACAGCTGCTTTTTTAGGAGTGGCTCCGCTTATAACAGTCGAGTTAAAGTTGATTCATTGTACTTGATACTAGTTGACGATAAGAGCTGTTGAACAGGTTTTTAGACCACCTCTGAGAGGGAGCATTCTATTCCCATTTTCAATACTTTCAGTTTAACATGTGGGAAATAGAGCTCCAATCCCCTTACTTCGTCCTTGTCAACATAGGTCCACCCACTTAGTTACCTTATTTTACTGTTGTCAGTCCTACTGATGATCTTTGCATTTTTAACCTTTTTACTGTTACGGATCTCCTGAATAGGTGTTACAGTATTCATTCCTTTATTGTTTTACTTTTGTAGCAAGTTGCAGGAGTTTGGGATGGGGGGGGGGGGTTGTTCTTCTTGCCACAGATGAGTGCGGGGGGTGCCTCGAAAATTCTCTGGCCTGCAGATTGGCGCGGTCAGTACATTCCTGCCTCTCATTCAATTATTTCTAATTTCTAGCATCAAGATTGCTTTCAGTTCCTCAGTTTCTTCTACTTCTATACACTATCACAATTTGACCAAATTTCTGGATATCACCGCTCACGCCAAGTGGACTGTACCATAAGTGAAGGACAGATGCCCCTACTGTTACTCCCTTAACTCCTTGGCCCTATCAGCACCAAACTAATCAAAATGTTATAGAGTATTTGACAGTGTAAAAATGCCAGGGGGTGGAATAAAATATGGAAACGTCAAAAAACACATTACCATGACATACATAGGATACGACAATGGCCGGCATTAAAGACGGCTTGCTGTAGTCGTGGAGTAGATAAATACAGGCCCTGCAGAGTTGTCAAGGGAATCCAATACCTTTATTTCTGCAAAATAGTGACAAGTTCAGGTGACGATGGTGGAGGTGGATAGCAGCTGTGCAGCCTTCTCTCCAAAGTAGACCACGGAGGCTCAATAAAACTGGTATCTGGTGACAAGTGGCCAGGGGACATACGACAAGTCATCCTCGTGCTCACAAAACCAGTCCTGGCCGGTGCAGGCTGTATGAACAGGGCCCTGTTGTCTGAGAACACACCATCACCATTGGGAATAAACACTGTGCAATGATATGGAACTGATCAGCCAGAATGGTCACATAATCCTTGGCAGTAATGTGACCTTGCAGAGTGTGCCAGTGGTGCTTATACAATACCACAATACAGCTGCCCAAATCGCCACCAGGGCCCACCCTGCTCTCGAATCATAAACGTGACAAGAATTTGAAACTGTGTGAAATTAGACGCATCTGATCAAATTGTTCTCCCATAGTCCAGGTTTTACAGTTTTGGCACCACATTTTTGTGTCATGGGTATATGCATCACTGATCAGTGGTTTTGGAATTCCAGCTTGCCCTGCAGTTCCTTGCTTCTGGAGCTTTCTTCATGTTTTGGTGCTGACAGGGTTTGCGAATGTGACATTGTTCTGTAGTAATTTCTGCAACTGTCGTCAACTTATTTTTTGTCTCAGTCATCTTCATTGATGATCTTTTACGATCACTCATTGTACACTTGCACCTGTATTGTGACTTGACAGATAATGTTTTTTTTCCCCTGTATGTGGTATAGATCTTAGATAAGGTGCTTCTTGAAATACCACACTTAGCTACTTTGGCTACAGAAGCATCCATCATGTGAGCACCAAAAATGTGTTTGGAATTCACTCAGCTGTGACATAATCCACTTGCAATTTTGGAATGTAATGAGAACATTGCAGAGGTGTTGTTCGTGGTCCAGTAAGACAACGCAACATGCAGGCTTGGCTAGCACCTGCATTAATGTTCAAGTATGCATTTCTTGCAGTGTTTCCATATTTTTGCCCAACCTTTGCACAACCGTATCGTCCCTGGAAGACAGTGAGAATGGATCACACGCATTGTTTGTGCAACTGTTGTTTGCATGCACGTAGTAGTTGCTGTAGTGTCCACAAGAACACTAGAACAATATCATATCTGTACATTGTGTTTTTCTGCACATTGTTAACCTGTAGTCAAGTGTAAACAATGTATTCAATTGCAGTTAGCCACTGCTTATTCGTACTTGGTAGAGGTTAATATTGTTTGATTTATATCTTGTCTATTCCTTTTATAAAACAAGTGTCTTTGTATATATTGTATGTAACCTGTTCCAGACATTTGCTGTAACAGATGCTGTGCAGAAGGTGTGTGAGGCATACAAGTGCAAACCAATTGAGGGCATGCTGAGCCATCAGTTAAAGCAGTTTAAAATCGATGGTGAGAAGACGATAATACAGAATCCAAATGATGCGCAGAAGAAAGAGCAGGAGAAATTTGAGTTTGCTACACACGAAGTTTATGCAATGGACGTGCTCGTTAGTACAGGGGAAGGAATAGTGAGTATTAATTTGATGTTACGGCCTTCAATCTGTAGACTCTCTCCACATCTCTGTGCCAGCCATGCAACGCTACGCTCCATACAAATACGTTCAGGAATGACTTCCCAACACTTAAATTTGTATTGAGTGTTAACAAATTTCTTTTCTTCAGAAACATTTTTCTTGCTGCTGCCAGTCGGTATGTTATATCCTCTCTGTTTCACCCATCATCAGTTGATTTGCTCCCGAAATAGTGCCTCGTGTAAAATTTGGTCCCATGTACCATCCCAACCCCATCAGCATTATCTGATTTAATTGACTACACTTCATGATGTTTTATTTAATTTTCAAGGTGCTATCCATTCCATTCAACTGACGTATGTCCTATGCCGTATGTGATAGAGGAAAGTCATTGGCAATTCTCAGAAGTTTTTATTTTTTCTTCCTGTACTTTGCCTTCCCAAATTTCTCTTTGGTGTCCACCAGAACTTATGCACTGTGCAAATTGAATTTTATCAATGATGCGACTACAACCCTGTCTCACTCCCTTCTCAACTGCTACTATCTTTTAACATTCCAACTGTGGGTAATTTTTCTGTATATAATTGTAGACCAATTTTATTCAGTAATTTGAATAATTATAAGGATTGTATTATAGCAAAAAACTGAATTTAAAAGGAATTTTTAATTGAAATTTAGTTTACATGATGTAGGAAGTGTGAAATCGTGTTCAGGGCTACGAAGAAGATTTTTACTGATAATTTTTCTGAGTGTGGTGTAACTTAAAGCAAGGTCCAATACACAAGCTCATGAAAACAGTTAAAAGACTGATGTGTGAGTGAGTGAGTGTAAAGCACACTCCCAACATTCCAGAGGAACAGGAGAAGATCAGATGGGAAAATGTCTATTTTAGAGATATATACGGTTCAGAAATTATATCCCGCACGATAACAGCATGTCCTGCGGAATTGTAATGGAAAGAGTTGAACACACACCTGTGTGTCATCCATGGATGGAGGGTTAATTTTCATAGTCTTATAACGGCATTCTGCCTTCTGTACAAGTTACAACCATTTGTTTCCATTATTTTATCCCTCCTACCCTCTGAACTTTGAATGGAATATACCATTTGGCATTGTCACAGGCTTTCTGTAAATCTACAAAGGCCACATTGTTGGTTTCTCTTTCTTTAACCTGTTTTATAAGATAAATTGGAAGACCAATAGTGACTTGAGTGTTCATACATTACTCGAGAACCCGAACTGATGTCCTCTTAGGTTTGCTTTTCACCAGTTTTTCCATTTCTCTGTAAACAATATGCCAGTATATCATGACCATGGTATCTTAAGCTGGTTATTTGGCATTATTCACTTGTCGGGACCTGCCGTCTGTGGAGTTACAATTACTATGTTATTTCTGAAACCAGATTGTATTTTGCATATGAGGTGGAATAGTTTAGTTATCGCTCACTGTCCCAAGGGTCTCGGTAACTGAGAGGGAATGTTATCTGCTCCATGTGTGTTTTTCTGGATTAAGGTCTACCAGTGCCCTGTCAAATTATATTCACAGTATCATTTCTCCCATCTCATTTTCATGTTCTTCTGTTTCCTTTCCATAATATTGTCTTTAAGTTTATTTCCCCTGTATAGCCGTTCTCTATGTTCCTTTCAGCCTTCCCTCTTTTCTAAGTACTTCTTCATGAATTTTGTAACTGCTTCTATTTTCTTCAAAAGTTTGTTTTTCCACACCTATCTTTTCCAAAATCGTAGGTGCTACTACAGATTTTCATTTATACTTTGACCACTTTAGCTTTGCTGTTTGAAACTTTGTCAGTTTTAGATGACTGTGTTCCCATTTGCCTGCTCCATTTTTATATTTTTACATTTAGTCAATTAAATTCCACATCTCATGTTTATCAAAGGGGTGCCAGTGGGCCTTGTATTTTAATCTGTTGCATGGTCTGTTCTCTCCTCTGTTTCATCTCTTAAGGCTATCCATTCATCTTATGTTTTATTCCTTTCCCCTGTTTGTTAGTCATTGTGTTATGCTCCCTTTGAAGTTTTCAACGATCCGAGTCTTTTAATTTACGCAGTGTCATGTCCTAAAATTTCTATCCCTTTTCCTGCAATTTCTTTAGTTTAATGTGCAGGTCAGGACTGATAAAATATGGTCAGTCAACATATGGCACCCTGGAACTATTCAGCAATTTTAAATCTGTTTTTAGTATCCGTCTTAACATTTTATAATCTGAAACGTTCTGGTGTCGCCAGGTTTCTTCGCTGTTTAGACCCACCTTTAATGCATTTAAACTAAGTGTTAACAATGATTAAATGATGTGCTGTGTAAAATTCTATAGGACAGTTTTTGCATTCGTTCTTTTCTGCAGTCGGTATTCAGCAATTATTCTCTCCTATTTTTCTGACTATCAAATTCAATTTCCTTATAAAATTAAATTTTTGTCTCCTGTAATAATCTGGTTAATGTATATTGTCTTTGTCATCCATGTTGGACCATGGTTAGAAAACAGTGACCGCTTATGACACAAAGGATAATTTAAACCAATTATCTCAATCAGTCATTTTCATTTACTTCCACGACACGTTTTTGAGGGCTTACACTCCCATCTTCAGGTCAATCAGTGAATTACATTATTACATTTTTGTTTGCTGGGTGTGGCCAGTTTCCATTTCTGAGTTTCATTTCACTGCAAATAAGACACAAATTGCATTTGTTAAAATAATACTGCACTGGAAATATGAATTTTAAACAACGTTAAAGCTACTTGCAGGGTGCTCCATCAGTAAGAATCCTTATGGTTGCTGTAAATATAGATTCACATCTTTAGATGGTGCACAAACGTGAAACAACATAAACAGTTTAGAAAATGGACAGATGTAAGATGTAGAAATAGTGCCTGGTAATCAAATAGCACATATATCAGCTTATATCGTGAAACTGGACACACACAATGTAGGTAAGTGTTTAAATCTTGGCAACCTTTTTGATTAAGAATATCATATTGCAAAAAAATGTAAATAATTTAAAAAGCCCTAAACAAACATCTCAGTGTATTTATTTGTTGAAGTTTCTGCTTGGTGATCTGAGAGTTTTTTCCACGTTTTAAGTCAATAGAAACATAAATGGCAATAAAAATTACTGTGCATTACCGAGTTCCACAGTTCATTGGCACTGTCTCACCTTTTCCATTGAATAGTTCTCTCCACGTTTTCTGTTGTGGATAAAAATTTTGTCATTGAGGTTCAATTTGTGGCCTTCGTTTAGTTATGAAGTATTATTAGATTATCATCTACGTTGGCATAAACATATCCTATATCATTGTGAGGAGCTTTGGCAGATTATTGGGAGTGTTGTACATAAATGTTCTCTCTCTCTCTCTCTCTCTCTCTCTGTCTGTCTGTCTGTCTGTCTGTCTGTCTGTCTGTGTGTGTGTGTGTGTGTGTGTGTGTGTGTGTGTCTAACTTGGAAGCTTTATCCAGTCTGGCATCCGTACTGTCCTGGACACACAAGGAAAATTGACTTTTGCAGTCTATTACATAATTTATTGCTGGTGGAAAAAGTAACTCTTACATTATGTGGTCTCAGTACATTCCCAGTGTTCTGTGAACTGGCACCACAATAAGAAATGCATATTGTCCTGGTGTCTGTACGATTGTTGTTCGTAAACCATTTGTAGCTGTTGTTACTTGTTTAATTATTCCAATGTCAGGTTGAAGCATTTCATTGCTCTGTAAAGACAGCAAAGCACTGAATAACCATAAACCGGGTCACCAAGACCCAGTGGCCTGTTTCACATACTTTATTAGGTTTGCGGGTTGGCTCATCACATGATGCGATAGATGTGCTCGGAGTGCACAAAGTCAAAATTATGGCGCCTGTGACGTCAATGTTGATAGGAAAACACGACCATGTGATGGCATTCGTTTCTCGACATGCCATGACAACAAATTTTGCCTCAAAACTCAAGTTTTTGAGAGTAAGTTCACCCCATCCTCAGATGTTTACATTCATCTGTGTGTTGTGAAGGCTGTTACTTTACTTGCGACGATTTGCAGTAGTGTCTTAAAAACTTCAATAACAAAATTCTACAACACCATTAGCAGAGGAACAGTGTTCATGGTATAAATAAATATAAAAATCTGAATGTTAGGTGCCAAGCATCTTGAAATGTAGTCATGGAAAAATAAATGCCTAAAAAGCGAATGGTTGGAGCCATTTCAATGTAGCTTACGTTTAGTTTCAACACTTGCAGTGTTCTGATATGTCCACAGTGGGGAATAATTATTTACTAATGTTAATACGAGAAAAACATAGAAAAAATACATCAATGAGACAGACAATCCCAGTCAGGAAGCATTAGGAGAAATTTTGCAATCAGTTGTTCGCTGTAGTGAACCGCCCTTAAGAGGACCGCAGAAAATAGGTGGAAACATTGACAGTTCAGCTGTTTTAGCAATTTGCAATGACCCAGCCCAATACTCAGTTATTTTACCCAAAAGCAATATGTAGGCATACTAATTTGTGTTTTCAACAGCATGCACAAGAACATTCAGTTCACATGTGAATGTGAATACCAGAATTCAGCAGACTTCCTTTACCTCACCGTCCCCAGAAAAAACTGTGAATGTGCACTTAACATTTACAGTAAACCTGCAGTTGTGGACATAAATATCTATTCTTCTTCATGCCACCATCACACACACACACACAAATTAGCAACATGTAAATTCATGTTACACACATCTTGCAGAATGCCATTAAGCAGTGAAATGTTTCAAACTGACCTTAGAATAATTATACAGATAGAAATTGTAAATTGTTTTAAACCTGTGTGCACAGGCAAAATGTCCAATAGTTAGAAAAGGAACAAACAGCCACAAGGACAATTTTAAGAGGAAATTGGTAATATGTTGAGACGACAATGTAAGAGTTCCCTTTACACTAGCAATAAATTACCTAATATACTGCCAGTGAACGTAAAATCCAGACCAGATGAACCTCCGAAAATAGATTTTAAGGAACACACAAATGCATTCATGTATAACACTCCCAGTAAATCTGCCATAGCTATTCACATTTATCGACATGGGATACGCTTTCAACAACGTTGATAATAATCTAATAATACATTGTAAACTAAACAAAAGCCACAAATTGAATATCTATAAATTACTTCCTCCCCCCCTCCACCCCTTCCCCACATTTCTTTTGTAAGTTTGTGCGTGTCACACATGGGGCCTGGAGCTATTGCTGCCAATTCTTCTTTCCCTGGCTGCATTTCCTTCACCCTGCTGTCCTTCCCTCTCCTCGCTCCTTCCCTGTTGCCCCCTCCTTCCCTTTTCTCGGTGTTCTGATTTATGTCGACCTGGCTATCTACCTGGCTTCCTGTAATGGTTGCAATTTTGTTCCTTTTGCCTGTTTTTCAATTCTTTTTGGCAATTAGGTCGCCACTTGAGGTTTGACCTCAACTCCAAAATCTCCTGTTTTTAGTGGAAGCCATATGGTGAAGAACTCCCTCCATAGCATCTACAGTGTGGATTCCTCTCCCCCTTCCTTCTCCTCTCCCTTCCCCACTGTAGCCTCCTTCCACCCTGCTAGGTCACCAGCACGTGTAGCCAGTCCGTGTGGTGGGGCTGTTATGTACCCATATGGCTGAGCCCCCCTGACAACAGAGGGATCACATTACTGATATCTGAGCTGTTCCCTCCCCATGTATGCGAAGGAGTGGTTGCTCGTTTCCTTGGAGCCTCAAACTCCCAGCAACAGCCACCATGCCAGATGGCCCTTGCTGTGGCTGGGTGTCTCCCAGGGGAGAGCCCCTGGTCGGAGTGGGTGGTATTGGGGTGGATGCTTAGTGTATGAAGCATACCGAGCTGCAAAAATCTGGCCGTTTTCCAATGGCTATCTCTTCGAATGGTGAAGGATAATTGAATGCTGCTTCGTATGACCCAGCAGCCTTCCCTTTCCTGGCTACACCATGCGAGGAGGGCCAGGTTCACCATCTTGGGATGAAACCCTTTTCCTGTTTCCTCGTCTGTACTAGGACAGAGGGGTCACATTCACTGCCACAAAGCCATTGTTTTTCGTGGAAAATATCGAAGAAAAGTTTGGTGAAGTGGAGTCTTCTAGTAAGATGTGGTCGGGCTCCCTGTTGATCAAAGCTGCTTCTGCTACCCAATCCGCAGCTCTTCGTGCCTGTGATTATCTTGGCAATGTCCCAGAGTCTATCACTTCTCTTCAATCTCTGAATATGTTCCAGGGGACCTCATCCTGCAAATGGATTAGGAAGTCCGGTCTATTGTGGAGCAGCATGGTGCTAATTTTGTTAGATGTAGCAGTAGGGTTGCAAAGACAACCGCACTGATACTGTCTCCTTCATTCTGGCTTTCGAGGGGGATACCCTCCCAGAGAAGGTCAACATTATGTGCTACAGATGTGATGTGAAGCCCTACGTCCCTCCACCTATGCGGTGCTTTCGGTGCATGCGTTTTTAGGCATATGTCTTCCCACTGTGCGGCGGACCCTTTGTGTGGTGACTGTGGGCACCCACTCCATGAGGGAAGCCCCCATGTTCCGCCACCTGTGTGTGTCAATTGTGCTGACCACCACTCCCCTCGCTCGCTGGATTGCCTGACTTACAAGAGAGAAAAGTAGATGGAAGAATACAAGTCCCTGGGTGCTGAGGCTCGCCAAAAGTATGAGATACTCCATCCAGTGTTACTGTCTTCAACTTTTGCCTCTGTTACTTCATTTCCTCCTCCCCCTCATCCTGTTCCACTCTCCCGCCCCCTCCTGTGCACGACCTCCCATCAGAAAGACTGCAGAAGCCTGTATTCCTCCTGTGCCCTGCCCTCATCTACATTAGAAGAAGAAGAAGAAGAAGAAGATGAAACATTAATCCCAAGAAAAGGCACCCCTGGTGCCCCTGGAAGTGCCATCTCCCCCCTCGCAACCTGAGCCTTACATTTACGGATGTCACCCCTTTCCTTGCTGGTGATGACTACAGAGTGATCTGACCTACTCCTCGGATTCTTCATGACTACCTTGGACTCTTGTCACACGATCATTCAGTGGAATTGCAACGGATACTACCATCACATACCGGAAATGCGTCTTGTCTCCTGTTCTGTGTTGTCTTGTTTTTCAAGAAATGCATCTCCCTGATAACCATTGTCCAACATTTTGTGGATATAGGGCGTTCTGTCGTAACTGTGCTGGCCCTGGAGTAGTATCTGGTGGAGTCTGCACTTCGGTTCGCTCCAATGTCATTAGTGACTGGATCCCCCTATGTACCAACTTGGAAGCGATAGTGGTTAGAGTGCAAACGACTCCGGCAATCACCATCTGCAATATATACCTCCCTCCAAGTAGGCCACTTTCTTACGTTGCACAGTCTATCTTAATCCAGCAAGTCACATCCCCATTTCTCCTCCTTGGGGACTTCAGTGCCCGGAATCCGAGGGGGGGGGGAGAATGTCACTTCAATGGGAAGGGGTATCCTAATTGACCAACTTGTCACAGAACTCGATCTGTCTCCTCAATGATGGTTCTCCTCCCCACTTCAGTGCTACTGCTCATGGCGCCTTCTCTGCTATCAGTCTCACGATCTTCTCCCCTGCCCTCGTGGCTTCCCTATATTGGTCACCCCGTGATGATCTTTGTGACAGTGACCATTTTCTGGTGATTCTATCATTCCCCTGTTGCCGCCAGGCAGACAGGCCTCCACATTGTGCATTCTGCAGGGCCAGTTGGCCTTTACATACATCTGCTGTGAACTTTGACACCTCCCTCTCAAATTATACTGATGTAGCTGTGCAAGGCATCTCTGCCACTATTCTTCATGCTGCTGGCACTGCTGTCCCCCTGTCCACAGGTCCCACTCGTCATCGACCGGTACCGTGGTGGACCGAGGGTGTCGCAGTCACTGTCCAGGACCGCCAACAGGCGCTGCAACGATTTAAGCAACATCCTTCACAGGCCAATCTCCTCACTTTTAAGTGTGTCCGTGCTATGGCCCTTTACCTTATTAAGCGGAGTAAAAAGGAATGCTGAGAGTGCTATTTTTCCTGTCTAGGGACATATGCCTCTTCATAGCAGGTTTGGTCCAAGCTCTGTAACCTTTTGAGCCACCAGCGACAGTAAACTGTCCTAGGTCTGAACCTTCCAAGGTGCTCTGTGCACCGATCCATTGGTCCTCGCAGAACACCTCACGACACACTTTGCGACGGCACAGTCGTCCTCTTCCTATCCTACTACCTTTCTCCGGCAGAAACAGAGTGGAACAGACCCCCATCTGTTTGATCCCGCACCACGTTTAGCCCTATAATGCACCCTTCACTGAATGGGAATTGGCGCAGGATCTTAGCTCTTTACGAGACACAGCCCCAGGCCTTAATTCCATCCACAACCAGATGATCCAACAGTTGGATGTTCTCCACAGGCAACAGCTCCTCAGGTTCTTCAACCACATTTGGCTCACGGGTGCTTTTCCGTCACAATGGCGAGACAGTATAATTATCCCCGTCCTTTAGCCCAGGAAAACCCGCCCAATTAGCCTGACAAACATACTTTGTAAACTGCTCGAAAGGATGGTCAGCTTCAGATTATGCTGGGTACTCGAATCTCTGGGTCTTTTGTCCCCATATCAGTGTGGCTTCCACACAGGGTGATTTCCAATTTACCATTTACTCTGAATGGAATGAGCCATCCAACAGGCTTTTATTCATTGCCGGCACCTTCTTGCAGTCATCTTTGACCTACATAAGGTGTATGGCATGGCTTGTAGCCATCACATTTTGGATACCATCCATGACTGGGACTTCCATAGTCCCCTTCAGATTTTTATCCACGAGTTTTTATCTCGTGGGCTCTTCCGGGTCCGAGTTATCACTTCACTCAGTGATCCTCAGATTCAGGAGAATGGTATCCCACATGCTAAGTGTCACACTCTTCCTCATTGTCATCAATGGGCTTGTGACCTCTGTTGGTCCTCTGGTTACCACAGCATTGTACATACATGATTTTTGCATCTGGTGCAGCTCCCACTTGGTAGCATCTGCTGAGTGCAAGCTCCAAGGCACCATCTGACAGGCCTCTATGTGGGTGGGCCACTGCCCATGGCTTCAAGTTTTCCTGTTTCTTGGGCCTTATTTTTGATAACAAGCTCACAAGACTGCCCTATATTCGCCATCGGAAGACTATATGTATGCGGAAGCTTAATGCTCTCTGCCTCCTGGCCCACACATCTTGGAGTGCAGACCATTCCACTCTTCTCCATCCTTACCGTGCTCTGGTCTTGTCCAGACTAGATTATGGTAGTCATGTTTATGGCTCAGCAGCTCCTTCCACTTTGAAACTCCTTGATGCTGTCGATCATTGTGGGGTGCATTTGGTTATTGGTGCCTTTTGCACTAGTCCTATTGATAGTCTCCTCACAGAAGCAGGTATTCCCTCTCTACACATCCAACGGAGCCAGCTCCTTGTTTCTTACGCAGTTGCCATTCGCCCATTCCCTGACCATCCTGTGTACCCTGTGTTCTTCGCCAATGAGGGATGTCTTACTCCTAACACCTGCCCAAAGGTGGGATTGCCGGCGGGCACGCGTCTCACTTACCTATGTCGGGATCTCCATCTCCAGTCACTGGACTTCTCTCCGTGTCTTTCCTCATACCCCACCAGGATGGTGCTTAGGCTAGAGATTATAGAACTGATCTATTCCAGGGTCCTAAGGTCTCTGACACTCCTGTGGTTTACCGGCGTCTTGTACCATCCTTGCAGAGTTCCAGGGTGCCACCGTCTTTTACTCTGCTGGTTCTAAGACAGTTGATAATGTGGGATACACTTTCACTTTCCTACTGGCTTCGAACACTGTTTACTGCCGGGATCATGTAGTGTGTTCACAGCAAAGCTTCTGGTCATTCACAGGGCCCTTGTTTCTGTTTCTTGGACCTCCATCCACAGCATTTTGATTTGTTCAGACAAAATGAGCAGCATGCAGGCTGTTGACCGATGGTAATCTCGTCGCCCTTTGGTCTCTGCTATCCATGACCACCTCTCTGCCCTTGAGTGTGTGCCGCCTGTTCAGACATCTTTCTCTGGGTCTCAAGTCATGTGGGCATCCCAGGGAATGAACTGGCTAACTGTTTGCTAGAGAAGCAGATAATTAACCCCCATTTCCTTTCATGATTCCAGCTGCAGATATGTGGATCTATGTCAGATCTCAGTTTGCCCAAAAGTGGAATACTATGTGGAGCGCCACTGCTCATAGTTATAAACTCCGCACAGTCAAGGAGTCTACTGCAGTTTAGTGCTCTTCCTTCCACTCGTCTCAGGAGGAGTCCACTGTTTTAAGCATTGATCATACCCAGCTCACCCATTGTTTCCTCCTACGTAACGACCCACCCCTACAATGTGGTTGTGGAGCCAGACTGACGATATTTCACATATTGGTAGAATGTCCCCTTCTTTCGGTTCCTCATGTTAAGTATAGCCTTCCCGATTCCTTAAATTTAACATTAGCAGACGATTCATGGATGGTTGAACTGGTCCTGAGTTCCCTCCATGAAAGTGGTTATTATTTCCAGATGTAAGGTTCTATTTTAGTCTTGGAGCAGGGGCAGGGTGGTTGTGGTTGGGACTTATTTTAATCTTCTCGGTCTGTGGCTCCATGACTGCCTCCCTTTTTACCAGTTTTTTTTTATTATTTTATTTTTTAATTTTATTTGGTCTCACCTTTTATGCCTTTACTGTGTGTGTTTAATGATCATTATTTTATAATTTGAGTCCCTTGACTGGATCCGTCTACTTTTAGCAGACCCTCTTTCTTCTGTGACTCAATTCGGAGTCGCGGGACTGATGACCTCGCTGTTTATCCCAAAAGCCCTTTCAATTAATCAGTCAGTCAATCTACAAACTACTTGAAATTTTTCTTCGCAACAGAAAACATGACATGAAACTCAATGACAAAAATGTATGTGTGGCAATGAACTTTTCTAGAAGCCAGATTATACAGTAACTCCTACTACCACCTATTTTTGATTGACCTAAATCATGAAAACAAATCACAAATTACCAAACTTAAACATTTACAAATCAATGTACTGACATTTGCGCAGTATAAGTTAGTAATAAATGCACTTTGATTTACTGGGCACTGAATTTCTGCATGTGTACAGTACCTGGTCTGGTTATGTCCACTCGTGTTTGTGGAACACCTAAAGATGAAAATGTATATTTATGATGACCATCAGGATTCTTTCTGCTGGAACATGTAAGTAGCTTTACTATTGTTTAAAACTCAGAATTCCAGTGCCATATTATGTTAACAAATGTACATTACATCTTACTTATATCAAAATGAAATAGTAACTGACTACACCCAGCAAACTAAAATGTAATATAATCCACTGATCCACCTGAAGTAGAGGGTGTAAGCTCTAGAAACGAGTTTTCGAGGAGAAAAAAAGTAAGCGACTGATTCAGGTATATGTTCTAATTTATCTGTTGTTCCTCTGTCTTGTCTCACAGTCTTCTGGCTCCTACAACTATAAAGCAAATAAGTATATAAGTTTGTACTAATGTGAGGAAGAGTTGGCTCTCTCTCTCTCTCTCTCTCTCTCTCTCTCTCTCTCTCTCTCTGCTGCAAGAATACATTCACTACGCTGAAGAAAACCTTCTCAGTTTTCAAGCCTAGTCAATTCCAATAAAATTCTCGAGCATTCGATGGCTTGCTGTGGCCTTGCTCCCAGGAGCAAAACTACTTATTGATGGGACTGACACTATTCGCTGCTAAAATGCCTACGATTATATCTGCTGGTACCAATCAGAGGACAGAAACGATGTTTGTGCAGATGATGAGTTGGGGGCAGCTCACAGCAGCTCTGGCCCGCTGCGGGACTGAGTGATGTCAGGTGGCACGAGGGGCCAGTGCCACATTTGAAACTGCCACTCCCTCCTCCCTACAAGTGTTAAGCATCCACCGTTGCTTCGTTTCGATGTACAAAACCCGCCCCTACACCCTACTCAGTGTGTAGCACTGGTCTCTGTTAAAATTGTTGCTGTTCGTTACAGAAGGGCGGCTGAGATTAGAATGGAGTACCAGTATGTTGGCTCTTGAACCAAGGCTCTTGTGTTCTCAATTTGTATTTTGTATCCGTATTTGAGGCAATGCTCAGCTATGGCTGGCTTGTTGAGCTCCCTTTGCTTAATATCTCTCTTGTGCTCGGTTCAGTGCTCTGCAGTTGTGCGGATTGTCTGGCCTTTATAGATGACACTGCACTGACAAGGGCCACCGTACACACCAGGCATATGAGGAGCAATATCGTCTTTAACAGGGCGCAACATATCTTGTATCTCAGGAGTGGGGCTGGAACACTGGTCTAAATGCATTCCCCTGCAGTACAAGTCCTAACTTCCTGCTCATTGCCCGACTCTATGGCAGGAAAGCCACTGGCTTGGCTTTTTCTACCGGTTCACAAGGTGTCGTCCTCTGGACACCTGAAAGCATTTGCAATGTCACTTTTGCTGTAGCCATTCTCCCTGAACATGTGCCTCAAGTGCTAAATGGCTTAGGTGGTCGTTGTCAGAAATAACTTTGGCTCTGTGTATTAACATGTTAAGGACTGCTTTCTTGTGTACAAGGTTGTGAAAACTACCAGTGTTCAAATATTGATCAATGTACACTGAATGACCAAGCCGGCCTCCTGCCTTCCGCTCAACTAAAACATCTGAGAACGGTAGCTTGCCATCCTTCTCCATTTAAATGGTAAATTTAGTTTTGGAGTGGACACCATTCACGTGATCCACAAACTGCTGCAGTGTATTTTCATCGTGAGGCTGTATCAGGAAGGTGTCATTGACATACCGAAGGAAGCAAAACAGATGCAACACCACAGAGTGCTCCTGAAAGTCACCGAAGGAGGACACCTTGTGAATCGGCAGAAGCAGCCAAGCCAGCGGCTTTCCTGCCATGGGGTTGGACAACGAGCAGCAAATTACAACGTGTACTGCAGAGACATGGATGGAGACCGGTACTCCTGCCCACCCCCAAGATAAGAGATACGTTGTGCCCTGTTGAAGACAACATAGCTCTTCGTGTCTCTTGCGAGTGTGGCAGCATCTGTGTAGGCCAGACAGTTTGCACAATTGCAGAGCAATGTACTGAGCACAAGAGACATTAAGCAAAGGGAACTCCACAAGTCTGCCATAGCTGAGAATTGCCTTGCAAAAAATACAAAATACTTTTTGAAAACACAAGAGTCTTGGCTTGTGCGTCAACATACTGGATGTTGCTCTGGCCTCTCACACCACCTGACATCACATGGTCCCGTGGTGGGCCGGAGCAGCTATGAGGTGCCCAACTCGCCTTCCGTGCATGTCTCTTTTTAGTCCTCTCTGGTGTCTGTGATCGTAATCGTAGGTATATAAGCAGGTAATAGTACCAGCCTGGGCAGTCAGTAGTAGTGGAGCTAGCCACTGAAAGCTCATAAATTTTATTGGGATTGATGCTGCTTGAAAGAAAGATTTTATTCAGTCATTCAGCTGTGAAAGACTTGAAGGACACATTCACTATGCTGTTCGTTCATAGTTGCTCACCCTTATTTCTATTTTATTATTCATTATTAAAGCTACTTCATTGCTACTCCTGTTAAACATGTTCGTATTAGCTTTAAAAATTTGAAAGTGTGTGTGTGTGTGTGTGTGTGTGTGTGTGTGTGTGCGCGCGCGATTTTCAGTTCTTAATTCAGTAGATAATAAAGTTCCAGTTTCACTGTATTTCATGTTTAAGAGAATTGAAATTAACACTTTATTGATTGAAAGTTCGTTTTGTACAAGAACTCAATTGTAGTAAGTAGTGTTGTCGACATGAGAAACTTTCTCTGTAAAGTATGTAACAAATTCAGTGTGAGATGCATCATATGGTGGACTGAGAATGTAGGGGGGACATGTGAGGCTCGTTATATGCTGCACGAATATAACCATCTGTCCATACTAAGAAAAGAAATTAATCTTTCAAGTAATTCTGTATTACAAATATAGAGTTATATGGTGTAATGCAGTCTGTTTCAGTTCTTTCTGTCTTTCCTTTCTTAATTTTGTGACTAGGTTTTGAATGAAGTATTATACAAAAACAACTGTATTGAAATGATAGGTTTGTCGTGTTTGTGTTAATTTTGCTGCTCTCTTCATATTTGGTTGATAATGGAATTATACCTACAACAAGTAGTACAGGAAGGTAAGCTACAACAAGTAGTACAGGAAGGTAATGGTGCTGATCTGAAATTAAACTGTGTATCGATTGTACCACAGAAAAATTAGGTGATATTGATAACCTGTCCTCCACTTCAAAAACTTTTTTCTCCGTATGTATTGTTCGAATAAATAGCAAGAGAATCAGTCAGTTATGGCAAAACTGTTTCATTTCCAAACTGGACAATTACACTTCTTGTGTTGCTGAAATCGGCCGCTATTTTTAATAATACATTCTTGGTTTCTCATTAAATGTCACCACTGTCACAGGTACCAGATACAATTGTAGTTGTTCAGCTGTTGCCAACTTTCTGTAACCTTTGCAGTCCAGTTATTAGACTCACCTTTCAGATTTGTGTATCCCAGACATGAGCACTTAACAATGCCATTACTGGTTTTGATTGACAAGCCGGGTCTCCCTAGAGTTAGGTGGTGGGGGAGTGGGTTGAGAAAGATTGTTAATGGAAGTGGGTTGCAGGTGAGTAACTAGAATTCTGACTATTAAGTGTGGCAGTGATAACATCCTCTTTAATGGAAAACAGAGTCTGTTATCAGTAGTAGTAGTTTTTTCAGAAAACACTACTTTTAGAGATAGATTGCCTTTCATTGCTGTGCTTAGTATGTCTTACAAAATCAATAGTGAGAACGGTTATATGACAAATTTTCTGGTATTTTGACACTGTTTCTTAAATTTTAATGGGTGGAATTTGTACAAAAATATGGCTGCAGTGACGATATGATAAAATATCGAAATGTGTGTTTGTGTTTGATACATTGATTGTATTCTTATTTTTGTGTAGGGCAAGGAGACAGCTACTAGAGTTACCATATACAAGAAGACAGACGAGACATACCAGTTGAAGCTGAAGACTTCAAGAACATTCTTTAGCGAAGTTAGTCACAAGTATGGAACGATGCCATTCAATCTCCGTGGCTTTGAAGATGACAAAAAAGCAAAATTAGGTGTAATGGAATGTGTGAATCACAAACTCATTGAACCTTTCCAGGTGCTTTATGAAAAGTCGGGTAAGTTATAAAAGGGGCAGGAAAATTGAAGCACATAATTCACGTAATTATATTACAGACCTGATTTTTCCATGTAGTGAGGAGAAGACAGTGTGGTATTAAATGTTAACCCCAAGAGAAGTGTGTGCATTAAATGAAACTCTACTGGTGGAAATAAATTCTGGAAGAAAATTACATAAAAGGAAATTGCAATTTTAAAGTGTTATAATAGATAGTATATTTTAGAGAAGAAACAAAAAGGGAAAATCATGGGCCTGGAGACGATTTGTGGGGAAAGAAAATACCTGAACAAGTTGGTTCAGTAATTTGACAGGTGACTCATATTTGAGAGCTGTGCACTTCAAACTCCCATCTGGCCATCCGCTTTTAGGCTTTCTGTGTTGTTTCCCTTAATTACCTGCTATGTATATTTGGATGGTTCCTTTTGAAAGACCATCACCAATTTTCTGCATATGCTTGTTCCTTTGAATGACAAATACCCATTTTCTGCTTGTGCTGTCTGTAGTGACCTTGTCATCAACAGTTGAAACCTGAAATTCTCCTTCCTTCCAACAAGCATAACAGATTCTTTGACAGTAGGTTGTGTGTGTTCTGCTGAAGTGGTGGTATTCTGAGCATTAGTGAAAAGCTAAAACTGCTGGACGAGGATCTTAACTTGGATACCTGGGTTCAGGAGACAATGTGTTACTTCTTTTTTGTGTCCTCAGAACATACCCCCACAGTTACTTATGCAAAAACGTCTCAATCATAAAATATCATTATTTAAAATAACTGTTTGCAGCATACAGTAGGCATCTTCAGACTGATTGCACTGTAAAGATTATAAAAAAGCACGTAGTCATTAGATCAGTCAATCTTACATAAAATATACAAAGATTAAACTAAAAAGGCATGTTGTTTTACCCTTTTGCTGGAGCTGGTGATGTGCAGAGTAGCTGCGTGTTGTCAAAGTAACTGCTGCTAGTGGCTGTACATGTTTGATAGTGTGCCAATTTGCTGCATCACACCAGCTGCAGCCAGTGGAATCTTACTATATGTAAAAATATTTATGATGTGCAAATGAAGTACATTGGAAAACTAACTGTAGAAATATAAGTATATCTTTATAAAACTTATACTGTTCAAATAAATAGTTCTGGTCATTAATAAAATTGGTTAACTTTTAATAAACTTCATATACAAGAGCACCAATATGAAATGTCATGCGAATGTTGAATGCCAGCTGGTGGTTCTTGCCGATAGCGATATATTGGCGGCTGCTTGTCAGAGCGTGGTGCAGCATGCTGTTGCCTGTGTGTTGTTGTATGCTGCCTATTGGCATCCAGAGACGATGGTATATTGTGCTGTTTACATGGAGACATTGTCCAGGTTTCCATTACCTTGGTAGAATTGCCGTTTTGCTTGAAATTTTCGGCATTGTGCATAGAGAATATAATGATTCATGAAAGGTTGGGAGAATTGGATGACATTTACAACAATCATGTGCGAGTATCAGTGTAGCATGAGGGGAAATTTTTTTTTGGATAGTTAATTAAAATTTGTAGTAAGAGCTGTGTAGTTGTCAGTCGCAAAATACAGTGATGTTTCAAAAAGGTTTTTTTTCTGTAATATACAGTGTCAGTATCTAATTTGCACTATTGAGCTTGAAAATCAAGAATCCATAGATTTTCTTAACTATCTCCAATAATGGTACACATTTTTTGTCACCTTTAGAAGCCAAACTATGACAGACGCAATCATTAATGCAAAATATTGCCAGCAGCCGAAATACGAAAAAGCTTTTTTCTATCTGTGCTTAACAGAATGCTAAAATTACCACTTACACTTGATCAATAACATAAATGAGATGAATTTTTGAAGCAAGTTGTTTATGCTAATAACTGTGATCCAAAATCATACATTCCCTATTCCAGAAAGTAAAACAAAAAAACCACAGATTCCCATAAAGACATAGTCTAAATCGCTATAGCTCTGAAGTTTCCAGTAGAATTAACTTTTCAAGAATACCAACTTTATACCTGCAAATACCCTTTTAAATAAATTAAGACACTGTATTGGAAATGCCAATGAACACCTTCCTCACTCAGGTGTATGTAAACTGATGGGTGGTAACTGTGAAAAAAATATTCATTGGATGGGCTGGTTGTAATTTTAAAACACATTTTAAGGAACATATCTCCAGTATTTCACAAAATAAATCAATGTTCTGACAACACCTTTTTTTATAAGGAACACACAGTAGGTGACATCTCTGACTGCCTTAAAATATTACACACAAGCTTAAATGAGTTACTTTTGAACATACTTGAGGAGCTTGAAACTTTTATTCACAAGAAGAATAACTCTTAAATTCTTTTAAACAAACAGTTACTTTCCATCCCCAGAGGGTCCACAACTTTCATGTGTATATGTGCATGGCCAGCACAGGACCCTTCCCTTTCCATATCCTTCCCCCCTTTCCCTCCCCTCCCCTCCCCTTCCTCTTCTCTTCGGGAGTGTTTTGTGCCTATGTCCGAAGACAGACGCTTGTGACTGTAAGACATAGTTTCTCTTCTTTCATCTACTGGAAAGTCTCTGTCCTTACTTTATCCTTCTCTTTTCCTTGGTTCTTCTCTTTACCTTCTTCTCCACTGCGGTGTTTGAGAATTCTTCTCTTCTTTCCTTTCCTTTTCTTTGTGCCTCCTTTTCTCTTTCATCTGAAGGCCAACCCATGCGTAGCCAGTGACAGGGTAACGCGTAATTCCCAGCCCCGGTTAGACAAGTAGGACACATACATACCCCTGGTAAAGGCTGGGCCCAGGGAGGTGTGATTACCCAAGCTGCTACCTTCTGAATGTACCAATTGGTCCCTCCGTCCGTTTTTTTGGGGGGTGTGGACAATCACCTAAGGCGGGAGTGCCCTCAGTGAGGGCCCCAATAGGAAGGAGCGCTCCATCAGAGAAGTCGGTAATCATGGTGGATACATTCGCAATGCTTTCTTTTAATTCTAAAACTTCTGCCCACAGGAGAAATCTAGATGAGTCTCAGCCTCGGACAATTCTTCGATCAGTGCCAAAGTTCCTAGTTGTTTCTCGGTCTGACGAAGGTAGACTTCTCCCCAGTCAACCCTTTCATTATTCAGAAAGGCGTCGACACAATTGCAGGTTATGTAAAGTCTTGTTCCCAGGTACGAAATGGCACCTTGTTGTTAGAAATACAGTGCCCTGCAGGCACATAAATTGCTTTGAAGTAAACAGCTACACACTTTCCCTGTCCAGGTGAAAGTGCACCGCACTTTAAATTCATTGTGCGGGGTGGTTTATACAAGATAAGTTGACGGATTAGCCAATGAGGACATTCAACATTACCTGCCTGATCAGAGCGTAACGACCATACATAAAGTTATGAAAAGGAATTGGTACCGACCCGCACTCTCTTCTTGATGTTTGATAGAGTTCACCTTCCATTGAACATTAGGGTGGGATATGAGAATTTCAGTTCACCCTTACATCCTCAATCCTATGCATTGCTATCGGTGTCAGCAGTTTGGTCATACCAGCTAGTTGTGTTTCAATACGGCCATATGCTTTACAGGGATGCCCATGAGGGTGATTGTCCACCTCCATCCCCTTGTTGTATCAGCTGTATGGACGACCACACTGCTTCCTCTAGGGATTGCCCTATTTTTAAAGATAAACAAATTATTCTGGAAATCCGAGTGAAGGAAAAGGTGTCTATTTGCTGCTCGTAAGTTATTCGCCAGTAGAAAGCCCACTGTGCTCCCAGCGGGTAAATATAGCACTGTCCCAGCTCTCCTCGACCTACTAAGGAGGTAGCCACGCAGATTTGCGATCTCACCTTCAGCACTACTGTCGGCAGAGCGGACATCCCAAAGGTCGCCCGTTCAACCTCCCCACTATCACTCACTCACTCTATTCTCAACCTTCATTGGCTCCTGCTAAATCACGGACCCCAAGATTGGAAGCCCGGACTTCCAAAAAGGAGCCTACTTTTGAAGATTTTTTTACGGACCTGGACCTCACAACCATCGACTCCTCCATCTTGATGTCCTGCTTCCAAGAAGACTCATAAGAAACGAAGTTTCTCTCCTCCTCCGTCACGGCATATCTCTCCTACAGCACTACCCTGTGGTAGCCATCCTCAGCTGTCTTCCATTGTTGCCGAGACACACTGCGGGTGGCCGATCACTGGTGGCAGGAGCTGCCCCCGAACAATCTATGAAGCAGGATCTTCTGCCTTTGGCTGAATGCTGTTCCACACCATCTGCTGTCAGCTCTCGGTGGTCGTTGAGTTGACTGCAACCTTATGTGAATTATCCATTGGAATATCTGTGGAATTCACTCCAATTAGGATGAATTGTCGATCCTAGTACAATCCTACTCCCCAGTCTTCTGTCATCAGGAAACAAAGCTATGTCCCCATGATTGCTTTGTCTTACCTCATTTCCAGTCAGTTTGGTTTGGTCTCCCCTCTGTTGATGGCGCTCTGGCACACGGGGACGACTCTTCTCCATCATACTATCCATTATCACCCAATCCCCTCAAACAGTTCCTTCCAAGCTGTCGCTGTACGTCTTTCCCTTTCTGGATACACCTTATCTCTTTATACCATATATATTCCGTCATCCACATCAATGGCAAGAGCCAATCTCTTTCATCTCCTTGGTTAGCTTCCACCCTCCTATTTGCCGGTTGGGGATTTCCAATGCCCACCACCTGCTTTGGGGATCTCAATGTCCTTGTCTGAGAGGCTCCCATTGATTGACCTCTTCTACCAACAGAGCTTGTTTGCCTCAACAATGGGGAACCTCGGCACTTAGAATGGTTTGCTTTTGCTGATATACTCAATTGACCATTTTCAATGTCTCCTTTGATTACAGCCATAACTGCCATCTATGTGCCCACAACGCTGGCAGCAGATGGACACTTTTCTCTTCTCTAACAACAAATGATGCCTGTCAGTTGCCTGGCATTGACAATCAGGTCACTCATGTTACGGAAGTTGTTCGTACAGCTGTGGAACGTTCAATACAGTGTACCTCCCCTTTGCCCCAGCGCCCCCCAGTTCCTTGGTGGAATGAGGCGTCCCGTGACGCGATACGTGAATGAGATGTGCTCTTTGTGTTTTCTGCCATTATTCTAAGTTGGCCAACTGTATCCCTGTATCCGCTGTAAGCAGTTACGTGCACTATGCCGTTGCATCGTCTGTGATAGCAAGAAGGCAAGCTGGGACATCTTTACCAGCTCCTGTAACACCTTCTCCCTTATCTGTAGTTTGGAGTCGAATTTGATGGTTATCTGGCACATCTCGTTTCTCCCCGATCTTTGGGCTAACTGCCGCCAAGATACCTTAGTGGACCTAGTTGCAATTTCTAACTCATTGGGTCAACACTTTGCTGAGATTTTGAGCTCTTCAAATTACCCACCAGCCTTTCTCCCAAAGAAACGAGCAGCGGAAGTGCAACCTCTTGCTTTCTCCTCTCAAAAACCGCGAAAGCTATAATACTGTTTTTTCTATGCAGTAACTCCAACACACTCTTCCTCTCACTCTTCTGCCACGGGACCAAATGGCATCCACATCCAAATGTTCATACATTTATCATACTGTAGTTTGCATTACCTCATTCGCCTTTATAATCAAATTTGAACTGACAGTACCTTTGCAGAAGATAGTGAGAAGGTATCATCATTCTTGTTCCCAAACATGGAAAGGACAAACATCTCTCCTCTAGCTATTGCCCCATATCTCTCACGAGTAGTGTATGTAAGGTTTTGGAGACTATGGTAAATTTCCATTTAGGCTGGTGACTGGAGTCCTGAAACCTTTTAACGCCTGCCCAATGTAGTTTCCGAAAGAATGGTTCCACAGATGACCCTCTTGTTGCTCTCTCCACTTACATCATGAACAATTTTCTCAGGAGACGACAAATGGTAGCTAATTTTTTTATCTGGAGAGTACATACGATACCTGTTGGAGATCAGGCGTCCTCTGCACACTGTTCTCTTGGGACTTTCGAGGTCGGCTACCTCTTTTCATCCATGAATTTATGGCTGACTGGACATTTAAGGTGCGTATGAACACTACTCTCTCCCGCACTTTCTCCCAAGAAAATGGGGTGCCTCAGAGCTTCGCGCTAAGTGTTGTACTATTTGCCATCACTATAAATACAATTACAGATTGTCTCCTTCCCGATGTCTAGGGCTCCCTCTTTGTCGACGATTTTACAATCTACTACAGCTCTCAACAGACCAGCCTTCATGAACGACGTCTTCAAGGATGCCTCGATCGCCTCCACTCCTGGAGGATCGAAACCGGCTTCTGATTTTCTCCCAGTAAGACCGTCTGTAAATTTTTGGCGTCGTATGGAATTTAGTTTGCTTTCCTTACATCTAGGCCCTGTCGACTTTCCGTTCGCGGACATCGCAAAATTCTTAGAACTTGTGTTGTACAGAAAACCGTGCGGTCTTCCCATGTTTCATATTTTTTCGGCTCCCTTAGTACACTCGAAATTGGACTATGGAAGTGTAGTTTACTCCTCTGCACAGCCGTGTATTCTTTGGTGCCTAGACTCTGTCCACCACCATTGATTGCATTTTGGATCTGGAGCTTTTTACACCAGCCCTGTGGAGAGCCGTTAGGCTGAGACTGCTGAACCTCCGCTGTCCAATTGGTGAGCTGTCCTCCTGAGTCGTTAACGCTGGTCATTGGTCTTCCATGCCTGCTCATCTGACCCATGCCCTTTTTTTCAACACCACCTTGGATTTAGGGTATGCAGGCTGCCCTTCCTCTCGACTACCACCGGGAGTCCACTTCCGTCAACTGTTACATTCCCTTTCCTTCCAATTTCTTAAAACTTTCTTGCCAAATGGGAGGACGGAGCCACCGTGGCTTCACCCCCGGACCTGGACCCGTCTTCTCCGTGATGTTCACCAGGTTTCCAAGGATAGCCCCCCCCCCCCCCCAAGCGCCCCCCCACCCCCCCCACCTCTCAGAGTTTGTCAGGCATTTGCTGCTCTATGTGCCTAAATGGAGGATGCCACATTTATTTGCACTGACGGCTCAAAGACCACCTTTTGTGTTGGGAGTGCCTGTATTGTTGGCGACACACCTATTACATTTTGGCTTCCTGACCAGTGTTTGGTTTTTACTGCGGAGCTTTATGCTGTTGTCTGGGCTGTTCAATACATCTGTCACCATATGTGAGTACAGTATATTATATGCTCAGAGTCGTTAAGCTCTCTTCTAAACCTCAAAACTCTTTATCCTGTCCACCTTCTGGCACCACCGGATTCGGACTGCCTCCACATGCTCCATTTGAGGGCATCTCTGTGGCATTTCTGTGGATGCCAGGGCATGTTGGTATCCACGGAAATGAGGCAACCGATATAGCGACAATGGCTGCAGTCTCACCACCTCAGCCCGCTGTTTTCATGGTTCCCTTTGCCTATCTACAGAGCATTTTATGCCGTTGCGTAGCTCTTTTATAGCACACACATTGGTCTCCACTTCCCAATAATAAATTATGGGACGTAAAATCTCATCCCTTTGCTTGGACCTCTTTGTCGCGGCCTGCTTGTCGGGAGGAGGTAATTTTAACAAGACTCCAGATTGGGCGCTGTCTTTTTAGCCATTGATATGTTTTAAGTTGTGATCCTCCCCCGCTTTGTCACCACTGCTCTCAACCGTGGACGTTGAGACACTTTTTACTTCAGTGCCTTATTTTAATCCGCTACATGCCTGTTTACGGCTTCCCTTTTGGCAGGTGACACGCGCTCAGCCGATGGCGTCCTTGAGTTTGTGCCAGAGACATGACATCAGTCATTTGAAGCTCTTTTCAGAGAAAACAACCCCCCTTCAATAGTTGTTTTCTAAGATTCTTCCATTTTTAGTTTCCTTCCTTATTGAGTTTTGCTCCCATTGCTGCTGATTCAAATTCTGGTTTTTTACATTTCACTAAGCCACATAATGGGTGCTTACGACCATAGCAGTTTTGTGCCCTAAAACCATTATAAATAAAAAAAAGTTAATATTCACAAAATCTTTTTTTTTAATAATGTGAGGAGGATAGTTGTTTCTTTGTTTCCTCATGTAGTTAACTTATATAACAAATTTTTAAAAATATTTCACTGAACCTGTTAGATTCCACATTTCATTTTCTACCTGTTGACTCCGACACTTCTTTATATTTTATTTCCTAAATCTTTTACAAATGCTGACACTACATGTAACAAAACAAACAATTTTTAAAAATGCCATTGTATTTCTTTTACAACTGACATAGCCAAATTCCTCTTATAAATTTAACTTTTTTTATCTGATTTTCTCACACATTGCAAATGTCATCTGATTCTCCCAGTCTTTTACAAATAGTGGTATTCTCTACACACAACGTTGAAAATTCCTAGCAAAATGCCAATTCAATCAAAGTAATGGAAATCTGGACACCATCTCCATGCAAACAGCATAATCTACAAACATTTTTCAGTGCCAATAGACAATATACAATGTCACACAGGCAACAGCATGTTGCAGCATGGTCTCTGACAAGCAGCGCCCAACACATCGCCATTTCCATGGAAATGGCATTGGCTTGGGGTACTGTCCAGCACCACCAGCTGACATTCGATGTTCGCACAACCTTTTGTATTGGTGCACTTGAATTTAAAGTTTATTTAAAGTTAAATAAGTTTACTAATTACCTGTGCTATTGAAACACTTGAACTTTTATAATGATATGCATATACTGTACTGTTAGTTTTATATAAGAACGTAGGCATCCGCGGCCGGGGTCATAGTGATTAAAATTCTTCTGGGTATTATGTCGCAGCATTGCTAAAAACTAACAACAATAATAAACTAAAACCAACATTTCGGCCAAATTGCAACGGCCTTCCTCAGGGCACGACTGATTATGCATGGGGATAAGTGCTTCTATTTATTACAGACTATCGATGTCTGATGTCACTGTTGTAAATCTTTTAATTGGCCCTCTAATATGATTGGCTAGTCATGACGTAAGGGGAGATGGAAAGAAAGAGGCTATTCGTGGATGTCCATGTCGTCAAAAATTGGTAGCTGTACACCAATCAGCGATCGGCTTCTGGTTGGCAAGTTTTTCTCCTGGTGTGTGCGGAAGTGGACTGACAGATGCTCTACAGCTGTTTGTGCAGATAACGTCTGTGTCCCGTGTAGCTTCTGTCCCGCGACCGCTCACAGCCCGTTGGACTGGGATGGCCGGCAGCCAGGACACCGGGAGTTTGTAGCCATCTTCTCTGTTGATGTTGTCAGGCTGCTTAATAATTTCGATCGCCTCCCGTATTTTTGCTTCCTCGCATCCACGATTCTTTCGCCAGCACTCGGGCTTTGTGGAACCTGATAGGTTGTCCACAGTCAAGATGGTTTTCCGCTACCGCCGATTTATTATATTGTCGTAATCGTACATAGTTTTCATGTTCTACTACTCGTAACCTGACAGGTCTCCCTGTTTCTCCTATGTAGGCTGCTTCGCACTCACACCGTAGCTCGTAAATACCTGCAGTGTTAAGATTGTTGACTACATCCTTGGTGGAACCTATCATTTCATGGGTCCTGTGACTGCTTTGAAAAATCGGTTTGAAACCTCGTCGGCGGAGGATGTTGCCTAGCTGTTCACTGACACCTTTTACATATGGTAAGTGTACCAGTGGAAGCTTCTCTTCTGTGCCTTCTTCTCGTGTTCTGCTCCCTTTGGTTTTAGCTGCCTTTCTTATGATGTTATCATAGGTGTTGGCATGAAACGTGTTTTGTAGCTCGTTTAATTCTTCTTTGATGTTATTTTCATCTCTTATCCGGTAGGCTCGGGCAGTTAACGTATGCAGAACAGAATACTTTTGAGCTGGGTGGTGGTGGCTATCCGCCAAGGATGTAGTCAACAATCTTAACACTGCAGGTATTTACGAACTACAGTGTGTGTGGAACTGCCTACATAGGAGAAACAGGGAGACCTGTCAGCTTACGAGTAGCAGAACATGAACTCTATGTACGTTTACAACATAATAATAAATCGGCGATAGTGGAACACCACCGTGACAGCGGACAACCTATCAGGTTCCAGGAAGCCAGAGTGCTGGCGAAAGAATCGTGGATGCAAGAACACAAAATATGGGAGGCGATCGAAATTATTAAGCAGCTTGACAACATCAACAGAGAAGATGGCTACAAACTCCCGGTGTCCTGGCTGCCGGCCATCCCAGTCCAACAGGCTGCGAGCGGTTGCGGAGCAGAAGCTATACGGGACACGGACGTATCTGCACAAACAGCTGTAGAGCAACTGTCCGTCCACTTCCGCACACACCAGGAGGAAAACTTGCCAACCAGAAGCCGAACACTGATTGGCGTACAGCTACCAATTGTTGACGACATGGACATCCACGAATAGCCTCTTTCTTTCCATCTCCCCTTACGTCATGACTAGCCAATCATATTAGAGGGCCAATTAAAAGTTATAAAACAGTGATGTCAGACATCGATAGTCTGTAATAAATAGAAGCACCTATCCCCATGCATAACCAGTCGTGCCCTGAGGAAGGCCGTTGCAATTTGGCCGAAACGTTGGTTTTAGTTTATTATTGTTGTTAGTTTTTTTAGCAATGATAAGACATAATACCCAGAAGAATTTTAATCACTATTAGTTTTTATACCTCTGCATGTCATAAATATTTTTATGTAGAAAAAGATCCCTTTGCCTGCAGCTGATGTAGTGAAGTAAACTGGCACCCAAACGAGCACTATTTAACGCTTGACAGTGCAGCCACAAGTGGCAGTTATTGTTTTGGCAGCATGGATCTACTTAGCACATTGTCAGCTCCAGCAAATGGTTAAATTGTCATGTCGTTTTAGCTTATTCTTTTTATATTTTGTGTAAGACTGACTGACCTAATCACCATGCACTTTGTATAATCTTTACAGGGTAATTAATATGAAGATGGCCGAAACCAGTCATTTTAAATAACTGATACTTTGCGATCGTGACTGTTTCTTCATAAGTAATTCTGCCTAGAATGATCACTGATACTCCCAACCATATTGGTTGAAATCGTACTTCATAGTTCCAACTTAGGTACACAATTTTTCCACATGTGGTCAAACACAACTAAAGAGTGGAAGTATCATACTGGGTTGAATTGTGATTCTAATGAATTTAAATCTGAAGTTCTGAAAAGGTAAAGATTTCATCCACCTTGAAGGATGGTTTCAAAATCTGTACCTTATTATGCTCGATCCTCTAGGAGACAATATACCTTTCCTTTCTCCGTCACGGGAGCAGACTTGCCCAGTCAGTTGTGGGAGGACCCACATGTTATATTAATTTGAACAATGCTGCACTTCGGCACATTCAAATTTGCCGTTTTTTTTTTTTTTTTTTTTTTTTTTCTAGCCATGAATATGGTCATCTTTATGTATCAATTACTCTTTTCTCACCAAGGTGTTTCCATTTCTGCTACATCACTGGTAGTTTCTGCTACTATTTTGATTGCCACCAATAGTACACAAGTACAGAAAACTCAGTGTTTGGAATTCTTCTTTTATGCATTGTTTTCTCGGACTGCATATACATCATCCTATTATTTAGAGGGGCTCTTTTAGTTCTCGTTGTCGAGTGTTTTTTTTACATTCAACGAACAGTCTCTCTCCATGTATGTGAGATTATAAATTTAGGCACGAAGGTAATAACTTACTGAGCAGTAGAAGTGTGAAGTTGTCAAGACACAAAAAAGAACAAGAACTTTGCCAGCTCACACACACACACACACACACACACACACACACACACACACACACACACACACAGTTTGACTGTCTGAATCGGTTAGGTCAGATTAACAGTAGTAGTATTTGCTGTGATCTTGTGTAAGGATTTTTGGAATTTCTTATTTTACTGCCATTCTTTTGTGATAGAAAATGTTTTTTGACACATTGCAATCTAAACTTGTCTTTTCTGTCTCCCCCAGGTGAATTTGTTGCGCACTTCAAGTTCACTGTGTTACTGATGCCTAATGGTCCTCATCGCATAACGGGATTGCCATTCGAACAGGAGCTGTATCAGTCGGAACTTAATGTGGATGACCCAGATTTAAAGGTAAATGAGAAATGTTTGTATTAGGAAGACTAAAAGCTGAAGAAATAAGATTGTCATTTTGTGTGTGTCCATTACTCAAATGAAAACACTCGCTGCTGCCAAACAATGGAAACTCCAGGTAGGAGTATCAACAATGTATTAAAAGACAGATTGTTACTTACCGTAAAGGAAGACACACAAAGTTGCACATGGGCACAATTAAGACATTTACATATAGCTTTTGTCCACAGCCTTAATCAGTAAACACACACACACACACACACACACACACACACACACACACACTCTTTCTCTCTCTCTGTCTGTGAAGGCCATGGTGAGATCCCCAGCATATTAACGAAGAATACCAACAGTACTATCAGTTGTTGCCAAATTCATATCAGCACTTTCTGTTGCTCTAATACTAGTATTAGACATCTAATTGTAAGAAGCTGAAAGAGCTTGAGGATTTCAAACTGTGCTCTGCTTCTGTTCGTAAATTTGAAGAGAACATTGCACATAAAATAGAAACCTAAGTTAAACAAAATATTTATTGATTGAACAGTCCATTGGTGTACTGCCAGTGCACTCTGTCAACCTAGCACAATGTTTCTACAGTCAGTAGATCACTGAAATATTGCACATGCTGGACAGTGAAGCACTAGCATATTCATGGTCTTCCGGATCAACTACTACATTAGGAGAAATTTCAGAAATAACAAAAGTGATTCTTTATTGATATTACAAGGTAAAAGTTCTATCTGCTGAGGGTTGATGCGTACATCAAGAACATGGTGAATTGATGGAAAAATCTGGTGCGTGTGGTGGTGGTCCCAGTCTACAGGAATGTGACAAAACAGCAATCATTGTTTTGGAAAACCAGAATTTGTAAATAAGTTGTTTTCGATAAGCAGCTTACCTTTGTATATATTTAATACAGTTGAATGTTCCACAGGTCAGTATTCATTTTTTTCCCTCTCACACTTTTCACAAATAACATGATGATAGCAGCGCATACTAATCTGCCGAACTTTTTTGGATATAGATCAATTCTTTTATACTCCCATTAGCAGAACCAGCCCTGTATTGAGACCAGTGCATACCAAGTGGTCCTTTTTGTGCTGTAAGGCATTTAGCCATTGCTGGTACGTAGTAAAGTGCATTCATTTGGCGAGTTCTCTGCTAGTGTGATAGGTTCTTACGACATTTTGATGTGTGCCAAATCTCTATCCTTATCCAGAGATGATTGAGTTTCATACTGGTTGTTAATGATACTGCAAATTATTTTAGTCTTAATAGTGTAGGTGTGTGAAAGTACTTGTTGTTGTTGTTGTTGTTGTTGTTGTTGTGGTGTTCAGTCCTGAGACTGGTTTGATGCAGCTCTCCATGCTACTCTATCCTGTGAAAGCTGCTTCATCTCCCAGTACTTACTGCAACCTACATCCTTCTGAATCTGCTTAGTGTATTCATCTCTTGGTCTCCCTCTACAATTTTTACCCTCCACGCTGCCCTCCAAAGCTAAATTTGTGATCCCCTGATGCCTCAGAACATGTCCTACCAACCAGTCCCTTCTTCTTGTCAAGTTCTGCTACAAACTCCTCTTCTCCCCAATTCTATTCAATACCTCCTCATTAGTTATGTGATCTACCCATCTAATCTTCAGCATTCTTCTGTAGCACCACATTTCGAAAGCTTCTATTCTCTTCTTGTCCAAACTATTTATCGTCCATGTTTCACTTCCATACGTGGCTACACTCCATACAAATACTTTCAGAAACCACTTCCTGACACTTAAATCAATACTCGATGTTAACAAATTTTTCTTCTTCAGAAACGCTTTCCTTGCCATTGCAAGTCTACATTTTATATCCTCTCTACTTCGACCATCATCAGTTACTTTGCTCCCCAAATAGCAAAACTTCTTTACTACTTAAAGTGTCTCATTTCCTAATCTAATTCCCTCAGCATCACCCGACTTAATTCGACTACATTCCATTATCCTCGTTTTGCTTTTGTTGGTGGTCATCTTATATCCTCCTTTCAAGACACTGTCAATTCCGTTCAACTGCTCTTCCAGGTCCTTTGCTGTCTCTGACAGAATTACAATGTCATCGGCAAACCTCAAAGATTTTATTTTTTTGTTCTCCATGGATTTTAATTCCTACTCCGAATTTTTCTTTTGTTTCCTTTACTGCTTGCTCAATATACAGATTGAATAACATCGGGGAGAGACTACAACCCTGTCTCACTCCCTTCCCAACCACTGCTTCCCTTTCATTTCCCTTGACTCTTATAACTGCCATCTGGTTTCTGTACAAATTGTAAATAGCCTTTCGCTCCCTGTATTTTACCCCTACCACCTTCAGAAGTGAGAAAGAGAGTATTCCAGTCAACATTGTGAAAAGCTTTCCCTAAGTCTACAAATGCTAGAAACGTAGGTTTGCTTTTCCTTAATCTTTCTTCTAAGGTGAGTCGAAAGGTCGGTATCGCCTCATGTGTTCCAATATTTCTACGGAATCCAAACTGATCTTCCCTGAGCTCGGCTTCTACCAGTTTTTCCATTCATTTGTAAAGAATTCGCGTTAGTATTTTGCAGCTGTGACTTATTAAACTGATAGTTCGGTAACTTTCACATCTGTCAACACCTGCTTTCTTTGGGATTGGAATTGTTATATTCTTCTTGAAGTCTGAGGGTATTTCGCTTGTCTCATACATCTTGCTCACCATATGGTAGAGTTTTGTTAGGACTGGCTCTCCCAAGGCTGTCAGTAGTTCTAATGGAATGTTGTCTACTCCGGGGGCCTTGTTTCGACTCAGGTCTTTCACTGCTCTGTCAAACTCTTCACGCAGTATCATATCTCCCATTTCATCTTCATCTACATCCTCTTCCATTTCCATAATATTGTCCTCAAGAACATCGCCCTTGTATAGACCCTCTATATACTCCTTCCACCTTTCTGCTTTCCCTTCTTTGCTTATAACTGGGTTTCCATCTGAGCTCTTGATGTTCATACAAGTGGTTCTCTTATCTCCAAAGGTCTCTTTAATTTTCCTGTAGGCGGTATCTATCTTACCCCTAGTGAGATAGGCCTCTACATCCTTACATTTGTCCTCTAGCCATCCCTGCTTAGCCATTTTGCACTTCCTGTCGATCTCATTTTTGAGACGTTTGTATTCCTTTTTGCCTGCTTCACTTACTGCATTTTTATATTTTCTCCTTTCATCAATTAAATTCAATATTTCTTCTGTTACCCAAGGATTTCTACTAGCCCTCGTCTTTTTACCTACTTGATCCTCTGCTGCCTTCACTACTTCATCCCTCAAAGCTACCCATTCTTCTTCTACTGTATTTATTTCCCCCATTCCTGTCAATTGCTCCCTTATGCTCTCCCTGAATCTCTGTACAACCTCTGGTTCTTTCAGTTTATCCAGGTCCCATCTCCTTAAATTCCCACCTTTTTGCAGTTTCTTCGGTTTTAATCTACAGTTCATAACCAATAGATTGTGGTCAGTGCCCACATCTGCCCCTGTAAATGTCTTACAATTTAAAACCTGTTTCCTAAATCTCTGTCTTACAATTATATAATCTATCTGATACCTTCTAGTATCTCCAGGATTCTTCCATGTATACAACCTTCTTTCATGATTCTTGAACCAAGTGTTAGCTATGATTAAGTTACGCTCTGTGCAAAATTCTACCAGACAGATTCCTCTGTCATTTCTTACCCCCAATCCATATTCACTTACTATGTTTCCTTCTCTCCCTTTTCCTGCTCTCGAATTCCAGTCATCCATTCTGCTTTCCCTTCTTTGCTTAGAACTGGTTTTCCATCGGAGCTCTTGATATTCTTACAAGTGGCTCTCTCTTCTCCAAAGGTCTCTTTAACTATAGTTAAATTAACAGCATTTAAAATTTGGCATTACTTAAAGATTAAGCCATCTAGTGTACATTGGAAAAAAAAACACCCACTCACCCCACCCACCCGACTGCAGCTTTGCTTTTCCACTCTTCCTTCTTTCGGCATTTCTGGTCCCCCTTGAGATTTGACTTCCCATCAAAATGGTTTATGTAATGAGATCCATTTCGGGAAGAACTCCTTCCTTAGCATCTTCAGTGTGGGTTACTCTTGCTTCCTCTCCTTGTTTGTTGCCATAGCCTCTCAGCCATTTAAATTTCCACCACTCCTCCACAACCCCTGCTACCCCACTACATTCGTTGCTCAACTTTTTGGGGCTTCGGAACCCCAAGCAACAACAGCTGTGCCAGGTGGCCCTTGCGTTTGCTGTGTGGTGCCCACAGAGTAAGCCCTTGATTGGAGTAGGTGGTACCAGGGTGGATGCTCTGCATATGAAACGTACAAAGCTCCATGCATCTGGCTGCACTTCCATGGCCGTCTCTTCAGATAGGAACGATTCTGTGCTCCTACTTTTGCTTCCTCGACATTCCTGTCTCTGGTTGCTCCCTGGGATGAGAGCCAGTCTTGGCAATTTGAAGCGAAACTCTTTCCCCCTTAATTGGTTTGGTCCAGGACAGACAAAGCCCTTTGCCAGTACCGAACCTGTCTTTTTTTAAGGATACATAGGAGATAAGTTTGGTGAAGTTGACTCCTTTAATAAGATGTGATTTGGTTCCCTTCTGATCAGCTTCCTTTTGTGCTTGTGAGTGCTTAGGAGATATCCTAGTGAGCATTACTCCTCACCAGTCCTTGAATATGACACAGGACATTTTCTACAGGGCCTCTTCTTCAATCTAATGAGGACTCAGGACTAATCTAGTATTGTGGCATTCATTTCATCCAGGGAGCCCAAAGAGGTCCTAAGAACAATCATGTTGATACTGGCACTTTTATCCTGGCTTTTGAGTATACCCTTGTGAAAAAAGTCAGTTACAGTTTATCATTACTGCTTGATGTAGACGACTCCTGTTTTTGGCAACTGTGGCCACCCTGTCCATGTGGGGAGGCCTTGCACACCACCACCCGAGTGAGTGAACTGTTCCAGCCCATGTCTCATCGCTCCCCAGATTACTCAATCTATATAAAGGCAGGGAAGACTCAGGAATTAAAGACTCCCAACCATTTATCCTGAGGCACTATAGAAATTCGACCGTGTCCATCAGGCATCTCTAATGTCTACCGTTGCTACTGTGGAGTTCTTTTCTCCTCCTCTCTCTTCCATCCTGCCACCTTCCCTTTCCTCCTCCCTGATGGTTCCCATTCCCTCTCTACATGGAACTTCCCCTACTCCTTGGCCAGAGAAGAAACTCTCCTCTCCAGCCAGGGTCAGATCTGACATTTGTGCATGGATGTCACCCATCCTTACTGATGACACACTGAATCGGCACAGTGATTGATTCTGACCTGTTGGATGTCCATCTGGACTTTTGTACTGCTCTCCTCCAAAGGAGCTGTAATGGTTATTATCACCACCTTCTGGAATTGCAGCCTTTTCTGTCTCTTTGCTCTACTCTGTAGCTTGTGTTGTATTGCAGGAATCTCATATCATAGATGCTCAGTCACTGAATCTTTGTGGTTTCCAAGGCTTCTGCTGGAACTGGGTCAGCCCTTTGCAAGCCTAGAGTGGTGTCTGTACGTAGGTGTGTATGGACATTATTAGTTCCTAGGTTCCTCTTCAAACTGCACTGGAAGTGGTGGCCATTAGAATGTATTTGTACTCTGCAGTAACAGTATACAGACCTTATCTGCCCCCTGACTGGCCTCCTACACTTCCTTCAGTTTATGCCTGCCTCCAACAGCTCCCTCCTCAACCCTTCATTTTCTGTGGGGATTAGAACATCCATAAACCTCTATGGCATGGTACTACAATGACTGACAGAGGGAGGACTGTAGAAACATGCTGGCAAGGCTTGACCTTTCTTCTCAATACTGGAGCCCCCACAATAAGTGTCACACGACACTTTTTTGGCTGTTGATCATTCCATATGGAGCCCTGGATACACATTCCCTCCATTCAACAGGGCGTTCATGATGATTTGTGTGACCGGATTTTCTTATATTTTCTTCGGCGTCATTTGCCTGTGCGCCTTCCCAGGTGGGTCTTTACTAACACGGACTGGGGATGGCAGCCAAGGTAAAAGCACCCAACTGCTCCTCCACACGAAAGCATTGACGAATCTGTACAGAATTTGACTGACACCATCCTTTCAGCAGCTGCTTCAGCAATGCCTCCTTCCTCGGGTCTCCCTGATGGAAGACTGTGCCTTGGTGGACCCTCGAAATTGCTGCAGCTATTAAAGACTGCCATCTTGATCTCCATGTTACAAAACTGTCTGTGTTTATCCATCTCTCGAGCACCTCCTTACCTTTAAATGGCTTTGTGTCTGGGCCCTTTACCTAATTAAATTTTAGATATGGATTTGTTGGGAATGGTATGTTGCTGCCATAGAGCTACATACTCCCGCTTTGCAGATATGGGCAAAGATCAAGCAAATTTTTGGCCACTGTCCTACTACAGGTGTCTGGGTATTCCCTGAGCAGTGTTATCCTCACCAGCTCAGATACTGTCACTGAGGATTTTGCTCAGTGTTTCGCCCAGGCCTCAGCATTGGTCCACTATCCATCCAAATTCCATCATCTCAAACGCTGTCTGTAATGACTCAGTTTTCCCTGCTGTCGCCCGGAGCCCTATAATGCCCCGTTTAGCAAGCAGGAATTCGCCACTGTCCTTGCTCTCCATCGTGCCATGGCTCCAGGATCAAACCGGGTGCACATTCAAATGCTTCAGCATTTATCTGTGGCTAGCCAAAATCACATACTTGACCTTTTTAACCGTCTCTGAAGCTAGGGGAATTACCTTCCCAGTGGTGAGAAAGTGTAGTCATACCAATGTTGACATTGAGTTAACTGCCTCCTCAGGTGGACAGCCATTGTGCAATCAGTTTAACCATTGCCCCCTGCAAGTTACTTGAATGTATAATAAGTTGGAGGCTGTGTTGGATGCTCGAATACCAGCAGGCATGTTGGTTGCATCTCAAAGTTTTGATGCCTCAGCAATACCAACTGGTTTGTGGATCCCTCTACTCTGCTCGGGCTCTACAAGGCATTGGTCCAGTGCCATCTAGATTACAGGAGTCTCGCATATGGTTTGAGTATCACCTTTGACATTACAGATGCTACCTTCGTCAACCCTTGGTTTTAACTATCCCTAATTCTTTCTGCGCTCAAACAGTGTGTGCCCTCGGTGGTCTTTGTCTGGACCCTGTGTCATGTTGGGAATGAACTTGATGACAGGCTGGCCAAATTGGCTATGGCAAGCCGTCTCATGAGATCTGGTGTTAGGCCTTTGAACGGTATTAGTCAAGTTCTAAGGATTTAGAATGTGGAATGACATACTGTAACTTCACTGAACAACCTATGAGTGGTAAAAAAAAAGCACTCTGTCTTCAGGCCTCAAGTGGCCCATCGGGACCATCCGACTGCCGCGTCATCCTCAGTTAAGGATGTGGATAGGAGGGGTGTGCAGTCAGCACACCGCTCTCCCGGTCATTATGATAGTTTTCTTTGACCAGAGCCGCTACTATTCAGTCGAGTAGCTCCTCATTTGGCATCATGAGTCTGAGTGCACCCTTATGGGTGGTAAAGGACACTACAAATTCATGGAGGTCCTCCGTATGGGCCTCTTGTAGGTCTCCATCATCCTTTGCTGGCTGACATCGGCCATATTTGGCTGACTCATGATCATATCAGTCATGAGGATCCACTCAAATGTTGTTGTGCCCATTTAATGGTGGGCTTCGTTTTGATGGACTGTCATAACCTAGCTGCTCTGCGGCAGATACTTAATTTTCCTGACTCGCTACCCCTGGTGGTAGAGGATGATGCCTCAGTGGCTCATCTGGTTTTATGGTTTATTCGTGAAAGAGGTTTTTATCACTCTAAGGGAGGATGCCTCAGCCTTGTCAGCTCACTGAGGGGTTCGCAGGATGCCTTACCACCTATCTACTGACCAAGCAGTGACAGGTGGGCTTGGTGGTCTGCCCCAGCCGTCACCCTACCCGGTCTCTTGCTTTTCTTCCCCTTTCTTAAGTGTTCTGTTTTACTTGATGTTCTTCTGTGTTTTCCCGTGCTTCTCTAATCTCTTCTTGTCTATTTCATCAGTGTTTTCTGTGGGGTGCCACTGTAAGTGGCGGGAGGGTATGTTCCCCATCACACTTTCTACCTTTGGGGTTTTCTTTCCTTCAGTTTAGTGCACTAGGCCATGGTTTTGGTGACTTGGAATCCCAGGTAAGAGGGACCGATGATCTCATAGTTTGGTCCTTTCAATCGTTAAACCAGCCAACCAACCAACCTATGAATGGTCTCCACTCAACTGTACTTTTCATTTCCACTGCCTCATCTCTCTTCTAATTCTGTATCTATCCACCTCTTCTCTCTCTCTTACTGCCACTCCTCTTGCTGGCCATCAATATCTCCTCTTTATTTGGCTCCCATTGTTAATGTCTCATCACTCCCCCCCCCCCCCTCTCTCTCTCTCTCTCTCTCTCTCTCTCTCTCTCTCTCTCTCTCTCTCTCTCTCACACTCTCACACACACTCACACTCACTCACTCTCACTGTCTGTCCTACCATCACTGTCCTTTCTCTCTTCCACTGTCACTGTCCCTGCTATTGCATCCCAAAATTTTTGGTGAGGATAGTGGAATAGAGATGGAGGCAGCTGGTTCCCCATTTTTCTGTCAGTGTTTTAAAGAGGAACATATTTGCCTTTTTTGTACTCTAACAGGAATATTTTTCCTCTGGTGTGCTGCTTATATAAAGTGAATTCTATAGGTTGGTAAAGTTTAGACTCTTTATATACTTCGACACTTGTAAACTGCAAATAAGTATGCATAACGTAAGGTTAACACACAATCATGTGCTTTATATTGTTTCTGGATACTTTGCATACAGATCGCAATTCATCAATAATGCCTGGCTTTTGATTTGTATCTTAAGAGTAGAAATGTTATTTTATGGAATATGCAGTCCTATCAGTTTAACATAATTTTTGGATGTCACTGTAAGTTCTCTTTAGACATATTAAGACTATTTTCTTGCCCTGCCCCCTGCAGTACCACTTTGAATGTATTTGTGTAGGTGTGAAAATCACATTATACAGAGATTATATATAAAAACAAAGATGAGGTGACTTACCGAACAAAAGCGCTGGCAGGTCGATAGACACACAAACAAACACAAACACACACACAAAATTCAAGCTTTCGCAACAAACTGTTGCCTCATCAGGAAAGAGGGAAGGAGAGGGGAAGACGAAAGGAAGTGGGTTTTAAGGGAGAGGGTAAGGAGTCATTCCAATCCCGGGAGCGGAAAGACTTACCTTAGGGGGAAAAAAGGACAGGTATACACTCGCACACACGCACATATCCGTGTGCGAGTGTATACCTGTCCTTTTTTCCCCCTAAGGTAAGTCTTTCCGCTCCCGGGATTGGAATGACTCCTTACCCTCTCCCTTAAAACCCACTTCCTTTCGTCTTCCCCTCTCCTTCCCTCTTTCCTGATGAGGCAACAGTTTGTTGCGAAAGCTTGAATTTTGTGTGTGTGTTTGTGTTTGTTTGTGTGTCTATCGACCTGCCAGCGCTTTTGTTCGGTAAGTCACCTCATCTTTGTTTTTATATATAATTTTTCCCACGTGGAATGTTTCCTTCCATTACATTATACAGAGACATGCATCATGAAGTATTTTTGGTGGTTTCAGAATGCTTGTGATGACCTTGAACCTCTGGAGCATGGTAACAGATATTCAAGTAGTTTCGAACATTCCTGGCAATATCATCTTCATAACTTACAGTAAATATTTCGATGATATGCCATGAATAGAAAGTATAGGAATGCCTATTATCACAATTCTACTTTCTATACCCAAAAAGTCATGGTTTTTCGGAATTTACTCAGGAACTGCTCATTAACAAGTGTTACTTTTGTAAGCCACCTAAGGTCCGACCTAAACCAGACATAATGCAAGAGAACCAACCTATTTGTTGAATTTGCCCACTGGAGTAAGTATATAATGTTTAAATATTGATCCTATACTGGATAGCTACAGTATGCCCACCCTTCTGATAGTTACACAAGTGGTTGCTAGGGCAAGAGCTATCCAGAACTCTGGCCGCCTTTATCTCTGCAGTCAATAGAACCCAAGATGTGATGCCCTGAACAATTCCATTTTTGTGCACAGCTATTTGGAACATATCGCTGCTGTGCACTGTCGTACATGGACCGATATCATGTCAGCGGCTACAGCTGTTACTAGAATGGAATTCATTGGAAGTAGGTTGTTTCTGTTTGACAGCACATCTAGAACAATATTCTTTATATGGAAAGTCAAATTAGATCAGGCTTCAGTAACTAGCGGTTAACCAATACTAGTACACTGCTGCCCCCAGATTTATTACATGAACATTTTTTGAAACTCTCTGATTTTGCATTGTGCCGCTGAAAACTGTGTATTTCATGTTATTTTCCACTTTGTTTATACGAAATGTTCCTGTTCCTCATTATTTGCTATGGGACAATTTTCACAAAGTGCAGTGGGCAAAACACATATTGCCAGCCGACTTCCTGCTGTTAATCTTAGCCAGGGAATGCCTAACATGTGTCGCAGTGTCACTTGAAAAATGTAAACTAACACATACTTGTAATCACAGTACCATATGGTGTCCTGTAATTATAAGTAACACAATACTACTTTTGCTCCAGTTAAAACTTCCAAAATGCCAAATTTTATACGCTTTGTTTTGCTGTTTTCATTTGTGGATGACAGGATTTGTTTGTAGTTTCAGGAAACAAATAAGCCTGGTGGTTATGAAAAAAGAAGGAAAATCTTGATATTTTTACCAACTTTACTCTTCCAACAACGAACATTTTTCTTTCACTTTGTTCCCAACTGTGTCGTCAGTTTCGCTTGTATCAACCGTGTGACAGTGGGAGAGTCTGCAATAATAACTAGACAGTGAAATTATTAAACAATACTGCGGATTTATAAGTTACATATGCTACACATCTGATTATATTGACAGAAGTAAACATTCAGTTCATGCATCTAACATATTGTACCCTTCATTTCATGTGACACTTTGTCGTAGTTTGGACATTTTTTGTCACATTCATTTTGACTGTTACTATGAAATTTGTTTCAGGCCCTGCTGAATACCTCTGCTAATCCCAAGACAGCAAAGAAGAAGAAAAAGAAGGCAGAAAAGGCAATTTTAAATGACGCGCCTGTAGAGGTTGAGGGAGAAGCATAACATTTGTGCTTTTTTAAAAAATGTGGCTTGGATAATTGGTTCCGTGAACTTCAAAGAAATTTGTTCTGGACTTCGAATCGTGGAACGAGATTACCACTGAGCACTTTTAGTGTCAATCTTCCTGGACATCTGTTAGTTGGAGGAGATATGTACTTGCTTTTTGCCCTTCCTTTAAAGAAAAGAGAGAAATTGTTAACGTGTTGTGACGTTAAAATCTAACCTCTAAACTCCTTCAGCCTTCTGTTTTTGTATGTGTGAGTGTGACGAAAAGAAAAATCCATTACATCAGAAACTGTAATGGTTATGTGCAGTGGCTTTCCTGCGAAAGCTAATAAAGTTTTATTTTATTCTGAAACGACAGCGAGAGTTCTCGTAGTTGTGTGCATATTTTGTTTTCAGGCAGTTGTGTGCGTAATAAATCTGTCACTTTTTACAAACTGTTGAAACAGTGAAAAAATTACTTTGTCCCAGAAACTTCGGTGGACAGGAGTCTTCTTGTTTTTCTTTTAGACAAGATAAAATAACGATGTGATATCGATATAGGTACTCGATGACATGAATTCACATTAGGCACTTGTCTTTCCAGGGAAGCGTAGCATGGAATGTGAAATTTGGTTACTGCCTGTAAATAATAATGATACAAGGATTTTTTTTATTTTTCATTATGCTTCATTTACACTGTAGTATGCTTGATGTACTTTTTTCCTGTTGTGTGTACTTACAGAATTTCGGGTTAACTGAGAGTGTGTCTATGTGGAATGTATTTTCTTTTTAAGAATATTGCTCTGTACAACCATTAGATAAGTTTGTGGACACTAATGTAATTAAAGTATTACTATTTTTCAACTGAGAAAAATGCTCTCAGGAGGAGATAGCCTATTGAATTTGAAGATGTGTGCAAGTAAACGAGCTAATGGTACCTCCAGCCCAGTCAGATTTTGCAACATATAATAGGAGCCTCATGCACAATAAGTGATATTGACTAATTATTTGTTATTTCTTGGTTAGGTTTTGGTTTGAGATTTGTGCGATCTCTTAGTAATATGTGATAGTTTGAGTGAGTCATAAAAAAGTGCTTGTGTTGGAATCCAAATAGTTGTATTTTTTAATACCAGAAAACTAAATTTCTTTTGAGGAAGAGAGATTTGATTAAATGTTGTCTGTGTTTAATTTTTTATCACATGTGAACTGCTATATTTTCTTGTAAAGAATCCTCTACCCAGTCCTCCCTACCCTAGCTCCACCCCCCCCCCCTCTCTCTCTCTCTCTCTCTCTCTCTCTCTCTCTCTGTCTCTCTCTCTCTCTCTCTCTCTCTGTCTGTGCATTCTGAGTTCTCTAAATGATCCATAATTTCATGCTTGAACTGTTCCTAATACTCACCCAATCATAACATCACATAATTTTCCTCTTAATCTGTGGCATTATGTAAAATGTGTTTTGAAAAGGTGACATACAAATGTACAAACAGGGAAGTCATAAGTCATGCAATTAATCACTGTTCTGTAAAAGTATATTCTTTGTGGAGGGAACAAAACACTGATAATTATCTTGAGAGTAGAGCTAGTGCTGAAATATTTTTCCAGTCAACCAGTGTCACGATTCACAACAATTTTCATTACTCACTTTACAGTCTTGTGCAGCAAAAAGTGTTTTTTGTGTCAATGTGAGCAGGAATAATTTGGTTTTATATTTTGGTTATTGTATGTATGTGTGTGGGGAAAGGAACATACAGTGCCTCACAGCTTTGTCAGTATTTTTGTTTGTATGAGCATAAATGTGAAATAACAAACACACTGACAATCAAATACATCATCTTAAAATTATAATAAAGAAACATGACTGCTAGTTGACAGAAATACAAACTTTGTTTCATTTCCAGAGTTCAGCATGGGATTTCGCACATTATTGTAATGATGACCTATGCAGATGATAATGAGAAGCAAGAGGAAAGATGTAAATTTTTGGTATGTCATTTCAGCTGTTAGTTGGGTGACAACTTTTAATACAGAATCTTGTGTTTCTGGGACACACAATTGTGACTGAACATGACTCCATCAATAGGAAAAGGCAAATGCCAGGACAGGTCCTATAGTTACCTCACAGGAAAAGTGTGTATTGATCCTTGTCAGTAGTTGGTGTGGTTTGATAAAAATCAGATTTTTTGTCTGTTGTATATTGAAGTGAAAACTGGAGCAACCAGTAAGTGAGCTGAAACAACATCCAATCCAGTGCTGAAACCCCCCCCCCCCCTCTCTCTCTCTCTCTCTCTCTCTCTCTCTCTCTCTCTCTCTCTCTCTCTCTCTCTCTCTCTCTCTACCCCTCCCCTGTCATATATCACAGCAATTGAAGTAGTGGTGCTGTTCTACTGCAGATCATCTTCACTATCAGTTGCTATCTTCCTTATGGTTGGTGAAATGGCATAAAAGATCATTTTTGGTGGCAATTCCTTTAAGGAAAGAATCAGCTTATGGTTTCACATATTGCATAAATTTCTCATTTATACCAATGTGTTATTCCTTACATTAAAGAGTCAGCTGGTGGTGTACTACTGCATGATTAAAAGTTTAGTCAGTCCCTTTGCAGTTTCCTATGATAATGGTGTCATGTAGAGTTAACATAATATGCCCAAGTAAGACAAATGCACTGGTTACTTGTCACCAGTTGCACTCTTCACATTTATAGATATGCTATTATTAATAAGCATGACACTGACTATTTTGTAACAAATTTCAATAGTTGCCTACTTGCACATAAAAAATATGTAAAATAAGGAATGGCAGCCACTCATTTATATTTTGCTCCATGCATTTGTTCACTGTAGATGAGTGATTGCCTTTTCCTTGTTTTAAGCATTGCTACATCCAGGAATTTCTATTATTGTTAAAGCATTGCTTCCCAATGTGGGCTCTGTAGCTCACTGGAATATGCTCGACTACCCAGAGGCTCCTTCCATTAATATTGTAGACAGTTGTACCTCGTATATAGCTGGCAACAATATGGTAGTACATTTATCTATGAAAACTGTCATTTATTTAAAGTATAATTAGGACATACCTTGCTCAATTCTCCAAGGCCTCTCACACATGATGGGTACATCAGGAAGCAGGCTGTGGATCAGAGAGCTGAAGTTCTGCTCAGTTAAGTCACTTCTGTAGAATTACTTTTAAAACATTTCCCATTGAGGTGACAGTTTGTTACCACAGTTGTTTAGAAGAAACACCAAATATAAAATAGGAAGAATTGGCGCCACTAAGAAATTGGTTCTTTTTAAGTTAGTTTTCCATTGGCTTCAAAATACACTTTGAGCAGATATTACACAAATGTGAGACTCAAGGTGGCTGATACTGAGGTAAGCAAAATATAGTGTGTAAAAACATAGTATTATACTATGTCAAGTTAGAAATAGGATGTCAGTAAAAAAGAATACAAGTAGAAAAGTCTTTGAAGTTCAACAATTTATTTTCCAATTCTGTAAAATTGATACATTGGTAATGGCTCGAATGGACACAAGGGTGGACTGCATGTTGGTTTGTTTCCCAAGTCAAAATCCTTAGTGTATGTTCTACATAATACCAAACTTGCGATTTTTTTTAATTTGTCTGTGAGGTTTGGTACAGTACAAAATGACCAAATCTGTATTTGTGCAATGAAATGCTTTACATGAAAAAAATTGCAATTTGCATTATATTTAGATATGTACAGATGATCATTAGTAATTGACTGTATGGTGAAACTGCATGAACTGTGATAAGCATTGAAAGGCCAGTTGAAAGTGGCTCAGTGCTTCCCATTTGAAGGTTTCAAATTAACTCAGAACAGCAGTGATCCACCTAATTTATACAATGGAGATAGCGAATGGGTGATCATCTGGTTGACATGTGAAAGGTTAAATTTGAAACTGCCATAATTTAACACAGGAAAAATGAAAATAAACAAATATTGAAAGTAAAGCTACTTCAGATGATGCAACAGACTAACATTGGTGTGGTCTTCAGTCTGAAAACTGGTTTGGTGCAGCTCTCCAAGCTACTCTATCCTGCAACCTATGCTGCCGAAATATTACAGTAGAAAACCCGGGATGGAATGACGACTATTTTATGAAAAGGATAGATGTCAAATGCAGACAGGCAGAACCACTGTTACACATTTTACCTTTTGGCTGAAGGCCATCTTCACAAGTAGAAAAATGCAAGCAAAAGGGGAGAAATATCAGGTCAGGATTAAAGGAGAGCGTAGTGCAGTTGTAAGTGTTCGAAGAGATGTGGGAACAGGATAGGGAGGATGCTGGGTGCAGTCAGGAGATTTTTGGGGGGGGGGGGGGGCGGCGGTGAGTGAAGTGGATAAGGGGAATAAGACTAGTTGGTGTGTTGGTGGAATAGAAGGCTGTTTAGTGTGGGTGCAGGGAAGGATATAGGTGGACAACAGTAATGTGGGATATTTTGCAGGTTGAGTTCCCACCTGCACAGTTCAAAAAGCAGAAGGAAGAAACCAGATGGTGCTGGTTGTACAGCAATCACTGAATTGAGGAACATTGTCTTGGGCAGTATGTCCAGCAACTGGGTGTTCAAGCTCTCTCTAGGGCACAATTCGTTGGTGGCAATTCATTATGATAAGAAGTTTGTTGCTTGTCGGGCCCACATAGAATGCAACACAGTAGTTGCGTATTAGTTGGTGGCTCAAACGCCTTCTTTCACAGGTAGCCCTTCCTTTGATGCCTGTGACTGGACTGAAGTAAGTGGTAGTGGGTGAACCTATGGGGAACTTTCGCCGTTATCATCGCTGATTCGTGGGGTGGTGCATTATTCTGGCAAAAGAACACTTTTTTGTGTGCCAACCTTGATCTTTTTTTCAGCCAATGCAAGTTTAAAACGATCCAACAGTGAAGCACAATAGGGTCACAAAAACAGTAGCCATCACCTTACCAGCTGAAAGAATGGTCTTTGGCGTCTCCTGCACAGTTTCACCAGTTTTTGTACATTGTTGTGACTGCTGTTTCGACTCTGGTGTGTAGTGGTGGATCTAGGTTTCATTAGTAGCCACAAAACAGTCTTGTGGATTGTGGACATTACTTGACATTGTGTTGAAATGTTGTGCTGGATGCACTTATGGTTGACTGTGAGCAGTTGTGGAACCCACCTTGCATATAGTTTCTTCATAGTCATTATGCACTCGCTCAGGTGAGATTACTACTGTCTCAGCAGTCTCACGAATTTTTATTTGGCAGTCTTAAATTACAGATTTTGTCAGTGATTTCCTTTGTGGTAACCTCAATGGGTTGGCTGGAGTGTGCTTTGTCTTCTAGTGCTTGTCCAGTGATGTTTAATTTCATTAACCCAAAAGTACATGGTCTTCAGTGACAGTGCAGACCCTGCATGAACATCTAATTCTGTTTTGATTTGTGCGGCAGCCGACCCCTTCAGATGAGTGTTTATGATAACACAAGACACTTGTTTTCTCCGTTTTCAAACAATTGACACACTGACCAGTTCAGATGGCTGTCAACAATGAACTGCATGCTATACATAATTGAAATTCCTTATATGATCTGTGAACCATGGTGGCAGATAGTCCATTCTTTTGTGGAAATCTACTGCCCTCATTGGTCATGGTGACAAGGAAGGTGGTTTTAATGTTTGGAGCCAGTCGGGTGTTAGTAAAGCGTTAGATAGCAGAAAGGCCATGAGCAATGCAGATATTAGTGTTAAGGAATGGAGCATCAGTGGTGACGAGGGTGCTGGGTGGTAAAGGAAGAGGAACTATGGAGAGTTAGTAGAGGATATTATCTTTTATATAGCAGGGAAGATTACAGGTAACAAGCTGAAGGTTGGTCCATGACAGCAGGGGTTCTCTCAGTGGGAGCACAGTCACCAGTCACAGTGGGGGCAACCTAGGTGGTTAGGTTGATGCACTTTCGGAAGCTTGTAGAAGGTAAGAGTGTGGGGAATGGCAGGTGCAAGGAGAGGGATAGACTATGTGAAGAGGTTCTGGGATGAGGCTAAGGGTTTGAGGAGACTGGCGATCGTCTTGGATTTCTGGAATGGGATGACCATAGCACTGTTTGCAGGTGGACAAACCTGACAACTGGAAGTCTTTCCACTAGGTAATCCCTGTGGTTCAAAACCACAGTGGAGCCTTGGAGCCTTTGTCGGCAGGTAGAGTTACAAGGTTAGAATTTGTCTTTTAGGTGGTGGGTTGTGGTTCTTTCTGCGGGTGTTTTGGGTCGAGAATGTTGGTGAGGCAAGGTTTGCTAAGTTAAGAAATTCTGGAATGTTAAATGGGGTGATTTGGGATGGAGGAGTGAATGCAGTCAGGCAGGTTTCAACGATGTCTTTGGGATGAGTCTGGTAGGGTTGGTTGGTGAATAAAATGTGTCCCTGTAGAGACAGGGAGAAGGAAAAGTGGTCTTTAACCTGTACACTATGACTGAATTTGGGAGTTGGACAAAAGTAAGGCCTTAGGAAAGGACTGATACTTCTGTGGGATAAAAGCTTTTACAGGGTAGGTTCATGGCCATGTTTTGGGTCTGTTTAGGTTGTGGATTCTACAGGGTGTTTCAGAAGTGATGGTCAGTATTCAGGGATGATAATTCCAAACAGTCAAGTAAAATGGTCTCTAAAATGCATATCTTAAGAGATATGGGCAGCTCCTGAGCTTCAATACTGTGAAGCAAATCTCTTCTGGGATGAGCCTTTCCATGTTTTGAGACGTGGTAGTATGGACCAAAACAAGGAAAAGTCCAGTAAACATGCTCTAAAATGCATACCTTAGCAGTTTTTTGAGCATGTGTTAACTGGACATTTTTTCCTTGTTTTGGTCCATACTACCACACCCTAAAATATGGAAGCAAAGGGCTTGCAGTAGAAGAGATTTGTTTCACAATATTGAAGAGCAACAATATCTCATAGCTCTTAAGGTACGCGTTTTAGAGCCCATGTTTACTCAACTTTTTTTGTTTTGAATGATCAGTCCTGTCATATCCCTGAATATTGAGCACCACTTTTGAAACACCCTGTATATGATGGTGGGAGTATATGAGGGTGTGGCAAGTAGGTCTGTAAGTCAGGGTTTGCCAGCTATAAGGGAATGTGGAGGAGATTGGGAAGCTGCTGTAGAGATGGTAGTCCAAGGTAGGGATAGGAGAGATTTTTGAGATGGTGTTGTTGTAACTTTGCAGAACCAGAGAATTTTACATGTAGAGAGGAGGCATTGGAAAAAAGTTTGGGACTATTCACAAGGTTTTGCAGGAATAGGTTGGTGAGGGCCGTGGACTGGTAGAATTTGAACAGATATGGGTCCCTGTGGAAGGAGGTGTTGCAGCCGGAGTGGGTAATTTGAAGAAAGGACCATTTGGGGAGATTCTATGAGCTTAGCAACAATGCAGGAACAGTATGGAGGCTTGGGTTCTGTCTAGGAACGAGTAAAAAATATGTGGGAAAAATCATAAAAAGGCAAAAACAAACTAAAATCGTTAATTGATGACATCTTTGTGATCGGAACTGAAGGCACCCTACCACATTCCTGCAGAATTCAAATACCTTCTCCCCCATTCACTTCACTTCACCTGGTCCTGCTCAATGGAAAAAACCATATTCCTCAATCTTGACCTCTGACTCAAAGATGGCTACCTCTGTCCATATCAAACTTAACAACCACCACTTCAACAGCTGTCACCCATTCCATACCGAAAAGTCCCATCCATACAGCCTAGCCACTCATGGCCAAAGCACCTGTAGAGATGAGCAGTCCCTCTCTAATTGTGGCCTTCACAGACTGAAAATAACCTTCCAACCATAGACAGAAAAAGATCTCCCTTGCCTTATCTCTAGAGTCACCTAATATCTCTGAATCACATTCTCTGCCAAAGTTTCGACAACCTCTTGTCGTGCCCTGAGATGAGTAATATCATACCCATTTTCCTTCGCACAGTGCTATTCTGCCACCCACTGAACCTTCGCAATATCCTTGTCCATTCTTAATCCAACCTGGTCCCAACCCTCTTGCGTCATGGCTCCCGCCACTGCAATAGACTTACATTCAATACTTGTTTCATACATCTCCCACTACCACCTACTCCACTCTGGGCACGGCTATAATCTATCCCATCAAAGGCTGGGCCACATGTGAAAGCAGTCATGTGATCTGCAAACTAAGCTGCAGCCACTGTGCTGCTTTCTACATGGGCTAACTGACAAGCTTTGTCTTCTGGAAAACCCAGTTGCTGAACATGCTTCCCAACACAACATGCTACACTTCAATGACTGCTTTACAGCCGGTGCCATCTGGATCCTGCGCATCACCACCAGCTTCTCTGAACTCCACACGTGGGAGCTCTCCTTGTGGTACCTTACGTTCCCGTAACAGACCTGACCTCAGCCCTTGCCAGTACCTATCCCCTTCCCCTTTCTCACTCCAGCATTACACAGTCTTCTATTCAACCGGTGCACCCGACAGTCTTTATCCGGTCCTTTACTTCTCTACCTTCCCTCCCCATCCCCCAAAACCTCCTGACTGCACTTAGCAGCCCTACCTTGTCCCCACCCCATCCTTTTGTGCTCCCATAAGCAGCACTAGACCTTCCCCCTGCCTGCCCAGCCTCCTCCTTAACCTCATCATTCATAGATTGCTTTCCCCATCAGACGTAGTTGCTCGCAGTCTGTTTTCGTGTGTGTGTGTGTGTGTTTTCTCCTTGAGCTGGCCTTTCTGCCGAAAACTTAAATGTATAGCAATTTTTTTGTTGTGCCATTCTCTCAACATTTCGATATAGTGAGTACTGACTGCAATATTGGCATCCCCCACTTGGTTCTTTGATCTCATGAGAGATGAGACAAGACTTGGCTGTTTCTTCTCATTTCTCCCTGACATCAAGGCTTAATGTCTTTTATTTCCGAGTGTGAGGTTAACAATAATTTTAATCTTATTAACACTTTGACAGCAATGGGTTCATAATAATTAGACCCAATTACTGGATCTTTCTTCTCTGGCAATTGGAAAGTTGGTCTTCTTCACTCCCAGTCAAGTTTGTAATCATTTATTGTATTTTGGCTTATTAAGTTTATTATTTTCAATACTGGTTAAGAGCTGTAATGTTTGTAGTCCGTATTCCATTGTTGCAATGCTACAAAGACTTTCATGTTATTTTTTATGAAGGTAGTGTACTTCAAATTTTGTTTGAAGGGTGTTGAGTATGCTTGTATAATTGGTTATATAATCTTGTGATGTTTTCCTTCGGTTCCTAGTTTGGTTCTGTGCCACGGTTCGGTCAGAGGAATAGCCTGTTTTTGCATCTGATGTCAGCTGCTGGGCTTTTGTTTCAGTTGGTTGAGGCCTCTCTCTGAACTGGTCTTATGACTGTTGTTCCTTTGTTGTACTGTGCTTTGCATCCTTGCTCTTCATTGGTAAATTTCTAAGGACTTCTTGATGTTTTGGGCATCCTCTCCATGAGGCCATGTGATCTTGTTTGGAATCTGATTTGGGTGTCCTTGCAGGGGGGTTGTCTACACAACACTCTCATCATACAGGGAGGTGAAATTTTGCTGTAAGCTCAAATAATTTTTCTTTTTTTAAGTCTTCCTTTGGGGATATAATCTCGTACCCAATCCCTCCTGCGTGCACTATATTGGAGTCCATGAAATATTTTATCTTTAGAAAGAGTGATGATGTATATATAAAGTGGTATCAGCTCTCCTGCTTCATCTGTCTGTCTGTATTTGTATGCAGACTGTCACTGTATGGAAGCCTTTTTCCCTTCTTGCTTTTGTTTTATATCCCCCCCCCCCCCCCCCCCCCTTCCTTTCATCTGACTTATGCTGTCACATATTGAGTGGCGAATCTGTCATCTTCACTAAAAATTTAGTTAGAAAGGTGTGTTCATATTCAGTCAAGTGTACTTTGGAAAACAGCTGAACGGTCTGTAATTACAAATCATTACAATAAAAAAGAGCAAATAAAATAATTTACACTCCTCTTTGTGCCCAGCATCAACCAATTAACTTTTTGTCAACTGCTGGGGAATTATGCTCAGTGATTCTCAAATTTCAACAGATGTTGCATGATTTGCATGCATTTCAAATCAACAGAGAAATAACCACGAATGTTTCATTGCAGCATTTCCTCACTTAATTTAGTGAATGCAGCTTTGAAAACTGCTCATAATAATTGTTGGAAATGTTACTTTATGAAGGATTTTCCGTCAAGGAGAGGAACATTCTCAAATATCACTAGAGTTTTCCATGTTTCTTCTCAACTTTTGTTTTATAATGTAAGTTAGAAATATTGAAGTCATGAAGAGAGCATTTGAAGGTATGCTGCTGAAAGTAGAAACATTGAAAAAAATTAAACATCACTTAGAAAATTCATTTATGGAAGACTTCAATTCCTTATCAACCTTAAAATGTGTACCTAAAATTTTCTGTGAAGAGTTGTTTGAAATTAAAGATAGTCAGAGGTGGCCCATGTTTATCATTCAAAGTTACGGAGAGATCCATTTCGAGAAATTCTCAAGTGGCAATTGTGTTGGAAGAATTCGTGAGGGGGGGGGGGGGGGGGATACTAATTATCTGCTCCTTTGACAGCTGATGTAGTGAAAGAATTTTTTTGGATATTCTGAAAAACAATTCAATCTTGAAAAGGACAAACTTGATTTCTTTATGGTGATTAACTGAAAGTGCAAACCATGACTTCAAGGTTCATGCAGAAGCTGTTATGCATGTCTCATGGAAACGCTGCAGTTGAAAAAGGCTTTTCAGTTAAAGTTTTAGTTGAAAACTTGGGAAAAGATACAACTGTTACAGAAAGAAGTGTGTACAATGCAATATAATCGTTAGGGGGTTTACTTAATAGTGAGAAACAACCAAATGCGAACATTACACAATCAGTAATAATATCTGTGAAGAATGCTTAATCAAAAAGATTAGATGCCTTAAAGAAATTTCATGGAAATGAAGTGGTCAGTCTCAAAAGAACAGTTCAAGAAATAAGAGCTCAAAAATAAGTGAATATTGAAAAGGCAAAAGATAGTAGTTTTAGGTGTTGAAATTTCGAGTTTTAGCTAAGAAACTTTACACTGAATCTTTTACTGTGAAGTTTAACTTGACATGAATTTTGTATGTTCAAAATTGATATATTGTCTCAAGGACAACTGTAAGTTTTCACTGCATTACTATGTTAAAACAGTTTGTATTTTAACTGATGTGATGAAAAATAATCAAGTCATACATAGTTCCATTTCAACCACTTTTCAGGTTCATGAACTGTTTTTGTCCCTGTACCGCACATTTTCAAGACATCATGAATGTAATTAAAGAGGTAATAAAAATCATGAATCTGGTCCTTTGAAAGTCTGTACACCCCCTGTAAACCAATTATCAAGAACTCCATTGTCCCCTTGCACATAATTGTCTGTGGGGTAAGTAGCTTAAATTGTCAGAATGGAGTGAATGAACTGAATTAGTCCCCATGCTTAGAGCCATTGAATACTGCCCCACACAGACAGGTCGCAAATGAGTTTGATGTTTGGCGAAGTTTTGTGCCCACTTCAGTGAATTGTAAATAAGTCTTTATAAGACAGTTTTTATACGTGGTTCAGTATGAATAGTTTGTGCCAGGTGACAAATGGTTTTCTGGGCAGGGGTAGGGAGTTTGATTTTGGAAAAGTTTTACATCAGTCCACTTTGTCAGTGGGCATAATTTGTTTGCAAATACAAAATTCTTGTGTACAAGCATTTGATATTAAGCTGAGTGCTCTGACTTAGGGACATCAATATGTAAAATTCTTTACACTTACTTAGTCTGCTGTGGAAATCAAACCACCTTGCCACGAAATAAGACCCTGAAGCTTCATTGGCCATTTGAAACAAAGTAGAGGAGAGGTCATGTAAAGTCAAGACATATTACAAGGCTGACTAGAAAAATGAATACATGCATGTCCTGAGAAAACCCTATTAACAAGTTATAATAATGTATTGTGGCTAGGGCCTCCCGTCGGGTAGACCGTTCGCCTGGTGCAGGTGTTTCGAGTTGACGCCACTTCGGCAACTGACTGACTGAGTGAAGTAAGTTTCGCCATTAGGCTCTGCTGTGGCCGGCAGCCTTGTGGCAGTAAATGTGTTATGTTAGAACTCTCAAATATGAATTTTAAGATAATTTTGACACCTGTTGAGATACTTTCTCATATGTGCACACCCTCACTTAGTTCAAAATTGGTGTCTTAAATGAACATGAATACCTAGAGTGTTAATATGAAGAAAACAAAGTTGACGATAGTCTTACAGAAAAAGGGGAAGTAAATGAAGATGAGATGGGAGATACACTGCAAGAATTTTACAGAGCACTGAAGGAGAAAGTCGAAACAGTTCCTTGGAGTAGATGACATTTGCTCAAAATACTTGAAGTCCTTGGGAGAATTGGCCATGATGAAACTACTCTAAATCGTATGCAAGTTACGTGCACTTAGGTCTTAAAGTAGTGCTGAAAGATGTGAATATTCGTGAACCACCAGATTAACACATTGACTGCTGCACACTTAGTGATGGATGGTTTATAGTCGGGCAACGTACACAGTGTTATGCGAGACACACTGCTGTGGCTGGTGGTGGCCATATGAGAGAGAGAAGTTATGCAGGGAAGAAGAGGCTTGGGCGGAACAGACTGGAGTGGAGCATCAAACTAGTTTGGACGGAAGACCACAACAACGTTGTTAAATGTTAACAAGGAGATGGCTGGAGTGCGTGCTTACTATTATGTGATAGATGTACTGTGTGGTATATATACTTCATGTCCTGTGGAACACACACAAGATATGGTGACATTTACTCTGTCTGCAACAACTTATTTTATTTACCTTACCTATATTTGTTGGCATAAGTTGATCCCTGACAGTCCCAGCAGGCTGAGTGCAGGAGCTTCTCAGGCCTACCTCTACCAATAATGTAGCATGATTTTGGAAACGTGTCTGTGGCAATGCCTCAGTGTTGTCCAGCTATGTTGCCAACTACTGTTTTGCCTGAAGCCAATAGCACTTTGCAGTTGGAAGTTGGCAACATAACTGCGAGCTGTCGGAGTCGTCTTATGCTGCTTTAACTATAATTATATACATACTCACCATAAGATATTAGAGGAGTTCCAATGTTATACCAAACTTCACTTGCATGTCTGAAAGAACAGACTTTGTTTGATGACCAACTACTGCACAAAATAATTGGAAATATATTTGCTGACTGAATTCTTTGACACAAGCTGTAGTTGTTACAGACCTACTATCTTAGGTATAGATGAACTATCTATTAATGATGTGTAATTTTGTGCCAGATTGAGACTCGAACTGTGGTTTCCTGTTTATTGCAAGTGGTCGCTCTGACCATCCATGCACTCTCCACGGAACTATCCAAATGTCCATGTTACATTCTCTACATCCTTGTCCATTACATTTATCGCCTAATGTTCTCCAGCATTATTAATTGCATTCCTGCACCAGGGTACAACAGACATTGGTTAGGGAAGTGTTAGTAATATTTATCATATTAAAAAGCAAGTTATGCTAATCTGTCATGGGCTGAGATTAAGATTGACAAACATGTTCTCAACAAATACAAACTAAGTTACTAGCTCACCACCTGGTTTTAATGTTAGTGGGAAGGGTGGTATCTAATGTTATTCCAGGAATGGTGCATTTGTGACATGTGGCTCACACACTCATTTCAGAATAGCATATTTAGTTTTTATTTATCAGATCAAACAATGGAAAATCCAGGATGGAATAATGACATTATTATGAATAGGATCGATTGCTACTCAGCATAAACGGAAGATATTGAGTCACTGACTGTTAAACAATTGAGTGTTTGGCCAAAAGGCCTTCTTATAAAGTAGACAAAACAAACAAACACACACACACACTCTCTCTCTCTCTCTCTCTCTCTCTCTCTCTCTCTCTCTCTCTCTCTCTCATGCAAACACCCTTTGTGGGCAGTATGTTTGTGGCACAGATATAGCTTGGATCTGTTGCTTCTTAGGTCTGTAATACAGAATGTGCTGGCATCAAACTGCAGGAAATAAAATGCTTTCTGTAATGGAGCTTGAGAATCTTAAGATTTTGCATGTAATCAAAACAATCGCTCCGCATGCTCATTTTCTGCACACTTTGCTGCATCCATCTTTAAATAGAATTTTTTACTCATTTTATGTACATGGTTACTCTGAAACCATTTTTGCTTCTCCCATAAAATTTAACAAAACTGAGCAATAAAGTTTTCATTGCCTACCATTGAAATATCCGTTTACAGCCACCAAATGCATAAATTAAAATGTTTATTGAAAACCCTTAAATCCACTCCACATGACTCTTTCATATGCAGATGTAACTTAGGGAACAGTTCATATACAGTTTTTACAGACAACTCTGCATCTAAAAAATATGCTTATTCACTAGGATAATGCGAGATCCTCTATGAGAATGTTTTAATATGCTTCTCAATTATCGATAGGCCCACCTGGTGCGTTGGATTACTTTAAGTAGCATATCATCTCCTGTTATATGGTTGAACATTACTTTTTCACAGTTACAAATTCATTAGTTTCATTTGTAACGTCAAAAAGGCTGCAAAATTATGTCTGTCTGCAGGTTGGAAAATACCTATTTGCACACCTCCCACCCAGCATGTCTAGTCAATATGTGAAATTGCGAATTACATGCTCTTGGCTTAGGCTGGCGATTGCTTTTCCCGGGTCTTTCGCGCATCATGCCCTGCAAGACACCTATGTTGTGTGTTTTTACTTTCAAACTCATGAAATTTTCTGAAAATGTCTATCAGCTTATGTTAAGAAATCCTTTTGGAACACAGTATCGTACAGCTGAAATATTAATACACAAATATATATGCCTTCTGACAGAAATAATAATAACACTAGTCCGGGACCCACATTATTGCAAAGAACACAAAAAAAACGGTATGCTTGTAAAAGCATTAATATGTATAGAGCACGTGTGATTTTTTTGTACTGAAGCTGCATCTATGCTTCACGAAGACTCCCCTGCATATAACTCAGTTTTGCCAAAAAGTGGGCTTGTGTTGTTTTTCCAGTTACTGATTCTTATAATTTTCTTTATATCTGTGATAGTACTCACATAACTGTGGATTAGTGCAACACTTCTGCTGCATAGAACTGAAAAATTTAAGGGTCTGTGAAGGCTTTCTAATACCCACAGTTGTCAATCTATCTTCCTTAGCTGCTGCAGTAGGTATGGAAATGTCGCCACAAAAATTAATTTAAGTGATGTACAAAATTTACAGAACTTCGTGTCTACAAGGCTTTTCATATACACTTCACCCCCGTCTGATTTGCCGATGCTCTAAAAGAGTACGAAAATCTTGCGGTTTTACTGAACTTGTCTTCAGCTTTATCATCTCACAGTAATGATCTGAAATGCCATGACCTCTTACATATACTTTACAATTAGGTCTGCCAAGAAATGATGTGAGTATAAAATCTTATCACATATTTTTTCCATTTATCAAACTCAACATGAACAAGGTTCTGAAGTCTTTTGCAACATACAGTAGTCGTTGGGTAAAACAATCTCGCTTAATTTGAAACATCAGATTCCAATAACAATAATAGCCTTCATTATCAGGTTTGGTTAAATCCATGACGACAATTTGTGCAGAAAGTTAAGGAACATCAGGCTGTTCAAAGATAGTGGTTTATTATTTTCTCTCTCCTTTCACCCCAGGCTACAGATAACTTTATGGGAGATAATTTATATATGCCAACTCTTCCTACATAATTTGTGAATTACTAAGCACAGCATTCTCTCCTCAATCATTCGTAACACTATGACACAATGTTTTTCATTCCCTTGCTTTTTTTCACTCCTGCTTCATATGAAAGTTTGGACCACTATTCACATATTCAAAGACAAATTTCCATAAACTTTCTATTTATTTTGTAATAAAGGATTTTTTAATTTAGGAGGCTTCCATCTGAATGTGACAACAGTTTATTTTACACTTTGACTATTTACAAGACGAAAATTAGAAATATCACTCTTTCTTGTCAGTGCTATGTGCCTGCTGATTGGTCTGCTGGCTGCTGGACAACTGTTCTCTGAGCACATGGTATCCTTGTATGCTCCAGCCTGTCAACAGTGAGGGCAGCTCACTCAGGAAACTAAATGTTGCCTTCACTCCGGAATTCCACAGATATTGCGCATCATGAGACAGCTCTCCACTTTTAGGCAATTCTGGGATCTGTAATGAAAATTAATGACTGTATGTTACAAAATCCACATGGTCATTAAGATGTGTTAAATACTTGTGTTGTCCATCAGAAATGGTATAACTATATCCACACGATAACTGAAACAAAACAATCCTCAAAACATTCTGTAGCAATAGGGAATTCAGAGTGAGCATGTAGCATCCGAAGTTACATAACTTGACTGTCATACCTGTCCGAGTACTATAGCTTTCTGTACAATGACTTAGGTTAAAAGAATGGATGTATATATGATGTATTGAAGCTTCTAGTGAAAATTTTATGAATTTAATAAATTTCAGTTACAGCTTGATCATATAAAATATCAACATGTTATTGAAAATAAATATTCCAATTTACATGCCAAATTGTAATCAAACTGAAGAACCCGGAGTTGTTTCATGTAACCGTAGCTCATTTGTTAAGTAGAATTTCAACAAAAAGACGTTAACTTGTTGACTGTGTCACTTTTCCTGGAAAGGGTAGATTACAGCTGAGCTACTTTGAAATCACTAAATGTTATTCCGACTTGAAATTCTGCATTTTTAATTCAGAAATAAAGAAATTTACTCGGATGTGTAAGTGAAAAAAACACAGAAACAACTTCACAGTAGTACAGGGGAGAAGGGTCTCCTAGTTCACAGGAATTTCATTTCATTATAACGTAAATATATTCTATAATACAAAAGTCGTGGAATTTCTTTTCACCTGGATTACTTTGCAGGGCAACAACTGTCTGTAACAATTTCCACAGTGTGTTGTAACATGTAAACAAAGTTTATTTCTACGTGGTTTTAAGAGAGAGCTGAAAATACAGTGACCCATCTGTGATCATACTGGGTAGCAATGGGTTCCAGTTCCACTGATCAACGGAATATTAGGTTTATTGGCTTGTTGCTACGTATCTTCTTTCCATAATTTAATGTTCTATTTAATCAATTTGTGTTTGTGTGTGCCTTAAAGGCAAACTCTCATACTACACTGGAAACACGGGATCTGAAGGCCCTATCTTTATTATTATGCTATTACAAATGACATTTACGTAACACAGAATCGCAATAAAGGTAGCCTGTAACCCTTACCTTCATATCTATTGGAATCTGTTGTATTAATGGTCTCATATTTTCTTGTATTCTACGATGAAGTTCGGTCGTGCGGTTGCTGTCATTCCATACGCCTTGTTCTACCGTGTAATAAACAGCACCGCCAGCAACACCAGCTTTTAAGCCGAACCTTAAAATGAGTATGGCAAAACATGGAAATATCAACCAATAGTCGGTATGCAACGCTTTTGAACGAAACTTTAACAATCTTCTTTACAGTAATTATCCATTACTTATTTGGAATTAACGTATATCACTAATCCTACAGAGAAATTCTAAAAATGTCATTTCGCGCTTTCCATTCACCCTGTTATATTAAAATTATGAAAATGAACTCTATTATCACTTATTGGAAGAACCGAAGCGAAACCTTTGGGGTATACACTTACACTTCCCACTTACTTTATTAAGCCCCACACCATTGTAACGTGATAATGAACGTCGCAAATAATTTTCCTTCACCACCTATACCTCGCCATAAGGCGTAAACAAATAAAAATATTACTTTCTGCAAACCGATAGGCAAAGATAAAAATGCAGTAACAAATGACAACGTCTATGTTAGAAGTACGTTGAACGTTGAAGCAAATAAGTAATTCAGTATTTCAGCTGCCGAAAAATAGCAAAGAACCACCCGGCTACGAAAAATTATTTTAAATAAGGAAAAAGCGTGTGGAAATCACAGCTAAGAGAAGTAAATACAGAGAGAAAACTTCATAGGGAGAAACAAAATGGTTACAGAAAGTTGAAACTTCTAACCAGAAAACTGTTTCTATAATTTAATGTCATATTTATTACATTTCAGCTGTTTGTAGGAAAAATGTAATAAAACGGCGTTTGATCAAACGTTGACTTTACCAAAGAGTTTAAAGCGTACCTAATAACATCTTTGCCTACTGTAGCGAATACTGTTACTGGTTGCGGCAATTCAAGCTTCCACGCCCCCACATTCGTGGCGCGCACTTCGCTTAAGGCGGACATACGTGAATGTGATCGTATTCTCAGTTTCGGCTGTGTTGTCAGAGCCTAGTCCACTAGTGAAGTTACTAGGTTTCGTGTGGCGATAGAATCAAGAAATAGCATCCGACAACAAAGTGAGTACCTGTATGAAACTCTTGTCCGTCGAAGCATGTTTCCATTGTTTCATCTCCAAAATTACCTTGTTTTTTTTAAGAAATGTTAGTTTCAGTAACATTCATCAGGTGGCTCATCAAATGATGGCGAGAATCGATGTAATAAATGTGCTTTACGTTCTTGGGCATTCAGATGTCACTTTTTTTACACAGATTGTATTCTTTGTATAGTTGAATAACTGACTGCATGTCAGAGGCTTAAACTCAAAATCTGCGGGAAACGAGGAAAAACTTCCGAACCACTATACCGGCTATCCTCTGAAAATTACTGGAATCTGATCACCGGGAGCGCATGACACACATTCATATTTTTCTGTTAACACGAATTCCTTGCGAGAATGCCTTACAACTTGATGGTTTTTCATCATTTGAACTCTTGAAATTTCCTTTTTTTATGTTCTTTATTCACAGAATTGCACTTTGGCTATAAGAAACTAATAACTTTAAGATGCGATTAAATAGGAATAGTGCACTAGTTCAGTGTAAATCATCAGTCAATACTACCCAGTGATCTTAAGACACAAAGCAAAAGGAAGTACATTTCTGCCATTTGGCTATGGACACGAAGAGTTAGTGAGAATCGGCGGTGAGTTACACGCACATTTTTGTGTTAACGGCATTGCTATAATTATAGTGCTGCTATATAGTAACTTGTCCTCAAAAGAATTTCACATTAAATTCTTTAAAAAATCAGTTTAGCAAGAATCCCTTGAAATCTCGAGCAGGCCATGAATATGAATAATATTTTCGTTAAGGTCGAAACGGACTGAGGAATAACTGATGAGTAGTACAGCTATGGAGTCATCAAATCGGGTACTTACTATACAGTAACAGGTCTGCAAAAATCTGAGGCTATTGTGAGAAATCTTTCAGTGTAGTATCGAATCTGCAGGATAGTATCAGTTGGTCTTGGACTTTAAACCTGTTTCGTGTCGTTTACGATTGCTTTTATTGGATCACCCTAATAAACTCGATTGTTCTCGTGAGAGCAAAGAAACTGTAAATAGACATACCCTGTTGTCATGTAAACATTTGTTAAAGACGATTTTTTCAGGAGTCGGAGGTAGCAGTAATAGGAGTAATTTCTGAATCGATCTAAATCGCGAGAAACTATTCACTTGCAGATAATCGATTTTTTTCCTGCCAAGATTAACTCGATTGTATCGTGTTCCGTAGTACACGGTATTAAAAAAGTAGTACTTGTTGCACAATTTTCGAAAACCTTTCCCAAACTCAGACCGATACCGCTACATGGAATGTGCCAAAAGCTTTTTGCGATATATATTTAAAACGCTTAATAATATGAAATGTTACGTAACGTTCACAGAGAATTGTTACTACATAGTTTGATTTCGCTATTTGTGCAATACAATCTATTTTTGATTTATTTGTTCATCGATCTTTAAGTTTTTGTATGCAGTCGATGTCGTCATGAGCAACGTACAAGAGATATCATAAAGTATGGCTGACATGTTAAGAAACATACTTACACTATGGTACTGCACATAATAAAAGACCATACGTGACGAAACAACATTGGTGATGCGTAAATATTTTTCCATATGGTTGATAAGTAAATGTGGAACTAAATATTAAGGCACTTTGTTTCATACAATAAAAGAATATGAGCCCATACAACACGAGCGTAATTTATCAAGATATATTTGACCCGAGCATGTAATACGTAACTTACTATTCATCACTGGTATGGCGCTTGTACATTACTTCGTGATTTGACTTGCAATTTGGTGACGTTTATTTCTTGTCTACGGCTGGCACGTTGTGAGACCAGACCGGACAAGTGTGAGATATGTGCGAAGAACCTAAAGCCCGGAAGATTGATCACCTACCTTACTCGTGATTTATTTTATGTGGTCGTTCCATTTCAGATGCCCTGTACAGATAGATACTCCTAGATATTTTATGAAAGTAATTGCTTCCACTGATTGTTCTGCAGTCCTGTAATCATGCAATAAATGGCATTTCTATGCATTCGCAATACGTTTCATTTGTTTGTATTGAAGGAAAATTGACACTTCCTGCACCAAACGATGATCGTCGCAGGTCATCCTGTATTTCGCTACAATTTTCTAGCGTTGCGACTCCTCTGTGTACAACAGCACCATCTGCGAAAAACCTTATGCAACTTCCGACATTAACTCCAACGTCATTTATATACGCGGCGCAGATATTTTTATGTGTAGTACCATAGCATGAACACACCTCAGTGTGCTGGTTGTGTTTTCTCTGCACCAAACAGTCTACCTACAAGCATGTCACAAACTTTCCGACCTGATGTTTTCTGCACAGTGTAACTGCACCACCAAGTGGGCTATGCCTGTTAGTATAGATTGCCCCTTTTGCGGCCACGCCTCTACACTTCTGGACCTGACCTGCTGCTCAAGGGGAAATATGCATTAATGGTTTGTTACTCTTGACACCTATAGTTGGAGATACCAGTCAACTTAAACGTGTACGATTATTAACAATGGCGGATACAGAAAAACCTCGAGGGGGCGCTAAAGACACCTTGAGCTACCTTTACTTTTGTCGCAATAAAAAATAGTCAAATCACATGCAAAGTTTAAGAAAGTTTTATTTAAACTGATTATACATATATACAAGACCATGTCATCTTACGATATAAACAAGTTATAATTGTGGTTCTCTTCCTTAAATGATGAATTCTATGCTCCTATTCTTCCTGGAAAATTGGTTAATTTCACCGTCAATAGGACAATCAGTGTCAGGGTCAGTGTTCAACAGAGCTAAGCCATTAAGCCGATCCTCCTACATTGTCGATCTCAGCCATGTCTTTGTACGCCGCAATGTTGAAAAACTTCTTACTACTGTAGCAATAGATGCAGCTAGACAAGCAAATATCTTGTACAGCGTGTCCAAAGTAGGATAGTCAGATCTAGGACAAACAGACAGCGCTTGCATAACAGAATCACGATAATTAAGGGCGTTTATGCTCGTTTGCTTGTATTGAGGAATCTCTCCCATTAGTCTCTTTTTAATCACGAAACAATAGAATATTGTAAACTTTTCTCGGACAAATGCCAGACAGAATAAGGTATCGAGATCTCTAGAATGGCCGCGACTTTTGTCGTAGGTGTGTGTTTGCTATCTATGTGCGACACAGACACGTATAAAACACGATGACGCGGACGCGCGTGCTACGTAGGAAAGTAGAACACCTCGATAACTCGATTCAAGCGAGTCGACTGACTGAAGAAACGAATAGCGTGCGGGCTGATTGGCTGATGGGAAGGGGGGGGGGGGGCGGGTGGCCTTGCAAGGGGGAGGGGGGCGGAGGTAGCCCCTAAATGTATCCGCCACTGATCTGTAATAGCTATAATTATTTTTCTGTATATGACACAATACTGATGTAATGTAGGCCAGTACACCGTGCTCAGTCACCAATAGGAATATCCGCACTTACAACTTTTGCTACAGTGCTCTGTTTTCTATAAATCATCAATCCAACCACACAGTTGGTGTGATATAGAGGTGGGCAAACTCGTTCATCCTTGGGAACTAGTTCAATGGTGATCGTTTTTTTTGGGGGGGGGGGACCGTTCATTGTTACTCTTTCACCGTTCATTTGTGCTCGGATTATGGTTCTTATGAAAAATTGAAAATTAGTAGCATAGGTGACTGAATATGGAGGGCGCCAAGAGGGGGCACTTGCCTCTCCCCCCCCTGGAGTACAGAGTTTTTATTCATAGCAGAATTCTCGCACACTTGTAATTTTCGTGATTCTGCAAAACATCTCGTGTAGCAAACTGTAGCGTTATGTGGCTGACAGCAATGAAATAATATGAGGTGGCGCACAAGAAACCGGCCCCGGGTACAGACTGCTCGCCAATTACGCACGATTTGTTGACCGCTACGAGCAGAACAGATAAACATGTAATAATTAGGGACTGAAGAAATAACAAATAAGATAATGCAAACAACAACTTCGAAACAATAGATGATGATTGGTTGGCGACAATGAGCAATCGGGGCCGATTTTTCGTGCGCCGCCCTGTAGCACTGAAATACACTCCTGGAAATGGAAAAAAGAACACATTGACACCGGTGTGTCAGACCCACCGTACTTGCTCCGGACACTGCAAGAGGGCTGTACAAGCAATGATCACACGCACGGCACAGCGGACACACCAGGAACCGCTGTGTTGGCCGTCGAATGGCGCTAGCTGCGCAGCATTTGTGCACCGCCGCCGTCAGTGTCAGCCAGTTTGCCGTGGCATACGGAGCTCCATCGCAGTCTTTAACACTGGTAGCATGCCGCGACAGCGTGGACGTGAACCGTATGTGCAGTTGACGGACTTTGAGCGAGGGCGTATAGTGGGCATGCGGGAGGCCCGGTGGAAGTACCGCCGAATTGCTCAACACATGGGGCGTGAGGTCTCCACAGTACATCGATGTTGTCGCCAGTGGTCGGCGGAAAGTGCACGTGCCCGTCGACCTGGGATCGGACCGCAGCGACGCACGGATGCACGCCAAGACCGTAGGATCCTACGCAGTGCCGTAGGGGACCGCACCGCCACTTCCCAGCAAATTAGGGACACTGTTGCTCCTGGGGTATCGGCGAGGACCATTCGCAACCGTCTCCATGAAGCTGGGCTACGGTCCCGCACACCGTTAGGCCGTCTTCCGCTCACGCCCCAACATCGTGCAGCCCGCCTCCAGTGGTGTCGCGACAGGCGTGAATGGAGGGACGAATGGAGACGTGTCGTCTTCAGCGATGAGAGTCGCTTTTGCCTTGGTGCCAATGATGGTCGTATGCGTGTTTGGCGCCGTGCAGGTGAGCGGCACAATCAGGACTGCATACGACCGAGGCACACAGGGCCAACACCCGGCATCATGGTGTGGGGAGCGATCTCCTACACTGGCCGTACACCACTGGTGATCGTCGAGGGGACACTGAATAGTGCACGGTACATCCAAACCGTCATCGAACCCATCGTTCTACCATTCCTAGACCGGCAAGGGAACTTGCTGTTCCAACAGGACAATGCACGTCCGCATGTATCCCGTGCCACCCAACGTGCTCTAGAAGGTGTAAGTCAACTACCCTGGCCAGCAAGATCTCCGGATCTGTCCCCCATTGAGCATGTTTGGGACTGGATGAAGCGTCGTCTCACGCGGTCTGCACGTCCAGCACGAACGCTGGTCCAACTGAGGCGCCAGGTGGAAATGGCATGGCAAGCCGTTCCACAGGACTACATCCAGCATCTCTACGATCGTCTCCATGGGAGAATAGCAGCCTGCATTGCTGCGAAAGGTGGATATACACTGTACTAGTGCCGACATTGTGCATGCTCTGTTGCCTGTGTCTATGTGCCTGTGGTTCTGTCAGTGTGATCATGTGATGTATCTGACCCCAGGAATGTGTCAATAAAGTTTCCCCTTCCTGGTACAATGAATTCACGGTGTTCTTATTTCAATTTCCAGGAGTGTAATATTGTAGAAGTTATCATATTCTCTTTACAAAATATGACACCAGACACTCTATTGTGGAGCTCGGGCTTCATTCGGTTGTAAGTCGGTCTGCCTTCCATAACAATGAACATGCTCTTTTATCTTGGATAAAAAAAAAGACGGAAAATGGCCACTCTTATTGTAGTGTTGGCTGGAGCCAACACCATGTTACTAGAGGAGGCCAAAATGCACGCGTTTTAGCTCACGCAGCCTGGCGTGAGGAGGGAAGGATTATACTGACGTGAGGTCTGGAACGTGACAAGGAATTAGAATTCAGAAAGCGGACGGAATTAGTTTCATACTTAACTTTAATCCATTAATGAACGGTACATGATTCACAATATTATCTGTTCAGAATAGTAACTGAATATGGCGCCTTGCTAGGTCGTTGCAAATGACTTAGCTGAAGACTATGCTACACTGTCGTCTCTGCAAATGAGAGCGTCTGTAGTCAGTGAACCATCGCTAGCAAAGTCGGCTGTACAACTGGGGCGAGTGCTAGGTACTCTCTCTAGACCTGCCGTGTGGCGGCGCTCGGTCTGCAATCACTGATAGTGGCGACACGCGGGTCCGACGTATACTAACGGACCGCGGCCGATTTAAAGGCTACCACCTAGCAAGCGTGGTGTCTGGCGGTGACACCACACTTATGTGCCGTGATGACTTCCTTTGCATGTGTAATAACAAAAAATCATGCCTTTTTACAAGTATTTCTTCTGCTGTTTATCGAAATAGTGAAGTAAGCTGATATGCCGTTTCGTTACCTGAAAATATGTATGTATTACATACCACGTAATTCTTGTGTAATTTACGTAATTATAAAATACATTTTAACTACCGGTTGTGGACGCTGAATAGAATACGAAAAGAACCAGAAGTTCAGAATTCAAAAAAAGTTTTGAAACAGATCTAGAATTGGCATGCGAAGCGAACGAAACGAACAACTCGGTACTGAACTACACTCCTGGAAATTGAAATAAGAACACCGTGAATTCATTGTCCCAGGAAGGGGAAACTTTATTGACACATTCCTGGGGTCAGATACATCACATGATCACACTGACAGAACCACAGGCACATAGACACAGGCAACAGAGCATGCACAATGTCGGCACTAGTACAGTGTATATCCACCTTTCGCAGCAATGCAGGCTGCTATTCTCCCATGGAGACGATCGTAGAGATGCTGGATGTAGTCCTGTGGAACGGCTTGCCATGCCATTTCCACGTGGCGCCTCAGTTGGACCAGCGTTCGTGCTGGACGTGCAGACCGCGTGAGACGACGCTTCATCCAGTCCCAAACATGCTCAATGGGGGACAGATCCGGAGATCTTGCTGGCCAGGGTAGTTGACTTACACCTTCTAGAGCACGTTGGGTGGCACGGGATACATGCGGACGTGCATTGTCCTGTTGGAACAGCAGGTTCCCTTGCCGATCTAGGAATGGTAGAACGATGGGTTCGATGACGGTTTGGATGTACCGTGCACTATTCAGTGTCCCCTCGACGATCACCAGTGGTGTACGGCCAGTGTAGGAGATCGCTCCCCACACCATGATGCCGGGTGTTGGCCCTGTGTGCCTCGGTCGTATGCAGTCCTGATTGTGGCGCTCACCTGCACGGCGCCAAACACGCATACGACCATCATTGGCACCAAGGCAGAAGCGACTCTCATCGCTGAAGACGACACGTCTCCATTCGTCCCCAGCCCGCATCTCGTGGTCGTGCGGTAGCGTTCTCGCTTCCCACGCCCGGGTTCCCGGGTTCGATTCCCGGCGGGGTCAGGGATTTTCTCTGCCTCGTGATGGCTGGGTGTTGTGTGATGTCCTTAGGTTAGTTAGGTTTAAGTAGTTCTAAGTTCTAGGGGACTGATGACCTAAGATGTTAAGTCCCATAGTGCTCAGAGCCATTTGAACCATCCATTCGTCCCTCCATTCACGCCTGTCGCGACACCACTGGAGGCGGGCTGCACGATGTTGGGGCGTGAGCGGAAGACGGCCTAACGGTGTGCGGGACCGTAGCCCAGCTTCATGGAGGCGGTTGCGAATGGTCCTCGCCGATACCCCAGGAGCAACAGTGTCCCTAATTTGCTGGGAAGTGGCGGTGCGGTCCCCTACGGCACTGCGTAGGATCCTACGGTCTTGGCGTGCATCCGTGCGTCGCTGCGGTCCGGTCCCAGGTCGACGGGCACGTGCACCTTCCGCCGACCACTGGCGACAACATCGATGTACTGTGGAGACCTCACGCCCCACGTGTTGAGCAATTCGGCGGTACGTCCACCCGGCCTCCCGCATGCCCACTATACGCCCTCGCTCAAAGTCCGTCAACTGCACATACGGTTCACGTCCACGCTGTCGCGGCATGCTACCAGTGTTAAAGACTGCGATGGAGCTCCATATGCCACGGCAAACTGGCTGACACTGACGGCGGCGGTGCACAAATGCTGCGCAGCTAGCGCCATTCGACGGCCAACACCGCGGTTCCTGGTGTGTCCGCTGTGCCGTGCGTGTGATCATTGCTTGTACAGCCCTCTCGCAGTGTCCGGAGCAAGTATGGTGGGTCTGACACACCGGTGTCAATGTGTTCTTTTTTCCATTTCCAGGAGTGTATGAGCAGTCGGCAGTGGAACTGCGGCGAGTGGCCACGCGAAGAAGGACGAGTCCGGCCGAGCGAGACCGAGACCGAGACAGATAGGGGAACGGGACCGAGGCTGGAACGAGACCGGCCGACGTGCCGTTGCGGGAACGAGACCGACCGTTTCCCGTTCCCGGGAACTATAAGTAGAGAACTGCGAGCGAAGTGAACTATGAAATTCTGTCCTTAGAGTTCGTTCCTCGCTCCTTCCGTTCATCTTGGTGAACCATTCCTTTGGACCCATTACTTCGCGAACTACCCATCTCTGGTCTGATATCGCTAGTTGCCCAATTGTATGGAGGACAGACGAAGCACAACCGGAGTCAGGGAATATTTTCGATTTAATGCGCTCGTGTAACGTTTCGCATTTTTCACGAGAAATACGGAATGAAACGACCTTAACAAAGGCACAGTTCCTTCCAAAGCGGGTGCGGACACAAGAGAGTTGTCATGGCGTTCATGACTTCACACGCAAACATTATTGTGAAAGCGTTCGTATTTTTATGTACATCAGTTTCCAAATATCTTAGATAACTTCCAGAAAAAGTGGCATGAAAACCTAGTCTCGAAATTAGCAAAGAATTCGCATTCTGTGGGAAGATGAGTAAGGCAAGACAGAAAGTGAAACAACCTCAACAGAAAAAGGGATGAGGGGGGGGGGGGGGAGTCAGGAGACTAACTTCGCGAACGTGGGGGGAATCGAATGAAAGATATGGCTGGTAATGGTGAGCGCACACTACGATTCCGTATTGTATTAAATACAGGGGGGTCCCTTTCATACCTACCTCGTTTCAGGGTCCAGGAAAGAACCCACAGCAGATGTAAAAGTAAAATTGCACCATACGCTAGACAGTAGGCTGCATTGAAATGTAATTTAAATGTCTTGAATTAGGCCCAGTTCATTCTAACATATTACGTAATATGAATCATGTTCTTTTAATAAACGAGAGTTGGTAAATGTCGCAAAGAAACTTTTGTCAAACTTCGTCCTAAATATGAGACATGTTTCAGGTTTTCCATTATGTAACTGCTGGCGTGGAATGTGTTCATCATTTTGTCCAGCATTAAGTACAAAAATAAATCGCGACCACTAATGTCAGAAACGTCCATCAGCTTGCACGAACTGTTCACGACACAGTCACATAACGTGCTCAAATAAAATACTTTAACTACTAGAATGAGATTTTCACTCTGCAGCGGAGTGTGCACTGATATAAACTTCCGGGCAGATTAAAACTGTGTGCCGGACCGAGTCTCAAACTCGGGACCTTTGCCTTTCGCGGGCAAGTGCTCTACCAACTGAGCTACCCAAGCACGAGTCACGCCCCGTCCTCACAGCTTGCACTTACCCGCGAAAGGCAAAGGTCCCGAGTTCGAGTCTCGGTCCGGCACACAGTTTTAATCTGCCCGGAAGTTCCACTTTCACTTCTATTTTTACTATACTGTACTGAGATGTGGCTTTCCCTCTAACTTTAAAAACAATTTCTATATATTAGCTACATTTAGTAGGGAGCAACGTATCGCATTTTTCACTGCAAACCCTTCAAATTTTATGCTGCATAGTACTTGGAACTTAAGCATGCCAGTAACTGTGGACAGTATGGAAAGAATAGACATTTCATCATGGAATTGTGATATCAAAGTGTAGCATACGAAAAAATGAATTTTGTGCGCCACTTGGTTTCCTAAGAATCGAATGAAAGGTATTATGTACAGTAGCGAAGAAAACCCACAAATGAGAAACAAGTTGTTTTTAGCTTTTTACATGAGAAGGTGAACCTCTACTGAAAAAATAACTTTGGAAATTGATGTAGGTTTGCTTCATTTACACACGGTATTTTTTACAGTTTAACGAACTTTTATTGTTTGCCGCAAGAAAATCGGAAAAACTCTTTTCTCTCGTGTACTGCTATCAGCTGTAGTAACTTAAACAAAATGTGAATACAAATATTCAGTTCCTACTTGTGTGAAGTCGGAAAAACAAAATTTCAAATGGCAGTTATAAGAAGAACACTAGCGCCAAAAATGGAACAAAAACATAACATGTAGAACAACATCCACGAAAGCTGTCACTGAAGGTGCCTTACAAAAAATAGAGGCAAAACGCTTATAACATGAAAATAGTGTTTCATTTAGCTGTAACTGGACGGTCCAAAAGTAAAAATTAACATATCGTAACGCTATCAGCTGCTTTGTGGGATCTGCTCGTTACTTTCCTGTGTGGTCTTTTTGTCTTACTACTGCTCATTGTCCCTTCAGTCTGGAACCGCGCGACCGCTACGGTCGCAGGTTCGAATCCTGCCTCGGGTATGGATGTGTGTGATGTCCTTAGGTTAGTTAGGTTTAAGTAGTTCTAAGTTCTAGGGGACTGATGACCTCAGATGTTAAGTCCCATAGTGCTCAGAGCCATTTGAGCCATTTGAATAAAATAAACAAGACGAACCCTTTCGCTTTTGGCCTCAGACACAGCTGCTTACTCGGTTTCAATATTTCCATTCTGTATTCTATGATTAGGGTGTGGTAAGTTGGCCGTCGGCCCCTGAGTACCGATCGTTAAATTTCGACGCCATTCGGAACATTGCGTCGAGTTGTTCTGTGTTTCCAGTTGCTGCAACCGTCGGCGATGCAAAAGTTGCGACACCGTAATTACCTGACGAAGTGTCGTTCTGTTGACTGTGTGAGCGAATGATTAACAGTAGTAATTGTACTTGTATTGAAACGCGTTGTGGAATATCAGACAGAATCTCAAATGTAGAGCGTAAACGGAAGACTTTCCAAGTGCCAATTTTCCACAAAATGCGGCTTCAGTGCTGTCGTCCTCTCACAAGGGGAGGCCGCCAATTGTGAAATTCAGATTCAGTTCATACTGCGCATAATAAAAGCTCATGGACAGAGGTGTAATGTGGCAAAGCACCAAGATGCACTTCTCAGCCCATGTCGAGAAAATCGACAGTTCAAATAAACCGTTGCGGTGAAATACTCTCAACGATTAATAATTATCTACAGCGTCGTGGCGCAGCGGTAAGCGCCCGGGTTCGTAATCCGAAGGTCGCCGGATCGAATCTCGCACCATGCAACTTTTTTTTTTTTTAGTATTTGTTTTTTGTAATTCAAATGTGTGTACACACGCACACACACACACACACACACACACACACACACACACACACACACACACACACACACACACACACACACATATATATATATATATATATATATATATATATATATATATATATATATATTCCCGGCGGGCAACAATTATGAATATAGTAAGTTGTTGAAAGTCGTTTGTCGTGGAAAAACTGGCGACTTCGAACATCATTATGTTTTCCGCAAACAAAGTTGTATTTAAGAAATGTTATTAATTGTCTTCATAATGTTAACCACGTATAGTTCACGACCGAGCGAGGTGGCGCAGTGGTGGCGCACACTGGACTCGCATTCGGGAGGACGGCGGTTCAATCCCGTCTCCAGCCATCCTGATTTAGGTTTTCCGTGATTTCCCTAAATCGTTTCAGGCAAATGCCGGGATGGTTCCTTTGAAAGGGCACGGCCGATTTCCTTCCCAATCCTTCCCTAACCCGAGCTTGCGCTCCGTCTCTAATGACCTCGTTGTCGACGGGACGTTAAACACTAACCACCACCACCACGTATAGTTAACGGAAGACGTAGAAACGATATTCCGAAACAAATACGTATAGCGTAAGTCAAACGTTCGAATTAGAATAGAAACCCCACGAACAAAAATTTGCTGTGGCAGGTATGAAATATAAACTCCGTTACTCGCTCGTTACACTTGAAGGACAGATGTTGAATGGGCCGAAACGAGCCGCCGCATAACAGCGTAGTTGCCTGCTAACTTCGAAAGAAGGTAGATGCGGTCCCTAGCGCAACTTATAACATCGTCGAAAATCAGTGCGGACGTGAGAGCTTTGGTACACCATGTTAAACAAACGGAAAAATGGAGGCGGTACAATTGGAGAGCGATCCGCCTTCACCAACATGCATAAGCAATTCATTAATAGTTTTTACACACACACACACGTATATATATATATATATATATATTTGAATTACAAAAAACTAATAATAAAAAAATGTTGCATGGCGCGAGATTCGATCCGGCGACCTTCGGATTACGAACCCGAGCGCTTACCGCTGCGCCACGACGCTGTATAAAATTATTAATCGTAGAGAGTATTTCACCGCAACGGTTTCTTTTAACTGTCGATTTTCTCGACAACGGCTGAGAAGTGCATCTTGGTGCTTTGCCACATTACACCTCTGGCCATGAGCTTTTATTATGCGCAGTATGAATCGGATCTGAATTTCACAATTGGCGGCCTCCCCTTGTCAGTAGAAATCAGAAACAAGCGTCGTATACTCACCAGCGGGTTAGTGACGTCATCTCCGAACCCGCGTAGCCAACGAGGTGTTCTTACAACACCGACTCAAAGGAAGGCCTCGGCGCTTGTTGGTGACGTCACGTCAGCTAGGCACGGCGAACGCCAGGTCTGTTGCAGGCAGAAACGCCTGGGCATGCTTTTCACTATAAATCTCTTATTTTTGGACAGAATGTTTGGTATTGTTTTGGATTCTGCAGTTTTATTTAGATGAAAGATTTTCTCACTATCGTAAAGCTACAAATGAAGATCATAGTTCTGTATTACTGAATCCTGTCGAAACAAACGTAGATCAATATGAGAAGATGCTTTGCCCCATTGCAAGCTTCGGAAATTTTACATTCAAGTAACTATATTTACTTGATCCATTTTGTTATCGAAACTTTCCCCAACCCCCTTACAATGAACTCGTTTCTTTTATTTATTTATTTATTTTCGTTTGACATCGTCACTGGAAATGTGAACTAATTTACATGTGTAAATGTCCAACTGTCGCCAGTCATTAGACTACAATTGTTTTCAACCAAAGGAATTCTAAACAGGAAACAAAATAGCTTCATACATCGAAAATACTGCTGAGCTTAAACTTTTTTAAACGTGCACATTAGAAAAGATAAATATTCCCCTCTTGCAACTGAAAGGAGGAACTTTATAAGACAAAAAAATTTTATTTGATAAAACAAGTATCTCTCTTTTGCCTCTTCTTCTGTCCCCCCACCCCTTCCCCCAACGTGTACAATCGCAAGATATTTCATTAACATTCACTGCTCCTCACCCCATAGTCAATCAAGATACCTAAAGAAGAGCACGAATATGTTCACAGTTTCTTGTAAAAGCAACCCAATACAAACGTAACTTCCTCAGATTTACAAATAAGGTAAAGAAGCACGAATTCTGTTGCTGCTGGACCATGAAGTTGTTTTTGTATATCAATCCTTAAAACAGGTAGAAATTTAAGTTCAGGAGAACACTATTTGTTAAGAAGTGTAATGAATTGCACAATTAATTGATTGCAGAAATTTCTCAGGACAATGTGTGTTGGTCAACTACCGCCAATAGTTTCACATCTTCATGTGTCAGGGAGGGAGACACCACCATTATGAGTATGCCTGCAACAGACCTGGCGTTCGCCGTGCCTAGCTGACGTGACGTCACAAACAAGCGCCGAGGCCTTCCTTTGAGTCGGTGTTGGTTCCTAGCCCTGCAACGACTTTGTGACGTCACACTGGTCGGCTTGTCCGCCACACTTCGTGAATGATCGGCTCCGTGCAGGGCCCACAGGAGTTCAATATTCAACTGAAAAGATACCGACTAAAGGTCGTAATTTTGTCGTGTGCTATCGAGAACTTCCAAGCAATTAAACGAGCAGTCTATAATCACTAAACTCGTCTGAAACTGTTACTCGCTCCCCTCCGGAGACGGCTGCTGGCATTCGCAAGACCTGCAGTGTCACGTGCTGTGACGTACGGGCCACGACCTGTCTGTCTCGTGGGTCTCGCGAACTCGCAGTCTCCGTATGGCCGCAGACTCAACTGGTGAGCCCGCCTGTCATAACAGGAAAGGGGCCAAAATGGGGCCGTCAGTTACACTCAAACGCATATAACTTTATTTAGTTGTCCAAACAATACAGCAAAAATTTTTGAACTTTGTTATCGGCTGAATAGGCCACACTATTTTATGCCTTAAGGGCACAACCACTTAAATTTAAAAACGGCTGAAAGCCTTTAACTTAAAAATCAGACTCAAAACAGAATATTTAGAAGGCAGAAGGTCTCACGTAAGTAAGTTCTATAACTTGGCTGAAGGCCCAACAAATCTAACACTTGAAAAGCGCCGGCCCAAGTGGCCGTGCGGTTAAAGGCGCTGCAGTCTGGAACCGCAAGACCGCTACGGTCGCAGGTTCGAATCCTGCCTCGGGCATGGATGTTTGTGATGGCCTTAGGTTAGTTAGGTTTAACTAGTTCTAAGTTCTAAGGGACTAATGACCTCAGCAGTTGAGTCCCATAGTGCTCAGAGCCATTTGAACCATTTTTTTGAACTTGAAAACCACACAAGTTTAATCTAAAGACGGCTGAAGGTCCATGATTTAAGACTGCAGGTAAAATTAATTAAAAAAACACAAGGCAGAAGGCATTATCTTCAATTAGGCTGAAGGCCCCACACAGTCCGATACTTGAAAGACAAGAACTATTAATTTAAAAACGGCTGAAGGCCCATTACTTAAAACAACTAAAATAATTTTTAGTCGGCAGAAGGCCCAAAGCTTAATCTTTAAACAATATTTTACACAAGCTGAAGACCCAAACAATTCAAGAGTTATCAAGTAAGGAATTTAAATTTTAAAACGGCTGAAGGCCCACTATTTAAAACCCAACTAAAAGCATACAAATTCAAACCATCGCCTTTGAGCCATAAAAATACATGAACAAACACCAATAAGAAAAGGCAGTACAGCCAGCGGCGCACAGAAGTTTCCGGCCGTCGGTCTGCACTTGAAATATTAACGTTCGCTTAGGGGAGACAGGTAGTCGGCACCAACTATATCCGATGCGCCGGCAACCCAACTAGTCAACGGACCCCCCCCCGACAAGACGACTTGCTTTCCATCCGACCAGTGCACGAGGAACTCCAAAGCCAAAACGTAAAAGGCGTAGCCGCCCACAACCAAGTATGCATAAGCTGTAAAAACTACACACACGTGTTGGACAGCGACAACACGGTGAGGAAAGGACACTGCCTGAATTTTGCGTCAGCGGCCCGGGCAGGTAACCGGAACGCTAACGGCCACAAGGCAGAAAATTCCGCTGGTGCACTTGGACTTCAGATAACCAAAACACAGTTAAACTCCACCGGATGGTGGCCAAACTTTCGCCAACTCGAACACTCGCTACTCACGGGAATACCCCCAACAGCCAGCCATGAAAACCAACGGCACAATGTGAACAGTCTGGCTCCGGTAATTAAATCACCACTCAACTTTGGTGTCCTGGGTCGGTGAGCCACGAACCTCGTAGCAATCAGAACAGCTCCCACACACTCCGACACTGCGTAGAGACCGCCAGCGGGCCCGTCCCACTGCGCCGCGCGGAGATTTCCCGGCTGATCCACACCAACCGTCGGACTACCGCACACCGGCTAACCAGAAACTGTCAGCACCAGACCAAAGATAGTACAAGGTGCGAATATCGATACACACCGCTGCTGCCACACATAGAAAGAGGAAGAATTATGGCATAACCCCAATAACCGCGGGAAACCAAACGCAGAGTACCAGTCAAGGTTTAAACCAACGCATTAGCCGGGGCCAGCCCAGCTCACTTTATTTCACATAATCATGATTTCGACTTAACAGCCATTCTCAAGTGCAAGCTGAAATTTCACAAAATGTCCGGCCCGCCTGAACGACAGAAGCAAGTTGTACACCGAAGAGCCAAAGGAACTGATACAACTACCTAATATCGTATAGGGTCCTCGTGAACACGCAGAAGTACCGCAACACGACGTGGCATGGACTCTACTAATGTCTGAAGTAGTGCTGGTGGGAACTGACACCATGAATCCTGCAGGGCTGTCCACAAATCCGTAAGAGAACGAATGGGAGATCTCTTCTGAACAGCACGTTGGAAGGCATCCTAGACATGCTCAATAATGTTCATGTCTGGGGAGTCTGGTGGCCAGCGGAAGTGTATAAATTCAGAAGAGTGTTCCAGGAGCCACTCTGAGGCAATTCTGAATGTGTGGGGCGTCGCGTTGTCCTGCTGGAATTTCCCAAGTCCGTCGGAATGCACAATGGACATGAATGGAAGCAGGTGGTCAGACAGGATGCTTATTTACGTACGTGTCACCTGTCAGAGTCGTATCAGGGGTCCCATATCACTCCAACTGCACACGATCACAGAGCCTCCACCAGCTTGAACAGTCCCTTGCTGACATGCGAGGTCCATGTATTCATGAGGTTGTCTCCATCCGCTCGATACAATTTGAAATGAGACTCGTCCGACCAGGCAACATGTTTCCAGTTATGAACAGTCCAGTGTCGGTGTTGAGGCCCAGGCGACGCGTAAAGCTTTACGTCGTACAGTCATCAAGGGTAGACGAGTGAGCCTTCGGCTCCGAAAGCCCATATCGATGATGTTTCATTGAGTGGTTCTCACGCTGACACTTGTTGATGACCCAGCACTGAAATCTGCGGCAATTTGCGAAAGGGTTGCACTTCTCTGACGATGAACGATTCTCTTCAGTCGTCGTCGGTCCCATCCTTGCAGGATCTTTTTCCTGCCCCAGCGACGTCGAAGATTTGATGTTTTACGGATTCCTGATATTCATGGTACAGTCGTGAAATGGACATACGGCAAAATCCCCACTTCATCGCTACCTCGGAGATGCTGTGTCCCATCGGTCTTGCGCCGACTATGACACCACGTTCAAATTCACTTAAATCTAGATAACGTGCCATTGTAGCAGCAGTAACCAATCTATCAACTGCGCCAACACTTATTGTTTTATATAGGCTTTGCCGACCGCAGCGCCGTATTCTGTCTGTTTACATATCTCTGTATTTGAATACGAAAGCCCATACCAGTTCCTTTGGCGCTTCAGTGTACTCTCATATTATGCTGTTTTAATGGCTTGCTAAAGGCATACAAAGTTTGAAGTAAATCTGTGATGCCAACTTCGTGACCTCCCCCTGTAAGAAAGGTAACTTCGCGTCCTTGTACACCTATACAGTAAATATTATGTTGGAATGTATACCATTCAAATGACCAAAAAGCTGCTGCAGGGCCTCACTGCCATTGGACCAGATTAAAAATGTATCGTCAACATATCTGATGAAACAGGATGACCGGAAGGGAGCACTTTTCAATGCTCGTTATCCAAAATCGCCTTGAAAAAGTCAGCTAAGGCTGGTGGTAGTAGCGAACCTGTGGCTGTTCCATCAGTTATTTTATAATAATTTCGACCGTACAAAAGGTAAGTGGTAGTCAAAGTGTGCCGCAATAATTTCAAAATTTTGTGGGAGAAATGAGCGGGCAACAGTTTTAATGTAAAACTTCCTGGCAGATTAAAACTGTGTGTCGGACCGAGACTCGAACTCGGACCTTTGCCTTTCGCGGGCGAGTGCTCTACCATATGAGCTACCCAAGCACGACTCACGCCCCATCCTCACAGCTTTACTTCTGCCGGTATCTCGTCTCCTACCTTCCGAACTTTACAGAAGCTCTCCTGCGAACCTTGCAGAACTAGCACTCCTGAAAGAAAGGATATTGCGGAGACATGGTTCAGCCACAGTCTGGGGGATGTTTCAAGAATGAGATTTTCGCTCTACAGCGGAGTGTGCGCTGATGTGAAAGGGTTCGCAGGAGAGCTTCTGTAAAGTTTGGAAGGTAGGAGACAAGATATTGGCAGGAGTAAAACTGTGCGGACGGGGCGTGAGTCGTGCATGGGTAGTTCAGTTGGTAGAGCACTTGCCCGCGAAAGGCAAAGGTACCGAGTTTGAGTCTCGGTCCGGCACACAGTTTTAATCTGCCAGAAAGTTTCATATCAGCGCACACTCCGCTGCAGAGTGAAAATCTCATTGTAGTTTTAATGCATCTTGCGCTGAACCTTCGTAAACAGGGAGTCCATGTCAAACAGGGAGAATACTTCGAAACTGACCATGACTTTTGTCTGTCGTTTCCTTATCTGCTCTATGGTATCAATAAAACTCCGTGACTTTCTAATATGATGTCGACAGTGGCCGACTATAGGTGCCAATACTGACTGAAAGTATTTTTGTTTGTTACTGAGCAGGAAAACAACATTGTCAGGAAACTGTTAACGGCAGTTGACGTTTTTGGATTCGCATGTTAGTTTCTAAATTCATCATGTTATGAAATACGCCTGAGCACCGTGGGCCGCAAAAACACTTGATTCCGGCTGCGTGCTGTTTGACGACCGTTGTCTCAAAGAATTCATTTAACAGTCATCAGTACACCTCGAAACATGTGTAGCAGGAAGAATATCGAGTCTATATTCAGTTTCTTGCCATGGTCTTCATAGCTTGTTCTCTGTCACTGTGTAACCTCCCCCCTCACTTATCGACCTTAATGACAGTGAAAAATTAAACCGCGTGTACCTAATGGGAGTTTTGGAAAAGCAATCGTCACCGAAGTTAACCTGTCGGTAAAGAGGGAGGAAAGGGTTACATCTATATGAAAGGGAAAATGCAAATGAAACTGGTGGAAATTAATTTTGAAAAGGGGTAAAGTTAATAAAGAAGGTAAATGTGCAGCCGTTACGTTAACAATTAAGTAGCGGTAATTAGGTATTTGAGATTTGGGGGAAATCACGGTCGCCAGTCCTAAGGACAATTACTATAGTAACTGAAAAAGAAAGGTTATTACACATATAATTAGCACTAGAAGCGTGGCAACTGAAGGTTGACACGTGTAGTGTGAAAACTGAAAGTTTGTCAGAAGTAATAGATTTCGCTACACCCTGACTTAATTTAGCAAAAGAATTAATAAAACCGGAAAATCGAAAGTTAATTTAGTGACTGAAGTTAATAGTGAGCTTTCTTTCTGAAGCACATCGAAATTCAGTAACATACAGTTAGTCTTGGACTACCTCAACAATCATTTCAAAAGCTACTTGAATCTACGCAATTTAGAAATAAGAGATTTAACTTTGATCTTGAATTAAATGATTCTGAACAATTAACAATAGTAAAATGTAGTACGTACCAAGCTGAGCTGCAGTCACAGGTAAGCTAAATACGGTAACAAAGCTCGCACTCTTAATTCGTGCTTGTGTAATCTGAATATTGTAGCCAGCTCTGAGACTTTAACTGAACTTTGAAATTAAAGCAGTGAAATGGAATTATGCTGGCGTTTGAATTTCAACGACACTCGGGTTCATTTCGGAAAAGGAAGGGACCCTGCTTGGCAATGCAATTGGGACAATGAGCAACAAAGGTTCATGCTAAGTTGCTGTAATTTTAGTTACGAAAATGGAACAAGATTAAAAGCTGAGGTCTGCCATACAGCTCTAAAACTTTACGTGCGTCCAGTCTTCCTTGTCGGTTGATTGAAGGTTTGAAGCCGTCGGTCGAGGAGGTGGCGACAGTCACTCATTGTCGGCCGTCGCTGTTGCAGAAGCTGGATGTTGGCGCGCCTTCTTCTCGACACGGTCACCAGGCGAAACGGGCTCTTGATGTGCGCCAGCTAATGCTTCCCGTCCGCGACACCATGTCAGAAACTATCATCGCGAGTCGAGCGCAATTACATGCTGCCAAACCCCGAAAGCGCGGCAACTCGCGGGAGCGTCACACAACACCTGCTCCACTCGCTACTCCCGCCAGACTCTCCGACTGCTCAGCCCGCGCTCCACGCGGCAGAGTTAACACTACCAAAGATCCTACACACTTTGATTCTTCACACGACCTATCGACGTAATCGTTCGATAGCAGTTTTCCCTAGGCAAGACCCAGCGTAAAAATACAAATAATATTTACGAAACAAACCAATTATACATCGACATAAGTGCATAAATATATATATATCCAAACAGTAAAGCAATTACAATATATAAAGAGACAGAAATGTCATATCTTGAGGTAACAAAACAAGGAAAAAAATAATAGTACAATAGATGGAAATAGGAGGATATGCATTTCCGGCGTTACAACTGTTGCATTCACATCAGTGGTACATCGTATTAACATAAGAGTATATTCAATTTTAGTCGCATACACGCAGTCGTTCACGAATCCCCACAAGAAGTAATTCAGCGGGGTAATGTTGGGAGAACGTGTCCGATCCAGCGACTGGGAAATTTCGTATCCGGGAACTTGCGAACAGCCGTTGACCAAAGCGGCGGAAATCCAACTTGCTGAAAGATGATGTTGGGTTGCAAGTCTTGTATCTGATGGTGTACAATCTGCTGCAACATTTCCAGATAAACTGGCTCATTCACTGCGTTTTTTGCATAGCAGAATAGTCCCAAATCTACATCTACATCTGCATGGTTACTCTACAATGCACACTTAAGTGCCTGGCAGAGCGTTCATCGAACCATTAAATCCTGTCGTGCATTAGCCCACACCAGCTGAGGACTATGATAAACATTTTCAGTGAGATACATGAAATGAATCCGCAATTGCGAATAAGGACAACTATCAGCTGTAGACTGGAATGACGACAATTAAAATTTGCCGGTCCCGCGGTCTTTACATGTACACTCATGCTCATAAATTAAGGATAATGCTGATACATGGTGAAACAACGCTCTGGTGGGCGGTTTGCCGGCTTAAATCACCTCGGGGTATGACCATGCGGTGCATTTTACCCGCGGTCGTCGCACGGTGGCGCTGGCAGCAGTCCACATACGCAGAGATGTGTTGGTGCATGTCAGAGTACGGTGCAGCGGGTAAGTGTGCAGACGTTTTCAGACGTGCTAATGATGACTGTGTTTTGAAGAAGGCTCAAAGAAAACATATCGATGACGTTATGAGGGATAGAATACTAGGGCGACTGGAGGCTGGTCAAACACAGCAGGTCGTAGCACGGGCCCTCCGTGTGCCACAAAGTGTGATCTCAAAATTATGGCAACGATTCCAGCAGACAGGAAACGTGTCCAGACGCTACAGTACGGGACGTCCACAGTGTACAACACCACAAGAAGACCGATATCTCACCAACAGTGGCCGCAGACGACCACGGAGTACTGCAGGTAGCCTTGCTCGGGACCTTACCGCAGCCGCTGGGAACAGTTGTCTACAGACACACAGCCTACAGACGCGGAGACCTGAAAGGTGCATTCCACTGACCCCTGGTCACACGGGAACCCGTAAAGCCTGGTGTCAAGAACACAGTACGTGGTCATTGGAGCAGTGGTCCCATGTTACGTTCACGGACGAGTCCAGGTATAATCTGAACAGTGATTCTCGCCGGGTTTTCATCTGGCGTGAACCAAGAACCAGATACCAACCCCTTAACGTCATTGAATGGGACCTGTATGTAGGTCGTCGTTTGATGGTGTGGGGTGGGATTATGATTGTTGCACATACACCCCTGCATGTCTTTGACAGAGGAACTGTAACAGGTCAGGTGTATCGGGACGTCATTTTGCACCAGTATGTCCGCCTTTTCAGGGGTGCAGTGGGTCCCACCTTCCTCACGATGGATGACAACGCACGGCCCTACCGAGCTGCCATCGTGGAGGAGTACCTTGAAACAGAAGATACCAGGGGAATGGAGTGGCCTGCCTGTTCTCCAGACCTAAACCCCATCGAGCACGGCTGGGATGCCCTCGGTCAACGTATCGCTGCACACCTTCAAACCCCTAGGACACTTCGCGAGCTCCGACAGGCACTGGTGCAAGAATGGGAGGCTATACCCCAGCAGCTGCTCGACCACCTGATCCAGAGTATGCCAACCCGTTGTGCGGCCTGTGTACGTGTGCAAGGTGATCATATCCCATATCGATGTCGGGATACATACATAGGAAACAGTGGCGTTTTGTAGCACATGTGTTTCGGAACGGTTTTCTCAACTTATCACCAATACTGTGGACTTACATATCTGTGTCGTGTGTGTTCCCTATGTGGCTATGCTATTAGCGCCAGTTTTGTGTAGTGCCACGTTGTGTGGCACCACATTCTGCGATTATCCTTAATTTATGAGCTTGAGTGTACATGTAAAGACCGCCGGACCTACAAATTTTAATTGTCGTCATTCCAATCTGCAGCTGATGGTAGTTCTTATTAGCAACTGCGAATACGTTTCAGGACGGCTTTAGTCGCCACAGTGCCTGCATTGTAATCAGCGTAACACAGGCGCTGCAATATCGCATTTTCAATGAGAACGTGCGCATGTTGCGAGCCCGAAATGCGAACATTTTGCCGATTAACTATTCCTGATATATGAAAGGTTACTTCATCTGAGAATAAAGATTTTCCCAGGAAGCTGGCAGTCATGCCAATATGCTGCAGCATATCCGTAGCAAATTGTCAGCGTGGTTTGTCGTTCGGCATCAGATGTTGCATAATTTGCACTTTGTAAGCATGCAAACGGAGACGCTGTTCTTCTACACGATGCGGTGTTGCTCAGGGTACATTAAGTTGGCTAGATGCCTGCCGAAGTGACATACGTGGCCTTCTGAGAAACGCTTGTCTGATGTCCTCCACTGTCTCTTCCGCAACACTACGACGTGCAAAAATGGCTCTGAGCACTATGGGACTTAACATCTGAGGTCATCAGTCCCCTATACTTAGAACTACTTAAACCTAACTAACCCAAGGACATCACACACATCCATGCCCGAGGCAGGATTCGAACCTGCGACCGCAGCGGTCGCGCGGTTCCAGACTGAAGCGTCTAGAACCGCTCGGCCACTGCGGCCGGCTTACGACGTGCATCGCCAGAATGTTTCAGAATGCTTGCAGTTGCAGACACTTAACGATACTGTCCCTTAAGGGAGGTGGGACGTCAAACGGGCCAACTTGGATCAGGAGAGGCACCACAGGACATTTTAATTTCCACTGTCTATACTTTTGCAAAGAAATCCAGAAAACTTTGTGAGCTTGACCAGGAAGGATTCAGGATTGACACTCATAGCAGTTGAAGTTAAAAAACGTAGCAAAATAAATTTTTTTACAAGTAAATTTCATGATTTTTTCGCTTACTATTGACTGCATTTGTTGCTACAGGTACACTTTTCTTTATAAGTAAGAGAGATCGTTCGATGAATTTTGCGCAGCATACAAATCATGCTTACAGGTGTATAAAACTCTAGAATTTATTTATTTTATGAAAAAAATGAATGAGCTGTTACATTTTAAACTTCGTGTTAAGAAAAATCTCAAATTTTATTTTTAATTGTCTCAATTTTTACCACAGTCTAGTAGATTTGGAAAATTCTAGTATTGTTTGTATGCTGTGCAAATTTCATCGAAGAATCTGTCTTACTTGTGAAGGAAAGTATACCTATAGCAACAAATGCAGCCAGCACTAAGTGAAAAAAATGATGAAATTTCACATGTAAAAGAAATTTATTTTGTTATGTTTTTGAGCTTCCACTGCAATGAGTATGAATCCTGAATCCTTAGACGGCCTTTTTGGTCGAGCGGTTCTAGGCGCTTCAGTCTGGAACCGAGCGACCGCTATGGTCGCAGGTTCGAATCCTGCCTCGGGCGTGGATGTGTGTGATGTCCTTAAGTTAGTTAGATTTAAGTAGCTCTAAGTTCTAGGGGACTGATGACCTCAGATGTTAAGTACCATAGTGCTCAGAGCCATTTGAACCTGAATCCTTCCTGGTCATGCTGACAAAGTTTTATGAATTTATTTGTAAAAGTATAGACAGTGGAAATTAAATTGTCCTGTGGTGCCTCTCCTGCTCCAAGTCGGCCCGTTTGACGTCCTTCTCGCATTAATGTTGTTTTCACAGCTGGCGAATCACATCCATATAACCTACGATGATTTCTTCGCACAGTAATCGTCGGTTTTGTTTCTGCAAACCCCACTACTGCTGGCGCGCTACTGCAGAGTCACATTACTTGTTTCCACCTCTCGCCACATGAGCGTACATAATGTACCCAGGTGTTCCAGGTGTTAAGATGTGCGGAGGCATTGCGTTGCACTGACGAACTGACCTTTAAACATTTGAAAACGACACACTCGCCCGTCAACTTCATTGCGACACTGTACTCGTTCTTTATATCAGTGTGCGCCATTCAGGACTGCTTTCGGCACTTCATTTTCATGGATGACAGTGCGCGACCGCATCAAACTGCACAAGTGGAGAAGCTCTTGGAACGAGAGGATATTAGGCAACCGGACTGGCCTGCCCGTTCCTCCGACCTAAATCCCGTGGACCACGTGTCAAATTGTGTGCATATGGAGTATCGTCTCGGTTGTTGACTGGATTCGTGATTGCCGCTCAGAGAGGTCACAGTTCGTAGTGGTAGACGGTAAATCATAGAGTAGAACAGAAGTGATATCTGGCGTTCCGCAAGGTAGAGTCATAGGCCCTCTGCTGTTCCTGATTTACAAAAATGATCTAGGTGATAATCTGAGCACCCCCCTTAGAGTGTTTGCAGATGACGCTGTAATTTACCGTTTAGTAAAATCATCAGACGATCAATTCCAATTACAAAGTGATCTAGAGAGAATTTCTGTATGGTGCGAGAAGTGGCAATTGGCACTAAGCAAAGAAATGTGTGAGGTCATCCACATGGGTACTAAAAGAAATCCGATAAACTTTGGGTATACGATAAATCACACAAATCTAACGGCTGTCAATTCGACTAAATACCTGTTGTTGTTGTTGTGGTCTTCAGTCCTGAGACTGGTTTGATGCAGCTCTCCATGCTACTCTATCCTGTGCAAGCTGCTTCATCTCCCAGTACCTACTGCAACCTACATCCTTCTGAATCTGCTTAGTGTATTGATCTCTTGGTCTCCCTCTACGATTTTTACCCTCCACGCTGCCCTCCAATGTTAAATTTGTGATCCCTTGATGCCTCAAAACATGTCCTACCAACCGATCCCTTCTTCTAGTCAAGTTGTGCCACAAACTTCTCTTCTCCCCAATCCTATTCAATACCTCCTCATTAGTTACGTGATCTACCCACCTTATCTTCAGCATTCTTCTGTAGCACCACATTTCGAAAGCTTCTATTCTCTTCTTGTCCAAACTATTTATCGTCCATGTTTCACTTCCATACATGGCTACACTCCATACAAATACTTTCAGAAACGACTTCCTGACACTTAAATCTATACTCGATGTTAACAAATTTCTCTTCTTCAGAAACGATTTCCTTGCCATTGCCAGTCTACATTTTATATCCTCTCTACTTCGACCATCATCAGTTATTTTGCTCCCCAAATAGCAAAACTCCTTTACTACTTTAAGTGTCTCATTTCCTAATCTAATCCCCTCAGCATCACCCGATTTAATTTGACTACATTCCATTATCCTAGTTTTGCTTTTGTTGATGTTCATCTTATATCCTCCTTTCAAGACACTGTCCATGTCCTAAATACCTAGGAATTACAATTACGAACAGTTTAAATTGGATAGACCTCATAGATAATATTGTGGGGAAGGCGAAACAAAGACTGCGTGCGCTTTGTTGGCAGAACACGTAGAAGATGCGGGATACCCACTAAAGAGACAGCCTACATTACACTTGCCCGTCGTCTGCTGGAATATTGCTGCGCGGTGTGATATCCTTACAGGTATGATTGACGGAGGACATCGAAAAAGTGCAAAGAAAGGCGGCTCGTTTCGTGTTATCGCGCAATAGGGGTGAGAGTGTCACTGATATGATACCCGAGTTGGGGTGGCAGTCACTGAAACAAAGGCGGTTTTCTTTGCGGCAACATCTATTTACGAAATTTCAATCACCAACTTTCTCTTCCGAATGCGAAAATATTTTGTTGATACCCACCTACGTAGAGAGAAATAATCATCATAGTAAAATAAGAGGAATCAGAGCTCTAACGGAAAGATTTAGGTGTTCCTTTTCCCACGCGCCATTCGAGACTGGAATGGTAGAGAAGTACACTACTGGCCATTCAAATTGCTACACCAAGAAGAAATGCAGATGATAAACGAGTATTCATTGGACAAATATATTATACTAGAACTGACATGCGATTTCATGTTCACGCAATTTGGGTGCATATATCCTGAGAAATCAGTACCCAGAACAACCACCTCTGGCCGTAATAACGGCCTTGATACGCCTGGGCATTGAGTCAAACAGGGCTTGGATGCCGTGTTCAGGTACAGATGCCCATGCAGCTTCAACACGATACTACAGTTCATCAAGAGTATTCTGACGAGCCAGTTGCTCGGCCACCATTGACCAGACGTTTTCAATTGGTGAGAAATCTGGAGAATGTGCTGGCCAGGGCAGGAGTCGAACATTTTCTGTATCCAGAAAAGCCTGTACAGGACCTGCAACATGCGGTCGTGCATTATCCTGCTGAAATGTAGGGTTTCGCAGGGGTCGAATGGAGGGTACAGCCACGGGTCGTAACACATCTGAAATGTAACGTCCACTGTTCAAAGTGCCGTCAGAGAGGTGACCGAGACGTGTAACCAATGGCACCCCATACCATCACGCCGGGTGATACGCCAGTGTGGCGATGACGAATACACGCTTCAAATGGTTCAAATGGCTCTGAGCACTATGGGACTCAACATCTTAGGTCATAAGTCCCCTAGAAGTTAGAACTACTTAAACCTAACTAACCTAAGGACATCACACACACCCATGCCCGAGGCAGGATTCGAACCTGCGACCGTAGCGGTCCCGCGGTTCCGGACTGCAGCGCCAGAACCGCACGGCCACCGCGGCCGGCAATACACGCTTCCAATGTGCGTTCACCGCGATGTCGCCAAACAAGGATGCGACCATCACGATGCTGTAAACAGAACCTGGATTCATCCGAAAAAATGACGTTTTGCCATTCGTGCACCCTGGTTCGTCGTTGAGTACACGATCGCAGGCGCTCCTGTCTGTGATGCAGCGTCAAGGGTAACCGCAGCCATGGTCTCCGAGCTGATAGTCCATGCTGCTGCAAACGTCGTCGAACTGTTCGTGCGGATTGTTGTCTTGCAAACGTCCCCATCTGTTGACTCAGGGATCGAGACGTGGCTGCACGATCCGTTACAGCCATGCGGGTAAGATACCTGTCATCTCTACTGCTAGTGATACGAGGCCGTTGGGATCCAGCACGGCGTTCCGTATTACCCTCCTGAACCCACCGATTCCATATTCTGCTAACACTCATTGGATCTCGGCCAACGCGAGCAGCAATGTCGCGATACGATAACCCGCAATCTCGATAGGCTACAATTCGACCTTTATCAAAGTCGGAAACGTGATGATACGCATTTCTCCTCCTTACACGAGGCATCACAGCAACGTTTCACTAGGCAACGCCGGTCAACTGCTGTTTGTGTATGAGAAATCGGTTGGAAACTTTCCTCATGTCAGCACGTTGTAGGTGTCGCCACCGGTGCCAAACTTGTGTGAATGCTCTGAAAAGCTTATCACAGCATCTTCTTCCTGTCGGTTAAATTTCGCGTCTGTAGCACGTCATCTTCATGGTGCAGCGATTTTAATGGCCAGTAGTGTAGTATGAAAATGGTTAGATGAACCCTCTGCCAGGCAGTTAAGTGTGAATTGCAGAGTAACCATGAAGATGTAGTTGCAGATGCGTTGGCGAGACGTATTGGAGCACGACCACCCAACAGCAGTCAACCTACCCGGCGGAGGAATGGAAATATCCACGGGAGCACGTTGTAAAGCAACCATTGCCGTCCTTGGTGGTCACACACACTGTTAAAAACCGAGTCCTGCATTTTTGTAAGTCCAGGAGACCATAATGAATGGCGGTGTCTTCAGTGTAATTGTTGTCCTTGAGTAAAAGTGTCATTTATGTTCATCTCGTTGCGTATTTCAATTATCTTCTGTACTATACTGTAGCATTCTTTTCTACGTATGGTCCTGCCTTTCATCGAGGCATGTTACTTGGCAGTGATACACGATCCGAAAGTTACTTTCGGCCTCAAGTTTTGTACTTCATGTTGTTGTTGTGGTCTTCAGTAATGAGACTGGTTTGATGCAGCTCTGCATGCAACTCTATCCTGTGCAAGCTTCATCTCCGAGTAACTACTGCAACCTACATCCTTCTCAATCTGCTTCGTGTTTTCATCTCTTGTCCTCCCTCTACGAATTTTACCCTCCACGCTTCCCTCCAGTACTAAACTGGTGGCTTGATGCCTCAGAACGTGTCCTACCGACCGATCCCACCCTCTAGTCAAGTTGTGCCACAAATTCCTCTTCTCCTCAGTTCTATTCAATACCTCATCATTAGGCATGTGATCTACCCGTCTAATCTTCAGCATTATTCTGTAGCACGACATTTCGAAAGCTTCTTCTTGTTTGCACTATTTATCCTCAATGCTTCACTTTCATGAATGGCTACATTCCATACGAACACATTCAGAAAGGACTTCCTGACACTTAAATCTATACTTGATGTTAACAAATTTCTCTTCTTCAGAAACGCTTTCCTTGCCATTGCCAGTCTACATTTTATATCCTCTTTACTGCGTCCATCATCATTTTGTTCCCCAAATAGCAAAACCCATTTACTACTTTACATGTCTCATTTCCTAATCTAATTCCCTTAGCGGCACCTGATTTAAACTGATACATTTCAGTATCCTCATTTAGTTTTTGTGACGTTCATCTTATATCCTCCTTTCAAGACACTGTCCATTCCGTTCAACTGCTCTTCCAAGTCCTTAGCTGTCTCAGACAGAATTACAATGTCGGCAGCGAACCTCAAAGTTTTTACTTCTTCTCCATGGATTTTAATTCCTACTCCAAATTTTTCTTTTGTTTCTTTTACTGCTTGCTCAATTTATAGATTGAATAACGTCGGGGACAGGCTACAACCCTCTCTTACTCCCTTCCCAGCCACTGCTTCCCTCGTATAACTGCAATCTGGCTTTCCTACAAATTGTAAATAGCCTTTTGCTCCCTGTATTTTACCCCTGCCAACTTTAGAATTTGAAAGGGAGTATTCCAGTCAACATTGTCGAAAGCTCTCTCTAAGCGTACAAATGTTAGGAACGTAGGTTTTCCTTTCCTTAATCTATCTTCTAAGGTAAGTCGTAGGGTCAGGATTACCTCGCGTGTTCCAACATTTCTACGGAATCCAAGCGGATCTTCCCCAAGGTCGGCTTATACCAGTTTTTTCCATTCATCTGCAAAGAATTCGTGTTAGTATTTTGTAGCTGTGACTTACTAAACTGATTCTTCGGTAATTTTTACACCTGTCAACATCTCCTTTCTTTGGGATTGGGATTATTATATTCTTCTTGAAGTCTGAGGCTATTTCGCTTGTCTCATACATCTTGCTCACCAGATGGTAGAGTTTTGTCTGGACTGGCTCTCCCAAGGCCGTCAGTAGTTCTAATAGAATGTTGTCTACTCCCGGGGCCTTGTTTCGGCTCAGGTCTTTCAGTGCTCTGTCAAACTCTTCACGCAGTATCGTATCTCCCATTTCATCTTCATCTACATCCTCTTCCATCTCCATAATATTGTCCTCAAGTACATCGCCCTTGTGTAGACCCTCTTTATACTCTTTCCACCTTTCCGCTTTTCCTTTTTGGTTAGGACCGGTTTTCCATCTGAGGTCTTGATATTCATGCAAGTGGTTCTCTTTTCTCCAAAGGTCTCTTCAATTTTTACGTAGGCAGTATGTATCTTAAACCTACTGTTATATGCCTCTACATCTTTATATTGTCCCCTAGTCATCCCTGCTTGGCCATTTTGCACTTCTTGTCGATCTCATTTTTGTGACGTTTGTATTACTTTTCGCCTGCTTCATTTGTTGCATTTTTATATTTTCTCCTTTCATCAATTAAATTCAATATCTCTTCTGTTACCCAAGGATTTCTACAATCCTTCGCCTTTTTACCTACTTGATCCTCTGCAGCCTTCACTATTTCATCTCTCAAAGCAACCCATTCTTCTTCTACTGTACTTCTTTCTCCTGTTCTTGTCAATCGTTCCCTTAATGCTCACTCTGAAGCTCTGTACAATCTCTGGTTCTTTCACTTTATTCAGGTTCTATCTTCTTAAATTCCTACCTTTCTGCAGTTTCTTCAGTTTTAATCTGCAATTCATAACCAAAAAATTGTGGTCAATATCTACATCTGCCCCTGGAAATTTCATAAAATTTAAAACGTGGTTCCTAAATCTGTCTTACTATTACGTAATCTATCTGATACCTTCCAGTGTCTCCAGGCCTCTTCCAAGTATACAACCTTCTTTCATGATTTTTAAACCAAGTGTTAGCTATGATTAAGCTATGATCTGTGCAAAATTCTACCAGGCGGCTTTCTCTTTCATTCCTTACCCCAATTCCATATTCACCTACTACGTTTTCTTCTCTTCCTTTTCCTATTATCGAGTTCCAGTCACCCATGACTATTAAATTTTCGTCTTCCTTAACTTTCTGAATAATTTCTTTTATCGCATCATACAGTTCTTCAACCTCTTTATCACGTGCGGACCTAGGTGGCATATGAACTTGTACTGCTTTGGTAGGCGTCGAGTTGGTGTCTATCTTGGCTGCAATAATGTGTTCACTATGCTGTTCATAGTAGCTTATTCTCGTTCCTATTTTTTATTCATTATTAAAACATCTTCTGCGACCGAACGTCACTAATTCCCTATATATCTGACTCTAACCTATCCATTTCTCTTTTAAATTTTCTAACGTACCTGCCCGATTAAAGGACCTGACATTCCACGCTCCGATTCGTAGAACGTCACTTTTGTTTCTCCCTATCACGACGTCCTCTTGAGTAGCCCCGCCCGGAGATCCGAATGGGGGACTATTTTACCTCCGGAATATTTTACCCAAGAGGACGCCATCATCGTTTAACCATACAGTAAAGCTGCATGCCCTCGGGAAAAATTACGGCCGTAGTTTCCCCTTGCTTTCAGCCGTTCGCAGTACCAGCACAGCAAGGCCGTTTTGGCTAATGTTACAAGGCCAGATCAGTCAATCATCCAGACTGTTGCTCCTGCATCTACTGAAAAGGCTGCTGCCCCTCTTCAAGGTCCGTGGTTCATGGGGGGGGGGGGGGGGGAATGTAGCAGTTTGTGATTTGTTAGAGATCTAGCTTTATGCGGTTCAGAGCTAAAGCGGCGTCAGCGTACGGCGCCATGCACTGCGAGCTAATTGCAGACACACGCTTTGCTGCGTCATATGTGATAGGGTGTGCAGCTCTGCGCACAAGAGAACAGTTATGCCGTGGAAACGGCGCGTGCGACACAACGTGACACAATGGCTAGGGGCGACCAATCAAGCAGAATTGTTAACAGCGCGCCTTTGTTCTGCGAAAGAAAGACAGGTAATGGCTCGTCGGTACTACCGTCCGTTCTTTCATTGAGTTTCCGAGAACAAAAGGCTTTCGACAGGCGTGTGTCGCGTGCTGTGAAGGCGCAGTCGAGATCACTGCCGCACGAGAGCTCCGTTCATCAGCTGGTCGCGCACTGGGGCCGTGGGCCTTGTGAGAACGGAGGTGACCAGTGACTCAGAAAGGTGACTAACTTCCGTATTATGAAATATATTTCCTCCTCGTCTCCCATAGACATTTTTGGAAAAGTAAATAATGTTCTGTCATAAAAAAGCTCCTTATGGACAGTCGCACAAAATCAGGATACACTCCATTTCAAATGGTTCAAATGGCTCTGAGCACTATGGGACTTAACTTCTGAGGTCATCAGTCCCCTAGAACTTAGAACTACTTAAACCTAACTAACCTAAGGACATCACACACATCCATGCCCGAGGCAGTATTCGAACCTGCCACCGTAGCGGTCTCGCAGTTCCAGACTGTAGCGCCTAGAACCGCTCGGCCACCCCGGCCGGCCACTCCATTTCGAATCAACATTCATCTTAAGTCGAATCAGTAGGTCACTGGTACAGTAGATCGACTCATATGAATACAGGGGTTGTGCAGAACTATGGAAACTCGGCGAGCAATGCATGCTTGAACATAAATACAGATGCTAGCGAAGCCTGCAGGTTGCTGTGTTGCATTTAGTCACGAACGAGGGGCGTTTGAAAAGTCCGTGCAAAGTCCGAGAGATGGCACCACCGTCGCATATCGAGGTCATGTTTAGTTAGTAGCGTCTTTGGAAAGAACGCACACCAAGTTTCAGCCATATTGGTATATTTCTTTGTGTTTGGCATTCGTGTGAATCAAGGAAGTCGAGTGATTGTCAAAAAATGGACGAAAAAGAATATCATCTGGTGATGAAACATGACTTTATGAAAGGCAAAACGCCTCAGGAGACTAAAGAGAAGCTCGATAAACATTGCGGTGACTCTGCACCTTCGATTAGAACAGTTTATAAGTGTTTTCAAAATTTTCAGAGTGTCCATATGGCCACAAGTGATGCTGAACGTTCTGGACGCCCTGTGGAGGTTACGACTCCAGAAATCATTGATAAAATCCATGATATGGTGATGGATGACAGAAGAGTTAAGGTGCGTGAAATTGCTAGTGCTGTGGGCATCCCGAATGAACGGGTACATAATATTTTACGTAAACATTGGGACATAAGAAAGCTATCAGTAAGATGGGGTCCGTGATTGCTCACGCTTGACCAAAAACGGAATCGTGTGAAGTGTTGCAAGGATGGTTTGCAGCTGTTCAGGAAGAATCTGCAGGACTTTAAGCGTCGTTTCGTCACTGTGGATGAAACATGGATACATTACTATACTCCTGAGATCAAAGAACAATCTAAACAATGGGTTACCAAGGGAGAATCTGCACCAAAAAAGGCGAAGACCATTCCTTCGGCCAGAGAGGTTATGGCGACTGTCTTTTGGGATTCGCAAGGGATAATCCTCATCGACTATATGGAAAAGGTTGAACTATTAAAAGTGCATATTATTCATCGTTATTGCACCGTCTGAAAACCGAGCTGCAAGAAAAACGCCGGCGATTGAACCGCAAAAATGTCCTTGTCCATCACGACTGCACCAGCACACGCCTCAGAAGTTGTGGTCGCAAAATTAATGGAAATAGGATTCCAACTCGTTTCACATCCCCCCTATTCTCCAGACTTGGCTCCCTCGGGCTGCTATTTGTTCCCCAATTTGAACAAATGGCTGGCGGGACAAAGATTTTATTCAAACGAGGAGGTGATTGTAGCAACTAATAGCTATTTTACAGACTTGGACAATTCCTATTATTCGGAAGGGACCAAAAAATTAGAATAGCGTTGGACGAAGTGTATAAGTCTAAAAGGATACAATGTCGAAAAATAAAAAAAGGTTTACCCCAAACACGTAAGTAGTTTTTATTTTTGCATGGACTTTTCGAAGGCCCCTCGTACTTTGGAAGTGTCTGCCGTGGTCAGAATAGTGTACGTGTGAGTGCATTATGTCGGCGCTATGTGAATTCTAACTTGGGGACGTTGTTGATGCTGATATGGTTGGTTGGTTCGGAGGAGAGGACCAAACAGCGAGGTCGTCGGTCCCATCGAATTAGAGAAGAAAAGAGAGAAAACTCGTGGCAGAAGCACTGAAGAACTGCTCAGAACAGTCAGACATTGTGAGCACTATCTCTGAAGAAGAGCTGATAACTGCAGTAAATGACATCAAATCAAGGAAAGCGGCCGGACCTGATACAGTCCTACCGGAGTTCCTAAAGAACCTAGGTCCAAGAGCACGCACATGGCTCTGCAAATTTTTCTCCGCCATACCTGAGACTGGAAATGGAAATTAAGTGTGGCTACGGCATCCCGTCGTGTAGACCTTTCGCCTGGTGCAAGTCTTTGGAGTTGACGCCACTTCGGCGACGTGTTTGTCGATGGGGATGAAATGACGAAGATAAGGACAACGCAACACCCAGTCCCTGAGCGGAGAAAATCTCCGACCCAGCAGGGAATTGAACCCGGGCCGTTAGGTATGACATTCCGTCGCGCGACCAGTCAGTTACCAGGGGCGGACTACTTGAGACTGGAAACATCCCAAACAAACGGAAGGAGTCGAAGATAATAGCTATCTTGAAGCCTGTAAAGATACCAAGAGCTATAGACCTATCTCTCTGCTGTGTGTGATGTACAAACTTCTCGATAAAATTCTCCTAAAGAGAATGACCCACCTAATAGATGCAGCAATACCCGTGGGGCAAGCTGGTTTTAGGTCGAAGAGCAGCTGCTGCGATCAAGTCCTGGCACTAACCACGCATATTGAACGTGGTTTTCAGAACAAGAAAAAGACTGGTGTAGTGTTTATAGATCTCTCAGCTGCATACGACACAGTATGGCTTAAAGGATTACTGTATAAGCTTGCTACAGTAGTCACATGTAAGAAGTCATTAAAGCTCTTTTATGATATGCTATCCAGCAGTTGACGCTAAATAACGAAAAGTGTGAGGTGATCCACATGAGTTCCAAAAGAAATCCTTTGGAATTCGATTACTCGATAAATAGTACAATTCTCAAGGCTGTCAATTCAACTAAGTACCTGGGTGTTAAAATTACGAACAACTTCAGTTGGAAAGACCACATAGATAATATCGTGGGGAAGACGAGCCAAAGGTTGCGTTTCATTGGCAGGACACTTAGAAGATGCAACAAGTCCACTAAAGAGACAGCTTACACTACACTCGTTCGTCCTCTGTTAGAATATTGCTGCGCTGTGTGGGATCCTTACCGGGTGGGATTGACGGAGGACATCGAGAGGGTGCAAAGAAGGGCAGCTCGTTTTGTATTATCACGTAATAGGGGAGAGAGTGTGGCAGATATGATACGCGAGTTGGGATGGAAGTCATTACAGCAAAGACGTTTTTCGTCGCGGCGAGATTTATTTACGAAATTTCAGTCACCAACTTTCTCTTTCGAATGCGAAAATATTTTGTTGAACCCAACCTACGTAGGTAGGAATGATCATCAAAATAAAATAAGAGAAATCAGAGCTTGAACAGAAAGGTTTAGGTGTTCGTTTTGCCCGCGCGCTGTTCGGGAGTGGAATGGTAGAGAGATAGTATGATTATGGTTCGATGAACCCTCTGCCAAGCGCTTAAATATGAATTGCAGAGTAATCATGTAGATGTAGATGTAGAAGTACAGAGTACATCTTCACGGAAAAACAAGCAAAGCACGAATCCTCAATAATGGACTGCCACAAGGCTCTGTGCTAGCTCCTTTACTGTTTAATTTGTACATCTATGATATGCCAGAGCTCAAATCACGGAAGTTTGCATATGCCGATGATCTGGCTATTGATTTGCATGGCGATTCACTCGAAAAATTGCAATCAGGCCTAAATTCTGATTTGGTGCAGCTTCATAACTACTATAGGCCCTGGCATCTGAACCTTAATGCATCAAAAACAGTAAACACAGTGATGCACCTGAATAACAAACAAACGGACAGGAAGCTGCGCTTGATTGTAGCAGGCCAGAATATAAGACATGAAAGAGCACCAAAATACCTGGGTCTTAAACTGGATCGTAACCCAACATTCAAAGAACATCTGCAGGATGTCAGCCAAAAACTCAGAGGAAGAGTCAGTACTATGCAGTAGCTTGCAGGCTCTACCTGGGGAAGTAATGCTTCGACACTTCGCACTTCCTCCTTGGCTCTAGTCTACAGCATTGCAGAATACTGTGCGCCTGTGTGGGCCAACAGTTTGCGCGTCAATAAAGTAGATGTTCGCCTAAATGACACCTTGCGAACAATAACTGGAACAGTGAGATCTACCCCAACACCATGGCTCTCTGTGCTGGCAAACATCGAACCTCCTTCACTTCGCAGACAACACGAAATCCAAAGAGAAATGCAAAAAAAAAAAAAAAAAAAAAAAAAAAAAAAAAAAAATGCTGCTGACGCCACACTACCAATACACGCTGATCTGCATGGCCCTACACGATTAAAGTCAAGAAATCCCTTCTGGAACCACTTCTCGAACAATCGGGACACCATAGCAGAATGTAAACACCTATGGCAACTAGCAAATGTTAACAATGGGCACCTCATTACGAAGATGTACTATCGAAGACAGTGCTGCCAAAACAGAGTTACTAAACACAGCCTTCCGAAATGCCTTCACAAAAGAAGACGAAGTAAATATTCCAGAATTCGAATCGAGAACAGCTGCCAACATGAGTAACGTAGAAGTAAATATTCTCGGAGTAGTGAAGCAACTTAAATCACTTAATAAAAGCAAGTCTTCTGGTCCAGACTGTATACCAGTTAGGTTCCTTTCGGAGTATGCTGATGCAGTAGCTCCATACTTAACAAACATAGCCGGCCGGGGTGGCCGAGCGGTTCTAGGCGCTACAGTTTGGAACCGCGCGACCGCTACGGTCGCAGGTTCGAATTCTGCCTCGGGCATGGATGTGTGTGATGTGCTTAGGTTAGTTAGGTTTAAGTAGTTCTAAGTTCAGAATTTAAGTCCCATAGTGCTCAGAGACATTTTTTAACAATGATATACAACCGTTCGCTCGACGGAAGATCAGTACCCAAGAATGGAAAGCTGCATAGGTCACACAAATATTCAAGAAAGGTAGTAGGACTAATCCACTAAATTACAGGCCCATATCGTTAACGTCGATATGCGGCAGGATTTTAGAACATATATTGTGTTCGAACATTATGAATTGCCTCAAAGAAAACGTTCTATTGACACACAGTCAACATGTGTTTAGAAAACATCGTTCCTGTGAAACACGATTATCTCTTTATTCACATGAAGTGTTGAGTGCTGTTGACAAGATTTCAGATCGATTCGGTATTTCTGGATTTCCGGAAGGCTTTTGACACTGTACCACACAAGCGGCTCGTAGTGAAATAGCGTGCTTATGGAATATCGTCTCAGTTATGTGACTGGATTTGTGATTTCCTGTCAGAGAGGTCACAGCTCGTAGTAATTGACGGAAAGTCATCGAGTAAAACAGAAGTGATTTCTGGCGTTCCCCAAGGTAGTGTTATAGACCCTTTGCTGTTCCTCATCTATATAAACGATTTTGTAGACAATCTGAGCAGCCGTTTTCGGTTGTTTACAGATGACGCTGTTGTTTATCGACTAATAAAGTCACCAGAAGACCAAAACAAACTGCAATACGATTTAGAAAAGATATCTGAATGGTGCGAAAAGTGACAGTCGACCCTAACTAATGAAAAGTGTGACGTTATCCTCATGAGTGCTAAAAGGAATTCGCTACACTTCGGTTACACGACAAATCAGTTTAATCTAAAAGCCATAAATTCAACTAAATACCTAGGTATTACAATTACGGACAACTTAAATTGGAAGGGACACATAGAAAATGTTTTGGGGAAGGCTAACCAGAGACTGCGTTTTATGGGCAGGACACTTAGAAAATGTAACAGACCTACTGAGGAGACTGCCTACACTACGCTTGTCCGTCCTCTTTTTAGAATTCTGCTGCGCGTTGTGGGATCCTTACCAGATAGGACTGACGGAGTACACTGAAAAAGTTCAAAGAAAGGCAGCACGTTTTGTATTATCGCGAAATATGGGAGAGAGTATCACAGAAATGATACAGGATTTGGGCTGGACATCATTGAAAGAACGGCGTTTTTCGTTGCGACGGAATCTTCTCACGAAATTTCAGTTACCAGCTGTCTCCTCTGAATGCGAAAATATTTTGTTGACACCGGCCCAGATAAAACAAGGGAAATTAGAGCTCGTACGGAAAGATACAGGTGTTCATTGTTTCCGCGCCCTATACGAGATTGGAATAATGGAGAATTGTGAAGGTCGTTCTGTGAACCTTCCGCCAGGCACTTAAATGTGATTTTGTTGATGTAGATTTAGAACCCGGCTGATCGTGTTCCTGGCTTCAACATTCCACGAAGAACCTGGGTGGCACTGAACAGAATAAGAACTGGTGATGGACGGTGCGACGAGCTAATGGCTAAGTGGGGCTACGTGGACGATCCTCAGTGTGACTGCGGCGAAATACAGACGGTGCAGCACATAATCGAGTGTGAAATTCATGGTTCTCGGGACGGTTCACTAGAGGATCTGCATAGACTCACAGACTGTGCCATTTCTTGGCTTTATAATTTAAGTGTTTCTGTTTAACTGTTAATTTTTTGACAGATTACAACATGTATGCACTCTAGATTTATAAGTACTGTAATATGTATAACTAAATTTATGATGAATAATGTTTTGTTACATTTGCATGTTAATTAAGTTTCCCATGCTGAATGTTTATAGTACTGTAAGGCATCAGGCACATCGAACGTAGCCGGCCGTGGTGGCCGAGCGGTTCTAGGCGCTACGGTCAGGAACGGCGCGACCGCTACGGTCGCAGGCTCGAATCCTGCCGCGGGCATGGATGTGTGTGATCTCCTTAGGTTAGTTAGGTTTAAGTAGTTCTTAAGTACTAGGGCACTGATGACCTCAGAAGTTAAGTCCCATAGTGCTCAGAGCCATTTGAACATCGAACGTAAAATAAATAATAAATAAGATAAGGATGGGGAAGGAAGTCAGCCGTGCCCTTTCACAGGAACCATCCCGGCATTACCTGAAGTGATTTATGAAAGTCACGGAAAACCTAAATCTAGAATGGCCGGACGCAGGTTTGAACCGTCGTCCTCACGAATGCGAGTCCAGTGAGCTAACCACTGCGCCACCTCGCTCGGTGATGCTAATATGCTAATTTGGTGAGTGTTTTCGTAACCAGGGTAGCCGAAGTCTATGCTGTTTCAAGAGGCACCGTATCGAAAGTTGATACCGCATACAGGGAAAGTGTAGAAATATCATGCGCCAAGTCACAACGCAGAAGAAAGTGTGTGTTCCGTAATCTTGACGAACGGTCACCGAAGAGGATTGTGACGGAAAAGAGAGAGAGAGTAAAACAGCTACAAAATCGCTGCAGAACTGAATGTCGCACTCGCGAACCCCATCAGCACCAAAACAAGATGGAGGGAACTCCATAAGCAGGGAATTGCAGGGAAAGCTTGAATTCCAAAACCACACATCTACATCTACATCCATACTCCGCAAGCCACCTGACGGTGTGTGGCGGAGGGTACTTTGGGTACCTCTATCGGTTCTCCCTTCTACTCCAGTCTCGTATTGTTCGTGGAGAGAGAGATTGTCGGTATGCCTCTGTGTAGGCTCTAATCTCTCTGATTTTATCCTCATGGTCTCTTCGCGAGATATACGTAGGAGGGAGCAATATACTGCTGGACTCCTCGGTGAAGGTATGTTCTCGAAACTTTAACAAATGCCCGTACCTAGCTACTGAGCGTCTCTCCTGTAGAGTCTTCCACTGGAGTTTATCTATCATCTCCGTAATGCTTTCGCGATTACTAAATGATCCTGTAACGAAGCGCGCTGCTCTCCGTTGGATCTTCTCTATCTCTTCTATCAACCCTATCTGGTACGGATCCCACACTGGTGAGCAATATTCAAGCAGGGGGCGAACAAGTGTACTGTAACCTACTTCCTTTGTTTTCGGATTGCATTTCCTTAGAATTCTTCCAATGAATCTCAGTCTGGCATCTGTGATGCAAATGCCCTTAACAGGAAAACGCTGTCTCGAAGCCATAGAACCTGGACTGTGGAGCAATAGAAGAATGTCATTTGGTCGGACGAGTCTTGTTTCATGCTGTCATAGTTTACATTCCAAGAGGGAAACATAGAGGAACTTCGGTGATGGTTTGGGCAGCCACATCGTGGTATTCCATGAGACCCATGCTTACTGTACAAAGACTCATTCCTGTCAAGAATGATGTGACTATTTTCGCTGATCGGGTCCTTCCCAAGATACAATGTTTGTTCCCCACTGGTGGTGTTCCAAGAGGACACGATCCCTGTTCACACAACTCGCATCGCCCAGGTCTGTTTATGTAAGGTCGCATCTTCCCTGGCCATGAAAGCCACCAGATCTCAATATCACTGAGCGCTTGTGGTCTAGTTTGGAGAGAAGGGCGCATCGTCGCTATCCACCTCCATCGTCGTTATCTGACCTTGCCACTATTTTGCAGAAGAACGGTATAAGATTCCCTTGGAAACCACTAGACGACTGGAAGTGGTTTTCAATGCCAACAGCATTAAACGTGGTAATGTGTAGTATTTCTAATGTTTCCATATTTTTGTCCACCACATGTAGACTACCTCGGTAAAGTAGGTGGCCGACTGTGATTCATTTGTAGAATACTAGGGAAATGTTATCAGTCTAGGAACGAGATGGCATACGGAACACTCGTGCTACCCATCCTAGAAAACCGCTAAAGTGTGTGGGACCCTTACCAAAAATAGGACTGACAGGAGATATTGAACGGTTACAAAGAATGGCAGCAGGTGTGGCCACAGGTTTGTTTGACCCGCGAAAGAGCTACACAGAGATGTTGGAAGAACTGAATTGTTAGTCGAAGATAGACGGAAACGTTGTCGTACGAAATTTTTACCTCTAGTCTGTTGATGTACGTGACTACAGTCTCGATGTACCTTCTGAATGATGAAACCATTTTAAAAACCACCGTAGGCTGTCAGTTTTATTGTGCAAATTGCCTTTATTGCAGCGCGCATACGTGTCACATTACTGGCCAGTTTCGGTCGTTGTTACTTTCAAATGGCTGCGAGTACAAAGTGCAGTAAACAGGTAAGGCACATTGTTGAACATAATTATGCTTGCATATTACGATTGTACTTGAACTACTTACTTAGAGTTGGTGAAGAGTGTGTCAAATTTAAACCTGTTTCGTGCTATATGGGGATAGATACTTTCACTCTCTCTCTCTCTCTCTCTCACTCACTCACTCACTCACACACACACACACACACACACACACACACACACACACACACACACACATGCACGTCGGCACGTCGGGCACTTGTTCCTCACTCACACACGACGAACGTATCTACATCTACAGGTACATGGATACTCTGCAAATCAGATTTAAATGCCAGGCAGAGGGTTCATCGAACCACCTTCACAATTCTCTATTATTCCAATCTCGCATAGCGCGCGGAAAGAACGAACGCATATACAGTGGCGGTCGAAATAATAGAGCCACCTCTATTGACGAGATTAAGAACTAGGATATCTATTAGTTCGCGAAATCGCCACGAGTGCCGTGTTGTCAGTCCCTTGTAGACAACATCAGGGAAGACGTTGCTGCTATCTTTAGTCGTCCGAAAGGAAGCGTTTGAGCTAGACGTGTGAAAAGAGGCATAAAGGTAAGAATCTTATGGGTCAAAATAATAGAGCCGCTTTACACATGTGCCTTTAAATTGATTTTTATGCAGTTGTTTTGTATGTAAATTGACGTGTGGTTTTGTTTACATTCGTCTATATGGGCAGAGCAAAGCATACCAGTGAAGATGAGCGTATAGTAATGTTCCGGATGTTCAAACGTGGGATGTCCATGAATAAAATAGCCAATGTCTTGCACGTTTCGCGAAAACGAGTCCAGAACGCCATGAGACGGTCAAAACAAACAAAGCCGCAGGTGGAGAACAGGGGGCGACCTCGTGTAACTACTCCTCGCGTAGACAGACTCATCACTAGGGAAGTGAAGAAAGACCCATTTTTGTCAACACCACGACTGAAAGCCATTTTGTTTAGCGACGAACATGATGTTCAACCATCAACCTCAACGATTCAAAGACGACTGAGATCTGCAAAATTGAATGGGCGCATTGCAAGAAAGAAGCCACATGTTTCACAAGCTAATGTTCGGAAAAGGTTAGCCTTTGCCCGGAGAAATGAACAAAAACCTAATACTTGGTGGAGGAACATCCTTTGGTCCGATGAATCCAAGTTTAATAGGTTTGCCTCAGACGGAAAAGTCTATGTGCGCCGCCCACCAAACCAGGAATTTAATCCCAAGTACACTTTAAAAACTGTGAAATACGGTGGCGGAAGTGTTATGGTATGGGGATGTTTTTCGTGGTACGGCATTGGTCCAATACACCGTATCAACGGCATAATGAACGCAGAAATGTACAAAGACATCTTGGCAAATGTGATGCTGCCTTATGCTGAAGAGGAAATGCCGCTGAAATGGAAATTTCAGCACGATAACGATCCAAAGCATACTGCAAGGATCATAAGGCAGTTTGTTCAAGAGCACAATATCGAAGTATTAGAGTGGCCACCTCAGTCCCCTGACGCATCACCCATTGAGAACTTATGGGAGATCTTAGACAAGAGAATTGACCGCTCAAAAGCTACATCTTCAGAAAAACTGTGGGAAGAAATCCAGAGAGCCTGGTATGCGATCAGTAGTGACGAATGCAGGCGTTTAGTAGACTCTATGGGTAAGAGGTGCAGGGCAATCCTCAAAAATAAGGGTTACCCCACGAAGTACTAATGCAGTCCTATGCAAAAAAGACTGTTCCTGTACGTTTCATAAGACTGAGATCAAGTACAATATATTTGTTTCAATTGGCTCTATTTTTTTGACCCTGTGGTCTGGTATTCTTTTGAATATTATTGATTATTACTGATTATTTTGTGTTGTGTTATCGATATAACTGACTATAGTACAATGTGACTCGGTTGTAATGGTTTCCATCATAGTTCAAACATGTCTAGTAATAAATGTGCACTTTATTCCAAACCTTTGCCAGGTGGCTCTATTATTTTGACCGCCACTGTATCTTTCAGTAAGAGCTCTGATTTCCCTTATTTTATCGTGGTGTAGGTGTCAACAAAATATTTTCGCATTCGGTGGAGAAAGTTGTGATTGGAATTTCGTGAGAAGATTCCGTCGCAACGAAAAATGCCTTGCTTTCAATGATATCCAGCCCAAATCCTGTATCATTTCTGTGACCCTCTCTCCCACATTTCGCGATAATACAAAACGTGTTGCCCTTCTCTGAACTTTTTCGGTGTACTCCGTCAGTCCCATCTGGTAAGGATCCCACAACGCGCAGCAGTATTCTAAAAGAGGACGGACGAGCTTAGTGTAGGCAGTCTCCTTAGTAGGTCTGTTACATTTTGTAAGTGGCCTGCCAATAAAACGCAGTCTTTGGTAAGCCTTCCCCACAACATTTTCCATGTGTTCCTTCCAATTTAAGTTGTTCGTAACTGTAATTCCTAGGTATTTAGTTGAATTTACGGCTTTTAGATTAGACTGATTTATCGAGTAACCGAAGTTTAACAGATTCCTTTTAGCACTCATGTGGATGACCTCACACTTTCGCTATTTAGGGTCAACTGCCAATTTCCGCACCATCAGATATCTTTTCTAAATCGTTTTGCAATTTGTTTGGATCTTCTGATGACTTTATTAGTCGATAAACGACACCGTCATTCGCAAACAACCTAAGACTGCTGCTCAGATTGTCTCCCAAATCGTTTATATAGATAAGGAACAGCAAAAGGGCCTACAACACTACCTTGGGGAACACCAGAAATCACTTCTGTTTTACTCGATCTCTCTCCGTCAGTTACTACGAACTGTGACATCTCTGACAGGAAATCACAAATCCAATCACACAACTGAGACGATATTCCATAAGCACGCGATTTCACTACAAGCCGCTTGTGTGGAACAGTGTCAAAAGTCTTCCGGAAACCCAGAAATACCGAATCGATCTGAAATCCCTTGTCAATAGCACTCAACACTTCATGTGAATAAAGAGCTAGTTGTGTTTCACAGGAACGATGTTTTCTAAACCCATGTTGACTGTGTGTCAATAGACAGTATGTATAGGGTGTCACAGGAAAGGACCGACAAGCTTTAGGGAGAGGTTTCTTATACCGAAAAAGAAAAGAAGTCTAATAAACGCGGGCTCCAAAGTGCACGAGTTATGATCACTCGTTCAGTAGAAGAGGTGTTTGACTCTAGCGAAGACGATCACGTGATCGTAGCTCTTAAGGTATGCTTTTACAGGTCACGTTTACTAGACTTTTTTTCCTGGTTTGGTGTAAGAAACCTCTACCTGAGGCTTGTCAGTGTTTTTTTTTTTTTTTTTTTTTTTTTTGGGGATACGCCGTATAGATGGTCTTGTACATCACGACCTGCTTCCAAGCAACACGTTACAAAACACGTCTTGTAAGGAACGGCACAATATGTTCTTTCGTTTTCCTATACATAAACATATGTTACAAGATTGCGAGAAATCATCCGAAGACTATACTCGCCTATTTTATGGAAAGGAACACATGAAACCATTTTAGAAGAGTCTTTCTAAAATGATAATTTGTTTAGGCGCGTCAGTAACGAATATAAATAAAAACTTTGTGGATACTCAATCGTCGCTATAGTTAGTTTATTTTTATCCAGTTTTCCACTACTGGCCGTTTGTGGCTTTTTTAAATTTAAATTTTGCCTTTATATCATTTTTAACAGATAGTTGGGCATTCTCACTATTTATGCCAGAGTACATAATTGTTAATTTATTTTTAATATTTAAGACTATATCTGACCAATTTAATCAGTTACATATTATGTATTCACCATTGCTAACGATAGGGCTAGTCAGCTTTGACGCCGTTCGCCGCAAGGTGGCTTTACTTTCCCCTGCATTACGCCGGTCGCCAGTTTTCACGCGCGGCTGCTTTCTGCCGCAACGTCAAGCCGTACCTCTGCTTCACGTGCGGCTGCTACTAGCCCACAGCCTTCAGTCCACTGTGCGTCCGCCGCGAGCCACATCGTGTAAGTTATCTTACGTTGTTTGTTGATATTCTCTTACATTTTCTCGTATTTTTTCTCCCTTTGGCCGCCAATTTCTTTAGGTCATTTTGTTGTTTATCTGGCGTGTAACATGCGTTTCATTTTTAGTCACCCGACCCCATCGACTTCGTATTTACAGCTGGACAGTGCTTTACGATCTCTGATTATAGTTTCTCCATTTTCCTATTGCAGTCTCGTTCACCTGAAGATGGACTTACAATCGTCCGAAACCGGTTGTGATTGAATGAATAAATGTCTTACAACTGAAGCCGTTTATTATCTGATTCCATGACGCTCAGATGTCAACCAAATTTTATGAATGTTAATGATTTTATGATCTGACCGTATTGCAAACGATTTTAACAGTTCACGGATTTGTGTGGCATATTTTTTAGTCAAATAGGACTGTTTTTTGCTGCAGTGGCAACGGACAGTGATGTTGTACGACTTCGTTTTGTGCAGTGGTAAAGAAAGTAGAATCAAAGTTAGAAATGATATACAACAATTTTTAAAAAGATTTAATACCATCTCGAAGCCTGTACATAGCAGTAACGAATAACTGATTACACCCTTAATAGTTGTATTAATTTCAAAGCCATTATCTAATATCGTTATTAAGATATAAAAAGTACGTAGCGCAGTATTCATATGACTTCAGCTCCATCCATCGATAAACTATCAGCAAAATGGCATGTCTTAGTACGGTCTTTGGATGATGCTTGTCTCCCGCCTTTTTGTATCAAATATGTTTATGTATAAGGAAGCAAACTGATATGTTGTGCTGTTAAATAAATGTGCAAGGACCAGAGAGCTAGCTATTAGTTGTGTTTATACTTACAAGATGTGTTGCACGACATGTGTTTGGAAGCAAGTTGTGCAAGGCCATGTATACAACGTGTCCCAAAAAACACCGACAAGCCATAGGTACAAGTTTCTTACACCAAAACAAGAATAAAAGTGTAACAAACATGGCATGCAAAAGCATATCTTAAGAGCAAAATCTTGTACATGGCTGCGCGTTCAGAGACCGTGAATAGTTACAATGGAAAGAAAACAGCCCTTGGTCACTATTTTTAACGAATTAACCTGGTTTCAACACTGCTATGAGTGTCTTTCTCAGAATTTAAATCAAAGAATGGTCTATAACATGGTCACAGAATTATGACTAAAAACGTATGATACAGAGTATAAAAGTACAGAATCATCGTGAAAGACTGGCAGTACTTATGTCATTTATAAAATAATCAATATGCCAAAAGGGCATTAGTCACAAAGATATTTAAGGTGAAAAATTGTGATGGCGAGCCACTAAGGGCTGCTCGTTACTTACGTTGTTACAGGGTGCAAACGGTACTTAGAAATTTTATACAACCAACTTTAATAAATGAATCTAGGAACACACTACAACCCCCTACGTATTGCTCACATAGTGATCACGAAAACGAGGTTAGACTAATTACTGCATCCGCGATCCATATGTGACTGGAACATGTGAATGTAGCTCTGATATTGTGTCTGTGACCGACGTTACGAGCTCCAGCTAAGTCAGCATTCACAGTGGCACCGATGTCGATGGATTCCGCCGTCGACCGACATCGGTCGAAAATGTCCGGCCTTCTCAAACCAGTACGTCAGTATGTGCACGGTAGCCGACACGCCACGACACAATAAGAGACATAGGCCGTGATAAACGGATACATTTAATCAAGGAGTTTGTGACATCCTGAGGGTGAAAAATATCACGATCGAAATGTAGTTCGGAATCTATGGACTGCACTCACAAGTTTATTGGGAACCACAAGTACCGGTAAGCAAAATCGCTATTGGAAATTTTATGTATATATAATAACTTCAAAAAATAATTTGTTCAAGTGACAAAGATGGAGTACCTTATTCTTAAAGTTATTGTAGTGGGTCTTTTTTGGGTTGTGATAGGTGGACACAAGCTGGCTACAAATTATTATTGTTACTACTTTCTGGCTTTTTTGCCATAAGGCAAATGTGGTGTATGTGTTTCCACTTTCCAGTCTTTTAGTTTTACAGAGTATCTTACCGACCGAGGTGGCGCAGTGGTTAACACTCTGAACTCGCATTCGGGAGGACGACGGTTCAAAACCACGTCCGGCCATCCTGATTTAGGTTGTCCGTGATTTCCCTAAAACGCTTCAAACAAATGCAGTTATGCTTCCTTTGCTGGGGCACGGCCGGCTTCCTTCGACATCCTTCCCTAATCCGATTGCTGTTTGGTCCCCTCCTCCCAATCAACTATCCGAGTATCTTATTCTAAACTTCGTTTGTCTTTCAGACGTGTGTTCAATGATGGACAGTAGAGTTTAATTTACGTATGTTACCAAAACTTTAAATAAATTCAGCAAAGCAAAGTGTTTGTAATGTTGCTGTTTAAGATCACCACGAACCATCGACAGTTTGTAAAGCCGAAGATCCATACATGAAACACTTTCGGATTACGAAAGCTAGAGCTTTGTTCGGTGTGATTCGAGCTCTTTTAAAAATTCGATACTCACATTAAAAATCCAGTTGTGGCTCAAGTGAAACTAAAAGCGGCGTATCAGTAAACAGTATTGCCACCAGAAGCCTTGTAACTTCTTTTCTCCAAGTTTTAAAAGAACATTGAAGTTTCCAGAACTAGAATCTGATTATCTTAGTGTATTGCCAGCATTTTATTAATTTAATTTTCACCGTATTTAGAATAAAGTGAGCTGCTGTGAAAGCCCAAATCTACCTCCCATTAATTAAATAATTATTGCTCATTCACTAACAAATTTTCTACAAACATAATATGTTAAAAAGATCTACTTTTACGACGTAAATTAATTACAATGTGGTCATAACCTCACTGACGAAGCCTTTACACACCGAAGTTACACATCCTACCACTGTAGCGTACTAAGCCATGCTCGAAACAACGTGTTTTGGAGAGATCCTTAATCCTGTATCATTGAAGCTACATTACTTCCTTAATACGCACGTATAGATATGAAAAGCATAAAATCCCCCTACGGACCCCGGGTATTCCTGCCTGTCGTAAGAGGCGACTAAAAGGAGTCTCACACTTTTCGGCCGTATGAGTTCAGGTCCCAATCTATGGTTTGACCTGCCACTTTCATAATTGTACAGAAGTGTGGGCCATATGGGGAAGGACGCCTTACGTGGTGCACGAGTTATCCATAGTGCCCTTAGATTCGATCTCCAGAATCTGTTGTCATGGCTTTGCATCTCCACCTGCTATTCAACTATTTGGGCGAAGACACTTCCCGGGGTATGTCGTCTTCTTCCGTTGTCTCCTGTCCTCTTTCGTCCCAATACTGCATTTCTCTGTACCCAATATCCAGCACGGTAGCCAGTGCGTTGAGGTGAGGCCATCATGTACCCAATTCGCGGTAGCCCCTTGACAACACAGGGATCGCACTGCTGATGCCTGAGCTGTAAACTCCCCACGTGTGGCAAGGAGAAGATGCCTGTCTTCCTGGGGCATCAGGACTCCCGACAACGGTCATTATGCCAAGTGACCTTTACTGTGGCTGGGTGGCGCCCGTGGGTATAGCCCATGATCGGAGTGGGTAGCAATAGGGCGGATGACCCGAATGAAGCTGACTAAGTCATCTCTTGCTGGTGACCGTACGGCACCAGCAGTCTCTAAGAAGGGCAAGATCGAATACAATGCCGACAGGTATGGCCCTAAATCGTTTCCCTCCCTCCCTACACCATGGGAGGAACGTGGGGCTACAGTGTTTTCACTGCAGAGTTGGTGGCTGTATCTCGTGCTCTTGAGCACATCCGTTCATGCCCCGAGGAATCGTTTCTCCCGTGTACTGTCTCCTTGAGCAGCCTACAAGCAATCGACCAGTGCTACCCTCGTCATCCTTTGGTAGCGACCATCAAGGAGTCCATCTATGCCCTGGAACGGTCCGGTCGTTCAGTGGTGTTTGTGTGGACCCCAGGACACGTTGGAATCCCAGGCAACGAATTTGTTGATAGGCTGGCCAAACGGGCTACACGGAAACCGCTTATGGAGATCGGCATTCAAGTAACTGACCTGCGATCGTTTTTACGCCGGCAGGTTTTTCGGCTTTGGGAAACGTAATGACACAGTCTCAGTACGCACAACAAACTGCGTGCCATTAAGGAGACTACGAATGTGTGGCAGTCCTCCATGCGGGCCTCTCGCAGGGACTCTGTGGTTCTCTGCCGGCTCCGCATTGGCCACGCTTGGGCGACCCACGGCTACCTCCTGCGCCGTGAAGACCCACCTCAGTGTCGGTGTGGCGCCCGGTTGACAGAGGCCCATATTCTGGTGCACTCTCCCACTTTGACTGCCCTGCGGCGAAATCTTCGGTTACCGGACTCGTTGCCGCTAATTTTATCTGACAACGCCTCATCGGTTGATTTAGTTTTACGTTTTATTCGTGAGGGTGGGTTTTATCATTTGATCTAAGTTTTAGCACATGTCCTTTAAGCCTCAGTGTCCTCCACCCTAGTGGTTATAGGGTGGAGGTTTTAATGTGTAGCAGAGTGTCTGGTTTCTCCTTTTTGTTCTCATGGCCAGCCAGCCATGGTAATCTGTTTTGTCGTTTTAATCTCTTCTGCCTTTTCTTGCGTTTCTGTCGTTTTCTTCTCCCCTTTTGTCCATTTAAGTGTTTGTTGCCCTTCCGTCGTTCTTGTGGTTTTTCTTTTCTCTCTGTTTTGTGCTGTCAGTCTCGTTTATTTTATTCTCACCCTTGTGGCATTGTTTTACTCGGAACAAAGGACCGATGACCTAGCAGTTTGGTTCCTTCCCCCCCCCCCTCTTTAAAACCAACCAACCAAACAACCAATGAGCGCAGCGACATCTACGACAATACGACGCCTTCGATTCACTCTCATCGATGGTCCTCGATACAGTCCAGACTTTGGGACCATCCGATCTTCAACTCTTTCCAAAACTTAAAGAACTCAGTCGAGGACTTCACTTTGATGAAGCGGTGCACGTAGAGCTGAGGTTGTGGCTTCCTCAATAATGTCATTAATTCTACTCTGACGGCACTAACGAACTGGTCTCTTACTAGGAGAAATATGTTCTTCGCCCTCGTACTTCGCTAGATGCTATGGAAATTCCATGCATCTTACCTGGTCTGTTTGTCCAAAAAATCAATAAAAAACAGAAGTAACTGCACGTTAGTATGAAAATAAAGGCCTGCCCGGTTAGCCGAACGGTCTAACGCACGGCTTTCCGGACTGGGAAGGAGCGCCTGGTCCCCGGCACGAATCCGCCCGGCGGACTTGTGTCGAGGTCCTGTGAGCTGGCCAGTCTGTGGATGGTTTTTAGGCAGTTTTCCATCTGCCTATGCGAATGCGGGCTGGTTCCCCTCATTCCGTCTCAGCTACGCTATGTCGGCGATTGCTGCGCAAACAAGTTCTCCACGTACGCGTACACCACCATTACTCTACCACGCAAACATAGGGGTTACACTCGTCTGGTGTGAGACGTTTCCTTGGGGGGGGGGGGGGGGGGGCGCCTCCACCGGGGACCGAACCACACAATAACCCTGGGTTCGGTGTGGGGCGACAGAGGGGTGAAGTGGACTGCGGTAGTCGTCGTGGGGTTGTGGACCACTGCGGCTGCGGCGGGCACGGAGCCTCTCCGTCGTTTCTAGGTCCCCGGTTAACATACAACACACAACAAGAAAAAAAAGAAATCTCTCAAAGGAACTGTGTGTAGCTTGTTACATTTCGTACAAAAAGATCGTTAAACGTAGTGAATAGCAGCCTCTTTAGTACTTAAAGTCGCTGCCCCCATTGTCGTCGCTTGTCATATTCACCACGTCAACCCGAGCGCAGTAAGAAATGCGCTGTGGTGACTTCCGCCCTTGAATGAACAAAGGGGACGAATGGCTGTCAGCCATGAAACAGTTGCGCAGAGTCCGTGCACAAACGGGCTTCTTTGACGCATAAATATCAATGGCCTTCGAAAGAGGTATGCGCAGAACCACTTAAAAGGATTGTATTTATCGAGGAAGTCGCCAGGTTGTCAATAACGTCCTAGGTCATTCGAGCGTTCTACTCCTGCTTGGAACAAGAATCGTCAATTGTGCTCCAGAAATGTCAAAGACTATATCATATAGCTAAATGTGTGCGACACTGTATACCTTTATCGACTCACGAGTAAACTCCAGATTGCTGAAACAATCGAACTCCCGGGTACAAAAGAGCTTCGAACGTCCTATTACTTTATAAATGACTTAGTGTGATTTAACCATGTAAGCGAGAAAAGCCTTAGGAAAGGTTTGAAATTATTTTTAAAAGTTTGTTGGAGGTCGCTTACTGCTCTTATTCTCAAATACTGAAAGAATAAAGTCCGGGTATTTGTGCGGCGTCAACTACGCTGCCTCGAGACAAACACACAGTATGTAACAGCAATACTTGTATGATTCTGTTACTTTTAACATAAGACTATGTCACTTCTAATTTTTAAATTCTTGGTACCTGATTCTGGGATAGTCTCTTGTACTGGGCGAGGCTAATACGAGCGTATTTTTTAAGTAAGTACCGTTTTGAAATTGAAAAAAGGCGTGTTAAGATATCTCAATAATTTTACTTTTTACATGAAAGCCTGTACCTTAATCTACTTTTCTGCATAATTTCCGTCAATATTGAGGCACTTGTCATAACGTCGTATCAGTTTTTGAATACTCTCCTCATAGAAGTCTGCCGCCTGACTTGTTAACCACTGCATCACCACTGAATTCACTTCGTCATCGTCTTGAAGACGCTGGCCGCCCAGGTGTTTCTTCAAGTGCAGGAACAGATGGTAGTCACTGGGCGCAAGATCGGGGCTGCACGGAGGATGATCTATCGTTTCCCATCGAAAAGATGTGATGAGATCTTTGGTCCGATTCGCCACATGCGAACGGGCATTGTCTTGCAGCAAAACGATGCCCTTGCTCAGCTTCGATGGACTGTTGCTTTGATTCTGGTGTACGTGGGCCACACATGTTTCATCGCCCGTTACAATTTGGCTTTAGAAATCATCACCGTCGTTGTGGTACCGCTCAAAAAGTCAATGCACTGCCTAAACGTTTGGTTTTGTGCACATCCGTCAACATTTTCGGTACCCAACGTGCGCACGATTTCCGGCAATTCAAGTGCTCCGTCACAATGCCATAAAACACTACGAGAAACATTAGGAAAGTCATTCCGCAAGGAGGAAATCGTAAAGCGTCTGTTTTCTCTCACCTTATTGTCCACTTCCTGCACCAAACTTTCATTAACGGCCGAAGAACGCCCACTCCGCTGTTCATCATGCACATTTGTGCGGCCATCTTCAAATGCTCTCACCCACTTTCTTACTATTCCATCATTTATAATGTTTTCTCCGTAAACTGCACAGATCTCACGATGAATATCGATTACTTTTAGGCCTTTAGCACTAAGAAATCTTATAACAGCCCGTACTTCGGATTTCGCAGTTGATGGAAAAAATTCGGAGGGGGGAGGTTCGGGGACAGGAAGGGGGAATCGTCGTGGCCACGCCTCAGGTTTCGATCCCTGCCCGCTTTAATCGGGAAATCCGGGTTCGAATTCCGGTCCGGCACAAATATGTCGCTATTGGATAGTAGACCTGTCTCTAGTACTGCTGATGTAAAGAAATTCGCAGTCAGCTAATTAATTTCTTTGGAAAGGCACTCTGTTTGTAATTTTTATTTCCTATCTGAGACGATTTATCAAATTTTTCAGACACGCCTTGTGCAAAAATGGTTGAAGAAATATAGTGAGACCGAGCGAGGTGGCGCAGTAGTTAGCACACTAGACTCGCATTCGGGAGGACGACGGTTCAGTCCCGCGTCCGGCCATCCTGATTTAGGTTTTCCGTGATTTCCCTGATTCGCTCCAGGCAAATGCCGGGATGGTTCTTTTGAAAGGGCACGGCCGACTTCCTTCCCCGTCCCTCCCTCATCCAATGAGACCGATGACCGCCAGTTTGGCCTCTTCCCCCAAACAACCCAACCCAAATACAGTGAAGCTCAGAGGCGCTGTACTGTGCGCATCACGCATGCGACCGAAACGCTGCGGGCTGTCCGATAGATATGCTATCGTCTGAGCGTTCCACATAACTGGTAGTTACGTCGGTGGTGAAAGCGACACCTCGTGACGTCAACAGCAGCAGCGGCCTAAGCGCTGTAGGCATCCATTCGCAACTCTGCCGCGAGAGGTATGAACAGACGTCTGGGAGCATAGCCAGTGCGGTGCACCAAGCTTTATTCGGTTTTATCCCAAGTCGCCTTTAATCGTGTCAGGCGATGTAAACATTGTTGCAAGCTCTGATGCTTGTGTCGTAAAGGTGCGTCTGCGCGCACCATGTTTTGCAATTTGGTTGCAGTGCACGGAAATACTGCGGGAAGGCCGGGGAATACTGCTGATGGAAAAGGCTGTTGCCCGTAGCTGCCGACGTGTTGCCGATGTTGTCCAGCAATGATGGCGCCTGGATCCAACTTGTTGAGGAGATTAGGATTCCACCTGTTACCATGGAGACTACAAATCTACTCTGTAGGAAAAAGACGGTCGTGTGACACCCAGTTCGCGCTATTCGTCCACGAGACTCAGAGGGCCATAGACACGGGTTCCCAGGTACATGCCGTGTTTCTTGACTTCCGCAAGGCGTTCGATACAGTTCCCCACAGTCGTTTAATGAACAAAGTAAGAGCATATGGACTATCAGACCAATTGTGTGATTGGATTGAAGAGTTTCTAGATAACAGAACGCAGCATGTCATTCTCAATGGAGAGAAGTCTTCCGAAGTGAGAGTGATTTCAGGTGTGCCGCAGGGGACTGTCATAGGACCGTTGCTATTCACAATATACATAAATGACCTTGTGGATGACATCGGAAGTTCACTGAGGCTTTTTTCGGATGATGCTGTGGTGTATCGAGAGGTTGTAACAATGGAAAATTGTACTAAAATGCAGGAGGATCTGCAGCGAATTGACGCATGGTGCAGGGAATGGCAATTGAATCTCAATGTAGACAAGTGTAATGTGCTGCGAATACATAGAAAGAAAGATCCCTTATCATCTAGCTACAATATAGCGGGTCAGCAACTGGAAGCAGCTAATTCCATAAATAATCTGGGAGTACGCATTAGGAGTGATTTAAAATGGAGTGATCATATAAAGTTGATCGTCGGTAAAGCAGATGCCAGACTGAGATTCATGGGAAGAATGCTAAGGAAATGCAGTCCGAAAACAAAGGAAGTAGGTTACAGTACGCTTGTTCGTCCACTGCTTGAATACTGCTCAGCAGTGTGGGATCCGTACCAGATAGGGTTGATAGAAGAGATAGAGAAGATCCAACGGAGAGCAGCGCGCTTCGTTACAGGATCATTTAGTAATCGCGAAAGCGTTACGGAGATGATAGATAAACTCCAGTGGAAGACTCTGCAGGAGAGACGCTAAGTAGCTCGGTACGGGCTTTTGTTGAAGTTTCGAGAACATACCTTCACCGAGGAGACAAGCAGTATATTGCTCCCTCCTACATATATCTCGCGAAGAGACCATGAGGATAAATTCAGAGAGATTAGAGCCCACACGGAGGCATACCGACAATTCTTCTTTCCACGAACACTACGAGACTGGAATAGAAGTGAGAACCGATAGAGGTACTCAAAGTACCCTCCGCCACACACCGTCAGGTGGCTTGCGAAGTATTGATGTAGATGTAGATGTAGATCATCAGTCTTCCACGAGAATATTATTTCAAAAATGGTTCAAATGGCTCTGAGCGCTATGGGACTCAACTTCTGAGGTCATCAGTCCCCTAGAACTTAGAACTACTTAAACCTAACTAACCTAAGGACATCACACACATCCATGCCCGAGGTCGCGCGGTGCCAGGCTGTAGCGCATACAACCGCTCGGCCACCTCGGCCAGCAGAATATTATTTAATAATACTGAAATTACTCTGACACCATGTACACTGTTCGAAAGAATTAGGGGAACTCGTGTATCAATGTGTGGTATGTTACGTCAGTTTTGATACAGGCGGTACCTGTGGTCTTATTGCGTGTCTTGAGATGTAGGCAACAGTTAAGACCATCCGCGATCTGTGGGCTGTGTTATGGTTTACTGTGTCAGCTTACCCCTCGGAAGGGAGTCAGTCCCGGTGTCCCAGTGTTTTCTAGTGAGGTACATAGATGCCAGTTGTCATCTGTGGACGTTGCACATGCAAATCGACATGTTAACGCAGTGCAGGTCACGAGGGCGGTCGGTTTGACCCAAAAAGGATGGACTTTCGCTCGTGTTGCTGCAAACGCCGATGCCTCTCAATGTGTCATCCATAGATTGTGAACATGCTGCAAAGAGACAGGTCCGCAAACAAGGCGAGTTGGACAATTACGCCGGCGCATTATAAACCGCACGTGGAGGCCGATATCTCGCCATCTCTGCATTGCGGCGTTGTGCAGATACCGCCAGAGCACTCAAAGACCTTCTCAGAAAGGCCATTGGAGCTGTTGTGTCCGATCAGAATGTAATGAACAGCTTACGAGAAACGACAGTACGACCCAGACGTCCTGTCGAGCACCCCGCTTGGCAAGTCATCCTGCAACGCGCCTTCACTTCCGGTGTTCCTGTGTCAACTGGCAACATGTGCTATTCGCAGACGAGTCTAGATACCTTCTGACGCAACTTGATAGCCGTGTTCGTGTGTGGAGACCCGAGATGAACGGTATCTGGCAAATGTTGTCCAGAAAGTGGACAGATTTCCAAGACCCTGTGATGTTGCAGGGAAACGTCAGTATTGAGAGCCGTAGGGATTTTGCCATTGTTGGGGTTGGGTTGATTTGGGGGAAGAGACCAAACCGCGAGGTAATCGGTCTCATTGGATTAGGGAAGGATGGTGAAGGAAGTCGGCCGTGCCCTTTCAAAGGAACCATCCCGGCATTTTGCCTGAAGCGATTTAGGGAAATCACGGAAAACCTAAATCAGGATGGCCAGACGCGGGATTGACTCGTCGTTCTCCCGAATGCGAGTCCAGTGTGCTAACCACTGCCCCACCTCGCTCGGTATTGCCATTGTGCATGGTCGCCTTATCACCACGCAATACATCGAACAGAACCTGTTGGGCGATTCGGTGGCTGCTGCAGACGGTTGTGGCCCTGAATTCCTTATAATTCCAGGGTCTGTTTGGTGGGCATCATCAGGTATCTCTTCCGAAGCCTGGACATTGAAGCAAAGAATGACCGGTAGTGAGTCCCGACACAAACCCCATCCTTCATATGTGGGACATGTTTAACAGACGTATTCTTGGACGTCCTATTCCACCACAGACTCTCCAAGAACTCACACGTGCTCTTAAACGGATTCCTCAGGCTACCTCCTTAGACATGTGGAGCATGGCACGTAGGTGTCAAACAGTGAAGACATGGAGGACATACACATCACTGAAGCACTGAAACTTCAATGAAAAAGCACCCAGGATGACGGGATGAACGATTTTTTTTTCCACTTTATTTTCGACACCTGTCGGACATTTCATTTCCCGTTTTTGTAATCGATTGACGATGTAATGCTGTTTCGTTTTGTTCTTAATTTGTGTAACATAATGATATAATTTGGTGGTATACCCAGTAATTAATTATTTCTGAAGGTATTTACGCAGACGCCTAAGTCATGTTCCCCTAATTCTTTTGAGCATTGTATTTGTTACTCGCACTATTAATTATCGCTGTTACCGGCCTCTGTGGCCGAGCGGTTTTGTAATCGATTGACGATGTAATGCTGTTTCGTTTTGTTCTTAATTTGTGTAACATAATGATATAATTTGGTGGTATACCCAGTAATTAATTATTTCTGAAGGTATTTACGCAGACGCCTAAGTCATGTTCCCCTAATTCTTTTGAGCATTGTATTTGTTACTCGCACTATTAATTATCGCTGTTACCGGCCTCTGTGGCCGAGCGGTTCTAGGCGCTTCAGTCCGGAATCGCGCTGCTGCTACGGTCGCAGGCCCGAATCCTGACTCGGCCATGGTTGTGTGTGATGTCCTTAGGTTATTTAGGTTTAAGTAGTTCTTAAGTCTAGGGGACTGATTACCTCACATGCTATGTCCCATAGTGCTTAGAGCCATTTTGAAGCATTTGAACTATCGCTATTAATAATTTGTGAGTGAATGAGTCCATTTGGGGCTGTGCAAAGTAATAGCAAATACTGGGTTGCCTTCCTCAATGCCAATATTTAGGATTCCCTACCTCAATCGGTAAAAAAGGATTCAATATACACTATGTTGTGAAAAGTATCCGGACCCTCCCCCCCCCCCCCCCCCCCCCCCCAAAAAAAAAAACGTTTTTCATATTGTGCATTGTGCTGCCACCTACTGCAAGGTATTCCACATCAGCGACCCCATTAGTCATTAGACGTAGTGAGAGAGGAGAATGGGGCGTTCCGCGGAACTCACGGACTTCGAACGTGGTCAGGTGATTCGGTGTCACTTGTTTCATACGTCTGTACGCGAGATTTCCACTCTCGTAAACATCCCTAGGTCCACTGCTTCCAATGTGATAGGGAAGTGGAAACGTGAAGGGACACCTACAGCGTGCTCGCGCGTGTGTGTGTGTGTAGGGGGGGGGGGGGGGGGGGTTAAGGTCTTATGGGACCAAACTGCGGAGGTCATCGGTCCCTAAGCCTATACGACACTTAATCTAACTTAAACTAACTTACGCTAAGGACAACACACACACTCACACACCTATGTCCGAGGGAGGACTAGAACCTCCGTCGGGGGTAGCCGTACGGACCGTGACAAGGCGCCTGAGACCGCTCGGCGACCCCGCGCGGCCACGTACAGTATAAAAGTGTTCAGGCCGATCTCGTCTGTTGACTAACAAGAGACCGCCAATAGTTGAAGACGGTCGTAATGTGTAATAGGCACACATCTATCCAGACCATCACACAGGAATTTCAGACTGTATCAGGATCCACTGCAAGTACTATCAGAGTTAGGCGGGAGGGGAAAACTTAGATTTCATTGTCGAGCGGTAAATGCCAAACGAAGCCTCGCTTGGTGTAAGGAGCGTAAACATTGGACGATTCAACAGTGGAAAAACGTTGTGTGGAGTGACTAATCACGGTACTCAATGTGGCGTTCCGATGGCAGGGTGTGAGTATGGCGAATGCCCGTCATCTACCAGCGTGTGTAGTGCCAACAGTAAAATTCGGAGGCGGTGGTGTATGGTCTGGTCGTGTTTTTCATGGAGGGGGCTTGCGCCCCTTGTTGTTTTGCGTGACACTATCACAGCACAGGTTTACACTGATGTTTTAAGCACCTTCTTGCTTCCCACTGTTGAAGAGCAATTCGGGGATGGTGACTGCACCTTTCAACACGATTGACCACGGCCTGCGGCGGAATGTTTGCACGACAATATCATCCCTGTAATGGACTGATCTTCACAGTGTCCTGACCTGAATCCTGTAGAACACTTCTGGGGCGTTTTGGAACGGCTACTTCGTGCCAGGCCTTACCGACCGACATTGATACCTCTCCTCAGTGTAGCACTCCGTGAAGAATGGGCTGTCATTCCCCAAGAAACCTTCCAGCACCTGATTGAACGTATGCCAGCGAGAGTGAAAGCTGTCATCAAGGCTAAGGGTGGGCCAACACCATACTGAATTCCAGCATTACCGATGGAGGGCGCCAAGAACTTGTAAGTAATTTTCAGTCACGTGTCCGTATACTTTTGATCACATAGTGTAGGTTCACCTTGTTGTCCGTCAGTTGGTCTCAGACTGTTTAAATTCCTTTTTCTGAGGAACAGGTAGACATATCAAGTACAAATTCGTCACATATTAAGGTCTAGGCGATATAAAAAAGTGAAGCTTCTAAGGCAATGCAATCAAGAGATACGGACATTTATATATTTCGATAACCGCAAATTCACTTATTAAAACCTGCAGGGCATTTCTCGTTGACCTAGAATGATGAAATTAGCCAAGAATCAAGGTTTCACAGTATAATCAAAGGAAAAATATCCTGAAACTGTTAATTTCTAATCATATCACTTGTAATTATATCACACGAAAAATATTTTTGTCATTTGTTATCCAACTTCAAACTAGAAATTAAAACATTCTCGAAAGTCTTGGAATTCCTGGGACCGATATCTTGCCAGTACCAATGTCGATAACAGGCAAAAATCGTAGAGATCTTAAAACGCCGGAACGGATGAACTATCTACATACATAATGAAGTTTGTACAGAACCCTCAGTGTGCGAGTCCCACGCATTTGGCCAATTTTTCTTTCATTCCTTTGCCATGAGCTCGTTTCCTCTTCAGACTAAGCCATCAAAGTTTCCTGCTAGGCCTTTTTCCTCCTTATCTTCTTTCAATTGTTATACTTAAGACTGAAAAATTTCTCACTCCTATATGTCTTCTTGTCTGACCCCTCCCAACTTAGATTATTTTTTTCTTAATTACCCAATCCATTTCACGGTATGTGTTTTTCCCTTGATCCTAATTTAATAAAATTTTATTAATTATCTTGTAAGTCTGTCTGATTTAATTCTCTTGATATGGTCATAAAGTTTAATCTGAATTTCCTAATGGCCCTCTGAATGACTTGACTTGATTGCTCCTTAACCTGAATGATCCACCTGTGCGTTTTGGTCCGCGGACTTTTCTGGGAATTCTTCGTTCTGTTTTCAATACTTTCTGTACATACTTCCCCGTTAAAAAAGCTTTATGTGAAGCATAGACATATTGGTTTACGACTTAATCTTTGTTTCAGTTTAGTGTATCTTGAGATGCGTTGCCTGTTATAAATATTTTTGAGTGAGAGGCTATGTTGTTTCCAATTTTGCATCTAACGAAATTTTCGGTTTTGGTTCAACTTTTTTAAGTTATTTCACTCAGGCAATTAGAATCTGAACCCGCCTTTTTGCCATGTTTTGTTTTCGTGTGTGATCATGATCATGATCATCATCGTCATAATTGTTGTTGTTGTTGTCGTCATCTTTGTTTTTCTTAACAGAGATTAGTGAAGCCCATGTTACTCCCCTTAGTGACGTAAGTGAATTTACAGTGTTTATGCTTGATATTGACGGTTCCAAACACTACTGCATATTGTGACGAAAAAGTTCACAAATGAATGGCCGGAAGTCAGTGTCCGACGGGCACAATAATACGGCAAACTTCCGCGTCGTCATCATCAGGTGCGCTGAATACTCAGGGAGCTGGAGTCGGGCTTATACCTCCTCCCTGCATTACTTGCTGAAAGGCCCTAGTATGAAGTGGTATGCGTATGGAGCTATCTGAAGTGGAACGACCACATAAAACTAATCGCAGGGAAGGCAGATGCCAGATTGAGATTCATTGAAACAATCCTTTGGAAATGTAGTCCATCAACAAAGGAAGTAGCTTACAAAACACTTGTTGTTGTTGTTGTTGTTGTTGTTGTGGTCTTCAGTCCTGAGACTGGTTTGATGCAGCTCTCCATGCTACACTCTCCTCTGCAAGCTTCATCTCCCAGTGCTTACTGTAACCTACATCCTTCTGAATCTGCTTAGTGCGTTCATCTCTTGATCTCCCTCTACGATTTTTACCCTCCACGCTGCCCTCCAATGCTAAATTCGTGATCCCTTGATGCCTCAGAACATGTTCAGCGGGACCAATACTTGAATATTTCTCAACAGTATGGGGTCCGTACGAGGTAAGATCGATAATGGAAATAAAGAAGTTGCAAAGAAGAGCAGCGCGTTTCGTTACAGAAGTGCGACAGCGTCATAGAGATGTTAGCCAAGTCCTGTGGCAGACAATGCAAGACAGGTGTTCTGCATGACTGTCTGATTCTGTTCCGAGAGGGTACCTTCCTAGAAGAATGAACAAATATTTTGCTTCCATCTCACGAAGTGACCGTAAGATGGACTTTGGAAAATTAATGCAGATGTAGGTCCGTCGGTGGATTTCCTGCAGCCGGCCGAGGTGGCCGAGCGGTTCTATGCGCTTCAATCAGGAACCGCGCTGCTGCAACGGTCGCAGGTTCGAATCCTGCCTCGGGCATGGATGTGTGTGATGTCTTGAGGTTAGTTAGGTTTAAGTAGTTCTAAGTTCTAGGGGACTGATGACCTTAGAAGTAAAGACCCATAGCGCTCAGAGCCATTTGAACCATTTTTGATTTCCTACAAAGTCTCTGGGTTAGTTCAACGTATGCTTTTAGTGTTGGCCTTTACATCTCATAGTTATCTTCGGAAACGAGATGATAGTATGTATGAGCCGCTTGTGAGCATAACTGCAGATGCTTTCTGCTAGGTCAGTGAGGAACGGATAGGTGGTACATACGGACAGGTGGTTACGCTAGCGGGCGGTCGGGCATGTGCCGGACTTTCTCTGTCGCGTTTAGCGATGTCGCTCTAACACCACGTGGGCGAGCGGCGCCTTGTGAAACCCCGCCAGCGGGGAAAACTACGGGGCCCCTCTGGAAATTCTGATGTAGTCGTCCAGATTCATTCTTCACCGGACTGTTCATCTGTCATTAAGACGGGTGCTGAAAACGGGAAACATAGCCGCGCCGAAAAACTACTCACATATTAGAAGTTTGGTTTTCGCGTAAATGCTCCTGTACACGACCAAAAAATTTGTAAAATTTTGGCAGAACGAGAAACTAGATCCAAGTTGCAAATTTTTAATTTTTATCCAACCGATGACTAGTTTCGGGCCGAGACCCATTTTCGGATCATCATAACGAAGTCGAAAATGATATTTACGAAGATGTCAAAATGTGCATTTACGGTGTACAGTTATGTGTATGCACTGTAAATGTTCATTGTACGTTTTTGACATATATGGAAATGCCATTTTGGATTTCGTTGTGGTGATTCGAAAATGAGTTTCCGTCCGAAACTAGCCATCGATTGAATAAAAAGTAAAAATTTCCAACTTGCGGTAGTTTATCGTCCTACTGATTAACAGAAATTGCTGACCCAAGCTACTCCAGCAAGCTGGAAGCTCAAGGTAAAATTTTGCTGTCTTTGCAAAATATTTGACCGTTAGTGTTTTTTGGCGTGTCTGTCAAATAAAAAATGGATCGTGTTTAACAGAAATTCTCATTGGCGAAAAAGTTGAAAAGAAGCGTAACTTTTTTGTGTTGATGTTCGCCGCATACACTGTGTGATCAAAAGTATCCGAATACCTGGCTAAAAATGACTTAAAAGTTCGTGGCGCCCTCTATCGGCAATGGTGGAATTCAATATGGTGTCGGCCCATCCTTAGTCGTGATGACAGCTTCCACTCTCGCAGCCATACGTTCAGTCAGGTGCTAGAAGGTTTCTCAGGCAATGGCAAACCATTCTTCACGAAGTGCTGCACTTAGGAGAGGTATCGATGTCGGTCGGTGTGACCTGGCACGAAGTCGGCGTTCCAAAACATCCTAAAGGTATTCTATAGGATTCAGGCCAGGGATGTTATTGTCGTGTAACCACTTTGCCACTCTGCCACAGACCGTACTCGGTCATGTTCAAAGATACAATTGCTATCCCTGAATTGCTCTTCAACAGTGGGAAGCAAGAAGGTGCTTAAAACATCGATGTAGGCCTGTGCTGTGATAGTGCCACGCAAAACAACAAGGGGTGCAAGCCCCCTCCATGAAAAACACGACCACACCATAACGCCACCGCCTCCGAATTTTACTATTGCCGCTACACACGCTGGCAGATGACGTTCACCGGGCATTCGCCATACCCACAGCCTGCCATCGGATCGCCACATTGTGTACCGTGATTCGTCATCGCCATACTGGCGTATCACCCGGCGTGATGGTATGGTGTGCCATTGGTTACACGTCTCGGTCACCTCTTGTTCGCATTGACGGCACTTTCAATAGTGGATGTTATATTTGGTTATATTTGAGATGTGTTACGACCCGTGACTCTGTCCTTCAGTCGATCCCTGCGAAACCCTACATTTCAGCAGGATGATGCACGACCGCATGTTGCAGGTCTTGTGTGGGCCTTTCTGGATACAGAGAATGTTCGACTGCTGCCCTGGCCAGCACATTCGCCAGATCTCTCACCAATTGAAAACGTCTGGTCAGTGGTGGCCGAGCAACTGGCTCGTCACAATACGCCAGTCACTACTCTTGATGAACTGTGTTATCGTGTTGAAGCTCCATGGGCAGCTGTACCTGTACACGCCATCCAAGCTCTGTTTGACTCAATGCCCAGGCGTATCACGGCCGATATTACGGCCAGAGTGGTTTTCTGGGTACTGATTTCTCAGGATCTACGCACCCAAATTGCGTGAAAATGTAATCACATGTCAGTTCTAGTATAATATATTTGCGCAATGAATACCCGTTTATCATCTGCATTTCTTATTGGTGTAGCAATTTTAATGGCCAGTAGTGTACCTTGGCACAGCGGTTGACACAACTGCACGGATTACCCTGGTATGCCTCCCTCCTCGATCCAAATTCAGACTGTTGCCGCAGTCTACTTCAAATTCCCCCTTACACATGAACAGAATTGTCGAGCCTCTCCATGTCCCGGAATAGTATTTCAAGATCGAATTTAAATGGAGAATCCAGCCTGAAACCCAGAGGAAAGGAGGCGTTCTTTTCGTGAATCGCTACTGAGGAAATTTAGATAACCAGGATTTGAGGCTGACTGCAGTACAATTTTTCTGCCGCCAACTTATATTTCCGGAAAGAACACATAGATAAGATAAGAGAGATTAGGGCTCGTACAGAGGCATATAGGCAGTCATTTTTCCCTCGCTCTGTTTGAGAGTGGAACAGGGAGAGAAGATGCTAGTTGTGGTACGAGGTACCCTCCGCCACGCACAGTATGGTAGATTGCGGAGTATGTATGTAGATGTAGATGTAGATGCAGGTACTTACAAGCCTAGTAAAAGCAGGAGACCGGGGTTCGATTCCCAGACTTGGTAAAAAATTTGTCAAGTGCATGTACCTGGGTTTCAGGCTCGATCCCACATTTACTTTAAATGCTGAGGTAGTATTCCACACCATGGAGAGCCTCGGCAATTCTGTTGGCGCGTAAGGGGAAATTTAAAGTAAAGTAGACTGGTTCTGTAGTGAGAATTATGATAAATGAGGATGGTGTGCCAGAGTGATAGGTGCAATTGTGGGAAACGCTGTAGCAAGGTGGCTTAGTGGCTAACGTACCTTCCTAGTAAGCAGGAGAACCAGGGTTCGATTCCTGGCCTTGGTACAAATTTTCACTCGCCGCTTCAGTCTATATACATAAAGTAATATCAGTAAGGGAGCAGTGGTCTCTAAAATTGGGTCATTTCATTTGTAGAAGGGGCACATGATTCGTCACGTGTTTTCTTAGTCGAAGTGAGAGTCTGAAACAGAGACTCAACAAGATACAGTGGGACACGTCACAGATCATAGATACATGTGGACTGCGCTCGTCGCATCTATCCGTAGAACGATTCTACCGCCGCCAACATACACTCCTGGAAATTGAAATAAGAACACCGTGAATTCATTGTCCCAGGAAGGGGAAACTTTATTGACACATTCCTGGGGTCAGATACATCACATGATCACACTGACAGAACCACAGGCACATAGACACAGGCAACAGAGCATGCACAATGTCGGCACTAGTACAGTGTATATCCACCTTTCGCAGCAATGCAGGCTGCTATTCTCCCATGGAGACGATCGTAGAGATGCTGGATGTAGTCCTGTGGAACGGCTTGCCATGCCATTTCCACCTGGCGCCTCAGTTGGACCAGCGTTCGTGCTGGACGTGCAGACCGCGTGAGACGACGCTTCATCCAGTCCCAAACATGCTCAATGGGGGACAGATCCGGAGATCTTGCTGGCCAGGGTAGTTGACTTACACCTTCTAGAGCACGTTGGGTGGCACGGGATACATGCGGACGTGCATTGTCCTGTTGGAACAGCAAGTTCCCTTGCCGGTCTAGGAATGGTAGAACGATGGGTTCGATGACGGTTTGGATGTACCGTGCACTATTCAGTGTCCCCTCGACGATCACCAGTGGTGTACGGCCAGTGTAGGAGATCGCTCCCCACACCATGATGCCGGGTGTTGGCCCTATGTACCTCGGTCGTATGCAGTCCTGATTGTGGCGCTCACCTGCACGGCGCCAAACACGCATACGACCATCATTGGCACCAAGGCAGAAGCGACTCTCATCGCTGAAGACGACACGTCTCCATTCGTCCCTCCATTCACGCCTGTCGCGACACCACTGGAGGCGGGCTGCACGATGTTGGGGAAGACGGCCTAACGGTGTGCGGGACCGTAGCCCAGCTTCATGGAGACGGTTGCGAATGGTCCTCGCCGATACCCCAGGAGCAACAGTGTCCCTAATTTGCTGGGAAGTGGCGGTGCGGTCCCCTACGGCACTGCGTAGGATCCTACGGTCTTGGCGTGCATCCGTGCGTCGCTGCGGTCCGGTCCCAGGTCGACGGGCACGTGCACCTTCCGCCGACCACTGGCGACAACATCGATGTACTGTGGAGACCTCACGTCCCACGTGTTGAGCAATTCGGCGGTACGTCCACCCGGCCTCCCGCATGCCCACTATACGCCCTCGCTCAAAGTCCGTCAACTGCACATACGGTTCACGTCCACGCTGTCGCGGCATGCTACCAGTGTTAAAGACTGCGATGGAGCTTCGTATGCCACGGCAAACTGGTTGACACTGACGGCGGCGGTGCACAAATGCTGCGCAGCTAGCGCCATTCGACGGCCAACACCGCGGTTCCTGGTGTGTCCGCTGTGCCGTGCGTGTGATCATTGCTTGTACAGCCCTCTCGCAGTGTCCGGAGCAAGTATGGTGGGTCTGACACACCGGTGTCAATGTGTTCTTTTTTCCATTTCCAGGAGTGTACATTTCGCGTAAGGATCTGTTCGATGATATACGAGCAATTAGGTCTCATGCGGAAGAATATAGACGGTCACACTGTCAGTCATTTGGTTTACTATTTCGACAGGAGCAGAAGGCGAAATACCAACGGCCTTGCCCCAGCAGTAACACCAACTCCCGTCACATTACCGCAGTTAAGAGCTATCGGTTGAAAATCAAATGCCTCTTAGCACTATGGGACTAAACATCAGTCCCCTAGAACTTAGAACTACATAAACCTAACTAACTTAGGGACATCACACACATCCATGCCCGAGGCACAATTCGAGCCTGCGACCGAAGCGGTCGCGCGGTTCCAGATGAAGCGCCTAGAACCGCTCCGCCATACCAGCCGGCTAAGAGCTATCGGGCTTGGATGGGTGACGGTCTGGGTCTACCGAGCGCTGTTGGCAAGCGGAGCGCACTCAGCCCTTGTGAGGACAATTTAGGAATTATTTGGCAGAAGTAGCTGCTCCGGTCAGGAAAACTGGCAATGGCTGGGGCTGACTACAACCTACTCCGCACCGGTAGCCAATGAGAGGACGCGGCATCAGTTTGGCAGCAAGGATTTAGTTTTCTGGTTTCCTCTGATTTTTCTTTATTTAGGTGCAGAGTGCGCCGGAAATCAAGAATTTATGGCACAGAATCTGGTTCTAGTTTCCTTCACATATCAGAGGCATACGTGTCAATACATTCAGGCGAAAAATGTTTCCTGTATAGCTTTGTGTCCTCGTTTTGCTTAAAATTGTTCCTTCTCAAAACAAGAGTCCAAGCATTCCTTCGTACTTCGCCTGTCGGAAATTTTGTAAATATATTTGTCTACGTAGGTATTAACATTCTAAGGTCACAGGTTTATGTACGCACGAGATAAGCCATTGCAATGTGAAATGCTGGTGAAACGCCCGCTAAACCCGCTGGGCAGAACAGGTGATTAGGATTGTGGAAAGGGCCAAATAAACTGTCGGTCAGTTTCAATTCAAAATTGTAATTTAGTAACAGCTTTAAACCAAAACGGCACATAACCGAACCTTTACAACTACGAGTTTCAAAATCCAGTTCTTTCACGGCTGAAGGCCTCCAAACAAGAAATCTTAATAAGCAACAAGATAAATTTCAAGTGAGTGAAGACATGCAGTTAAAATTACAAATAAAATTATATATATAATCACAGCTAGGCGGAAAGCCTCAAGGCAAAAGTGGATAGAACAAACATATACAAGATGCAATACAAACAGCTGAAGGCCACAATTTCAAAATTTTAAATTATATTACCATAATCTTTTAACGCAGAGGGCCGCAATGTTTTCGCTTAAGGGGAAATTTTGAGAATAAAGCTTTAAGTGGCTGAAGGCCCATAGTTTATTTTACAAAAACTCAAAAATACCTTAACCTTTAAGTTTTTAATGGCCGAACGCCCACTATATGAAAAAGCAACACAAGGACAATAACTAAATTTAAGAATAAGGTTTTAAGTGGCTGAAGGCCCACAACTTATTTACATAAATTGATTTACATTAAACACAATAAAAAATATTTTCTTTTAGAGCATTGGCTATAATAGATTACCAACGGACCATGAAACACCCATGAAAAGGACAGTATAGACAACGGCACTCAGACGTCTCCAGGTGGGGGGGAGGGGGGGGGGCTACCCTCGAAACATTAACGTTCACTTAGGTGAGACAAGTAGTGGGCCCAACTACACTTGATCCGTCGGTAGCCCAACCAAGAGACAGTCACGGACCGACCGGCCAAATGACTTGCTAGCCACCGATCAATACATAAAAACTCAAACACCAAACTGTTACGGACGTGATTAACCACAACGAAATATGTATTAAGCTGTCAAAACTACACGCCATGTTGGACAGCGACATCTGGTGAGGAAAGGACGCTGCGTGAAATTACGTTAGTGGCCAGGGCAGATAACCGGAACACTAACGGCCACAAGGCAGAAAATTCCGCTGGTACACTTGAATTTGAAATAAGGTAATATAGTTAATTCCACCAAAAGGAACACTGCCTGAAGTTACGTTAGTGTCTCGGCAGGTAACCAGAACACTAACGGCCACATGGCAGAAAATTTCACTGGTACACTTGAGTTGTAGTGAACCAATATATTTAATTCCACCGGACGGCGGCTTAATTTTACCACTACAAACACTCGGTGCAGCTCATAGGAAAACCTCCCCAACAGCAAACTATTGAAACGAACGACACAACATCACCGACATGGCTTGAGTACTTAAGACACGACTCAACTTTGACGTCCTGGGTCGGTGAGCCACGAAGCTCGTAGCGATTTGTCAGCTCCACACACACTCCGACACTGCGCAGGGACCGCCAGCGGACCCAGCCGACTGTACCTCATGGAGATGTCCTCCATGGTCCGCACCAACCGACCGACTGCCTGCACACCCCCTAGCTGGAAACTATATGCACGAGACCGAAAATGGTACACAGCGCAAATATCGATACACATCGCTGCTGCCACACATAGAAGGATGAAGAACCACAGCATAACCGCAACAATGGCGGGAAACCAAACACAGACATACAGCCAAGTTCAAGGAAACGCATAGTTTCGAGTGAGCACGGCTCTGCTGCTACGTTAATAACCGCCAGAATGTTGAATGCAAGTATGCAAACGGGCATGCAGTATGTTGTACAGGTGCCGGATCCATGCCTGTTGAACTTGGTTGGTCAATACAGGGATGGTTAATGATGTTTGTGGATGAGGAGTGGAGTTGTCGTCAATGATGTCACATATGTCCTGCGTTGGAGACAGACCTGGTGATAGAATAGGCCAAGGCAGCAAGTCGGCTGTCGGTAGAGCGTAATGGGCTAAAACAGGGGTATGTGGGCGAGCGTTATCCTGTTGGACAACCCCCTCCCCCTCCCCCTCCCCCTCCCCCTTGAATGCTGTTCATGAATGGCAGAACAACAAGTCAAGTCGTCAGACTGACGTGTTTGCGGATGAGGAGTGGAGTTGTAGTCAATGATGTCGCATATGTCCTGCATCGGAGACAGACCTAGTGATAGAATAGGACAAGGCAGCATGCCGGCTGTCCGTAGAGCATATTGGGCTAAAACAGCGGTATGTGGGCGAGCGTTATCCTGTTGGACAACCCCCCCCTCCCCCTTGAATGCTGTTCATGAATGGCAGAACAACAAGTCAAGTCGTCAGACTGACGTGTTTGCGGATGAGGAGTTGTAGTCAAAGATGTCGCATATGTCCTGCATCGGAGACAGACCTGATGATAGAATAGGACAAGGCAGCATGTCGGCTGTCCGTAGAGCATATTGGGCTAAAACAGCGGTATGTGGGCGAGCGTTATCCTGTTGGACAACCCCCCCCCCTCCCCCTTGAATGCTGTTTATGAATGACAGAACAACAAGTCAAGTCGTCAGACTGACGTGTTTGCGGATGAGGAGTGGAGTTGTAGTCAATGATGTCGCATATGTCCTGCATCGGAGACAGACCTAGTGATAGAATAGGACAAGGCAGCATGCCGGCTGTCCGTAGAGCATATTGGGCTAAAACAGCGGTATGTGGGCGAGCGTTATCCTGTTGGACAACCCCCCCCCTCCCCCTTGAATGCTGTTCATGAATGGCAGAACAACAAGTCAAGTCGTCAGACTGACGTGTTTGCGGATGAGGAGTTGTAGTCAAAGATGTCGCATATGTCCTGCATCGGAGACAGACCTGATGATAGAATAGGACAAGGCAGCATGTCGGCTGTCCGTAGAGCATATTGGGCTAAAACAGCGGTATGTGGGCGAGCGTTATCCTGTTGGACAACCCCCCCCCCCTCCCCCTTGAATGCTGTTTATGAATGACAGAACAACAAGTCAAGTCGTCAGACTGACGTGTTTGCGGATGAGGAGTGGAGTTGTAGTCAATGATGTCGCATATGTCCTGCATCGGAGACAGACCTAGTGATAGAATAGGCCAAGGCAGCATGTCGGCTGTCCGTAGAGCATATTGGGCTAAAACAGCGGTATGTGGGCGAGCGTTATCCTGTTGGACAACCCCCCCCCCTCCCCCTTGAATGCTGTTCATGAATGACAGAACAACAAGTCAAGTCGTCAGACTGACGTGTTTGCGGATGAGGAGTGGAGTTGTAGTCAATGATGTCGCATATGTCCTGCATCGGAGACAGACCTAGTGATAGAATAGGACAAGGCAGCATGCCGGCTGTCCGTAGAGCATATTGGGCTAAAACAGCGGTATGTGGGCGAGCGTTATCCTGTTGGACAACCCCCCCCTCCCCCTTGAATGCTGTTCATGAATGGCAGAACAACAAGTCAAGTCGTCAGACTGACGTGTTTGCGGATGAGGAGTTGTAGTCAAAGATGTCGCATATGTCCTGCATCGGAGACAGACCTGATGATAGAATAGGACAAGGCAGCATGTCGGCTGTCCGTAGAGCATATTGGGCTAAAACAGCGGTATGTGGGCGAGCGTTATCCTGTTGGACAACCCCCTCCCCCTCCCCCTCCCCCTCCCCCTTGAATGCTGTTCATGAATGGCAGAACAACAAGTCAAGTCGTCAGACTGACGTGTTTGCGGATGAGGAGTGGAGTTGTAGTCAATGATGTCGCATATGTCCTGCATCGGAGACAGACCTAGTGATAGAATAGGACAAGGCAGCATGCCGGCTGTCCGTAGAGCATATTGGGCTAAAACAGCGGTATGTGGGCGAGCGTTATCCTGTTGGACAACCCCCCCCTCCCCCTTGAATGCTGTTCATGAATGGCAGAACAACAAGTCAAGTCGTCAGACTGACGTGTTTGCGGATGAGGAGTTGTAGTCAAAGATGTCGCATATGTCCTGCATCGGAGACAGACCTGATGATAGAATAGGACAAGGCAGCATGTCGGCTGTCCGTAGAGCATATTGGGCTAAAACAGCGGTATGTGGGCGAGCGTTATCCTGTTGGACAACCCCCCCCCCTCCCCCTTGAATGCTGTTTATGAATGACAGAACAACAAGTCAAGTCGTCAGACTGACGTGTTTGCGGATGAGGAGTGGAGTTGTAGTCAATGATGTCGCATTTGTCCTGCATCTGAGACAGACATGATGATAGAATAGGACAAGGCAGCATGTCGGCTGTCCGTAGAGCATATTGGGCTAAAACAGCGGTATGTGGGCGAGCGTTATCCTGTTGGACAACCCCCACCGCCTCCCCCTTGAATGCTGTTCATGAATGGCAGAACAACAGGTCGAGTCGTCAGACTGACGTGTTTGCGGATGAGGAGTGGAGTTGTAGTCAATGATGTCGCATATGTCCTGCATCGGAGACAGACCTGATGATAGAATAGGCCAAGGCAGCACGCCGGCTGTCCGTGGAGCATATTGGGCTAAAACAGCGGTATGTGGGCGAGCGTTATCCTGTTGGACAACATCCCCTTGAATGCTGTTCATGAATGGCAGCACAACAGGTCGAGTGGTCAGACTGACGTACAGATTTACTGTTAGGGTGCGTGGGATAACTACGAGTGTGCTCCTGATGTCATACGAAATCGCACCCCCGACCACAACTCCAGGTGTCGGTTCAGTGTGTCTAGCACGAAGACGGGTTGGTAGCAGCCCTCAACTGGCCTCCTAACCAATATGCGGCCATCACTGGCACCGAGGCAGAACCAACTTACATCAGAAAACACAACAGACCTCCACCCTGCCCTTCAATGAGCTCTCGGTTGACACCACACTAGTGTTCGCCCCTGGTAGCTGAGTGGTCAGCGAGACGGAATGTCATACCTAACTGCCCGGGTTCGATTCCCGTCTGTGCCGGAGATTTTCTCCGCTCAGGGACTGGGTGTTGTGTTGTCTTTATCATTTCATCGCCAACGACACGCAAGTCGCCGAAGTGGCGTCAACCCGAAAGGCTTGCACGAGGCGAACGGTCTACGCGACGGGAGGCCCTAGCCACGCGGCATTTTATTTACCAAACTAGTCGCAAAGAGCAGTGGTTTGGGGTCACCGATTTGCAGCAGTTCGTTGTCGCTGTGGTCCCAACTGCTGCTCAAATTGCTGCTGCAGATGCAGTACGATGCGCCAGACCCATACGCCGTTGACATCTACATCTACATGGATATTCTGCAAATCAAATTTACGTGCCTGGCAGAGGGTTCATCGAACCACCTCCACAATTCTCTATTATTACAATCTCGTATAGTGCGCGGAAAGAACGAACACCTGTATCTTTCCGTATGAGCTCTGATTTCCCTTATTTTATCGTGTTGATAGTTTCTCCCTGTGTAGGTCGGCGTCAACAAAATATTTTCGCATTCGGAGGAGAAACTTGGTGATTGGAATTTCGTGAGAAGATTCCGTCGCAACGAAAAACGCCATTCTTTTGATGATGTCCAGCCCAATTCCTGTATCATTTCTGTGACTCGCTCTCCCATATTTCGCGAGAATACAAAACGTGCTGCCTTTCTTTGAACTTTTTCGATTTACTCCGTCAGTCCTATCTGGTAAGCATACCACACCATGCAGCAGTATTCTAAAAGAGGACACACAAGCATAGTGTAGGCAGTCTCCTTAGTAGATCTGTTACATTTTCTCAGTGTCCTGCCAATAAAACACAGTCTCTGGGCTGTCACGTGGTTGTCCGGTGCCCGGTCTTTTTACGACCTTACGTTCTCGTGTCCACCGCTGCCAGCAGTCATGAATAGTCGTTACATTCCATCCAAGTCTTTCCGCAGTATCGCAAAAGGAACATAAAGCTTCTCGTATCCCTGCTAAACGACGACGATCGAAATCAGCGAGGTGTTGATAATGGCGTATTTGTTGACTTAAATGCATTCTTGGTTAACATCAACTCACCACATCCAATCTCACGATTGTTACAGGATGTATTAAAGGCAAACTTGATTTGCATCCTCATAGTGGCGCTACTAAACATCATCTTTCAGATGTGGAAACACGCCAACTAACTTTCGTTCATATCACAAAACTACTCCATGGAGTTTTCCGTCAGTGTATTTACGAGGGCAGTTCAATAAGTAATGCAACACATTTTTTTTCTCCGCTAATTTTGCTTGAAAAAACCGGAAATTCCTTGTGGAATATTTTCAAACATTCCCGCTTCGTCTCGTATAGTTTCATTGACTTCCGACTGGTGGCAGCGCTGTACGGAGCTGTTAAAATGGCGTCTGTAACGGATGTGCGTTGCAAACAACGGGCAGTGATCGAGTTTCTTTTGGCGGAAAACCAGGGCTTCTCAGATATTCATAGGCGCTTGCAGAATGTCTACGGTGATCTGGCAGTGGACAAAAGCACGGTGAGTCGTTGGGCAAAGCGTGTGTCATCATCGCCGCAAGGTCAAGCAAGACTGTCTGATCTCCCGCGTGCGGGCCGGCCGTGCACAGCTGTGACTCCTGCAATGGCGGAGCGTGCGAACACACTCGTTCGAGATGATCGACGGATCATCATCAAACAACTCAGTGCTCAACTTGACATCTCTGTTGGTAGTGCTGTCACAATTGTTCACCAGTTGGGATATTCAAAGGTTTGTTCCCGCTGGGTCCCTCGTTGTCTAACCGAACACCATAAAGAGCAAAGGAGAACCATCTGTGCGGAATTGCTTGCTCGTCATGTGGCTGAGGGTGACAATTTCTTGTCAAAGATTGTTACAGGCGATGAAACATGGGTTCATCACTTCGAACCTGAAACAAAACGGCAATCAATGGAGTGGCGCCACACCCACTCCCCTACCAAGAAAAAGTTTAAAGCCATACCCTCAGCCGGTAAAGTCATGGTTACAGTCTTCTGGGACGCTGAAGGGGTTATTCAGTTCGATGTTCTTCCCCATGGTCAAACGATCAACTCTGAAGCGTATTGTGCTACTCTTCAGAAATTGAAGAAATGACTTCAGCGTGTTCATAGGCACAAAAATCTAAACGAACTTCTCCTTCTCCATGACAACGCAAGACCTCACACAAGTCTTCGCGCCCGAGAGGAGCTCACAAAACTTCAGTGGACTGTTCTTCCTCATGCACGCTACAGCCCCGATCTCGCACCGTCGGATTTCCACATGTTTGGCCCAATGAAGGACGCAATCCGTGGGAGGCACTACGCGGATGATGAAGAAGTTATTGATGCAGTACGATGTTGGCTCCGACATCGACCAGTGGAATGGTGCCATGCAGGCATACAGGCCCTCATTTCAAGGTGGCGTAAGGCCGTAGCATTGAATGGAGATTACGTTGAAAAATAGTGTTGTGTAGCTAAAAGATTGGGGAATAACCTGGTGTATTTCAATGCTGAATAAAACAACCCCTGTTTCAGAAAAAAAAGTGTTGCTTTACTTATTGAACTGCCCTCGTATTTACAGCTTACACAAAGTACAAACGTTTCAAAGTTTTACTGTCCTTCAAAGGTGACTACCAGCATTGTGTATAACCCGTTGCCGGGGATCTGAAGGTTGTAGGATAGCCTTAGCAGCACCAGTTGTGATGATAGTTCCAGTGGAGCTGTCTGTTGCCCGACGAATGTCTGTTAACAGTTTTGTAGCGGATTCCATTAAATCCTTCCTTCAATTCGCAGGCTGTGTTTCAAAAATGAACTTCATGGCATTCGCTTCAACACTGCTACAGAAATTCGTCGGGCAATAGTCCGCTCCAATCAGACTATCAAAACAGCTAGCGTTCCTAAGAATCCCCCACGACTTGGACATCGCTGGCGTCGAGTTATACAAAATGATGGTGATGTCTATGAAAGGCAGGAAAACTTCGAAACACCAGTGTATACTGTATAAGTTGTAAATAAATAACTGCCACTATTAAAGTTCCAACCCTCGTATAATGGCCCTCAACATGTATTTCGTAATACGTAGACACAAATAACGTCAAACAGAATACCCTTCTTATCTCCTTGGTAACGATATCTCTCCTCAGCTTCGGCCTGTAAATTCGCCCATTTAATCTGGAAAAATGCGTTAGCGATAATTTTTTTTTAATTTTTAAAACTTCCATTGACCGCGTCAGTATTCTCTCATCCGTTGAAAGAAAGAAGAGGAGCAGAGAAAAAACACCTATAGGAAGATTCCAATGAAATCGAAGAAGCATATGAATAGTCTAACAAGGGAACCAAAAAACTTCTCAGAAGGAAACAGAATGTCGGAAGTCTAGTGAAAAGCGCAGAAAAGGATAAAATTGCAGGAATTTGAAGAGATTTCAACAAGACAGTTAAGTTCTTCAGAAGAGGATATATAGGACGGATTTAGGTCACTGAAGATAAGAAAGTACATTTCTGGAAATAAAAAAAAGGTATGAAAATTTGGAAGGAATAATTTGAGGAGCTTGTAAATGTGGAAGATGGAAGTACAGGAATGGAGGAAGAAGGTGAATATTTTAGTCCCACCGCCGACATTGAAAGACAGCAGACGCAATGAAAATACTAAAAGACAACAAAGTTCCAGGGAGGGAAGGAATAACAATTAAACTTGAACAGAGGACTGGGCTGGGCTGTTTTGAGGGAAGAGACCAAACTGCTAGGTCATCGGTCTCATCGGTTTTTAGGGATGGACGGGGAAGGAAGTCGGCCGTGCCCTTTCAAAGGAACCATCCCGGCATTTGCCTGGAGCGATTTAGGGAAATCACGGAAAACCTAAATCAGGATGGCCAGACGCGGGATTGAACCGTCGTCCTCGCGAATGCGAGTCCAGTGTGCTAACCACTGCACCACCTCGCTCGGTGAACAGAGGAGATACAACTGCGAAACAAGTATACAAACTCGTGACCAACATTTATAATGAAGAGAGAATGCCATTTGAGCGGAAAGAAGCGGTTATAGCGCCAATTCATAAAAAGGACGACAAGCAAGATGCAGAAATTATAGAAGCATCTCATTAATTAGCACAGGCTAAAAAGTGTTCCCCAAGATTCTCCAGAAAAGATAGGAACAATATTTAAAAGCGATAAAAGACGAGAAGCAAGCGGGATACATACATCAGTCCACCACTGGTCAGATATTTGTACTGAAAGAAGCCACATCAACATACCGAGAATACAACAAAACAGTGGCAATCTTGTTTGTTAATTTTCAGAGAGCCTTGTATAGGCTATATAGAGAAACGTTATGGGGGAAAATACACAAGTTAGGAATACGAAAAGAGATTACAAATCTTGTAAAAGATACTCTGGAAGGCTGGAAAGGGATAGTGAAAATGGATGAATATTCCAGAGCTTTTGACATAAGAACAGGAGACAGGTAGGGAGATGTAATATCATCCCTCCTGTTGAAGATTATAATACAGGAAGCACTGGATGCAGCAAACGAAGCAGGAGAGGAAATCCACATAGGAATAAAGATTTCACAATTGTAATAAAAAGACTTTCCTTGATAATACTAAAGTTTAGAAAACGTTAAAGTGAACAGTTTCCCAGAAGTCACCTGCAAAGATATTTATCGGTGGTCATGCTTTCAGTATGATAATAATAATGTCGTGTGGCTAGGGCCTCCCGTCGAGTAGACCGCTCGCCTGGTGCAAGTCTTTCGATTTGACGCCACTTCAGCGACTTGCGCGTCGATGGGGATGAAATGATGATGATTAGGACATCACAACACCCAGTCCCCCCTCATTTTTTAAAAAAATCTCATTTTGTTCGTTACAGTTCGTTGCAATTGTTCGTGGCGGACGTCCGCTGACGCCCGTTGAAGTTCATTATCGGTTCGTTCACTCAGTTTTTTTTTTTATTACAGAGGGCAGCTAACCCTCTGACCGAACACGCTAAGCTACCGTGCCGACGTCCCTGAGCGGAGAAAATCTCCGAATCGGGAATCGAACCCGGGCCCTTAGGATTGACAGCCTATCGCGCTGATCACTCAGCTACCGGGGGCGGACTTCAGTATGATGTCATACACTGTCTGTATCGTCTATGACCTAACGGAGTCTTTACAACAGGGATGGTGTTCATCTAACAAAGCCTTTGTTACAAAATATCGAGAGACCGCGTTCCAAATGGAGTTCAGAAACGCACTACTCCATGGATATATCATTTTTATATCTTTTACGCAACCGTAGTGATGCAGTGTCAGCGCTAATAATACAGTTGCGTTCTCGACGTTGGTACAAAAATCATCGTGATGATATTCATCAGCACCATATTTAACCAGTCTTACTTGAAATACTTTTAGGTTAATTTTCTGTAATTTTATACATGACAACTAGGCACTTCATATTCCAGAGACCGTTTCCAGCGTTGTAAAGTGTACACGCTTCATTTGAAAATGACCTGCAAAGCCAGGTTACCCAATCTCGGTCGCGTTATTTTCGTGACACTCGAAAATGTGGGCCAACTGTGTAGAGACAGTGATGACACGTCGTGACGTAACCAATTTGCCTAATGGCGTCGTGGCTGTCTAGCGCGTGGCGTTAATGTGAGAGTGGAATCGATGTGGACGCCACTTCAGTATGCCTGTGACGTCAGAACGTGATCGCCTGCACCCTCTCAGCTGCAGGGAAAAGGTATTGTCCGGAGTAACGTAAACAAGCAACTAGCAAACTGTAACCTTTGTCATGTAGAACCGCTTGAATATTAGGAAGCAGATGGATATCGTGGCGTAATTCTATTGAGCTTGATATTCTTTTCATAAATAATAGATCCACTGCGACCTCTCGATCTACCGGGTGTTTCAAAATGAATATCGATGTTTTAAGGCTTTGTAGCATTTATTAGAGTCAAGTTACAATTATAAATAATACATCAAATGAAAGCCCAACTTAAACTGTTTCTATTTGTGTACCTGTGAGCATGTGCGTGCACTTTTCCTGTGTCTTCCGTTTGAAAACTGTAGTAGCAAAGTTGGCTATAGTGAACAGAGAACTTTTTGCGTTTTAGTTTGCAAGGAATGAATCTGTTACAGTCCAGCATCCGTTCCGTATTACGTTCCATTGTAATCTGATAATAACATTCGTATATGGAAAGATGAGTTAGACCTGTTAGTGAAGGGAAGGCAGGATTCGGTTACGATTGTGGACGGGGCCGTAATCAGTTACTATTGGTTGGCTTTTCTTTTAATCACACACAATTTATTTAAAATCAACAACAATTTTAATAATTGCAATAATTTAAGAATTGTTTTACGGCTGAAGGCCTTAATGGCAAAAAATTAAGAAATGATTAAATTACAATAACAGTTATTAAAATATAAAAGACAAGTGACCAAGGTCTTAAAGCTCACTGCAAAAATATAATTGCTAAATTAAAATTTTAAGACAAGTAACGACACTCTCGGCTGAAGGCCTTCATGGCAATAAATTAAGAATTGTTTCACGTCTGAAGGCCTTAATGGCAATAAATTAAGAATTGTTTAACTTGTTGCAACTTACAAACTACAGTCATTAAAATATTGAAAACAAATCACCGAAGTCTTACAGGTTAACTGCTAAAATACAACTGCCACATTAGAATTTTAAGACAAGTAGCTGGTTGGTTGGTTGGTTGTTTGGGGAAGGAGACCAGACAGCGTGGTCATCGGTCTCATCGGATTAGGGGAGGATGGGGAAGGAAGTCGGCCGTGCCCTTTCAGAGGAACTATCCCGGCATTTGCCTGGAGTGATTTAGAGAAATCACGGAAAACCTAAATCAGGATGGCCGGACGCGGGATTGAACCGTCGTCCTCCCGAATGCGAGTCCAGTGTCGAACCACTGCGCCACCTCGCTCGGTAAGACAAGTAGCGTCAGTCACGGCTGAAGACCTTTAACGCCAAGAATGGCAATTATTAAAAATAAAATTACAAACGTACTGTTATACAGCAAGGCAATAGCAAAAGTTAATCTAAAACACAGGCAACTGATCACCAAACAGGTGAGACAAAATGACAGTAAACTTGGTAGCACAACCGTTTAAACTTGCTGTAACGCCAAGAATGGCAATTATATTTAAAAAATTTAGAAACATACAATAAAACAGCAAATATAATAACAAGGTTAATTCAAAAGGAGAAGCAACTGGTCACTAGACAGGTGAGACAAATGATGTTAACTTGGTAATACAATAATAAAACAATAACACACAACAAAACACAAGGGTGCTGCAGGAATCGACTTCTGAGTAGGTCAGGCCAAAAACACTATCGTGAGCGATGAGAAAGGCAGCCAACAGTTGCATTCACTTCGCAAGATGGTAACTCAGACTAATGATAATCCGGTGAAGCTACATAACGTCCGATAACCAATGCAACGATAAAACACCGCGCCAAAGCCGGAACCGGCGGTCACTACCTTTTTTTTTTTTTTTTTTTTTTTTTTTGTCATCAGTCTACTGACTGGTTTGATGCGGCCCGCCACGAATTCCTTTCCTGTGCTAACCTCTTCATCTCAGAGTAGCACTTGCAACCTACGTCCTCAATTATTTGCTTGACGTAGTCCAATCTCTGTCTTCCTCTACAGTTTTTGCCCTCTACAGCCCCCTCTAGTACCATGGAAGTCATTCCCTCATGTCTTAGCAGATGTCCTATCATCCTGTCCCTTCTCCTTATCAGTGCTTTCCACATATTTATTTCCTCTCCGATTCTGCGTAGAACCTCCTCATTCCTTACCTTATCAGTCTACCTAATTTTCAACATTCGTCTATAGCACCACATCTCAAATGCTTCGATTCTCTTCTGTTTCGGTCACCACTACGTTCTCAGAATGCTGTGTTTAGAGCGTCCGAAAGGAGAAAGGAACCACTACTACCAGAGTAGAAGAAACACCAACCGACCTACAAATCAAGGAAACTGTCAAAACTACATGCCTTACCGGACAGCAGCGGCAACGCGAGGAAACGTACACTGCCGTTACATACACTAACCTCCAGGGCAGGCAACTGGGGCGTTAGTGGCCACCAGGCAGGCAAAATACCGCTGGTTGAACTTAACAAATAGCAACACACAACATGCAGCAATTAGTAAGAAGAAGTCGAGGAAAGCTAATTACGAGGTACATTCAAGTTCTAAGGCCTCCAATTTTTTTTTCTCCGGACTGGAAAGAGACAGAAACATGCGCATTGTTTTAAAATGAGGCCGCGTTCATTGTCAATACGTCCCAGAGATGGCAGCACCGTACGGCAGATGTAATTTTACCGCCAGCAGCGAGAATGAGAACTGTTTTAAATACTTAAAATGGCAACGTTTTGCTTACTTGAACAGCGTGCAATCATTCGTTTTCTGAATTTGCGTGGTATGAAACCAATTGAAATTCATCGACAGTTGAAGGAGACAGGTGGTGATGGAGTTATGGATGTGTCGAAAGTGCGTTCTTGGGTGCGACAGTTTAATGAAGGCAGAACATCGTGTGACAACAAACCGAAATAACCTCGGGCTCGCACAAGCCGGTCTCACGACATGATCGAGAAAGTGGAGAGAATTGTTTTGGGGGATCGCCGAATGACTGTTGAACAGATCGCCTCCAGAGTTGGCATTTCTGTGCGTTCTGTGCACACAATCCTGCATGACGACCTGAAAATGCGAAAAGTGTCATCCAGGTGGGTGCCACGAATGCTGACGGACGACCACATGGCTGCCCGTGTGGCATGTTGTCGAGCAATGTTGACGCGCAACGACAGCACGAATGGAACTTTCTTTTCGTCGGTTGTGACAATGGATGAGACGTGGATGCCATTTTTCAATCCAGAAACAAAGCGCCAGTCAGCTCAATGGAAGCACACAGATTCACCGCCACCAAAAAAATTTCGGGTAACCAGCAGTGCTGAAAAAATGATGGTGTCCATGTTCTGGGACAGCGAGGGCGTAATCCTTACCCATTGCGTTCCAAAGGGCACCACGGTAACAGGTGCATCTTACGAAAATGTTTTGAAGAACAAATTCCTTCCTGCACTGCAACAGAAACGTCCAGGAAGGGCTGCAATTGTGCTGTTTCACCAAGACAACGCACCCACACATCGAGCTAACGTTACGCAACAGTTTCTTCGTGATAACAACTTTGAAGTGATTCCTCGTGCTCCCTACTCACCTGACCTGGCTCCTAGTGACTTTTGGCTTTTTCCAACAATGAAAGACACTCTCCGTGGCCGCACATTCACCAGCCGTGCTGCTATTGCCTCAGCGATTTTCCAGTGGTCAAAACAGACTCCTAAAGAAGCCTTCGCCGCTGCCATGGAATCATGGTGTCAGCGTTGTGAAAAATGTGTACGTCTGCAGGGCGATTACATCGAGAAGTAACGCCAGTTTCATCGATTTCGGGTGAGTAGTTAATTAAAAAAAAAATCGGAGGCCTTAGAACTTGAATGCACCTCGTAGATCCGCCTTCCCCAAGCACTTCACTCGCTGCTCTTCGTCTCGGCGACATTGCGAACACGAACCCAGGTCAATGGAGAATCGCGAGATCTCACAATGGTGCAGGTTTCACTGCCAGGATTAAAATCCACTAAACTTGAAGCTTGTTGGATCCGGTTGACGACTAGGTCGTGTACCCTCGCGACCACAGCTCTTCCATCTGGCAGTGCATGCGTGCCGCCACCGGTCCCAGTGTCGCACTGCCCTTTTGGCTCCGCCAGTGTCCCCAACCGAACTGCTCACTCACACGACCCGGAAGAACGACGACGTCACCCCAAAGATAGGGCCACAGTTACTACATGTCGATAACGCAGCTGCTGCCACTAGTGGAGAGGCAATGCTTGCGAAACCAAGTGGCGCCAATCAACACAAGAAGAATACAAACAACCGCAACCATATCAACTAAACGGTACAATCTGGCCTCCAACAGAGGACAGAAACCTACAACAGCACCAACGCGTTCCGCAGCACGGCTCAATGAGTTTGAAGACTCTGGCTGTCTTTGCAAAGGGAAGAACTGTTGGTTGGTTGGCTGGCTGGGGTAGGGGACCAAACAGCGAGGTCATCGGTCCCATTGGATTAGGGAAGAATGGGGAAGGTAGTCGGTCGTGCCCTTTCAAAGGAATCATCCTGCCATTTGCCTGAAGCGATTTAGGGAAATCACCGAAAACCCCAATGAGGATGGCCAGACGTGCGTTTGAACCATCGTCCTCCCGAATGCGAGTACAGTGTGCTAACCACTGCACCACCTCGCTCGGTGTACGGGACGCTCAAGAGCGAATGAATGACGAGTTGAACGTGTGAGAGAGTCTTTCGCCCATAGCCCCAAGAAATCAGTTCGGAAGGCTAGTCGTGAATTAACAATTCCGGGTGAAGTCCGTGTGAAGACTTTTAAGGAGATGCTTAGAACTACGTCCTTATCGTTTTCAGTCGTTACAAGCTCTAAAGCATACAGACTACAGTTACCGTGCCAACTTTGCAAAAGAAATTTTGCTGCGTGACGTGTCGACTTCAACGAGGAATCGACATTTCACCCAAGAGGAAATGTGAAAGCACATAATGTGCGCATCTGGTGATCAGCAAATCCATACAAGATGGTACTGTTGCAAGGAGACTCCCTTAAATATAATTTTTTGTGCCATATATTGGCGGAAAAGTATGGGCCTTTATTTTTCAGTGAAGCAACTGTACTTGAGTTTCTTGTCTTGATGCGTTAGAATTACGGGTCTTTCCTCAACTGGAAGAATCTGAACCACTGAACTTCACTTTACAGCAACCTTGTGCACCACATCACTGGTATAACTGCGTACGCCGTTGGTTAAATGATGCTGGATTGGCCGCAAGACCTGGATGACACTTTCTTTCGTATGTCCTCCACGTTCACACCATCTGGCGCCTGCGATTGTTATGTTTTGTCATTCATAAAGGATAATGTGTACGTCTCTTCACTACCAGTTGGTCTACCTAATGAAATAACAACTCAATTTTGTGTGTTCAGTGTGAGCACCAGTCGTCACATGACGCACACAGTTGATAGCCGAGTTCTTCCCAAACCTTGATCAGCGTGTTTGGAGTAATTTTTGTGCAATGGCCCGAGTTGAGAACTCTACACGATTGAAGTAGTTGTTACAACGGTTACTCGGCAGAAATGTCTTATAAAGAAAAGAAAAAATTCTCTCAAAAGTCCACTGCAGCCAACACCAAGCTTGGGCAAACTAGGCCAATGTCCTGTGTGACAACGAAAACACCAAGTGGGCACAAAGCAGACATTGAAAAAGGCGGAACAACCCCGGAAGAGATTTCCTCATCTCACGCGAGCGAGAAGCTTGAAGTGTAAACTCGGCAGCATTACCTAAGTGAGCAGGAATCATCACGTCTTTGTAACAGCTCAGCTTCGTTTCGTAACGGCGAATAAATTTTCGAAAGAGCTCCTATCGTCTGCTGATATGACGGAAAAGCAAGGTGAAACCCTGAAAGCCATTCTTGTGAAATAGACAGTGCTGAAGACCGCTGCCTGCCGCGGTGGCTGAGCGGTTCTAGTCGCTTCGGTCCGGAACCACGCGGCTGCTACGGTCGCAGGTTCGAATCCTGCCTCGGGCATGGATGTGTGTGATGTCCTTAGGTTAGTTAGGTTTAAGTAGTTCTAAGTCTAGGGGACTGATGACCTCAGATGCTAAATCCCGTAGTGCTTAGAGCCATTTGAACCATTTGAACTTAACATCTGAGATCAGTCCCATAGACTTAGAACTACTTAAACCTAACTAACCTGACATCACGCACGTCCATGCCCGAGGCAGGATTCGAGCCTGTGATCGCAGCAGCAGCAGCTCGGCTTCGGACTGAAGCGCCTAGAACCCCTCGGCCACAGCGGTGGGCTGATGTTAAGTCCCACAGTGCTTAGAGCCATTTAAACTATTTTTGAAGACCGCTAACGAGCCTGGAGGAGGAGGTCACATTCACTCATCGTCGGCCCGACATAGTCATTTCTTCAAACAATTAATATTAAATAGACTTCCGAGCCTTTGTGTTCAATCTTTACGTTGCAGTACACTAGCTACGAGGCTGAGCCTGTAATGTGCTGCTACCGCCTCCGAGACTGCTGCTGCCTGTATGGTCTACCAGACACTCACTGTGAGCTGCCGAGGTTGGGTTGGGTTGTTTTGGGGGAAGAGACCAAACTGCGTGGTCATCGGTCTCGTGGGTTTAGGGAATAATGGGGAAGGAAGTCGGCTGTGCCCTTTCAAAGGAACCATCCCGGCATTTGCCTGGAGCGATTTAGGGAAATCACGGAAAACCTAAATCAGGATGGCTGGATGCGGGATTGAACTGAGTTGCCGATCTTGCAACTACTCATGGGAAGACAGACTCCCCGTGGGCTTCTGTCTTGGGTTCTTCGGTTGACATTTGTATGATTTTTCTGACGTTTCGCCAGCACGAGTGTCTGACATTGTCAAAGCTTCACCCTCCATTGCTGGTGATGGACCAATCCTCCACCAGCAATGGAGGGTGAAGCTTTGACAATGCCAGCCATTCGTCCTGATGAAACATCAGAAAAAACCATCATGGCTCAGGAACCCGAGACAGAAGCCAACAGGCAGTTTGACAACAAATGGCCATGAAATCCTTGACAATTTTTGACTAGTGGGAAGACTTGAAAACATCTACTTATGGCTTGGTAAACCAAAATGATGGTGCTTGACGCACTATACACCTTTTGCAGTAATCAGGAGGAGTGCTAACTACTGCTGCCGTCCCCCCTTCCCTACCCCCTCCCCCACCCCCAGATTGGTACCTCCAAACAGTCATCGAAATCCCCAGTCTATGCTGTGGACCACCTGCACATCAAGCACAACTGCTGAGATATTTTCGGAGCACAACCATTCGACGGCAACTGTGAGTGCTCTGGTAATTCACAGTTTCTGTCGTGGTCAGCTTCTAATGTCGGACAGGGTGCCCCGTTGGTTTCTCAGGCCTGCCACCTGCACGACACTGATTACTTGAGCCGCGTGCAGAGGGCGACGCCCGCCGCAGTCCGCTGACGCAGCATCAGCAACTTCTGAGGCCGCGGCGCTGCACCGCCGCCGGCCTGGTTCGGAGAATATATCATGGTAAATCTTCATGAATAAAGTCTTTCTCCGCCAACGTTGTGTCATAGCCCGCCCGGTTGGCCGTGCGGTCTAACGCACAGCTTTCCGGGCGGGAAGGACCGCCTGGTCCCCGGCACGAATCCGCGCGGCAGACTTGTATCCGATGAGCCGGCCAGTCTGTGGATGGTTTTTAGGCGGTTTTCCATCTGTTACAGCGAATGCGGGCTGGTTCCCCTTATTCCGCCTCAGCTACACTACGTCGGCGATTGCTACACAAACAAGTTCTCCACGTACGCGTACACCACCATTAGGGCCTACTCTACCACGCAAACATAGGGTTACACTCATCTAGTGTGAGACGTTCCCTGGGGTTGGGGGCCCAACCGCACAATTACCCTGGGTTGGGTGTGGGACGGCGGAGGGGTGAAGTAGACTGCGGTAGTTGTCGTGGGGTTGCGGACTGCTGCGGCTGCGGCGGGGAAGGAGCCTCTCTGTCGTTTCTAGGCCCCCTGTAAACATACAATACAATACAACGTTGTGTCATTAGCGCTCAGCTCGCCTACTCCCCTGATCCAACGCACAAAATGGCTGTGAGCACTATGGGACTTAACGTCTGAGGTCATCAGTCCCCTAGAACTTAGAACTACTTAAATGTAAGTAACCTGACGACATCACACACATCCATGCCTGAGGCAGGATTCGAACCTGCAACCGTGGCGGTCGCGCGGTTCCGGACTAAAAATGGAAATGTCGTGTGGCTAGGGCCTCCCGTCGGGTAGACCGTTCGCCTGGTGCAGGTCTTTCGATTTGACGCCACTTCGGCGACCTGCGCGTCGATGGGGATGAAATGATGATGATTAGGACAACACAACACCCAGTCCCTGAGCGGAGAAAATTTCCGACCCAGCCGGGAATCGAACCCGGGCCCTTAGGATTGACAGTCTGTCACGCTGACCACTCAGCTACCGGGGCGGACGGTTCCGGACTGAAGCGCCTAGAACCGCTCGGCCACTCAGGCCGGCCAGCACGATGTTCTGGGGTAGAGGTTTGAAGACGTGCAACGATTCGTCGACCGAGAACATCCCAGATGTGCTAGATGGGGTTTAGATCTATAGAACAGGCAGGCCACTCCGTTCACCTGATATCTTCTGCTTCAAGGTACTCTTCCACGATGGCAGCTCGGTGGTGCCGTGCGTTATCCATCCATCACGAGGAAGGTGGGACCCACTGCACCCCTGAAAAGGCAGACATACTGGTGCAAGAAAACGTCCCGATACACCTGACCTGTTACAGGACCTCTGTCAAAGACATGCAGGGATGTGCGTGTACCAATCATAATCCCTCCCGACACCATCAAACCACGACCTCCATGCAGATCTCTTTCAAGGACATTAAGGGGTTGGCATCTGGTTCCTGGTTCACGCCAGATGAAAACCCGGCGAGAATCACTGGACTCATCCGTGAACATAACCTGGGACCACTGTTGCAATGACCATGTACTGTATTCTTGACACCAGGCATTACGGGCTCTCCTGTGACCAGGGGACAGTGGAATGCACCTTGCAGGTCTCCGGGCGAATAAACCATGTCTGTTCAGTGGTCTGTAAACTGTGTGTCTGGAGACAACTGTTCCAGTGGCTGTGGTAAGGCCCCGAGAAAGGCTACCTGCAGTACTCCGTGGTCGTCTGCAGGCACTGATGGTGAGATATCGGTCTTCTTATGGTGTTGTACACAGTGTACATCCCATACTGTAGCGTCTGGACACGTTTCCTGTCTGCTGGAATCGTTGCCATAAACTTAAGATCACACTTCGTGGCACACGGAGGGCCCGTGCTACGACCTGCTGTGTTTGACCATCTTCCAGTCGCCCTAGTATTCTACCCCTCATAACGTCTTCATTATGTGTTCTTTGAGCTATTTTAAACACAAAGTCACCATTAGCACGTCTGAAAACGTCTGCACACTTACTCGCTACACCGTACTATGACATGCACCAACACATCTCTGCGTATGTGGACTGCTGCCAGCGCCACCGTGCGACGACCGCGGGTCAAATGCACCGCATGGTCATACCCCGAGGTGATTTAAATCCGCAAACCGCCCACCAGAGCACTGTTTCACCATATATCAGCATTATCTTTAATTTATGACCATGAGTGTAGATCGAAATAAAACTGTTATGCAAATTATCGGCAGAGCAGCGATTTATTCGACAATAAATGGTCCCGAATCTGTCACCTGATTTCTTATTCATTAATTACTTGTCTCATTCCTTGCTTCCGGCTTTACATGGCCACCCACGCCCTAGTCACTGCACGTGGCGTTCTTGGGAGAGCTCGCAACACGGTGTTTTAGAAAATGTCTTCAATTCTTTGAGGGACCGTGGTCAATTATAAGACGTCCAATTTTTAAATCTGGAGATTATTGTGGCAAAGAAGACTTTTTACTTCATGAACAAGCTGTTCCAAGTAAGTCTGTCAGCGGGGCATTGTCCTAATTGAAAGCGTGCTCCCCTGCTGAGAATAATGCCTGAGGTATTAAATAAATAGGTTACTTAACAAGTGTTTATCACAGTGGTTTCATGTAGATGTAAAACTATTGTTACAGCTTTGCAAGTAAAATTCGTATGGCGGGCATTCTGGGCTTATCTGCACGGTGTCTAGGAGCATTGAGGCTGGTTGGGATGGCAAACTGACTCCTACGGCGTTGATTTCGTGCAGGCAAAGTAGACGACTCCATTGAGCGATTGGTCTGTGGGGTGGGACCGCCACACGGTGTCGGCCACCACAGCTGCCTGGTGGCAGTGTCGGTGTTCCTGGACCCGCGCAATCATGGCACGCAGGCGGAGGCTCAGCAGTTAATCTTCATTGGCGACGCGTCGGCTTCCCGAGCGACAGCGCGGCCTTGGGCGAGGGACGGCGCTGATCGGACCTGCGAGGTGGGATGCTTCACGACGCCGTGCTGCTCCTAAAGTGGAGCTTACTAGGGAACTGAGCTGAGAGAGAGAGAGAGAGAGAGAGAGAGAGAGAGAGAGAGAGAGAGAGAGAGAGAGCAGCGTTTCATTCAACTTCTGCGGTCAGTGGTTAAGTGCACTACTGGCCATTAAATTGCTACACCAAGAAGAAATGCATATGATAAACGGGTATTCATTGGACAAATATTATAATACTAGAACTGACATGTGATTACATTTTCACGCAATTTGGGTGCATAGGTCCTGAGAAATCAGTACCCAGAACAACCACCTCTGGCCGTAATAACGGCCTTGATACGCCTGAGAATTGAGTCAAACAGAGCTTGGATGGCGTGAACAGGTACAGCTGCCCATGCAGCTTCAACACGATACCACAGTTCATCAAGAGTAGTGACTGGCGTATTGTGACGAGCCAGTTGCACGGCCACCATTGACCAGACGTTTTCAGTTGGTGAGAGATTTGGAGAATGTGCTTGCCAGGGCAGCAGTCGAACATTTTCTGTATCCAGAAAGGCCCGTACAGGACCTGCAGCATGCGGTCGTGCATTATCCTGCTGAAATGTACGGTTTCGCAGGGATCGAATGAAGGGTAAAGCCACGGGTCGTAACACATCTAAAATGTAACGTCCACTGTTCAAAGTGCCGTCAATGCGAAAGAGAGGTGACCGAGACGTGTAACCAATGGCACCCCATACCATTGCGCCGGGTGATATGCCAGTGTGGCGATGACGAATACGCGCTTCCAATGTGCGTTCACCGCGATGTCGCCAAACACGGATGCGACCATCATCATGCTGTAAACAGAACCCGGATTCATCCGAAAAAATGACGATTTACCATTCTTGCACCCAGGTTCATCGTTGAGTACACCATCGCAGGCGCTCCTGTGTGTGATATAGCGTCAGGGGTAACCGCAGCCATGGTCTCCGAGCTGATAGTCCATGCTGCTGCAAACGTCGTCGAACTGTTCGTGCAGATGGTTGTTGTCTTTCAAACGTCCCCATCTGTTGACTCAGGGATCGAGACGTGGCTGCACGATCCGTTACAGCCATGCGGATAAGATGCCTGTCGTCTCGACTGCTAGTGATACGAGACCTTTGGGATCCAGCACGGCGTTCCGTATTACCCTCCTGAACCCACTGCTTCCATATTCTGCTAACAGTCATTGGATCTCGACCAACGCCAGCAGCAATGTCGCGATACGATAAACCGCAATAGCGATAGGCTACAATCCAACCTTAATCAATGTTGGAAACGTGATGGTACGCATTTCTCCTCCTTACACGAGGCATCACAACAACGTTTCACCAGGCAACGCCGGTCAACTGCTGTTTGTGTATGAGAAACCAGTTGGAAACTTTCCTCATGTCAGCACGTTGTAGGTGTCGCCACCGGCGCCAACCTTTTGTGAATGCTCTGAAAAGCTAATGATTTGCATATCAAAGCATCTTCTTTCTGTCGGTTAAATTGCGCGTCTGTAGCACGTCATCTTCGTGGTGTAGCAATTTTAACGGCCAGTAGTGTAGTTTCAGATTTCATGGCAAATTGTTCTGGGTACACTTTGAAACGCACCCAGCTATTACAGCGGTAGTGGTGAGAACGTTTACTTTTAGAGCAGAAAGTTTCTATCTAGCGCATCGAATTAATTCGGAGAGGAGTGAGTTACTTTAATGATTGCAGATACTTAACATCGGCAGCGTTTTCTCGACGGTGATGCCATCTGTTGATCTGGTGTTACTGATGGTCTGGGCTTTTAACAGTTGCAAGAATAAAACGCAATGTACCTTTTCGGCTGTTCACTCAAACCGAGAAAAATAGGTTCATGTGCTGTTGACACGGACGATACGTTCCAGTTTGATTATAACAACACTGAAGCGAAACTTTCTTCTGTATGATACTAATAACCAACAACGGTACACAGACGATAAGCAAGTAGTCGCGAGTTAAAAGTGCGCTAAGACAGTTCCTTCCTCACACTTCGTTACATACACGCCAACTCGACCATCCATCCATCCATCCATCCATTCATACATAAATCCTTGTTTCATAGATATGAATACGACATTTCCTAATGATGTGGAACGTGTCACTTTAACGTAAGTTTTCTTTACAAAAATTTATTAATTATTTTTTCTTTTTTTCTATTTCTTTTTTTTTTTTTTGCTGTTAGTACTTCATATCTAAGAATTCAGCTATTGAGTAGAAAGAGTTGTCATTCAGAAATTCTTTTTAATGTTGGTCGGCTATCTGTCAGACTTTTAATAATATTTGGCAAACGACCAAAGATTTGTTTGGCAGCATAATTCACCCCTTTCTGTGTCAAAGTGAGAATTAATCAAGGATTGTGAAGATCATCCTTGCTTCGAGTGTTGTAGCTATGAACTTCCCTGTTATTTTTGATTTGAGGTGGGTTATTAATGACAAATTTTGTAAGTGAATATATGTATTCCGAAGGTACTGTGAACATCCCGAGTTCCTTGAATAAACGTCTGCAAGATGATCTTGGGTGCGCTCCAGCTATTATTCTGACTACGCACTTCTGTGCAATGAACGATTGCTCTCTTAATGACGAATTGCCCAAAATATGATGCCATATGAAAGCAGTGAATGAAAATAAACATAGCAGGCTAATTTACTGATTTTTTATCACCAAAATTTGCAATAACCGTAATAGCATAAGTAGCTGAACCTAACCTTTTCAGCAGATCATCGATGTGTTTCTTCCAATTCAATTTCTCATTAGTGCACACACCCAGAAATTTTGAATATTCTGCCTTAGCAACAGGCTTCTGTTCACAGTAATTATTTATCAATGGTGTTATGCCATTAACTGTACAGAATTGTATAAACTGTGTTTTCTCAAAATCTTGTGAGTCTATTTGCAGAGAACAACTTATTAATCTTCTGAAAGACATTATTTACAATTTCCGCAGCTGTTGGGTGTAATTACCTTCATGAATATAGAGTAGCAACTCGTTAATATACATTAAGAACAATAAGGGAAGGTAGGGCAAAGGGTGTGTTACTGTGAACATTTCAGTGACCGGGTTGTTCTAATCAGAATCGACAGCAGACCAACACCGACAACGATAGTTCAGGTATACACGCCGACGTCGCAAGCTGAAGATGAACAGATAGAGAAAGTGTATGTGGATATTGAAAGGGTAATGCAGTATGTAAAGGGGGACGAAAATCTAATAGTCATGGGCGACTGGAATGCAGTTGTAGGGGAAGGAGTAGAAGAAAAGGTTACAGGAGAATATGGGCTTGGGACGAGGAATGAAAGAGGAGAAAGACTAATTGAGTTCTGTAACAAGTTTCAGCTAGTAATAGCGAATACCCTGTTCAAGAATCACAAGTGGAGGAGGTATACTTGGAAAAGGCCAGGTGATACGGGAAGATTTCAGTTAGATTACATCATGGTCAGACAGAGATTCCGAAATCACATACTGGATTGTAAGGCGTACTCAGGAGCAGATATAGACTCAGATCACAATATGGTAGTGATGAAGAGTAGGCTGAAGTTCAAGACATTAGTCAGGAAGAATCAATACGCAAAGAAGTGGGATACGGAAGTGCTAAGGAATGACGAGATACGTTTGAAGTTCTCTAACGCTATAGATACAGCAATAAGGAATAGCGCAGTAGGCAGTACAGTTGAAGAGGAATGGACATCTCTAAAAAGGGCCATCACAGAAGTTGGGAAGGAAAACATAGGTACAAAAAAGGTAGCTGCGAAGAAACCATGGGTAACAGAAGAAATACTTCAGTTGAAACGTCCTCTTTGAACAATTCTACATGACTGTGCTTAAACTGACACACAATATTTTGTTAGCGCAACGCAATCTGACTTTCAAAATTCCCTACAAAAGAATGGCCCTGACTAACATTAAACTATACCTTTCACAAATCACTTACCTCACAAAAATCTTCGCTGCTCAAGCTACTGCAATACAGCGAGCGCCACTACTGCCAGCTAAATAAAAGATTCAAACTATGGAAGGCACTAACTACTGATAGGGATAGTTAGCAAATGAAAGATATTAATAGAGAACAAACAATGTATTTACCTTGATATCATCATATATAAATATAGCAGTTCATGACAAATTACAAAACTCCGTCATCTCTCTCCCCACATCCACCACTGCTGGCGGCTCACCTCCAACTGCGCAACGCTACGCGCTGTTCGCAGCCAGCTGCCTAACACTACAATGGCGAGTATTACAACAATGCAAAGCAGCCACAGACTGCACACAGCACAGCCAGTGATTTTCATACAGAGGTGGCGTTACCAATAAAAAAACCTAAACAGCCTACTTACATAGCCCCCATGCTCCCCACAAAAAATTTTACAAAATTTTTTTGGGCAGTGGCCAATAATGATTTGATAAAATTTTTCATAATTACAATAACAAAGAAATCAAATGCACACACTTATTGATACAATGTTGGTCAAAAGCTAAAATTTTCTCACAGTCCATAAAGATAGTCCTGATCATTCATTATAACAGTAATTACAGGTTTTTTTTTCACAAAGTCTCATTAGTAAAATAAATTGCACACAGAAGTAGTGGATTTCCATGCAGTCTTGAAGAAGTAGTGTTGTCCTTCCAACGGAAAGACAGTGCTGACTCTTGACATGCTGACAGGTAATGGGCCACAATGGAGCAAACCCACAGCAGAGTCATTCGAAGTTTTGAAGAATATTGGCAGGTAGGTCATCACAGAGCAGACCCACTGTAGTCCTGGTAGAGATTGTGGTATTGGTGGGCCACCAGAGGTGCAGACCCACTGTAGTCCTTGTAGAAATAGTGGTATTGATGGATCATCAAAGATGTAGAACCACTGTAGTCCTTGTAGAGATAGCCAGCAGCCATCTGTTGTGACTGTGCAGGTGCACAGTCACCATTGAAGAGTCTTGCGGATAATATAGCAAGTCCATAAACCACCACTTGTGCACTCACAAAGTTTTTGAAATTGTCCTTAGAGCCAGCAATGCTGTTATCCAGTCCCTTGCTGAGTTATTAACACACGTGCAAACACTAACAGTCCCTACTTCTCACATATTGTCCATATACTATGACCAACAGAAACGTGTGCAGTGAAATGTAACTAACAAGTTAATAATAAGATGAACTGGTGTCAATTACAATTTTATAACATGAGAATACAATTACAAAGGTACAAAATACATCATTAAAGAACATAATACAGATAACATTTGTAGTAATATGGGCTTTACAAAAGAATCGAAATAACATATACATCAGTGTTACAGGAATTATGACATGAGTACGTACATAAAAGATCAGAGTAACTTTCGAAACATCAACTTCACACATGAGCATTAAACAGAACAGAATTAATAATATCTAACATCTTTACAAAGTAAATAACATATTATTAATGCCAATTATATTCGAGGATAACAGTATTCCTCATCATAGTGAATGTAGCTTAATATTAAAGGAAGAAAAAATTCTATGAAACTACACAGAGACAGGAAGAAAACAAATACACAAGGGTACACAAACACATAGTGGGATAACACCAATAGGAAAGGACAGGGTTCGTTTTCAGTGTAACATTTGGTACTGCAGTATTTTGTGAACAAAACCTTTGTTGCTCTTGGAGATCTCCCTTCGTTCATCATTATTCCAAAAAGTCCAGTCTGTACCTCTATTCTGTATTCTAACCATATTTCTTTCAAAATAAATATGGCTCATTGTACAATGCTCATTTAGGCCCAAATCGTTTTCATATAACTTTCAAAGCATTCTTTCCCTATTCTCCATAGTTAGGTTCTTATATAGTCTACCCCCTCTTAAGCTAACTTAAATCTACTGAGCTCAGATATATATACCAATGGACAAGGCAATGCAGCAGCACATAACAAATTAACACAAACAGTAAGGACAAAAAAAAAACAAATTGGCAAAGTAGGCAACAATATTACAACTAATATAGGGCAATGTGCAGCAACAAGAAAAATAAATGAGTAGTAAAATTGGCTTAGCAGAGTAACACAAAGTCAAATTCAGTAACACTACACCTGGCAAACAGCAGTAACTTATACCTAAACATTGTAACCTCCCCACAATAATTTACAAGACAATATTATATAGAAATCCTAATGGACATTCCGCTAAGTGTAACCTCCCCACAATGAAATCTACTGACAATGACAATTAAACAAAAATTAGCAATCTGACTCAAATATAAATTCCTCACAAAAAATTAAAGTCTATTCAGTGATAAGAAATCTCAGTGACAATGAAAATTCAATTACACCGAAATATCGGTCTTTGGCCCTGTGTAAAACAATCAGAATTAAAGTCTTACCTCATTGTGTAACTGCTAGTCAAATTTCTGCTCTTATTCTTGCGCACGGCTTGGAGGAACTGCATTGCAAATAATAATATTCCTTTTTTCTGTGATTTTACTGAAATTTTTCTTTAAAAGAAGTGGAATGAAATGGGAAGTGCAACGAAATCGTTAGTTCAATAAAAAATAAAATTTTGAAAAATGCTTTTGAAATAAAAAAAATTATTATTGGGGGACTTGTTGGAAATTAATTACAATAAATAAACTTTACATTATCTGATCATTACCTTAATTAATAATATACCTCATTCAGCCTCTTGACCAGTGTTGCCGACAGACTACATCACACAACCGCACTGGGCTGCTACCACTGACCGAGCGCTCTGCATGACGACTACAAGCGTACTGCACGTAACTGAACAGAGCTACTGACTCGCAACGACAACTGACAGAGTACTGCTCTGCATAGCGACAACTAGCGAACTGCTCGCAACTGTACTGCACGACTACTACTGACAGAGTACTCTACCCAACTAAACAGAGCTACTGACTGAGAACCACTCGCAACACTCGCGCGGTCAAGCGCATACTCTCTGGTCAGAGACGCTGCAGTGCCTCGCCATCGCTGCTACGTTACATACGTATTTCAACATGACATAGCTCAAGCAGAAAAAATATTACAGTAAAAACAACAATGCAGATAAGGGAAATGTATATTCACATCTTAATATCTATGTAATTAAAGTGGTGCACCACAACAACTTATTGTAAAAAAAATATTACCATGTACTTGAAAAGAATATTATGTGTTACTGTTACTAGTGCCTTCTTATTGTTCTTTCCTTTCCAAGTGCTCCTTTTTTGAAGAATGTGGATCACAAAATTATTATGTAATAGATCTGTTGACAGAAAGTGTTCACATTAGCAAATGCATTTAATTTTATTTTATGAAACCAATGCTGCAACACAGCTGGAAAACGATGTCAAATGAAATAAGCAATTACGCAAACCAAAGCATAAAAATATCATTCAATAGTCATGTGACATTTCATAAGTTAGTAGAAATTCTCTCAACTCTCGTAGAAAGACGCTTGTCGTAATCAGGTGTGCAGATGTAAAAATATTTCTCGTCATTTCATTAGGCATTTCAGTAAATATCATAAATTACGAGCACCACAGTATGCTTTCAACAAGGAAATGTCTATAGCGAGGATAATGGCCTCTCCTTTCTTTTATTCTACCTGTGCCGCTGAAAGGCTAATGGCTTTTTTTTTTTTCGGGCGGCTGTCGCCCAGGTGGGCGCCCGCGACGCATTACGTGCAGGTGGTCACTTAACTTTCTAACGGAAATATTTACGACAGCAGTTTCCGCTACAGTGACAGTCTCACGTAAAAATTTCACAGGTCGAAAATTTGCGTTACAAATGTGTAGAAACAAAATCCTATAAATATAACAGCGTCCAAAAAATTTTCGCCAGCATTGTGATACATTCACGCATATACACACATAACTCTTAAAGTACGATTCTTGGTTTCCAACAACCTTTCTCACAAATCAGCGTCCCTAACCACTACTCATTATTCCTTACTTTATTCGTCGACACTTCTTCAATATTTCATCATGAGAAATACGTAGCATAATAAACATTCCTCAACAACATAATACACATCGTCGTCGTAATAATAACATCATAACACCTCAGTCAAATCTCAAAAAGGTCGTAGCTTTCTGCAATAATTTCAAACCATAAAAAATATTCTCTGCTCATTTCAATAGTGTCATCTGCCTCAAACGTACTTTAAAAATCATGATCTCATACCAAATACATCATTCAAAGCTCTCATAGTATCACAATGGTTCCGAAAAATGTGAGCATTTCTCAAAGTACAGACAAAATACAATTTCGTAAGTGTGAAGTTATCCAACTGTGTAATTATGTAAACATCTGTCACTGATGTAGTAAAAACGTTTGTCTGTCTCAGTTAAATGATCAGATAGCTGTGTAATTATGTGTTGGAGAAATATGGCACCGATGTGTAAAGTTGTATAAGCAAATACCATATTAGCTAGGGTTCCTTGTGGTTGCCACACACATGGTACACAAAGTAAGCGTGTACCCCCCTGAGGATTAATGTAATTATACCCTCAGGTGTTACCGATTACAGCAATAGAATGAAATGTATCACAGAAAACCTTTGTATCATTGTACTCCAAATATCTTTAAAAATAAATATTTTAAGTACAAAATCAATCACTCAAATACGTGTCCTGTAGCGCTAAATGTGCGTCTTTTTGCAACATAATCTCTGTGGAAGTGTCGTAGTTATCGTCCTCTGAAAGCTAAGTTCTGCAGAAGTCAATGTACTTACCTCATCATAAACAAAAGTGAAATGCTTTGCGTAGAGATATCTTAGTTATTACGCTTATTGTTGTGATGATGAAAGTACTGTGCTGTAACGTATTGTTGTGCTATGGAAAAGGCTATCTCCTTGTAGCTATACCACAAAAGTTACTAATAAAGCATGTTTTGATTTCCAGAAGAATTCAGAAAAACTGTGCAGATATAAAACAGATACACCGCAAAAGCAACATTGTAAATTGTCACTCATTAGTAGCGTCGTGATAAAACCATGTAGTTGTCACTTAAACTAACCACTGTGTCGTCTGGTATCTCACAGAAAGTACTTTAAACCCAGAATGTATTTTTAAGTAAACCAAAATGTTGCATTAAAATCTCATTAGCAGTACTGGTAAATGTTCTAAGTATGTAAGCCTTATAGTCGTTCCATAATCGTGCAACTAACAAGCAAGAATGTACACACACAATAACACTGTGATGTCTGTTCACTATAACAATGCATTCGTCATTTCTGTTTCAATAAGTTCTCTTGGTTCTTGACTGGATATTTAACTTCAAACATTGTTGCATGTTAACAGTTTCTTAAGTCTGACAAAGCATACTAGAAATGTGAAGTGAAAAATTTTGTGGGAAAGACAAAGTTAAAAGGCAGATTATCTTTCAATAAACGGTTTTACATGTGAAATGTGGTGTAAACCTTTACTCTTCAAAGTACTCAGAATTTCAGCTTGAACGCAATTATCATGCAGTATACGTCAGTAAAGAATACTGGAATTTTTCACAAGGTTAGCGTCTATGTTATTTTTCTCTGAGCCAGCCGGCGCACGTGGGTGCCTGCGGCGCGAGTCATTGTCTGTCTCTTTGTTGGCGCGCGTTGTTATTGGGATTAGGAGACCTAACTTCTACGAATTCGCCTTGCCGAGAGGGCCCAGCTCTGTTAGAATCCCGCCAGTTCTGATGAAATTCACGTCTGTCGTTTTGTCGGTAGTTTACATAGTTTCTTGTTTGTCGGTCATGTGGTGGAGAATTTCTCCCTGAATCGTAACTCTGCGCTGGACCGTTGCGTCTAAAGTTATTCTGTCTCCCATAATAATAATTATTTTGGTTCCCATATTGTCTGTTTCTCTGATTGTCTCTGTAATAGTCATTACCGCGGAGAGGTGATCTTTCCCTGTAATTATTACTACTCTGCCATCGGTTATCATACGGGTGGTGTCTGTTTTGGTCACGATTTGCATTGTAAGAATAGCCTTGTCGTGTCCACTTATTATTTCTTTCATCGCGGAATTGCAACGGATGTGATCTGTTCAAATGGCTCTGAGCACTATGGGACTCAACTGCTGAGGTCATTAGTCCCCTAGAACTTAGAACTAGTTAAACCTAACTAACCTAAGGACATCACAAACATCCATGCCCGAGGCAGGATTCGAACCTGCGACTGTAGCAGTCTTGCGGTTTCAGACTGCAGCGCCTTTAACCGCACGGCCACTTCGGCCGGCTGTGATCTGTAATTGTTGTGCTCCTGCGTTCCGCGATTGTCAGTGTCAATTTCTAATTCTTGTAAGAGTCCCTGAAATGCTTCAATGTCGTCTTTGCAACGTCCTGCCAAAATAATATGTCGTAAATGTTCAGGCAGTTTGATTAAGCAAATGCGGATGAGTTCTGAGGGGCTGTATGGGTTTGAAAGATACTGATTCTTATGCAACATGTCTTCAAAATATTTCATAAGACTGGAAAATTCAGATTGTTCGAAACGTTTCATCATTATGATGCTATGTTTTACTCGGTCTTGTGTGGCTTGAGACCAATATGCTGAGAGGAAGGCATGGTAAAACTCTCCTTCACTGTGGCAATCGTGAATTACCGATCGCATTCTTACAGCTGGTTCATTCTCCAAGTAGCCACACATAAATTCTAATCTGTGTTCTAACGACCAGTTGGGAGGAAAACAATGCGAGAATTGATGGAGCCATGCTTGTGGATGAATGTCGTTGCCAGAATTCTTAAATGTTTTGAATTTACGTGTAGTGATGAACAGCTTATAGTCAAAATCATCATGTCGCCGAGTCGCATATCGGTCATTGTTAGGTCGTGTCGGCCGTTCCATCTCAAAATTCGGTGCACATTGCCAATTTCTTTCATAACTTCCGAAATGCCCTGTGTTATTATTTTGTGGCTGTTCCGTATTTCTGTGTCCCTCTTCCCGTATTGGGGCACGAGTATCCTCTGAAATACGTAATTCTTGTATTACCTGTGTCAGCTGATCTTGTACTTCCCGGATTTCTCTTTTGTACTGTGTATTGATTTGATTTTGATTCTGTTTGAATTTTCTAATTTGTTCATACTCTTCTGTGTCAGTGAAGGCTACAGGTCTTGTGTCATTCAGATCATCATCTACCTTTGTAGATAAGTTAGTGACCTGATCCGAAAGTTCGGCTACTTTCTCCGATAGTGAACACATTTCCTCAGTGTGTTTTTCTGAACCAAGTTTCAGAGTGTCCATTTGTGTTGAAATCGAATCTACTGTGTCCTTTAAGTTTTCCTGAGTTTTTGCAAGTTGCGTAACCGAATCGGTAGATGCAACTGAGTCAATTTTAGCCCACAAGGTCTCATGATTTTCATGAACAATGGTTTGCAGTTCTTTTATAGCTGCTTCGTGATTCTGCAATGCGTTTTCATGCCGCGAAAAAATAGGTTGAAAATGCTCACAAATTTGTGTTTTTACGTCATTACAGACTTTTTGACATTTCGATTCAATGTTATGTAACTCAGTAGTTAAATCTTCACGTGTTTGTTCAAGTGTTTGTTCCAATGAGTCTAACTTTTTAAGATTTTGTTCCACTGTGTCTAACTTTTGAAGCTTTTGCTGTGTTTGTCTCTGATTTTGTTCCATTGTGTCTAACTGTTGCTGTGTTTGTCTCTGATTTTGTTCCATTTGTTGCATTAATTGCAATAATAATGTATTAGTGTCTGGAATCTGTTTCTCTACGCTTTTCGGCAGTGCATTTGCACCGGCAACATTCACATTTTGACAAGCAGTAAATGTGTCTTGACTTATTTGAGAAAACGGTGATGACCCAAAACCTGAATCTACAGTATTTGCGAAATTGTGTCCTGTCATTTCGGATTCCTGAGGCGAGCTGTTGCCGACCGATCGATAATGCTTCCCTGTTCACTACCTGTTTCACTGTCTACACCATTGTTTGCAGCCCGCTCCATTTCCCTATGCACAATTACCAAATTACTACTTTGAACATCAGTTAATTCATTACTCGGTGGCGCTAACACACTGCTTTCATTTTCACTGTCACTTCTCAGTTTACTTTGGAGCCTAGTATTACGTTTTTCACACGCCATTATTGTCACAGTATTTCACACGACAACACAGAAAAACACAATTTGAAGATCAAAAATAAGAGAACACATTAACATAGCACTGAAAATAATATCTAGTTAATTGCAGCTGCGAAATACTTGGTGCAAATCTACATGCATGCCACAACTGTTTTACTGTACAACAATTAAAGACTGCAACTACAAAGGAGATTTTCTCTACAATTACGCGCTAGCAATAAACAATAGCTACACTAATTACACAAACTACAAGAAAAAATCAGAAGATTCCAGTGAGGTATCCTCGGCTAAGGGTCGACATATGAAACAACCCCTTTGAACAATTCTACAAGACTGTGCTTAAACTGACACACAATATTTTGCTAGCGCAACGCAATCTGACTTTCAAAATTCCCTATAAAAGAATGGCCCTGACTAACATTAAACTATACCTTTCACAAATCACTTACCTCACAAAAATCTTCGCTGCTCAAGCTACTGCAATACAGCGAGCGCCACTACTGCCAGCTAAATAAAAGATTCAAACTATGGAAGGCACTAACTACTGATAGGGATAGTTAGCAAATGAAAGATAGAGAACAAACAATGTATTTACCTTGATATCATCATATATAAATATAGCAGTTCATGACAAATTACAAAACTCCGTCATCTCTCTCCCCACATCCACCACTGCTGGCGGCTCACCTCCAACTTCGCAACGCTACGCGCTGTTCGCAGCCAGCTGCCTAACACTACAATGGCGAGTATTACAACAATGCAAAGCAGCCACAGACTGCACACAGCACAGCCAGTGATTTTCATACAGAGGTGGCGTTACCAATAAAAAAACCTAAACAGCCTACTTACACAGTTGATTGATGAAAGGAGGAGGTACAAACATGTTCCGCGAAAATCAGGAGTACAGAAATACAAGTCGCTGAGGAATGAAATAAATAGGAAGTGCAGGGAAGCTAAGACGAAATGGCTGCAGGAAAAATGTGAAGACATCGAAAAAGATATGATTGTCGGAAGGACAGACGCAGCATACAGGAAAGTAAAAACAACCTTTGGTGACATTAAAAGCAACGGTGGTAACATTAAGAGTGCAACAGGAATTCCACTGTTAAATGCAGAGGAGAGAGCGGATAGGTGGAAAGAATGCATTGAAAGCCTTTATGAGGGTGAAGATTTGTCTGATGTGATAGAAGAAGAAACAGGAGTCGATTTAGAAGAGATAGGGGATCCAGTATTAGAATCGGAATTTAAAAGAGCTTTGGAGGACTTACGGTCAAATAAGGCAGAAGGGATAGATAACATTCCATCAGAATTTCTAAAATCATTGGGGGAAGTGGCAACAAAACGACTATTCACGTTGGTGTGTAGAATGTATGAGTCTGGCGGCATACCATCTGACTTTCGGAAAAGCATCATACACACAATTCCGAAGACGGCAAGAGCTGACAAGTGCGAGAATTATCGCACAATCAGCTTAACAGCTCATGCATCGAAGCTACTTACGAGAATAATATACAGAAGAATGGAAAAGAAAATTGAGAATGCGCTAGGTGACGATCAGTTTGGCTTTAGGAAAAGTAAAGGGACGAGAGAGGCAATTCTGACGTTACGGCTAATAATGGAAGCAAGGCTAAAGAAAAATCAAGACACTTTCATAGGATTTGTCGACCTGGAAAAAGCGTTCGACAATATAAAATGGTGCAAGCTGTTCGAGATTCTGAAAAAAAGTAGGGGTAAGCTATAGGGAGAGACGGGTCATATGCAGTATCTACAACAACCAAGAGGGAATAATAAGAGTGGACGATCAAGAACGAAGTGCTCGTATTAAGAAGGATGTAAGACAAGGCTGTAGCCTTTCGCCCGTACTCTTCAATCTGTACATCGAGGAAGCAATGATGGAAATAAAAGAAAGGCTCAGGAGTAGAATTAAAATACAAGGTGAAAGGATATCAATGACACGATTCACTGATGACATTGCTATCCCGAGTGAAAGTGAAGAAGAATTAAATGATCTGCTGAACGGAATGAACAGTCTAATGAGTACACAGTATGGTTTGAGAGTAAATCGGAGAAAGACGAAGGTAATGAGAAGTAGTAGAAATGAGAACAGCGAGAAACTTAACATCAGGACTGATGGTCACGAAGTCAATTAAGTTAGGGAATTCTGCTACCTAGGCAGTAAAATAACCAATGACGGACGGAGCAAGGAGGACATCAAAAGCAGACTCGCAATGGCAAAAAAGTCATTTCTGGCCAACAGAAGTCTACTAATATCAAATACCGGCCTTAATTTGAGGAAGAAATTTCTGAGGATGGAGTACAGCATTGTATGGTAGTGAAACATGGACTGTGGGAAAACCGGAACAGAAGAGAATCGAAGCATTTCAGATGTGGTGCTATAGACGAATGTTGAAAATTAGGTGGACTGGTAAGGTAAGGAATGAGGAGGTTCTACGCAGAATCGGAGAGGAAAGGAATATGTGGAAAACACTGATAAGGAGAAAAGACAGGATGATAGGACATCTGCTAGCTAAGACATGAGGGAATGACTTCCATGGTACTACAGGGAACTGTAGAGGGCAAAAACTGTAGAGGAAGACAGAGATTGGACTACGTCAAGCAAATAATTGAGGACGTAGGTTGCAAGTGCTACTCTGAGATGAAGAGGTTAGCACAGGAAAGGAAAAAAAAAAAAAAGTCTGCCTTTGCTGTCCTTCTTGCTCCGTCCGTCATGAGTTATTTTACTGCCTAGGTAGCAGTATTTCTTAACCTCATGTACTTCGTGACCATCAATCTTGATGTTAAGTTTCTTGCTGTTCTAATTTCTACTATTTCTCATTGCTTTCGTATTTCTTCGATTTAGTCTCAGTCCATATTCTCTACTCATTAGACGGTTCATTCCAGTGACCAGATCATGTAATTCTTCTTCGCTTTCACTGAGGATAGGAATGTCATCAGCGAATCGTATTATTGATATTGTATTGTATGTTAACCGGGGACATAGAAACGACGGAGAGGCTCCGTCCCCGCCGCAGCCGCAGTGGTCCACAACCCCACGACGACTACCGCAGTCCACTTCACCCCTCCGCCGCCCCACACCGAACCCAGGGTTATTGTGCTGTTCGGCCCCTGGTGGAACCCCCACCCCCACCCCACCACCCCCCAGGGAACGTCTCACACCAGACGAGTGTAACCCCTATGTTTGTGTGGTAGAGTAATGGTGGTGTACGCGTACGTGGAGAACCTGTTTGCGCAGCAATCGCCCACATGGTGTAGCTGAGGCGGAATAAGGGGAACCTGCCCGCATTCGCCGAGACGGATGGAAAACCGCCTAAAAACCATGCACAGACTGGCCGGCCCACCGGAGCTCGACACAAGTCCGCCGGACGGATTCGTGCCGGGGACCAGACGCTCTTTCCCACTCCGGAAAGCCGTGCGTTAGACCGAACGGCTAACCGAGCGGACTGTCATTGATAACTTTCACCTTGAATTTTAATTTCACTCCTTAACCTTTCTTTTACTTCCATCATTGCGTCTTCGATGTACAGATTGAACAGTAGGGGCGAAAGACTACGTCCCTGTCTTACACCCTTTTCAATCCGAGCATTTCGTTGTTGGTCGTCCACTCTTATGATTCCCTCTTGTTTCTTGTACATTTGTATACTACTCGTCTCTTCCTGTAGCTTACTCCTACTTCTATCAGTATTTAGAATATCTTGCACCACTTTACATTGCCGAACGCTTTTTCCAGATCGACAAATCCTATGAATGTCTCTTGATTTTTCTTTAGTCTTGCTCCTATTATCAACCGCCAAGTCAGAGTTGCCTCTCTGCTGCCTTTGCCTTTCCTAAAGGCAAATGGCTGTCCAGATCACCGACTTTGTGAGCACGGGGATAAATTATCGCATCTCTCCTGGCCACCAGTCAAGAGATCTCAATTTATTGAGCCGTTTGTATTCTTCTTTGTAGAGAAGGGTGCATGATCGCTATATGCCTCCATCGTCGTTATCTGAACTTTCCAGTTTTTGTTAGAAGAATGCTATAAATTTCCTTCGAAAAACGTTCATCGATTTCGAGATGACTGGAAACTCTTTTGAAAGCCAGTGGTTTTCCTACACCATATTACGCGTGGTAATATATTGTTCGTGGGTAAAACGCTCGCTAAACCCGCTGTGCAGAACAGGGGAAAGGGCCAAGGGTTGAGGTCAGTTTCTGCTTCTAATTGTCATTTATTGTAATTTAGCAACTCTTTCACGGCTGAAGGCCTCCAACAAGAAATCTTAACAAGATAAAAATCCAATTAAGATAGCAATGATATAATTCAAAAAACAACATACGCAAAGTGCAATACATATGGCTGAGGGCCACAATTAACTTCCAAAATTTTAAAATATGTTACCATAGACATTTAAAGGCAGAAGGCCAACAAGAAATCTTAAAAACATCAGAAATTCAATTAAGATAGCAATAAAATAATTTAAAACCCAAAGGCAACATATCCAAGGTGCAACACAAATGGCTGAGGGCCACAAATTTCAAAACTTCAGAATGTGTTAACATATACCTTTAAAGGTAGAAGGTCAGCATGTTTAACAACAAGAAATCTTAAAAATCAACGAGATAAAAATCCAATTAAGATAGCAATAAAATAATTTAAAGAAACAACATATGTAAGGTGCAATACCAATGGCTGTGGGCCACAATCAAAATTCAAAATTTCAAAATATATTATCGTAATCTTTAAAGGCAAAAGGCCGGAGTGTATAAGCTTGAAAGGTAAATTTAAAAATTAATTTTGGAAAATTTTAAGAAACAATAATAACCATAAGCCTAAAATTTAAAATAGCTGACAACAAATAATTAAACACCGGTCTGCCCCGGTCACTTCGGTGAGACAGGTGGTGAGCCCAAGTATACTTCATCCGTCGGAACTCAAACAGGGGGCAGCCACGGTCCGACCGACTTGCTTCCCGTTAATCAGTACATGAGAACCCCAACTGGCGATGTTACAAACGTGATAATCCACAATGGAGTACGTATTAGCTGCCAAAATTACACACCATGTTGGACAGCGACAACAGGTGAGGAAAGGACGCTGCCTGAAATCACGTTAGTGGCCAGGGCGGGTAACCGGAACATTAACGGCTGCTAGGCAGAAAATTCCGCTGGTACACTTGAATTTGAAACACGGTAATAGTTAACTCGCTCAAAAGAACACTGCCTGAATTTACGTCAATGCCTAGGGCAGGTAACCAGAACACTAAAGGCCCCAAGACAGAAAATTTCACTGGTGCACTCCAATCTTAGTCGAACAAAATAGATAATTGCACCGCATGGCGGCTAAATCTCAGCAGTAGAACCACTCGGTGTTGTTCACCTGCCGCGCGGGATTAGCCGAGCAGTCTCAGGCGCTGCAGTCATGGACTGTGCGGCTGGTCCCGGCGGAGGTTCGACTCCTGCCTCGGGCATGGGTGTGTGTGTGTGTTGGGGGGGGGGGGTTTGTCCTTAGGATAATGTAGGTTAAGTAGTGTGTAAGCTTAGGGACTGATGACCTTAGCAGTTAAGCCCAATAAGATTTCACACACATTTGAACATTTTTTGTTGTTCACCGGAAAACCTCCCCAGCAACAAACCACCGAAGCGAATCACCACAACAAGAATAGATGTGACTTGGGTAGTTGAAACCACTACTCAGCTTTAACGTTCTGAGTCGGCAAACCACGAAGCTCGTAGCGATCAGACAGCTCCACACACGTTCCGACACTACGCACGGACTGCCAGCGGCCCCAGCCGACTGCACCGCGCGGAGAACTTCCCTCGTCCGCAACAACCGGCCTACTCCCTCCAGACCCCCTTGCCGGAAACTATATGCACTAAACCAAAGATGGTACACGGCGCAAATATCGATACACTTTACTGCTGCCGCACGTAGAAGGAAGAAGAAATACGACGTAACCGCGACCAGAGAGGGAAACCAAACACAGATAGACAGCCAAGTTCACGGAAACGCATAGTTGGGAGAGAGCACGGCTACGTTTATAATATTGTCGCTCACGTAAGAGAAACGGGAAAAGGCAAAAGGAAAATAATGAGAAGCAGACAAGGTGCATTTTGTGTCGGCCTTATGTGTCACGGTGAGAAGTTGTCGCCTTGCCCACGAGGTGAGCTTGACGTCTGGGACGTGCGAGCACATGATTACCGCTTCCTCGGTGCTCGGCAGGCGTGATTCCGAGGCAGTGCGGGCCCGGCGCCGCACGTCGCGCCGCAACGCCCGCCGCATACAGCCTTGGCTACCTGCTGTGGAGGCTGCCGCGTCTGACCGTATGCAGCGCAGTGGTCGCGTCTCGGTCCTAGTCGGGGGCACACTTACCAGCCGCGAACGGACAGAGTTCACGGAAGCCGAGACTCGGCGCTGTTTGTTCCAGGCTGCAGACCTGATTGCCAAGATCTGTACTCTGCAAACAACTGTAGTGCAAGCCAGGGGCTGCTTCCCCGTGTTCAAGTTGTTAGCTCTTTATCCGATCCCATTCACGTATGGAGCGCGTGGAGAACGCCTGCTTAAAATGTACATACCCTAATCTCGTCCTCGCGATCCTTAAGACAGCGATAGGTAGGGAGTAAGTTGCACGACTCGCAAAAGTTCGGGGAAAGTTACCACACTTTCACGTGGGATAACACTGAAGACTACAGACAGACATTTGGGGTACACATAAACTACTGGCCATTAAAATTGCTACACCACGGAGATGACGTGCTACAGACGCGAAATTTAACCGACAGGAAGAAGATGCTATGATATGCAAATGATCAGCTTTTCAGAGCATTCACACAAGGTTGACGCCGGTGGCGACACCTACAACGTGCTGACGTGAGGAAAGTTTCCAACCGATTTCTCATACACAAATAGCAGTTGACCGGCGTTGCCTGGTGAAACGTTGTTGTGATGCCTCGTGTAAACAGGAGAAATGCGTGCCATCACGTTTCAGACTTTGATAAAGGTCCGATTGTAGCCTATCGGATTGCGGTTTCTCGTATTGTGACATTGCTGCTCGCTTTGGTCCAGATCCAATGACTGTTAGCAGAATATGGAATCGGTGGGTTCAGGAGGGTAATACGGAACGTCGTGCTGGATCCAAAAGGCCTCGTATCACTAGCAGTCGAGATGACAGGCATCTTATCCGTACGGCAGTAACGGATCGTGCAGCCACGTCTCGATCCCTGAGTCAACAGATGGGGACGTTTGCAAGACAACAACCATCTGCACGAACAGTTCGACGACGTTTGCAGCAGCATGGACTATCAGCTCGGGGACCATGGCTGCGGTTACCCTCGACGCTGCATCACAGACAGGAGTGCCTGCGATGGTGTACTCAACGACGAACCTGGGTGCACGTATGGCAAAACGTCATTTCTTTAGATGAATCCAGGTTCTGTTTACAGCATCATGGTGGTCGCATCCGTGTTTGGCGACACCGCGGTGAACGCACATTCGAAGCGTGTATTATTCATCGCCATACTAGCGTATCAGCCGGCGTGATGGTATGGCGTGCCATTGGTTACACGTCTCGGTCACCTCTTGTTCGCATTGATGGCTATTTGAACAGTCAACGTTACATTTCAGATGTGTTACGACCCGTGGCTCTACCCTTCATTCGATCCCTGCGAAACCGTACATTTCAGAAGGAAAATGCACGACCGCACGTTGCAGGACCTGTACGGGCCTTTCTGGATACAGAAAATGTTCGACAGCTGCCCTGGCCAGCACATTCTCCAGATCTCTCACCAATTGAATACGTCTGGTCAATGGTGTCCGAGCAACTGGCTCGTCACAATACGCCAGTCACTACTCTTGATGAACTGTGGTATCATGTTGAAGCTGCATTGGCAGCTGTACCTGTACACGCCTCCAAGCTCTGTTTGACTCAATGCCCAGGCGTATCAAGGCCGTTATTACGGCCAGAGGTGGTTGTTCTGGGTACTGATTTCTCAGGATCTATACACCCAAATTGCGTGAAAATGTAATGACATGTCAGTTCTAGTGTAATATATTTGTCCGTTTATCATCTGTATTTGTTCTTGGTGTAGCAATTTTAATGGCCAGTAGTGTATTTCGTCTTGGGATTAACGGGATGAAGGACTTCCGGCATTGCTGTATCACCACCATTGCAAAATCCACATGAAAAAACCGCCTGTCTGCAGCTCGTGGTCTAGTGGATAGCGTTGCTGCCTCTGGATCACAGGGTCCCGGGTTCGATTCGCGGCCGTGCCTGGGAACTGGACGTTTGTGTTGTCCTCATCATTTCATCATCATCATCATCATCATCATTGGTGACACTTACTAGACTGGACTTTGAAAATTTTGGACAGTGTAAAAATTGGGACTTTGCATGGGCGCTGAGGACCGCGCAGTTGAGCGCCCCACAATCCGAACATCATCGTCATCACATGGAAATGCCGATACGATGAAGAAGTAAAGAAGTTTTGACTTCATCCGTTCAGCCACTATGAGAATGAGTGGATACGATTTACATGTGTAGCAGCATCACATCGTTCAGAGGAAACATGCGATACAAGTACCATCAGCTACATTACTTTGACTTAAAATGAAGTCCACGATGTAAGTAGGTTAAAATTTTACCTAAAATGAAGTCCACGGTGTAAGGAAATTCAAATACATCCGTTAGTAGAAAATGAGGGTAACACAAAGCATAGTTATTCACTCACTGTATTATAATCTTATTTGACCTGCTGTAAAATGGTTTAGAAGTTTATATAAACTTAGAAGTGTTCTGTCGCTCAAAGTTACAATGTTCGTTGTAAGATTCATCTTTTGGATCTGGAGCTCCTGTCTAGTTTTTAGTTAAGTTACTGGATGTAGGTCCGCCTTTTATGCAAAAACACGGTTTATTCTTCTTACCAAATAGAGTGCTCAACACATTTTACTAACGGAAAAGGCGTTTGTAAGAACGAAAGCACGTTAATATGTGTGTGTTCAGTGCCCTCAGAACGCAAAAGGAGGAGGATCAGTCACAACAAAACGTTAGAAATAACAAATATTTACGGAAAACACTTTGCCACACCAAACTCGCGTTTTTTTCCAAATTAAGGGATGTGTGAGCTTGCCGATGAAATTAATATTTACATCCTTTGGTTTGCAGATGACAAGCCATCAGTGCAGGACACCATACAGATGGCCCTGCAAAGTCATATAATGTAAAATCACAGTGAGGAGGTGCCGAAATACATTTGGATAGCAAGAAAAAGGTGTTTTTGCATAAAAGGCGGACCTATATCCAGTAATTCGTTGCATGACATCACACGCTCCAATAGAATCGTGGTTCATACCCCGTGTCGCAGCTAAAGAAACTGATTATTTTCCTCACTTTCGCATTCGCATCAAGCTGGGATCATTTCCAGCGGATATCAATCGTTGCTGGTTAAATCTGTTGCGTCCCGTTGTCACTACAACGTTGCTAATGTATTAGGAATTTTCATTCGAAGGAAGTCACATCTGACGAGCATAAAGGATGATGGCCGTCTTGTGCACCAGACGCATCGTAAGCCCCCCCCCCCCCCCCACCCCCTCTCTGTGCCTGTCTGCAACACTGTCTCATTTCGTCGGCGGCCAGCAGTAGTCGGACTGACTACGGAATTACCGTGCCATGTGCAGGCTACCACTAACACAATAACACAAACGGCTGCGGTTGGAGTGGTGCTCCGACCGTGAAGCACGCACTGCTGATGAATGACGTCACATTCTTTTCAGCGACGAATCACGGTTTCACCCGTCGTTGCTGAGTACGGTGGTGGTATGGAGAGAGGTCCCATTGTCACAATGTTTTCGAGAGGCGCAGCGACGTTTTTACGGGCGTCTTGGTGTGAGGAGCCGTCGAGTATGACGTCAATGGTTCAGATGGCTCTGAGCACTATGGGATTTAACTGCTGAGGTCATCAGTCCCCTAGAACTTAGACCTACTTAAACCTAAGGACATCACACACATCCATGCCCGAGGCAGGATTCGAACCTGCGACCGTAGCGGTCGCGCGGTTCGACTGTAGCCCCTAGAACCGCTCTGCCACTTCGGCCGGCGGTATGACGTCACTTACGGCTGGTCGAGGCCTACGAGACACAGGCTCGCTCCCTTAACTCAGCAGACAAACTGCGTATCTACACCTGTTAACTTGTGACTAGGTGTGTACGTACAAACTGGAGATGGGCAAACTCGTTCATCCTCGGGAACTACACCCATGCTCGTAAATTAAGGATAATGCTGATACATGGTGAAACAACGCTATGGTGGGCGGTTTGCGGGTTTAAATGACCTCGGGGTATGACCATGCGGTGCATTTGACCTGCGGGCGTCGCACGGTGGCGCTGGCAGCAGTCCACATACGGAGAGGTGTGTTGGTGCATGTCAGAATACGGCGCAGCGAGTAAGTGTGCATACGTTTTCAGACGTGCTAATGGTGACTGTGTGTTGAAAATGGCTCAAAGAACACATATTGATGACGTTATGAGAGGTAAAATACTAGGGTGACTGGAGGCTGGTCAAATACAGCAGTTCGTAGCATGGGCCGTCCTGGTACGACAAAGTGTGATTTCACGATTATGGCAACGATTCCAGCAGTCAGGAAACGTGTCAAGGCGCTACAGTACGGGATGTCCACAGTGTAAAACACCACAAGAAGACCGATATCTCACCATCAGTGCCCGCAGACGGCCACGGATTACTGCAGGTAGCCTTGCTCGGGACCTTACCGCAGCCAATGGAACAGTTGTCTCCAGACATACACAGTCTACAGACGACTGAACAGACATGGTTTATTCGCCCGAGGGACCTGCAAGGTGCATTCCACTGACCCCTGGTCACAGGAGAGCCCGTAAAGCCTGGTGGCAAGAACACTGTACATGGTCATTGGCGCCAGCCGCGGTGGTCTCGCGGTTCTAGGCGGTCAGTTCGGAGCCGCGCGACTGCTCCGGTCGCAGGTTCGAATCCTGCCTTGGGCATGGATGTGTGTGATGTGCTTAGGTTAGTTAGGTTTAAGTAGTTCTAAGTTCTAGGGGACTGATGACCACAGATGTTAAGTACCATAGTGCTCAGAGCCATTTGAGCCATGGTCATTGGAACAATGGTCCCAGGTTATGTTCACGGACGAGTCCAGGTATAGTCTGAACAGGGGTTCTCGCCGGGTTTTCATCTGGCGTGAACCAGAAACCAGGTGGTAAACCATTGATGTCCTTGAAAGGGACCTGTATGGAGGTCGTGGTTTGATGGTGTGGGGTGGAATTATGATTGGTGCACGTACACTCCTGCATGTCTTTGACAGAGGAACTGTAACAGATCAGATGTATCGGGACATCATTTGCACCAGGGGTGGAATGGGTCCTACCTTCCTCCTGATGAATGGTAACGCACGACCCCACCGAGCTGCCATTGTGGAGGAGATATCAGGCGAATGTAGTGGCCTGCCTGTTCTCGAGACCTAAACCCCATCGAGCACGTCTGGGATGCTCTCGGTCGACGTACAGCTGCACGTCTTCAAACCCCTATCACACTTCAGGAGCTCCGACAGGCACTGGTGCAAGAATGGGAGGCTATACCCCAGCAGCTGCACGACCACCTGATGCAGAGTATGCCAACCTGTTGTGCGGCCTGTGTATGTGTGCATGGTGATCATAGCCCATATTGATGTCGTGGTAGATGCGCAGGAAACAGTGGCGTTTTGTAGCTCATCTGTTTAGGGATGGTTTTCTCATCTTATCACCAATACCGTGCTATTACAAATCTGTGTCGTGTGTGTTCCCTATGTGCCTATGCTATTAGCGCCAGTTTTGTGTAGTGCCACGTTGTGTGGCAACACATTCTACAGTTATCCTTAATTTATGAGCATGAGTGTAGTTCACTGGTGATCGCTTTTTTTTGGGAACCGTTCATTTTTACTCGTTCGCCGTTCATTTGTGCTTGGTATATGGTTCTTATGAAAAATTGAAAATTAGTAGCATAGGTGGCTGAAGATGGAAGGCGGCACTTGCCTCCCCATTGGAGTACAGAGTTTTTATTCATAACAGGATTCTCACACACTTGTAATTTTCGTGATTCTGCAAAACATCTCGTTTAGCCAACTGCAGCGTTATGTGACTGATCGCAGTGAAATAATATAAGGTGGCGCACGAGAAACCGGCCCCGAGTACAGACTGCTCGCCAATTACGCACGATTTGTTGACCACTACTTGCAGAATAGATAAACATGTAATAATTAGGCAGTGAAGAAATAACAAATAAGCTAATGCAAACAACAACTTCGAAACAATAGACGACGACTGGTGGGTGACAATGAGCAGTCTAGTATTAGGGGCCGATTTTTCGTGCGCCACCCTGAACCACTGAAATAATATTGTAGGAGTTATATTCTCTTTACAGAATGTGACACCGGACACTCGATTACGGAGCGCGGACTTTATTCGGTTGTAAGTCGGTCTGCCTTCCATAACAATGAAATGCCCTTTTACCTTGGATAAAAAAATGAAGGAAAATGGCCAGAGTTCAAAAAAAGGTTTGAAACAGATCTAGAATGGACGAGCGAAACGAACAACGACTCGATACTGAAGTAACTATGAGCAGTCGGCAGTGGAACTGCGGCGAGTGGCCACGCGAAGAAGGACGAGTCCGGCCGAGCGAGACAGAGACCGAGATAGGCGGGAACGGGACCGAGGCTGGAACGAGAGCGGCCGACGTGCCGCGGCGGGAACGAAACCGACCGTTTCCCGTTCCCGGGAACTGTAAGTAGGAAGCTGCGAGCGAAGTGAACTATGAAAGACCGTACCTTAGAATTCGTTCCTCGCTCGTTCTGTTCATTTTGGTGAGCTGTTCCTTTGGACCCGTTAGTTCGCGAACGACCCATCCCTAGTACAAACGAGAATTGCACCTTCTACTGGAATCCGCTGTTATGGAGCCGTACTGTTATTAGTCCAACAATGATCGAAAGTCCATAGGCCTACCTATAATTTGTACGACTTTACTGGGGTAAAATTAAAATCACGCCAAAATGATTATATGAAATGAGAACTCTTAAGCAGAAGAGACTAAATGCTATAAACAGGCCGTTACACGATTTATATCGAGTATTGATCTTAAATAAAATTTTGTTGTAGTACTGTTAATCAGTGAGACTTCATAATAGCAGATTCCAGTAGAAGATGCAATTATCGTTAGTACTTACACGCCCAGCTGCGAGTTAACAGGTTCAGAAACGCATTTTGTCTGCTGAGCTGAGCGAGCTCAGACCTACCTTCGAGACGTACGCGCCGCGGTCTGTCTTTCTCGTGGGCCTCGCGGCTGGTAGTGACTGAGGGAGGGCTGGTGCTACAACGGCACACCGCGGACACCTTCCGTCCTCATGGGTTACGTCCATGTGACAGTATCGTGGTGCCAACAGGGAAAAGTTCGTCCTCTCACGACACTTGTCTCTGTGAAGTGTCTGCGTGATGCTGAGGTACTCTCGTGGCCACCTGCAGATCTGAAACGAAATTAGAACTATATTAATATCTTCAGCTGCTGACGGGCGTTGATACATATCAACGGGAACAGGTGAAAATGTGTGCCCCGACCGGGAATCAAACCCGGGATCTCCTGCTTACTTGGCAGACTCTCTGTCCACCTTTTTGCTTTGTTTTTTTCGTTCGTTGTTGATCGCTGTGTTTGGTCGTTGCGGACGTCACATGACATCCGTTCAGGTTCGTTTTGTTGATCCTTCCACTCAGTTTTTTATTACACCGGGCTACCCAGCTCTCTGACCGAACACGCTAAGCTACCGTGCCGGCGTCCATCTGACCCACCGAGGGCACAGAGGATAGCGCGACTGCAGGGACTATCTCGCGCACGCCTCCCGCGAGACCCACATTCTCACCTTGTATGTCCACTTACTATATCCGTAGTGTCCCAATCCAACACACTCATTACTCGTGGAAGACATTCTTACCAAGACGCGTAAGAGTTCGGGGAATATGTGTGCATCCGCACGGAAGAAGGAGGTCACTGCCAGTATTGCCAGAACTAATACTTATATGGATTTGGTGTCTGTTCCTCCGGACATGTCCGAAAGAACAGACACCGTATCCATATAAGCACCTGCAGATCTGTCCTCATGCAACATGCGTGCAATTAAGGGGTGACGGACGAAAATATTCCTCAAATTCAGGATTTTTTCTACGTACTGGAACGCAGTAGACAAAAGGGGTTTGTTCCACTGAATAAACCACACATGGAAATTTTTGTTGCTATTTTTTTATTGAATAATATTAACATATTCACTGTGTAATTTGGATTTTCCCGAGGCAGCTCTGACAGAAGGCAATTCGACGGTTGTCGCCGTTAACTCCGGCTGGTGTTATTGCTAAATTACAGACCTGTTACCTGATGTTTCAAACCAGGTCGTACATCTTAGTTTTCGTTTTTCATCTTTTTTGCAGTTTTCTTTTCTTTTGTTTCTTTACAACATTCTACAAAGAATAATACTTTTAAAAATAACAATAATTTAACGTTGAAATAGAAATAAAATTTTGTTGCTTTTTTTTAAGGAGAATATAAAAAGATGTTAGGGTAGAGGAAAGATGTGTTAGTGCCACCACCGATTGTGACTGACGGTGAATGCCTCGGAATGGTTTCTTCGAGCTGTTGGCCGCCAGTCACGCACGCGGACACAGATTGGTTATTCGTAGAGAAATAGTATTGCTAATCCTGTGTATTAACTTTAGGTGCTCATCCGTATACATCATTTGGCGATTTCTTGGCTAGATCGCCAGAACGTTATGCTTATTTACTGTTACATCTCGTCTTCCTTCTCCTGTTCCTCTTCATTGTCACTGTTTTCGCTGTCACTGTGGAGACTGTTGTTACGTTGCACATAGGCATGTCTGTTATGTCGTGTCCGCAGGTAGTCTTCATGTGTTGTCTTTGAAACACTGTTTGTCAGTACGTTTGGTTGTGGCCATTGTTCTTCGTCTGTTACGGCTGTACATATATCTGTTTCTGTATAGCCTAAGTGGAGTGTATGTCTGTTGTTCGCGTATTGCCCGAAGAAAACGACAGTGTGTTCTGGGGAACCTTCTTCCCCGTGTGTGTATGTAGGTGTCTTCCTCAAACCGCGTGAGTCTAAGTGCGTGGGCAAGGTCCGTGTCCCGTGAAGAACTGTACCGTACCGCGGCTGGGATCGACATGTCTCGTTCTCAACCGCTTCCTTATGTCAGGGAAGAAGTCGTGCAGTCTACGTTCCTTATCACGTACATCCACCTTGCCATGTATCCAAACGCCAACTTTTAAGGTGACGTATCGTCTACATTGGCACATCGGTTATTGTGTGTATCTTATCTAGTCTCCCCTGTTCTTATCTGAAACATAAAATTAACGTATCACCCTGACCCTTATAGATGCAATTTTAGTTCAGCGTAGGAATTTGCAAAAAAAGAAACTTTTTCGCGAAATTATAGATATTTGAAAATAATGGTCATTTTGGACCCCTCTCTTTTGTCCGAAATAAATACTAAAAATATCGACACAAAAAAATCGGCTACAATGAACTGAAGATAACTCAATTTGTTTCAAGCAAGACCAAAAACCATTAAAATCGGATGAAAATTGTAGTATGGGCGACGGCAACCATGTCGAAAAACATGGTTTTGAGGGAAACTGTGGCAAGTATTCATCATACAAAGGAATGGACAAAGCTTGCAATTTACGGGATATCATCGGTGCCTGGTTCATAACAACTATCGCCCAGGCTAGTGGATGGTCGCTTTCTTCTACTTTGACGTGATAAGCCCACATTTTCGTCCCCAAAGCCATTTCCGTCGCTGAGCGCAACGCCGCTGGCGTCTCTATCTTCATAGAATCAGCGCATTTCATCGCCACCTTAATTAACGCAGTATGTCCTACACTGAAAAGACATACGGCTAAATGTGAAGCAATGTTGACAATTTCGCTTCGGCTGGATGTTATTTTGGAGCGCACCTCCAAATGAGACTATATGAAACTTCACATTTTGAGAAAAAACGCCCAAACAACGCTCCAGAAAAACAGATTTACTCAAATCGGTACAAATAGGGAGCGTGAGCGCGGAACCGGTTCTCTAACGCCGAGGCGTGGCGTGAACGCTCGCCTTCAAACGATCGCAGAATCGCTACTTTTGGAGTTCGCACATACTATTTTCCGGAATAATTCTTCAATGTATGTGTAAGGGGCATTGAAATGAAACCCGGTCACTAGTGTAAAGTAATGGTAACGACTTTACTAACTCAAACATGTAGCTATACACAGTGCACATACTCAAAAATGGTCGCCAAAAGTGTTGGCACATTTATCCCATTGCGACACTAGCCGGTCGATTCCATCCTTGAAGAAGCCAGTAGGCTGCTGTCGGATCCAGACCTGGACCCAGTCACACACTTCGTCGTAAGATGCTTCATCTTGTTAGTTTTTCTATCTGTTTCTGAAGTATTAGCAAAGAACATAGAGGCCTTAGAGGCATTAAGAACTGAATGCGTAAAATTCCGTGAACAGGAAGAATATCCAACACAGAGCTATCGCGAAGAATACACAAACATGTTAAAAACGCTTAAGAGAACTGTACAACCAGGACATATTTTACGGAACACACACACACACACACACACGCACACGCACACACACACACACACACACACACACACACACACAACGCTTCTGCTGTTGATAATAGAAATAAAATTTCAGGGTAAAAGAAGAAAAGGGTGAAGAAAAATTTCTTGGTTGGATAACATTAGGCACGGGGCAGGATTGCAATTGTAGATGAACTACTACTGAAGTTCATACACGGTGTTCCACGGTTAATAGTAAAGTTTCAGTTGGTCACCGTGCTAATATACAGACATTCTCGAGCCATCTGTCACATCTAATCGCATCCACGTAGTACGCCATTCAGTTCAGCGTGGGACGTGCGTATTGAGGCAGTGGAGTGAACCTCCAACGCGCAATGTGTCGCAGAAGAGAGAACCCTTTCATTGTTCGGTACAGAAGGACAACATCCATGTGGATAAAACAATGGCGTGTCGAGATTACGTAACCATTGCAAAGCATGAGGGACCTGGAATATCCGACGAGTTCCTGCCGCTCTGCAACGAAGCCCAGTGCCATCTGTTCGTCGCCATCCCAGAACATTACGAATCCGTCGCGCGTCCTTGCAAAAGACTGTGAAACAGGTTTTACAGTTTCGTCCTTAAAAGCTGCAAGTGCATAAACGGTTACGGCCGGGAGGTACAGTAAGCAGAGAAATTTCTGCACAATCTTACTGGCCAGAATTGACCAGAAAGACGCACTTCTGCCATATATTGTGATGTTTGATGTGAACGATTATCTAAATGGGTCCTTCGATAAACAAAACTTCCGATATTAAACGTACACGAACTCGCAGTTCATTCATGTAAAGGCACGTGGTAGCCTATAGATGGTTACCTGGTGTGGTATTGAGCAATCCATTGGAATTGTTGGGAAATCTTTTAAAGATAAGAGCGGCCAGTCAGTGAGAGTCAGCTGCAAATTGTATGCGGCATATAGATTGTTCTCCCGGTAAGGAAATAGCACACGGGGCGGCGAGATCACCTGCAGATCTTAAGGCCCCCGATTTTCTACTTTGGAATCACCTCAAAAACAAAGCTTTTCATTCTAACTCCACAATAATGACGAGTTGAAGGACTCCGGGGACAGACAGAGACCATTCCTCAAGAAATGATTCAGAACCTAATGAGGAGTTTCCGCGAACATCTTCAGCAATGCATCGGCAATCGTGAAATCCGTTACAGCGAAGTATTAGGAGCAATCAAAAGACGACAACACGGGCGGAAAAAAAACCGGTAAACTGAAACTTCCTGGCAGATTAAAACTGTGTGCCGGACCGAGATTTGAACTCGTGACCTTTGGTAGAACACATGCCCGCGAAAGGCAAAGTCCCGAGTTCGACTCTCGCTCCGGCACACAGTTTTAATCTGCCAGGAAGTTTCATATGAGCGCACACTCCGCTGTAGAGTGAGAATTTCCTTCTAGAAACATCCCCCAGGCTGTGGCTAAGCCATGTCTCCGGAATATCCTTTCTTTCAGGAGTGCTAGTTCTGCAAGGTTCGCAGGAGAGCTTCTGTAAAGTTTGGACGGTAGGAGACGAGATACTGGCGGAAGTAAAGCTGTGAGGACGGGGCGTCAGTTGTGCTTGGGTAGCTCAGATGGTAGAGCACTAGCCCGCGAAAGGCAAAGGTCCCGAGTTCGAGTCTCGATCCGGCACACAGTTTTAACGTGCCAGAAAGTTTCATAACAGCGCAGACTTCGCTGCAGAGTGAAAATCTCATTCAAGGAGGTAAACTGTTTATTAATTCAAAAAGTAATCGAAATAACTGTTAATACATTTATATCCCTGTGATACAAGACGGCCAGTGCCTTCATGAAAAAATGTTTCCGGTTGTCTACGAAACCACGTTTCGACCCAAGCGTGCATCTCTTCGTCAGGGCTGCAAAAGTTTGGAAATCGCATGGGGAGAAGACGGTAATGTGTGAAGGATTCCCAGCGAAACTTCTGCAGCGTAGTGGGAACCACGTTGACAACACGTGGACCTGTCAGCCGATTTCCTTCGGGCGAACAAGTGCACGGCTAAGTGCATTCATAGTTCCGTAGGCAATCGTAAACACGGAACCGGTATAGGATGGATGTGTTGCCCCTCTCTCTGTGTCTATATGTCCATCCGACCAGTAAGGCCCTTTTTCCACTTGAAATTTGTCGCATGCGAAGAAAAGTCAAAGCAGCCATCGGTGAAATTAAAAGTAAGGGTGGTAAGATTAAGATTTCAATAAGGATTCTACCGTTAAACGCAGAGGAGAGACCGGATAGGTGGAAAGAGTACATTGAAGGCCTTTATGACTCTGAGCACTATGGGACTTTATATCTGAGGTCACCAGTCGAAGGCCTTTATAAAGGGGGAAGATTTGTGTGACGTGATAGAAGTGGGAGTCAATGTCGAAGACATAAGGGGTACAGTATTAGACAGAGTTTAAGAGTTTCACATTAGACAAGGAATAGATAACATTCTGCCGGAGTTGCTAAAATCACGGGAGAAGTGGCAGCAGAACGACTGTTGACGTTACTGTGACTGGCCATATGATATTTGACTTTCGGGAAAATATCATCCACACAACTCCGAACATTGCAAGAGCCGACAAGTGTGAGAAGTGGCGCACAATCAGCTTAACAGCTCATGCATCCAAGTTACTGACCAGAATAATAAGCACAGGAATGGAATATAAATTGAGGATCTGTTAGATGACAAACTGTTTGGCTTTAGGAAAGGTAAAGGCGCCTGAGAGGCAGTTCTGACATTGCAATTGATAATGGAACAAAAACTGGAGAAAAATCGGCACACATTTACAGGATTTGTCGACCTGGAAAAAAGCTTTCGACAATGTGAAATGGTGCAAGATGTTAGAAATTCTGAGAAAAATAGGGGTAGGTTATAGGGTAAGGCGGGAAATAAGCGAGATGTTAAGAACCCAAGGGGAAATAATAAGAGTGGACGACGAAGAAGGAAGTGCTCTGATTAAAAAGGGTGCAAAAAAGGAACAATCATTCGCCCCTACTTTTTAATCTGTACATCGAAGAAGCAATGACCGAGAAATATGGGAAAGGTTCAAAAAATGGCTGAGCACTATGGGACATCACATCCATGCCCGAGGCAGGATTCGAAGCTGCGACCGTAGCGGACGCGCGGTTCCAGACTGTAGCGCGTAGAACCGCTGCGCCGGGCAGGCCGGAGTGGCCGAGCGGTTAAAGGCGCTACAGTCTGGAACCGCACGACCGCTACGGTCGCAGGTTCGAATCCTGCCTCGGGCATGGATGTGTGTGATGTCCTTAGGTTAGTTAGGTTTAAGTAGTTCTAAGTTCTAGGGGACTTATGACCACAGCAGTTGAGTCCCATAGTGCTCAGAGCCATTTGAACCATTTTTAACCCCGGCCGGCCGGGAGTGTTGTCTCCGGAAAAACTGAATTAAATGTATGACGAACTGAAACTGAGTATTTACCGCAAGCTTTGAACACTTGTTCAGGTAAAAACACGTTCTTCAATGTTTAGCATTTTAACATTGCAAAAACGAAACAAACCGAAAAAGCAACTAAAACGTTCACAAGCTGCGACACTGTCGCGAATAAAACAGTGATCCGTATATACAATAAGTTTCCTTTAATTTACGTCTATGGTCACAAACTTTTTGTTAACAGCTTACCGGTTTTGGTCTATAATGACCATCATCAGATCTGTTTCATAAAAACAAAATCCTAATGTACTGCAGCCATAGTGGCATCGTGAAATATTAAATCCAGAATCAGCACCAGCATAGATCGGTGTGACACCAGCTGCGAGACATTGCTTATTGAATTTAATCTTCATTACCTCTGATCTGATGATGGTCATTATAGACCGAAACCGGTAATCTGTTAACGAAAAGTTTGTGACTATAGACGTAAATTAAAGAAAACTTATTAAACGTTCATGTCAACACGTAACGACACACACCAATGATACTACTGGCGCTGGCTGAGATAAACGAAACAGTGGAATGTTGGGAGAGTCCACTTGAAAGGAAGTAACCCAAGCAGGCGAATAATCATAAGGAACTGCGGAGAGACTTTTTGAACACCCCGTATAAGCTAAACTTCATAATAACCAATGGAAATTGCAACACTTGCTGTGGATCACAAAGCAGAATAAAGATGCACCTTGTGGTCGGCAACTGCACAGGAAGAAGAAGACGCAGTACGCTGTGCTCTCTCCATAGACGAACGTGAGTGCGTCTGCTAATGCGTCCTTCTACATCTACATCCATACTCCCCAAGCCACCTGACGGTGTGTGGCGGAGGTTACCTCGAGTACCTCTGTCGGTTCTCCCTTCTATTCCAGTCTCGTTTATTCGCGAAGGATTGTCGGTTTGCCTCTGTGTGGGCTCTAATCTCTCTGATTTTATACTCATGGTCTCTTCGCGAGATATACGTAGGAGGGAGCAATATACTGCTTGACTCCTCGGTGAAGGTATGTTCTCGAAACTTCAACAAAAGCCCGTACCGAGCTACTGAGCGTCTCTCCTGCAGGGTCTTCCATTGGAGTTTATCTATCATCTCCGTAACACTTTCGCGATTACTAAATGATCCTGTAATGAAGCGCGCTGCTCTCTGTTGGATCTTCTCTATCTTTCCTATCAACCCTATCTGGTACGGATCCAACACCGGTGAGCAGTATTCAAGCGGTGGGCTAACAAGTGTACTGTAACCTACTTCCTTTGTTTTCGGTTTGCTTTTCCTTAGGATTCTTCCAATGAATCTCAGTCTGGCATCTGCTTTACCGACGATCAACTTTATATGATCATTCCATTTAAAATCACTCCTAATGCCTAGTCCCAGATAATTTATGGAATTAACTGCTTCCCGTAGCTGACCCGCTATATTGTAGCTAAATGATAAGGGATCTTTCTTTCTATGTATTCACAGCACATTACACTTGTCTACATTCAGATTCAATTGCCATTCCCTGCACCATGCGTCAATTCATTGCATATCCTCCTGCATTTCAGTACAACTTTCCATTGTTACAACCTCTCGATATACCACAACATCATCCGCAAAACGCCTCAGTGAACTTATAGTAAAAAACTAGAAACCCCCCTCGATTGCGAAAAAAGCACCTAGTGTTAACCTAGGTTTCGGCGTAGATAACTACGCCTTCTTCAGAACAATAAAACCACAAGCGCCTAAGAAGACCTTTGTCAATGATTAAAAGAACACCATAGCTATACATTTATAAACGAAAAAAAGGAAAACACAAACAGTACATATGTACTGTATGTATATAATGGCGGGTCATGGCCCATCGAACATAGGCCGGTGTGAGGTGGAGCGTACACCATTAAGTTAAGTAGTGGTTTTGACTTTGTACATATGTAGTGTTTGTGTTTTCCTTTTTTTCGTTTATAAATGTATAGCTATGGTGTTCTTTTAATCATTGACAAAGGTCTTCTTAGGCACTTGTGGATTTTATTGTTGTTCTGAAGAAGGCGTAGTTATCTACACCGAAACCTAGGTTAACACTAGGTGCTTTTTTCGCAATCGAGGCGGGTTTCTAGTTTCTTAATATATTAACCAACGATTGCTGACGCGCTGCGATGTTGAAGGTTCCTCAGTGAACTTCCGATGTTATCCACAGGGGCATTTACGTATATTGTGAATAGCAACGGTTCTACGAGACTCCCCTGCGGCACACCTGAAATCGCTCTTACTTCGGAAGACTTCTCTCCATTGAGAATGACATGCTGCGTTCTGTTATCTAGGAACTCTTCAATCCAATCACACAGTTGGTCTGATAGTCCATATGCTCATACTTTGTTCATTAAACGACTGGGGAATTGTCTCGAACGCCTTGCGGGAGTCAAGAAACACGGCATCTACCTGGGAACCCGTGTCTGTGGCCCTCTGAGTCTCGTGGACGAATAGCGCGAGCTGGGTTTCACACGATCGTCTTTTTTGAAACCCATGCTGATTCCTACAGAGTAGATTCGTAGTCTCCAGAAAATTCATTATACTCGAACATACTGCTCACCTCAAATAGGACAAGTGTTTCGTGGGAGTTACCTACGTCAACATACATACTCCACAAGCCACCGTATGGTGCATGACGGAGGATACCTTTTACACTACTGGTTAGCCGGCCGGTGTCCTTTTGTTGTAGCCGAATGTGCCCGGATGAGTGCGTAGCCGTGGCGCTGGTCTGTGTCGGTGGTCGTTGCCCCAGAGGCGAGCGGGGCGTGTCCCTTATCTGCGATCACTCCCACAGCGGCGCCGTCCACCAGATGCGGCCACTTCGCCACTCGTCAGTCACCTGCCAGTCTCGCCTAGTAGTTGTCCGAGTCACCTTCACAAAACACTGTGCACAATCATCACGCAGGATCTCGTTCGTGGTCGTGGTTGTGACGACGACGAATTTCGTCGATGGTCGACCTCAATCGTTTGTTGTTCTAGCGAAAAAATTCTATGCTGTGTGTGACGCGATGCAAGACCACCAGCATGTGACACCACATCAGAATGAGCGACCCGTGGGCGGAGAGAACACTGCAGTATATTCGAATTTGTGCCAACACGCAGCTGTGAGAAAGAACAGTTCCCGATAGGTCCTGCACGGTTTCACAGCACCTCAGAAAGAGACTCGTGTTAATTGGTGGACAACATATTACTTGTTAAATAGTGGAGCACAATATGTTGTCTTGGACGGAGAGTATTCGTCAGAGACAAGGGTATCGTCAGGATGAGCCGGCCGGAGTGGCCGTGCGGTTCTAGGCGCTACAGTCTGGAGCCGAGCGACCGCTACGGTCGCAGGTTCGAATCCTGCCTCGGGCATGGATGTGTGTAATGTCCTTAGGTTAGTTAGGTTTAATTAGTTCTAAGTTCTAGGCGACTGATGACCTCAGAAGTTAAGTCGCATAGTGCTCAGAGCCATTTTTCGTCAGGATGCCCGACGGAAGTGTACAGGACCAGTATTACTCTCTATATACATAAATGATCAAGTTGACAGGGTGGGCGGTATACTGCGGTTGTTTCCTTATTATGCTCCAGGATACGGGAGGGTGCCGCCGCCGAACGAGTACGGGACTATCTACACAAACAAATGGTTCAATTGGTTCTGAGCACTATGGGACTTAACATCTGAGGTCATCAGTCCCCTAGAACTACTTAAACCTATCCTAAGGACATCACACACATCCATGCCCGAGGCAGGATTCGAACTTGCGACCGTAGCAGCAGCGCGGTTCCGGAATGAAGCGCCTAGAACCACTTGGCCACAGCGGCCGGCTGAAAAATAACATTAACAATTCGAACAGTAGTATAAAATAAACTCAACTCTTACTAATGTTAAGCGCGTGTGTTCGTATCTGAACATTAATTGGCCTTCCACAGCGCTTAAGTCGGCAAACTAGTGAGTCGTTCTATCCAGATACATTTCACTTCACTGTTACCTGCAATTAACGTTTCGATACATCACTTTTCGACTAAAGCACAGTGACGGCATTCAGCGCTGTGCCAGCAACCAATACTGAAAATCAGTTATTCTACTTCCCAGTACCGTTCGTCACGTACACAAGGGACGAATTTTGAAACCAATGAACATTAAACATACAACATAGAATGGTTTTCCAATTGTACCAGTTTGAAACTGAGATCTTAAATGACTTTTTTTTTAAACATTACTTTACGAAAGTTGCAAATAGAAAATGATGTTAGCATTTTTCATTAGAGTTTTGATCTGGAGAATTTCCGTAAATGAATTCTAAACAATGAAATTCATTGAAGAACGGCCACAATGCGAACTGTCGAAGTTTTGTGTGTCCAATTTATTTTAACAAAGCACACAAACACGGCATTCAATGTTGTTACTTTTCCACACCATAAACAGTACTTTTAAGGTAGAATATAAATATAGTGATGATGGATACTTCGAATAACATGGTAAACTGTTTTAAATTAATTGTCTGTATGTTGAACTAAAACCGGTTTTCAACACAATCCATGAAAACGCAGTCCACCCTTTCTGTAAATGAATAATGAAGTAAATTGTCCGCATCTCGCTTTGTTACAATCAGTAAAGTTGAAAATGCAGTGCAAAAATACTGGTGCGAATTCTTCACTTCCCTTCTTAGTTAAACAGACCAGACTGCTTCATGCCTAAGCTTAACTGCGCCCGTACCGGCTCTGAGGGTCCAACGGACCGACCGACCGCCGTGTCATCCTGACCGAGGGACGTCACTGGATGCAGATACGGAGGATAATGTAGTCAGCACACCGCTCTCCCGGAGGTTGTCAGTTTTCGTCGCCGGAGCCTCACAAGGGCTGAGCGCCCCCCGCTTCCCAACAGAGCTCGGTAGACGTGGACGGTCACCCATCCAAGTGCTAGCCCAGCCCGACAGCGCCTAACTTTGATCTGACGTGAACGGGTGTTACCGCTGTGGCAAGGTCCACCTTTGAGAAAAATTCTTAAAGTAAGGTGGCGTAATTCTTTCAACGTCATGTTTTAGTCTGGAAAGTGTTGCAACCGCGGCTACGATTTGTACGAGGCAATTTATTAATACAAAAATACTAATTATTGACTCCCTCCACAATTCGTGCAAACGTTAGATGAGATATTTAATGTCTTTCGGAACGCACCAAAACGTGACAACATTCTAAAGCTGCTGGCAAGCTTCCACTTTTACAGTTCAGTCTGTCTCTGGAATACTTCGCTCTACGCGAAAGACATTCACAAAAACGGATAACGACAAGTCACCCCTATCAACCATATCTCGACACACTGTACACTGCGTGTGGCTACCACTCGTTTTCCTTCGTAGATACGGTGCTCACAGAACACACCGTCGATGGCAAAAGCTTGGCCCAGATTACGCTTCATGGCTTCCTCATTTCTTTGGCAGAACTTTTTAAGTTGCGTAAAAATAAATTATAATAAGGAAAAGCTCAGTCTTTAAAAAATGGCTTGTTTATGGAACAACGAAAATAAATGTGCAGTTTCACTGCAAGTATACTTTTAAAATTGGCCGGTCGCTGTGGCCGAGCGATTCTAGGCGATTCAGTCAGGAACCGCGCTGCTGCTACGGTCGCAGGTTCGAATCCTGCCTCGGGCATGGATGTGTGTGATGTCCTTAAGTTAGTTAGGTTTAAGTAGTTCTAGGTCTAGGGGACTGATGACCTCAGATGTTAAGTCCCATAGTGCTTAGAGCCATTTAAACCATTTTTTTAAAAATTGTTTGTTCACATCCCTCGCTGTATAATAAACATTACCTAAGAATTAATCAATTCAACTTCCGACCACACGCTACGTGAATGTAAAGTGACGTTGTTCCGTTACACGTCCCACTTCCGTTTCTTCGCTTCATCAGTCTTTCGTTCCTCCTTTCCTTGCTTGTTTTCGTCAATCCATCTTTCTTCCCTACTTCTTTTATTTCTTCCCTACTTCCTTTATTTCTTCCCTACTTCCTTTCTTTCCTTCTTTCCTCCCTGCTTTATTACTGGATTTCAGGGCTGTGTTATGTAAACAATTGTTTTTTCTTTATATTAACTCAAACATGTTTCAGCACCGTTGCGCCATCGACAGCAGGTACTGTTGCGCATTCAGTTCTGTAAAATATGAACAGGTTTTAAGTAATAACTATTCTAAAGAAATGTAGCCTAAAGTAGTTTTTGTTTGCGGTTTTCATTACCTCAATATTTTCTTCATTCTTCGGTGATATAAGAGCCTCTGTACATTATTCGACATTGGTAGCTTATCATTAGCAATTAAATGATATTAAAGTAAGTTCGGCCGGCGAGTTAAATGACTTTATCTGTAAACATAATTTTGTTGCACTGCAATGGCTGAAATGGCTGTGAGCACTATGGGACTTAACATCTGAGGTCATCAGTCCCCTAGAACTTAGAACTACTTAAACCTAACTAACCTAAGGACATCACACACATTCATGCCCGAGGCAGGATTCGAACCTGCGTCCGTAGCGGTCGCGCGGTACCGGACTGCAGCGCGTAGAACCGCTCGGCCACACCGGCTGGCGCACTACAATGTTTCGTGACCATATTTTGCAGTTACTTACGGTTAGTTTCCATCCACCGACCTTTGTTTCATCTTTTTCCCCCCTTCTTTCTCTCATTAGTTTCTTTCAGCCTTCCTTCCATTCGTCATCCTTTGTGTCATTATTTCTTTCTTTTCCTTTCATTCTTCTTTACTTCGATGCTTCTTTTTTCCGTCTGCCCATCCTTAATTTTCATGTATATTTCCACAGTTTCTTACTATTTTCTTTCGTCCTTCTATCCTTTTTTCTTTTTTCCTTTCATACATCTTTTTTTTCGTTTTTTGCTTCCACGCTCCCTCCTTTTTTCCTTCTTTGTTTCCTTCGATCTTCCTTTTCTTCCTTCCGTCCTGAATTTCCATTCTTGTTTCCATCATTCTTTATCTCATGCTTCTTTGACTCCTTCCTTGCTTCTTCCTTTCTGTCCCTTCTGCTTTGCTTCCTTCTTTCTTTCTTCCGTGCTTACGTTTTTTCTTTCCTTTCATCCTTCCTATGTAGTCTCCTGTCCTTCATTTCTCCCTCTGCTCCTTGTCAGATCAATTCTTACAGCATATACGACCATAAGTTTCCACAACGACAGGACGGCAATCAATTGCTCACTGTACGAAGCTTCCCTGCGACGTGTCGGTGTAACATTGTGGGCCGCCCCCCAGCCATGGCAGGCGGCCTGGGACGGAGGCCAGTAGCCGGTGGCTGCTGTCCTGTCCTGTCCTATCCTCTCCTGTCCGCCACTTAATTCCGCCTGCCACGCCACGGCACGGCACGGGGCCCAAGGCCGACCTCGCCGGCTCCCTTCTCCGCGCGGCTTATTCGGGGCATCCGCTACGGCCAGCGCTTCGCAGGGGACGCCGGACCGCAGAATGGCAAGTCCAGTCTGTCCGTCTCTGGGACTCTCCGTCTGTCTGCCTGACACCAGCAACCATTTACCAGCGCAGCATCGTGCTGCAATCCGAGGTCATAAGGTAATTTTATTACTGCACAATACATTTGCATGTACATGACTATTCTGAAATTCACACTTGAAGGGGGTAGGATGTCAAAGGGGCCGACTTGGAGCAGGAGAGGCATCACAGGACTCTTAATTCCCACTGTCTATACTTTTACAAATAAATTGATAAAACTTTGTCAGTATGACCAGGAAGGATTCAGGATCTACACTCACAGCAGTGGAAGTTCGAAAACATAACAAAATAAATTTTTTTACGTGCGAAATTTCATCATTTTTTTCACTTACTAGTGGCAGCATATGCTGCCATAGGTACACTTTTCTTCATAAGTAAGAGAGATGGTTCGATGAATTTTGCACAGCATACAAACCATACTTAGAGGTGTATGAAACTCTAGAATTTTTCAAATCCATTAAAAACTGTGGAAAAATTAAGATAATTAACTAGAAAATTTGTGTTTTTTCTAAACATGAACTTTAAAATATAACAGCTCATTCGTTTTTTCATAAATTAAATAACTTGTAGAGTTTCATACACCTGTAACTATGGTTTGTATACTGTGCAAAAGTCATCGAAGAATCTCTCTTGCTTAGGAAGAAAAATATACCTATAGCGACAAATGCAGCCAGTAGTAAGTGAGAAAATGATGAAATTTTACATGTAAAAAAAAATGTGTTTTGTTACGTTTTTGAGCTTCCACTGCTATGAGTATGAATCCTGAATCCTTCCTGTCGATGCTGACAAAGTTTTATGAATTTATTTGTAAAAGTATAGATAGTGGAGATTAAAATATCCTGTGATGCCTCTCCTACTCCAAGTCGGCCCGTTTGACGTCCTACCCCCCTTAAGTGCCTGGCACAGAGCTCTTCGAAGCACATTCAGACTATTTATTTCTCTACGGTTCGTTTCCAGTAGCGCGTGAGGAAAATGAACACTTAAACCTTTCTCTACGAGCTCTGATTTCTCTTATTTTATTATGACGATCGTTTCTCCCTATTTAGTTGGGCGCCAACAAAATATTTTCACATTCAGAGTAGCAAGTTCATGATCGAAACTTCATGAAAAGTTCTCGCCGCAACGAAAAACGCCTTTGTTTTAACGACTGCCATCCCGACACGCGTATCATATCCGTGACACTCCCTGCCCTTTTCGCGATAACACAAAACGAGTTGCCCTTCTTTGAACTTTCTCGATGTTCCTCCATCGGTCCTATCTGGTAAGGATGCTACACAACACAACCTCACATCTTCCCTCATTGAAAGCAATTGCCACTTTCCGCACCATACAGATGCCTAGTCTAAGTCATTTTGCAAATGATTTTGATCACCTGATGACACAGGGCTGTCGTAGCAAGACTGAATATTGTAACCTAAAAATCCTCCAAAAATAAACGAACAATATATCTATTCCAAAAAAAGCAGCTTGCTTTTTATTCCAGTAATTGAAAATCCCGGATTATCAGATTGGCGATCTTTTAGATAAGCTCGAAATTTAGCGCGGACTTCAGTGCGAGATGCCTATAACAGTTTCCACAACGAAATTTTGTCTCGAAACCTGGCAGAAAATCCATTCTGGTCGTATGTAATGTTACCAGCAAGAAACAATCAATGCCTTCTCTGCGCGATAGCAATGGAGACACTATCGAAGACAGTGCTGCCAAAGCAGAGTTACTAAACATAGCCTTGCGAAATGCCTTCACAAAAGAAAACGAAGTAAATATTCCAGAATTCGAATCAAGAACAGCTGCCAACATGAGTAACGTAGAAATAAATATCCTCGGAGTAGTGAAGCAACTTAAATCACGTAATAAAAGCAAGTCTTCTGGTCCAGACTGTATACCAATGAGGTTCCTTTCAGGGTACGCTGATGCATCATACTCAACAATCATATACAACCGTTCGGAAGATCCATACCCAAAGACTGGAAAGTTGCACAGGTCACACCAATATTCAAGAAAGTTAGTAGGAGTAATCCACTGAATTACAGGCTCATATCAAAATCGTCGATATGCAGCAGGATACTGGAACATATATTATGTTCTAGCATTATGAATTACCTCTAAGAAAACGGTCTGTTGCCCGCATCTCGTGGTCGTGCAGTAGCGTTCTCGCTTCCCACGTCCGGGTTCCCGGGTTCGATTCCCGGGGGGGTCAGGGATTTTCTCTGCCTCGTGATGGCTGGGTGTTGTGTGATGTCCTTAGGTTAGTTAGGTTTAAGTAGTTCTCAGTTCTAGGGGACTGATGACCATAGATGTTAAGTCCCATAGTGCTCAGAGCCATTTGAACCAAAACGGTCTGTTGAGACACAGTCAATATGGATTTAGAAAATGTCGTTCTTGTAAAACACAACTAGCTCTTTATTGGCATGAAGTGCTATTGACAAGGGATTTCAGATTGATTCCGTATTTACAAAGGACTTTCGACACTGTACCACACAAGCATCTTGGGGTGAAATTGCGTGCTTATGGAATATCGTCTCAGTATGTGACTGGATTTGTGATTTCCTGTCATACAGGTTACAGTTCGTAGTAATTGACGGAAAGTCATCGAGTAAAAAGAAGTAATTTCTGGCGCTCCCCAAGGTAGTGTTATAGGCCCTTTGCTGTTCCTTATCTATATAAACGATTTGGGAGACAATCTGAGCAGCCGTCTTCGGTTGTTTGCAGATGACGCTGTTGTTTATCGACTAATAAAGTTATCAGAAGATCAAAGCAAACTGCAAAACGATTTAGAAAAAATATCTGAATGGTGCTAAAAGTGGCAATTGACTATAAATAACGAAACGTGTGAGGTCATTCACATGAGTGCTAAAAGGAGTGCGTTAAGCTTCGGTTACACGATAAATCAGTCAGATGTGAAGGCAGTAAATTCAACTAAATACTTAGGGCTTACAATTACGAACAACTTTAATTTGAAGGAACACATAGAAAATGTTGTGGGGAAGGCTAAGCAAAGACTGCGTTTTTTTGGCAGGAAACTTCGAAATGTAACAGATGTACTAAAGAGACTGCCTACTCTAAACTTGTCCGTCGTCTTTAGAGTACTGCTGCGCTTTGTGGGATCCTTAGGAGATAGGATTGACGGTGTACATCGAAAAATTCAAGGAAGGGTAGCAGGTTTTATACTATCGCGTAAAAGGGGAGAGAGTGCCACAGACATGATACGTGAACTGGAGTGGCAATCATTAAAACAAAGGCGTTTTTCGTTGCGACGGTATCTTATCATGAAATTTCAATCACCAGTTTTTCCTCCAATTGCGAAAACATTCTGTTGGCATCCACCTACATAGGTAGAAATGACCATCACGATAAAATGAGTGATCAGGACACGCACAGAAAAAATTAAGTGCTCGTTTTTCCCGCGCGACGGTCGAGAGTGGAACGGTAGAGAGACAGCATGAAGGTGGTTCATTGAACCGTCTGCCAAGCACTTTATTGTGAATACCAGAGTAATCACGTAGATGTAGACGTTCAATAGCCCACCGCCTTCACCAAACGACGATCTTCTGCAGACCGTACTGCATTTCGCTTAAGTTCTCTTGCCTTCCGGCTTCTCCTTATACAGCAGCATTATCTGCGAACATCGTCGACTTTATCCATAGGATATTTTGTACATACCATAAACCCAACGGTGTGTGTGTGTGTTTTTTTTTTCTCTCCAGGCCGCCTACTGAAGCACTGGACCGATTTCAGCCAAACTAGGTACACATACTACTCCTTACTGTCAGGCAACAGTCACCGTCGGGGTAAGAACCACCTACCTATCATAGTTCAGAAGATATGACCTCACAAACAATGAGAGACACGAAAAACTGCAGCATCGTTATGACGTTTTTTAATTTATTACTTCTGTGCTACTGATTCTGTTCGCAACACATTCCACAGACAGTGTCCACATATACCGCTGAATGTGCCTACAAGATAGTGTCGTTGTATGACACACACGTCAGGAGAAATTAAACACTGAGATGCGTGAAAAACTGCCGCATCTTTTATTACTTCTTTGTTACTGCGTCTTTTCGCAACATATTTCGCACAGAGTATCCACATACGCTGCTGAATGTACCTATACAAATATACCATTGTACGACACACAGTCCAAGAGATATGACGTCATGAACACTGAAATAAGTAAAAAAATACGGCATCATGCATGAAATTTTTGATACGTTTATTCTTTACAGCTAAGAAACGCCTACAGTCGAGTCAAGGAGATTCCTGACACATGGCAGCGCTTTTGGTAGCTTTCAACTATAAAACGCGAACGGCTGTAGGCGAAAACAGTCGCAGTCTATAAGCTGACGAGGCGTTGTCATAAGAGACGTTTACAAAACTGCGTTGCACAGACGCGAAGCATCTGTGCCCAGCATATCAAAGGTGTTTTCACAAATATATGGAAACGAAATTTTTTCGATGTTATACTACAGACAAGTTAATTTTTTATTTCGTTTATAAAGTTGGCTATAGTGAACAGAAAGCTTTTTGCGTTAAAACTCAGTGTGCAAGGAATGAATCTTGTCACAAAACGAAGCTTCAATTGGCTCTAAGCACTATGGGACTTAACTTCTGAGGTCATCAGTCCCCTAGACTTAGAACTACTTAAACCTAACTATCCTAAGGACATCACACACATCCGTGCCCGAGGCAGGATTCGAACCTGCGACCGTAGCAGCAGCGCATTTCCGGACTGAAGCGCCTAGAACCGCTCGGTCACATCGGCCGGCTGAATACGCGGGCAATGCCGAGTTCGTCAGATAATAATATATGTTATGACCAGTAATACACAAGGCAATAAATTACAAAAGAAGGTTGCAGTAACTGTTTTGTTGCGCCGCCCGGTCAGCCGCGCAGTGTAACGCCCTGCTTTCGGGGCGGGAACGCCTGCCGGTCCCCGGCACGAATCCGCGCTACACTCTGGAACCGCGCGACCGATACGGCCGCAGGTTCGAATCCTGCCTCGGGCATGGATGTGTGTGATGTCCTTAGGTTGGTTAGGTTTAAGTAGATCTAAGTTCTAGGGGACTGATGACCTCAGAATTTAAGTCCCATAGTGCTCAGATTCATTGGAACCATTTGAATTTGATTGCTGCGCAAACTCTGTCTCCACGTAGCCGTACACCATAATTAATCTACCACGCAAACATTTGGGGTTACACTCGTCTGGTGTGAGTCATTCGGAGGAAGGAAGGGAAGAGGGGGTGGGTGAGTGGACTGCTGTAGCATGTTGTGGGGCTGTGAACCACTGAGGGCTGCGGCGGGGACGAAGCCTCTCCGTCGTTTCTAGGTCGCCAGTTCAATACAATGTCTTGTTGGACATGTTCCAACCTCCATCTTCCTCTGCAGCTTTTACCCCCTACATCTCCCCCTAATACCATGGCAGTTACTGTTTGACTTAAATTACGTCCGATCATGACGTCCCTTCTTCTTGATCAGTGTTTTCAACATGTTGCTTTCTTCGCTGATTCTCCGAGCCACCTCCTCGATCCTCACGTTACCAGGCCACCTGACTTTCAACAATCTGCTACAACATCACACCTCAAACGCTTCGATTCACTCCTCTTTTTCGGTATTCACACAGTCTATAATTAACTACCGAACAGTGCTCTAAATGTACACTCTCAGAAATTTCTTCCTGGAATTAAGGTCTATATTTGATACTAGCAGACTTTGTTTAGCTAGGAACCTAGTCTTTCTATGTGCTGGTCTGCTTCTTGTGTCATCCTTTCTTCGTGAGTTACGAGTTGTCTTACTTCGCAGGCAGCCGAATTCCTTCACTTCGTCTACAGCGTAGACCCCAATTTTGGTGGAAAGATTATAGCTAATCTCCTCCATGGCACTCCTCAACACTTTCGTCTTTATTAATTTCCTCTTATCCCTTAATGTGTGATCGTTACAGTGTTCATTCCATCTGAGAGGTTTTGTAATTCTTTCTCACTTTCATTGAGGATAACGCAGCAATTTCGTCGACGAGTTTTATCTTTAAATTCCCTTCACCATGCATTTTAATCCCACTCCTGTACCTTTCTTTCATTCCCGGCATCGCTTCCTCGAAGCACAAGCTGAAAACCAGGGAATATAGACTACATCCCTGTCTTATGTTCTTTTTTAATCTGAGCATATCTCTCTTGGTCTTCAATTTTTTTATTGTTCCCTCTTTGTTCTTGTACATACTCCATACCAGCGTAAAAATGCTCACGTCGGAGCGCAAAAGAGGCTAATATGCTCCGATTAAAAGGGCCCTGACTGGAAAGTGGGCTACCAGCGCCCTCATTCTACCTAGCTTTAAAATTTTTCCCAAGATATTCAGTCTCGTTTTTCACATGCAACTCATTCCCTCAATCTTCCCCAACTGTAACTCACATCCATCATTCCATGGGTCTAAATAGCTCATCCCCATCCACTACCACTTGCCCGTTCTGACTCACTAATTCAGCGCAACTCGTTATTATTATTTTATTCATTGTCATTGTCTGCTGGTGTCTCTCTGTCTGCCACAGTCCCCTGTCTCATAGCCAGTCTCCTTCGTTCTATACTACTACTACTACTACTACTACTGCTACTACTACTGTCTCCTCTCACTGTCTCCATCTTGCCCTTCCTTTCTTATTGCTAATATCTCATTCATTCATTCCCACTGCCTCTCTCTCTCTCTCTCTCTCTCTCTCTTTCTCTCTCCCCCCTCACTGCCACTGCCTCTTTCTTCCTTATTGTCATTGCCATAGACGCTCTTTCTCATTATCACTGGCTTTCACCCACATTCGCCGCGCGGGATTAGCCGAGCGGTCTGGGGCGCTGCAGTCATGGGCTGTGCAGCTGATGCCGGCGGAAGCTCGAGTCCTCACTCGAGCATGGGTGTGTGTGTTTGTCCTTAGGATAATTTAGATTAAGTAGTGTGTAAGCTTAGGGACTGATGACCTTAGCAGTTAAGTCCCATAAGATTTCACAAACATTTGAACATTTTTTTCACCCACATCCACTTCCTCCCCCTCTTTGTATTTGTCCCACCGCCACTGTGGCATTCACTCATTTCCTAGCACTGTTCTGTCACAGTCAGCTATCTGTTCCTCTTTCTCTCACACTTCCATAGTCTCCTTCGCTCCACACTCTACTATTTTCTTGTATTTCTTTGCCACTATCATTGTCTCAAATGGCTCTGAGCACTATGCGACTTAACTTCTGAGGTCATCAGTCGCCTATAACTTAAAACTAATTAAACCTAACTAACCTAAGGACATCACACACATCCATGTCCAAGGCAGGATGCGAACCTGCGACCGTAGCGGTCGCTCGGTTCCAGATGTAGCGCCTAGAACCGCACGGCCACTCCGGCCGGCACCACTGTCTCATTCTCTCTCAGTATAAAAAAGCGCGAAAACGTTCACTTGCTAAAGTTTTTAGAAAAATTAATATAGGTGCTGAGTAATGTAGAATGAAGCAGCTAGTACCCAACTTTTCAGTCAGTTTTTCAAACAGGAGCATATTCACCTTTTCTGTGATCTGATAGTAGCATTTTTCAACAGCATGGTTTGCCAGTCACATGAAAAGAACTTTAAGGATCAGTAAAATTTTCATAGTTTACTTATGTGATATTACACCTCAGACCGGATTTTACATGAAAAAAATTGCATGTGATTCAATACTAAAACAGAGTTCCCGGCACCTTTCTGATGGTAACGGAGGCACTTCACCGCATGAATCTTTCATATCAGCGCACACTCCGCTGCAGAGTGAAAATTTCATTCTGGAAACGTCACAGCATATTTCTCGCGCTACCTCATTTTATAAACTACTGTTTCGCTTCACACAGAATTTTGCCGGCCGCGGTGGCCGAGCTCTTATAGGCGCTTCAGTTTGCAACCACGTGACTGCTAGAGTCGCAGGTTCGAATCCTGCCTCGATCATGGATGTGTGTGATGTCCTTAGGTTAGTTAGGTTTAAGTAGTTCTAAGTTGTAGGAGACTGATGATCTCAAATGTTAAGTCCCACAGTGCTCAGAGCCATTTGAACCATATGACAGAATTTTGTGTGTACACAAGGGTTATTTCGAACCTCTCTATCTCTGAAACGGAAAAGATATCAAAGTTTCCTTTGTTGTCAGAGATCGGGAACTTAGGTATATATCGCAAAAATGTCAGCCCTTTGCTGTGCATAGCAGTCTTGGCATCCGCGTCTCGGTTTTGGTGCCCAAAAACCAAGTTTTGGGGGTGTTTCTCGGTAACGAATGAAGATTTTTGAAAACAGGGATGGCACTTATGAATGTTAAAATGTGAGCAATTTGCTACGGTTTGTTATTTCGGTATCCCCTGCAGACGGCGAAAAAATTGTGAGAAACGCTTTTTTCGGGTTTTCTGAGGAACCACCCATGAAGTAATGATGCCTCCATAAACACATTAAGGCGCACCGTTGACCGCACCCAATACAGAATGGGCCAACCGATTTGCTCCATTTTTCTGAGCTGGAAGAAGTGGACAATGCACTGTAGGACGGAGACACTAAGACTTCTGTTTGTTATGTAGTCGGTTCCTGGCCCAAGGACTATCAGAAACACATGACCCTACCTTTCTATTCCGAAGAGAAAGAGCCGCGGAAAAGTCCCGTTTTCATGGGCGGCGCTGTGGAACATTCGGAGCTCGTGCTGTGCCATGCGTACCATTTCCAGGTTTTCCTTATAGCATGTCTTGTATTCCTTGGAATTTTAAATGTCCAATCTCACATTGTTGAACCATTTTTCAATGTCGTCAGTCCCTGTGAACGTATCTTGATTTTGCTTTAGTGTTTCCTACCTTATCAAATGCTATATCACGGTTGGTTGTCCTCTAACTGATAATAAACAGTCTTTTCCATTCTTACCACGTCCAGTGGGGCCATACGTAGTAATACATAATAGTGTCCAATATAATTTGGGCTAATATCAGCTTAGCTGCACATCCATAGTCTACACACAATATGGCAGTTAATATAAAATAAAAACGAAAGTGTTGAACATTTATTGTCGCTAGAGGTTGAACGCGTAGTTACGCTCACGTGTAAGAGTACAGGATCTTCGATTCTCTGGCTCTGTCTAGGATGGGCAGAACACGTAAAAGACACATATAAGATTAAGTCAAAATGATTTTCGAACCAGAGCTAGATATTTTGGAGAGTGGAGACAAATGGGCCATATGAAATGTCGATAAAAACGAGGCTAGTGGACATGATGGAATTCCACCTGAATTGTTCATAATCATTGTAAAGAGTGCAGTGAAAGTGTTCAGACAATAAGAAATTCAGCCCTCAGTTGCAAGGTAAATTTTTTTTTAGTTTACCTTCGATGCCAATAATGGTATCTTCTTCAGAACCTATAAATTATCCCATACCGACATATATTAAACATTGAAATACATCATCATTCTAATGATTTCATAATAACGAAAATCGCGATACTTACAAAAATTAAACTACTGTGAGGGCCAAACCTTGGCCATGTCACAGAATATAACTAATACAGAACAAAGACGTATAATCATAAGATTACGTCTGTCTATACTAAAAACAATAAGAGAAACGTAGACGGAGCTACGCCGGGCCAGGAATAAGGGTCACACGCAAACAACAAGGGAACTAGGCGTCGTGAGCAGTTCCGCGGCGAGGCTCGGCCAGCGGCCAAGCGCATGGTCGAGCGCTAGAGACAAGCTGTGTCAAAATTACTTAGTGTAACGTAAATTGTAAACAAAACGTGAGAGGAAACAGTTCTGCAAATGGACAAATGCCTACCTATGGTACAGTACATTAAACAATTTTCCTAAGAACTAGCTTCTTAGTCAGGGAAAGAAAATGTACATTAAAATATTATAATAAGAGGGCGAAACCCCAATACAGTAAGTAATAAATTAGTATGGGAGACAAAAGCGTGCGAAGTATGAAATATCTTGAACATAAAACAGGCAAATTAAGAAACACCTTTGCAACTGGTGTTAATACCAGTATAGTGCAAAATATATGGAGACGCAATGTACAAATATTCAATATCTTAAAGTTTCGTGAACCAACACTGTACAAAAGACTGTAAAAACTCAGTATTCATTCCGATTTCGAAAAAAGGAATTTCTAAAGACTTTTCAAATGACCGAACAGTTCCACGTACCTCACGTGCTTAAAAATCGTACGAAATAGTGGGATTATACTGTCATCCTATAACCCAGGAAAAATGCTATTTACTACTTGTACACATATAAAAACCTCTACATGTGCTAACAAGGTATATGAACAAAACTGTTATCAAATTTGTAAACATAAAATGGCTGTGCCACGCTGGAGAGATGAATTTTCTGTCTTTACTCGTTGTTTGTAGGACATACACTACTGGCCATTAAAATTGGTACACCCTTTACGGAACCGAGCATCATCAGTAAATACTGTCTTAAAACTGAAATTTATATTTGTGCAACTAGTAAAGAGCATTTTCCTGTTTCACAGAAAGATAATAAATGACGTGCTACAGACGCGAAATTTAACCGACAAGAAGAAGATGCTGTGATATGCAAATGATTAGCTTTTCAGAGCATTCACACAAGATTGGCGACACCTACAACGTCCTGACGTGAGGAAAGTTTCCAACCGATTTCTCATACACAAACAGCAGTTGACCGGCGTTGCCTGCTGAAACGTTGTTGCGATGCCTCGTTTAAGGAGGACAAATGCGTACCATCACGTTTCCGACTTTGATAAAGGTCGGATTGTAGCCCATCGCGATTTCGGTTTATCGTATCGCGACGTTGCTGCTCGCGTTGGTCGAGATCCAATGACTGTTAGTAGAATATGGAATCGGTGGGTTCAGCAGGGTAATACGGAACGCCGTGCTGGATCCCAACGGCCTCGTATCACTAGCAGTCGAGATGACAGGCATCTTATCCGCATGGCTGTAACGGATCTTGCAGCCATTTCTCCATCCCTGAGTCAACAGATGGGGACGTTTGCAAGACGACAACCATCCGCACGAACAGTTCGACGACGTTTGCAGCAGCATGGACTATCAGCTCGGAGACCATGGCTGCGGTTACGCTTGATGCTGCATCACAGACAGGAGCGCCTGCGATGGTGTACTCGACGACGAATCTGGGTGCACGAATGGCAAAACGTCACTTTATCGGATGAATCCAGATTCTGTTTACAGCATCATGATGGTCGCATCCGTGTTTGGCGACATCGCGGTGAACGCACATTGGAAGCGTGTATTCGTCATCGTCATACTGGCGTATCACCCGGCGTGATGGTATGGGGTGCCATTGGTTACACGTCTCGGTCACCTCTTGTTTGCATTGACGGCACTTTCAACAGTGGACGTTACATTTCAGATGTGTTACGACCCGTGGCTCTACCATTCATTCGATCCCTGCGAAACCCTACATTTCAGCAAGATAATGCACGACCGCTTGTTGCAGGTCCTGTACGGGCCTTTCTGGATACAGAAAATATTCTACTGCTGCGCTGGCCAGCACATCTCCAGATCTCTCACCAATTGAAAACGTCTGGTCAATGGTGGCCGAGCAACTGGCTCGTCACAATACGCCAGTTACTACTCTTGATGAACTGTGGTATGGTGTTGAAGCTGCGTGGGCAGCTGTACCTGTACACGACATTCAAGCTCTGTTTGACTCAATGCCCAGGCGTATCAAGGCCGTTATTGGGGCCAGAGGTGGTTGTTCTGGGTACTGATTTCTCAGATTCTATGCACCTAAATTGCGTGAAAATGTAATCACATGTCAGTTCTAGTATAATATATTTGTCGAATGAATACCCGTTTATTATCTGCATTTCTCCTTGGTGTAGCAATTTTAATGGCCAGTAGTATAGTTTACGATCGCTGTCGCTGGCGGTGAGAGAGACAGCGGGAACGAACAGGCGGTCCCTTTGGTCGATGACAGCTGAGTTCACGAAGTGAATGGCTAGCCAGGAGCGAAGACCAGAGTGTAGCGAAAATAGCCATAAGCGTGTGAAGACAGTTCAGGGAGGCATCCGAATCGAAAAACGTAAACAAGGCAAACGTAAGGCAAGGGTGATCATTCGCCGGACAAGTGTGGGGGCCGTGGTGTTGACACTCTCGCGCCATTGGACGGGCCCCAGTGACACGCCCCCAGATGTGGCTTTGCCCTCCACGGTAGCCACTTCCCACCGCCTTACGAAGCCCGAGTATCACTGACCTTGCCTACTGACTGAAACTCCGAATCCCTCCCGGATACAACTTAATGGCGCAACGATTTTCTCATTTTTTTCCAAGTCTCCTGCTAAGTGATATAAGTATACTAAAAGCAGAACGGCTCCTGCCAGAGTCCGAGGAGCGACCCCCAGACTATGTGGCTATCGGGTCACCCGTCTGGCGGTTTCGGTTCCATCGCAGTGCCAGAGACACCTTGTGTGTAACAACAGAAATTTTATTAGATATGTAGAAATACGAACTTTTACTGGGTGTAATTAAAGTTACTGTTTCTCTTTTCCAGTTCCCGTCGCTGCTCTACTAGTAAATACGAAGCCCCGATCAGAAAAGGGTTCTACCTGAAACGTAAGTATGAGTAAAGTGCTTATTTTCGTTGTTATTATTAAATCACATAAAACGTCCGCCGCAAATATTGTGAAAATGCAAAGTGCTATTCATGTGTACCGGCCGCTGTGGACGAGCGGTTCTAGGCGCTGCAGTACGGAACCGCACTGCTGCTGCGGTCGCAGGTTCGAATCCTACCTCGGGCATGTATGTGTATTATGTCCTTTGGTTAGTTAGATTTAAGTAGTTCTAAGTTCTAGGGGACTAATGACCTCAGATGTTAAATACCATAGTGCTTAGAGCCATTTTTGAGCTATTCATGTGTGGTTTCCACAGAACAGATTGATAGTCACGAGTTCATTGTTAGCCAATCAACAAATTGTAATAAAAAAAATCACTCCGCCTTCAGGCCACGAGTGGCCTACCGGGACCATCCGACCGCCGTGTCATCCTCAGTGGAGGATGCGGATAGGAGGGGCGTGGGGTCAGCACACCGCTCTCCCAGTCGTTGTGATGGTATTCTTGACCGAAGCCGCTACTATTCGGTCGAGTAGCTCCTCAATTGGCATCACGAGGCTGAGTGAACCCCGAAAAATGGCAACAGCGCATGACGGCCTGGATGGTCACCCACCCAAGTGCCGACCACGCCCGACAGCGCTTAACTTGCGCCATTCAGCCTGCGTAGTTGCTAGGTACGATGTTCTTATATTTGCTTACAGTGTCCTGGTGTGTTTCTTGAGTGCATTCCAACTTGTTAGTCAGTTAGTGTGTGACAGTCCAATCAGTAGATAGTAAGATATCCCAATAGACGTCAACCATCTCGGCAGTTATTTATAGCCGCGGAGTGCCCGAGGCAGGATTCCAACCTGTGACCGTTGCGGAAGCGCGGTTTCGGACTGAAGCGCCTAGAACCGCTCGGCCACAGCGGCCGGCACTTGTGTTGTTCTTTAGTGTGTGCTACCACAGGTATTGTACAAGGTGTTGAAACCCTTTAAAAATACGATACCTCGTAAATGACTCGCACTAGAATCCTGCAACAAGCATCACTGACACTCTAATAACTCCTGCTTTTGGTTTGTTAATCTCAATACGCACTGTTCCGTTTAAAAAATGGCATGTTTTCGCAAAAAATTCTTTCTAACTGTTATTACAATCTGTTTGTCGGCTAATAAGCCCCTTTTTAGGAGATTCAACACACACACACACACACACACACACACACACACACACACACACATACACTACAAATTTCTGTGAGCAGTAACTATTCATTGTTGATTCTACTATGCGTTTTGGAGGTTTATAAATCCGCCAGCAGGTGGATGTATCTAATTTAAATTGTATATTGCATGCACGGCTTTGGTATAACCTGTAGCACTGTCTTTCAGTACTCACAGGCTGTTTCTCCAGTCGTGTTTACGTTAGACACACTGAACTAAGCAAAGATGGTGTTGGAATGAAACGACTGTGTGGTATTATTAGCCGTTAACCCCAAATACCTAGGAGTAACCCTAGACAGGGCTCTGACGTATAAACAGCATTGTATTAACACCAAAATGAAGGTGAGCGGCAGAAATAATATTCTTCGGAAAATAACGAACTCCTCCTGGGGCGCAAAGCCAGAGGTAGTGAGGACCACAGCACTAGCAGTTTGCTTCCCAGCAGGCGAATATGCAAGCAGTGTCTGGTACAACTCTACCCACGCTTAACAGGTCGACATTGCTCTGAACGAGACCTGCAGGCTCGTCACTGGATGTCTGAAACCGACGCCAACAGACAAGCTCTACCATCTGGCTGGGATTGCACCTCCTGCAGTGCGAAGAGAAGCGGCAGCCTATAGTGAAAGAGCGAGGGCTGAGATGGCAGAGAGCCACCCCCTCCACAAAACTCAGCCAGCCACCAAACGCTTGAAATCTAGACGCAGTTTTCTCAGAGCAACCGAAGATTTTAGCAACCAACCTGGATCTAGGGTGGAGAGATGGAAACGGTCGGGAGAAGGGCACTGGATGGAACCAAAGGAAGAATTGGCACCAGGTTACGATGAGGACTGGGTGGTCTGGAGATCACTAAACAGGCTACGCACCAACACTGCACGGTCAACAGATAACCTTCTGAAGTGAAGTGGGGATATTCTACTACATCTAATCTCTGCGACTGTGGAGAGGTGCAGACGACCCAGCACATGTATAACTGCCCTGAATGTCCTTCACACTGCACTTTAGAGGATCTGATGTTGGCAACCACAAATGCTGTCGACGTAGCCCGCTTTTGGGCCAAATGCCTATAACATTTTGTTTCTGTGTACACATATTTGTATATATATTTATATATATTTTCATATGCCTGTAATTCATTTTTTTTCTGTGTGCTATCCTTTTTTTATATTCCTGTATCCATGGTGCTTCTGACACGAATAAAAAAAAAAGCCGGGGTTGTTAGACACTGTGCAACACAATTAAAGGATCACTTTTCGGAACCCCGTAGTTGTCTCCCATTGCGATGTGTTAGTTTGAAATTCGGCCCGAAGGTTTCGACGACCTTTCTCTATAAGGATGCAAAAGTATGCCGTCCTGCGATGTCATCCTTGAGCTCGGCGACACTTCATACCGCAGGGTGTCGACACATGCGAAAGAGGGCAGACTTCAGAAGTCTGTGCTAGGTGTAAGGTATATTACATTCGCACCAAAATTCACCACAGTTCTGTCAACGCCACCGTGGACATGTCACACGATGAGAAGCTCGTCACAGCCCCTTTTACACATTTCACTCCTTCTTTTGACGTCTCTGCGATGGAGGTCAGAACCGTGACACCCAAGGTTGAAATCAAACGTTTTGGGTTTCTTACGTGTCACCGCGGAAAACATTTCAGACACTCCACCTGCTAAGATTCGACACGAAAAGGCCTCGGGGTCGCATAAAAGGCATCAATGAATCCACACCTTCCTTTGTAGCTTTGATTCCCATACATTTCGTGGTCGATAACGACAGTTGGCAGTGCGGTGAGCAACAGCAAAATATATCCCTGACAAGACTAGACACCTTTGACCTTTTCGGACGTTTCAAGCCTTCTCTAAGGACATTGTGTCGCTGCACCTGCATTGAACTCAGTCGCACCCCTTTGGAGTGCAGCGCGACTGCAATTTTTGCTCCCGTGTACATGCCAGAACAACTAGGAACCATTCAGCGAAATGTGAACGTGATCCGAAGAAGCAAACAATAATAAAGCTTTTTCAACCCTCCTGTTTTCCGCCTTCCTGTGGCGTGATCACACGGGAGTGCAACATTAGCATGTGCGTGAATAACACTGCAAAGTGATCCTTCAAGATTCCCCAGTTCGGCAGTACCTTTGGTGCCACACAAGCACCTTTCTTGAGTACATTAAAAATGTACTTGTCATAATTTCGACACCCAATCAGCCTGTGGGCTGCTCTTACACCTGAAGGTAGGCAAACTGTACCTAACGGGTGACGAAGGGGTTGCCCAACCTTCAGCCGCTAGAGTTGCCAGGCTGATTTGCCATCCAAATTTCTGACACGTACATTTTTAACGCGCTATACAAAGGAGCGTGAGTGGCACTGAGGGTGTTGCCGAACTTGGGGTCTTCGAGAAACTCTTCACCGTTTTGTTCACGCTACTTCGGATCACGTTCAAATTTTGTTGCATGGTTATGAATGATTCTTAGGAGTTGCAGACTGTACAGGAGAGCAATAACTGTAGTGGCACTGCACTTCAAAGGGATACGATAGCGTTCAGTGAGGTTGCAGCCGTGCGATACTCTTACAGGGTGGTTGAAACGACCAAGGGTGTCAGGAGACGTTTTTGACAAACCTTGACACTGCTGTTTGTCATCGAATTGTGAAGTGCCGTTTTAGACAGCGAAATGTATGGGAAACAACGCTCCAAGGGAAGATATATATTCATGTATGTATTTATGCGACCCCCCTGAGGCCTTGTGGTGTCGATTCTCAGCGGTGGGTTGTCTGAAATGGTTCCCTCGTCTATACATAAGAAAACCGTATGTTTTCAACGCGGGGCATCGCGGATCTGAGCTCCATCGCAGAGGCGTCAAAAGAAGGGGTGAAATGGGGGTAAGAGTGGCTGTGACGACCTTCCCATCATGTCTCACGTCCATGTTAGCGTTCAACAGAATTGTGGTGCTAATGTGACATCATTAACCGACGTTTCATGTCAGATGAACTACTGAGCTGTGGTCTCTGTGTAGGTACATAAAGGAAAAGCGCCGACACTACTATAGAAGTTATTACCAATGACAATAAACACTAGCGCGGCCACTGTAAGCGTCGGCAAAGAGAAGTGATTCAAATGGCTCTGAGCACTATGGGACAACATCTGAGGTCATCAGTCCCCTAGAACTTAGAACTACTTAAACCTAACTAACCTAAGGACATCACACACATCCATGCCCGAGGCAGGATTCGAACCTGCGACCGTAGCGGTCGCGCGGTTCCAGACTGAAGCGCCGAGAACCGCTCGGCCACACTGGCCGGCGTCGGCAAAGAGAGATTTTGCTACGCCGGAAGGCGAAAGACAAATTATGGAAACTTTTTACCATTTTTTTTGTTTGACGATTGTTAGAGAGACTCTGTCGTCAGTTCTCGTGGCGAGAAGACGTATTTCTTGTGCTACAGTATGTTGTCTGAATAATAATTTTATGAAAATATGAAGTCTGAGAGTTCGTATTTGTGCAAAATAATCAAAGTTTTCTTTTTCTTCCGCGCATTATCCCAATATCATGTCACTTTCGCTGCCTGCATCAGAAGAGGAAGTCCGATTAAGAATCAGTATTGTCCACACGGTCAAGAAGGAGAACAAATTATGGCGGAAGAAGAACCACTTAACAAACTTGTCTAAATCTCAACGGTATAGCGAATACAGGAATCGATGTGAGTTAAAAGTGAAAGACATTGCATTCGCTTAAAAATCTATAACGAATCAAAATGATAAAAAGTGCGAAAAATTAATTAAATTAATTACATTATATATATATATATATATATATATATATATATATAATAATATAAATTTGCACACTTTTTTCGCTTGTGTCGACAACCTGCTGTTTCAAGCGACACACAGCCCAAGAGTGACGTCGCAGGGTGCCACGCTTTTGCAGAGGAAGAGTGTAGGCACCTTTGAGCCAAATTTCAAACTTATACATAGCAAAGGGAGCTAATTATGGAGTTTCTAAAAAGTGGTCTTCTAATTGTGTTGTGTAGTGTATCTGACGCCGTGTAGGCGGTATGCGGGTCTTCGTGATCAATGACATGAAATGATTAGGACAACACAAACATCCAGCCGCCGGACGATGAAAATCTCCGACCCAGTCGCGAATGGAAGCCAGGACCCCGCGATCTAGATACAGTGACGCTAACTGCTAGACTACTAACTTCGGGCAAAGATGGAGGTACAACCTTCCGAAACGCTTGGTGGAAATAATGCTCAATTGTGATTGGTTGCAGTAAGCTTGTAGCTTCGATCTGATATTGATAACACACGTGGAGTATGTTCGCAATTTCGCAGATAAGGCAGAGATTTCGTTAGCTGGAAAATGAAGAGATTTGAGGAGAATGGGAAAGGAAGTACATGAGCTGACTATACAGGGTGAAAAGTATTTAAACCGACAAACTCTGGGAGGTTGTAGGGGACATCAGAACAAATACTTTTCCCTAATGTAATTTTTTCCTATGAGGTTTATTTAAACCGTTTGAGGCCGAATTACGCTCTTCAAAAAAATGGTTCAAATGGCTCTGAGCACTATGGGACTTAACATCTATGGTCATCAGTCCCCTAGAACTTAGAACTACTTAAACCTAACTAACCTAAGGACGTCACACAACACCCAGTCCCCCCCCCCCCCCCCCTGCGGGTCCGGGGATTAGAATAGGCCCGAGGTATTCCTGCCTGTCGTAAGAGGCGACTAAAAGGAGTCCCTCCTCCTCAAGGGGGTAGTTAGCGCCTGCGTCCGGAGACGGACGGTTCCACGACCTCTATTTGCGGTCATTTTGCTTTTTCACTTCTCGTTTCTTCCTTCCTTTGGTTGGTTCCCTTCTTTGCTCTTCTCCACCTCACTGTCTTCCTTACTCTTTCCCTTGTCTTCTTCTCCTTGCAATCTCATTGCCTTCTTCTCCTTGCCATCTCATTGCCTTCTTCTCCTTGCCATCTCATTGCCTTCTTCTCCTTGCCATCTCATTGCCTTCTTCTCCTTGCCATCTCATTGCCTTCTTCTCCTTGCCTTCTCATTGCCTTCTTCTCCTTGCCTTCTCATTGCCTTCTTCTCCTTGCCTTCTCATTGCCTTCTTCTCCTTGCCTTCTCATTGCCTTCTTCTCCTTGCCTTCTCTGGTCTCCGCCTCGGCGTTTGAGACAGTCTGTCCTCTCTCTCCCTCTCTCTCTCCAGAAGGGTGTAGATGCCATAGCCGGATCTGTCAGATCTTGTACCAGGTTGCGTAACGGTGCCTTATTACTAGAAACTGAGAGCGCCTTTCAGGCACAAAAACTGCTTCGGGCCATACTCCTGTACACGTTCCCTGTCCGGGTGGAGGCTCACCGCACTTTGAATTCGTCTCGTGGTGTGGTCTATACTCGATCACTTGACTGATTGACTGACGAGGAGATTCAGTCTTTCCTCGCTGAGCAGTGCGTGACGGCTGTCCATAGGGTCATGAAAAAGGTCAACAATGACCTTGTACCGACCCGGACACTTTTCTTGACCTTTGACAGTGTTCAGCTGCCGTCGCGTATCAAAGCGGGCCACGAGGTTATTTCTGTTCGCCCCTATGTCCCGACACCTAGGCGCTGCTACCAGTGTCAGCGTTTTAATCACACTCGCCAGTCTTGTTCCAATGCAGCTAAATGTGTCACTTGTGGCAGGGATGCCCATGAGGGTGACTGTCCACCTCCGTCTCCTCGTTGTGTGAACTGTCGGGGTGACCATGCACCGTCCTCCCGCGACTGTCCCATCTACAAGGAAGAACGCTGTATCCAAGAAATTCGGGTCAAAGAGAAAGTGTCCACCTCGGCTGCTCGCAAGCTATTTGCTAGTAGGAAGCCCGCGCTGCTCCCAGCGGGAAAGTACAGTACTGTCCTCGCCTCTCCTCGGACTACCAGGGAGGCGGCGACGCAGACATGCGATCTGACCTTCGGCACCACGGTCGTCTGTTCGGCCAGTGCTAAGATCGCGCGCTCGACGTCTCCTCTTCCTCCCGTCACCCCTCCAACACAAGCACCTTCAACAGCTTCTGCCAAGACGAAGACCCAGAAATCAGATGCACGGGCCTTCAAGAAGGAACCGTCCCGTGCAGACTTCCTACGTACCTCGCACTCCCAGCCGTCGACCAGTACTTCCACTAAAAGACCTTCCAAGAAGGCTCATAGGAAGCACAGTTCTCCTTCTCCTCCACGGCGCATTTCTTCTCCTGCGCCACCCAGCGGTTGCCGTCCCAGGCCGTCATCCGTTTCGCCTGGCCGCACCGCTGGTAGCCGAACATCTGGCCGTCCACCGGCGGAGGAAGCTCCTCCTCCCGGCCATCTTAACGAGATGGCCGATGAACCTATAGAACCAGTGGACGATGACTGTCCGCCTACTGATAACGGCGGCAGTGCTCGCTCGAAGCCAGGCCCTCAGCGGCCTTCGAGGTGACCCCTTCTTTCATCTTCCTTTTCTTCTCGCGATGGCACTTATTCACTGGAATATTCGCAGCATTCCCTCCAACCGAGAGAACTTGAAGTTGCTGCTCCGCTTGCACCGTCCGCTCGTCGTAGCCCTCCAGGAAACGAAGCTACGCCCATGCGATCAAATTGCCTTGGCACACTACACCTCTGTGCGTTTTGACCTACCGCCTGTGGTAGGTATTCCGGCTCATGGAGGAGTTATGTTGCTGGTCCGGGATGATATTTACTACGATCCCATCACATTGCACACCGGCCTGCAGGCAGTTGCCATCCGAATTACTCTCCCCACTTTTACATTTTCTATTTGTACCGTTTACACTCCATCGTCGTCTGCCGTTACCGGGGCAGACATGATTCAACTTATTGCTCAGCTACCTGCACCATTTTTGTTAACTGGAGACTTCAATGCCCACCATCCCCTTTGGGGCTCTCCAGCATCCTGCCCGAGGAGCTCCCTGTTAGCAGACCTTTTCAACCAGCTCAATCTTGTCTGCCTCAATACTGGCGCCCCTACTTTTCTTTCGGACACATCTCACACCTATTCCCATTTAGACCTCTCTATATGTACTACCCAACTTGCACGCCGGTTTGAGTGGTATGCACTTTCTGATACATATTCGAGTGACCACTTTCCGTGTGTTATCCATCTCCTACATCATACCCCCTCTCCGTGCTCAACTAGTTGGAACATCTCCAAAGCAGACTGGGGGCTCTTTTCTTCCAGGGCGACCTTTCAGGATCAAACCTTCACAAGCTGCGATCGTCAGGTCGCACACCTCACGGAAGTCATTCTCACTGCTGCTGAATATTCCATCCCTCACCCTACTTCTTCTCCACGTCGCGTACCGGTCCCCTGGTGGACCGCAGCATGTAGAGACGCTTTACGTGCTCGTCGACGCGCTTTACGCACCTTTAAACGCCACCCTACAGTGGCGAATTGTATCACTTATAAACGATTACGTGCGCAGTGCCGTCGTATTATTAAAGAAAGCAAGAAAGCCAGCTGGGCTGCTTTCACAAGCACCTTCAACAGTTTTACTCCTTCTTCTGTTACCTGGGGTAGCCTGCGCCGTCTATCTGGCACTAAGGTCCACTCACCAGTTTCTGGCTTGACGGTCGCGAATGACGTCCTTGTGGCCCCTGAGGATATCTCCAATGCCTTCGGCCGCTTTTTCGCAGAGGTTTCGGGCTCCGCTCATTACCACCCTGCCTTCCTCCCCCGAAAACAGGCAGAGGAGGCTAGGCCACCTAACTTCCGCTCCTCGAATCGTGAAAGTTATAATGCCCCTTTCACCATGCGGGAACTCGAAAATGCACTTGCCCGGTCACGGTCCTCCGCTCCAGGGCCTGATTCTATTCATATTCAGATGCTGAAGAACCTTTCTCCTGCGGGTAAAGGTTTCCTTCTTCGTACTTATAATCGCATCTGGATTGAGGGACATGTTCCCGCATGCTGCCGCGAGTCTATTGTTGTACCGATTCCTAAGCCGGGGAAGGACAAGCACTTGCCTTCCAGTTATCGACCCATCTCGCTTACCAGCTGTGTCTGTAAGGTGATGGAGCGAATGATTCACTCTCGTATGGTTTGACTGCTCGAATCTCGGCGCATACTTACCAATGTACAATGTGGATTTCGTAGGCGCCGCTCTGCTGTTGACCATCTGGTTACCTTGTCAACCTTCATTATGAATAACTTCTTGCGGAAGCGCCCGACCGCGGCTGTGTTCTTTGATTTGGAGAAGGCTTACGACACCTGTTGGAGGGCGGGCATTCTCCGCACCATGCGTACATGGGGCCTTCGCGGTCGCCTCCCTCTTTTTATTCGTTCCTTTTTCGCCAGGAGAATGGGGTGCCACAGGGCTCAGTTTTGAGCGTCGCTCTCTTCGCCATAGCGATCAATCCAATAATGGATTGCCTCCCAGCTGATGTATCAGGCTCCCTTTTCGTGGACGATTTTACCATCTATTGCAGCGCGCAGCGTACATGTTTCCTGGAGCGCTGTCTTCAGCGTTCTCTTGACCATCTTTACTCCTGGAGTGTCGCCAATGGCTTCCGTTTTTCTGCCGAGACGACGGTCTGCATTAACTTCTGGCGCTACAAAGAGTTTCTCCCACCGTCCTTACGACTCGGTCCCGTTGCTCTCCCATTCGTGGAGACAACAAAATTTTTAGGTCTTACATTTGACAGGAAACTCAGCTGCTCTCCACATGTGTCTTATTTGGCTGCCCGTTGTACCCGTTCACTATATGTCCTCCGTGTTCTCAGTGGTATGTCATGGGGAGCGGATCGAACCGTCCTACTTCGCCTATATCGGTCGATCGTCCGCTCAAAGCTGGATTATGGGAGCTTCGTATACTCCTCTGCACGGCCGTCCATCTTACGCCGCCTCAACTCCATACAACATCGGGCTTTACGTCTACGATCGGAGCATTTTATACTAGTCCCGTCGAGAGTCTTCATGCTGAAGCCGGTGAATTGCCACTGCCCTACCGGCGCGATATACTGCTTTGTCGGTATGCCTGTCGGCTACTGTCAATGCCCGACCACCCGTCTTATCGTTCCTTTTTTGACGACTCCCTCGATCGTCAATACGGGTTGTATGTCTCTGCCCTGCTTCCCCCTGGAGTTCGCTTTCGTCGCCTCCTTCAACACCTTGATTTTTCACTCCCTGCAACCTTTAGAGTTGGCGAGAGCCACCACACGCCACCTTGGCTCCAGGCTCAGGTTCGCGTTCGCCTTGACCTCAGCTCGCTCCCAAAGGAGGTTACCCCCGGTTCGGTATACCGCTCCCGTTTTGTCGAACTTCGTTCGAAGTTCATTAATATGACCTTCATTTATACAGATGGCTCTAAGACCAATGACGGGGTCGGTTGTTCTTTTATTGTCGGGGCACAAAGTTTCAAATACCGGCTTCATGGCCATTGTTCGGTCTTCACAGCTGAGCTCTTTGCCCTCTGCCAGGCTGTTCTTTACATCTGCCGCCACCGACATTCTGCTTATGTCATCTGGTCTGATTCCCTGAGCGCCATCCAGAGCCTCAGTGATCCGTATCCGGTTCACCCTTTCGTGCACCGGATGCAACGCTCTCTTCAGCAGCTGGTGGACGACGGTTCTCCGGTTAGCTTTATGTGGGCTCCTGGCCATGTCGGTATCCCTGGGAACGAAGCTGCAGATGCCGCGGCCAAGGCTGCGGTCCTCCAGCCTCGGACAGCTTCTTGTTGTGTCCCTTCATCAGATTGTAGCAGGGTCATTTGTCGGCGCATTTTATCGCTGTGGCATGCCGATTGGGCTGCACTTACGGACAAGAAGCTTCGGGCCTTGAAACCTCTTCCCGCGGCTTGGACGTCCTCCTCACGCCCCTCTCGGCGGGAGGAGGTAGTTTTGGCCCGGTTACGAATTGGACACTGCCGGTTCAGCCATCGCCATCTGCTGACGGCTGCGCCGGCGCCGTTCTGCCCATGTGGGCACTTGCTGACGGTCCGCCACATTTTAACGTCCTGTCCGGATTTTTCTCCACTGCGTCTTGATCTTGGCCTGCCATGTACTCTCGATGCCATTTTAGCGGATGACCCACGAGCAGCTGCTCGCGTTCTTCGTTTTATCAAATTGACCAACCTGTCTAAGGACATTTAATTATGCTGTTTTTTAATCCTATGCCTGTCGATCTTTTATCGTGTTTTCTCTTTTAGTTGCTGTTTTAAACTTGTGCCTCGCGGTGCATTCCTAACGTAGTCTGGGCGCTAATGACCGTTGAAGTTGTGCGCCCTAAAACCACAAAAAAAACACTCAGTCATCACGAGGCAGAGAAAATCCCTGACCCCGCCGGGAATCGAATCCGGGAACCCGGGCGCGGGAAGCGTAAACGCTACCGCACGACCACGAGCTGCGGACTACGATCTTTTGTTGTTAGAGGCCGTATTACGATCTTCAGTTGTAGGCAATTGCTTGCCACCAGTGTAGGAGTGCATTGTCTCTGTTTACTAATGGATCGATACACCTAGAGTGAGTACACTGATATGGTTGGTGCGTACTACGTAGCACACGGTTGGTGCATAATACGTAGCACACCACAACGGACGAGCTGCACAGCGGGTTTATCAACAACAATATCCTAATCGCCGTATCCCGCGTCATACGGCCTTTGCTGCTGTGTACGAACGTCTGAGTGAGACCGGGTCATTTAGCAGATTACCTGGACAGGGAGGCCGTCGCACGGTAAGAACGCTGCAATTTGAGGAAGCTGTCTTGCAGCATGTGGAGCGGGATCCGTCAGTCAGCACTCGTGCAATTACACGTAACTTGGGGACGAATCAGACAAATGTTAGAACAGTCCTTCGACAGCAATTGTTACGTCCATTTCACTTACAGCGTGTCCACAACCTGGAACCAGTTGCTTATCCACCTAGAGCACAGTTTTCGCAGTGGTACCTGGAACAGTGTGAAATGCATCCTACATTTCCATCCTCTATGTTGTTTACCGATGAAGCAACGTTCGGGCCTGATGGAGTCTTCAGCATGCACAATTCACATATTTGGATAACTCACAGGCCACAGTTACTAGCGCTCATCAAGTGCGGTTCTTCGTTAATGTGTGGGTCGCTGTTGTTGGGGACTGTTTAACTGGGTCGTATCTGCTACCTAGGCCATTAAATGTCATGCACAATTACAATTTTCTCGTCAGAGCATTGCCAGAATTGCTGGAAGACGTGCCGCTCCCTACAAGACAACGCATGTGGTTCCAACATGACGGGGCGCCGGCACATTTCAGTCGTTGTGTGCGTCGATTCCTGGACCGATGGTTCCCAGAAACGTGGATTGGCGGAGGTGGTCCTGTACCATGGCCTGCTCGATCCCCAGATATGTCCCCTCTGGAGTTTTTTGTGTGGGGAGAGATGCACAACCTTGATTACACAACTCGTGTTGAATCAGAAGAGGATGTGGTTGCCCGGATAGTTGCAGCAGCAGGAATAGTTCAGGATACTCCTGGGGTTTTTGCTCGCGTCAGACAGTACATGATCTGACGGTGTAACCTTTGTTTACGTGTCAATGGAGGCATTTTTAAAAATCTACTGTAATTGAAATTGGGTTATGTTCATGTGTTGTCTCTTGGTCATAAAAAATGGAAAATTGTCTGTTGGTATAATTAATTTGCCGCCAGATAAATCTTCCTCTACTGGTTTAAATATTCCTCATAGGAAAAAATGACATTAGGGAAAAATATTTGTTTTGATGTCCCCTACAACCTGTAATCTCCCCACGGAAAATTACCCTCTACCACGCAATAATTAATAATGGTCAATCAAATCATCCACATTTATTTACGTTTGAAAAGTATGTGATCAGATTTTCTAGTAATATATGCGCCGACAGCTCGTCGACGCCAAGGTATTTTTCTAGTACGTTTATTCTTTGGAACAACAGAGGTACAGATATGTATGCTCCATGGTTATTATAGAGAGGAACAGCTTCGGAAGTATCGGTTGGAAGATTGTCGGATTGCTAAAGGAGATTTATTTACTCTTCTTCGCGCTAAAGCGAGCTAGGAAAGTTTGTGCCGCTAGCGAGATAGATAAAGAGAAAGAAAAAACCTGTAAAAGAAAATTACTTGAGACTTGGAACCAACAGAAAACGGAACATGTACGGAAATGGATTCAATATAAAATTTTCCTCAGAAATAAGGTTTGTGACCATTTTATTCTAGAGTGAATGACGAATGAGTTCTCTGTCTGAACCATTGATGATTGTCTGGGCCCTGTAATTAATTGGGAAGTTTCAGCTGGGACGAAGAGAGCCTGCAATCTCTGAGTTTTTTGAAATCGTCCAAAAAGGCTTCGTCCACATCTGAAATTTTAGATCTGTCGTAAACTGAACGAATTGTTCAAACGATCGATTTTCCCAACTGAATGCAGCGCTTAATAATAATAACAAATGTAAAGATCTTTTCTAGCAAGCCAGCCGCTGAATATTAAGACGAAGGGCTCCACCAGAGATTCTACTAGGCTGATTTCACGTAAATAATATATTTAAACTGTACACAGATAAAGGACAGAGAGAGAGAGAGAGAGAGAGAGTGAGAGTGAGAGAATCCTCCATTAGCATAATTGTTTCTCTGTCTTTTCACGGATCAGCCTAACTAGAAAACACGAAGCCCTGACTTTATTGTACCGATTTATGTGTGAGAGGGAAAGAGCGATAAAGGCGACAGATACAATTCTGTACAGACAAAACATTACACCAAGTTAGCGGCAAGCTGCATTCACATAGACTTTCATCATTTACAAAAGCAGAGTAGAATTCATTATAAACCTCTCAGAGTTTGTCGGCTAAATACTTTTCACCCTGTATATCAACTGTTGTTCGTCGGATACAGTGCGGTAAAGAGAGAAAAATAACGTCGCAATATTATTTCGTCTTGTTCAAAAAATGGCTCTGAGCACTATGGGACTCGACTGCTGAGGTCATTAGTCCCCTAGAACTTAGAACTAGTTAAACATAACTAACCTAAGGACATCACAAACATCGATGCCCGAGCCAGGATTCGAACCTGCGACCGTAGCGGTCTTGCGGTTCCAGACTGCAGCGCCTTTAACCGCACGGCCACTTCGGCCGGCTATTTCTTCTTGTATTTTGCTCTATCCTTAAGCTGCAAATCTTTTCGTACTAGCGCGAAAGTTTTCTTGTTTTCCCTCTCAAACCGTGCACGTTTGCTTAAGTCGGTTTGTTATGCGCGCTGGTGATTCCGCTGAACAGAAGCTGTGTAAGTGGCTGTTTGTAGAGACATTACAGGTGGTGATGCAGGAAAACTCGCGTATCGGGTTTCTCAGAAGTGCGAGCAGCGTGTGTCGCGAGCTTTTGAAACGACTGCGGGCGTTGCGCGGTAAGCATAGCGTCAGGGGGACTGGAGGACGTGGTGAACCGCAGCTGGCGGCGTCTCGATGGGACGGCGTTGCTCGTTAGCGTCCGGCTCCCAAGTTCACGGACGGCCGCAAACCGAGGCCAGGCAAGTCCTGCGGGCTGAAATGTGTGCCAAGCTACGCTGCAGCACACGTAAAGTACGGCCTGTGTACGAAAGGTAACGGGGAATTTCTAATCTCTTGTTGTACCCATCAGATCTACACTCCTGGAAATGGAAAAAAGAACACATTGACACCGGTGTGTCAGACCCACCATACTTGCTCCGGACACTGCGAGAGGGCTGTACAATCAATGATCACACGCACGGCACAGCGGACACACCAGGAACCGCGGTGTTGGCCGTCGAATGGCGCTAGCTGCGCAGCATTTGTGCACCGCCGCCGTCAGTGTGAGCCAGTTTGCCGTGGCATACGGAGCTCCATCGCAGTCTTTAACGCTGGTAGCATGCCGCGACAGCGTGGACGTGAACCGTATGTGCAGTTGACGGACTTTGAGCGAGGGCGTATAGTGAGCATGCGGGAGGCCGGGTGGACGTACCGCCGAATTGCTCAACACGTGGGGCGTGAGGTCTCCACAGTACATCGATGTTGTCGCCAGTGGTCGGCGGAAGGTGCACGTGCCCGTCGACCTGGGACCGGACCGCAGCGACGCACGGATGCACGCCAAGACCGTAGGATCCTACGCAGTGCCGTAGGGGACCGCACCGCCACTTCCCAGCAAATTAGGGACACTGTTGCTCCTGGGGTATCGGCGAGGACCATTCGCAACCGTCTCCATGAAGCTGGGCTACGGTCCCGCGCACCGTTAGGCCGTCTTCCGCTCACGCCCCAACATCGTGCAGCCCGCCTCCAGTGGTGTCGCGACAGGCGTGAATGGAGGGACAAATGGAGACGTGTCGTCTCCAGCGATGAGAGTCGCTTCTGCCTTGGTGCCAATGATGGTCGTATGCGTGTTTGGCGCCGTGCAGGTGAGCGCCACAATCAGGACTGCATACGACCGAGGCACACAGGGCCAACACCCGGCATCATGGTGTGGGGAGCGATCTCCTACACTGGCCGTACACCACTGGTGATCGTCGAGGGGACACTGAATAGTGCACGGTACATCCAAACCGTCATCGAACCCATCGTTCTACCATTCCTAGACCGGCAAGGGAACTTGCTGTTCCAACAGGACAATGCACGTCCGCATGTATCCCGTGCCACCCAACGTGCTCTAGAAGGTGTAAGTCAACTACCCTGGCCAGCAGGATCTCCGGATCTGTCCCCCATTGAGCATGTTTGGGACTGGATGAAGCGTCGTCTCACGCGGTCTGCACGTCCAGCACGAACGCTGGTCCAACTGAGGCGCCAGGTGGAAATGGCATGGCAAGCCGTTCCACAGGACTACATCCAGCATCTCTACGATCGTCTCCATGGGAGAATAGCAGCCTGCATTGCTGCGAAAGGTGGATATACACTGTACTAGTGCCGACATTGTGCATGCTCTGTTGCCTGTGTCTATGTGCCTGTGGTTCTGTCAGTGTGATCATGTGATGTATCTGACCCCAGGAATGTGTCAATAAAGTTTCCCCTTCCTGGGACAATGAATTCACGGTGTTCTTATTTCAATTTCCAGGAGTGTACATCTACATGGATACTCCGCAAATCACAGGTGATTCGCAGAGGGTTCATCGAACCACCTTCACAATAATTCTCTATTATTGCAATCTCGAACAGCGGGGTCCGCAGCTCGTGGTCTAGCGGTCGCCTTTGCGGCGCGCCACGTTTCTTTTTTACCGCCCTGCCAATGTCCAGCAGCGTTCATTTGTCTAGCTAAAAGCTGTAGTAGAAAATGCTAGACCACTACTGTCTACTGCAGGTCGCAACATACATAGAATTGTCCGGTGAACGGGATGTGGCTAGTACTGAAATAAAAGTTTTAACTTGGCAATGTAAATTTTCAGGTGTATTTTTACGATAAATACTGCCATGTCCGTACTAAGTGGCTACACAATGTAAAGTTCCCACGCACACTACAATCACACACGTAGCCAGTTTATGGTATTTACACCCGTTACCGAAGTTAATAGAGTTCACTGGATCGTTTAGTTATGAAAATGCTCGCTCAGATGTTGTGCATTCTGCTCTACACGTAATACCTGTTCCAGTCTTAGACCGCACAACACGCCACGCGGTTTTAACTAACAGTCAAAAGCAATAATTTGGATATTTTGTCCGAAATTCCACACGACTTCCACTATACCGTTCACTTAAATACACTTTGTACTACTTCGCGGACTCGTAATTAGCATTTTTCCGCGATTTTATAGTACTTTCGTCGGAGCTGCTTTCAATGAGATGTTACTAGTTCGAACCCTCAGCCCCGACTCACTTAGATCACACCAAAGGCTTTGTTCCCGGCATAGATTGGCGCGAGCCTGCAATTTTCTGATTGTCTGATATCACAAGCAGCAAATCAGGTTGCAGTATTATCCCGCGCTAACCCGCGCTTTACTTCAATGACCAACTATAGTAAAACATTTTTTTGTATGGCAATTGCTAAATAAATAAATTTAGAAAAGTATCAAATATAAAATTACCGATTAATTTGTGTTCTACTCACGATTTATTGGTACCATAAACTGACTGCACATTTAATTATAGTAAATCCCCTATATAGTCTAACTGGTACTTCGTGAATAAACAAAACAATTTTCATTTACTTCTGTTCTTCTTCACTCATACAACACTCACACTGCTAATTACTACACATATAAAACAATTATAATTATGCAAATACATTAAATATTAATCAAACATAACTTTACAACATTGTTTTGACTACGACTGTTAGCACTGTCCGTCAACTGTTGACCTCTGCCGCCTACTAGTACAACTACTTGCAGCTCTGTAACTCAGGTCCTTGTCAGCTGACGACATCTGTCGATGACTCGTGCCTATAATGATATCGTCCTAACAAGTGGCAAGAGCGATGCGAAGGCGCTACGCCTTCCCTTCTCGCTTCCCGAGCACGGGGTCCCGGCGGGGTCAGGCATTTTCACCTGCCTCGGGATGACTGGGTGTTTGTGTTGCTCTCATCACTTCATCATTCATGAACGTGGCGAGTTTGGACTGAGCAAAGGTTGGGAATTTGTACGGGCGCTGATAACCACGCAGTTGAGCGCCCCACAAACCAAACATAATCATCGAACAGCGGGCGGAAGAAGTGAACTCGTATGTCTTCCCGTGCGAGCTCTGATTTCTCTTATTTCATTATGACGATCGTTTCTCCATATGTAGGTTGATCTCAACAAAATATTTTCGCATTCGGAGCGAAAATTGGTGATTAAAACTTCGTGAGAAGATTCCGCCGCAACGAAAAACGCGTTTGTTTCAATGATGTTCACCCCAAATCCTGTATCACGTCAGTGAAACTCTATTTCGGTATAATGCAAAACGTGCTGCTTTCTTTGAACGCCACGCGGGGTAGCCCTGCGGTCTGAGTAGTCTTGCCACGTTTCGCGTGACTACCCCCGCCGAAGGTTCGAGTCCTCCCTCGGGCATGGGTGTATGTGTTTTTCTTTGCGTAAGTTAGTTTAAGTTAGATTAAGGGGGGGTAGGACGTCAAACGGGTCGGCTTGGAGCAGGAGAGGCATCTCAGGACATTTTAATTTCCAGTGCCTACAATTTCACAAATAAACTCATAAAACTTTGTCAACATCACCAGGAAGGATTCAGGATTCACACTCATTGCAGTGGAAGTTCGAAAACATAGCAAAATAAATTTTTTTTACGTGCGAAATTTCATCATTTTTTCATTCACTACTGGCTGCGTTGTTGCTATAGGTACACTTTTCTTCATAAGTAAGAGAGATTCTTCGATGAAATTTGCACAGCATACATACCATACTCACAGGTGTTCTAGGCCCTTCAGTCCGGAACCGTGCTGCTGCTACGGTCGCAGGTTCGAATCCTGCCTCAGGCATGGATGTGTGTGATGTCCTTAGGTTAGTTAGGTTTATGTAGGTGTAAATCTAGGAGACTGATGACCTCATATGTTAAGTCCCATAGTGCTTAGAGCTATTGGAACCAACATGTGCCTATCATTCCAACTGAAGAGAATGGTCGTCATTATTTAAATACTGCCCAGATCAGAAGAAAGAATAAAATCGTTTGGTAAGTTTCCATTCCAGTCGTTCAGTGTTAAAAATACGATGGATGACGGAGTTTCAACCAAAATTCAAACAGAATTGGCAATTTATTTTTGTATGAATTGTTAACCTTGTCTCATTCGAAGAAGCATCACTATTTAAAAGTAACGGCCACATTTCTCTTGTTGACGGGTTTAATTGTACTTCCTTTGCCAAAACACAGTGTAATTTGCACAAACTTATCTCATAGCAGCTATTGCCACAGAATTATGAAAGAAAGTGCTTCATTAAACAAGTAATGGGCAATCAAAGAGCTCAATAGCTTACGAGAAACCTCATACTGTCGGTTTGCAGTAACATAAGAAATTTTATGTTTATTTTCGTACTGGGAAACTGCTGTTTCACTAGCTGCCGATAACTCTTAAAAATTACAGTAACTGGAGTGAAAAAATAACAAGGAAAGTATAACTGGTATTTCGCCATAGATAAGAAAGTTTCATCTGTTTACGAAATGGCAAAATACTCTCCTCCTTCTGTACTATCATACGCCAAACTCTCGTTTCGATGTCTAGAGCGGTTTAGGAGATGTTGTGAACATTTCATTTTCGAGGGTGTCAAATAGGGAGGGAGCGCGCCATTTTCTCGAGATCGGAGGCAGATAAAGACTTCCTCCCAAGTCCAAAGAAAAATTCAGCATGTTAGCTAAAGTTCATACGCAGCAACATATGGTGTAATACGCACCAAACGCAAAATCATAGCGACCCCTATTTTTCATTGCAAACTTTTCGAATTTTGCGTAGCGTCGTACTAAAATGTGTATACCACAAAAGTATGACCATTAGCGAGATTATGGGCACCTCTCCACGAAACTGATGGTTCAGATGGCTCTAAGGACTATAGCACTTAACATCTGAGGTCATCAGTCCCCTAGGCTTAGAACTACTTAAACCTAACTAATCTAAAGACATCACACACATCCATGCCCGAGGCGGGATTCGAACCTGCGACCGTAGCAGCAGCGCGGTTCCGGACTGAAACGCCTAGAACCACTCGGCCACAGCGGCTGGCTCACGAAGCTGACATATAACGCTACAAGCAAGGTAAAAATGAAATATTTTTATTGAATATTCTCTGCCTCGTGATGACTGGGTGTTGTGTGATGTCCTTAGGTTAGTTAGGTTTAAGTAGTTCTAAGTTCTAGGGGACTGATGACCATAGATGTTAAGTCCCATAGTGCTCAGAGCCATTTGAACCATTGTTTAATGAATAGTTCCTGTAAAATCGTTTGAGACAGGTTCAGTGTGTGTGCGCTTCGTTTCTGTCAGCGCAGAGAGTCGCCAACCGGCGCGTGCAAAAGCATGTGTGGTGGTGATGAGGTCCCATACTCCGAGGAGCGTAGGGGACGATGCGGGAGTCCCGCACCGCCTACTAGGCAAGGATATGTGTACGCGTCTCAATATGCGTTGGACCCGCGCGACACGTGCGGCACGTGCTCTTCGCGCTGCAGTGTCGTGTCGCACATGCTATACGCGTCTCAATTTGCGCTTTTACGTCATGTCACGTCCAGCTCTATGCACGACTGGGGAACCTCTGGCAACGTGCTACACCAATTTCAGTCATTTCCGAGGTTTTAACACGACCGCTATTCTCTCGTCCTTAAATTCTCAGAGCAGTGCACTTCTGTATAAAAATGGATCGAAGTATTTGTGTGAAATTTGGCCGTAAGGACCGAATAAAATGCAGCAAAGTTTGAGGGATATTCAGTATTGCTTTAGTGAGTAAAAAAAGCGTTTACGAGTTGTAGAAGCGTTTCGAAGAAGGCCGTGAAGAAGCTGAAGATGACGAGCGCCCTGAACACCCCAGCACTTCATCAACCAATCGTGCAAAAAGTAAAACAGAGACTGTGAAAGATTGTCTAATCACAAGCAGACAAGTAGCTGATAATGCTGGCATATCAGGTACCTCATGCAAAGAAATTTTTTCGAAAGTTTTCGGCATTGAGATAGTAACAGACCATAAGCAGGGAACTGATTTAACGAAGCGTGTGATACCAGTGTTGTACTAGATTTCAAATGAGGTACTCTATCCACGAAGCAAAGTTCTCAAATTGTACATTGCAGATTCGTTCATGAATTTCGATGATCGAAAATGAATTCCCAAGATCATAACCAATCTATTAATGATACACTAAAACAGCCGGAATACATACGCCGCTTGACAACTGCTACAGAACAGCTGTCAGTTGTTACGAAACACCCTACAATTGCCACCGAAGACCTGACCAGTGATAGCAAAAGGAAATGTAGAGGGCAGGACGTGTCAGCTGCAGGGAAGCCTATGCGCGAACGCTCTACAGGGTGTCCCATTTATCTTGGCCACCCTAAATAACTGTTTTTCCAGATGCAAATTACAAAATGTTTGCAGCAAATGTTCTTTAGCCGTCAGAGGGACATCAGTCAGCATGATTGCCTTCGTTGTAGCTTTGCTTTTTACAAAGACATGAACAACGGTATGACTCTTTTAAATGGCACCCTGTATTTTTTCTTCCGTAGTTCATTTCTTCTCCTAAAGAACTATTCAAAAATGTATCACAGTGTACCATTCACTGAAACACAACGTTATTAATAACATAACACAACACTGACGTTGACGCTCCCAGCGCTTAGCGCAGGTACTCGGGGTAATGGAACACATCCACGTGCTGACGTTGACAGAGGACAAATGTAGACATAAGTAGAATGCACACCCGTCATTCCGTCAACCATCGTTAGTTGAAGAGTTGTGTGAGTAGAATATACACCAACGAACAGAAGGTAGAAATGATACCCATCTATGGGGAATGTAAGTTAGCAGAACAGTAATTGCCATACTGTTTTCTTACGTGCGGTTACATTTAGAACAGTAGTTCAGTCCTTTTAAATACTGTTGTGTGGAGTAGGCATACAGTAAAGGCTGTCCTTCCTACAAACTGCATCGACATAACGTTTCTTATATTGTTGTTGTTGTTGTTGTTGTTGTTGAAGGTAGGCGAAATGCTACGCAGCCAGCGGAACTGTACAGAGAGCGATATCCTAACAAGAACTCACCTTCCCGACAGATTCTTTCTCGTCTTGTTGCGACGCGCCGGCCGCGGTGGCCGTGCGGTTCTAGGCACTTCAGTCCGGAACCGCATGACTGCTACGGTCGCAGGTTAGAATCCTGTCTCGGGCATGGATGTGTGTGATGTCCTTAGGTTAGTTAGGTTTACGTAGGTGTAAATCTAGGAGACTGATGACCTCATATGTTAAGTCCCATAGTGCTCAGAGCCATTTTTGATGCGACGCTTCAGGAAACGGGAAGTCTCAACCCATGACAACGCAATGGTCGTAGCACTCGCACAGACGAAGCTGCCGAAGTTACTGTTCTCGCTTCCGTTGCTATGAATCCACATGTGAGCACACGACAGCTTGAACACGAGATTGGTATTCCTAAAACTATTGTGTATCGTATTCTTACACGTCACCGGTTCCATCCTTACGGCCGGCCGGAGTGGCCGAGCGCTTCTAGGCGTTACAGTCTGGAGCTGCGCGACCGCTACGGTCGCAGGTTCGAATCCTGCCTCGGGCATAGATGTGTGTGATGTCCTTAGGTTGGTTAGGTTTAAGTAGTTCTAAGTTCTAGGGGACTGATGACCTCAGAAGTTAAGTCCCATAGTGCTCAGAGCCATTCGAACCATTCGAACCATCCTTACGATGTACACATACATCAAGAATTGCATGGGAGTGATTTGCAGAAACGTGTACAGTTCTGTCAGTGGGCACAGCAGCAAATCTTCGGCAACCCGAACTTCTTCTCCAGTGTTCTACTTGCCGATGAATATTCATTCCTTCTCAAATTAAGGACAGGTAAATACAAGGGACTGTATTATTGGTCAAGCGACAACCCACGATGGCTTAGACAGGTGGAACATCAGCATCAAAGGAGAGTTAACGTCTGGTGTGGGATGCTTGGTACTACAATTATTGGCCCTTATATCATCAATAGTACTCTAAACAGCACAGCGTAAGCCAACTTCCTCAGACGAATTCTTCCTCCTATTCTGGATGAAGTGCGGCTAAGAACCAGAATGCTTATGTGGCATCAACACGGTGGATGTCCAGCACATAATGCTTTGCGTGCACGTCGTGTTCTGAACGAAAGGTATTCTGCCAGATGGATTGGTCGAGGAGGAACAGTTACTTGGCCTGCTAGGTCTCCTGATTCAAATCCTCTGCACTTTTTTATTTGGGGATACATTAAAGACGTTGTTTATTGTGATATTCCAACAATTCCAGAGGACATGCAGGAACGTATCATGCTGGCTTGTAATTCTCTTCAGCAGGTAACACTGGAAGCAGTAAATAATTGTTTCATTCAACGAGTGCACCAGTGTATCGGTGTCCAGGGTCACCACTTTGAACGCCTTTGGATGTTTTACTCCTGGGCAGTGGCACAGGAGAGTCAAAGTCAATTTTGTGTTATGTTTTTACTTGGTTTACATTTGTTTTCTGACAACTCCAGCAAGTGGGCGAGTTTGTGATCCCGGGCTCAAAAACAATGTTGTGTTATGTAATTAATAACGTTGTGTTTCAGTGAATGGTTCACTGCTATACATTTTTGAACAGGACTTTATGAGAGGAAATGAATTACCGGATAAAAGGTACAGGGTTCCATTTAAAAAAGTCATACCGCTGTTCATATCTTTGTAAAAAAAAAAAAAAAAATGCTACAACGAAGGCAATCATGCTGATTGATGTCCGTCTGATGGCTAAAGAACATTTTGTAATTTGCATCTGGACAAACAGTTATTTAGGGTGGTCAAGATAAATGGGACACCCTGTATATGTATTCCTTAGTTCATCCAGTGTAGTGGTTAGACATTGGACTCGCATTCGGGAGGACGACGGTTCAATCCCGTGTCCGGCCATCCTGATTTAGGTTTTCCGTGATTTCCCTAAATCACTCCAGGCAAATGCCGGGATGGTTCCTCTGAAAGGGCACGGCCGACTTCCTTCCCCATCCTTCCCTAATCCGATGAGACCGATGACCTCGCTGTCTGGTCTCCTTCCCCAAACAACCCAGCCCAACCCCTCATCCAGTGTGGCGATTGACGAAGGTTGTCGTGCAACCGATTAGTGCAACATTCCGTGTGGTAAGGCAACATGTCGGTAAGACATTATCTGTTTGCTTACGATCGTGGATGAGCAGTTGGATGTCTCGAAGTCGGTCAAAGTAGCACTACTGTGGCTACAGGAATGAGCGTGTCCAAAAGTGTCATCTCACGATTAAAAGAAGCCGCTGAAGGTGGAACTGCTGTGCGAAAACATGCCGGTGGTCGTAAACTGAGTATCACAAAGCAAGGGGATCGATACGTAGCCCTAGTGGCTAAAAGAAACAGACATCTCATTCCTAGGCAGATCGCTGCAGACCTTGCACCGCTACCTGCACACGTGTGTTTGTCAGAACCATCTCGCGGCAATTAAATCAGGCTGGTTTCTATGCTCGTAAGACTGTTAAATGCCTCCCACTTCAGCCACACCATTGCCGAGAGTCAGTCTGTCGGTGTCTGTTGGTTGGGATCAGAAATAGTGGTCCAGAATGGTGTTCTCCGACAAATCTCGCTTCACTACGACAACTGATTCTGGTCACTGATTAACGTGGAGAGAGATAGGGACGCATTACACAACACAGATGTTTATGAACGTCATCGAGGTGGCTTAGCTGGCCGCTATGACCGAGCGGTTCGAGGCGCTTCGGAACCGGGCTGCTCCTACGGTAACAGGTTCGAATCCTGCCTCGGGCATGGATGTGTGTGATGTTCTTAGGTTAGTTAGGTTTAAGTAGTTCTAAGTCTAGGGGACTGATGACCTCAGTCACATAGTGCTTAGAGTCTTTTGAACCATTTGATGTGGCGTAGGCATTATGGTGTGGGCAGCCATTAGGCTCAATGGTCGAAGGCCTCCGCGTATCTTTGCACGCGAGGTATCTTTGCAGCACAGTGGTATTGCAAGGAGGTGATTCTGTATCATGTCCGCCTGTATAAAGGTGCAGAAGGTCATGACTGTCTGTTTATGAACGGCAATGTCCGCTCACACATGATCGTTAAGGTGTCGGACACACTGGAAAGCGAAGGTATTGAAGGTACCGAATAGCCTGCATACTTCCCGGACTTTAACCCTGTAGGACATGCCTGGGAAACAGTTAGCAGACGTGTTTTTCAACGAACACCTCGTCCCGAATCTTGCAGAAACTGAAAACCGTCTTCAGAAAGGAGTGGAATTTGGCAAAAAAGACGACGACGCCGAGATTTAAAGTAACAGCAAATGTGAATGAAATTAACAACGAATCTGTCCATAAAATAAAATGATTTTTCCCTGTCCAGTAGAAATCCTTAGATAACACACCGTTTACTAAATACCAGGGCAATCCCAAAAGTAAGGTCTCCAGTTTTTTTGTAAGTACAAAACTCTGTTTGTGTGGCAGTTGGTCACACTGTTATGAAGAGTGCTTCACGCGCTGTGTATAAACGTACGCACGCCGCGCTGAGGCGCTCAGTCTTGGCTTGGCAGCCGTTGGGAATGGAGCTCACGTGGATGTTACCTTCCAAGTGCAAATTGTACGCAGTTATTTGGTTTTTGAACGCAAAGGGCATTGCGCCGATTGAAATCCATCGCCAATTGACGGAAGTGTATGGTGAGTCGTGCATGGATGTCAAAAATGTTCGTAAGTGGTGTAGACAGTTTGCAACTGGTCGGACCGAAATTCGCGACGAACAAAGCGGGAGACCCTCAGTTGCTGAGGAGACAGTGTTGAAGGTTGAGCAAAGCATGCGTGAAGATCGGCGGATCATCCTGGATGATCTCTGCACGTTGGTTCCTGAGGTTTCCCAAAGCACCGCTCACAGAATTTTAACAGAAACATTGAACTAGCGGAAGGTGTGCGTAAGATGGGTGCCACGCATGCTGACTGAGGACCACATGCGGCAACAAGTTGATGCTTCCCGCGCATTTCTTCACCGCCTTGCAGCCGAACAGGACAACTTTCTGGACTCAACTGTCACGGCTGACGAAACCTGGGCATACCACTTTACACCTGAGACCAAGCAACTATCACGCCAGTTCATAACTTTCTGAACAGCATGGCGGCGAGCTGGTATCACATGGGCACACAAAAACTGCCACAGCGTCTACAAAAATGCATCGACAGAAATGGTGATTATGTCGAAAAATAGCTAAATGTTCAAGCTGTAAACTGATGTAAACCTTTGTAGAAATAAACAGGTCTATGTACTTATAAAAAAAATAGGAGACCTTACTTTTGGGATTACCCTCGTATAATTGATCATAAATTTTGGTAACATAGTCCACGGAGAGCAGCGACATGATTGTATATTTAAAAATGAACAGTCGAGGTCGCAATAATATTTCTTTATTAGCCGGTTTCAGCTTATCTACAAGCCATATTCAGAATTTTTTGACGGCCCCTTGGATGAGTTTACGATCGCGGTATCACAAAAAATCCGATGAGCCGCCAGCACCAGCCATAGGCGGCTAAAAAATTCTGAAGATGGGTTGTAGATAAGCCGAAACCGGTTAATAAAGAAATATTATTGCGTCATCGAGTGTTCATTTTTAAATAAAATCGAAGAATGAGAAAATATAAAAAATGCAACTAATGAAGCAGGCAAAAGGTAATACAGACGTCTGTTAAGTGAGAGCGACAGGAAGTGTAAAATAACAAAAACCGGAATCACTAGACAGGAAATGCAATGTTGTCGAAACATACATCATTACTTGGAAACATTGGTGCCTCGTATTGAAATATTAACAAGTTATTTTGTGAAGGGTGATGAGTATTAAGAGCTCAGATGGCGAGCCCGTATTAAGTGAAGAAGGGAAATCTGGATGGTTGAAGGAATATATGAAGGGGCTATACATGAGAGAGAGGATTAAGGGGATACGGAATCGGATTTTGGGTTAAAAAATCGAATTTTTTTTTATTGGCGTATTATATTCTGCCATGTTTCCTCTTTAAAATGACGTATCATACATAGCTCTACTACAATTATAACTATTTTATTTTTATATATTTGTGAGATCGGGTATTGCGCTTTAGTTATACACGTCTCTCGTGGCTGACCATGAACTTTTTGGCAGTACCTTTAAAGTGACATGAATTCAAATATCCCGGTTTCTAGCGACTATTTATACACTAGTTGCCCGAAAATGTTTCTCTCTGGTTTCCTCAAGTTACTCTTTGACTTTGTGGCGGGGCTGTTTTGTAAACAGTGTGATATAAGAAAGTAGTTGTTGTTGAGTTATTTCGTATTTAGTGCTTCATTTTTCGCAGTGAAAATGCCTAGAGCTAAAGCAAAAGTATTTAAAAAGCGTGTGAACTGGCAAAAGAAAAGAAATAATGATTCATTAGCAAAGCAAAGCAGTTCATCATCATCACTGTTGGAAAATGTGAATCCACTTATTACTGATTTGCCGAACGAACTTACACCAAATGAAAACAGTGCTTCTCATAAAAAACTAAGAGATTTGGAAGAGAAATATAATTTACTTGATAGAGGGAATGAAGTTTTTGAACTCATTGATACGAATATATTGTGTGAAGCTCTTGAAAACAGTTTGTGCTGAAAAAAATGTCATGGAAACGTTTCTCTGAAAGTAGAATCCCATGTTGGCCTGGCTGCCCAGTTTAATTTAATATGCAGTGTTTGTAAATACAGCTGTAAGTTTCCAAGTTCGGTTTCAGTAACTGTAAATAATGGATACAAGAAAACTGAACTTTATAGTGTAAATATTAGGTTAGTTTATGGATTGCGAGCAATTGGTAAGGGCAAAGCAGCTGGTGATATGCTATGTGGTGTTCTAAATCTTCCAAGTGCACCTTCAAAGTTTGAAGCTTACAATTATGTACTAGGATCTGCAGTTGAACATGTAGCACAGAAGTCAATGCAGGTTGCTGTGGAAGAAGCAGTGGAAGAAAATGACGGCAGTCGTGACCTCACAGTGGCGTTTGATGGCACGTGGCAGAAAAGGGGCCACACCTCCAACAATGGTGTTGTAACAGCAACTAGTGTTGATACTGGCAAGGTTATTGATGTTGCAATAATGTCTAAATACTGTAGGTGCACAGGCAGGCTGAAAAATGAACACAGTGATGACTGTATTGCTAATTATTATGGTAGTAGTGGTGGCATGGAGGTTGCTGGGGTGAAGAAAATTTTTCATCGCTCTTCACAGTGGTATAATGTTCGCTATGTCAAATATCTGGGAGATGGTGACTCTAAAGCATTCAAAGAAGTTTTGGAAAGCAAACCATATGGGAACAGTGTAAATATAAGCAAACTTGAATGTATAGGACATGTGCAGAAGAGAATGGGTGCCAGGCTGAGAAGGTTAAAATCAGTTATGAAAGGGAAAAAACTAGATGATGGGAAAACCTTGGATGGCAGAGGAAGATTGACTGATTCCATAATAGACCACATTCAGAACTGCTATGGCCTTGCAATCAGGCAAATTACAGGCAATCTTGAAGAAATGAGGAGAGCTATATGGGCTTTATATTTCCACACCGCATCCACGGATGAGCATCCACAACATGGTTTGTGCCCCAAAGGTGAAAACAGCTGGTGTAAATACAATAGGGGACTAACAACAGGAGAGAAATACATTCACCACCACAGTCTACCATCAGCCATCATGGCAGAAATAAAGCCCATTTTCAGAGATCTGGCTGACAGAAGTCTTCTGATGAAATGTCTTCACGGAAAAACGCAGAACCCCAACGAGTGCTTGAATAGTGTGATATGGCATCGTCTCCCAAAAACAGTGTTTGTCGGAATTAATACACTACATTTTGGTGTGTATGATGCTGTGGCAACCTTCAATCTTGGAAATATAACTAAATGCCAGGTCCTTCAAAAGTTGGGTATGTGTGTTGGTTCCCGTACGGTACGTGCTATGTTCTTTTTAGATCAGCACAGACTAAGGCATGCTGATAATATAATCAAGACATTAGTGAAAAAAGCAAGACAGGTGCAGAGGGGTGCCAAAAGAAGACTTGAAGATGATTATGAAGACTGTGAAGGGGGTATTAGCTACGGATCAGGAATGTTTTAATCTTCTTTCTCCATTTCCCGTAAGTTTACTTTTTACTTCATCTAGGAACATTATCTCAGGTACTGGTCAACCTAGAAGTCTGAAATTTTTATGACGTAGTGACATAGGTCCCTATTACATACTGAAACAACGATTTTTTAATTACTTGATTTACAAAAGACTTAGGGGTGATAGTCTAGTAAAAAGCGATGGAAAAAATTTACTTAAAAATAAATGTACAATATCTCTGTAAGAAAATACTTTGACAATAAACTGTTGTTTCAGTATTGTTGTAACATATGAATGCACATACAGTAAAATTTTTACCTCTCTGTCTCCAGTAGTTTGTGAGAAAATGTTCCCTATAGTAGGCATATATTAACATTGCGGGGATAGGTGATTCCGTATCCCCTTAAAGACAATATTACAGAAAGACTACAGCCTCAGTAGCTCAATGGTTAACGCCTCTGCCGCCGGTGCGGAAAGACTCGTGTTCATTTTCCAGTATCGACACGGACATTTTTTACATGAGGAGGTCTGGTATGAGGAGCAGCTGCACCATCAGGATTGATCAAAGCCTGGACATCCACTGGAGCCGTATTCGACGGACTAACATGTTGTCCGTATGGTCGTACGATTACGGTCGACATACGAGAAATGTAAGGATGTAGAGGCTTATCTCACTAGGGCTAAGACAGATACTGCCTACAGGAAAATTAAAGAGACCTTTGGAGAAAAGAGAACGACTTGCATGAATATCAAGAGCTCAGATGGAAACCCTGTTCTAAGCAAAGAAGGGAAAGCAGAAAGGTGGAAGGAGTATATAGAGAGTTTATACAAGGGCGATGTACTTGAGGACAATATTATGGAAATGGAAGATGCTGTAGATGAAGATGAAATGGGAGATATGATACTGCGTGAAGAGTTTGACAGAGCACTGAAAGACCTGAGTCGAAACAAGGCCCCGAGAGTGGACAACATTCCATTACAACTACTGATAGCCTTGGGAGAGCCAGCCCTGACTAAACTCTACCATCTGGTGATGTATGAGACAGGCGAAATACTCTCAGACTTCAAGAAGAATATAATAAATCCAATCCCAAAGAAAACAGGTGTTGACAGATGTGAAAATTGCCGAACTATCAGTTTAATAAATCCCTGCTGCAAAATACTAACGCGAAGTCTTTACAGACAAATGGAAAAACTGGTAGAAGCCGCCCTCGGGGAAGATCAGTTTGGATTCCGTAGAAATATTGGAAGTAAGTCAATACTGACTCTACGACTTATCTTAGAAGATACATTAACGAAAGGCAAACCTACGTTTCTAGCATTTGTAGACTTAGAGAAAGCTTTTCACAATGTTGACTGGAATACTTTCTTTCAAATTCTGAAGGTGGCAGGGGTAAAATACAGGGAGCAAAAGGTTATTTACAATTTGTACAGAAACCAGAAGGCAGTTATAAGAGTCGAGGGGCACGAAAGGGAAGCAGTGGTTGGGAAGGGAGTGAGACAGGGTTGTAGCCTATCCCCGATGTTATTCAATCTGTATATTGAGCAACCAGTAAAGGAAACAAAAGAAAAATTCGGAGTAGGTATTAAAATCCATGGAGAAGAAATAAAAACTTCGAGGTTCGCCGATGACATTGTAATTCTATCAGAGACAGCAAAGGACTTGGAAGAGCAGTGTCTTGAAAGGAGGATATAAGATGGTTCAAATGGCTCTGAGCACTATGGGACTTAACATCTATGGTCATCAGTCTCCTAGAACTTAGAACTACTTAAGCCTAACTAACCTAAGGACATCACACAACACCCAGCCATCACGAGGCAGAGAAAATCTCTGACCCCGCCGGGAATCGAACCCGGGAACCCGGGCGTGGGAAGCGAGAACGCTACCGCACGACCACGAGATGCGGGCAGGGATATAAGATGAACATAAACAAAAGCAAAACGAGGATAATGGAATGTAGTCGAATTAAATCGGGTGATGCTGAGGGTATTAGGTTAGGAAATGAGACAATTAAAGTAGTAAAGGATGATGGCCGAAGTAGAGAGGATATAAAATGTAGACTGGCAATGGCAAGGAAAGCGTTTTTGAAGAAGAGAAATTTGTTAACATCGAGTATAAGTCGTTTCTGAAAATATTTGTATGGAGTGTAGCCATGTATGGAAGTGAAACATGGACGATAAATAGTTTAGACAAGAAGAGAATAGAAGCTTTCGAATTGTGGTGCTACAGAAGAATGCTGATGATTGGATGGGTAGATCACATATCTAATGAGGAGGTATTTAATAGAATTGGGGAGGAGTTTGTGGCACAACTTGACTAGAAGAAAGTATCGGTTTTTAGGACATGTTCTGAGGCATCAAGGGATCACCAATTTAGTACTGGAGGGCAGCGTGGAGGGTAAAAATCGTAGAGGGAGACCAAGAGATGACTGCACTAAGCAGATTCAGAATGATGTGTGTTGCAGTAGTTACTCGGAGATGAAGAGACTTGCACAGGATAGAGTAGCATGGAGAGCTGCATCAAACCAGTCTCAGGACAGAGGACCACAACAACAACGAAGGTCGTACACTGCAGCCGGTAAGCTCCGACATGCGGCCGGCAACCAGTCAGCCGCGAGGCAAGTGCACGAAGAGTTACCTGACGAGATCATTCCCTGTGTCAAAAATGGTTCAAATGGTTCTGAGCACTATGGGACTCAACTTCTGAGGTCATTAGTCCCCTAGAACTTAGAACTAGTTAAACCTAAGGACATCACAAACATCCATGCCCGAGGCAGGATTCGAACCTGCGACCGTAGCGGTCTTGCGGTTCCAGACTGCAGCGCCTTTAACCGCACGGCCACTTCGGCCGGCTTCCCTGTGTCAAAACTCGGACCAAAGCAACGTGCTTTATACAGGTGTCTTTCTAAGATACGATAAGCGATAGAATCTGCATTAGGAATAATGTCAAGTGAATGGAGGCTGTTGCAAACAAGTACTGATATTGATAATCCTGGCAATGTTGACGTACTCGAATGTATTTACTGGTTACGGAACACCATAATTGTCAAGCAGGGGGAAGAACCATCAGCTGCATTCACCTGCTACGGTCGACGAGAACCGCGACGTCAGTGCAGCATATCTTGTACGACGTAAATTTAAGACGATCTTTTTCTCAATACAAGTGCACGAGTGAGAGCCATTTGAGTACTTCGGAGAACACTAATTACATAAGGTGAATATATGGTTGAAGGTATTCTCAGTTTCGACTTTAAATACAGTTTGTAGAATTTCCTGAAGTCGTATTGAGTGAAGTACTTGCATTCGGTATCGCACGTGCAAAAAGGGCAGAGAGTTCAATAGAAAAATATCACAACATTTTCTTTTTCCAAAGTCTATATTGTTTGTCAGCACACCGTAATCAGTTGATCTGACAGACATAGGCAATACTATTTTGTGGAGCATCTCTAGGTTCTTTTTATTTTACTTTTAAATACAGTTTGTAGAGTTGTTTAAACAGTACGTCACGTATCATATATTCAATAAATCTGATGACACGGTATTACGTTTTTTTGCTACGTTATGATTACCGTTTCCATTTTGTTTCCACACTCAAGACATCTGCAGTCTTAAACATAGTTTCCTCTAAAAGAATACCCCTTGAGTGCGAGGTCGCAAGTTCAGTCTTCAGTGAGGTTCATTTGAAAGTGTTGTGTTAGTAGTTACGACAGGAAAAATATTAGCTGCTAATGACTCAATATGCGCATCAGGAGGGCGACAGAAAATGAGTGTCACGTGGTGCAGAGCTCAACCTCCTATGGCATGTATGTATTACACTTCATAAAATGGACGCCGTCGACATTCAGGAAATGTTCAAAGCAAACCATTAACATGCACCATGAACACTGAATAAAAAATTAAGAAGCTTCGCACACTCAAGATCGAAGGCGAACTCCTTGGGAGTTGCAAACCGTGCAAGATGTTCACTCAGGTGTGAAAGAATGCGTACAGTACCATGCTGGTGTAACGGGGTGAAGATAAATTATGGAATGTTATGCCACATAACCGAATGCGAAACAGTCTGTCGGGCACCTTATTGCAAAGCTAGCTATCCTTTAAGACGTAGCTGCAGATAGTACGATAATATCGAGAATGAGATTTTCACCCTGCAGCGGAGTGTGCGCTGATATGAAACTTCCTCGTAGATTAAAACAGTGTACCGGACCGAGACTCGAACTCGGGACTATCACCTTTCGCGGGCAAGTGCTCTATCATCTGAGCTACCCAAGAATGACTCACGCCCCGTCCTCACAGCTTCACATCTGCCAGTACCTCGTCTCCTATCGTCCAAACTTGAAATATTTAGTAAGTTGGCTGTTACTTACTGATGCTCCAGCTAATCGGGCCCCCACAATCTGCCCTCTTTGGAATTCTGTTAAAGTCTCTCGGTGCATGCCGACCTTGGCCTCTTTCATTGCACGCCGACCTTGGCCTCTGAATGCAAATACTAAGTGTGTACTACTCGCAAACAACCTGCACTGATACTTAGTCCGTAGTGAACACGCACAGTCCAGCGCAACACTTGCTTACCTGCTTTGTTGACAGTCAAACACAACCATCCCATTACTACCACTGTTCACGTTATTTTGCCTATCCCCTGTACTTACCGTAGCCTCATGCTGTGCTCACCATTGGATACCTCCCGTCCTCTGTTGCCATTAATAGCCCATATCGCGTGGTACACAATATGTGGGGCGTCGAATCCCGTAAACATCAATGGCATTTTGCGACCACGGACTCAAGGTGTTCCTTCAATCGCGAAGATATCTCTTGTCTTGGATATTCTCCAGTGATTGTTGCCATTCACCTGTAAGCTCCTGAACGTCCATTCTTGGTAATTAAGTGCGAGAGACAGCCAAGCAACAACAGGCGCTCGTTTGCTGCTGCTACGTCCGACCATTCACATTTCAGTGGCGCCCGTCCGTCAGTGGACCACATACAGCGGTCTAACTAATAGGACGAATACGATTGCCGCGTACACTCATCCTAAACCGTCAGTGGATTGCACTATTACAGAAAGGGAAGAGGAAGAAGATGATGAAATGGGGGAGATAGGCCGTTGATTTCTCTGCACACAGTCTGTCCTTGTACAGCCGCCCGGATCGGAGAATACTTCGTGAGACGCGGCGTGCCCGGTTCCAAGGTGGGCGGCAGTTGGCAGATGCTGCAGCTGACGCTATTGCAGATCCTCCCCCCCCCTCCCCGCCCCGCCACCGCTCTCTATGACTGTTGGGCAGCGTTCCGCGTCGCGACGGCAAGCGGACCGTGTCAAGGTCACCCGCCAAGGACACCTGCCGCCTTCCTGCTCCTCTGCCTTACCGGTTTCGTACTGCACTGAGGAGTCTTCTGTTTGTAGGCCTGCGTCTTGTGATAGTCCGAAATTCACGACATCAAATTCAAACTACGTGCATGAAGAGCCACCTGTAACTTCCTTGCCTCCCATTGGGCATAGATTCGAGGGCTTCGGATTTTTCTCTATCCTTCATCAAAGCGTGATTTTCAGCTCGTCGGCCATGTTTTTTTCAGATTGCGACGTTTGTATTCAGTACTTTCGACGTCTCATGGCTCTGGTCGTAATCGAATCGCATTTATATAATTTGTACTTCCCTCGCTTGTTCTCATTTCCGTTGATAACCACATAAACTCGTGACAACAAAAAAGTTTCTGAGCTCATCCGCCATATTTTTTTCAGATTCCCTTCTCCGTAGTCATTAATTTAGACGTCTCATAGCTCTGGTCGTAGGCGAATCGCATTTATACACTCCTGGAAATGGAAAAAAGAACACATTGACACCGGTGTGTCAGACCCACCATACTTGCTCCGGACACTGCGAGAGGGCTGTACAAGCAATGATCACACGCACGGCACAGCGGACACACCAGGAACCGCGGTGTTGGCCGTCGAATGGCGCTAGCTGCGCAGCATTTGTGCACCGCCGCCGTCAGTGTCAGCCAGTTTGCCGTGGCATACGGAGCTCCATCGCAGTCTTTAACACTGGTAGCATGCCGCGACAGCGTGGACGTGAACCGTATGTGCAGTTGACGGACTTTGAGCGAGGGCGTATAGTGGGCATGCGGGAGGCCGGGTGGACGTACCGCCGAATTGCTCAACACGTGGGGCGTGAGGTCTCCACAGTGCATCGATGTTGTCGCCAGTGGTCGGCGGAAGGTGCACGTGCCCGTCGACCTGGGACCGGACCGCAGCGACGCACGGATGCACGCCAAGACCGTAGGATCCTACGCAGTGCCGTAGGGGACCGCACCGCCACTTCCCAGCAAATTAGGGACACTGTTGCTCCTGGGATATCGGCGAGGACCATTCGCAACCGTCTCCATGAAGCTGGGCTACGGTCCCGCACACCGTTAGGCCGTCTTCCGCTCACGCCCCAACATCGTGCAGCTCGCCTCCAGTGGTGTCGCAACAGGCGTGAATGGAGGGACGAATGGAGACGTGTCGTCTTCAGCGATGAGAGTCGCTTCTGCCTTGGTGCCAATGATGGTATATGCGTGTTTGGCGCCGTGCAGGTGAGCGCCACAATCAGGACTGCATACGACCGAGGCACACAGGCCAACACCCGGCATCATGATGTGGGGAGCGATCTCCTACACTGGCCGTACACCACTGATGATCTTCGAGGGGACACTGAATAGCGCACGGTACATCCAAACCGTTATCGAACCCATCGTTCTACCATTCCTAGACCGGCAAGGGAACTTGCTGTTCCAACAGGACAATGCACGTCCGCATGTATCCCGTGCCACCCAACGTGCTCTAGAAGGTGTAAGCCAACTACCCGGGCCAGCAAGATCTCCGGGTCTGTCCCCCATTGAGCATGTTTGGGACTGGATGAAGCGTCGTCTCACGCGGTCTGCACGTCCAGCACGAACGCTGGTCCAACTGAGGCGCCAGGTGGAAATGGCATGGCAAGCCGTTCCACAGGACTACATCCAGCATCTCTACGATCGTCTCCATGGGAGAATAGCAGCCTGCATTGCTGCGAAAGGTGGATATACACTGTACTAGTGCCGACATTGTGCATGCTCTGTTGCCTGTGTCTATGTGCCTGTGGTTCTGTCAGTGTGATCATGTGATGTATCTGACCCCAGGAATGTCTCAATAAAGTTTCCCCTTCCTGGGACAATGAATTCACGGTGTTCTTATTTCAATTTCCAGGAGTGTATAATTCGTACTTCTCTCGTTTGCCAAACACACAAACTCATGACAAGAAAACAAACAACTACAAAAGATGTGTACAGTCGCAGACTTCGGAGCAAGAGCGAAATGATATTGTTCTCGATCTGACACTTGACTGCAGCGCTGCGTATGAGAGAAGTAGGGAACGAAGGTCAGAGTAGGAAATAAGCAGTTACAAACGCGGAAATAGACACTGCCCTGCAATATTCTCTACCTTTGGTGGACAACACCGGCAACCCGCAGCGACATTGCAGCAATATTGAGGGCAAGTCTACTGCTGTCAAATATTGTCACGAAATATGGCCCATCCAAACGCGTCCAAGGCTCGTCGCAGTAACTGTTGTAACTTGTCAGCTGATCTATCAGCAATACGTGATCGATTTTATAAACATCAAAATGCCGTCGAGTGACGTTCGCGTCGTGAAGACTGCAATGAGAAGCTCCATCTTTACTGTTTTATCTGTAATAGCTCTTTTAGAGTTGACTTCGTAGTAGCTGAGGAGAGCTCCGCCTACCATCCTCCAAGGAAGCCACGGGTCTGAAGATGGTTATATAAATATAACCGAAACCGGTCACCTATGTTATTGAGACATAAGTGCTGTGATCATGACATGAACTTTAGTTAACATATGATAAAAAAGTTGTTTCTGCTTCATTATTTTCGTTTTCAGGTTTCTTTGGGGCCACTCGTATTTTCTTTCTTCAATAGCGACCTTCCTTCTCTTCTTGCGTTCACTTACCTCCAATGTTTTTGCGTGAAAGCCTGCCTCTGCTATTACATTTTAAAAATTATTCTGTTTCTTATTGTGTACAAACCGACCCCATTTTTTGATATGTTTGGTAAGTCAAAGATCTGTGCAGACATCCCGCGCGTGTTGGCATAGAATTTTAATATCTTCTTTCGCTCGTTATATCTGTTAGCTTTTCAACTTTCAGATATTAGATCGCAAACTGTATTCTGATGCACTGCTCCTTTTGTGTCCTACTACTACTCTTAGAATTCTTCTTTCAGTTTTTTCCAGTTTTTCGAGCTTTCCCTTCGTAGTCAGTTTAAGCGTATATCTGGTCTGATCTGTGTTTCATGGTGTTCCAATTTCGTATTACGCGATACAAATTTATTTAGTTTAGATATTTCTTGTTACTTGAAAGGCCATCTTCATTTTATGTATTCTAATCTTTATTGCTGTTATTTCCTGCCTATTGTTTTATATCCATTCTCTTGAAGTTACTTTCGATATTGTCTCAGTTATTTTAAGTTTTTGAGGTCCGTAACACGAAGTTTGTCATGAATCGTGTTTTTCCAAGTGGAATTTGTAATCCTACTTTTAGCCGGCCGCGGTGGTCTAGCGGTTCTAGGCGCTCAGTCCGGAACCGCGGGACTGCTACGGTCGCAGGTTCGAATCCTGCCTCGGGCATGGATGTGTGTGATGTCCTTAGGTTAGTTAGGTTTAAGTAGTTCTAAGTTCTAGGGGACTGATGACCACAGATGTTAAGTCCCATAGCGCTCAGAGCCATTTGAACCATTTTTTTTAATCCTTCTTTTGCTCCTTGAAACTGTAGTTGTCGGATTTGTTCTAGTGCACTTTCAAGTGAGTCTGTAATAAATGCCACGCCATCTTCAAATGCTAAACTATCTACAGTAATCTTGTCTGTATTTCTTTCTAGTTGTACAGCCGTAACATTTACGGCCTTCGTCCAGTCTCTACCCACTTTCTGTAATGCGCAGTTAAAAAGTAAGAACTAGCTACTTGTCTCAACCCTGAGTTTATTTAAAAATTTTCTGGCAGTTCTTTATTGATATGTAGTATTTTCGTACCATCATTTGTAAAATTGAGGATTGCTAATACTGGCTGAAACCAGTTTTCGAAAATATGATAAGAATTGTGACCGAGACTGCATTCTTCAGACAGCATACACAGGTCATTGTGGTGCCTCCACAACAGCATAACGCCATCTTTCAGTATCAGAAATAAATAATTAATACTTAACTTATAACTATCCAAGGAAATGTGATTTGTATGGTCTATTTTGTCTTCTCAGATAATAGGCTGTACTTATGAATAAAAATAAATAATTTTCTAGGGAAGATGTGTCGAAGAGCAACAGTTAGCAAGTGTTGGCACGAGAAAATCCGCACGCTGCCTCTGTTCGTGGTCACCAAGAGCCCCGTCAATGTTTGGGCTGGTTTGGTCCATACATGTCTCCCATCACTGAACACAAACAGGCACTACATCCACTTAAAGGAAGCACTGGCAGCGTTGTTGGAACATATCCCATTCAACGAGCGACAACGCATGTGATACCAACATAGTGGTGCATCTGCGCACTTCGCTCAGATCATCGTTTAGATGAGACCTTTGGTAATGGAAATAGCGTTTGTCGACATTGGCCGGGAGGCCCCTTGCGGGGCAGGTCCGGCCGCCTTGGTGCATGTCTTATTACATTCGACGCCGCATTGGGCGACCTACGCGCCGGATGGGGATGAAATGATGATGAAGACAGCACAACACCCAGTACGTGAGCGGAGAAAATCGACGACGCAGCCAGGAATTGAACGCGGGTTCCTTAGGACGGCAGTCCGTCACGCTGACCATTCAGCTATCGGGGCGGACAGACCTGTATAGGTCGCTGTGGGCCGGTTGCGTAGCCTGCACGTTCCCCCGATTTAACGCCTCTCAACTTTTTTTTTCGTCTGGGGACACCTGAAATCTGTTATTGATGAAACCCTTATCGACACGGGTGAAGAGCTGATGGCGTGAATTATGGCGGCCTCAGATGCAATCCGCGCTTTGCCAGGGATGTATGAAAGGGTGCGAGAATCGGACAGGCGTCGTTGCACGGCGTGTATTCAGGCAGGTGTGCGTAATTTCGAGCGGTTTTTGCAGCAGTTCACAAATAGAAGCCTTGAAACCGCCACATCACCTCTCTTTTACCTTGATGTCACAAAGAAATTGAAAACGTTGCCCTGCAGACCTGCTACCGTGTCGACTCGGCTGACGGGCTGCATGCATACCTTCCAGGCGGCGCGCTACGTTGTTTCCTGGCACCTGGCTACACACATTGAAGTGGCGATCACAGAGACAGCGATATCGGTGGATTCCGGCCAGAGCAGCAATGAACCGTGATTTATTTTCAAAGAATATTCTTAAGAATTTATTTTATTGACTAGCGATCCATCAAGGACATTAACACATTTAATCACACTATGTAAGCATGAAAGTAGTTGCCAGGGAGTAACTGATGAAATCATAACCAAATTCCTTTTAACAAATGGGAATTTTATTCACTTTTATAGTGCCTGAAAGAATTATTTTTAAAAAGAAACAGATTTAAAATTATCAGAAAGCACCCTCTAAATATCAAAGTTACAATTTATTCAGAGGCAGAAAGAAACAAGTTTTGACTGTATGAGCTTTCGGACAGAGAACCTTACCACGCCCTTTTGACGCGGCCGTAGTTACGACCGCTCACAATAGCCTCTGAAAGACTACGCTGGTGCAAATCTGCAACACACCAGATAACTTTAAACTAAGAGTTTTAACAATTTACACAAGCACACAAACTATGCACCCCCACCCCCCCACCCCACCCCCCAAATCCCCGTAGGAGGGATGGAAATGGTACAAAACACTAACAATTAAAATATTAACCTTGCCACCGAAGGTGCAACTTGATTTTAACTTCTAAGAAAAGTCTTACGGTGAAAGGGTGGCAACTTTATATACTAAAATGATCATTTAAATAAAAGCCCATGAAATGCAATCTTATATAAAATTCTACAACGTTAGCCAAACAATAGTTAACATGCTCTACAGTACACAGATACCGCCTCTTAAGATCATAGGCAATAATATCAAAGTTTCCAAAGATCGAAACATATTTCAGGTACTAGGCCGTTACACCACAAGCAATAAATTCGTTAACACACCAAATCCGACAAACATGACAGAGGCAGCCATTAACGTAGGGCAAATTGATAGGGCGATTACCGAACAACCCGAACCGCAGGTTGCTCTAACCCGCCCCTACTCCACAATGGAAAAACGGACCACCTAATTCATAAATAACCACCTTCCCGCGGATGGGCAAACGGAGAAGAATGGTGGGACGACCCCAAAACAAAGTGGCTGGTGGCTGGTGACCTCATCAAGAAAACAAGTAGAATTTAACAAGTAAATGAAACAACATATCACCAATCACTTCTAATAAACTGCGATTTCTGGCGAAGACCTGGCGCAGCACCCCCCAAATCGCTCTCCCGAACCGTCCGCTGCCAGCCGTTCAACGGACGCAGGAAGGCGCTCCGATCTCCCGTCTCACGGCGTCGCAGTTCGCACCGGCCAGACTGACGTCGTGGGTTGACTCCTGTTGCTCTCGTGTCGGCCGCGAAGCCACTACCCCTCGCTATACGGCGCGGCCCAATGGACTCAAGTGGCGACCTCACATGCACCGACGCTCAAGACGGACAAGTCATCTTGTGTCTCAGTGCGCGATCCAATCGCCAATGACCATTGCCTGAGCAAACTCGAGCAGACTGGCGACCTAACGCACAGACTCAGATGCAGGAACTAGGCCCCGACTGGGCGACCACTCGCTGAGTTCTCTTACTGGCGGGGTGGAAAGACTCTCATTTTGCCGGCCTTAAAGGTTGATCCGAACGACAGACATAGTAGCACTCCGAACGACAGACAGACACTACCTGCCTAACAAATGCGGACGAGAGACTGACGCAGACTGACCGACTGGCGAGCCAATAGCGCTCCTTAAATGCACGTGAACAGGCCACCTTTCCCCTTTTCCACCAGAGGGAGACACCAAAGCTGCGACTGCCACAGCGCCGCCACCGCCAGAAACGGAAGGCGACTGCTTCACACTACGCGCTGCGGCGAGCTCTTCAAAACAGCAATTTTTACCACGGCTCAACCGACATTGGCTGAAAACGGCCGAACTTTTCACATCAGTACGCCACTACGTGCGCAATCACAATGTAGCCGATCTCATCGCCCGAACGTATAGATTTCATCGGTAAAACTCAAGTCTGGTTTTTATGGGCATCATCGCAGACACGACACGAAAAATGGACTGTGAGAAACCGGTAAGTTTAGTCAATGGAGGAGTTTGTGGCATCCTGAGGATGAAAAATATCATAATTAGGATATAGTTCGGAATTTATGGACTGAAATCGCAAGTTTATTGGAAACTAAAATGAGGTAAAATCTTTATAGCAAAGTTTACGTGTTGATTATAAACCTCGAAAAATAATCTGTTCAACTGACAACATATCTTTAAGTTACTGCAGTGAACCTTTCTGGATTGTGGTAGATGGACAATAGTGGTCTACAAATTATTATCATTGCTGCTGCTTACTGGGGTTCTTATAGCAGTAAGCTGGTGATTCTGTTGCATGAAGTTGTTTGCAAATGAGGTGTACATATGTATTTTCACTGCTGAGTGTCTTAGGCGCGCAGACTACATTGTTCCAAACTTCATGATTGTCCTTCATACATATGCTGCATGACAGTCATTGAAAGTTAATTGACACATGTCTGCACAACTATAATAAATTCAGCAATACAGATTTCGAGCACTTGTAGAGGTGTGTTTCGACCTCTATTAAAAAATCCGATACTCACATTAAAGATGCAGTTGTGGCCCAAGTAAAACTAGACGTGACACTTCGATATTTGACATCTGGTGGTCACATATTTCCAAACATTAGGCCTATACCGCGTTCTGAAAAGTACAGTTTCAAAGTTTTTTGTGTGATATGTTGGTTGCTATTTACCATGTCCTAAATACTAATTTAAAATCTAATATTTTCGCTATTGCACCCCAAATACTACTAAAATTGTAATTTACAAGTATTCTATACGAAATATCGCAGCTATGCTTCGTGCAGGTGCACTGAAGGACACTGTAATATAGCTCATTTTCTTTGTTAATAGCTACACTCAATCAGAAATACTACTGTCAGCAGAAATGTTGTTACTTCCTTTCTCAAATCCAATGGGCAAGTGCTTAAAGAGCATTGAAGTTTCCACTTCCAGAATCTGATTACACTGCCAGTACTGCATTGATTTTCGTGATTTTTTTTTTAAATCAATTGTGCTGCTGTGAAAGCATAAATCTACTTGGAATTAGTTAAATACACTACTGGCCCTTAAAATTGCTACACCACGACGATGACGTACTACAGACGCGAAATTTAATCGACAGGAAGAAGTTGTTGTGATATGCAAATGATTAGCTTTTCAGAGCATTCACACAAGGTTGGCGCCCGTGGCTGACGCGAGGGAAGCTTTCAACCGATTTCTCACACACAAACAGCAGTTGACCGGCGTTGCCTGCTGAAATGTTGTTGTGATGCCTCGTGTAAGAAGGAGAAATGCGTACCATCACGTTTCCGACCTTGGTAAGGTACGATTGTATCCTATCGCGATTGCAGTTTATCGTATCGCGACACTGCTGCTCGCGTTGGTCGAGATCCAATGACTGTTAGCAGAGTATGGAATCGGTGGGTTCAGGAGGGTAATAAGGAACGCCGTAGTGGATCCCAACGGTCTCGTATCACTAGGAGTCGAGATCACAGGCATCTTATCCGCATGACTGTAACGGATCGTGCAGCCACGTCTCGATCCCTAAGTCAACAGATGGGGACGTTTGCAAGACAACAACCATCTCCACGAACAGTTCGACGACGTTTGCAGTAGCATGGACTATAGCTCGGAGTCCATGGCTGCGGTTACCCTTGACGCTGCATCACAGACAGGAGCGCCTGCGATGGTGTACTCAACGACGAACCTGTGTGCACGAATGGCAAAACGTCTTTTCTTCGGATGAATAGAGGTTCTGTCTAAAGCATCGTGATGGTCGCATCCGTGTTTGGCGACATCGCGGTGAACGCACGTTGGAAGCGTGTATTCGTCATCGCGATACTGGCGTATCACCCGGCGTGATGGTATGGGGTGCCATTGGTTACACGTCTCGGTCACCTCTTGTTCGCATTGACGGCACTTTGAACAGTGGACGTTACATTTCAGATGTGTTGCGACCCGTGGCTCTACCTTTCATTCAATGCCTGCGAAACCCTACATTTCAGCAGGATAATGCACGACCGCATGTCGCAGGTCCTGTATGGGCCTTTCTGGATGCGGAAAATTTTCGACTGCTGCCCTGGCCAGCACATTCCCCAGATTTCTCAGCAGTAGAAAAAGTCTGGTCAATGGTGGGCGAGCAACTGGCTCGTCACATTACGCCAGTCAGTACTCTTGATGAACTGTGATATCGTGTTGAAGCCGCATGGGCAGCTGTACCTGTACACATCATCCAAGCTCTGTTTGACTCAATGTCCAGGCGTATCAAGGCTGTTATTACGGCCAGAGGTGGTTGTTCTGGGTACTGATTTCTCAGGATCTACGCACCCAAATTGCGTGAACATGTAATCTCATGTCAGTTCCAGTATAATATAATTGTCCAATCAATACCCGTTTATCATCTGCATCCCTTCTTAGTGTAGCATTTTTAATGGCCAGTAGTGTAATACTTGCTTACTCACACAGAAGTTTTATCCACGCATCAGTAACAGAAACATCTACTTTTACCCCGTAGATTAATCGTCATGTGCTCGGCTTATCATTGGCAAAAGATTTGTGCACCGAAGTCGCACATTCTGCCATTATAAAATAATAAACCATACTCTGAACAACGTTTTTTGGAGAGATCCTTAGTACGATATGTCATCGAAACTACGTACTTTCGTAATGCACACGTAGAGATACAAAAAAAATCAGTTACAGCATGTTAGATTCAAAAGTGTCGGCCCCTTCCGACGCTAATCGTGACGAGGGAAGGGAAGTGGCGTCACAAAGTTAAAGCGGTTTCAACTTTTGTGGCATAGCATTTTTCCCTTCATCTCATATATTCGTAAAACGTGTCTGGTAATTCCAGTAACTGGAGGCAGAATGTACAGTACTCGCCACGTTCTTTTCGAGACAGGTATAGCTCATTTACATGCATTTGGCATCTTTTGAATAGCAGCAGCCGCACTGCACCACTCATGTTCAAGCACAGGGGCGTCGTGGTAACCATCCCTCCACAAGAAATTAAAAGTAACCTTCTTCATACGTGGAATAGATTCTAGCCTAACCGCCTCGACGCCGCCTGATACTTGTGGTCGGATGCCCCGTGACCAAGCTGCCGGCCGATGTTTTCGGATTCATTCATTCGTTTATTTTAGAAACGCCCTTTAGAACGAATGGCAAAATGAATGGTCATAGGTTTGTCTGACCCATGGGAGTGCGTGGCGGAGACACTAAAAAAACTTAACTGGCTGAGCACTTCAGGATAGTAGCAAGTTATACCGTGGAAACCCACTTACAGTTTCAAGAAGCAGCTGTAGATAATTACACTACTGGCCATGAATACTGCTACACAAAGAAGAAATGCAGATGATAAACGGGTATTCGTTGGACAGATATATCATACTAGAACTGACATGTGATTACATTTTCACGCAATTTGGGTGCATAGATACTGAGAAATCAGTACCCAGAACAACCACCTATGGCCATAATAACGGCCTTGATACCCCTCGGCATTGAGTCAAACAGAGCTTGGATGGCGTGTACAGGTACAGCTGCCCATGCAGCTTCAACACGATACCACAGTTCATCAAGAGTAGTGACTGGCGTATTGTGACGAGCCAGTTGCTCGGCCACCATTGACCAGACGTTTTCAATTGGTGAGAGATCTGGAGAATGTGCTGGCCAAGGCATCAGTCGAACATTTTCTGTATCCAGAAAGGCCCGTGCAGGACCTGCGACATGCGGTCGTGCATTATCCTGCCGAAATGTAAGGTTTCGCAGGGATCGAATGAAGGGTAGAGCCAAGGGTCGTAACACATCTGAAATGTAACGTCCACTATTGAAAGTGCCGTCAATGCGAACAAGAGGTGACCGAGACGTGTAACCAATATCACGCCGGGTGATACGCCAGTATGGCGATGACGTGCGTTCACCGCGATGTCGCCAAACTCGGATGCGACCATCATGATCCTTTAAACAGAACCTGGATTCATCCGAAAAACTGACGTTTTGCCATTCGTGCACCCAGGTTCGTCGTTGAGTACACCATCGGAGGCGCTCCTGTCTGTGATCCAGCGCCAAGCGTACCCGCAGCCATGGCGTCGGAGCTGATAGTCCATGCTGCTGCGATCGTCGTCGTCATCTCGACTGCTAGCGATGCGAGGCCGTTGGGATCCAGCACGGCGTTCCGTATTACCGTCCTGAACCCACCGATTCTATATTCTGCTAACAGTCATTGGATCTCGACCAACGCGAGCAGCAATGTTGCGATACGATAAACCGCAATCGCCATAGGCTACAATCCGACCTTTATCAAAGTCGGAAACGTGATGGCACGCATTTCCCCTCCTTACACGAGGCATCACAACAACGTTTCACCAAGCAACGCCGGTCAACTGGTGTTTGTGTATGAGAAATCGGTTGGAAACTTTGCTCATTTAGCATGTTGTAGGTGTCGCCTCCGGCGCCAAGCTTGTGTGAATGCTCTGAGAAGCTAATCATTTGCATATCACAGCATCTTCTTCCTGTCGGTTAAATTTAGCGTCTGTAGCACGTCATCTTCGTGGTGTAGCAATTTTAATGGCCAGTAGTGTAGTACGGAGGTATTCTTCGGCAGCCGGCCGCTGTGGCCGAAAGGTCCTAGGCGCTTCAGTCCGGAACCACGCGGCTGCTACGGTCGCAGGTTCGAATCCTGCCTCGGGCATGGATGAGTGTGATGTCCTTAGGTTACTTAGGTTTAAATAGTTCTAATTCTAGGGGACCGATGATCTCAGATGTTAAGTCCCACAGTGCTTAGAGCCATTTGAACCATTTTTTATTCTTCGGCCTGCTACTTATCTTGACGACAAGGTCCGACTACACCACAGACAGAAGTGTTTAATCGTACACCCCTACCGCCCTCCGTAAGTGATTGGAACGGGGAGGAACTGTATTCCAAGTATCCTGTCCCATACACCTCAGTGGTTCGCAGGAAATGGGTGTAGGTGTTGATTTAAGAGATTTGCCAAAGCTTCTGCATAATTCAGCGAGAGTTTGTCGTCAGCGATGCCGGCCTAGAACCACATGCATATGCCTGGCGATTCTTCTGGGAAGCGTCGTGACATGCTTCCTTTTGCAGTCGCTTGGAAAACTTTGTTGCATAACCGATCTACGAAAAACAGCTGCAGAAGGCGAGCGAGTTTTTTCGCGTAATATGGACTGAGACGTACAGTTTTCTTGTCAGGAATAAATACCTTTCCTCTGTTGAGCAAGGTTATTAGTTCTCAGTGTGTCACTTCAATATTGGTGTGATGGCTGAAGTGAGGAACCTGCAAGATCCCCTCGTGAAGTAAATCTGTGTGTCTATCTCAGAAGAGGAACGAGTCTGTACGCGGTCACACAGGAGCTGCACACCTCATCCGCCTCTACGTCTACACAGATACTCCGCAAGCCACCGTACGGTGTGTGGCGGAAGGTACCCTGTAACACAACTAGCGGTTTCCTTTCCTATTCCACTCGCAGATAGAGCGAGGGAAAACGACTCTCTCTATATGCCTTCGGAATTACGTATAATGTTAGAAACTGAGAGCATGGCTGACGTAGAGCTAGGAAGGACTGTGTCCTAACGGCAACTTACTTGGCATCCAACAATAATTATTAGCAAAGGATTTGTACATTCGTTTCATATTCCAGTTAGTGTAGTGCATAGTGTAATAATTGTAAAGAGACTTTGACTCTTTCACTGCCCCTAGCATTTATTATGTTGGAAGTCAATACTAGTATTTAATAATCGACACGGGAATAGTAGCTGTTTTGCGCCTGAATGCCGAGTTATCGCCGGCCTCTACGGTTGATCTGCTACATACTCTCTCACGCATCAGTCGGTTCCGCGCACCTACAGAGACATAATGGAGCGACTGCACTCACTGGCTGCTTGCTATCCATAAAAAAAGCCTCCCTGTGCGTTGTAGTAGAGCTTTACATTATTGCTTATAATGCCAATTTATCCACTTTACTCGTACCGTTCAAATACGTGCGAAAAATGGCAAATAAATGGGATTTGAAAGAAAAGGATCATCACACACTGTGCTGCAATCTCCTGCAGCGAGACGATTTAGGAGTGCAAGAACTCATGACAGGAGTTGCGTCAGTTAGCTTTAGTGCCTTCAGCTGCGTCACCATCGACCTTCAACTTGGCCGCTGCAGGAAAAGTCATGGCGTGTTCGTAGAAAAAAAGAATGGCTGGTGTTCGCCACGGTCCAGAACCGGTTGCCACTACCTGTGTCCGTCCGGAAGCTACTCACTCATCTTCGATTGTATTTTTGTTACTTACTATATTTCGCTGTTGCCTAATGCTGCCTTTGAAACTGTCAACAACCGTTGTTTCTCCCATTTCCTTAATTTCGTACCCTCCTTCACTTAGCTTTGTATTGTATTGTATGTTAACCTTTCAGGGTTATTGTGCGGTTCAGCCCCCGGTGCCCTCCCCCCGCCCCCCTGGGAACATCTCACACCAGACGAGTGTAACCCCTGTGTTTGCTTGGTAGAGAAATGGTGGTTTGCGCAGCAATCGCCGACATGGTGTAGCTGAGGCGGAATGAGGGGAACCAGCCCGCATTCGCGGAGGCCGATGGAAAACCGCCTAAAAACCATCCACAGACTGGCCGGCTCACCGGGCCCCGACACAAGTCCGCCGGGCGGATTCGCGCCGGGGACCAGGTGCTTCTTTCCAATCCGGAAAGCGGTGCGTTAGATCGCATGGGCCAACTTAGCTTTAGTTCTTAACATTTGTCTTGTCACCGTTTGTGTCTGACAGGTGAAACAGATCCGCCTCTCGTTGCTATGGAATGTTCTCTAAATTCCAGATATCCTCCAACACTGCCTCTGAGTAGTTCACTAGGCGTTCCTCTGTGTATTACATTATGCTATGCGACTAGAGTTGCCAGCTAGTAAAGCCGAACTCGACGTTATGTTTAGCGGGACATTTTAGCCTAAACGCCGGACTACCTATTTTATATACTCAGATCAACAAAATTTTTGCATTAGCCAGGTATGCTATCGTGACTGTTCCTGTACCGATCGGAAAGTCACTGATCAGGCAGAACATGTTCACCACCAGCGTACAATCGATAAAAATGCGTCCAGGCGACACCAGCGTCGCCTGGTGAGGAATGAGTGCATGTAGTACCAGCAGTGATCTCTATACTACGTGGACGTTGAACTTCAGCTCTGTGATCGTGCCAGCCATAGATTCTCATATTTCGTTTGTTGCCAAAGTACAACATGCCTGCTAGAAACGTTACTACCCTACTGGCCATTAAAATTGCTACACCACGAAGATGACGTGCTACAGACGCGAAACTTAACCGACAGGAAGAAGATGCTGTGATATGCAAATGATTAGCTTTCTAGAGCATTCACACAAAGTTGGCGCCGGTGGCGACACCTACAACGTGCTGACATGAGGAAAGTTTCCAACAGATTTCTCATACACAAACAGCAGTTGATCGGCGTTGCCTGCTGAAACGTTGTTGCGATGCCTCATGTAAGAAAAATTCGTACCATCGCGTTTCCGACTTCGATAAAGGTCGGATTGTAGCCTATCGCGATTGCGGTTTATCGTGTCGCGACATTGCTGCTCGCGTTGGTCGAGATCCAATTAGCAGAATATGGAATCGGTGGGTTCAGGAGGGTAATACGGAACCCCGCGCTGGATCCCAACGGCCTCGTATCACTAGCAGTCGAGATGACAGGCATCTTATCCGCATGGCTGTAACGGATCGTGCAGCCACGCCTCGATCCCTGAGTCAACAGATGGGGACGTTTGCAAGATAACAACCATCTCCACGAACAGTTCGACGACGTTTGCAGCAGCATGGACTATCAATTCGGAGACCCTGGCTGCGGTTACCCTTGACGCTGCATCACGGACAGGAGCAGCTGCGATGGTGTATTCAACGACGAACCTGGGTGCACGAATGGCAAAACGTAATTTTTGGGATGAATACAGGTTTTGTTTACAGCATCATGATGGTTGCATCCGTGTTTGGCGACATCGCGGTGAACGCACATTGGAAGCGTGTATTCGTCATCGCCGTGCTGGCGTATCACCCGGCGTGATGGTATGGGGTGCCATTGGTTACACGTCTCGGTCACCTCTTGTTCGCATTTACGGCACTTTGAACAGTGGACGTTACATTTCAGATGTGTTACGACCCGTGGCTCTACTCCTACATTCGATCCGTGCGAAACCCTACATTTCAGCGGGATAATGCACGACCACATGTTGCAGGTCCTGTACGGGCCTTTCTGGATACAGAAAATGTTCGACTGCTGCCCTGGCCAGCACATTCTCCAGATCTCTCACCAATTGAAAACGACTGGTCAATGGTGACCGAGCAACTGGCTCGTCACAATACGCCAGTCACGACTCTTGATGAACTGTGGTATCGTGCTGAAGCTGCATGGGCAGCTGTACCTGTACACGCCATCCAAGTTCTGTTTGACTCAATGCCCAAGCGTATCAAGACCGTTATTACCGCGAGAGGTGGTTGTTCTGCGTACTGATTTCTCAGGATCTATGCACCCAAATTATGTGAAAATGTAATCACATGTCATTTCTAGTATATTTGTCCAATGAATGCCCGTTTATCATCTGCATTTCTTCTTGGTGTAGCAATTTTAATGGCCAGTAGTGTATAACAAGAAAAGAAAATACATTTCGATTCCGCTCCCCCATCAGCCTATTACATTACATGTTGACATGAAGTTCAAAACAATAAATCAGGTTGCAGTTCCTTGTCACGGATCTCTATACTACCTGGATGTTGAACTTCAGTTCTGTGATCGTGCCAGCCATAGATTCTCATATTTCGTTTCTTGCCAATGTACAACATGGTTGCTAGAAAAGTTACAATAACAAGAAAAGGAAATGCATTTCGATTCCGCTCCCACATCAGCCTATTACTTTACATGTTGACATGAAGTTCAAAACAAGAAATTAGGTTGCAGTTCTTTGTCACGTACAGACCGGTGAAAATTTGTGAGCCAAATTACAACATGGCGGATGACGCAAAGCAGATGGAACTGCATCCACGCCGCAGTGCAATACTCAGAGACCAGACTTCTACATCTAGATTGTATAGAGGTCACTGACAAGGGAACCTCCCCATCGCACCCCCCTCAGATTTAGTTATAAGTTGGCACAGTGGATAGGCCTTGAAAAACTGAACACAGATCAATCAAGAAAACAGGAAGAAGTCGTGTGGAACTATGAAAAAAATAAGCAAAATATACAAACTGATTAGTCCATGCACAACATAAGCAACATCAAGGATAGTGTGAGCTTAGGAGCGCCGTGGTCCCGTGGTTAGTGAGCAAATGCGGAACGAGAGGTCCTTGGTTCGAGTTCTCCCTCTAGTGAAAATTTTACTTTCTTTATTTTCGCAAAGTTACGATCTGTCCGTTCGTTCACTGACGTCTCTGTTCACTGTAATAAGTTTAGTGCCTGTGTTTTGTGACCGCACCGCAAAACCGTGCGATTAGTAGACGAAAGGACGTGCCTCTCCAATGGGAACCGAAAACATTTGATCGCAATGTCATAGGTCAACCGATTCCTCCACAGGAAAACACATCTGATATATTCTATACGACATGTGCGTCACATGACAGGAATATGTTGTCGACCCACCTAACTTGTACACTTGGCGAATGGGTAAAAAGATTCTTCTACCTTGCCCGATTTAGGTTTTCTTGTGGATGTGATAATCACTCCCAAAAAGTGATGAAAACATAAGAGTTTGTCACATGAACTGCAACAAATGAATGCAACAGTTTCACAGTCACACAGTTTGCCCCGTGCTCTGTAAAAACATATGTTCTTAAAGTTTTCAAATTTTTCCGTGTGTAGACCGTCAAATCCTGCATATGTCCAAGCAAATCTGAACATGTCCTGGAATTTTGGAGAGCGAAGTTGATTATGTGTGACTGCCTGAACTTTGATAATTGTCTGAAAATAAAAAAATTAAACTTTTCACTCGAGGGAAGGCCGGCGTAAGTGGCCGTGCGGTTAAAGGCGCTGCAGTCTGGAACTGCAAGACCACTACGGTCGCAGGTTCGAATCCTGCCTCGGGCATGGACGTTTGTGATGTCCTTAGGTTAGTTAGGTTTAACTAGTTCTAAGTTCTAGGGGACTAATGACCTCAGCAGTTGAGTCCCATAGTGCTCAGAGCCATTTGAACCATTTGAACTCGAGGGAAGACTTGAACCAAGGGCCTCTCGTTCCGCAGCTGCTCACGCTAACCACGGGACCACGGCGCTCCTGAGCTTACACTATCCTTGATGTTGAATATCTTGCACATGGACTACTGAGTTTGTATATTTTGCCTATTTTTTTCATTGTTCCGCACATCTTCTTTCTGTTTTCTCGATTGATCTGTGTTCAGTTTTTCAAGGCCTATCCACTGTGCCAACTTACAACTAAATCTGAGGGGGGTGCGATGGGGAGGTTCCCTTGTGAGTATCAGTCACCGTGGCGTCCGTGTGTAGAGTGAGTTTGACCGTGGGCAGATTGTGATGGCACGGACGCTCGGCGCGAGCATTTCGGAAACTGCGCGACTTGTCGGGTGTTCGAAGAATGCTGTGGTGAGTGTTTTCAACACCTGGCGACACCTAGGTAAAATGGAAATGTCGTGTGGCTAGGGCCTCCCGTCGGGTAGACCGTTCGCCTGGTGCAGGTCTTTCAATTTTACGCCACTTCGGCGACCTGCGCTTCGATGGGGATGAAATGATGATGATTAGGACAACACAACACCCAGTCCCTGAGCGGAGAAAATCTCCGACCCAGCCGGGAATCGAACCCGGGCCCTTAGGATTGACAGTCTGTCACGCTGACCACTTTTTTTTTTTACGACCGAGACTCGAACTCGGGACCTTTGCCTTTCGCTGGCAAGTGCTCTACCAACTTTTTTTTTTTTATCTCCTGCGTACATGGCAGACGCTATATCCATCTTTTTTTATTTTTTTTAGTATTATCAATTTTTTGCGGGCAAATGCTCTACCAACTTTCTTTTTTTTGTTTTTTTTGTTTGTTTTTTTTTCTTTTTTTTTTTTGTTTGTATCCAATGTCAGGCTTACCACCTTTGCTGACATACATGTTGTTGTACTATCGCATAAAGAGGGTCTACAAAGTCCATATGTTGACAAATAGTGGCTAATTAGAAAATTAATTAATTAAGGAAATGAATAAAACTGAAAATGCCCAAATGAAAGACATGAAGACATTGCGGATAGTACAAATACAAAAGAAACATTCTCCTGTAGCAATGAAATGAAATTCGTGTCGGGGGCGACACCTGCTCACGACCCGACGTTCGATAGAGCAAGAGAGCCATCTATCGACTCGTTCTCCAGACGTTGGTGTAAGACTGGGTCGTCTTCTCGAAATTAACTAAGGGTCCGTAAGTGTGATCGATGTCTATCTCGGCTTCTTCGTCTATGTCATCTCTCACCCGTCACACCCCATCTGGCCGGCGGGTCGGTAAATGTTAGTCGCAAGTAATTAGCGAAGTCTTGCCTATATTTCTTATGCTGTTGCAGCTTCGTGTGTCCATCTAGGAGAAAATGCCAAAAATCAATTTTGTCCTTTTCCGATTCGTTATACACGTAGCCCACCACCATTCCCCGCACCCATGTCACTGCATTGGTTTTTTGGACCGGGAAATAAGATTCTTGGGGGAAAAAAAGTGTGTCTGATGAAATTGTGTGAGGGGCGGAGCGTAACAGGAACGCCAATGTCTGTTGTGCCAAGTGCCACACTGGAGCCGTCCCACTACATGCTAAACGATGTTCATCAGTGTCCACTGTTGCGCAGCCTAAACATAGTGGAGTGTCTGCCAAATGAATCGCGTGCCGCCGTTGATTCGTTGCGAACTTCCTATTTATCACCACATACCATGTTGAGCGTACCGACGTTGGGAGGTAAACGTTCCGTATAACGCGCCATATCTGTCGCCAGTTCTTGTCTGGGTACTTCTTTTCCAGGGTATTCCTGGGGCACCGGCGCAGTAAGAGTTGGTATACGTCTCGCGTCGTCGGTAGTCGTGTTGTTGGGAAGGAATCTCTGACATAGCTAAGCTCCAAAAAAAAAAAAGACTTGAAATGTGATAGCTTCGGTGAAATATGGCCCACATCGACTGGGGGCAGCATTGAAGTGGGCGCTAGTACATCGGCCAACGCACCCGAGATATTGCGAAATTGACCGCGCCACTGTCGGAACATCGTACTGACGAATAACGCCCGTGCCTTTTCATATACGTTAACTAGACCAAATCCACCCTCTCCAGGTGGTAGCGTAAGCGTTGTGTATCGGATCTTAAACAGGTGTCCCACACTCACGTAGGTTCCGAAAGTTGCTTGTATCCGTGATGCCATTGTGCGCGTTAAAGGCAGGACATGCGCTACGTGAGTGAGTCTCGGTGCTAGGTATACGTTAACATAGGTCACCCTCTGAATCATATCCAACGCTCTTAATTTCTGTAACAGCACCATTGTCCGCATCAGCTTCAATATGCGTCGGTAGTTATCCGCTGCTGTCCGGTGCACATCCGTGTGGAACGTAATACCTAGGCATTTTATGGTCTTAACTAAGATGAGCGGGCCTTCCTCCCCCGGTTGTAATCCTCGACCGACATTCATGCAGCGTGATTTTTGTAGATTAAGCACGCTTCCTGCCGCCATCCCGTATCGCCGTATCCATGCCAACGCCGTACGTACTTCTTCGCCGGTCCGTGCCACCAGCATCACATCGTCAGCATAAGCGCGGCAATGAAAGGTCAGTTGTGGCAACGGCACTCCCTCCAACCGTCTTCGGAGACCATATAGACAGGGTTCCAAAGCCATTGCATACAAAAATATCGAAAGGGGGCAACCTTGACGAACTGACCTTGAAATAACAATGTAGTCAGTGCCCCGCCCATTCACCGAGACCTTTGATCGTACGCCGTGTAACAGTCGCATGATCACTAGGATGAAGGCCTGTGGGATTCCCAATCTGCCCATCACCGCATGCAAAAAGGTATGATCCACTCTGTCGAACGCATGATCGAAGTCAATAGCGACGAGTGCCCCACGCACTCGGCATGCCGCTGCTAATGCGATGATATCTCGGTAGTCACTGAGCGCCGAATGTACGTTGCTCTTACCGCCGAGGCAAGTTTGATCTACGAGGAGTCTATCAGAAAGTGAAGACCGCAGGCGAGCCCCAAGGATGCGCGCGAAAATCTTATAGTCGCAGTTCAAGAGAGTGAGTGGTCTATAATCTCCTGGATTTCTGCCACCGCGTGGTTTGGGTATTGGGATGATGATACCCTCCGTGAATTCGGCAGGTATCTCAGTCTGCGGTAACAGGAGTTCGTTGTACATCTGAATCCAGGTCCGTCCCATGAGGTATGCAAAGGCGCGGTAAAATTCAATTGGGAAGCCGTCCTGTCCTGGGGACTTGTTCGGAGCCCCCCTGGCAATTGCGTCTGTCAGCTCGTCCTCTGTTATCGCTGTGATGAAAGTCTCTGCATCCAGTGGTGGTCCTCTGTCTGGCATTTCCGAGATGACATCATGTAGTGTCTCGTGGTTCACATGTACAGGTCCATATAACTGGCGGAAATAGTCGGTAAACACATGCGCAATATCACGCTGGTGCACAACTTGCTGGCCAGTTTCAGAGATTAGTTCCCTGATCAATGTCCTGCGTCGTCGTTGGCGTTCACGTACCACGTGGTGCATGGAGGGGGTTTCGGCAGCAACTGTGGCCGCCAATCTCGCCCGGACCATTATACCTTCCATTCTTAGTCTCGTCAGCTGTAATAACTTGGCTTTTATCCTGCGCATGGCCGTGTGCCTTTCCGGCGATTGTTGTTGGGTCATCAGCTCCCTCAGGGCTGTAAAATAAAAATCAGCCGTTGTGCGGGTCCACTGCGATTTGTCCTGCCCGTATCGTATCAACGTTCGCCGTAACGTTGGTTTTGCGCATTTAACCCACCACTGGAGAACCGAGGTGTATGCTCGTTGGCGCCGAACGCAGGTCTCCCAGGCCGCCTCTATCGACCGGTGACATTCAGTGTCACGTAAAAGTGCACAATTCATTTTCCAGTGACCTTTACTCCGCCATATCTTCTGACGCGTTAGTGAAATCGTACAGACGTACGCCATATGATCCGTAAAAGCCGCTGGCCAGATTTCGGCATCCAGTATCGTCGTCCGTAGAGCTCGTGTCACGTACACTCTATCAAGTCTACTCGCCGAGTGTCCCGTGACAAACGTATAACCCGGTCTGTCACCATGCTGCAGTTCCCACGTATCCAGAAGCGCCATTTCGGTAATCAACGCACGCAGTTCCATGCATGGCACATAATGAGGTACTTGGTCCTTTTTGTCGACAACACAATTAAAATCGCCGCCCACTATATACACTCCTGGAAATTGAAATAAGAACACCGTGAATTCATTGTCCCAGGAAGGGGAAACTTTATTGACACATTCCTGGGGTCAGATACATCACATGATCACACTGACAGAACCAAAGGCACATAGACACAGGCAACAGAGCATGCACAATGTCGGCACTAGTACAGTGTATATCCACCTTTCGCAGCAATGCAGGCTGCTATTCTCCCATGGAGACGATTGTAGAGATGCTGGATGTAGTCCTGTGGAACGGCTTGCCATGCCATTTCCACCTGGCGCCTCAGTTGGACCAGCGTTCGTGCTGGACGTGCAGACCGCGTGAGACGACGCTTCATCCAGTCCCAAACATGCTCAATGGGGGACAGATCCGGAGATCTTGCTGGCCAGGGTAGTTGACTTACACCTTCTAGAGCACGTTGGGTGGCACGGGATACATGCGGACGTGCACTGTCCTGTTGGAACAGCAAGTTCCCTTGCCGGTCTAGGATGACGGTTTGGATGTACCGTGCACTATTCAGTGCCCCCTCGACGATCACCAGTGGTGTACGGCCAGTGTAGGAGATCGCTCCCCACACCATGATGCCGGGTGTTGGCCCTGTGTGCCTCGGTCGTATGCAGTCCTGATTGTGGCGCTCACCTGCACGGCGCCAAACACGCATACGACCATCATTGGCACCAAGGCAGAAGCGACTCTCATCGCTGAAGACGACACGTCTCCATTCGTCCCTCCATTCACGCCTGTCGCGACACCACTGGAGGCGGGCTGCACGATGTTGGGGCGTGAGCGGAAGACGGCCTAACGGTGTGCGGGACCGTAGCCCAGCTTCATGGAGACGGTTGCGAATGGTCCTCGCCGATATCCCAGGAGCAACTGTGTCCCTAATTTGCTGGGAAGTGGCGGTGCGGTCCCCTACGGCACCGCGTAGGATCCTACGGTCTTGGCGTGCATCCGTGCGTCGCTGCGGTCCGGTCCCAGGTCGACGGGCACGTGCACCTTCCGCCGACCACTGGCGACAACATCGATGTACTGTGGAGACCTCACGCCCCACGTGTTGAGCAATTCGGCGGTACGTCCACCCGGCCTCCCGCATGCCCACTATACGCCCTCGCTCAAAGTCCGTCAACTGCACATACGGTTCACGTCCACGCTGTCGCGGCATGCTACCAGTGTTAAAGACTGCGATGGAGCTCCGTATGCCACGGCAAACTGGCTGACACTGACGGCGGCGGTGCACAAATGCTACGCAGCTAGCGCCATTCGACGGCCAACACCGCGGTTCCTGGTGTGTCCGCTGTGCCGTGGTGTCATCATTGCTTGTACAGCCCTCTCGCAGTGTCCGGAGCAAGTATGGTGGGTCTGACACACCGGTGTCAATGTGTTCTTTTTTCCATTTCTAGGAGTGTAGTTATCAAAGCGTCCAGCGAACAACGGTGCTATCTCTTCGGTGTAAAAAGCCGCCCTTTCTCTTCGTTTTGTGGAGCCAGATGGTGCGTATAAATTGATGAAACGAACGCCGTCGACAGTGATCGCTATGCCGCGTGCCGAAGGGAGAGACCTGACGTCCTCCACTCCTATTCCTTCCCTGGTGAGAATCGCCACACCGCATCCACTTTCATCGTGCACTGAATAATGTGCCTCGTAACCGTAGAACTCTTGCGGCGATGTGAAACGCACTTCTTGTAGGAGTACAATATCCATGTCCGCAGCGCGTAACACATCTTTCAGCATTTGAATTTTAAGCCATTAATGTTTATCGTGGCAATGCGGTACGCTTGGCTTGTGTTCATCAGTTGTAGGGCGGTGTAATTAAGCGTCCATCTGCACTCCCGGCGCTCCTCAACACACTAAGTTGGTCAACATTTCCCGACCCCTCCCGGCCTCTGGGCAGGACTGTCCTCAATCGTCGCGTTCGTATTTTCATCCTGTTCCTGTTGGTCCATTTCTTGCGCCCAGTCCCCCAGCATATTTCCGGAACTGGTTGAAGGATGGGAGGTAACGTTGTCATCGCTCTGATGTTGGACAGTTGTCATCTCCACTTCCGCCTTCCGGTCACCAGAAGGAGAGTTCAAGTTTTCGTCGCTGTGTAGTTCCTGCATCGACATCTCGGTATCTGTTGAATCCACTGGTCTCAGGTCGATACTGTCGTTGTCGTCCACTGTCCCCTCGGGACTATGGCTATCGTCAGCAGAAGTCAGTCGACGCTTCTTTCTTCTCTTCGGCGAACGCTGTTTCCGTTGCCTTGCTTCCGCATCGGCTGTTGGGGTTGCGTATCCTCCGTCTTGGGCCTGGCCTATCACGCTATCGGTGGAAGCACTGGCAGCCACCACGGATGAGCCTGGAGCGGCCGTCAGCTGCATCTCTTGTGCGGTGTCCTGTGTCTGCTGTGGTGGAACCGGTGGTCGGAGTTCCAGTCCGTTGGTGTCCATGTTCTCTATAGGGGGCAGCTGCTGGTGCCCAACGGAAGTCTCCCTCACGTCGCCTCTCAGGGCTTCCACAAAGGTCAATGGTAAGACAGTCGTCGGTTGTGGCGCCTGAACGTCATCCCGTGGAGTCTGCACTAAACGTCGCTGGAGGCATTCCGAGCGGACGTGACCTTGTTTCCTGCACCCCGAGCAAGTGCGAGGTTGCCTATCATAGATTATAATCGCTCGACAACCTCCTATGTACAAATAAGAGGGGACGTGCTTGCGCAGTTCTATCCGTATTTGTCTCACCCCATTTAAAACGTGGTACGTGGTAAAACTCGTCCATTTTTCGGCCACATGGGATAGAACTGTACCGTATGGTCGAAAGGCGTCGGTAACAAGTTCAGACGGGACCTCAAACGGAAGTTCGAAGACTCGTATAGTGCGGATCCCCATTCCTGCGTGATCGACTGTAAAGGCACCAACATTCCCATCGGCATGACAGAAACGATACCCGTTCGGTGATCGTTGTAGAAGTCTTTCGCAAGCAGCCTCGTCAACAAGCTTGACATAGACGACGCTTGAAACGAGCGATAAATTGATTCCCACGATTTCCTGTGGATCGATTTTTACCTCTTCTCGTGTGCCTTTGGTCGTGTATAGTCGTTCGCAAAACTGAACTTCAAAGTCGTTTTTCTGTACGAGTGTGCCATCTCGTTCTAGACTCACAACACCGCACACGCGAAGCTGCTCCGGCGTAAACAAACAGGCGCGCGCACCACAGCGCGGCCGGCAGGCAACACGGTCCGCACTGTGTCACTGCCGAAGGCAGACTGCCGCCGACCCGTGCATGTGACGATGTTAACACCACGACATCGGCAACTACGACTGAAATAGGGACATGATAATCGTCGCTGGACGTTGGCGCAGTGGCAGAGCGTTGCATGGTCTGTAGAATCCCCTTAAATTCATCATCCCAGTGGGAGGGTGCGAATTCGTCGTCTTCCAGGGCAACAGGTCCTTGGTACCTGGCGGCGCCTCCATTATGCTCTGGGGAACATTCACATGGCCACAGTCCAGTTGAGATCGTGACCGAGGAGTATCGTACACTGCTTGCGGACTACGTACACCCCTTCATGATGATCATGTTCCCCGACGGCAGTGGCATGTTTCAACGAAATAAGGCACCATGTCAGAAGGTCAGGAGGGTGATCGAATGGTTCGAGGAACAGAGCGGCGAGTTCCAGTTGTGCTGGCCCCGCAGCTCGCCATATCTGGTATGTGATTGAACGTGGCGCAGATATCAACGCCCCCCTCACCGGAATTTATGGGAATTAGGTGATTTGCGTGTGCAGATGTCCCTCCAGCGACCTACCTAGTCTGATTGTCTCCATGCTATGACACGTCGTCGCTGCTATCCCTGCCAAAGATGGACATACCGGCTATTTGGTAGATGGTCATAATGTTCTGCAAATAATCCTGTTGGAAGAACACCCGCAACTGGGCATTATACCAGAGGTTGAAAATACCGCTTCAGTTGTGAATTTCTTTTATCATCACGACCGGTTTCGGGCTCTCATAAGCCCATCCTCAGGTGCCGCATCTCTGATGTAGTCCCCCGAGCGTCGCGGTGTACTAGGCGCTGCACACATTTTCAACTGTTCCCGTTGGTATTAACAACACCTATAAGCAGATAATGGTCTGGATTTCATTGTAATTTCATTCTTCGAGAGCTGCAAGATCACCAACGGAATCTGTTCTGTCGGACATACAGAATAGCATTGGTGGCGACATCTGCACGCCCTTATGGTAAACCTTCGTATTGATCTTAATATTTATTCCTCGCGCTTACGTTTTGTAGCTTGGATCGGGCCTTAAAGGTACCACACGGGGGTTCAGGTCGAAAAAAATCGATTTTCGGTTCTCATCATATTTAGATAGATTAAGGTTTTATTTAAGTACCCTGAAAAGGATTTTGCTGAAAAAAAAATTGTTTTGAGCGTTTAAACATTTCCCTACCACGTGTGTTTATGTGCCACGCCCATTTTTCTATCACCCACTTTTCTGCATATATTTTAGATCTCTATATCCCCTACATTGCACGTTAGAAATTTTTTTTTTTACTCCCCAGTGTGTTGGCTATCCTTGGAATGCAACGGTCGATATTCTTTTGTTTCTGCTGTTTGTAAACAACACGCTTCCAAACACATGGTTAGTTTTGTTCAAGTGTGATTGCGAGTAGTTGTTATAGAAAACTTGCAGGTATACTATGGGCAGGCAATTAGGAGAAATAAAGAAAATCTGAAGGTAATGAAGAGTGATGTTTGGGCCATATTCTCCCGTAAGTCCTCTACTGATGATAAGCCATGTCATGGATTGTGTCCATCAGGAGAAAATTCGTGGTGCAAATACATTAGGGCTCAGGCAACTGGAGAATCTTATTCTCACCAGCATTCTCTTCCTGCTCCTGTTATTACAGCAATTAAACCTATTTTCAGAGACTTGGCTCATCCTGACCTTCTAAGCAAATGTCTGCATGGGCAGACGCAGAACCCAAATGAATGTTTCAACAGCATAATTTGGAACCGCCTTCCTAAAACTGTCTTTGTAGGCATGCATAAATGAAACTACGAGTTCATGATGCTGGTATTACATTTAGTTTTGGTAATATTGGAAAGTGTTGGGTACTGAAAAAGCTGGGAATTAATCCTAGTGAAAATATGATCACTGGGCTGCAACATTGCGATAAAATGAGGACAGCCGATGCAGACAGGTCTGCATCTAACATGGCCAAGAAAGAAATACAAACATCCAGGAAGGTAAAAAAGAAGCTGGAAGACCTGCTAGAGGCCAAAGAAGGGCCATCATATGCAGCAGGACAGTTGTTTTAATTAATTGTAAGTAACAAATTTCAAAATTTTTTCTTTAAAGTGAATTTCCCGCAAACTAAATTTTTCAGTACATATGCCCCATTATATCAGAATCATAGATAAATGAATGAAATTTTCAGAGACTCTGCATAACATAAAAAGCCACCTCTGGTACTACATTCATTAATATTCCCCCAATAGGAAGTTCACAAAAAAATATTTTCTGCAGAAAAATCTTGTTAATAAATTTAAAAAGGTGTTTCTTAAAAACTATAAATTGGATAAAGTAGATTTTAGTACAGTTGACTCTATTAGCGTCATGTAAAAATGGTTCAAATGGCTCTGAGCACTATGGGTACTTAACATCTATGGTCATCAGTCCCCTAGAACTTAGAACTACTTAAACCTAACTAACCTAAGGACATCCCGCGTCCGGCCATCCTGATTTAGGTTTTCCGTGATTTCCCTAAATCGCTCCAGCCAAATGCCGGGATGGTTCCTTTCAAAGGGCACGGCCGACTTCCTTCCCCGTCCTTCCCTAATCCGATGAGACCGATGACCTCGCTGTCTGGTCTCCTTCCCCGAAACAACCAACCAACCAACCTAAGGACATCACACAACACCCAGTCATCACGAGGCAGAGAAAATCCCAGACCCCGCCGGGAATCGAACCTCGGCGCGGGAAGTGAGAACGCTTCCGCATGACCACGAGCTGCGGACTAGCGTCATGTAACATACAGTAAAAATATTAAGGTCCTGCATCAAATAGTTTTTTCAGAAATGGGTCAAATACTTGCTTAAATTAACATGGGTTAGATAGGCAGGGTGTGTCCCCTTAAGTCGCGTCGTTTACGACTGTACGTTCATTTACTGACAATGCGATGTCGGTCATGTTAAGCGCCGTCCCTAACATTGTTGCCGTGTTGTTGGTTTCTAATATATCATTACCTTTTTTATGTTTCATTATGCCACATGTCCGCCCTGATAGCTGAAACTGAGTTAATGGATCAACGACGAACTGAAACGGGTGTCTTGCGACGTCCGCCCCGAGCAGATACAACGAACGAAAACGAACAAAATGAGATTACAAAAAAAAAGGTCAGCGTGACGGATTGCCGTCCTAAGGGCCCGGCTTCGATTCTCGGCTGGTTCGGGGATTTTCTCCGCTCAGGAACTGGGTGTTGTGCTGTCTTTATCGTCGATTCATCCCCATCTGGTGCGCAGGTCCCCCAATGTGGCGTCGAATGTAATAAGGCCTGCAACAAGGCGGCCGGACCTGCCCCGTAAGGGGCCTCCCGGCCAATGACGCCAAACGCTCACTTCCTTTTTTACTTCAACACTAAAAAGCCTAACAAAGTCTGGACAGGCCGGACTTTTACATAGATGGCCGAACACGATAGTAAGAAGCAACCCTATCTGCGACTGTCATATGTCTATATGTCTGCCCAACTAATCATCACAGAATGTTTTACGGATGGCAACACAGGCCAAGGGCATTAAACTTCATAGCGAACTGTACCATCATAATGCTACGAAAGCACGTGCAGCTCAATACACATTAAAACAAGTGTTTAGTGTCGCAAGTACTTCCATTAAGAGGGGAGGAAACTACGCGTTTTCTGGGTTACACGGATTCTCCGTAAGCAAACTAAGTGACAGACGATAAGAGGAAAACAGGCAGACTGTCGCAACAGGGCAGTCGTTAGCATTGTAATCGGTTATCAGCTGCCCCACATACGTAGAGTGAAACCCAGCGGGCTGGCAATGCACACGAGCTAAAGCCACAACGAATGGGCCACCAGTTAAATCACGAACAAACACTTACGCTTAGCCCGGAAGAATTTAGAGCAACGCTATCTAGTTCGTAAAATTTGGGGTATAGAATCAGGAAAGAAAGGTAACCCTAAGGAATTGCAAAACTACACGTTCGTAGTTTAAGTTGTAATAAACTGGGCTGCGTATTGTCGAGCGAAATGACTGTTGATGTGATTTTTGTTGCTTATGTGCAGCAATTTACAAAGAGATAACATATGCAGTACTTGGTTGTCAACTGACAATACACGTTTCCCGGTTCTTAGCAATGGATGCATACTAATACCGTGTAGCGATAAGTAATTTCGATTTAGAGTAGTGGACTATGGCTTGGATACAGGGAGTCCCAAAACTTTAACAGCAGATTTATAATAACGACAAAAATACTGAAATGAGGTAAGGAACCAAAGATCTAAAATAAAAACGGAAAGAGTACGCACCTATATCTACGTCTCCATCTACATGGTTACTCTGCAGTTCACACTTAAGTGCCTGGCAGAGGGTTCATAGAACCATTTTCATACTACTTCTGTACCATTCCACTCTCGAATGGCTCGTGGGAAAAAGGAACACCTAGATCTTTCCGTTCGAGCTCTGATTTCTCTTATTTTATTATGATGATCATTTTTCCCTACGTAGGTGGGTGTCAATAAAATATTTTCGCATTCGGAAGAGAAAGTTGGTGATTGAAATTTCGTAAATAGATCTCGCTGCAAAGAAAACCTCCTTTGTTTCATTGATTGCCACCCCAACTCGCGTATCATGTCAGTAACACTCTCACCCCTATTGCACGATAACACGAAACGAGCTGCCATTCTTGCACTTTTTTCGATGTCCTCCGTCAATCCTACCTGGTAAGGATCCCACACCACGCAGCAATATTCCAACAGAGAACGGAAAAGTGTAATGTAGGTTGTCTCTTTAGTGGGTTTGTCGCATCTTCTAAGTGTTCTACCAACAAAGGACAGTCTTTGTTTCGCCTTCTCCACAATTTATCTATGTGGTCTTTCCAATTTAAGTTGCTCGTAATTGTAATTCCTAGGTATTTAGTCGAATTGACAGTCCTTAGATTTGTGCGATTTATCGTATACCCAAAATTTATCGGATTTCTTTTAGTACCAATAGTGCACCTTTCGTGGTATTTTGAGTAAAATAAAATGTATTAATTCAATAATTTTATAAAAAAACATTTTCATTCATCAGTGAGCAATATCGTGAAATGGTGATTAATTTTAAGAATTCGCTTTGGTATAAATAAAATAAAAATATCCTCATGACCTAGTAGGAAGTTAAGAGTGGGTACTATATTTGTTACGAATAAAGCGGAGCATTTCTCTTTCCCTGAACTACTCCACACTATACGCAATCCTCGGAATATGAGTTAACACACCCTGAACAAACATTATCGGGTCCTAATCCTCATCTTCATGTGTGCTATTTCAGGCCAGACTTGTAAAGGTTGTGGGAGAACATTTTCAAAACTTATCACATGTTGGTCATTCACTTCTCTCTTTCTCATTATTTTTACCGTAAGTTTTCGCCTTTTACTTCAGCACTGTATCATTTTCAATTTTGCATACAGTAGGTGTTGTTTTGGCATTGCTTTTTTTTACTGAGGAAGAGGTCGTACTCTGTGGTTTTTGTATCAGTCTCCTAGCCTTTTGAACCTTCCTTTCTTGACCGTAATTCGAGAAAACAGAAAAATTATGTGTATATCAACAACAGGTCCGGAGATATTCCAATTCTTTTTTCCCTGAAGGATAATATTGTTGTCGGTCTAAGAATTTGTCAGTTTCCGCTCTTTGGTCAGAAGAGTCAAATACATCTTTAGCTGACTTTTTGGTTGTTTGGCAGATTCAGTTGGAGCTTCATTCGGATGTTGTGTGGCCGTTACGTATTTTGCTCTCCTGGGTAGAGTTTTAGAGAATCGCCACTGTGTGCTAACACCATACAAAGAGCTATTTCTTGCGCTTTCTTACAAATTAACTGTGAGTTACAGTTTTCTTAGGTATTAAGTTCAAAACCTTAAACAAAAACAACATAAAAACATTTTAACTAGCGAATTACAAATAAAGCAAAGTAGGCCCGTGGCAATACGGTTTCTCTAACTTCTGTAGTAACTGACAAGAAAATCGTATCAAACATAATCAGCAGTGTCACCAACTGTATGAAATTATGGTATTCATAGCTGCCTGGGCAATCTTATCATTCCGTACTCCGTATCAAGCGGTACGATGTACTGAATGGGCACTGGCGTGTGATCCACGTGTTAATTCCTTGTTATAAAAACACATTAAGCAGTGTACCGCCTGGCGAAACGACCCTGGTAGTCCTCTCTTGAAATCAAGTTGGTTTATTACGCTAACAGTCGTGCTTTGATCAGCCTTTCATACAGTATTATCTTCACTAGCAATGTTGTTGTGGTTGACACTGTTCACTGATACCACGTGATATGTAAGCATTATTTGAGGATGGTTGCTTACTAACCGAAACCGTTTATCCTCCAATTGTATTTACATCATACTGAGCTCAAGATCTTTAAAATCCAATATATAAAAATGAATATTCGTTTGTTCGTCTTCTTTCTGTTCCTGTACCATTCATCCGATTACGATGAAACTTTGGTGCGTTATGCTCATGCACGCGAGGGGGTTTGTGGGGCTAAGAACCAATTACCACCCATAGGGATGGGGGTGAAAACGGGGGCGACAAAGAAGCGTAAGTCAGGAGCGTCTGCACCGATTTCAATCAAACCTTGTATATACATGACCCATTATTTGTATAATTCTTTCTATTAAAAATGTTGTCGGTGTAACGTACGCCAGCCACTGTTTACGGAGTGTGTGTGTTCGTTTTGGGCAGGGGGGGGGGGGGGGAGGGAGGAGAAGTCACACTTGAAAATATTTGGTATTAGTGTGAAATCTACACTTTTCGGACTAGCCAGACACTGGTGACAGTCACAATGACTTTTTTCTTCTGGTAAACCTTTCGGGATGTAAGGTCGTGGTCCATGAAACTCTTCAGCTCCGGAAGGTTTACCAGAAGATATGTCATCCGGTCGTGAAAGCCTTCATACTATGACAATGACTTTTCTTTTCTATTGTTGGAAACGGGGGGGGGGGGCGGGTGTGCAAAGACAGTCACATCTGCATATCTCGATGACGTCTGAAGGAAGTTATGTCAAAACTGGGACACGTATCACTTGCTGTCTGGAAAAATATAATGGTTCAAATGGCTCTGAGCACTATGGGACTTAACATCTAAGGTCATCAGTCCCCTAGAACTACTTAAACCTAACTAACCTAAGGACTTCACACACATCCATGCCCGAGGCAGGATTCGAACCTGCGACCGTAGCAGTCGCGCGGTTCCGGACTGAAGCGCCTAGAACCGCTCGGCCACCGCGGCCGGCTGGAAAAATATAGGGTGAGGCTAAGACACCCCTAGCACCGCCGTGGATGAATGTTTGGGGCGAAGCGCCAAAAAAACAAACGGTGTAGGCATGCGTATTCAAATAGAGAGATATCAAAACAGGCAGAATACGCTGCTGCGGTCGGCAACGCCTACATAAACCAACAAGTGTTTGGCGCAGTTGCTAAACCGGTTACTGCTGCTATAATGGGAGGTTATCAAGATTTACGTGAGTTTCAACGTGGCGTTATAGTCAGTGCACGAGCGATGGAACACAGCACCTCCGGTGTAGCGATGATGGAATTTTCCCGTACGACCATTTCACGAGCGTACCGTGAATATCAGGAATCCGCTAAAATATCAAATCTCCGACATCGCTGTGGCCGGAAAAAGATCCTGCGAGAACTGGACCAACAACGACTTAAAAGAATCGTTCAACGTGGCGGATGTCCAACCCTTCCGCAAATCGCTGCAGATCTCAGTGTTGGGCCATGAACAAGTGTCAGCGTGCTAACTATTCGACGAAACATCATTGACATAGGGCTTTCGGAGCCGAAGGTCCACCCGTGTACCCTTGATGGCTGCACGACACAAGCTTTACACATCGCCTGGGCCCGTCAACACCGACATTGGACTCTTCGTGACTGGAAACATGTTGCCTAGTCGGACGAGTCTCGTTTCAAATTGTATCGAGCGGATGGACGAGTACGGGTGTGGAGAAAACCTCATGAATCGATGGACTCTGCATGTCAGCAGGGGACTGTTGAAGCTGGTGGAAGCTCTGTAATGGTGTGGGGCGTGTGCAGTTAGTGACATGGGGACCTTCATACGTCTAGATACGACTCCGACAAGTGACACATACGTAAGCATCCTGTCTGATCACCTGCATCCATTTGTGTCCATTGTGCATTCCGATGGACTTGGGCAATTCCAGAAGGACAGTGCGACACCCTACACGTCCAGAATTGCTACAGAGTGGCTCCAAGGACAGTCTTCTTAAACATTTCCGCTGGTCACCAAACTCCCCAGTCGTGAACATTATCGAGCATACCTGGGATGCCTTGCAACGTGCAGTTCAGAAGAGATCTCCACCCCGTCGTACTCTCATGGATTTATGGACAGCTCTGCAGTATTCATGGTGTTAGTTCCCTCCAGCACTACTTCACACATTAGTCGAGTCCATGCCACGTCGTATTGCGGCACTTCAGCGTGCTCTCGGGGGCCCTACACGATGTTGGGCAGGTACACTAGTTTCTTTGGCTCTCCAGTATATGTAACTAACTATGACACTTTCCAGCTATAACACGGAACAAAAAACACAATAAGAACAGCAATAATGAGAATTTCTTCTGAAGCGATGGATAATGACTGTATTAGCACAACCATGATGAAGAACATGGCCTATAACTGAATACCTGTCTTACAAATATATTTAATTTTTCTCTCGTGAATAGCATGATAAAGAAGCATAGTCCGATCTATTCGTAGGATCGAAGACCCACAATCGCCTTGTGACTGTCCACGAATCAGCATTTTATATACTGTTTTCAAAGCTCTGGAATATATAGTTTACTGCGAAATTAATGGGAATTCAGTTTGTTTGACAAATAGCAATTCGTCTTTCGTAAATACCATGGCACACACACTGCACCAATCTAGGTAACGGATCACCTGAAATACGCCATATCAATCGTGAGGCCACAATATTGAATCTATCAGATTTCAGAAAAGGTTTTGATGCTGTCAATTTTGAGATACTGCTCAGAAAAATGAGCCAGCTAAATTTTCCATATAGTGCTCTGCAGTGGTTTGAAAGCTGCTTGAGAAGCAGACAGCGAAGTGTTGTCTCTGGGAATGAAATATTGTCCCTATGCCGACGAGCTCCATCTCTACCCAAGCGCCAAACTTGAAGATATAAGTACTGCTGTTGCGCAGATGAATGATGATCTGTCTTCGCTAGTAACATGGGCGAGGAATCTGGGACTTAAACGAAAAACTCGGCTCTGCACCAAAGAACCACAGTCGGTTCTATCGGCGATGCTGCAGATGGTGAGCTCCGCCTTAATCTCGGAAGCAAGCAGTCTTTAACATTTCCGATAGCCGCCCACAATCAGACAGAATCTGCTCCGATCCAAAATGACACACGTCATTGGACCGACACGACCCACCACCTGCAGTTGGCTGCACCCTGTACTCTTCATGGCATCTGGAAGCACCCTTTCCACATCCGGAATGACTTCCCTCAGAATGCACACAGAGTGCACACTGGCTTCCTTCCCCTCCTTGGCAGCTATGTTCGTAAGGGGCCCCATTACGCGCCTAACGTTGGAGTTCCCCACTACCAGCAGACCCATCCTCTGAATGCCCAGACCTTGCGGGCTGAGAAGCTTCCTCTGGAACAGGGTGGACGATTGTATACGGCTCAGAGACATCGTCCGCCACAGATAACGCCCGAAACCTGTTCATCAAACGAACTGGGGAGTCCCTACAATCGGCCCCTCGGAAAGCTTTTTGCTACCTGCCAGACTTTGAAATGATCCCCCACTCGACCACAGGTGAGGGGTCAACCTCAGTGCAGGCAGTACCCTGGGCGGTCACAGCAGTGGACCGATTGGAGGACATGTGGGACGTGCTCGACGTCCCTCGAATCCCCACGTCCGATCCCCCACAGTGACGCCCCTTGGCAGCAGCCTCAAGCTGTGTGACAGAAGCCAAAGCAGCCTGGAGCCGTGAGTGAAGGGTCGCAAACTCAGCTCCCATCTGTACACAACAATCACAGTTCCTAACCATTACTGCAGTCGCTCCTATTTGAAGCTCGTAAAAATATGTAACAAGCGAACGGAGTACTCGCCGTATTAGTAGCAGGAACTAGCCGTGCGTTCTCGCTGACGGTCTAACCGACTACCACAGACAACATTCAATGTCGTCTCTAGAGACGCACAGTGCAAAACGACGGAGAATAGGACAATCGCCGGCGACAATTCTCTTTCTGGAAACGACAGTTTCTGACAAAATTACAAAGTTACTCAGATTTCGTATGAAACTGTAGCGTGAAATATACACTCTAAGACAGAAAAAATAAAGCACCACGAAGGAATTATCCGAATGGGTTGGTATTGCACCGCTGTTCACTGCGTCTCCAGACTCGTCTTCGGCCTCGAATCTCACTGACTGGAATAGAACTGTCTTCAGCGATGTTTCGAATTGAGCCCGAATGATCAGCGAAGACGTATCTTGAGACGCCCTGGACAACAGTGGAATACCGACCTGACCCTCCATCTGGCCCGACAACCAGGAGTGATGGTCATTTGATAGCAGGACCCCTTTGGTTGTCATCTGCATCGCCCTTGTAACAAGCCAGAATGTCGAAGATGCTCTACGTCCGTTTTGTTGCCCTTCATGGCAAGCCGGGCCTTACGTTTCAGCAAGATAATGCCCAGCCGCATGCTTGTCTTCGTGCTTGCCACACCCTACCTTGGCCAGCGAGGTCGCCGGATCTCTCCCCAATCGAGAACGTTTGGAGCACCAAGTGCGGCGCCCTCCAACCGTCTCGAGATTCATCTAACCTGCCAATTGGACAGAATTTGACACGATATACCTCAGAAGGACATTCGAGAACTCTGTCAATCAATGTCGAGCCAAACAACTGCTTGCATAAAAGGCCAGAGGCTGACCAACGCGTTATTGACTTGAAGCTCATCCAGTTTTTCTGAAATTTTGATCATTGGTTTGTCTGTACATGTACATCACATCTACCGATTTCCATCCCATTCGCTTAATTCTTTTGTTGTAAGTAGTTTGTTTTGCTTAGTGCTTGTAAAAACTTATCTCTTTAACTTCTGGTTTTGTATTCAAGTCTCATGGCTATTCCTCAGTGACATGCAAAAAATTTGTTTTTTTACAAAAAACGTACTAAAAATGGCGTTTGGATGAAGACTGCTGTGACGGAGGACTGTATCTCGGAGTGCATTTCACGTGATGAAACATGAAGCCCGTTGTTACCAGCAATTGACTTTCTGGTTGCTAACTAGTTCTATACCTGCGAGACACAGAACTCGTATTTTCCGCACAGCACCTCGTAACCCCCTTAGCTCCCCCCCCCCCCCTCCCCCACCTCCCGTCCACATTATGATCGTGTCCTTTCCTGTCCTCTCGAGCAACTGGTTGTTTTTTAATATTTTTCAATTTATTCTTAGCCTCTTCTTCAGTGCCTGATAATTACCTTACCAGTGACCTCCAATGGAATCCGCTTGGCGTTGGAACATCCTTGTTGTGTAAGACCCCTGTTGTCGAGATTCAGGCGCGTAACATCGTGCTCAGTTATATGCATGCACGATTAAAATAATAAAAGAACAATATACATCTACCTTTATTTTTGTCTGTCTTCAGTATAATGTATTGACCAGAATGGGAAAACATCCTAACTCCATTGAACAAAATATTTGAGGGGAGACAAAAACGTTATAACTGGAGATGGTTTTGCTGTATCAACGTAATTTTTACGAAACTTCCTGGCAGATTAAAACTGTGTGCCGGACCGAGACTCGAACTTCGGACCTTTGCCTTTCGCCGGCAAGTGCTCTACCAACAGAGCTACCTAAGCACGACTCACGCCACGTCCTCACAGCTTTACTTCTGCCAGTATTTCGTCTCCATTCTGGAAACGTAATTTTTGGTTGTGACTTAAGAATTGCTCTCTTTTATATTCCCTGCATTCAGACACTTCCAGTGCATGCTTTAAGAAAAAATGGCGGAGTGCTGGAAGTGATCTGCTGAGAAGGATCTTTCATCAAGGAATATATTACGAAGTCTGTTCCTCCCATTGTTTCTGCAACTGCAACTTTTACCGGGTATTTGTGTGTGTATTTAAATATTTTATACTTTGAAACAGATGATTTCTCACTGGCACTATGTAATACTGAGTTAAATGTCGTTTGTATTCCTGGAAATCACCACCTGTCATCCGTACCACGTTGGAAAGTTGCCTTATTCTTGACAATATCTTCCCACTCTCTCGGAGCGTCTACCTTTTCTTTCTTTCTTTTAATTTTTTTCTATTTTTTGCAAAGTGGAGATCACATTTAAGAAAGCTGTGGCCTTTCGTGGGAAAGTAATGAGTGATGTACTTCAATCTTCCGGAACAACTAAAGTTGTTACATTATGAGCCATTGCCATATTTTTGTTCTGGCCAGTGGAGCCATCGGAGTACAACCTGTGGTGCGTCAACCTGTGGTGATAATGTACGTTTAATACAGCTGTTTAGACATGAAATAACTTTATTAGCATCCTTGTGACCCTGTGTTTCGTCCCGCAAAAACATTGTACTTCTTGTTGTTTTTCCACTGTGAATAGAAAAGTTAAATTCCCAAGCTGACGCAGGTACAACATTTCGTTACGGGGAGTAAAAGGCTTGGCAGTTACTGTTGGAAGTCAAAATAAAGAATATCCACATTATTCTTTTCCCTCGCAAGATTTGTGAAATTTTTCTTGCTGTCGTAGAAGACAGAAGCTTTTTGTTTGTGAATTGCTAATTTTAGTGTCATTTGTCTCTTTAATCCATCATTTGCGTAAAATTTCCACTTGTTCTGTAACTCGGCACATGAATTACGTACGTCTTTAGCAGGACAATCAAACTCATAATTAAAATTTTCTGTGCAGTATTTATGAAACCACCGGTATTTCAATTCTTCAATTTACTTTTCCGGGTGAAGTACCACTTTTGATTTTTTAAGTAATTTTCCGGCTCATGTTTCTCCAGATACAGAGCGCAGATTTTCATAATACTCAGATCTGACGACAAATATCACTTTTATTCCTCCCATAGTGTCTCACTTTGTAAGGAAAAGATAGTATGTGTTCATCCACCTGTTACATTTTGACAAAGGACAAAAATTACTACATGCGGACCCGCACTGACGATGTGATGAAATCATGAAAATTAATGAAACTTCGTGGCAGTTTAAAACTGTGTGCTGGACCGAGACTCGAACTAGGGACCCTTGCCTTTCGCGGGCAAGTTGGTAGAGCACTTGCCCGCGAAAGGCAAAGGTCCCGGTTTCGAGTCTCGGTCCGGCAGACAGTTTTAATCTGCCAGGAAGTTTCATATCAGCGCACACTTCATTGCAGAGTGAAAATCTCATTCTATGAAAATTAATAATCCGAAGAAAAAAGACATTTTATGGGGTCTGTTAGTGTATACACCTCTTTCATCAGTAGGGGATTCCCTCATTGCAATCAGAGTTTCCAGGCGTTTCACTCTCCTTTCTCCTATGCCTTTCTGCATACAAGATGACTAGTTGTTGCCATGATTACCTAAAACAATACATACTTTTATATGCGTAATAATGATTTATTTTAGGGGAAAAAAATCTGGCTAAGAATACGAGAAAGAGAGACATAAGAGAGAGGGAGCACAGAGAGATGCAAAAGGGGGGAGAAAGATAAATTATAATAGTATCTTACGTAAGAGTTCAGAAATTCAGAAACAGAGAACCATGTATGACCATGGGCGTAAATATAAAAAAAGCACTAACGTTTTACTTACCTTATATTTCATTGGAAAGGTTTTCTGGGAACGTTCGTCTGTGCGGGGTCTTCGAGGAGAAACAACTGTAAGAGACATCAGCCCACAGAGATGTACATCTTGCTTTTTTGCACAGCTAAATCATTAAATTTACGTAAACCTGCTGGCTTTTCTTCTACAGTGAACAAATCACATCATTTCCTTCTGCGCTTGCAGTTAGGGCCTGTTTGACCTGGATGTATTTCTCCTGTATGTGTGGTATATTCTTCTCCCACATCGAGTTTCTGTTTCGCCACATTTTTTCCACTTGTCAGGCATTTTTCGTTTTTTACCAGAAACTTCTGAATCGCCATCACTTGAAACCACGTTCATATTAGAATAGAAAAAAATGTCAACTTTCACAAATGATGCATTCACTACCAGGCTTCATAGAAACTGGGTGGATAGTAAAGTATATAAAATATCAGCAATGCCGTATGTAGTAATCCGGTCCATTACTGAACAAAATTATTTTTTATTGGTAGTTGCAGCTGCCATGGGCCACTGAAAACTGAATGTGGCTTCCAGCGTTTTACTGAATGGAAAAACTAGCCAAATTCATGGACTTGGGATGTTATTTCATTCATTTGAAAATACGTTGTGCCATTTTAAGGGGGAGGAGCTGGACTTGGAAAGTTCTTCTGAAGAAAGAGAGTAGACGACCTCTAGAGAAAATGAAACTGGAAGGAAGTCGAAAATGGCAGAGAATGGCTGGCTAAAACAGAAATGCAAATTAGTAGAAGTAGGCATCACGACGGCAAAGGATAACGTGTATATGAAAGTTACAGAAAAGGGAACAAGCTGTATGAATATCAAGAGCACACATGTAAAAACCAGTGTTCAGGAAAGAAGTGAAAGCTGAAGTGTGGAATCTTATAAGAATATATGAGACAATGTAAGGGAAGGAAATATTATGGTAGCAGAAGAGCAAATGAGTGAAGATTGCATTTGGCAGAGTACTGAAGGACCTAAGTCACAATAATACCCCTAGAGCAGACAACATTCCAACAGAATTATTGAAATCGTTTGGAACCAGCCGTGATGAAACTATTCCACAGACGAAATACCCTCAGCCTTCAACACGAATGTAATAATTCCTATTTCAAAGACGGCAGGAACTGACAGGTGTAAATATTACTAGCACGAATTCTTTACAGAAGAATGGGAAAAGTGGTAGAAGCCGATATAGTGAAAGATCAGTTTGGGTTTGAGAACTGTAGAAACACGCGAGGTAATGCTGACCCTACGATTTTTCTTAAAAGATAGGCTAAGGAAAGGCAAACCTAAATGTATAGCATTTGTAGATGTAGCGAAAGCCTGGGACAGTGGTGACTAGAATACTCCAAATTGTGAAGGTGGCAGGTGTAAAATATAGGGACAGAAAGGCTATTTACAACTTGTACAAAAACCAGGCGTTAGTTAAGAGTTGAGGGGCATGAAAGGCAAGCGGTGGTTGGGAATGGAATGTGACAGGGTTGTAGCCTATCCCCGATGTTATTCAATCTGTACATTGAGCCAACAATAAGGGAAAGTAAATAGGCTTCTGCCAAATTAAGTTGATGCAAGAGAAATAGAAACTTTAAGGTTTGCAGTTGACGTTTTATTTCTGTTAGAGACAGCAAAGGGCTTGTAACAGCAGTTGAAAGAAATAGATAGTGCCTTGAAAAGAGGTTATCAGATGCATAGCGATAATAGGAAAGCAAACCGTGGTTGAGTATGTGCAGCGAAATCGTCTGATGTTGAAGTCATGAGATTAGGAGACGAAACATTAGAAGTAGTAGATGAGTTTTGTTATGTGGGCGAGTGATAGCAAAAGAATACACCATACCGGGTGGTCCATTGATAGTGACCGGGCCAAATATCTCACGAAATAAGCGTCAAACGAAAAAACTACAAAGTACGAAACTTGTCTAGCTTCAGGGGGGAAACCAGATGGCGCTGTGGTTGGCCCGCTAGATGGCGCTGCCATTTGTCAAACGGATATCAACTGTGTTTTTGAAAATAGTAACCCCCATTTTTTATTACATATTCGTGTAGTTCGTAAAGAAATATGAATGTTATAGTTGGACCACTTTCTTTCGCTTTGTGATAGATGCCGCTGTAATAGTCACAAACATATGGCTCACAATTTTAGACGAACAGTTGGTAACAGGTAGGTTTTTTAACTTAAATTACAGGACGTAGGTACGTTTGAACATATTATTTCGGCTGTTCCAATGTGATACATGTACCTTTGTGAACTTATCATTTCTGAGAACGCATGCTGCTACAGCATGATTACCTGTAAGTACCACATTAATGCAGTAAATGCTCAAAATTATGTCCGTCAACCTCAATGCATTTGGCAATACGTGTAACGACATTCCTCTCAACAGCGAGTAGTTCGCCTTCCGTAATGTTCGCACATACATTGACAATGCGCTGACGCATGTTGTCAGGCGTTTTCGGTGGATCACGATGGCAAATATCCTTCAACTTTGTCCACAGAAAGAAATCCAGGGACGTCAGATCCGGTGAACGTGCGGGCCATGGTACGGTGCTTCGACGACCAATCCACCTGTCATGAAATACGAGGTGTGGCTAGAAAAAAACCGGACTAGTACTGGTGAAACAATAAAACGAATGCAATAAGGCTGAAAGTCGCGTGGCCTGTCACGTGACTCTCGCTCCGCCTACTGCTCGAGTTTCATCTGCCTCCTGCACTCAGTCTGCCCGTGGCGTCTGTTTTAAGTAGTTGACGTTTTGTCTGTGCGTCGGAAAATGTTGAGTGTACAGAAAGAACAGCGTGTTAACATCAAATTTTGTTTCAAACTAGGAAAATCTGCAAGTGAAACGTTTATAATGTTACAACAAGTGTACGGCGATGATTGTTTATCGCGAACACAAGTGTTTGAGTGGTTTAAACGATTTAAAGATGGCCGCGAAGACACCAGTGATGACACTCGCACTGGCAGACCATTGTCAGCAAAAACTGATGCAAACATTGAAAAAACCGGTAAACTTGTTCGACAAGATCGCCGTTTAACAATCAGAGCAGTGTCTGAGTTAACAGGAGTTGACAAGGAAAGTGTTAGGCAGATTCCTCATGAAAGTTTCAACATGAACAAAGTGTGTTCAAAAATGGTTCCAAAGTGTCTCACAATTGAACAGAAGGAACGCCGAAGAATGATTTGTTCTGACATCCTAGAAAACATTGAAAGTGATCCCACCTTCTTACAAAATGTTATTACTTGCGATGAATCGTGGTTTTTTACTTACGATCCCGAAACTAAACGCCAATCGATGCATTGGAAAACTCCTGGTTCTCCACGACAAAAAAAAGCACGAATGTCAAAATCGAAATTCAAGGCAATGATGATTGTTTTTTTTGACATCAAAGGGATTGTGCACATTGATTGGGTACCAGAGGGACAAACAGTGAATCAGCATTACTACATTAGCGTCCTGGCTACCCTACGTGAGCGAGTACGGAGAAAACGGAACGATTTGTGGAGAAAAAAGTCATGGATCCTTCACCAAGACAATGCCCCAGCTCACAGTGCGTTGTCAGTGAAGACGTTTTTGGCAAAACACAACATTCCCATCTTAGATCATCCACCCTACTCACCTGATTTGGCCCCCTGTGACTTTTTTCTTTTCCCTAAAGTCAAGTCAGCTTTGAAAGAAACTAAATTTGAAACTGTTGAAGCAGTAAAAGAAAAAGCGACGGAAGTAATGTATGGACTTACCGAAAATGATCTGCAGCATTGCTGTGAACAGTGGAAAATTCGTATGGAGCGGTGTAGAGACCGAGGAGGAGAGTACATTGAAGGAGATAACATGAAATTGTAAATAATTGTAAATAAATGTTTTTTCCAGCATCAGTCCGGTTTTTTTCTAGCCGCACCTCGTATGCCATTCAATACCGCTTCAACCGCACGCAAGCTATGTGCCGGACATCCATCATGTTGGAAGTACATCGCCATTCTGTCATGCAGTGAAACATCTTGTAGTAACATAGGTAGAACATTACGTAGGAAATCAGCATACATTGCACCATTTAGATTGCCATCGATAAAATGGGGGCCAATTATCCTTCCTCCCCTAATGCCGCACCATACATTAACCCGCCAAGGTCGCTGATGTTCCACTTGTCGCAGCCATCGTGGATTTTCCGTTGCCCAATAGTGCGTATTACGCCGGTTTACGTTACGGCTGTTGGTGAATGACGCTTCGTCGCTAAATATAACGCTCTCAAAAAAATCTATCATCTTCCCGTAATTTCTGTGGCTGAACACTTCCTGTTTACTTAAATAACGTAACTATCCGGCGAACGGTCCGGACACTTGAATGATGTCTTCCAGAATACCGAGCAGCATACATAGCACACCCGTTGGGGATTTTGATCACAATAGCCATACATCAACACGATATCGGCCTTTTCCGCAATTGGTAAACGGTCTATTTTAACACGGGTATTGTATCACGAAGCAAATACCGTCCGCACTGTCGGAATGTTACGTGTTACCACGTACTTATACTTTTTTTACTATTACAGCGCCATCTAACAGAAAAGGAAAACAGTGGTCCAACTAAAACATTCATATTTCTTTACGTACTACACGAATATGTAATAAAAATGGGGGTTCATATTTAAAAAAACGCAGCTGATATCCGTTTGACTTATGGCAGCGATATCTAGCGGGCCAACCATAGCACCATCTGGTTTCCTCCTTTAAGCTAGACAGGTTTCGTTCTTTGTAGTTTTTGCGTTTGGTACTTATTTCGTGAGATATTTGGCCCGGTCACTATCAATGGACCATCCTGTATAATATCTGAACGAAATCAGTACGAAATGGGGGTACAAATCATATAGAAAAATATGTGAATGATTACAGAGTGGATTTAGGAAAGGAAGGCGAACGTTAGGATATGTTCGATACGGTAGTGGAATGAAGTGCTGTTGTGTGTATGGAGGGGGAGGGGGAGTTTTAAAACAGCGGACGAACACAAATGCTGGACTATAATAAAGCTTTGAAACTATGCGTACAGTGTGTTGGAAGTTGCTAAGTGCACTCATTTTAAATTACTGGATTAGTTTAGTGTGGGTAATTAGCGCGCCGTGAGTTACGCTTTCCCAAGACGTATACACAATTTTAACTGTACTACTTGTGTTAAAGTATTAAACTTTAAACGTGAGATTATATCCCTTAGTGAGAAAATTATGACCAGTTTAAATTTTTAAATTCGGTCAGTAATACACAGTAATGCGACAACTCACTCCTATGTTTGACTTCAACGGGCAATAACCACCGACAGCAGCACTACCAGTGGGGGGTTACAAAGCATGGCGAGGAGCCACGGTAAAAGTGCTGTCGTTGTCGTAATGCGGCAACGGAGAGATTTATCTGACGCCCAGAAGGACGTGACCATTGGCTTTCGCGCCAAGGGTGGAAGCATCTCAAAAACAGCTGTGTTTGTAAACTGTTCGCGCGCCTCTGTGGTTTAAGTATGTCATGCATGGCAAGATGGCGCTGGCCAAAAACTGCGCCGGGGCAACTGTTGTGAACTATGGGCCACAGATGACAGGGGTGTCTCACGGCTGTGGCAGATCGCCAATATGAACCAAGTTCTACGAACAATGTCTCCTCAACGAGCGTTTAGCGAACGTTCCTGCGTATGGGCTTCTGCAGGAGGTGCCTGGTTCATGTTCCGATGCTGGCTACTATTTCCCGTTTGATTAATATTTTTAGTGTTTTTTAACCCCGCAAACAAATCGTTAGCGATAATGCGCCCGCCTTCCTTCCGTTCCCATCAAGGCCTTCTGTTTTCGGAGCGGTGTTAAGCATATCACTACTACGCCGTATTCAAAATGGTTCAAATGGCTCTGAGCACTATGGGACTCAACTGCTGAGGTCATTAGTCCCCTAGAACTTAGAACTAGTTAAACCTAACTAACCTAAGGACATCACAAACATCCATGCCCGAGGCAGGATTCGAACCTGCGACCGTAGCGGTCTTGCGGTTCCAGACTGCAGCGCCTTTAACCGCACGGCCACTTCGGTCGGCTTACGCCGTATTATCCGCAGGGATCTGTGCGGAGAGGGTCAATCGACATCCTAAATCCGCTTTGATTGTTTACCATCAGAAGACGCCTAGTAAGTTTTGCTTTCAATACCGCCAATCAAATGGTTCAAATGGCTCTGAGCACTATGGGACTTAACTTCTGAGGTCATCAGTCCCCGAGAAGTTAGTACTTAAACCTAACTAAGGACATCACACACATCCATGCCCGAAGCCGGATTCGAACCTGCGACCGTAGCGGTCGCGCGGTTCCAGACTGTAGCGCCTAGAACTAGCGCCGGCAATACCGCCAATCATGAGGCCTTAAAAGCGCCCCCCGCCTCCTTGATCCTTGCCTATCCTGTTAATCCCCCTCTTTCGAACTTGTGGGGAATTCAAAATCTAGTTCCGGCGGATTTTACCCCTCAAGTCAAGGAAAACTGGAACCGTACCAGACATAATATACTCAGGGTCCATAATAAACAAACTTGGCGATACAATCGTAATCGGCGAGCCTTTAGTGGGAGGCCAGGAGGTCAGGTCTGTGCCCGTAATTTCCCCGGGAGGTAGGTGCATGTCGGGAATCTTAGTAAATTCACTCCTCGTTTCTTGGGCCCTTGCACCATTGTGCGTATTTTACGCCCAATGAATCTGCTGGTTAAGGATAACTGCATTGGTAAGCAGTACCGGGTCCACCTTAGCCAAGTGAAATTTGGTTCGTCCTATTGTTTAGTAACCCCCCACCCCAGGTTGGTGTTTGAGGGGGGGGGGGGGAAGGTTGAGCCGTGGCCGGATCGCCTTCGTGCCGTTTGTTCTTTGGCATTTTGTCACAATCTTGTGGCTTCTTATTTCTCCCTGAGTTACGACCAAAACGAGTTGCTGACTTGCCTCTGTCAGTGGCAGCAGCAGCGCTTATCGATTCTAGGACTGCTGTATCATCTTTGGTGTGACCGCTATATTTCCGTGTGGTGGTGGTGGTGGTGGTGGTGGAGGTGGGGTGTGTATGTGTGTGTGTGTGGCAGTCGGTCAATTGGGACAGAGCAGGGAGGAAGTCTTCACGGTGCGAGGTCAAGCCGGGTCTGCTGGCGGCGTGCACGCGCGGTCGGATTGTGAGGTGCTAGCTGCGAGAGCTACAAAGTTCGTTGCCCGCCGAACCTGGACACTGAAGTTGAGTGATCAATTAACCTGTTACGAGACCTCAACTACTGTGACATCTCTTCATTCATCGCCAGTTGTTGCTTCCCGGGCCCTTCCCACAAGCAGCAACGTATGGTGTGTTGGAGTCAGCGCAATTTTGCAGCCGTCTTCCTGTGTGGTCTTTCACTATTAAATTGGTTGTTACTTATCAGTGAAGTGCACCAGCGGTATTTTCTGCCTTATGGCCGTAACGTCATTTTCTGGCAGTATGTCTTTCCTCGTCATGTTGATGATGTCTGGCACGGCGTGTAGTTCGTTGAGTAAGGCTACAGTAAACCTGTAGTGGTGTATCGGAATCTAATACTCGTCGCGCAGGAAAGGTATCTTCTGAAAGGCGTAATGAATCAAGAAAAGTGTACATCTATCCTTGAGCACTACGTCAACCCCTACATGCACGATGGCATCTACCAGCAGCGAGTGCAACGTGTCACACATATCAGTGTACGTGCGTGGTTCGAAGAGGACCAGGGCGAGTACACCGTTCTCCTCTGGCCACCAGACTCCCGAGATTTAAACCCAATGGAAAATCTGTGGACGACCTCGACCGGGCTGTTGGCACCGTGGATCCTCAACTGACAGGGGAAACTCCCCATCGCTCCCCCCTTCAAATTTAATAGCAAAATGGTCCAGTGAACAGTTGGTCGAAAACTGGACACGGATCGAGCATGGAAACTGGAAGAAGGTGTACTGAACTGTGAAACAGCAAGCAAAATGGAAACAGGAATGGTCCAATCATAAAACGTGCAACATAGAGCGCATTGTAAAAACAAAGCATCTTGGAAGTGTGGTCACGGTGTCGGACTGCGAGGTGGGAAAGCCATTTTTAAATCTCCCTCGTGCATATATATATATATATATATATATATTACTACTGGCCATCAAAATTGCTACACCACGAAGATGACGTGCTACAAACGCGAAATTTAACCGACAGGAAGAAGACACTGTGATACGCAAATGATTCGCTTTTCAGAGCATTCACACAAGATTGGCGCCGGTGGCGACACCTACAACGTGCTTATACGAGGAAAGTTTCCAACCGATTTCTCATACACAAACAGCAGTTGACCGGCGTTGCCTGGTGAAACGTTGTTGTGATGCCTCGTGTAAGGAGGACAAATGCGTACCACCACGTTTCCGACTTTGATAAAGGTCGGATTGTAGCCTATCGCGATCGCGACATTGCTCCTCGCGTTGGTCGAGATCCAATGACTGTTCGCAGAATATGGAATCGGTGGGTTCAGAGGGGTAATACAGAACGCCGTGCTGGATCCTAACGGCCTCGTATCACTAGCAGTCGAGATGACAGGTACTTATCCACATAGCTGTAACGGATCGTGCAGCCACGTCTCGATCCCTGAGTCAACAGATGGGGACGTTTGCAAGAAAACAGCCATCTGCACGAACAGTTCGACGACGTTTGCAGCAGCACGGACTATCAGCTCTGAGACCATTGCTGCGATTACCCTTGACGCTGCATCACAGACAAGAGCGCCTGCTATGGTGTACTCAACGACGAACCTGGGTGGGTGCACGAATTGCAAAACGTAATTTTTTCGGATGAATCCAGGTTTTGTTTACAGCATCATGACGGTCGCATGCGTGTTTGGCGACATCGCGGTGACACATTCGAAGCGTGTATTCGTCATCGCCTTACTGGCGTATCACCCGGCGTCATGGTATGGGGTGCCATTGGTTACACGTCTCGGTCACCTCTTGTTCGCATTGACGGCAATTTGAAGAGTGGACGTTACATTTCAGATGTGTTACGACCCGTGGCTCTACCCTTCATTCGATCCCTGCGAAACGCTACATTTCAGCAGGATGATGCACGACCGCATTTTGCAGGTCCCGTACGAGCCTTTTGGTATGCAGAAAATGTTCGACTGCTGTCCTGACCAGCACATTCTCCAGATCTCTCAATAATTTATACCAGCTGGTCATTGGTGGCCGAGCAACTGGCTCGTCACAATACGCCAGTCACTACTCTTGATGAACTGTGGTACCGTGTTGAAGCTGCATGGACAGCTGTACCTGTACACGCCATCCAAGCTCCGTTTGACTCAATGCCCAGGCGTATCAAGGCCATTATTACGGCCATAGGCGGTTGTTCTGGCTACTGATTTCTCAGGATCTATGCACCCAAATTGCGTGAAAATGTAATCATATATCAGTTCTAGTATAATATACAGGGTGATTCAAAAAGAATACCACAACTTTAAAAATGTGTATTTAATGAAAGAAACATAACATAACCTTCTGTTATACATCATTACAAAGAGTATTTAAAAAGGTTTTTTTTTCACTCAAAAACAAGTTCAGAGATGTTCAATATGGCCCCCTCGAGACACACGAGCAATATCAACCCGATACTCCAACTCGTTCCACACTCTCTGTAGCATATCAGGTGTAACAGTTTGGATAGCTGCTGTTATTTCTCGTTTCAAACCATCAATGGTGGCTGGGAGAGGTGGCCGAAACACCATATCCTTAACATACCCCCATAAGAAAAAATCGCAGGGGGTAAGATCAGGGCTTCTTGGAGGCCAATGATGAAGTGCTCTGTCACGGGCTGCGAACAAATGCTTGCTGGATGTGTGCATTTCGAACGAAGTATGGTGTTAAACCTCCTGATAGGTGGTGTATTAAACGTTGGTATAAATACGCTGAACAACTGTCGTCGATTCACTTCTGCCGTACTCAATAACACAAAAAGCTTTCTGTTGAGCGGTCGCCATCTTAGCATCAACTGACGCTGACGCCTAGTCAACAGCGCCTCAAGCGAACAAATGTACAACTAAATGAAACTTTGTAGCTCCCTTAATTCGCCGACAGATAGTGCTTAGCTCTGCCTTTTGTCGTTGCAGAGTTTTAAATTCCTAAAGTTGTGGTATTCTTTTTGAATCACCCTGCATTTGTCCAATGAATACCCGTTTATAATCTGCATTTCCTCTACGTGTAGCAATGGCCAGTTGGGGAATTCTCCCCAGAAATGCAAGGCGTTAAGCAATTTACTCGATCAATTTTTTCATTGAGTTCTTCTTGTTCTTCCAAGAGGCTTCCATTCTTTCCGGAAAAGCCACCCGGTGTAGCCGAGCGGCTCTAGGCGCTACAGTCTGGAACCGTGCGACCGCTACGGTCGCAGGATCGAATCCTGCCTCGGGCATGTATGTGTGTGATGTCCTTAGGTTATTTAGGTTTAAGTAGTTCTAAGTTGTAGGGGACTGATGACCTCAGATGTTAAGTCCTATAGTGCTCAGAGCCATTTGAACCATTTGAACTTTCCGAAAAGGCTTGTTTACGCTCATCCGACCACTTTTGTCTGTACTGTTTATCTTCTGCTTGTTCTGATATACATTCCCATTCGTCTACTTTGTGTCTGAAGCTGTCTCTTTCTAGAACGTCGGCTAGTCTTATGTTTGCTTTATTTACGTCCTTTCGAATTTCATCTAGCCAAGGTGTGGAATTCTTAAGTGTGGTTACATAATGTTTTATTCTCTTCGCCAGTCGACTTTCTGGTAGGCGGCTGAGATGGCCAAAGAGTTTCATTCGCCTTTTCCTGATAACAATTTCGATGTTCGAAAATTTTTCTGTTGTTTTAATTGATTGTAGCCTGTAACCGTCTTGTCTTAGAATTTTCTAAAAAAAGATTTTGCATCGTCTCTGTTCCGAGAGTTCCGGAACCTGTACAGAAAATTGGAATAGAGATCAACATAAACATCATTTCCGTCCTTTTTATTGTTCAAGGAAACCACACATTGCATGTTGTACCACCATACAGCGAGACCAAAGCGATGTTGTTCGGACATGGAGGAGAGACAGGAACTGTCGATGACATGCCTCGCCCAGTCCGCCCCAGTGGATGACCGCAGTGGATGTCCGCTACCTACGGATTATGACTCGGAGAAACCCTGACAGTAATGCCACCATGTTCAATAATACTTTGCGTGCAGCCACAGGACGTCGTGTTAAGACTCAAACTGCGCAATAGAGTGCATGATGCGCAACTTCACTACCGACATCCATGGCAAGGTGCATCTTTGCAACCACGACACCATGCAGCGCGGCACAGATCGCTGTACACACCGGTACCTCTAATACCCAGAAGCACGTCGTGGCATTCAGTCTACAAGTTCATCAAGGCTCTGTTGGTCCAGATTGTCCCAGTTCTCAACGGCGATTCGGCGTAGATTACCCAGAGTCGTTGGTGGGTCATGTCGTCCATAAACACCCGTTTTCAATCCATCCCTGGCATTTTAGATAGGATTCATGTCTGGAGAACATGCTGGCCACTTTAGTCGAGCGATGTCGTTCTCCTGAAGGAAGTCATTCACAAGATGTGCACGATGGGGGCGCGAATGCCTCGCCAATGTGCTGCCGATATGGTTGCACTATCGGTCGGAGAATAGCATTCACGTATCCTACAGCCGTTACGGCGCCTTCCGCGACCACCAGCGGCGTACGTCGTCCCCACATAATGCCACCCCAAATAGCAGGGAACCCCCACCTTGCTGCAATTGTTGGGCAGTGTACCCAAGGCGTTCAGCCTGGCCGAGTTGCCTCCAAACAGGTTGTCGACGATTGTCTGGTTGAAAGCATATCATCGGTGAAGAGAATGTGATGCCAGTCATGAGCGGCTCATTCGGCATGTTGTTGGGCCCATCTGTACCGCGCTGCATGGTGTCGTGGTTGCAAAGATGCACCTCGCCATGGACGTCGGGAGTGAAGTTGCTCATCATGCAGTCTATTGCGCACAGTTTGAGTCTTAACACGACGTCCTGTGGCTGCACGAAAAGTATTATTGAACATGGTGGCATTACTGTCAGGGTTTCTCCGAGTCATAATCCGTAGGTAGCGGTCATCAACTGCGGTCATTCACTGGAGTGGACTGGGCGAGGCATGTCATCGACAGTTCCTGTCTCTCCTCCATGTCCGAACAACATCGCTTTGGTTCACTCCGAGGCGTCTGGACAATTCCCTTGTTGAGAGCTCTTTTTGGCACAAAGTAACAAGTATTTATCGTCTAGGCATGGCTGAACTACAGACAACACGAGTCGTGTACCTCCTATGTAGATGGACACCAACAAATATTTTACCACACTGAGGAGAAAGTTGGTGATTGGAATTTCATGAGAAGATCCTGCTGCAGGGAGAAACGCCTTTGTTTTAATGTTTAGCACCCCAATTCGCGTATCACATCAGTGGAAATCTCTCCTCTATTTCTCCATAACAGAAAACGAGTTTCAGTTCTTCGAACTTTTTCGATGTCCTCCGTTAGTCCTGTGTGATGCGAATACCGTTGAGGTACAGAACCATCAACAAGAAAAATAACGAAACGTAGAATGAACACCCATAATTGTGCTATGTAGCTGAAGCAGACAGAGCGATACAAAAGAAATGAATCCTAAAAGAAATGGTGCCACACTCGATAAGAAACTGCCAAATATTTATGAGAACCAACATTATAAAATTTGTGCTTTTGGGATCCAACTAGTCACACCCTGGGAAATCGCGACATATTCGGAACCAGTGGAAAGATGCTCCTGTCGGAGCACAAAAAAAGCAAATATGTTTGTGTTTATTTTAAGACTCTGACTGAAAAGTGGGGTACACAATGTCTCATTCTATCTTCCTCAGCACTTTTACAAAGTTTCCCAAAAAGTTTGGCATGCGAACATATTCACGCTTTTTTTAACATGCAGCTCACCTCAAACTCGTATAAGCTCTCCCAACTGTCACGTATATCGCTGTAAGTTCCACATACACATCCACTCCCAGTTGCCCTTTCTCGCTCACTCATTCAGCCGAACTCATTGTCATTATCTCTTTGTGTCTCTCTGTGTCATAGTCTTCTGTGTCACAGCCACAGCCTCCTTCGTTATGTCCTCCTCCTACTGTATCCTCTCTCTCTCCCTCTTATCCTCTCTTACTGTTAATATCTCATTCCTTCGTACTGAGGCTCACTGTCCCCCCCCCCCCCCCTCTCTCTCTCTCTCTCTCTCTCTCTCTCTCTCTCTCTCTCTCTCTCTCTCTCTCTCTCTCTCTCTCTCTCTCTCTCACACACACACACACACACACACACACACTCACACTCACCCATTTCCATTTTCTCTTTCTCTTTCTCTTTATTCTCGCTCGCCGCCCTGACGTTGTCTCCTTCACTCTTTTCCTAGCACTGTTCTGCCACTGTCAACTACGTACTACTGCCACTGTGTCCCTCTCTTTCTTTCACACTGCCATTGTCTCCTTCGCTCTTTTTATCACACAACCACTCTGTAGCTACTTTCCACTGCTTATTACTTTTCCATCTCTCTGTCACTGCCGCCTTCTCTCTGAGCATAAAAGCGCAAATGTGTTCACACGTCAAAATTTGCCGGTAAATTTTTAAGGTACTCAGGAAAATAGAACGAGTCAGCTGGTGCCCACTTTTCATTCAGGATCTTTTACATAAACACGAACATATTCGCATTATTTGTGCTCCGATAGTAGCATTTTTCCGCTGGTTCCTTTTCCCTGCTGCACCAGGGCATGTAACTCATACCAAAAGAAATGTATTGGTCATACAAACTTAAGATAGTTTCCTTACGTGAAACTGAAGAAACGCAAAACTAATTTTGCTCCTCAGACCAGGTTTTATCTGGCAAAAAAAAAGCAAAAAGTATATGTTTCAATATTACAACATGCGGTTCTCAGATAATAACACACACTTTACAGCTTAAACTATCGGATTTTACGTGCGTATTTTGCGTGTGCAAGTAAGGCAAGTTTGAATCTCTGTATCTCAGAAACGGATGGCGATATCAAGATTTTCAAGGTTGTTGGAGATCGGTCTCTGAGGAATACATCGTAAAAATTTCAGGCATTTGCTGTGCAAAGCCGACTCTGAATCAGAGGTTATGTTTTGGTACGCAAAAAACACGTTGTTGGGATGTTTATCGATGGTGGATAAAGATTTTTGAAAACGGGAAGACTACTCTTCTAGATATAGAATATATCGTTAAAATCTGAACAGTCTGCTGCGGTTATTTAATATTTAGATATCTCCTCATACCGCATTTTAGGTGTATAAATATGGTAACTTTGAACCTCTGTATTTTGGAAACGGAAGAAGATATCAAGAACATTTTGAAAGTTGTTAGAGACCGGGATTTTAGTAACATATCATAAAGATTTCAGCTATTTTCTGTGCACAGCCGTCTTGGAATCCTTGGCAGGGTTGTGGTCTGCTGGTTACTGCGAAAATATAGTACAGTGGTGTTTTACAAGGAATCATCGATGAACTAATAGTGCCTCAGTACGTCCCATCAAGTCGACTATAGGCCACATCAAATGCAAAAAGAACCGACCGATTTGTTTCATTTTCCTAAGTAGGCGGAAGTGTGTAATATTCGTGCTTCGACCCTGTACTATAGTGGCACTACGAAAATCCTTCTGTTAGGTATACAAATAGTTCCTAGTCCAAGGATTATCCAGAACAGTTGACCTTACCGTTTATCACCAACAGAAACCCAGATATGAGTGCCGGCCGGAGTGGTCGAGCGGTTCTAGGCGCTTCAGTCTGGAACCGCGCGACCCCTACGGTCGCAGGTTCGAATCCTGCCTCGGGCAAGGATGTGTGTGATGTCCTTAGGTTAGTTAGGTTTAAGTAGTTCTAAGTTCTAGGGGACTGATGACCTCAGAAGTTAAGTCCCATAGTGCTCAGAGCCATTTGAACCAGATATGAGTACCGGAAAATCCCGTTTTTATGCGTGGCGTTTTGGAACATATTAGGTACGCATGCTGTCGTATGCATACCGATTAACAGCATAGATTAGGCGAGTTGTTTAGACAGCTACAGATGACATTGAAGGAAAAGTTGCTTACACCCTTCGCATCGTACATGACGTCGTGGATGAAAGAGGAAAATTGGAATTGCACATAAGAACTGACGGAATAGGAAAACGAACTGTAATACGGCGGCAACGTTGGCCAAGGAATCTGCCGGACTCCGCCGATCTGTCTGTCCGCCCACGTGCGCGCGGCTGGTTGGCACGGTGGCGCGAGGCCTTGACAAGGCTGTTCGTGACTGGCACCTCGCCTGCGGCCGCTGGCGGCGTGACTGGCGCCAGCGTCACCAGCCAGGCGGAAACTGGCGCTAGCTGCACCAGGACCGCCAGCTAGCCACGCGTCTGGAACGCTGCTGACGGAGAGAGCAGATCGGCTAGACAGCCGTTGCGCAGACTCGTATGATGGGCAATGAATCCCAGTCTTCAGCGCGGCTGCACATTTACGTACGACCTCGAGCGGGAATCTCAAAGCAGCGAGCACGGAGCACGTGGACGAGGACTGAGGATAGGTGGCGCTAGGTAGTCAACGCGCTTGCGATAAACACTGTGTCTGCGTGGCGCAGTGGTTTAAAAAATGATTCAAACGGCTCTGAGCACTATGGAACTCAACTTCAGAGATCATCAGTCCCCTAGAACTTAGAACTACTTAAAGCTAACCAACCTAAAGACATCACACACATCCATGCCCGAGGCAGGATTCGAACCTGCGACCGTAGCGGTCTCGCGGTTCCAGATTGTAGCGCCAAGAACCGCACGGCCACTCCGGCCGGAGCAGTAGTTTACACAACAGCCTAGCAGGCAGGAGGTTTCGGTCCGGCACGCATTTTAGCTCGTTGTCACCAATCCACACAAAGTCTCCATGCAGATGAAATGAGTAATTCCTTCTCGTTTTCCCATTTCTCGTTTCACCTTTTTTTTCGTTTGCACCTTTTTTTTCGTATGCACCTTTTTTTTCGTTTGCACCTTTTTTTTCGTTTGCACCTTTTTTTTCGTTTGCACCTTTTTTTTCGTTTGCACCTTTTTTTTCGTTTGCACCTTTTTCTTTCGTTTGCACCTTTTTCTTTCGTTTGCACCTTTTTCTTTCGTTTGCACCTTTTTCTTTCGTTTGCACCTTTTTCTTTCGTTTGCACCTTTTTCTTTCGTTTGCACCTTTTTCTTTCGTTTGCACCTTTTTCTTTCGTTTGCACCTTTTTCTTTCGTTTGCACCTTTTTCTTCCGTTTGCACCTTTTTCTTTCGTTTGCACCTTTTATCTTCTTCCCTTTTAACTTTTTTCCCTTCCTGTTCTTTTTCTTTTCATTTTCTTTTTCCTTTTTTCCTTTCTTTTTCCTTTTTTCCTTTCTTTTTCCTTTTTTCCTTTCTTTTTCTTTTTCCTTTTTTCCTTTCTTTTTCTTATTCTTATTCTTTTTCCTTTTTTCCTTTCCTTTTCTTTTTGCTTTCCTTCAATGAACAAAGTTAAGTTGCATAGGCTTCATTGGACTCGTAGAATGTCGGGCTTGTACATCGATCAACGTTTGGACTTGCAAGTACTTTGGCCAGAGAAATTAAAATGAATGTAAATTGAGAGAAAGAGGGAGACGGAGACAGTTGAGCGCAGAGAAACAATTAACGGTACGTGTTGGGGTAATTAGCGGTGTGATGCGCGAGAAACAGAAGATGTAGTCACATCAAAGGATGTGAGGAATTAATTATTGTGTATGACGTGGTGTAAAGTGAGAAAAAACAGTCGGAGGTCGATGTGTAATGTTTAAAGGGAACTGCCACAGTGCGTGTTTTTATGGCGAGCTGTATCTGAATCTACATCTACAATGTGGTGGTAAAAGTCACAGGATAACGATATGCACATATGCAGACGGCAGCAGTATCGCGTACACTAGGTATAAAAATGTAGTGGATCGGCGGAGCTGTCATTTGTACCCAGTTGATACATATGAAAAGGTGCCCGACGTGATTATGGCCGATTATGGCCGCACGTTGGAAATTTTCATAATTTGAACGGGGAATCGTTACGCAATTCAATATTCCGAGATCGACAGTGTCAAGAATGTGCACAGAATACCAAATTTCATGCATTACCTCTCACCGTGGGCAACGCAGTGCCCGACGACCTTCACTTAACGATCCAGAGAGCGGTATTTGCATGGATTCGTCAGTGCTAAGAAACAAACAACACTGCGCGAAGTAACCGCAGAAATCAATGTGGGACGTACGGAGAACCTATCCTTTACGACAGTGCGGCGAAATTTGGCGTTAATGGGCTTTGGCAGCAGACGACCGACTCGACTTCCTTTGCCAACAGCACAATATCTTCGGCAGCGCCTGTCCTGAGCTCGTGACCATATCGGTTCGACCTTAGACAACCGTGGCATGGTCAGTTTATTCCTGATTTCAGTTCGTAAAAGCTTGTCGTAGGGTTGGAGTGTGAGTACTTCCCACGAAGTCATAGACACAGGTTCAAAAACGTTCAAATGTGTGTGAAATCTTATGGGACTTAACTGCTAATGTCATCAGTCCCTAAGCTTACACACTACTTAAACTAAATTATCCTAAGGACAAACACACACACCCATGCCCGAAGGAGGACTCGAACCTCCGCCGGGACACAGGTTATCAACAAGGCATTGTGCATGTTGGTGGTGGCTCCATAATGGTGTGGGCTTTCTTTAGACTGGGTCCTCTGGTCCAACTGAACTGATCATTGACTGGAAAACTTAAGTTCGGCTACTTTGACCCCATTAACAGCCATTCATGGACTTCACTTTCCAAAACAACGATGCCATGTCACTGGATCACAGTTGTTGGCAGCTGTTTCGAAGATCATTCTGGACATTTCGAGCGGACGATTTGGTCGTCCAAATTGTCCCACATGAATCCCATCGATCATTTATGTAACATAATTGACAGATCAGTCCATGCACAAAATCCTGCATCTGCAATGCTTTCGAAATTACGGACGGCTATAGGGGCACCATGGCTCAGTATTTCTGCAGGGGACTTGAGTCCATTCCACGTCGAGTTGCTGGACTATGCCGAGAAAAAGGTCACCTCAGTCTACGTCTCCATCTACATAGATGCTCCTTAAGCTCTGGTACGGAGCATGGGGGAAGGTACTTCGTAGTACTGGCACTGATTTCATGTCCTGTTCCACTCGAAAATGAAGCGAGGGGAAGGCGACTGTCTGTATGCCCCCGTACGAGGACTTCAGACAAGAAGGGAAGCTATGTGGTGCTGCAGAATGATACGCCCGCTAAACCCGCTGGGCAGAACAGGTGATTAGGGTTGTAGAAAGGGCAAAATAAGGTAGGGTTAGTTTCACCTTAAAATTGTAATTTATCGTAATTTAATAACACATTTACAACCAAAGCGGCACATAGCCGAACTTTTACAACCACGAGTTTAAAAATGCAATTCTTTCACGGCTACAGGCCTCCAAACAAGAAATCTTAAAAACCAACAAGATAAAAATGCAGTTAAAATAGCAAATAAAAATAATTAAAATATATTTTAATATCACAGCTAGGCCGAAAGCCTCAAGGCAAAAGTTGATTGACAGACATAAACGAGATGCAATACCAACGGCTGAAGGCTCACAGTAAAAATTTGATGATTTTAAAATAAATTACCATAACCTTTCAAAGGCAGAAGGCCGCAATGTTTAGGCTTGAAAGGTAATTTTAAGAATAACGTTCCCAGGGCTGATGGCCCACAATTATTTTTCCAAAATTAAAAAGAATATAACCATAAGTTTTAAGTAGCTGAAGCGGGACTAAAAGAAAAGACAACACAACGCCAATAACCTTTCAGCAAATATCCACTTGCCGGAATTCAAACTTAAATACATAAAATACAGTAAAACCAAGTACACTCCTGGAAATTGAAATAAGAACACCGTGAATTCATTGTCCCAGGAAGGGGAAACTTTATTGACACATTCCTGGGGTCAGATACATCACATGATCACACTGACAGAACCACAGGCACATAGACACAGGCAACAGAGCATGCAAAATGTCGGCACTAGTACAGCGTATATCCACCTTTCGCAGCAATGCAGGCTGCTATTCTCCCATGGAGACGATCGTAGAGATGCTGGATGTAGTCCTGTGGAACGGCTTGCCATACCATTTCCACCTGGCGCCTCAGTTGGACCAGCGTTCGTGCTGGACGTGCAGACCGCGCGAGACGACGCTTCATCCAGTCCCAAACATGCTCAATGGGGGACAGATCCGGAGATCTTGCTGGCCAGGGTAGTTGACTTACATCTTCTAGAGCACGTTGGGTGGCACGGGATACATGCGGACGTGCATTGTCCTGTTGGAACAGCAAGTTCCCTTGCCGGTCTAGGAATGGTAGAACGATGGGTTCGATGACGGTTTGGATGTACCGTGCACTATTCAGTGTCCCCTCGACGATCACCAGTGGTGTACGGCCAGTGTAGGAGATCGCTCCCCACACCATGATGCCGGGTGTTGGCCCTGTGTGCCTCGGTCGTATGCAGTCCTGATTATGGCGCTCACCTGCACGGCGCCAAACACGCATATACGACCATCATTGGCACCAAGGCAGAAGCGACTCTCATCGCTGAAGACGACACGTCTCCATTCGTCCCTCCATTCACGCCTGTCGCGACACCACTGGAGGCGGGCTGCACGATGTCGGGGCGTGAGCGGAAGACCTCCTAACGGTGTGCGGGACCATAGCCCAGCTTCATGGAGACGGTTGCGAATGGTCCTCGCCGATACTCCAGGAGCAACAGTGTCCCTAATTTGCTGGGAAGTGGCGGTGCGGTCCCCTACGGCACTGCGTAGGATCCTACGGTCTTGGCGTGCATCCGTGCGTCGCTGCGGTCCGGTCCCAGGTCGACGGGCACGTGCACCTTCCGCCGACCACTGGCGACAACATCGATGTACTGTGGAGACCTCACGTCCCACGTGTTGAGCAATTCGGCGGTACTTCCACCCGGCCTCCCGCATGCCCACTATACGCCCTCGCTCAAAGTCCGTCAACTGCACATACGGTTCACGTCCACGCTGTCGCGGCATGCTACCAGTGTTAAAGACTGCGATGGAGCTCCGTATGCTACGGCAAACTGGCTGACACTGACGGCGGCGGTGCACAAATGCTGCGCAGCTAGCGCCATTCGACGGCCAACACCGCGGTTCCTGGTGTGTCCGCTGTGCCGTGCGTGTGATCATTGCTTGTACAGCCCTCTCGCAGTGTCCGGAGCAAGTATGGTGGGTCTGACACACCGGTGTCAATGTGTTCTTTTTTCCATTTCCAGGAGTGTATTTTGTTTTTATCATTGGCTGTGACAGATTATAAACACACAATTAAACACCGGTGAGAAAGACAGTAAAGACAACGGCACTCAGAAGCCTCCAGGGGGTCGGTCTGCCCTAGTTCACTTAGGTGAGACAGGTGGTGAGCGCAACTACACTTGATCCGTCGGATCCCAACAAGGGACAGCCAATGATCGACCGATACAACGACTTCATTGCGACCAATCGGTACAAAACGCTACGGGCGTGATTTTCTACAATGAAATATGTATATTTATTAACCTGTCAAAACTACACACCGTGTTGGACAGTAACAACAGGTGAGGAAAGGACGCTGCCAGAAATTACGTTAGTGCCCGGGGCAGGTAACCGGAACGCTAACGGCCACAAGGCAGAAATTTCGCTGGTGCAGTTTTTGTAATCGACCAAAATAGTTAATTCCACCGCATGGCGGCTAAATTTCAGGAATAGAAGCACTCGATGTTGCTCACAGGGGAACCTCTTCAACAGCGAACCACTGAAACGAACCACACAATATGAATGGACGGGGCTTGGATACTTGAAACCACTACTCAACTTTGACATCCTGGGTCGGTGAACCACGAAGCTCGCAGCGATCGGACAGCTCCACACACGCTCCGACACTGCGCAGGGACTGCCAGCGGTCCCAGCCGACTGCAGCGCGCGGAGATAACTTCCCTAGTTCGCAGCAACCGACCGACTCCTCTCAAAATGCCAATAACATCTAAAATAGTCTTCAGTGGAAAGAACGCCAACTACACACAACCTGACAAACACTTGCACGAAGACCTGAACGATACCCAACACTAACTAAGCACACGCGAAGACAAATCGGAAGTCAATGCACACATATACAGCTGACTCATGAACGATCGGCGAGCCAAAACGCGTCGTCCGGTAGGACGGCTGACCGACGATCCACCAAGACGGTGGCCCGGCTCAAGTGATGCGTGGCGGCAATGGTCGGGCGAGCCACGTCGACGCAGACCTCCCTGCTGCTCCAACCCGACTGCACTAGTGCCGCTTTGCAGCTTCCCGACTGACAGGTCCGGACTGTGCTCTAGACGCTTTCCAACTGACGGGCAGCCTGAACTCGCAACCCGAACTGGATTACGACAGACAACGACCGGGAAGTAATAGCAATCGAGCATAGATACTACAAGAGGAGATATATCGATACGTGCTGCTAGCGCCGGTCGCGGTCAGGCAAAGCAGCAGCTCAGCAACAGTAGTAATTTAAATTAACGTAGTGAGGTGGAAGTACGTTAAAAAAACAGAGTGTAAAATACATGATGGTGGGAACACGAGCCACGCACGGCTCACAGAAGAATGATGAGCATTAGATGGGCAGTCTGAGTAATTAATGAAGAGGTGCTGAATTGAATTACTGTAGAAAATGTGCCCCAAACTTACTAAAAGAAGGCATCGGTTGACAGGGAGCATTCTCAGTCATCAAGAAATAGTGAATTTGGTAATGGCAGTAAGTGTGGAGGGCAAACTTTGTAGAGTGTAGCCGGCCGCGGTGGTCTAGCGGTTCTAGGCGCTCAGTCCGGAAACGCGCGACTGCTACGGTCGCAAGTTCGAATCCTGCCTCGGGCGTGGATGTGTGTGATGTCCTTAGGTTAGTTAGGTTTAAGTAGTTCTAAGTTCTAGGGGACTGATGACCACAGATGTTAAGTCCCATAGTGCTCAGAGCCATTTGAGCACTATCCTATGGACAAACACACACACACCCATGCCCGAAGGAGGACTCGAACTTCCACCAGGATCGGCCGCCGTAACAGTCCTCATTTCACGCACGATATGATACCTTATGCAACTGATAATCACTTTGACATGATTTTAATTTTATTGTACCCCAGTACACCTGTAACAAATTATTAGCAGGTCTGTGCACTTTTTACCATTGTAGGACTAATAGCAGTAATATTCCATAGTAGTGTATCCCAGTAGAAGATGCAATTCTCGTTTGTACGTACACACTCAGTTACGAGTTAAGAGGTGTAGAAACGCAGTTCTTCTGCTGTGTTGAGCGAGCGAGTGAGCGAACTCGGCCTACCTTCGCCGCAGTCTGTCTTCTCGTAGGCCTCGGACAGCCTGTAACACGCAAGAAACACACGGCACGTGGTCCGAGAAACACTCATTCGTCAGCGCCGTCTGCCATGGCAATGATGCATTTCCGGACACATGTTCATAGGACCAGCTTTTCCTTCATTTCCAGTGGGGAATCGGTCCCTGAAGTTCGTTGATTTTATTGATGTTAACTCTGTATACGTATTTGTTCGCAGTTGAATTTCAACAAGCACATAATACACAGCTAAAGATCAGGCACAGTTCCAGATAAAGAGAATAAGTTTGTTAGATGATACTGCAGCAAGCCTGCGATAATCTTCGAACAGAAAATGTTATTCAGAACATTACCATATTTTGTAGCGAATGAGTGATTAAAATTTCGCAAATATAATTTCTGTGTCAGGTTTTCAGTAATTTGCGTATAGCCAAAAGCAAGATCATATGCCGATAACTGGCAAAAGAAACAAACCTGGTTTCATTGGATAATTAACGTTTTCAGAGATAAAGCGGAAATGTAAAAAAAAAAAAGAGGGTTGCACAATATAACAGAAAATACCTTCCAAACAGTAACGTTCCTTCTCTGAATGACAGCTTGCTCTAAGTGTAGAAAAATGTAAGTTAATGCAGATGGGTAGGAAAAACACACCTGTTATGTTCGAAAGCGGCGCAAGTAGTGCGCTGCTTAACACAATCAGGTCTAGGAAATATCTGGCCGTAACGCTGCAAAGCGACGTCAGATGTCAGGGCACGTAATCACAGTAGTAGGGAAGACGAATGGGCGATTTCAGTTTGTTTGGAGAAATCTGAGGAAGCGCAGCTCATCTACAAAGGAGACTGCGTACACAACACTTGTGTGGCCCATTCTTGAGTACTGCTCGCTTATTTGGGAGCCCCACTAGGACCGATAAGAGGAAGCCTTCGAAGCAGTTTAGAGTAGTGTTGCGGTATTTGTTACACGCTGTCTTGGCTGTGGAATTTTATTAATGTAAGGAGTGGAATGGCTGCAAGGAGATGATACTTTTTTGAGAGTAATATTGGGGACAGCGAACAAGGAGTGGTGTCCGGCGGACATGACAAAGTGGGCCAGCGATCTGTATGACGTCAGACTTGTTGACAGCCTGTGCGGGGGACGCGGCTACTCTGTGATGGCTGCGAGAGGGCAACATCCTGAGGCAGTCCGAGGTGGCTAGCAGACGCTGGCATACAAGCAGAATGTTCGGAAAGCTTTTGCGGGGTTCTGGAAGAACCTTTACGAAGACATTCGGAAGAGTCAGGGAAAAAAATCTCTCCGCGAGAAACTCGGACAAAATCTCGTGAGAAACGAGTATAGAAACGGCCAGTGCTGAGCGCCAAGAAAGTCATTTAGATAGGAAACATAAGAAGCCGTACTACAGCCAAGCCTCAGAGCTGCTACAGAGTGACATTTCGATGCTGCCGTAGTAAAACTACGAGAAGACTGTACACGTTCGAGAGAGGACAACTGAGTTTCCGATAAGTATCCAGCAACAGCTATTACCTTGAGGCCGGCCGGAGTGGCCGAGCGGTTCTAGGCGCTACAGTCTGGATCCGCGTGACCGCTACGGTCGCAGGTTCGAATCCTGCCTCGGGCATGGATGTGTGTGATGTCGTTAGGTTTGTTAGGTTTAAGTAGTTCTAAGTTCTAGGGGACTGATGACCTTAGCAGTTAAATCCCATAGTGCTCAGAGCCCTTTGAATCATTTTATTACCTTGAGTTTTCTGCTTGTTACTTAAGAATAATTTCTGTGGAGTTTTTCTCTAGTATATAGGATTTCCAGAAATTAGTTATTACAGTAAACTATCAGTGATACAGCTTCATCAATGATTCCAACGTCCAGTTACTTAATATTAAAGAAAGAGGAGTCGCCGTACTGGATACAGCTACAGAGAGTGCAGGATCACTCTGCGACTTCATACGTCACGAGCTAGGCGCAATTTACTTGTATTTTCTGTGTGTCAGAATCTAAAGGGCAACAAGCGCTGTCTACCACTTGTCTTCCATTGTGGTTAAAGTATTTGACTGTGTAATGTTGGAATGACCCGCAAGCAGAGCGCTCTTCTCCGACAGCAAGAGGTGGAATTGAGGAAGTGCGGCTTGCTGGAAAGGATTGAGACATTCACAGATCAGCTACAACATTGTGACCACTGGCGGGGAATGAGTGTTAGTCAGACACACGGACAGTGCTTGTAGTATCAGTGAGCGTGTCCTCTGTGTATGAGATGGCAAAGGCGCGCGATTTATCTGAGTTCGACCGAGGGCGGAATGTGATGGCCCTGAGGTTCGGCAGGAGCATTTCGGAAACTGCACGATTTGTCGGGTGTTCGAGGAGTCCTGTGGTGTTGTGTACATAGTTCCGCGTAGTCAGCGCGTACACAACTTTCCCACTAGAGCGCGCCCCTCTAAGCACAACAGCGCAGGCGCAGCGCTCGTCCGTCTCCGCACTACGAGATGGCGCTGCCATAGAGACGGACCAAATTCTGCTTCCGCCGATCCGCGTATTAATATGTAATGCAGCCAATGAGACTGCTGCTAACGTAGAACCTTTTCTCCTCGCGGATCACACTCGCGCAGTCATACATGAACGCGTGAGGTATTATAACGAGTGTACAGACCTCCGATTAGTCAGTCTACATTTGTCTGTACCAGTCTATAGTCTGCGCATAATAAGATTACCATATTCCTGTACATAGCCATGAAGATAAATGTATAGACACTTTTGTCGAGTATCAGAAAAATATGTGAGAATAAGATTAACGTACCAATACCAAAGGAACTTCAGATTGTCAATTGTAAATAGCATCCAGAACCCAGTTAAGTAATTTTTATGCTTGTTATTATTTTAATAAATGTGTGTGAAAATTAATCAAGTTCTGTTTAAAGTTAGTTACCGTCAGTTTGCTACTCTAAGCGTGCAGGTGGCATTTCTATCGTCTGACCTAACGGCAGAAGATAAACATGCCATGATAAGACCACTAGACATATTGCTGACACTCGCCTACTTCATTAGAGCGACAAGTCAAACAATCTGATGGTGTGTGTACTGAAGGTCTTACAGTACGCACACCACAGGTGTCTTCAACAACCAAGGTGAAACCACGTCCAGATCGGGGTGTTGGGCAGCGAGCCCTCATTACAGATGCCCGACGTCGTAGGCTGGGCAGACTGGTAAAACATGACAGGCGGCGAACAGTGGTGGAACTAACATCAGACTTTAATGCTGGTCAGAGTATAAGTGTGTCTGAACACACAGTGCACCGAACACTCCTAACGATGGACCTCCAAAGCTGACGACCCTGTGCATGTGCCAATGTTAACACGATGACAATGGCAACTACGACCGAAATGGGCACGTGATCATCGGAACTGGACGGTGGCGCAGTGGAAGAGCGCTGCATGGTTTGATCAGTCCCGATACCGGCTACATTATTTCGATGGGAGGACGCGAATCCGTCGTCTTCCATGGGAACAGCTCCTTGACGCCTGTACTGTGGGATGGAGACAAGCTGGCGGCGGCTCCGTTATGCTCTGGGGAACATTCAAGTTGGGATCCATGGGTCCAGTGGAGCTCGTGAAAGACACCATGACGGCCAAGGAGTATCGGAGGAGGTTGCAAAATCAAATGGCTCCAAGCACTATGGGACTTAACATCTGAGGCCATCAGTCCCCTAGACTTACAACTGCTTAAACCTAACCAACCTAAGGACATCACACACATCCATGCCCAAGGCAGGATTCGAACCTGCGACCGTAGCAGCCGCGTGGTTCCGGACTGAAGCGCCTAGAACCGCTCGACCACAGCGACCGGCGGAGGTTGCAGACCTCGTACACCCCTGCATGACGATCATGTTTCCACACAGCAGTGGAATTTTTCAAAAAGATTATGCGTCCTATCACAAACCCAGAAGTGTGGCGGAGTGGTTCTAGGAACACAGTGGAGAGTTCCATTTGATGTGCTGGCCTCCGCTACTCGCTAGATCTGCACCCGATCGAACTCATCTGGGATGTGACTGAGCGTCGCGTCAGAGTTCCCTCTCCGAAACTTACGAGAATTAGGTGACGTGTGTGGAGATGCGGTGCCAATTCCCTCCAGCGACCTACCGAGATGTCATTGTTTCCACGCCACGACGCGTCGCCGCTGTTATGCGCGATAAAGGTGCACGTACCGGATATTACGTAGGTGGTCATGAGGTTCTGGCTGATCACTGTACAGTCGGAGGGTGTATTCATTGATTTGCGAAGATATAAAACCACAGGAAGAGACCTCTGTGAGTAAGGTTGAAGTATTGGAAAAAGCAATTGATCTTCAATTGAATCCGTAACTATCTGCACCTTTATTCACGACTTCTCCATTTCAAAACCACCTGCGTTAACCATCCTAGGAGACATTTTATCCCTATCATTCTACCTTAGTACCTGGACGACACTGTGGGATGAGGCCTACTGATTGCGCAATGCAGGCCACACCTCCGTCCAAAGCCAGTGGCAGGATCTGTGCCGAGACGTGACAAAGCAAGTGTTATGTAAATGCTCCGTGAACTCAAATGGAAATCCCTGGAGAGAAGACTACGATCTTTGCACGGAACACTACTGAGAAAGGTTAGACTGGAGAACGTCATTTTACGTAAGAATCGCGAAGACACGATAAGAGAAATGAGGACTCGTTATATTTCTGTTGTGGTCTTCAGTCCAAAGACTGGTTTGATGCAGCCGTGAACGCTGTTCTGTCCTGTGTAGGCCTCTGTGGCCAACGTGGAACTGAATCTGATTAGTGTACTCACATCTAGGTCTCCCTATTGAAACTAATCTAATCTTTGTAACGCCTGTTCACAAGCAGATGACGATACATCTGTTAAAAATGAACCGCCCGACACCATTCATATTCTGACGATGTTTTTTTCAAATGTGCATACTTTATGATCTAAAAGGGGACTTCTGGGCAACATTCCACCATAAAATGTTCTACATGTATAATGGATTTCCAGAAATTGCTTTATTACAGTTATCCATCAGTCATGTAGCTTCATCAATAATTAATCTTCAGATAAGTGATATTCAAGAAAGAGAGTCGTACATCAAGAGCTAGGAGCATCTTACTTGTGTACATCTTTGTACATCTAAAAAACATTGACACCTAAAGCGGACAAAAGAAACAATAGTGACCACACGTTGGGAACATACATTTCTTACGAATAGCAGTTCGCAGCATCTGGTTATAGTATGGGTCCTTAGCATACATGAGCCAGTGACTGGAAGCCCTTATTTGGTTAATAGCAGGAACTGAAGATCACACAAATGTAGCGCTCAAACTAGTCACCTGAATTCTTTCAAAATACGGCTGTGGTGTTCAATTTCTATTACCAAACTAAAATGTCACGTATAAGGTGCAAGTACCGATGTACTGTTCAAAAATTTTCTTCTTTTATCAAGTAAAACAAAATTATTTGATTGTAAACTCGCAGGCGAAATTAAGTGGACAGTTGTATTTTTAGGTCTGTACTGGAGTGTGATACGGACCGACCAGTGTTTCCTTGAAGATATTCGTTCACACACTACGTGAGTATGGAGTGCGGGCATCGGCAATATCGTCCGTTCAAGCTGAGGAGGTCACGTGTCCCACCAGGACGAAGTTACGATTACCTGGAGCCCTGAAATGTCCACAGTACAAATACATATATACTCCTCACGTCATTACTGAAGCTTCATGAAACATATTCCACCAGTCATTTGTAAACAATGAAGAAATAAACTCAATTCATAAATAACTAGGAAAACTACAACATGGGACGGTCTATCCTAGAGAGAAATAACTGAACTCATGGACATAGCTATCATAGAAAATGTTGTTGTTGTGGTCTTCAGTCCTGAGACAGGTTTGATGCAGCTCTCCATGCTACTCTATCCTGTGCAAGCTTCTTCATCTCCCAGTACCTACTGCAACCTACGCAACCTGCCTCCTTCTGAATCTGCTTAGTGTATTCATCTCTTGGTCTCCCTCTACGATTTTTACCCTCCACGCTGCCCTCCAATACTAAATTAGTGGTCCCTTGATGCCTCAGAACATGTCCTACCAACCGATCCCTTCTTCTAGTCAAGTTGCGCCACAAACTTCTCCCCAATCCTATTCAATACCTCCCCATTAGTTATATGACCTTCCCATCTAATATCATAGAAGATATGAATCAATGAACTCATATGAATCATAGAAGATATGAATCAACGATAACAGGAATTCTTAATATATCAGTCCTACTATACAAAGCAACAGGACTCAAAGCGCCAAACAACAGCAGCTGAGATTTCCGCGATTAAGTAACCCAAGTCACTCAGCGGCTATCCCGGAACCCAGAAGCTGTAACCCTACACCCGCTGCTTGTCTATGTAACACGTCCAGGGGCAACAAAAATTTGGTTTTCAATATTTTGCGTGATTATCAACTGAATTTAAATTCACAATCCACTCATTAAAAGGTATAATCTTATGTTAAAAAGATAACACAGTAAGACAAGTATTACAGTTAGAAACTCTGTGTTTGTTTTGAGACAGCATAATTGACGACGAGCAAGGTACCCGGTGTTTATTCGTTCAGTATCTGAGAATGAGACTGTAAGAGAACATTCCAGATTAGTATTGACAGATTGCCAATCCGAGAGATAACATACATTAAGTCATTACGTGCAGCGTAAAAGTACTCGTTGTTCACTTTTCATTTGTATTTTTTTTAAGGAGCAAATGCTGGCGCCGTAGCAACAACGACTGTCTTTCTGCTCCTGGCGCTCCTCCTGACTCCACATTAGGCGTAAAGTGGTCTCATATTTTTGTTACACACTAGCTGAAAAACCCGGCGTTGCCCGGGTATTTATCTGTTCCAATTTTCCACTAGTCCCTCTCCTCCTCCGTCTCCTTCCCCTCTGTCTACCTGTCCATTCTCTCTTTATTGACCTTTCCTAACTGTTCTCTCTATCCATCCCCCCCTGTCCCATCTATTAACTTCACCCTCCCTCTCTCTGTCATTCTCACACATATACGTGCGGGCGTCCATACATACTTACATACGTTTTTATAATTTGTATGAACTTAAAACCTCCTGGCAGATTAAAACTATGTGCCGGACTCAGATTCGAACTCGGGACCTTTGCCTTTCGCGGGCAAGTGCTGTACCACCCGCGAAAGGAGGTCCCGAGTTCGAGTCTCGGTCCGGCACACAGTTTTAATCTGCCAGGAAGTTTCATATCAGCGCACACTCCGCTGCAGAGTGAAAATCTCATTCTGGAAACATCCCCCAGGCTGTGGCTAAACCATATTTCCGCAATATCCTTTCTTACAGTAGTGCTAGTTCTGCAAGGTTCGCAGAAGAGCTTCTTTGAAGTTTGAAAGGTAGGAGACGAGGTACTGGCAGAATAAAGCTGTGAGGACGGGGCGTGAGTCGTGTTTGGGTAGCTCAGATGGTAGAGCACTTGCCCGCGAAAGGCAAAGGTCCCGAGTTCGAGTCTCGGACCGGCACACAGTTTTAATCGGCCAGGAAGTTTCATATGAGCGCACACTCCGCTGCAGAGTGAAAATCTCATTCTGGAAACATCCCCCAGGCTGTGGCTAAGCCATGTCTCCGCAATATCCTTTCTTACAGTAGTGCTAGTTCTGCAAGGTTCGCAGAAGAGCTTCTTTGAAGTTTGAAAGGTAGGAGACGAGGTACTGGCAGAATAAAGCTGTGAGGACGGGGCGTGAGTCGTGTTTGGGTAGCTCAGATGGTAGAGCACTTGCCCGCGAAAGACAAAGGTCCCGAGTTCGAGTCTCGGACCGGCACAAAGTTTTAATCTGCCAGGAAGTTTCATATGAGCGCACACTCCGCTGCAGAGTGAAAATCTCATTCTGGAAACATCCCCCAGGCTGTGGCTAAGCCATGTCTCCGCAATATCCTTTCTTACAGTAGTGCTAGTTCTGCAAGGTTCACAGAAGAGCTTCTTTGAAGTTTGAAAGGTAGGAGACGAGGTACTGGCAGAATAAAGCTGTGAGGACGGGGCGTGAGTCGTGTTTGGGTAGCTCAGATGGTAGAGCACTTGCCCGCGAAAGGCAAAGGTCCCGAGTTCGAGTCTCGGTCCGGCACAGAGTTTTAATCTGCCAGGAAGTTTCATATGAGCGCACACTCCGCTGCAGAGTAAAAATCTCATTCTGTATGAACTTAGGATAATTACAATCATAGTGAGATATATATTGGAGTTACTTCTTACTTTTAAACGTTCCTTGATCTACCCTGTTTTCTGAATGCTTTTTCCGCAGTTTGTCGGAGAGCTTGAATCAAATCAGTCGTCGTAATACGGCGATACCGCCATTGTAGCAGCCTTGAATACATATTGCATGACCAATGCAAGTATGTGTCTTCAATTTAAAATTACGTTACAAAGTCAGCTACCATTTTTATGAATTTTTTTATTACAAAACCAAGAGCGGAGTTGAATTTCTTTTAAATTTCTTCTCACAGTCACTCATCTTCTTGTTAACGACAGACCGACAATTACTTGTTACGTCGATTTCATGACAGCTCCCGTCATCGATATAGTCGAACAGTCTCTGTCTGCTTAGTTTATACTTTACGATTAACATGAAAAAATGTAATACCTCAGGGAAAGAGCGATTTTACGACCACTTAGCAACTCACAACAAACATTAAAAATAACCTGAAGCGCTTACGAGATTTTTCCCGCTGACATCCTCCACAAAATGACGAAAGGGAAAACGAATATCGCTTACTGCATTTTCGCTCTTCATGCAGTAAAACTTTAACATCGGACATGATGATAGTGCTTTACTGTCCGCCCCGACAGCTGAATGGTCAGCGTGACAGATTTCTGTCCTACGGGCCCGGGTTCGGTTCCCGACTGGGTCGGGGATTTTCTCCGCTCCGGTTCAAGTGGCTCTGAGCACTACGGGACTCAACATCTTAGGTCACAAGTCCCCTAGAACTTAGAACTACTTAAACCTAACTAACCTAAGGACATCACACACACCCATGCCCGAGGCAGGATTCGAACCTGCGACCGTAGCAGTCCCGCGGTTCCGGACTGCAGCGCCAGAACCGCTAGACCACCGCGGCCGGCCTCCGCTCCGGGACTGGGTGTTGTGTTGTCTTCATCATCATTTCATCCCCATCCGGCGCGCAGGTCGCCCAATGTGGCGTCGAATGTAATAAGACCTGCACCGAGGCGGCCGGACCTGCCCCGTAAAGGGCCTCCCGGCCAATGACGCCAAACGCTCACTTCATTTCCAATGCTTTACTACCGACTGTATTCGCAACACTTTGCAGACAGTATTCACATATACCACTGAATGAATCTGCAAAATTACGACAATAGTTGAAGAGAGATGACGTGACAGACGTTTAGATGCATGAAAAACTTGCTTTTGCTTGAAATGGCGCGTCAGTTACCCAGAGTGTATTCGTCGAATGTTTCATAACGAGAGCACTTACCGACTGCCAACGAATTTCAAACTTACGTGAACCTTTCCTCACTTACAAGCTTAAAGTGAAATATTTAACGCAGTAACTCATTTCTAAAGCAATCAGACGTCTGAAGCTGTTTTATACACGAGAGTTGGATTCTTTAAAGAATCAGCAGTTTTTCTGGTTATGTATATTAACATATTCCTCCCATTAACTGGCGTTATATACTACGCCCTATGTCCTAACCGAATAAGAACCCAAAAGCAAAAATAAAGTCTCAAAACGGCGTTAACTAAAACTGGTTGATAAAGGATCCGCCCTACCGCAGAAGTGAAGGGAAAGAAGTTCAGAAAGGAGCAAACGCAATTCATATCTTGCCCTATCCCTTGTAGCAAGTGGTAATAAACGGCGTGCAATATTACAGTTTTAGTTAATAGAAACTGTTATACTTTTCTAAAGTTTATAGCTGCCCATTGTTGTTTATATGCATGAAGTTCAATATGTACGTTGTGAATGCAGTTTTTCCACCGAATTAAATATCAACATCGGGAGGGCACTTTTCTCAATAGTGAAGGAAGATAAGTGCACAAGCTGCGACATGGTCGCGAATCAGACAGTGATCGAGAAAGTGTGGAATAAATTTCTGTATTTCAGCCTATGATCACAAAATTGTTATGTCCTCGGACTACCAGTTTCGGTCGGCATTGACCATCTTCAGATCTGCAGCAAACCCTAGGAAAACCCAAATAGAAGAAGCGGATCGTCTAGAGCTTAAAACAATAAAATAGGCGATAATGAAAAGTATTACTGACACATATGTTAAAATTATGCCCTTCAAATATGACGAGGCATACCTGTTCTAAAAACGTGTCCCAGTGTAATGGAGCCGTACATTCTATTAAAAGATTGTTCAAAACAAACTGCCGTACAGTAGCCACAAAATGTTTGCGTCGCTAGCTCACCAGATGTCGCTACTGTTGCCATACACACATTCTTCATCGATATAATTGTACGATGCGGAATAAAAAGAGTACAGTCGGTAAAGTCTGTAGAAGGCTTACCACGTGTATAAGTCATTACAGTAATAAAATGCAACAAATTAAAACGCGATCATAGTTACATTGTTAAATAAGGTATTTAAGTGACAGTTATTCTGATACGGTCTTGGGGCGAATTTTAGACAAAAATATGACATACATAATAACAAGCATACGGAGTTCACAGAATAATATAAAAATGATAAAACAAATAGCGGTAGAAGCCAAGTGAATGAAAAGAGACAGTAGTAAGAAATCAGCTCCATCTGTTGGCGTGACCGCCAGAAGGCCCTTCGACCCTGCGGTACGCCGTTCCAAGAAAAGAATAAAAGAACATTGTAAGTCAGTTAACAAGATATCTAGTTAATGATATATATCGCACAAACAAAGAAAGGACAAGAGAACACGGAAGTAACACGCTCAACGCGAGAAGACGAAGTATACAGGGTGGTCCATTGATCGTGATCGGGCCAAATATCTCACGAAATAAGCGTCAAACCAAAAAACTAAAAAGAACGAAATTTGTCTAGCTTGAAGGGGGAAGCCAGATGACGCTATGGTTGGCCCGCTAGATGGCGCTGCCATAGGTCAAACGGATTTCAACTGCGTTCTTTTAAATAGGAACCCAATTTTTTATTACATATTCGTGTAGTACGTAAACAAATATGAATGTTATAGTTGGACCACTTTTTTCCCTTTGTGATAGATGGCGCTGTAATAGTCACAAACATATGGCTCACAATTTTAGACGAACAGTTGGTAACAGGTAGGTTTTTTAAATTAAAATACAGACTTAGGTACGTTTGAACATTTTATTTCAGTTGTACCAACGTGATTCATGTACCTTTGTGAACTTATCATTTCTGAGAACGCATGCTGTTACAACGTGATTACCTGCAAATACCACATTAATGCAATAAGTGCTCAAAATGATGTCCGTCAACTTCAATGCATTTGGCAATACGTGTAACGACATTCCTCTCAACAGCGAGTAGTTCGCCTTCCGTAATGTTCGCACATGCACTGACAGTGCGCTGATGCATGTTGTCAGGCGTTTTCGGTGGATCACGATGGCAAATATCCTTCAACGTTCCCCACAGAAAGAAATCCGGGGACATCAGATCCGGTGAACGTGCGGGCCATGGTATGGTGTTTCGACGACCAATCCACCTGTCATGAAATATGCTATTCAATACCGCTACAACCGCACGCGAGCCATTTGCCGTACATTCATCATGGTGGAAGTACATCGCCATTCTGTCATGCAGTCAAACATCTTTTAGTAACATCGGTAGAACATTACGTAGGAAATCAGCATACATTGCACCATTTCGATTGCCATCGATAAAATGGGGGCCAATTATCCTTCCTCCCATAATGCCGCACCATACATTAACCCGCCGAGGTCGCTGATGTTTCACTTTTCACAGCCATCGTGGATCTTCCGTTGCCTAATAGTGCATATTATGCCAGTTTGCGTCACCGCTGTTGGTGAATGGCGCTCCGTAGCTAAATAAAACGCGTGCAAAAAATTTGTCATCGTCCCGTAATTTCTCTTGTGCCAAGTGGCAGAATTGCACACAACGTTCAAAGTCGTCGCCATGAAATTACTGGTGCATAGAAATATGGTATGGGTGCAGTCGATGTTGATGTAGCATTCTCAACACCGACGTTTTTGAGATTCCCGATTCTCGCGCAATTTGTCTGCTACTGACGTGCGGATTAGCCGCGACAGCAGCTAAAACACCTACTTGGGCATCATCATTTATTGCAGGTCGTGGTTGACGCTTCACATGTGGCTGAACAGTTCCTGTTTCCTTAAATAACGTAACTATCCGGCGAATAGTCTAGACACTTGGATGATGTCGTCCAGGATACCGAGCAGCATACACAGCACACGCCCGTTGGGCATTTTGACCACAATAGCCATACATCAACACAATATCGACCTTTTCCGCAATTGGTAAACGGTCCATTTTAACACCCGTAATGTATCACGAAGCAAATACCGTCCGCACTGGCGGAATGTTACGTGATACCACGTATTTATACGTTTGTGACTATTACAGCGCCATCTATCACAAAGCGAAAAAAGTGGTCCAACTAAAACATTCATATTTCTTTACATACCACACGACTATGTAATAACAGTTGGGGGTTCCTAGTTAAATAAAACGCAGTTGATATCCGTTTGAGCTATGGCAGCGCCATCTAGTGGGCCAACCATAGCATCTGGTTTCCCCCTTCAAGCTAGACGAGTTTCGTTCTTTGTAGTTTTTTCGTTTGATGCTTATTTCGTGAGATATTTGGCCCGGTCACTATCAATGGACCACCCTGTATATGTAAAGCAGTCTGTACTAGGTAAATAAAACAAGCAATAGGCGTTCAGTGATTTAAGTAGAACATTGTCAAAGAAAAAAAAGTGGGCACTGGATACAAAATCACACAGCCCATTGAGCACTTTTGTTGGTTCTTGTTTTTTCGCTTTATAAACTTAAAGGTCTGCTAGCACGTCTTCTTTTACCCTGGAGAGCATACACACAGTTCAAATGCGTGTGAATTCCTAAGGAACCAAACTGCTGAGGTCATCGATCCCTAGGCTTACACGCTACTTCAACTAACATATGCTCAGAGCAAGAGACACACCCACGCCCGAGGGAGGGACCGTATAATCCGTGATATGGCGCCTCTAACCGCGCGTCATTCCTCGCTGCCACATATCATTCGCAGTGCTCCCTATAGAACGACCAGTTTCTGATAAATGCAATCCCCAAGCTGTTGTCAGGCGGCTGTGAATACTCACTAAAACTTACGATAAAAGGGCGCCCGGTTTGTCCGATATAATATTTATCACAGTTACTAGAATCAATCCTATACACTCCAGAGCTATAAAATTTGTCTTACGTCCCTTTCTGTTTGTTTTATTCGCAATTTTAGGGTGTTGTTAACCTGAAAGTCACATCTAACGTTAGACTTTTTGAAACATTTCTCTATTTGCAGGGACACTTTTTTCGTGAAATTTCGTTGGAATGATTTTCATTTGTTCTTTGTTGGCTACATTTTCTGGGTGAGTGAGCCGTGTTGCAGTTCGCGGTGGTGCCGTGTGTAGGTTTCTGCCAGACCGTATCGTTTAGTTGGCGTGGTTGAGGTGTTTGTCTTCTTCTCGTGTTCACTGGCACCATTCGGTTTCGTAAGCCTTGCCTGTCCACTAGTGGCAGCAGCGGCGCTTATCCATAAGTAATTCTGCTGCCCTATCTTTGGGGCGACCTCGTTCTTCATCCGTGTGGTGTGTGCGGAGTTCGGTTGGGGACGCAGGAGCAGTGAGGTCCGCACAGAGCGACAACGCGCCGGGACCGCTGACGGCGCGCATGGACTGCCGGATCGAAGGCAGTGGTCACGAGGGTGCACGACCTCATAGTAAACCGGATCCAGTAAGCCTTGAGATGAGTGCACTTGAATTCAAGTAGAGAAACCTTCACCATTGTGATAAATTGCGATTGTCGAGTCACTTGGGTTCATGTTGCTGCTCGTAGTGTCGCCAAGACGAAGAGCAGCGAGTGGAGTGCTTGGGGGAAGGCGGATCTGATTAGCCTTCCTGAGCTTCTAATTACTATTCAGTTTCTGACATGGTAAGTTCAACCTGCCGTATTTTTCTGTCTTGTGGCAGCTAACGCCCCAGTTACTTGCCCTGGGGGTTAGTGTGTGTAACGGCAGTGTACATTTCCCCTCCGCCACTGTACAGTGAGGCGTGTAAGATTGACAGCTTCTTGACTGTAGGTTTGGTGGCGTTCTCCTTCCTTAGTGGGAGTCATTCCTTCTTGTTCCGGGCGTTCTAAGCACAGTATTCTGCGGGTGGACCCCAGACCCCTGGTTCCGGCTTTGGTGTAATTTTACATCTTGCATTTGTTTTGTTGGATGTCAGGTAGCCTCACCAAGATTATCGTTAGTCGCTCGTTAGACTGCCACTAGTCCGAGTTACCACCATGTGATCTCAATGCAACTCTTGGCTACCTTTCTCTTCGCTCGCGAAAGTGTTTTTGGTGTGACCTACTCAGAGGTCGATTGCTAGTGCACCGTGTGTCACTGGCCCTTGTGTTTTATTTTATTATTGTATTATTAAGTTAGCATCATCTGTGTCACCTGTTTGGTGATCTGTTGTTTGTTTTTTTAAATTAACTTTTGCTATGCCATTCGCCATTTGACAGTATATTTGTTAAATTTTATTGTAATTGCCATTTTGGCGTTAAAGGCCTTCAGCCGTGGATGTGCCTAAAAATTCTGATTGCGACCACATTGGCTTGCCTTCGAAATTATTGGCTGTCTGTATTTTATGTATTTGTTAAATTTTAAATATTTGCCATTTTTCGCGTTAAAGTTCTTCAGCCGTGATTGTGGTTATGTGACTTAAGTCTGATTGCGACCTCATTGGCTAGTTTTAAAAAATTATTTATCAAAATAAATGAGTGAAATTGCAAAGCAAACCAGTAGTAATTGATTCGGGCCCCGTCTACAATCGTAACCCAGTCCTGCCTTCTTTAATTACCAGGTTTCACTGAGTGTCCGTCTGCCTGCAGTTTATAATACTGTATGTATCTTTAGCGTAAGATACGTGAAATGTGTTTTCTTATAGGACAACTATCCAAGGAGTTCCACCCAATAATATCTAAACAGCACACTCTGTAGACAATTTATTAAATTGCCAATACTAAAATATTTTAAATAACAACAAATTCATATTACTTACAAAACTTAACAAATGGTTAAAGAGTGAGCTTTAAAAAAAATACCGACGGCTTGCCACCATAAAATCAAGAACCTTTTACAATAGTGCTTTTAGAGTTTACACAAGAGACAAAGTCCAATAATAAGTTAACTTGGCATTACAATTTAAAATGATTTATATAAAAAACTTTGAGAAAGATAATGGCGCTTGGTACCATAAAATGAAAGAAGCGCAAGACACACCCAATAAATATAATAACAAAATAAGAATTTGATACAAGCAAAGGGCGAGGGCAACTCCCAACGCAATCATAGACGAGCGAGCTCTCAACACTTCGGAGCCTTCCCACTGGAAACGGTCCCCGAAATAAACTGCTGAGAGCTGCCCGACATGCCTCCCACAACTGCCCATCACTTACGCACCTTGGTTATGTTCTGTAACACACGACATATAATATCAACACAAGATAAAATTCAAAAATACAGTATAACATCCCGACAGCACATGATAACCACAGTGCCTTTAACTCGGGCGCTCTTAATAAGTGCCGGAAATCAACACACACAAATCTCAAACAATTCTCGCTTCCTAAAACGAAACAATAAAAGCCAAACGCAGATGAATAGTCAAACCACAGTCTTAGAAGTGCCTTAACGGCACCAAACGCGACTATTCCACCAAGTTAATAATAACACAGTAAAAAAATATGGAACATACCACTAAATACTGTTACACAACCAAATTGACTAGATCGTGTTGGTCAGGTCGCAGAATACCACATATACCAAGCAGCAGTAATTCACTATGTATATACTGTACACGTTGATGTGTAGCTATGTAGAATATATGAGTCTGGCGATACACCATCTGACTTTCGGAAAAGCATCATCCACACAATTCCGAAGACGGCAAGAGCTGACAAGTGCGAGAATTATCGCACAATCAGCTTAACAGCTCACGCATCGAAGCTGCTTACAAGAATAATATACAGAAGAATGGAAAAGAAAATTGAGAATGCGCTAGGTGACGATCAGTTTGGCTTTAGGAAAAGTAAAGGGACGAGAGAGGCAATTCAGACGTTACGGCTAATAATGGAAGCAAGGCTAAAGAAAAATCAAGACACTTTCATAGGATTTGTCGACCTGGAAAAAGCGTTCGACAATATAAAATGGTGCAAGCTGTTCGAGATTCTGAAAAAAGTAGGGGTAAGCTATAGGGAGAGACAGGTCATATACAATATGTACAACAACCAAGAGGGAATAATAAGAGTGGACGATCAAGAACGAAGTGCTCGTATTAAGGAGGGTGTAAGACAAGGCTGTAGCCTTTCGCCCCTACGCTTCAATCTGTACATCGAGGAAGCAATGATGGAAATAAAAGAAAGGTTCAGGAGTGGAATTAAAGTAAAAGGTGAAAGGATATCAATGATACGATTCGCTGATGACATTGCTATCCTGAGTGAAAGTGAAGAAGAATTAAATGATCTGCTGAACGGAATGAACAGTCTAATGAGTACACAGTATGGTTTGAGAGTAAATCGGAGAAAGACGAAGGTAATGAGAAGTAGTAGAAATGAGAACAGCAAGAAACGTAACATCAGGATTGATGGTCTCGAAGTCAATGAAGTTAAGGAATTCTGATACCTAGGTAGTAAAATAACCAATGACGGACGGAGCAAGGAGGACATCAAAAGCAGACTCGCTATGGCAAAAAAGGCATTTCTGGCCATGAGAAGTCTACTAATATCAAATACCGGCCTTAATTTGAGGAAGAAATTTCTGAGGATGTACGTCTGGAGTACAGCATTGTACGGTAGTGAAACATGGACTGTGGGAAAACCGGAACAGAAGAGAATCGAAGCATTTGAGATGTGGTTCTATAGACGAATGTTGAAAATTAGGTGGACTGATAAGGTAAGGAATGAGGGAGGTTCTATGCAGAATCGGAGAGGAAAGGAATATGTGGAAAACACTGATAAGGAGAAGGGACAGGATGATAAGACATCTGCTAAGACATGAGGGAATGACTTCCATGGTACTAGAGGGAGCTGTAGAGGGCAAAAACTGTAGAGGAAGACAGAGATTGTAATACGTCAAGCAAATAATTGAGGACGTAGGTTGCAAGTGCTACTCTGATAAGTCAGTAGACTGATGACCAAAAAAAAAAAAAAAATTACTGTAGAAAACCGCCCTCCTTAGGCAGACTTTACGTAACGCATCGACAGCCAAATGTACCATACATTAACGCAGCTCCGGGCAGGACTCCAGTTGTGCAAATAAATTAGTACCAACAAATATCGTAACGAGCCACACACACAGCAAAAAGTTCCAACAACACCGTCGCACATCAGAAAAGTTCAGAAACCGCTGCTGGAGCTTCCAGGGGAAAATCTGAAGAGCCAACCGAGCCCACACCCTAACCTGGCAGACGACTCCAAAATTCAGCAACTAGTTTTCTCCGGGACACAGTATCACAGGACCCCACCGGACCTCCACGTCAGACAGGCAGGCAGAACAAGTACGCCGACTCCAATTAATCACCACCGCACGGCCAGCACAGCGGCTAGCCGCCTCTGCCCGAGACCAGTCTGCTCATATTGCGAGGCACAACACCCTTAGCGCTAGTCACTAGCCGCTGAGGCAGAGCAAACTTCATGTTCCGTCCAATCCCCGGAAAACCAACTACCCTCTCGCTTTCCGCCGGCCACCGGAAACACACGCCAAGGACGTCATAGTAAATCGCCGCCGGAGCGCCACCCGCACCAGGACAGCGAACTATAATCGATTACAGTGCGCGCTCTGAACAAGATCACAGGTTAGCGGCGCGCGCCATATCAATAAGTACGGTTACAACACCTGCAATAAACATAAGTTACATTCTCCTGCAAGTCTGCGTCGCAACGAAACACGTGCTGGGCACGCGCGTATCGCTGAGTGATGCAAACGCTGGCAGGCGGTGGGCGGGCGGCCTGTTAGCGCCACGGCAGGCAGTGTAAGTCCCTGGAGCCTAGCTGGAACTGGTGACGCTGTGTCTCCGCACGGGAAGGCCGAGCTCCAGTAATTACGAGTCTAAACAGCGGCGTGGATTGTTTCAGCGCTTACGCGCTACTCCTTCCTTCTCCTGCAAGTTTCACAGGAGAACTGGTGTGAAGTTTGGAAGGCAGAAGATGAGGTACTGCGGAACTGAAGCTGTGAGGGTGAGTCATGAGTCGTGCTTGGGTAGCTCAGTTGGTAGAGCGCTTGCCCAAAAGCAAAGATCCGAGAACCAGTCTGAGTTTTAATTGAGTGCAAAATGTACTATAAGTAAAAACATTATGACCACTGCTCACCACGGCATTTGAAGACGCCTTCTGGCGTTGCAGGGATGTTCAAAAATGGTTAAAATGGCTGTAAGCACTATGGGACTTAACATCTGTGGTCATCAGTCCCGGAGGTGCAGCCCCTCCACGCCCACACCGGCATGATGGCCAACACAAAAGGTCTACTGCCATCTCTGCATAAGGGTTAGTATTCACTAAAGTGAGGTGTCGCAGGATGTGGGTACTGCGATGTCTGCGTACGTCTGGTTAGGATTAACCATTAATACGCGCTCATCTGGAGATAGATTGGTCGAAATCTGACGAAGGGTAGCGGTTTGAAAGGCAGAGGAAAAAAAGTGCCAAAGCAAGAGCCAAGGGAAAAAACCTCTGCGAAAGTTAGTTCGGGCGGCAAGAGCAGTAGCGGTTGTCTTGCTGCCTGCGATAGGTTGTGTAAGGATAGGCTTTGTTAGTAGTGGGTATCATGCATGTCGATACCTTGACGTTGTGCGTTTGAGCTGCTCGGCGGCTGGCGCTGGGTGCTGGTACAGAGTCCTCGTTCAGCGTCCTGCAACCTGCAACAGTTAGGTTTGTTATCGGTCTTGTGTCCGATAGGTCATATACCGGAGGCACAGTGTGAGGGAGTGTTGGCGGATTGTTCGTGCGTCTGTGGGCGAGCTCGTCGGTGTCCCTGCTGTGGCCTGTTGGTTGGCTCTGATAGCAGCTGGTAGTTGCCAGTCAGTGTTGCTGATATGCAGGGACTTGCCGACGTTTGTCGCTGTTTGCGTATGTTAGTTTACCATAGGTGGTTATGCCCTAGCTAGCAGGGTCTTTGGCCGCTTGTGTTTCCACCTGTGGTTGTGATCGTAGTTTCCCAGAGTGAGGATGAAAGGATTGTTCGAGTGTCTCGAGTTCCTGTATAGTCGTGTGGCGTGTTTCTTGAATACTTCCTTGAGGGTATCAAGGCGGTATTCATGGTGAAGATCCACGGTGCGTGTGTAGCGTGGAGCATTGCTGATGATTCGTAGCACCTTGTTCTGTATGATCTGCAGGCGGCGCAGTCATGTGGGAGCTGCATATCCCCAGACGGGAGCTGCGTACGTCATCAGAGGTCTAATCAGTGTCATGTATAAGGACCTCGACACCCTCCTATTCAGTGTGCTTGCCCTGTTGAGCATTGGGTAGAGCTACTTGAGCCTCGCGTGCGCTCGGTTGGCAACGTATTCGATGTGGTCCCCCCATGTAAGTTTCCGGTCCAGCCAGACACCAAGGGTCATCAGTCCCCTAGAACTTAGAACTACTTAAACCTAACTAACCTAAGGACATCACACACATCCGTGCCCGAGGCACGATTCGAACCTGCGACCGTAGCAGTCGCGCGGTTCCAGTCTGAATCGCCTAGAACTGCTCGGCCACACCGGCCGGCGACTGAAATCCAGTAAGAGAAGGAAAAATCAAGTTACCTTCCATTAGGTAAGTGGGTGCACTCAGCGCCTGTTATGTAATATATAAATGATAGAGCGCAGCAATCAGTCGTCCTTTTTGCCGGTTTTATTACGCAAATCCAGATTTCGTCTAGTGCCTAGCCATTATCAATGGCCCGAACAACAGGGAACTAACATGCATCGAGATTTAAAAAATAGTCCATTGATAATGGCTAGGCACTAGACGAAATCTGGATTTGCGTAGTAAAACCGGCAAAAAGGACGACTGATTGCTGCGCTCTATCATTTATAGAGAAGGAAAAATATTAGGAGAATATGGACTGGGGAAAGGAACGAAAAAGTAAGCCACCTGGTAAAATTTAGGACAGAAAATAATTTAATAATCGCTAAATTTGGTTTAAGAATTATAAAAGAAGGTTGTGCACGTGGAAGAGACCTGGAGACACTGGAATGTTCCAGAATGTTTATATAATGGTTAGACGGAGATTCCAGAACAAGATATTAATTTGTAAGACATACCCAGGAGCAGATGTGGACTCTGACCAGAAACTCATTGTTTATGAACTTAAGCTTAAAACTGAAGAAATTGTAAAAAGATAGGAAGTTGAGGAGATGCAAGTTGGATAAGTTGCAAGATCCAGAGGTTGTTGAGAGTTCAGAGAACGATTGACTAGAACAGAGTAAAGAAATACAACAGAAGACGAATGAACAGCTTTGAGAGAGGAAAGCGTGAAGGCTGCAGTAGGTAAAAAAGAAAAGGCCTAGCAGAAGTCCTTCGATATCACAGGAGATGTTGAATTTAATTGATGAAAGTAGAAAATATAAAAAGAAAGAAGATGAAGCAGGCGAAAGGGAATACGTATGTCTAAAAAATGAGACTGAGAGAAGAGTAAAATGGCTAAGTAAATATGGCTGGAGGACAAATACAGGGACTTGAAAAGATGTGTAACTTGGAGAAAGACAGGATCCACCTAATGGAAAATTAAAGAGGCCTTTGGAGAAAACAGAAGCAGCTGTATGAATATGAAGAGTCCAAATGGAAAACCAGTACTAAGGAAAGAAGGGAATGCTGAAAGATGGAAGGAGTATGTTGATGGGCAGTACAAGGGAAATGAATTTGAATGGAACATTGTGGGTGGGAAAGAGTAAGTAAATGAATGTGACTTGGGCGGTATGGCACTGCAAGAAGATTTTGACAGAACACTGGAAGATCTAAGCAGTAACATGGCCCCTGGAGTAGACGACTTTCCTTCAAAACTACTGATAGCCTTTGGAGAGCCAGCCATGATACGCTTCTTCCACCTGGTGTGTAAGATGTATGAGATAAGCGAAATAGCCTCAAACTTGAAGAAGAATATAATGATTTCAATTCAAAAAATGGCAGGTGCTGACAGGTGTGCATATTAGCGAATTATCAGCTTAGTAACTCATGCTTGCAAAATAGTGCGTTACTTGCTGTCTGCTGTTCCACGTGAAAAGGTGGTGGTTTAGGGATTGCACAGGGGAAAGCCGCACGAGACAGAACGTGTGTTATATAAACGTGGTTGCAATCGCGGGAATTTCCCAACTGATTTCCACACAATGCTAAACAATACGTTCATGCGACTCAATGTGATAGTGCGACTTAAATAGTTTACCCTTGTCGTGTGAGCAGTATCGCGCCCAACAAATTATTGTGTGCAAAAGACTATGCAAACTGGAACATTAGAGTCCAACTGTTACTACCACCGCAGCAGAAAATTACCAACGTACAGAATAATCATGGGGGTTTTGCACAGTGCCATGGTGAGGTGATAGTGCTGTATCAATGTATTGCATAATTTTTACGTAATGGAAGCTTTTGTGTAAAAGGAAATTTACTGTGTCACAGAATCGCCTCAGCATTTTTTTTTCTTTTTTCTTTGAAGATAATTTATGTATTGCCTATTGTTTTATTACTGTGATGCATTATTATTTACGTTATCAGGTACGTGCTCTGTATGCACATATACAGGTCTGTTTCAGTTATGTACATCTTACGTAATTTGTTTTTAGACTGACTTTATTTCTTTTCTTATGTATGTGTTAGTTGGGAAGGTCTCCCCTCACTAACCATCTCATTTGTAGAGCATCTAACTTATTTCTAAATCTACATGGATTCTCTGCAAATCACATTTAAGTGCCTGGCAGAAGGTTCATCGAACCACCTTCACAATTCTCTGTTATTCCAATCTCGTATAGCGCGCGGAAAGAATGAACACCTATTCTTTCCGTACGAGCTCTGATTTCCTTTCTTTTATCGTGGTGATCGTTCCTCCCTATGTAGGTCGGTGTCAACAAAATATTTTCGCATTCGGAGGAGAAAGTTGGTGATTGGAATTTCGTGAGAAGATTCCGTAGCCACGAAAAACGCCTTTCTTTTAATGATTTCCAGTCCAAATCCTGTATCATTTCTGTGACACTCTCTCCCATATTTCGCGGTAATAAAAAACGTACTGCTTTTCTTTGAACTTTTTCGATGTACTCCGTCAGTCCTAGCTGGTAAGGATCCCACACCGCGCAACAGTATTCTAAAAGAGGACGCACAAGCGTAGTGTAGGCAGCCTCCTTAGTAGGTCTGTTACATTTTCTAAGTGTCCTGCCAATGAAACGCAGTCTTTGGTTAGCCTTCCCCACAACATTTTATATGTGTTTCTTCCAATTTAAGTTATTTGTAATTGTAATACCTAGATATTAGTTGAATTTACGGCTTTTATATTAAACTGATTTATTGTGTAATCGAAGTTTGACGAGTTCCTTTTAGCACTCACGTGGATGACCCCACACTTCTCGTTATTTAGGGTCAACTGCCACTTTTCGCACCTTTCAGATATTTTTTCTAAATCGTTTTGCAGCATGTTTTGATCTTCTGATGACTTTATTTGTCGATAAACGACAGTGTCATCTGCAAAAAAACCGAACGGCTGCTCAGATTGTCTCCCAAATCGTTTATATAGATAAGGAACAGCAAAGGTCCTATAACACTACCTTGGGGAACGCCAGAAATCACTTCTGTTTTACTCGATGACTCGAAGTATATTCTCAATAAATACGTTCGGCGTTTCCTTCCAGGTGCAAAGACGTGTATGTTTTGTGGTGTCCCACAAGGGAACACGCTACGGATTAGTTGGCCGTGCGAGAAACACGATTCTTTTAAATTCTCTTCACAACATTGGAAAGTTTTTGGTCGTCTGGCTTATGTGTTATTATCTTATTTTATGGTCGTCATTGGACAACTCTGGTCAGTTAAATAAATGTTTATACAACTTATTGTCATTCATTAATACAGTTAAGTTAAATAACAATTCAGTAAGACAATTCAGTAGTACAGCGGCTATACATGGGTTACTGTAATTTATTATTATATGAAGGGCGTTTCGCTCTTCTTTCTGCTACTTCCTCATTCTTTCAGACTTTTTTTATCTTCGTCTGAGGTGACTCTCCCTGTAGTCCTTTTATTGATCTTCGTTTGCAGCCTAGCTTGTGTATTTTGCAATACTTCGCCCTTCTTTGTTTTTTTTTTTTTTTCGTCTACTGTAACTTGAAGTCCTCTTATATCTTCCTTAAATTCTGCGATCCATTTAATGTTGCTCTTACCATTCCACAATTTTTTCTATTATTTTATGACTAATTCTGTGTTCTGTTCTCATCAGATGTGCAAAAAACGAGGTACGTTTCGTCCTGATCACGTTCATTACTGGTTTTATTCTTTTGTGTACTGTTTCATTTGAAACTGTTCTTCAATTCTCATGTACTTGGTCTTCTCCACATGCCTTATACATTTTTGTCTTTTGAGGACTCTTTTTACAATTGTAACTGAGTAGTTGTCTGAATCTATGTCTGCTGATCTCCATGCTTCAACTTTGTAGATTTCCGTATGACAGTTTTTGCTACACAGACATGGTCTAGCTCCCTCCAGTCTGGGTGTTTACATGTTAAAACATTTATTTGGTTTCCTCCTGAAACATGTTGATTTAGAAACGAGGCTGCGTTCTCTGCAGAGTTCAAGTCTTTAAGCATTCTTATTTGTAAAGTGATGTGGATTCCCATTTTCCAGTTGTATCTTTATATTTTCTTTCTTTTCCAGGCTGGGCGTTGAAGCCTCCGAATAAGGTTTTTACATTCCTTTTATTTATTACGTTCACAGTTTGTTCGAGAAGATCCCAATATTTATCTGCCGCTCTCTTTGTTCCTGTTGGAATTTTTTTTCATTTGTTGGAACATGAGCATTTATAATTGTGTAAGTTTTGTTTATTGATTCAAAAGTAAGAGTTGCAATTCTTGATGATATTGCTTGAAAATCAGTTACCGAATTTATTATTTTTATATTCACTATAAGTCCTGCTCCAAATTCAGGACGTTGCTTCACAACCTTCTGACATGGTTTCCCGTTGCCAATACTATATCCTTGTGGTTCGAACGGGTCCTCTAACGTGTTTCTCATTTCTTGGAGTGAGCCCCACTATTAAATTTTTTTGTTTATTTTATTGACCTATGAGATCTTGAGTTTTTCGGTCTTAAATAGTGAGTTTGTGTTGTGTATTGCTATATTATTTATTTACTTATGTTGACTCTTCTTTTTTGTGTTAGTGTGCATTTTGATGATTGCAAACGATCCGATTCGTTGTTGTCTTGTAGTTGGCTACCCACCGAATCCGATGTAGCCTTTATCCGCCTTTTTGGATGGTGCTATTTTTTTCTAAAAGATCTTTCCGTATTTGACTTTGAAAGGTAATTAACGTTAGCTGGATTTACAACTCGACTGTTAACCGCTGACGATGTGTTTGATCCGCGAGGGCTATTTTATTTTCCTCACGTCCACCGGGAAGCCGTTGATGAACCTCCCCGCCCCCATATCCGCCATCTGCGATGGGCCACACGTGATAGCCTCCCCTCCTAGTATTATTTAAGAAGTTATATAAAAAGAAAAATACGGAGATGATGGAGAAAAGAGTGGCCTCTAAAAGTGTAACGCTTTCGTATGTTAATCTTTTGGAGGAGCTAGAAATTGAAAACGGGAACTAGTTCAACTACCGAGGGCGAAGAGACATTCTTTGTTTTCTTGCAGCATGTTAAACAGTACTGTATAAAAGAAGAAATGAAACTGCCGTGAGCAACTCGATAAGTTGTTTCGAAAGACTTACAGAAACACTGAAGCACATGGCAGCTGGCAGGAGCTACGCTGATCTGAAATTTTCTGTTGTGATATCACGCTGAGCAACATAATTCTGGGGACACACTTTGTCATGTATCTCCAGATATAAACTTAAGCCACCTGATTTGCATCTGTATGTAACTGCAGGCAGGGAACGCTGTAATGGTTTTGATCCGCTTTTCGCTAGTATATACACTGACTCATGAGGAAGGTTTCTGTATATAATTTATAAATATTTCGTACAAATTCTCTCAATTGTGATGAATTAGTCAAGTCCAATTAGTAAACGGAAGAGCAATCAGTCGCAAATGATGTTTGTTGCTTATCTAGATTTCGATCACTGTGTAGCCATCTTCAGTTCTAAAAAAAGAGAAAGAACCAGTGACAATATGAAACATGCATGTCTTATGAAATGTAGAGTTGCATAAGATAGAAGCGTAGGTCACTCATATAAAACATACCAGTAAATGTAAGTTAAAACATTAAAATCACTTGCATATGCACATTCTTCCAAGTGGACTATTCATGTCAGATGTTTAGTCCGCATGGAGGGCACTGTTTACAATTTCAAATCAAATGGCTCTGAGCACTATGGGACTTAACTTCTAAGGTCATCAGTCCCCTAGACTTGGAACTACTTAAACCTAATTAACCTAAGGAGATCACACAGATCCATGCCCGAGGCAGGATTCGAACCTGCGACCGTAGAAGCCACGTGTTTCCGGACTGAAGCGCCTAGAACTGCTCGGCCTCAACAGGCGGCCTTACAATTACAACACAGCTGTCTTCAGTGTACGTCACACCAATTCACAGCGCCTCTGCAGCGTACGATGCATTGACAACGTGCATCAACTTCATTTTATAATTTGTATTTACTCTTCTTCTTGGCGGATCGTTCACCTATGACCACGCGTAATCAACATTTGTTGGCGTTCCTTTCCCCCAGTACTCCATACGCAACAAATGGGCTTGTTTTCGTTGCGCAGACCACGTATGTCGGTTAGTTTTTCTCTCTTCTTCCTCAAAACACCGTGTGTTTGTGATTTTTCTGATTTTATTTCAGTCATGCCGATTTGGAGACCGTAATTCTCTCAGATCTTTTTCCGTCTGTAGTTCGTTCTTTAATGCCGGCCGAAGTGGCCGAGCGGTTCTACGCGCTACAGTCTGGAACCGCGCGACCGCTACGGTCGCAGGTTCGAATCCTGCCTCGGGCATGGATGTGTGTGATGTCGTTAGGTTAGTTAGGTTTAAGTAGTTCTAAGTTCTAGGGGACTTATGACCTCAGGAGTTGAGTCCCATAGTGCTCAGAGCCATTTGAACCATTTTTTTGTTCTTTAAAAATGTATGGATTTTGTGCATTAACCTGTTTCAGTCCGTTCTTTCTAAATGTCCCATGAATTGGATTCTTATCATGCGCATGGTGTCTGTTGTTTTGGAGACATTTTTATATATTTCTGCATTGGGTTTTGGATAATGCACACCATCTTTTATTTTTGTTCGTAGTTTTCCTCAGTATTTTATGTTCTTTCACTTCTAATTCCCCTTTTAGTGTTCTGTTTTGAAGATTTAGTGTCTCAGATGAGTAGAGAGCTTCGGGTTTAATCACTGTTGTGTAGTGTCGTATTTTGCAGTTCCACGAGAGACTCTTTTTGTTGTAAACGTTTTTTGTTAACTGAAACGCCGTCTTCATTTTCTGGACTTTTGAGCTGACAGATTTCTTTTCATTACAATTATCTGCAATCCATTCACCTAAATATTTAAATTCTTTTACTCGAGAGATGTAATTATTACCAATTTTGAGATCAGAAGGAGTATCTTTTTATGTCAGTCATAAATTTTGTATTTATTATTTTATACTTTTAAAAACATAAAAAAATAGGGTGGTCGTAACTAAAACCACAGTTATACGTGGTGATAATTGTGTGAACTAGCCAGTGGCGTCGGTTACTTTTGCACATTATACAATCCTACATAATTTAAAAAATACAAATGGCCGGCCGTTGTGGCCGAGCGGTTCTAGGCGCTTCAGTCCGGAACCGCGCTGTTGCTACGGTTCGAATCCTGCCTCGGGCATGGATGTGTGTGATGTCATTAGGTTAGTTAGGTTTAAGTTGTTCTATGTCTAGGGGACTGATGACCTCAGATGTTAAGTCCCATTTGAATACAAATGTCTTGTTGAAATACATAAGTTAATAAAATGGTACTAAAGCCGTGCTACATACTAAGTACAATTAAAGCAATTGAATCAGACGAGAGTGGTGCTGTTAACTGTCATAACGTCTGCAGTACGTCGAAATTCCAGGAATCTTTCAAGTGTCTTGTCTTACACATTTCGCATAAAATTCCGTTATCATTTACACGGTTTGGTATTAGAACTAATAAACTGCCAACTGCATCATGTAATAAGATGGGAAATACATTAAATTTTTTAGAAAGTTTGTACTCATATGCGAGCTAGGAGTACTGTAATCCTAAGTTACTGTCGTATCAGGTGACTGTTAGGATCGGAGCGTAGCAATGATTTTTGGACAGTTCCCTAAACTGAGAGACACTAAGCAGTGTGGCCGGCCGGGGTGGCCGAGCGGTTCTAGGCGCTACAGTCTGGTGCCGCGCGACCGCTTCGGTCGCAGGTTCGAATACTGCCTCGGGCATGGATATGTGTGATGTCCTTAGGTTAGTTAGGTTTAACTAGTTCTAAGTTCTAGGGGACTGATGACCTCAGCAGTTGAGTCCCATAGTGCTCAGAGCCATTTGAACCACTAAGCAGTGTCAGACGATTTCAGACTCCTCCAACAGATCGCTGCGTCCTCACTTCTATCTTCGTATGTGAGGACAATACTGATCCACTGTGCCCACTTTCAAGACGGTTCGCAGCGAAGATTGCTTTTCGTGCCTCAACTTTACGATCTGATGTGACATGTTCGCTGAAACTGGCTTCCAGCCGTTTACTAGTTTATCCCACATAGCAACCTTGCGGCCGGGACTTGCAAATCTATAGATACCTGACCAATAGAAAAGATTTCTTTTATCAATACTATTTTTTGAAATTCTACCAAAGTTACCTGCAGCAACGCCACATTTACTTTCAGTTTTCTAAAAACTGAGGCAACTCTGTCACTAATTTTACCATAGTATGGTAAACAAATGTACTTACTGCTATCTTCAGCTACACTGAAACCATTTTCTTGTATATGCACGTAGTCCTAACTGGACTAGTAATGTCAGAGGCTGAGATCATACTGACGCCGGTTTAGTGAAACTTTTCATTACGTTGCTTTACACGACGTAATTAAGTGGGTAGCTATTGATCTTAGCAATATATTCTATTGTATTCGGCTCAGCATCATGCCGTGCACTTGAAAGTTAACTTTTTAACAACCAACTGATGGTGAAATTAAAGTATGCTTTCCCGTGCTGGCTGGGGTAATATGAACTGTAATTCATGATACTCTCGGTACTGGTGTTTTTTCTGTAAATCCCAAAAGCATTCTTCTCGTTTGCCTTGCTAGTAATTACAGGTAGCGACGAAGATGTTAAAACAAGTCTCAAGTTAAACGTCGTACATAGTAAAATCGAATCACATGTGAGATGGATTCAGCCGCGCGGATTAGCAAAGCGGTCTGAGGCGCTGCAGTCATGGACTGTACGGCTGGTCCCGGCGGAGGTTCGAGTCCTCCCTCGGGCATGGGTGTGTGTGTTTGTCCTTAGGATAATTTAGGTTAAGTAGTGTGTAAGCTTAGGGACTGGTGACCTTAGCAGTTAAGCCCCATAAGATTTCACACACATTTCTTTTGAGATGGACTCAAAATATATCAATAAAATTTTAGATTTAAACGTTACTACTTTAATCAAGAAATCTGAAGAAAACTTTTTGAATTTTCCTGTGATTGTTGTTTTGCGATAATATGTCAATTAACGTAGCTAAGGTGAATTTATGGAATCGTTTCAATAATTTATAACGACCTTGCATTTACTGTACAAGTGGAGCGGTCGTGCGCTCATGCGCTGTTGGAAAGAAGTTCTTCGCCGTTTTCGGATGTGTTTTCGGGATGCTGTCGAGAAGAAAAATTGGAAATTTGTGGTAAGGTCTTATGGGACCAAACTACTTAGGACATCGGCCCCTAAGCCTACACACTACTTAAATTAACTTACGCTATGGACGCTATGGAACACACACACACACACACACACACACACACGCCCGAGGGAGGACTCGAACCTCCGACGGGGGGGGGGGGGGAGGGACGGGGGGGGGGAGCCGCACTGACCGTGACAAGGCGCCGCAGGCCGCGCGGCTACCCCGCGCTGCCTGTCGAGAAGAAAGCCTGGAAATTGTTCGCAAATGCATGATAGTTACATCAGATGTAAAAATATCTGCCATAAGGCTTTCTCATGAAATTATGATGAATTCTCTTGGGGACATCAGATATTGCAGGAGATGAACTTAGCGACAGTAACTTCCACGCACTTATCTTTCTGCTTCAGATCTCGGGAAGCTCTCACATCGCCGCACACCGAAGGCTCCCACCAAGAAGCAGCAAAGGTATCGTACGGTCTAAAGCCTCTGATTATAGTGGAGCGTAGGGCAATCCGGCATGCATAGGTTGTAAGAGACCGAGAAAATTCCGATCAGAGAAGACTCGCATGGACCTGTCGTATCCAGCTGGACTAGGGATGGGAAAAACTGAACGGCTAAAACCGATACCTGTATTTTAGTTCTGAATAACCGGTATTTCTTGGAGTTTGTTTGGTTTCGATTATAACAGCTGTGTTTTATTTTTTTACGAATAACTGACTAAAAAACCGAAATATCAATTAGCCATAGCCTCAGTGCTGAAATTCGTTTTTAAATAAACCTTTTTTTAAAAAAGGAGTAATTTTTATTCGTAAAAATTGCATTCGTTTGAATTATTGCATCATTATACAGGGTGTTACAAAAAGGTATGGCCAAACTTTCAGGAAACACTCCTATCACACAAATAAAGAAAAGATGTTTTGTGGACATGTGTCCGGAAAACTTAATTTCCATGTTACAGCTCATTTTAGTTTCGTCAGTATGTACTGTAATTCCTCGATTCACCGCCATGATTTCATACGGGATACTCTACCTGTGGTGCTAGAACATGTGCCTTTACAAGCACGACACAACATGTGGTTCATGCACGATGGAGCTCCTGCACATTTCAGGCGTAGTGTTCGTACGCTTCTCAACAACAGATTCGGTGACCGATGGATTGGTAGAGGCGGACCAATTCCATGGCCTCCACGCTTTCCTGACCTCAACCCTCTTGACTTTCATTTATGGGGGCATTTGAAAGCTCTTGTCTACGCAACCCCGGCACCAAATGTAGAGACTCTTCGTGCTCGTATTGTGGACGGCTGTGATACAATACGCCATTCTCCAGGGCTGCGTCAGCGCATCAGGGATTCCATGCGACGGAGGGTGGATGCATGAATCCTCGCTAACGGAGGACATTTTGAACATTTCCTGTAACAAAGTGTTTGAAGTCACGCTGGTACGTTCTGTTGCTGTGTGTTTCCATTCCATGATTAATGTGATTTGAAGAGAAGTAATAAAACGAGCTCTAACATGGAAAGTAAGCGTTTCCGGTCGCATGTCCACATTACATATTTTCTTTCTTTGTGTGTGAGGAATGTTTCCTGAAAGTTTGGCCGTACCTTTTTGTAACACCCTGAATAAAATGGGAAAACCGATCATTTCTGTTCTAATAACAGTGCCGACACGAACGGCAAAAAAAAAGGCATAAAAATTGGCAGACCATTGGTGGGGCAGTAGTGTCCCTGTTGCAGTGTGTCGTGATTTAAGGCAAGCGTGTACGTGCAGTATGCAGGACTTGGCCCCACCCGGTCTATACGGCAGTTTCCTCCCGTCGTCGCCGGACATCCGTTGTATTGCAGAATGCCACCAAACCTAGTCTGGAAATGAGTCACGGGGCAATGCAGTACAGTGTTTCGTTTGCTTTAAAAAGTTAAGAGCCTGCGATATCTATGAGATAATAAGGGGAAGAAAATAATGGCGTAAAGGTCATCGCCGAAATATCGTGGGACTTCAACGACCGCATCCGGCTGGACACCCGAGAGCCCTGGAAACATCACATACGCCGGGAAAGCCTCCGATCACATATAATAAAATTATAAATTAAAAACTCAACAATAATTCATTCATAGTTTTCGGTGAAAACAGAAAGTAGGTGATCTGCTGCCGGTGTCTACATAATATGCTTTTACTTGCTTGTAGCTCTTGAAAACGGACAAATTAACACGAAAACCAGAGTGTTCGGCCTCGGTTTTCACCCTGTAACACTGACTATTCGTAACGCCCAAATTGTGACATGATCCCCGATCACAACATGGTTTGCGAGCAGTTTCAAAAAATTAGGTTCAGTAGTAGAATTCCGGTGATATTTTGTAGTATTCAGCAGCTTGCCGCTTTTCGAGAAAAGCAGCGAACAGCGGTCGGAATGAGCTTTCTTTTATTTACCAATTTGATTTAATATCTTGATAGTACGAATCTGGAAACTGAGAGTGTAAAAATTTCCCATCTTAGTTAGATGTCAGTGTTTATTACAAGAAATAAAAAAAACCGAAACTCGGTTAATTGACAAACCGCTAACAGTCAGGTTATATTCCGGATAGCCGAAACGGTTAACGCGACCGCTTGCGGGAAGTGGGAAATCTGGGTTCGAGCACCGGTGCAGCACAAATTTTCACATGCCACTAGTCTGTAATACCTCCATAGCTAAAACGGCTGATGTCTAACATAATCACATTCAGCAAATTTATTATTTCGAATTAGTTTGTTAAGATTTCTGGCCAATAGGAGAAACATTCCAGTTACTGCCCTATGCAACAAAAACTGCAGCAGACACATTATTTATAATAGTTAACATCGGGTACTGCAGATCATACTTCTATCAAAATAATAAAGCTCCAAAATCATCTGGAAAACATAAAGTGAAAAGAATTGCAGGTAGCCAGACGCAGCCTGCTACCTTTCGATTCTTAGGTTACGAAACTACTGATCAAGCCACAGTTCGAACACGATTGCAGTATCTACGTTACGTGGTATATATGCAAAAGTTTATAGGTTGTAACCACAGATGTCTTTATTTTTTAATAATGACAATTTTTACCAAAAACGAGTGGCTTTTCATAAATCATGATTGCGCTGTAGCATTGAAACGGTATGCTCTCATACTTTTTTTTTTTTTGTCATCAGTCTACTGACTGGTTTGATGCGGCCCGCCACGAATTCCTTTCCTGTGCTAACCTCTTCATCTCAGAGTAGCACTTGCAACCTACGTCCTCAATTATTTGCTTGACGTATTCCAATCTCTGTCTTCCTCTACAGTTTTTGCCCTCTACAGCTCCCTCTAGTACCATGGAAGTCATTCCCTCATGTCTTAGCAGATGTCCTATCATCCTGTCCCTTCTCCTTATCAGTGTTTTCCACATATTCCTTTCCTCTCCGATTCTACGTAGAACCTCCTCATTCCTTACCTTATCAGTCCATCTAAATTTCAACATTCGTCTATAGCACCACATCTCAAATGCTTCGATTCTCTTCTGTTCCGGTTTTCCCACAGTCCATGTTTCACTACCGTACAATGCTGTACTCCAGACGTACATCCTCAGAAATTTCTTCCTCAAATTAAGGCCGGTATTTGATATTAGTAGACTTCTCTTGGCCAGAAATGCCTTTTTTGCCATAGCGAGTCTGCTTTTGATGTCCTCCTTGCTCCGTCTGTCATTGGTTATTTTACTGCCTAGGTAGCAGAATTCCTTAACTTCATTGACTTCGTGACCATCAATCCTGATGTTAAGTTTCTCGCTGTTCTCATTTCTACTACTTCTCATTACCTCCGTCTTTCTCCGATTTAGTCTCAACCATACTGTGTACTCATTAGACTGTTCATTCCGTTCAGCAGATCATTTAATTCTTCTTCACTTTCACTCAGGATAGCAATGTCATCAGCGAATCGTATCATTGATATCCTTTCACCTCGTATTTTAATTCCACTCCTGAACCTTTCTCTCATACTACAGGAGTTAAAATACGAAAAGCATGAAATACGGTAAACTTTTACCTACCAATATGTAGTTTCCTGTCATTCTATTACAACAAACTGGACAAAAAACGGTGCGTTTTCGAGAAGTCCTCAGTGTACTGCTGGTTTGAAACAGCGTATATTGATACTATGCACCTTACAATATAAAAACCGCCAAACACAGGGTTCCACTCCATATTTCTTAATGCAATAGGGCGTCCCTTAAGCTCTGCTTGTGACGTAAAGCCGGTGCTACATCTCATTGGCCATGTTCTCCACGAGAGGCAGATTCTTCCTTTAACGCTTTCCAAGTAGTGGAATATCTGCGTGGAGTTCCACGGTGTGACGTCACCAGTGCACGAACGTTTTCACTTACTGCGATGAGACGCCGTAACAATTGCTACACGCAGCTACTTGTGTGAGTTGGGATTGTGCAGGAAACTGGCTGCGTTCATTTCAACGGAACCAGCCTGGCATTTGTCATACGTGACTTCTGAGATGTATGACGAAAATAAAAAAATTGGCAAAGTGCAAGTAGGACTCTTGCATTGAGCGTTCCGTATAAACTTACCTACACATAGTTCAACCATCCTCGCAATGGAGAACCTCAATGATTTTTGCATGTTATCGATACTGATACTGGAAAGGAATTCCTAGACCTCAGACAAAGCCCAGACCTACAGAAAGAAGCGAGGAAGGGACTTCAGTTTTATATGTTCAGACAGAGAAGATTTAATAAAACATGTTCAAATGGCAAAAGATATTTTTATTTGATGTAATTACAGTTCAACAAGTTTCTAAATTTTTTACTTTAGGTATACTGTGAAACCTTGCTTCCTGTCAAATTTCATGATTCTAGGTCAACGGGACGTATCCTACACTCACGCTCATATATTAAGAATAATGCTGATACATGGTGAAAGGCCGCTCTGGTAGGCCGTTTGCGGGTTTAAATCATCTCGGGGTATGACCGTGCGGTGCATTTGACCTGAGGTCGTCGCACGGTGGCGCTGGCAGCAGTCCACATACGCAGAGGTGTGTTGGTGCATGTCAGAGTACGGTGCAGCGAGTAAGTGTGCAGACGTTTTCAGACGTGCTAATGGTGACGGTGTGTTGAAAATGATCCAAAGAACACATATGGATGACGTTATGAGGGGTAGAATACTAGGGCGACTGGAGTCTGGTCAAACACAGCAGGTCGTAGCACGGGCCCTCCGTGTGCAACGAAGTGTGTTCTCAAGATTATGGCAACGATTCCAGCAGACAGGAAACGTGCCCAGGCGCTACAGTACGGGACGTCCACAGTGTGCAACACCACAAGAAGACCGATGTCTCACCATCAGTGCCCGCAGACAGCCTTGCTCGGGACCTTACTGCAGCCACTGGAACAGTTTTCTCCAGACACACAGTCTACAGACGACTGAACAGACATGGTTTATTCGCCTGGAGACCTGCAAGGTGCATTCCACTGACCCCTGGTCACAGGATAGCCTGTAAAGCCTGGTGTAAAGAACACAGTACATGGTCATTGGAACAGTGGTCCCAGGTTATGTTCACGGACGAGTCCAGGTGTAGTATGAACAGTGAATCTCACCGGGTTTTCATCTAGCGTGAACCAGGAACCAGACACCAACCCGTCAGTGTCCTTGAATGGGACCTGTATGGAGGTCGTGGTTTGATGGTGTGGGGTGGGATTATGATTGGTACACGTACACCTCTCCATGTCTTTGACAGAGGAACTGTAACAGGTCAGGTGTATCGGGACGACATTTTGCACCAGTATGTCCGCGTTTTCAGGTGTTCAGTGGGTCCCACCTTCCTCCTGATGGATGATGACGCACGGCCCCACCGAGCTGCCATCCTGGAGGAGTACCTTGAAACAGAAGATATCAGGCGAATGGAGTGGCATGCCTGTTCTCCAGTCCTAAACCCCATCGAGCACGTCTGGGATGCTCTCGGTCGACGTATCGCTGCACGTCTTCAAACGCCTGCGACACTTCAGGAGCTCCGACAGGCACTGGTGCAAGAATGGGAGGCTATACCCCAGCAGCTGCTCACCCATTTGACCCAGAGTATGCCGACCCGTTGTGCGGCCTGTGTACGTGTGCATGGTGATCATATCCCATACTGATGTCGGGAAACAGTGCAGGAAACAGTGGCGTTTTGTAGCACATGTGTTTCGGGATGGTTTTCTCAACGTATCACCAACACCGAGCACTTACAGACCTGTGCTGTGTGTGTTCCCTATGTACCTATGCTATTGGCGCCAGTTTTGTGTAGTGCCACGTTGTGTGGCACCACATTCTGCAATTATCCTTAATGTATGAGCATGAGTTACAAGTTGATACGTTCACCCATTCCTGAGAAAAAAATGGTCCTAGCAGACGGCCGGACAGCCAGTCAGATTGAAAATAACAAATTTTTTTCGTGTAATATAATTACAAATTAAACAATTTTCAGATTTTTTTCATTTTATTGTACTGTGAAACCCTGCTTCTTCCCAAATTTCAGAATCCTAGGTCAATGGGAAGTACCCTATAGGATTTGATGAGTAAGTTTTAGAGTATAGAAATATGTGACAAAAATAGGCCGTACCTTTTGATTGCAGCGACTTAGAAACTTTAATTTTTTACACCGCCGAGGGGCTGTATACCGTAGTATGTGACACAAATTTCAACTTGATGTGTGTATCCGTCCATGAGAAAAAAAAGGATTTCTAACAGATAGACGGACGGCAACGTAACCCTATGAGGATTCCGCTTTTACCGGTTGAGGTACGAGACCTTAAAACAACTGTCCCCATACGCGGTAAGCCGCTTCTTCCGCCTGTTCCTGACGCTCAACTCCACGGCGACGTGTGTATTACCTCTAGGTGCAAGTTTCGCTCCTCAAAAGATAGCGCTTGGAGGCCAACCGGCTTTGGTATCGGGTCAGCTGACTCGGCTAGCGCTTCGTAAAGCCACGGCTTTCAGCAGTGCCAGCCCAGGACGCCTGCAATCCACCAGATCGCGGGCATATCCTCAGGACTGCGAGAGCTCCACACACGGCAGGCAACCGCTCTGCGCTGAATCACCGAGGTAACCACTGTCTCTGCTGTGAGCTTTCTATTGAAAATTGTCTGCATGAGATACATTTATTTAAAAAAGTTCCTCCTCGTGTAACGTGTACTGCAGGTGTCGTATTCAGCTGCTGAGCAAAACTGATTGTTAGGTGGCCCTGTGTTGCGCATGTGAACAGTGTCGTGAAATAAAACTCTAAGCTTCATGAAATGTAAATTATAAAATAAAGAAAATGAATGTAATGAAATGCCAAAAAAAGTGATTGTGTGCTCAGTGAAAATTACGTAACCAAAATTCAGTACCGTAGTACATCATGAATATTGCTTGATAATGAAGTGCAATGTTTGGCGTGGAATATCCACAAAAATAAATTGCTTCTCTGATCGGAAGAAAATTGTTGAAAATACCAGTGCTGCCGCTGAAAATTTATCTGCTTGCTAGCGCACCTGACATTCCCGACTGCACCCTGTTTGCTCAAGAATGCAAGGTGAAATAAGTGACTTACCTCTTGCTCAGCATCATGTTTTGTGTCTGATGTCCCGACATTCTCGAACCCAAATACAAATCAGCCGATGCTGCAGCTATAGGAAAGCAAATCTACCCACTTTCTTTCTTTCTTTCGCTTACGCCATAGTCCCGCAGCAATCGCAGGGTTGGCGTGGTTAGAACGGATTTGGCAAGGTTTTAGGGGTGGCCGGATGCCCTTCCTGCCGCCTCCCCGTACCCCAAGGGATGGAATCAGTGTACCCCAACTGTCTGCGTCTAGTATAAATCGTGAAATAGTGCGAACATGATTCAAATTTCTACGACGCGTGTAACTGAGGCGGAACGTGGGGACCAGCCCAGTATTCTCCTAGCGGGATGTGGAAAACTGCCTAAAAACCACATCCAGGCTGGCCGGCACACCGGCCCTCGTCGGTAATCCGCCGGGCGGATTAGATCCGGGGCCGACGCGCTCATCCAAGTCCAGGAAGCAGCACGTTAGCGCTCTCGGCTACCCTGGCGGGTCGAAAGCAAATCTACCCACTACAAATGTATTATTATTATTATTATTATTATAATTGTCGGAAACAATATGTTGCTGAGAATCACCCGGTATGATAAGATAATTTTTATTGCTGAACAAGATTGATGGATGCTTAAAAACTGGGTAACACAGGACGATTGAGAGCGGTGACTGTCGAATCTGGCACTCTGGCTGACCGTTTCAGAGTTGGAATGTCCCATGCGTCAAGCTCCAACAACCATTCCGCGTTAAAAATCTGTTAATTCACGTCGCGCTTCCACAATCACGTCGGAAACTTTGTCACATGAATCACTTGAGTACCAATGACAGCTGCGTCATGCACAGCCATTTTATACCTTGTGTACGCGATACTTCTTCCATCTGTGTATGTGGATATCGGTGTCTCATGAGGGATTTTTTTTCAGCTCAATGTGTATCCGATGTGTGAAGTTGGCGTAGCAGTAGTGCTAAAGTCTTTGGTTTCAGATAAACCTTAAAAGAAAACAGATGTGGTAGTGTGTTCTGCCGCTTCTGAAAGATCGATGTCGTCTTTGAATGATATTGTTCTTATAAAGGAAGTCAAGTTAGGTTATAGTACTAGTACTTACGGACAGGTTGCGCATTAAATATTCCGCATTGGATTAATTCATTATAGAAATTTTAAATATTGACAAGTAATTGTTCCTCGTAAAAGTTATTGTTTGCCCTGTAGCTGAATTTTTGATCTGAAGATTTTGAAAGAGCGTTTTTGGTTTTGTCGGCAAGAAAATCAATTGTATTCAAATTTTCATTAAAAAGTTAAGATATATATTTGATTATAAAGCGGCTTTTAAAGGAAAAGGACGCTACTAGTTTCACACAAAAAACAGCTATTTGACTAAAAAACAACTTTTAAAGGAAAATGGTTCAAATGGCACTGAGCACTATGGGACTTAACATGGCCGACCGCGGTGGTGTAGCGGTTCTAGGCGCTCAGTCCGGAACCGCGCGACTGCTACGGTCGCAGGTTCGAATCCTGCCTCGGGCATGGATGTGTGTGACGTCCTTAGGTTAGTTAAGTTTAAGTAGTCCTAAGTTCTAGGGGACTGATGACCACAGATGTTAAGTCCCATAGTGCTCAGAGCCATTTGAACCATTTTTGGACTTAACATCTATGGTCATCAGTCCCATAGAACTTAGAACTACTTAAACCTAACTTTCCTAAGGACATCACACAACACCCGGTCATTTAAAGGAAAAGGGCGCCACAAATTTGACAGAAAAGCTTATTATTTGTCTGTCATTCTTATAAAATAAGAAAAGAGAAAGGAAACTACAACAACAATAATAAATTAAAAACCATACAATTAATTTGTAGTTCATAACAAAAATAGTAGTTAGCGGGTCTGCTGCTTGTGTCTACATAATATGCCTTTACCTACTTGCAGGCCTTAAGAACGAAGAACTTAACACGAAAAATAGTTCGCCAATCTCAGTTTGTACCATTTAGCTCTGACTATTCGTGTGTCGAAATAGTGGTATGATTCTCAAGAACAACACGATTTTTTAACAGATTAAAAAAAATCAGTTGGAGTATATTGGAGAATCTTTTATGCTATTCATACCCTCATTACTTTCCAACAAGGGGATTTAACAGTAGACGGACTAACATTTCTTTTATGTACCTTTTTTATTTGGTATTTTGATTCTATGTATCTTAAAACACACAAGGAATCGTACAATTTTTCGCCTTTGTCGGAAAGCTACATTAATTATCCGAAATAACAGTAATAAAAAATCCTAAAATCGGCTATTTCAGAAACCGGCTATTTTGAGCGGTTGTAACAGTCAGATTAAACTGGAGATTAAAAAAAAAAGTTGGATCCGGGAGCCGGTTGTTTCAACGACAATCGCCAACCCTAGTTGTCACAGAATGTAATGTTGTGCGGCGAAGTAATACAGTACTGCTCTTTTCTCTAACTGGCGATAAACCACTAGGAAAAGTAACTACCGTAAAATGCGTAGGAGGAACCACGCAAAATGCATGGTAGGAAAAGCAGATGCCAGGCTGAAATCCATTCGACTGACGTTAAGGGAATGTATTAGGTTGCTGCAGAATCTCGTAGCGTCTTTCCGTAAGTTTAATAAACACAACAGATATACAGACAGAGATTTTAAGTCATCAATAGTATATTCTTCACTATTTACAACAGCTTGCCAACCCTGGGGTAACTTTTCGATTCCGCGACTGTAGTAACCACGTGGTTTTGAGGCGAAGAACTAGCCTTGCCTTGTTCGGAGCACATCTTCTTCCGGAAGTGAAATTCGTTGATGTTTGTTTCGTACAGAGCAGAAAAGGTGAAAATCTGACGGTGCAAGATACGGTGAACGAGGTGGGTGAGGAATGACTTGTCAACCCAACACTTGTATAGTGTTTCTTGTCAGTGTAGCAGAATTCGGGCGGCCGTCATCGTTCAGTAGCGCCACTTCACGCAGTCTTCCTGGTCGTGTTTCTCCGATTGCGTCTGCAAGACGTCGTAGTTGTAGCCAATGAATGTCAGCAGTGATGGTGACACATCGGGGAAGTACTTCGTAGTACACCACACCGTCGCTGTTCCACCAGATGCATAACATTATCTCCTGTGGATGTACTCAGTCTTTGTACGGGGAGCTGCTGCTTTGTTTGGGCTCAACCATTCCTTTCTTTTACTTAGCATAAAGACACCATTTATCGTCACCAATACCGATACAGGATAGGAATGGTTGGTAGTTCACAGCTTGTGATTGATGACGAGCAAGCAGAGATGCACATATGGCAAGCCGCTGCTTTGTGTGATTTTGGCTTAAAGCATACGGTACACGTACACCCGATTTTTTAATCTTCCCCATCGCATGCAAATGTCGCCCGATGGTGGTATGTTCACAGTTAATCACATTTGCCAGTTCTCGCGTACGCTGACGCGGATCATTGTGGATTAACGCATTTAAGCGATTTTCATCAAACCGCGACAATCTTCCTGAGCGTGGAGAGTCACTGATCTCAAAACGATCCTACTTAAAACGGGGAAGCCATTTTCTTGGTGTGCGCTGTCCAGTGGCATTACGTCCATACACAGCGCAAATATTTTTGGCTGCATCCGCTGCTGTTACACCTCTTCTGAATCGAAACAGAATAATATGTCGAAAATGTTCCGAATTCTCCACGTGACACTCCATTTTCTAGCGTCCCCAGCTTCACTTACTGTCTCCAAATGACAAAATGACATCATGCAAACTCAAATACCAACAGTGAACTACAAATAAAAAAAATATAATCGGCAAATAAACCCATAGCCACCGGAATACCAACAGGCAAAAGGAAAAACTCTACGGACGCATGTACCAACCTAATAATTCATCCATTAATTAAATTTCTTACAATACACTTATTCGACAGATTCTGGGGTATTGTTCATCGCCGGCCGCTGTGGCCGAATGGTTCTAGGCGCTACAGTCTGGAACCGCGTGACCGCTACGGTCGCAGGTTCGAATCCTGCCTCGGGCATGGATGTGTGTGCTGTCCTTAGGGTAGTTAGGTTTAAGTAGTTCAAAGTTCTAGGGGACGGATGACCCTAGAAGTTAAGTCCCATAGTGCTCAGAGCCATTATTGTTCATCTTGCTGTGGCCCTTAACAAGTAGGATTTACAAAAATGGTTCAAATGGCTCTGAGAACTATGGGGCTTAACTTATGAGGTCATCAGTCCCCTAGAACTTAGAACTACTTAAACGTAACTAACCTAAGGACATCACACACATTCACGCCCGAAGCAGGATTCGAACCTACGACCGTAGCGGTCGCGCGGTTCCAGACTGTAGCGCCTAGGATTTACGGCACAAATAGAAAATATCTAACGCAGAGCTGCGCGTTTCGTCAGAACATAGTTTAGTAAGCGCAAGAGGGTTAAGGAGATGGTCAATAAAGTCCAGTCGCAGACTGCAAGCGAGACCTTGTGCATCGCAGAGAGGCTTATTCTTAAAAATCAGAAAGCGTGCGTTCCAAGAAGGGTCGAACAACGTATTTCTGCCGCCCACAAACGTCCCGCAAAGTGGCCACTTGCGAAAAAAAGCAGGAGGCTCACCGAACTATCGTGATTTGTGCAAACGTACAGGTGACAACTTTCCTCGGTCGCATACACTTATCTGTGCGTTTGTATGACGTCAGCCGCCTGCTATAACGCGTAGGATGGTTTGGTTGACGAAGTAATGATGGCTGCAAGAGACATAAATTTTGCAGGCGGGTTGAGTCGAGTTTCTGTCGCCAGCTAAGTCGCCTCCTATCGGTCAGGTAGGCGCCTACTTCCTTATCGCCGCTGTCCGAGGCCGCCGTCTTTCACAACGCTTGCCAACGGCTCGTCAGCTAATAGTCGACTCTCGCGGTCTTCATGCCCAGTCACCAAATTACGCCCGATTCTGCGTCAGTTGAAACGAAAAGTCAGAGATCAGAACTGGGGGCTGTATACTTTCCTTAAACTCGCCAACGGGTCCTCTGATGTCATCCCCGAACCAGCCGTTCCCATACGCTCTCAAGTATGCGCTGGTGCCCCAGAAAGTTATCCGCATAACAACTCTCGCTCTCCGACCAAGAAGAAGAAGAATTGCGTTGACAAAGAAAATTATTTTTATTTTGAGAATGACAATACGTAGACTACAATTCCGTTGCCGGAATAATAGGCTCGCAATTCCTAATTCGCGACTGAATGTTATTAGAGGTGTGCCAACCTTATTCACTCTTAGTTGAACATCGGACTTCGTAATGAAATGACAATGTGCCAATTGTGGTGCTAGGTGTTACTTTTTTTTTCCCCGTAGAGGCCGAGCGGTTCTAGGCGCTACAGTCTGGAACCGCGCGACCGCTACGGTCGCAGGTTCGAATCCTGCCTCGGGCATGGATGTGTGTGATGTCCTTAGGCTAGTTAGGTTTGTTCGAAGTTCTGGGGGACTGATGACCTCAGAAGCTATGCCCCATTGTGCTCAGAGCCATTTGAACCATTTTTTGAACTTTTTTTGCCAATTGTGTTACTTTTTTTGCCAATTGTGTTACTTTTTTTGCCAATTGTGTTACTTTTTTTGCCAATTGTGTTACTTTTTTTGCCAATTGTGCTACTTTTTTTGCCAATTGTGTTACTTTTTTTGCCAATTGTGTTACTTTTTTTGCCAATTGTGTTACTTTTTTTGCCAATTGTGTTACTTTTTTGCCAATTGTGTAATTTTTTGCCAAATTGTCCTGTAATTTTTTGCCAATTGTGGTGTTATTTTTTGCCAATTGTGGTGTTATTTTTTGCCAGTTGTGGTGTTATTTTTTGCCAGTTGTGGTGTTATTTTTTGCCAGTTGTGGTGTTATTTCTTGCCAATTTTGGTGTTATTTTTTGCCAATTGTGGTGTTACTTTTTGCCAAATTTGGAGTTATTTTTTGCCAATCTTGGTGTTTTTTGCCAATTTTGGTGTTTTTTCGCCAATTGTGGTGTTATTTTTCGCCAATTGTGGTGTTATTTTTCGCCAATTGTGGTGTTATTTTTCGCCAATTGTGGTGTTATTTTTCGCCAATTGTGGTGTTTTTTTTACGAAGTTTGGTACCATGACAGCTGTCTTTCTTTGTTTTTGACTTATTTTATTTCTTCGGTGTCGTGTTGGAAAAATAATATCCCTTCCGATTTCATTATATTTTCAGCTGTTACAAATTGAATTTATTAGTACATTATTGAAAAACAAAAATATTTACGTTAAGATTCTTAAATATAATCGCTTAAAGAAAAAATAACTTCGCAATCGTACACTGTTGAAAGTTTATTAAAAGAAAGCAGTGTCATAACTTTAAAGATCTCTTCTCAGAGATCGTTCTGACCGTTTGCTAAAATTTCACTATAATGTGAAATATACTCTCTGAAATGATCTGTGTATTAGTCAAGTCAGAGTCATGTATTTTGTGGTTTTCGTCTTTATAGTTGCTTTTTACGAAAATATACAATTTGATTGATGTACTACATTGAAGATCGCTCCAAAATGTTTCATCTTTGGTACGATTTGTTACGCAAAAGTGTCGGGAAATTTAGCATCAGTGACTGAAAGTGTTCCGAGAAGATAGTTCACTGGAAGTAAGTTCTTTCGTCTGACGTTACATTGAGAAAATCGGTACTTTACATGGAAAATAAACGTATAATCTAAATTTATACACGAACCTCGGCCTTGAAGAAGTAGTCTTGATCCATATTTAACGTTAAATAACTACCAGTTACCAATAATGGTAATTTACTGCTCCTACATGTAAGACATTGTTACGCAGGAAAATGTAAAATTTAGCGACATTTCGTGCAATCCGCTGATTTAGAGTTATGTCTTTAAGAACGAGACATTTCGCGTTATTTTACGCTTTATTGTTTACGCGACAGTTTGTACCCTTAGCTATACGTCATAACTGCTAAGTGTGTCTCAATTCAGTTTGTCCTTAATATAGCTACAAAGTACGCTGAGGCCCAATTTCATGCAATATTCAGTGCATCATAGTAAAAAAATCAGGGTCACTGACAGAATGCCTGTTCTGTTCTCATGCTAATTACGTATATAATAAATTGACTTAACTGGGTTTATATGAGGGTAGAAGGTCTAAAAACATACAAAACTACACCACTAACAAAATGCCAAAATAAAATTTGAACAGAATCTTGTTCCTACATAAAATGATTGCATTTGATTTGGCGAATGAAATCGGATATTGAGAAGGCTAAATATTTCGAAAGTTATCTGTGTGTAGTTACTTAATAATAACGCTTTTAAATTCTGACCGTTCAGTGAGCACGTGCCTGCCCCTGGTAGCTGAGTGGTCAGCGCGATGGATTGTCATACGTAACGGCCCGGGTTCGATTCCCAGCTGGGTCGGAGATCTTCTCCGCTCAGGGACTGGGTGTTGTGTTGTCCTTATCATAATTTCATCCCCATCGTCACGCAAATCGCCGAAGCGGCGTCAACTCGAAAGACTGCACCAGGCGAACGGTGTACCCGAAGGGAGGCCCTAGCCACACGGCATTTCCAATGGGCACGTAAGGATGCTCTAAGGCAATAGTCTCCTGCTAAGTGTGAAGTGCGTTCTTTCATTTGATTTCTTCGTACTAAGGGGATCCGCCTGATTTCATGCAGTCCACGTAACATAAGTCTTCCGTGACAGCAAAATGTAGCAATGGTGCAGGGATGTAGAAGCAGGACGTAGAGAAGTACGTGATGCAGGCGGTCAGACAAAGAAGCGAGTGTCAACTGATGATTTGTTCAGCGAGTGAATCGTACGATTCCAGGAAAGCAATTCAAATCGAGCCATGAGGAATGTTACAACTAGACATTGTCCTATTTCGTGACAATGCTCGGCCGAAAACTGCTTCTGCAGCAAAGACTCTCCTGCAACGTTTTCGAAGGTAAGTGTTTGACTTCATCTCGTTGTTCACATGAACCGCAGGCTATGAAGACATCATATTGGCACAGACAACGAACTGTAGACCAGTGTAGAGAATTGCTGGACAGCACAGGCAGCTGCAGTGGCGGCCGATTACCATGTGCTACAGCACACTGTAAATATCGCACTAAAATTATACCAATTCGCTTCGAATGCGATCCAGAAATCGCACTGAAATTAAGCCATTTCTTTTCTAATGCGAGGTGGAAATCACACTAATATGCCATTTATCTTCGAACGCTTGCTGACGCAAATAAAGTGGACGAAACCCTGTTCTGTGGCGCTCTCTCCACGATAACTAGAAACCAGTGCAGAGTGCTGAAATGACGGTCTGCCGCGCTACTTTCAACGCAGGGAAGCGACGCAGTTGTCAGCCTTCTACTGCGCATGTCCTGCTGTGACGTCATCCCTTGTGGCACTAAGAGTGCTATGTTCGTCAAAGCACCAAACCCGTCTTTTTGTGGAAGCGTAGAGTATGACGTCTTTACGACGAGCTCCTGTAATGACAGCATTATGGGCGAGTTACGTAAAAACACAAACTAGTAATTTGCAGATCTGGGTTCGATTCCACCTGATGCCAATATTTTTATTGTGTTTCCCATTTTACTTTATTACTCGCAATGTTACACTATTAACTACAAAAGTGAAACTGACAGATCATTTTCTACGCTTAAAATAAACATAGTTGATATCGTTACGATTACCTCTCCTGTAAGTCAAAAGCCTGTAGGTTACGTGGTGGTGAAACAAACGAGTATATGAGGAAATATACTATGAAAGTGTTTTCTGTAGATGATCTCCTAAAGAGTCGCTTTTCCAGTAGACTTTTGGAGGAGAAAGTGAGATTTAAAGAGTTAGGTGGATGTAGTTCAAATGTAAATCTAACAACAGAGCAATATGGGACGAGCTTCACAGATTTGGCTCAGGTACCACTGAAAATTTCGCAATACTTGCAAAATATTTTGATCAGCTTCTTCATTGGCCAGAACAAATCCATAAACTCCATTAATCACACACTCATGAAAATGTAGAACACGATTTACCCGAACTATCAAAGACGTTTAAGAATTTATACAACCTTATTAACCTAGAGGAGAAGAGTTTATTATACCAGTACTTTTCAATTGACTTCTAGCAAAAATACAAAAATGAAGTAAAATTAATCTTTGAGAAAACTAGAAGAACAGAAAAACTCCCATTAGAGTGTAAAGTGTCCTTGATACGTCCATTAAGTAAAAAAAGACAATAAACGTGTTAATAAGTGAGGAATTTCTTTTCAGTTACATATAACATATTTTCCACGATTATAGTAAACAGAGTAGAAACAACACTGGAGAGTAACTTAGGTGAATATCACGGTTGTTTCAGGAAGGACAGATGTTCTGAACAAATATTTAATCTGAAGTCAGTCATTTGTCACAATTACAGCCGAAAAGGTCAATATTTTTCTTTGGAATTAAGTGTAGCGTATTGTGCAAGCGTAGATCAGGAGCGGTTTTTAAAACACCGTTCACATGCCTCGACCATAGGCAAATACAAGTGTGATAGCGTATAAATATATATAAAATGAGTTTTGTTTTGTCTGGTATATGACGTGATCATGTGAAAATGTTAAATGTCAAATAAACTTCTTTTTGGGGGTGGGGGAAGGGGGGAAATGAGTAACATCACAAATCGGTAATCGAAGAGCTTCGAACCTCCTAAACGGCAATTTTTTGTAACTTTTATTTAATTTCTATGTTTTTTCCCAATTTAAGGCGTATACGCAGTTTAAGGTAGATTTCAATATGTAGAATATGTCCAGTTTATGTAAACAGATATGCTATAGTGCACAGTGTTTTTGTGACGTAATGATCATCTGTAAGCGGTGTATATGCACATGTCACAGATTTTTGGCCATTTGAACAAGAAGATTTAAGTTTTTAAATAATTTAGTTATAACAAACCTTTGGCTACGAGTTATTTATCGACATGTTAACATGAAGTGAGGTCCAACTTAACATGAACACGTTTCATAGTGAAAAGATTTTTTTTAAGAGCTGAAGATAATAGCAAAGTCTGTAGAAACCAGTTGTTTTAAATAAAGAAATATTATAAAAGTTAAGCATATTTAAACAATTCAATTTACATACCCAAAATTAGTATATTCACTTTAGTAACGATTACCACCACTGTAAGTCAAAAGACTATAGACCACCACATTGTAGCTCATTGGTATAATTTTTCACGGGCCCCTACTGGGCGACCGTCTTCCACGACGAGGGTATTGGAAAGACGGCACCACGCTACGACAAAAGAGTTAAGTCAGAGCGGCGATTATGTAGAGAAGTAGTTGGATGGTGTAGCTAAACGTTGCAAAGAAGAATTTTTGATTTCCGCGACAGATCGGGTCTTGGAAGAAAAAATAGCTCTCGCACAACGATAGGAAACAAACTCCCAGTAGATTTTACACTGCACATTTTCGTGTGTGTTTATACATTTTGTACGATAAAGTATGAAATTAACAAACATATCAAATTTGCCATATTTGAGTCCTCCATCTATCAAAACATAACTCAAAGTAACTGCGTTAGTTTAAAAAATAATCATGACTCTCAATTTAATCTGACACTTATCCTTCTCCCAACTTAGATCTGAAGATGATCAGCTAGTCAAACTGAAACTGGTCATCATTGTTAAAGAAAATACTAATCCAGTCGGTATGTTTCATTAGTCATACTAAAGGAGATCACAGTCTCCTGAGACGTACTGTTAATCACGAAATTAAAACCACTTTTATCTGAAACTAGTTATCTAAATCTAAATATTTTATATTTTTGCTTCGCCTGAGGCACTGCATCTGCTTGAAAATGCCCACGATCAGGCTTGGCGAGATTATATTATAGAAGCTATCCCACGCAAAACCTGTTACATCACTGCGCAAAGGAAAAGGTTCTGACTTTCAATAAATGTTCGAAGTTTTAAGCATAATATCTTATAAGGAATCCAAAAGCGAAACCTCGAATCCCATATTGACTGCCATTAGAATAAAGGTAAGTGAAATGAGTTTATGAAAAGAGGAGGATATTTTAGATAGTTTTACGTTTCAGTCGAAAGTATCTGTTGCGGTAAACGAGAACAATTTTTAATATGTGAAATTTCGGTGGTGATGAGTGAACAGCCTTCTGTCTAAATCCTCCGTAATTTTTTACCAGTTGCTATAGGATCCTAATTCGGGGAGCCCCTAGCGTTTATGTAACCTACAAGGCGGAGTTGTTCAGCATAGAGTTACGGAGTGCTGCAGGCGAAATCGTCGTGTTAACCTCTGAAACTTCTTGGCAGGTTAAAACTGTGTGCCGGACCGAGACTCGAACTCGGGACCTTTGCCTTTCGCGGGCAAGTGCTCTACCAACTGAGCTACCCAAGCATGACTCACGACCCGTCCTCACAGCTCTACTTCCGCCAGCAACTCGTCTCCTACCTTCCAAACCTCTGGTTGCATGATTGTTGGGACTGACATTAATGCATGTTTGCGGGGGGGGGGGGGGGGGGGGGGGGGGCTGATAAGCCCCCATTGAGATTTCTATAAATATCGGTATTTTTTCATTCTTGTCAAGTTTATTATGGAAACTTACTTGTATAAACGAACGAATAGAGCTTATAAAACGTATCTGTAGTTAGTTAAATCAGGGAAACATTAAAGAAAGGGTTTGGACATCAATTTCAGTGGAATAAGTTTCAATTAAATCGTTATTAATTTTATTATTTTGGCATGTAACAACGTATATCAGCATTTACAGAAACGAGGAATTGCACATTGATGAGGTACAATGCAACTCAGGATCCATGAAGCATCCAAATACACAATAGAAAGAAAAAAATGGCTGAGTAGCCTATTACATAGGCGCAACAAAAATCAAGCTACACAGTATTTTATCCTAATAAAGATTACATTCCCTGTCATAAACCTCCAAACGTTATTGGAAACAATCTTCACAAGGACACTGTGCTCATTGCATACATTGTCAGAACTTTTTGAACAGCACTGTGCAGGTTTCCTGTCCAATTCACTTGGATGCAGAAAGCATCGACTTCTGGGTATTTTTCTTTGGTGGATGGTATCCATTTCCTGGACTCTTGCCCGCATCTCGTGGTCGTGCGGTAGCGTTCTCGCTTCCCACGCCCGGGTTCCCGGGTTCGATTCCCGGCGGGGTCAGGGATTTTCTCTGCCTCGTGATGGCTGGGTGTTGTGTGCTGTCCTTAGGTTAGTTAGGTTTAAGTAGGTCTAAGTTCTAGGGGACTGATGACCATAGATGTTAAGTCCCATAGTGCTGAGAGCGATTTGAACCTGGACTCTTTTTTTGAAGCCACATCCAGGCAGTGGAACGGCTTATCTTGCGGTTACCTTTAATCTGTGGTCTTGCAATTTTAATCGCTCAAATGTCTTAGCTAGACAAGCGTTTTTCATCTGTCTCGTTTTCATTTGACCGCCCCTTTCAGGTTTTGTTGTCCTTAATAGAATAGATTCCAGCGCAACCTCACCTCCCAGATTCCCCCCCCCTCCCCCCCCCCACCCCAAAGAAAAAAAGACGGATTAGATCGGACGCATTGTGACCAAGTTGGTGAGTTTTGTCGGTGCCACAGTGAACGCAGCCTAAGGCCAAGGCAGTGTTTCATGGTCACAGCTTGATTTTTTTGGAGGTAATGATAAAGGTGCGTACACCCTAGGCCAACAAAGGCCAATGATCGACAAAGGCCGGATTGTCCTAATCGTCATTCCATCCTCATCACCGCCACGGGAGGCGCGCAATGTGGCGTCGACTGAAATAAGACTCGCACTCGGCGGCCGAACTTCCCCGGATGGGGCCTCCCGGCCGGCAATGCCGTACGATCATTTCATTGACTGGTTTCGCTCTTCAACAACCAACTACTGTACTTTAAATTGTAAATTCCAGAGTTTGTGGTGATGCTCCTGTTAAATCAAAAAGCGAAACCGGTCAATAAAATATACTAAGGGGGACTTGGGGCTACCTTGTAAAACCTGAATACACACCCGCTTTAGAGACACAACAAATCGCTTCTGAACCAATGAACATTTGACCTGGCGTCCACGCCAGGAGAGGGATCCCAAGGCCAACGCTTTGCCAACAGACCGAACCGTAACCAACGCCAAACGCTACGTTGTCTCCGATCTGCCGCCTGTACACGCTAAGCACATCTCGGCCGATTAAGCTTTTGGCACCTACGCGCCCTAAGGCAGACAGCTTCGCTCCCTGCTGCCGCCACGACTTGAGTAACACGTCTGGTTAGGCGGCAACACATCTCATCTATATCTACATACATACTCCGCAATCCACGATACGGTGCGTGCCGGAGGGTACCTCGTACCACAACTAGCATTTTCTCTGCCTGTTCCACTCCCAAACAGAACGAGGGAAAAATGACTGCCTATATGCCTCTGCACGAGCCCAATTATCTTTGTGGTCTTTCCGCGAAATATAAGTTGGCGGCAGTAAAATTGTACTGCAGTCAGGCTCAAATGCTGGTTCTCTAAATTTCCCTAGTAGCGATTCACGAAAAGAACGCCTTCTTTCCTCTAGAGACTCGCACCAGAGTTCCTGAAGCATTTCCGTAACACTCGCGTGATGATCAAACCTACCAGTAACAAATCTAACAGCCCGCATCTGAATTGCTTATATGTCCTCCCTCAATCCGACCTGATAGGGATCCCAAACGCTCGAGCAGTACTCAAGAATAGGTCGTATTAGTGTTTTATAAGCGGTCTCCTATACAAAATTCTACCAATGAACCGAAGAGGACTATCCGCCTTCCCCACAACTGCCATTACATGCTTGTCCCACATCATATCGCTCTGCAATGTTACGCCCAAATATTTAATCGACGTGACTGTGTCAAGCGCCACACTACTAATGGAGTATTCAAACATTACAGGATTCTTTTTCCTATTCATCTGCATTAATTTACATTTATCTATATTTAGAGTTAGCTCCCATTCTTTACACCAACCACAAATCCTGTCCAAGTCATCTTGTATCCTCCTACAGTCACTCTACGACGACACCTTCCCGTACACCACAGCATCATCAGCAAACAGCCGCACATTGCTATCCACCCTATCCAAAAGATCATTTATGTAGATAGAAAACAACAGCGGACCTACCACACTTCCCTGGGGCACTCCAGATGATACCCTCGCCTCCGATGAACACTCACCATCGAGGAGAAGGTACTGGGTTCTATTACTTAAGAAGTCAGGTACAGGAGCCCGCCGCCTGGCAATGCAGTCCACACACACGCACACACACACACACACACACACACACACACACACACACACACACACACACAGAGAGAGAGAGAGAGAGAGAGAGAGAGAGAGAGAGAGAGAGAGAGAGAGAGAGAGAGAGAGAGTCGGCGTGGGCGGTCGACGATTAGTCAGTGGCACGTGTGTCGCGATATGCGTGAAGCAGCGCCCGGTGACGCCGGAGTCGCTCCAGGGAGCGCAACACAGGTTCCCCCAGACGGTGTGAGGTAACGCCCGCGAATAAGCGCACCGCCGCGAACATCGCCACCTGTCATTGCGGCGAGCGTCATAACATTCATCGAAACGCCGGCGATAGCCTGGCAAACGACGCTTGCGCAGCCAGCCCAGCCCAGTGGTGACATTTCAGAGACCGAGAGTTGGCAAGTCTGGCCGCGCACGGTATTAAACAACGGCTTCGTGCGGATTGTATAGTATGTGTGGTGCACTATGAAAGACTTGCAACAGAGCTGCAGTTACACTGAGGTGACAGAAGTCGTGGGATAGCGATATACTCATATACGGAGCGCAGTAGTATCGCGTACACTACTGGCCATTGAAATTGCTACACCAAGAAGAAATGCACATGATAAATGGGTATGCATTGGACAAATATATTATACTAGAACTGACATGTGATTATATTTTCACACAATTTGGGTGCATACATCCTGAGAAATCAGTACCCAGAACAACCACCTCTGGCTGTAATAACGGCCTTGATACGCCTGGGCATTGAGTCAAACAGAGCTTGGATGCTGTGTACAGGTACAGCTGTCCATGCAGCTTCAACACGATACCACAGTTCATCAAGAGTAGTGACTGGCGTATTGTGACGAGGCAAGTGCTCGGCCACCATTGACGAGACGTTTTCAATTGGTGAGAGATCTGGAGAATGTGCTGGCCAGGGCAGCAGTCCAACATTTTCTGTATCCAGAAAGGCCCGTCCAGGACCTGCAACATGCGGTCGTGCATTATCCTGCTGAAATGTAGGGTTTCGCAGGGATCGAATGAAGGGTGGAGCCAGGGGTCGTAACACATCTGAAATGTAACGTCCACTGGTCGAAGTGCCGTCAATGCTAACAAGAGGTGACCGAGACCTGTAACCAATGGCACTCCGTACCATCACGCCGGGTGATACGCCAGTATGGCGATGACGAATACACGCTTCCAATGTGCGTTCACCGCGATGTCGCCAAACACGGATGCGACCATCATGATGCTATAAACAGAACCCGGATTCATCCGAAAGAATGAAGTTTTGCCATTCGTGCACCCAGGTTCGTCGTTAAGTACACCATCGCAGGCGCTCCTGTCTGTGATGCAGCGTCAAGGGTAACGGCAGCCACGGTCTCCGAGCTGATAGTCGTCGAACTGTTCGTGCAGATGGTCGTTGTCTTGGAAACGTCCCCATCTGTTGACTCAGGGATCGAGACGTGGCTGCACGATCCGTTACAGCCATGCGGATAAGATGCCTGTCATCTCGACTGCTAGTGATACGAGGCCGTTGAGATCCAGCACGGCGTTCCGTATTACCCTCCTGAACCCACAGATTCCATATTCTGCAAAGATTCATTGGATCTCGACCAACGCGAGTAGCAATGTCGCGATACGGTAAACCGCAATCGCGATAGGCTACGATCCGACCTTTATCAAAGTCGGAAACGTGATGGTACGCATTTCCCCTCCTTACACGAGACATCACAACAACGTTTCACCAAGCAACGCCGGTCAACTGCTGTTTGTGTATGAGAAATCGGTTGGAAACGTTCCTCATGTCAGCACGTTGTAGGTGTCGCCACCGGCGCCAACCTTTTGTGAATGCTCTGAAAAGCTAATCATTGGCATATCACAGCATCTTCTTCCTGTCGGTTAAATTTCGCGTCTGTAGAGCACGTCATCTTCGTGGTGTAGCAGTTTTAATGGCCAGTAGTGTCTAATGGTTGTGCATTGCCGGAGTTATCATTTGGACTCAGCCGATTCATCTGAAAAGATTTCCGAAGTGATTATGGTCGCACAACGGAGACTAACAGACTGTGAAGGCGGAATGGTAGTTCGAGCTAGGCACATGGTACATTCCAATTGGGAAATGGTTAAGGAATTCAGTAGTCTGAGATCCTCAGTGAAAAGAGTGTGCCGATAACACCATATTTCAGGCACTGCGTCTCACCACGGACAACGCAGTAACCGACGGTCTTCACTTAACGACCGAAAGCAGCGGCTTTTGCGTAGACCTGTCAGCGCTAACAGACGAGCGACACTGCGTGAAATAGCTGCAGAAATCACTCTGGGACGTAGGTGTCGACTCAGAATTATTATCAGTCACCCGATGTACAGTTGGTCGATAGCGTAACGCACGTCCAATCTATCTATCAATATAACCATTTTGACGCAATGTAACTTCAAGATGGGACAGCTCAGCTGGCAAAGTCTCAGCGTCGGAAACGACATGTGCCCTGTGTACCAAGATACAAATTACCCCTTCGAGCTGAGCCGGTTGGTAACAACTATTGGCCTGTACGTACAAGTCGGCGTGAGTACGTTTCCCGTAGACTGCATGTTCCAATGATCCATCGTTCTTTCCCCTAACCAACACGCCAAGAAAGGGAAGGCAACCATCCTCTTCCACCTCCGTCGTAAAATGAATGTTCGGGTGGATCGAGTTCAGATGTTCTAGAAAGGCATTCAAATTTTCCCTACCACGAGGCCAAACAACAAAGGTATCAAGTGGTGCAAATGGCTCTGAGCACTATGGGCACTTCTGAGGTCATCAGTCCCCTAGAACTTATAACTACTTAAACCTAACTAACCTAAGGACATCACACACATCCATGCCCGAGGCAGGATTCGAACCTGCGACCGTAGCGGTCGCGCGGTTCCAGACTGTAGCGCCTAGAGCTGCTCGGCCACTCCGACTGGCACAAAGGTATCGTCAACACATCTAAAGAAACAGGCGGGTTCAAAGGCGCCGACTCAAATGCACGTTCCTCGAAGTCTTCCGTAAACAAATTTGCGATCACAGGAGACAACGGACCGCCCATCGCAACTCCACCCGTCTGCTCGTAATACTGGACATGAATAAAAAGTAAGTGAATGTCAATAGATGCCGAAAGAGGTTAATTCAGCACCTAACCTAGCCTCAATCAACGAATCAGACAGAGGAACACGAGTGAAGAGAGAGACCACATCGAAACTCACTAAAATATCAGAGTCATTCAACCGCCTTTTGGTGTTGCGATTTTTTCCGGCAGTGTAATGGTGTAGATGACGTGAGCTGATGTTGATTTCATAACGTTTACTTTCATCCATTTCAGGTCAGTGAAGTTAAGTCCCTTCAAGTCTGATTTGTACCGATACCCGAGCTTATTTCTCACCTCCACTCTGAGAACGGACAATGTGATGGTATTCAGACGAGCGGCAGTGACGTCGGCACAGGAAAACCGGCGCACGTCAGGTGAATCATCGCGGCGGGCGCTTGTTTACAAGATTAACCATCAGTGTGGAAACAGCGAAATACCTGCGCTCTGAGGCCTCAGCTGGGGAATCGGAGTTCAGTGCTGCTTGCTTTGCGCTTAGGAATCCCACAGAAGCCTCATAACCCTTATAGCCCCAGTGGTGTCTGCCTCAGACCACAATTTCATTCATTTTGTTTTGAAGTACCAGTGCCTTTAACGCTTACCACCAGCCCTGATCTACCAGCTGTGAAACCACATCGTTCTTCTTGGGAACTAAATTAGTTTCCACTGTTTATTGTTAACATTCTCATTAATGTGTTTCTAACTCACATTTCTCCGTAGTTCGAACAAATTTTGCTACCTCCTCTCTTTCCCTCCTTCAACATTTTTCAACCTCCTTCTTTCGTCGATGAACTGAAGTATTTGTTCTGTTACCTATAGCTTCTTCACATTTGCGGTCCTTGTATCTATGATTTTGTGTCCAACTTCTGTGATTGCCCTTTTTAGAGAGGCCCGTTCCTCTTCAACTGTATTGCTTCTGAGCTATTCATTATCGCAATATCTATGGCCCCACAAAACTTCAAGCCTATCTTGGCACTCCTTAGTACTTCCGTATTCCATTTGTTTGCGCTGTAATTCTTCCTGACTAATCTCTTAAAGTTCATCCTACTCTTCATCGCTACTACATTGTTATCCGAGTCTATGTCTGCTCCTGGATACATCTTACAATGTAGTATCTCATATCGCCGGCCGCTGTGGCCGAGCGGTTCTAGGCGCTTCAGTCCGGAACCGTGCTGCTTGTACGGTCATAGGTTCGAATCCTATCTCGGGCATGGATGTGTGTGATGTCCTTAGGTTAGTTAGGTTTAAGTAGTTCTAAGTCTATGGGACTGATGTCCTCAGATGTTAAATCCCATACTGCTTAGAGCCATATCTCATATCGGAATCTCTGTCTGACGCTGACGTAATCTAACTGAAATGTTTCTGTATCTCCCGGCCTTTTCCAAGTATACCTCCTCCTCTTGCGATTCTTGAACAGAGTATTCGCTGTTAGTAGCTGAAATTGGTTGCAGCACTCAATCTTTCTCTTCTCTCTCTCGTACTACCAAACCCATTTCTCCCGTAATCTTTTCTTCTAATCCTTCCGCTATAACCGAATTCCAATCCCCCATTACTGTTAGGTTTTCGTCTCCCTTTACGTACTGAACTATCCGTTCAATATCCTCATATACTTCCTCTATCCCTTCATCTACTGCTTGAGACGTCGGTATGTGTACCCGAACTATCGTTGTCAGTGGTGGCTTTTTGTTTATTCTGATGAGAACAATCCTATCACAGAACTGTTCACAGTAACGCACTTTCTGCCCTCCTCCTTATTCATAACGAATCTTACTCCCGTTACAGAATTTTCTGCTGCTGTTGTTGTTACTCTGCACTCTACTGACCAGAAACTGTTGTCTTTCCGTTTCACTTCACTGATCCCCCACTATTTCTATACTGAGCCTTGGCATTTTCCTTTTCAGTTTTTTTAGCTTTCCTAGCACGTTCTAACTTCTGACAATCCATTCCCATACTCGTAGACGTTACCCTTTCGTTGATTATTTTTTTCTCATGGTTACCTACCTCTTGACAGTCATCTCACGGAGATCTGAATAGGGCACTAGTCGTGAATCTTTTGGTAGTAATGAGATTATCATGAAACTTTTTCAGTTACAGGCTATATGTCCTGTGGACATATATTACGTTATGTCTCTTTAATGCAGTGGTTTCCATTGCCTTTTGGTTCTTATGCCATTCATCAGCGCTGATTATTCCACCTTTTAGGGATAGTTTCCCACCTCAATGGGAAGAGAATGCCTTGAAGCTCCGTTCGGCTCCTCCGCCCTCTTTCAGAAGGTCATTGGCAGAAGAAACTCTTCGGTCGTCATTGCTGATGATTTTTATTGAAAATTTAAGCAGTGATGGGGTTCAAACACGGGACCAATAACATTTTGATTAGTTGTCAACAATGTTACACCCAGACTACGGGTGCGTTACTGATGCTAAGGATGGCTTATTTCTGGGTATTCGTTAGGAGCAATAATAATGCTGCGTGAAACATTAACTGAATTGGCCACAGAAATGTTTAACTTTTTACTTTCACATACGCGCAAGGGCTTTAATAAAAATCAACTGTATCTCACAAAACTGCAGTTCAAAGGAAACTATATTATACAGGGCGAGGTAGAAGTGTGGGCCGGCCTGAGTGGGCGAGCGGTTCTAGGCGCTACAGTCTGGAGCCGCGCGACCGCTACGGTCGCAGGTTCGAATCCTGCCTCGGGCATGGATGTGTGTGATGTCCTTAGGTTAGTTAGGTTTAAGTAGTTCTAAGTTCTAGGGGACTGATGACCACTGCAGTCACGTCCCGTAGTGCTCAAAGCCATTTAAAAGCGTGAGTACACTCCTGTAAAAGTCGAATGGTTTGAGGAACCACGAGGACGTTTGATGTGGGGTGTCTATAGGTGGGGGCACAACTTATAGGAGCATGGCAACAGCGGCGGCCGTCTTGAAATCCGTGATCCTGCATTCTGGTTACGTGTTTCAGATGGGACGGGGGTTATGTGGCATATCTTTTTGAACTTTTCGTCGGTGATACACATTTGAAATCTGTTTTAAGATATCTTTGTTTGTGTAGGAGTTATGACCTGTTAAAGTTTGACACTTGTCAGAGTCGGCATTACAGTATATGCTCAATATGACCTCCACTGCGCTGGACACACACTCGAAGTCCTTTTTGCCAGTCCTGCTACACACGTCACAGGATCTGTGGGTCAAAAGAGGCAGACGCCTTCTCAGCACACCGGCAGAGACAGGCTACATTGTTGATTTTTACCTCATACACAATCGATTTCAAATGGCCCCACAAATAAGTGAAAAGATGTAAGATCTGGGAACCATGGTGGCCATTGGATAGGGCCCCTCTGACCTCCAAACGGTTCATCAAATGTTTCAAATGGCTATGGGACTTAACATCTGAGGTCATCAGTCTCCTAGAACTAACCTAAGGACATCACACACATCCATGCTCGAGGCAGGATTCGAACCTGCGACAGTAGTGGTCGCGCGGTTCCAGACTGAAGAGCCTAGAACCGCTCGGCCACAGCGGTCGGCTAACGGTTCATCCAGAAACTGTGTGATTTAAGTAGCTTAGTGAGGAGGTACACCGTCTTGCTGGAAGAAGTTTGGGAAATTACTCTGCAGTTTCAACAGCGTTGGAAGCACGTTAAGATACCTTTCCCAGTCCAAGATTCCATCAATAAACACCGGACCCACGATTCTTGTGTCCCAAATTCCACAGCAAATCACTTTTCACCAGTACTACCTCTACAGGGATCCATCCAAGAGGGGTGTGCATCTGACCAGCAACAATAATTTTGTGTGTTTACTTCTCCTTACAGATAAAAATTAGCTTCTTCACTGAACAACACCTGACGTATGAAGTTTGGATTTCTGTTACACTGATCCAGAGCCCATTCTGCAAACTACTCCCGCCGATCAGGGTCATTCTCCAAGGGATGACGTTGCTATTGTAACCTGTATGGGTGTCACTGGTGTGTGTGTGTGTAACACTTGCAGGATTGAACGCTAACTGACACCAGATATTACTGATAACAGGCGCGTACTGCGGCGTGGACGTTTCACAACCGATGCCACCAACTGCCGCTGCAGTCTCCTCATCGGTTGTTGTTCTTGGACGACCACTGCGTGGCTTTTTTTATTTTTTTTAATTTTATTTATTTTTTATTTTTTTGTCATCAGTCTACTGAGTGGTTTGATGCGGCCCGCCACGAATTCCTTTCCTGTGCTAAACTCTTCATCTCAGAGTAGCACTTGCAACCTACGTCCTCAATTATTTGCTTGACGTATTCCAATCTCTGTCTTCCTCTACAGTTTTTGCCCTCTACAGCTCCCTCTAGTACCATGGAAGTCATTCCCTCATGTCTTAGCAGATGTCCCATCATCCTGTCCCTTCTCCTTATCAGTGTTTTCCACATATTCCTTTCCTCTCCGATTCTGCGTAGAACCTCCTCATTCCTTACCTTATCAGTCCACCTAATTTTCAACATTCGTCTATAGCACCACATCTCAAATGCTTCGATTCTCTTCTGTTCCGGTTTTCCCACAGTCCATGTTTCACTACCATACAGTGCTGTACTCCAGACGTACATCCTCAGAAATTACTTCCTCAAATTAAGGCCAGTATTTGATATTCGTAGACTTCTCCTGGCCAGAAGTGCCTTTTTTGCCATAGCGAGTCTGCTTTTGATGTCCTCCTTGCTCCGTCCGTCATTGGTTATTTTACTGCCTAGGTAGCAGAATTCCTTAACTTCATTGACTTCGTGACCATCAATCCTGATGTTAAGTTTCTCGCTGTTCTCATTTCTACTACTTCTCGTTACCTTCGTCTTTCTCCGATTTACTCTCAAACCAAACTGTGTACTCATTAGACTGTTCATTCCGTTCAGCAGATCATTTAATTCTTCTTCACTTTCACTCAGGATAGCAATGTCATCAGCGAATCGTATCATTGATATCCTTTCACCTTGTATTTTAATTCCACTCCTGAACCTTTGTGTTATTTCCATCATTGCTTCCACGATGTACAGAATGAAGAGTAGAGGCGAAAGGCTACAGCCTTGTCTTACACCCTTCTTAATACGAGCACTTCGTTCTTGATCGTCCACTCTCATTATTCCCTCTTGGTTGTTGTACATATTGTATATGACACGTCTCTCCCTATAGCTTACCCCTACTTTTTTCAGAATCTCGAACAGCTTGCACCATTTTATATTGTCGAACGCTTTTTCCACATCGACAAATCCTATGAAAGTGTCTTGATTTTTCTTTAGCCTTGCTTCCATTATTAGCCGTAACGTCAGAATTGCCTCTCTCGTCCCTTTACTTTTCCTAAAGCCGAACTAATCGTCACCTAGCGCATTCTCAATTTTCTTTTCCATTCTTCTGTATATTATTCTTGTAAGCAGCTTCGATGCATGAGCTGTTAAGCTGATTGTGCGATAATTCTCGCACTTGTCAGCTCTTGCCGTCTTCGGAATTGTGTGGATGATGCTTTTCCGAAAGTCAGATGGTATATCGCCAGACTCATATATTCTACACACCAACGTGAATAGTCGTTTTGTTGCCACTTCCCCCAGTGATTTTAGAAATTCTGATGGAATGTTATCTATCCCTTCTGCCTTATTTGACCGTAAGTCCTCCAAAGCTCTATTACATTCAGATTCTAATACTGGATCCCCTATCTCTTCTAAATCGACTCCTGTTTCTTCCTCTATCACATCAGACAAATCTTCACCCTCATAGCGGCTTTCAATGTATTCTTTCCACCTATCTGCTCTCTCCTCTGCATTTAACAGTTGAATTCCCGTTGCACTCTTAATGTTACCACCATTGGTTTTAATGTCACCAAAGGTTGTTTTGTCTTTACTGTATGCTGAGTCTACCCTTCCGACAATCATATCTTTTTCGATGTCTTCACATTTTTCCTGCAGCCATTTCGTCTTAGCTTCCCTGCACTTCCTATTTATTTCATTCCTCAGCGACTTGTATTTCTGTATTCCTGATTTTTCCCGGAACATATTTGTACTTCCTCCTTTCATCAATCAACTGAAGTATTTCTTCTGTTACCCATGGTTTCTTCGCAGCTACCTTCTTTGTACCTATGTTTCCCTTCCCGACTTCTGTGATGGCCCTTTTGAGAGATGTCCATTCCTCTTCAACTGTACTGCCTACTGCGCTATTCCTTATTGCTGTATCTATAGCGTTAGAGAACTTCAAACGTATCTCGTCATTCCTTAGTACTTCCGTATCCCACTTCTTTGCGTATTGATTCTTCCTGACTAATGTCTTGAACTTCAGCCTACACTTCATCACTACTATATTGTGATCTGAGTCTATATCTGCTCCTGGGTACGCCTTACAGTCCACTATCTGATTTCGGAATCTCTGTCTAACCATGATGTAATCTAATTGAAATCTTCCCGTATCTCCCGGCCTTTTCCATGTATACCTCCTCCTCTTGTGATTCTTGAACAGGGTATTCGCTATTACTAGCTGAAACTTGTTACAGAACTCAATTAGTCTTTCTCCTCTTTCATTCCTTGTTCCAAGCCCATATTCTCCTGTAACCTTTTCTTCTACTCCTTCCCCTACAACTGCATTCCAGTCGCCCATGACTAATAGATTTTCGTCCCCCTTTACATACTGCATTACCCTTTCAATATCCTCATACACTTTCTCTATCTGTTCATCTTCACCTTGCGACGTCGCCATGTAAACCTGAACTATCGTTGTCGGTGTTGGTCTGCTGTCGATTCTGGTTAGAACAACCCGGTCACTGAACTGTTCACAGTGACACACCCTCTGCCCTACTTTCCTATTCATAACGAATCCTACACCTGTTACACCATTTTCTGCTGCTGTTGATATTACCCGATACTCATCTGACCAGAAATCCTTGTCTTCCTTCCATTTCACTTCACTGACCCCTACTATATCTAGATTGAGCCTTTGCATTTCCCTTTTCAGATTTTCTAGTTTCCCTACCACGTTCAAGCTTCTGACATTCCACGCCCCGACTCGTATAATGTTATCCTTTCGTTGATTATTCAATCTTTTTCTCATGGCAACCTCCCCCTTGGCAGTCCCCTCCCGGAGATCCGAATGGGGGACTATTCCGGAATCTTTTGCCAATGGAGAGATCATCATGAGACTTCTTCAATTACAGGCCACATGTCCTGTGGATACACGTTACGTGTCTTTCATGCAGTGGTTTCCATTGCCTTCTGCATCCTCATGTCGTTGATCATTGCTGATTCTTCCGCCTTTAGGGGCAATTTCCCACCCCTAGGACAAGAGAGTGCCTTGAACCTCTATCCGCTCCTCCGCCCTCTTTGACAAGGCCGTTGGCAGAAGGAGGCTGATTTCTTATGCCGGAAATCTTCGGCCGCCAATGCTGATTATTTATCAAAATCTAGGCAGTGGCGGGGATCGAACCCGGGACTGAAGACGTTTTGATTATGAATCAAAGACGCTACCCCCCCCCCCCTTTTTTTTACATTAAGGAACTGAAAACTAGTAAGTGCACACGTTGCGTCGAGTTGGGGACGCACATAACTAAAACCATGCTAATAGTTGTAGAAAAAGGCATAAGGAAAGAGAGCAAAGTGCGTGGTGAAGGAAACCATGAAGCAAAACTGAAGAGTGGAATCCATACCACCATTAACCAGTGCTACATCTTGCACCGGATGGGAAACAAAAGCTGCGAAGACCTTTTCGCACCGGGGACAAAAAGAGGAAATGGGGAAAGACTGCTACAGAGTGTGAGGGTTCACAACGAAACTCTCCATCTGCTGTATCATCCAGGTATGACTTCTCGTAATGATGAAAGTAGATCCCACGTTGTACCGTGTAGTGTTCTATCATCGTCTTGTAATTTTAGCTTCTCTTACCCGTGATGTTCCAGCTACGTGGAGGGTCGTGGAACGCACTCCACAAAAAATTGGAAAAATATTGTTGATACTTTGGGTTACGGAGGATCTTGCAATGTCGTTCCTGCAAATAGTTCCAAAAGTCTAAAGTGTCCTTAGTGCCGTCTTGAAACAAATAATGCACTGCATGTCCACGAAGCCACGTCATTGCATTAGTTTTAGTGCGTGGGTAATACGTCTCATCCGGGAATAAGATAGTCTTGGAGTCGATATGATTCGGCGTTACCCGAAGGAAGTATGCTGACATTTGCCTTACTAAGTGCCACACTGCCGCAGACTCGCCACAGCTAAGTCGGTGTTCATCGTCGTCTTGGACGCCACAGCTCGTGCACGTGGGTCCACCATGTGGATCGCACGTAGCCTTGATCTGGTCACCTGCTTACCGTTGACAGTGATATACCACATCGCCGTGACGTCAGTGTCCAGTGTTACGTGGTGAATTGTCCTCCACACTACTCGCTAGTTGACGTTCGGGTGCTTCCTCTCCACGACGTTATCGGGTCGTCCACGTTGCAGGACCCTATAAACCGTCTTTGCCGTCGTCAGTTGAGTCGCTGGTAAGGCAAGTCGAACGTAACTGAGTTCGAGGTAAAAGACACCGATGTAGAAGAGCGAGGAGGGGACGTGGTGTATCGGCACAGGCGGCAATAGGGAGGGCGGTGCTAGTTCTTCTATTAACAAACTGGTCAGACTGTCCGGACGACCGTGCCATAGTTTGACTAATGTGCTCACAAATAGGGCGACCGCTCTGTCATGAACGTGATAAAGGCCAAGCCCTCCCCGATCCGGAGGAAGGGTGGGAGTTTCATATTTGATCTTGAAAAGCATTCCTGAACTCACGAAGGACCCAAAACCCGCAAGTATACGGCGAGCTAACATAACCGGTATAGGTAATATGTGGGTGATGTGCGGAATGCGTGACGATAAATGTGTGTTAACATATTGCGTCCTTTGGACGATGTCCAGGGCTCGTAGGTGGTTGTTGGCAATTCCAGTTCGAACATTTCGTAAAAGCCGTCGAAAGTTGTGAGCAGCGGTCCGTCGTATATCGTCTGTAAAATCAATGCCGAGACATTACAAACTCTCTCTGAGCTGTAAGGGGGTGACACTGTTCTCAGACAATCCGACCCCGATGTTCATTGCCACAGATTTTGCGACGTTGATACGACTACCAGTGGCGATGCCATATTTCGCTATCCAATTCAGTGCGCTAGCGGTGTCGTCACCGTTGCGGATGACAATCACCAGGTCGTCAGCGTACGCTTTACATAGGAAAGTGTGGCCTCGTAACGTCATACCTGTTAGTCGTTGGCGCAGGCCGCAGAGGAGAGGTTCCATGGCCACAGCGTAAAGTAAAGTGGACAGAGGGCAGCCTTGGCGTATCGATCGAGAAATGGTGAGGGTCTGCGAAGGGCGGCCGTTGACGATCACCTTGGACGTCGCGCCACGGAGTAGTCGCATGACGACAGTGACGAATGGCTGTGGGTACCGCATATGTTGGAGGACCGCTTCCAAATAGTCGTGGTCCAATCGGTCGAAAGCTTGACTAAAATCAATTTCCGCCAGTGCACCCTTCAGACGACATGCCCTCGCCAGTGAGATCAAGTCACGATATTCACTGAGTGCTGTTTGAATATTATTGTCGCCTCCTAATGACGTTTGATCGGGTAAGATAACATGTCGTAAGGTCTGGCGTATCCGCGCCGCCAACAGTCGAGGAAAGATCTTAGTTCAATAGCGTCAACGGGCGGTAGTCCTGCAGTCGTGAGCCACCGGACGGTTTGTGAATAGGAATTATCATGCGTTCCACAAGGGCCGCAGGGAGCGGCACGTCCGGGGATAGTAGTTCGCGACAGATGTCCGTCCATCGAGAGGCTAATAAATATTGAAAAGTCCGGTAAAATTCCAAGGGGAGGCCATCAGGACTCGGAGACTTGTTGACAGCTCCTTTTCTAATGGCGTCGATCACTTCTTCTTCTGTAATTTCGTCCATCAAGGCCGCTTCCATTACCGGGGTGACGGTGCCGTAAATCGTCTGAGAGACGTCCTCCAGTGCTGTCGGATCAGGGGTCTGAGCGGAACAGAGTTGGGAATAATGATTGTAGAACGCTGTGTTTATGTCTTGTTGCGTGGTGAGGCGATGACCGTCCTCCGTGTCGATGAAGCGTATCAGCGCTCGTTGGCGTCGTTGACGTTCACGAAGGACGTGGAACATTGACGGGCGTTCGCTCGGTATCCGATCCTGCGTCCTCGAGCGGATGACTACCCCCTCTAGGTGGCGTCGCATATGAGGGAGGATCTGAGCCTTAGCACGGTGGACCGCCGTTTGTCGTTCCGGAGACGGCGCCATAGCATCGCAGTCGCGCAGGACCCGGAAGTAAAAGTCGAGTGTATGTCTTCGCCAAGTAGCGTGGTCACGACCGTAGGTTATCAACGTTCGCCTCAGTGCCGGCTTGGCGCAGTCCAACCACCAGCGGATCGTTGTGGAATATGCACGGAGGCGATTTTCACACGAATGGCACGTATCCTCAACGGCTTGGCGGCAATCCGGGTACGACAGGTGAGCGATGTTTAATTTCCACGGGCTGCGGCTTCTCCACACTTGTTGCCGCCGCAGGGTGACGACACAAATGTAAGCTGTGTGGTCCGAGAATCCTGCAGGTCACAGTTCCACATCCTGTGTTCCAGCGGCGAGAGAGCGTGAGACATAAATCCGATCGATACGACTGGAAGAGTGACTTGTGAAGTGCGTGAATCCCGGTCGGTGGCCGTGAAGATGTTCCCAAGTCTCCACCATCTGCAAGTCTCGAATTAGCGTCCCGAGTTCCGGGCACGGATTGTGTCGTGGGAGTTGTTCTCTGGGCGCCAGTACGCAATTGTAGTCACCTCCAAACACCAGACGGTCGTGGCGGCCTTGGAAGAGCGGGGCGACGTCTTCCGCAAAGAATCGTGAACGTTCGCGACGTTTGTCCGTCCCGGAGGGTGCGTAGATATTGATAAGGCAGACACCCAGTACTATGAGTGCCATTCCTCTTGTGCCAGACAGAAACAGGATATCGTCCGCCATTATCTCTTCCCGAACAAGTACAGTGACACCGCTGCCTGTTGGGGAAGCTGGAGAGACGCAAGCATCGTAACCGTACATGCCTGGGAAGTCGTCGACGTACACTTCCTGGAGAAGGGCTATATCGATGGAAGCATTCAACATATCCTGAAGCAAGGATAACTTAGCGCGCGTCCGTATAGTTTTGATGTTTATAGTTGCAAAGCGATAAGTTTGAGGTCTACCCATAGCACCCGTGTTGGCCATCAGTACCCTTGTAAGGCTGTCTCGTCACTGTATCTGATGGCGGGAAAGGATCAACATTGGTATGGTAAATTTCCCCCCGATGGGCAAGGAGTTTTCCTCACTGTCGTCCGCCCAGTCGCCATGAAATACCATCGGCTGTTGGTGGCTGTTTGTGGCTGCTGCGGCACTCGGCGCTGACTCCATCGGCTCTGCTGGCTGGAAATCGGCAGCGGCTATCTGCTTGTGATCCTGCTGTTCTGTGGGGTCGGAGGGGCTGAAGCCGTCACCACAGCGATCTGTTGAGTTTGATGTTACAGCGGCCTCTGTACCGCCGGTACCGTCGTCGGAGTTTCCACAGTCCATGTCAGACGATCGCTGCAAACACTCGTCCGATGGAGCACGCCGCCGTCTCTTGTGTTTTCGCGGGGAACGCTGTTTACGGACGTGTGTTTCAGTATCTGAATGTGGGTGGATTTCTTCAGCTGCTCCGGTGTCTGGAAGAAAAGCCGCTGTCGGCACAACCCGTGGGTCATTGTCCATCCTGGCATCCACGCCTTCTTGCAAGGTCGGTCGGTGATTATCTTCAGGTGGGGGCGCCGTTGTAGAGGCCGGATCCTGTACTGCAGAAGCCATCATGGTCTCGCTATCGGGGGCGGCTATCGGACTAATGTGGTCAGCGTCGGAAAGGGTTGCTGCCCATGTAACTTCGGCGTAATTGAGAGGAAGGGTCGTCACCGTAGAAGGAATCATAGATTCACCTGTCGGGATTTGAGTAAGCCGTCGTCGGAGACAATCCGACCGGACGTGCCCTTCTTGGCCACAACCAGAGAAAGTGCGTGGCTGACCCTCATACATAATGATCGCCCTACATCCGCCGATGGCAAGATATGACGGAACATGTTTGGTCAGTTCAATTTTAATCTGTCGTACCCCGTTAAGAACGGGGTACGTTGTAAAGGTGGTCCATTTTTCGGGCATATGGCTGATCACTCTGCCGTAGGGCTGGAAAGCCGCGGTGACTACGTCCGGTGATCGATAGAGACCGCCCCAATATGGCCATCAGAATGTTTGAGGAGGAGGAAATTAGTGTTTAACGTCCCGTCGACAACGAGGTCATTAGAGACGGAGCGCAAGCTCGGGTGAGGGAAGTATGGGGAAGGAAATCGGCCGTGCCCTTTCAAAGGAACCATCCCGGCATTTGCCTGAAGCGATTTAGGGAAATCACCGAAAACCTAAATCAGGATGGCCGGAGACGGGATTGAACCGTCGTCCTCCCGAATGCGAGTCCAGTGTGCTAACCACTGCGCAGAATGTTTGAATTTAAGATCGTTCGCATGTGCGCGCACGATTCTGCTGCACACCTCGTCACTTACTAGCTTGACGAAGACAACACTGCTCGTGATAGAGAGATGGATACCAATTATGTCTCGCGGTTCAATTTTAACGTCGTCACGTAGAAAACGTTCCACTTCAAAAGCTCGCGGTCGTGCATGATCGGGTTGAAAACTGATCTTGATGGTGGTTTGTCTGTATGAATGTGCCATGTTGCGTCGGTAGTGATGGACTAATTAGCGACAACGCAGTAGTAAACAACTACGGGCACTCGCGACCGCGCGGACGGGACGTAAACAAGACGTCCTCGCCGCAGCGCTGCGGAAACCAGACTGTGGCCCTAGACCACGCGTGGCTATTCCACCACAGAAACCGTCGATTGAAATTTGTCCAATAACTTGGATACTGTCATGTGTGAAATGTCAGGATGCCAGGCACTGAAGTCAGCAGCAATCACGCTGGTACTTCGTCCGCCACTCATTAACACAAAATCAGTGCGTTCCTTCTGTGTAGGTCCCACTGTGGATCTCCTGCGACAGTAAACCGAATTGATCATCTTGCAATTTTAAACTTCAACAGGTCATAACTGCTACACAAATAAAGGTATCTTAAAACTGATTATACATGTGTATTACTGAAAGAAAGAGGTAGTCCAAAATAACGTGCCACATGATCCATTTCCCATTTGAAAAACACAATCCAAATCCAAGATGACGGATTTCAAGATGGCGGCCGCTGTCGTCATAGCTCCTATAAGTTGCACCCCGACCTACAGACACCCCATACCTGACGCCATTATGATTCCTCGCACCGTTCGGCATGTACAGGTGTGTATCCAGACTTTCTCCTCACCCTATAGAATGGAATCTGTCCCACATTAATTTCAAAAACAAGTGCCACTGTACTGTTCATCTGGCAACATTATTCCAGCAATTACACCTATCCCAATATACCCATGCTCATAAATTAAGGTTACATGGTGAAACAAGGCTCTGGTGGGCGGTTTGCGGGCTTAAATCACCTCGGGGTATGACCATGCGGTGCATTTGACCTGCGGTCGTCGCAAGGTAACGCTGGCAGCAATCCACATATGCAGAGGTGTGTTGGTGCATGTCAGAGCACGGTGCAGCGAGTAAGTGTGCAGACTTTTTCAGACGTGCTAATGGAGACTGCGTGTTCAAAATGGCTCAAAGAAAACATATTGATGTTGTTATGAGTGGTAGAATACTAGGGCAACTGGAGGCTCGTCAAACACAGCAGGTAGTAGCACGGGCCCTCCGTGAGCCACAAAGTGTGATCTCAAGATTATGGCAACGATTCCAGCAGACAGGAAACGTGTCCAGGCGCTGTAGTACGGGACGTCCACAGTGTACAACATCACAAGGAAACCGATATCTCACCATCAGTGCCCGCAGACGGCCACGGAGTACTGCAGGTAGCCTTGCTCGGGACCTTACCGCAGCCACTGGAACTGTTGTGTCCAGTCTACAGACGAAACAGACGTGGTCTATCCGTCCGGAGACCTGCAAGGTGCATTACACTGACTCCTGGTCACAGCCTGGTGTCAAGAACGCAGTACATGGTTATTGGGACAGTGGTCCCAGGTTATGTTCACGGACGAGTCACTGAAGAGTGATTCTCGCCGGGTTTTCATCTGGCGTGAACCAGGAACCAGATACTAACCTCTTAATGTACTTGAAAGGGACCTGTATGGAGGTCGTGGTTTGATGGTGTGGGGGTGGGGTTATGATTGGTGCACGTACACCCCTGCATGTCTCCGACAGAGGAACTGTAACAGGTCAGGTGTATCAGGACGTTATTTTGCACCAGTATGTCCGCCTGATAGATGATAACGGACGGTCCCAACGAGCTGCCATCGTGGAGGAGTACCTTGAAACAGAAGATATCAGGCGAATGGAGTGGTCTGTCTGTTCTCCAGACCTAAACCCCATCGAGCACGTCTGGGATGCTCTCCATCGGCGTATCGCTGCAATTCTTCGAACTACTGCGACACTTCAGGAGCTCCGACAGGCACTGGTGCAAGAGTGGGAGGCTACACCGCAGCAGCTGCTCGGCCACCGGATCCAGAGTATGCCAACCCGTTGTGGGGCCTGTGTACGTGTGCATGGGGATCATATCCCATATTGATGTCGGGGTACGTGCGCAGGAAACAGTGACGTTTTGTAGCACGTGTGTTTCGGGACGGTTCTCTCAACTTATCATCAATACAGTGGACTCACAGTTCTGTGTCGTGTGTGTTACCCATGTGTCTATGCTAATGGCGCCAGTTTTGTGTAGTGCCACGTTGTGTGGCACAACATTCTGCAATTATCCTTAATTTATGAGCGTGAGTGTTGCTCACTAAGCCCTAATATAAAGAAACACATTACGATGTATTCTGGAATGTTTGTATGGAACATATTATGTTCGATTCTCACTACCACTGCAAGAGTACAAACTATAATCTGCTTTTAGTTATCGGTCTCAATCGTTCTCAGTGTAATACAATACAGCCTCATTGAAAAGCGCACCGTATCACACGTATTCAAAACACAACTACACTCTTGAGCAGCCCAAACGGTGTAGACTGAGGCAGAACGCCTAGTATTCGTCCAAAACGGTAAGCCATACGTGGCGATCACTCCCTCACAAGACATTGGCCGAAGCCACTCCCACCTCAAACACCTCTGGCGGATATACTTGTTCGACTGAAGCAGCCGTGAATATCCGAAAGTCGTTTAATGTACCACAGATATGACAGCGAAGAAAATTGCTCGTGAGTATGTTACGTAAAAACGGAAGATGGGAGATTGTAAGGGACACCTTAAAGCTTTATTTCCTTAAGTACTGAGTACTAGCTGTGAAACTCGACATTGGCCGGATATTTTTATAGCTGTGCTCGAGACTTTGTACGTGTGCAATTTATTGTTGACTTTTAAAGCTTTTTTTGTATACAACGTTTGAAGCAGTGTGGTTGGGGACATGACATGACTGGACGATCAATCAACACCAGGATCACAGAACATAAGCGACATTGCAGGTTGGGGCAGGTGGAGAAATAGGCCGTGGCAGAGCACGTAATAAAATTTCCCGACACGGAAGTTCTGGCTGTAAAGAAGCACTATCACACGCGCTTCTTCAGAGAAGCTCTACAAATACAAAACACACGAACAGCTTCAACAAGAAAGAGGAAAGCCTTGAGGTAAACGGATCCTGGCTTCCCGTACTGCAGCGAACGACCGTCGCAGGTAGCAAGAGGAGAACCGCACCGGAAATGACTGCGGAGAAGCCCTCGGTCGTTGGCGCGCCAGGTATATATAGTCTGCGGCCGCGAGCTCGGCTCCAGTTCACCACCGTCAGTGGAGGGTGAAGCTTTGACAATGCCAGCCACCCGTGCTGGCGAAACGCCAGTAAAATCATGGGATGAACGTCGGCCGAAGAACCCGAGACAGAAGGCAATAGGCAATTTGTCAACAAGTGGCCTCGAAAGCCTTAACAGTTTTGTAACGAAGAGTTTGTTTGGTGCACTATCATGGGAGAGAGACGTACAGCGGTGGTCATGTGAAAGCAGCTGACACTAAGGTTCACACCCGCAGCATTCAGCGTCAGGCCTTCCGCTTTGTTTATGGCCTTGGCGTAACATAAACTCACTTGGGATTGTACACGTTTAAAGGGAAATGATAAATGGTTACGAATGAGTGTGATTTGGGGTATATAATCTCGCTCGCCTGCACCACTTTCCGCCAGATTTCCGCCTCTATGACATTAAGCCTCTGGGAGTGAAGATAATACATTATGCTCTGATCCAGAGCTACAACGCACCTCACTTTCGGGAGGAGTTTCCAAAGAGCGAGGTAAAGCATGATGGTCTCATCCAGAGTTACTAGGCACCTTGCTTTTGGAAGGAGTTTCCAAACAGCGATTTAAAGCGTGATGTCCTCGAGCCACAGCAGATGTTGCCTCCCGTTCTTCATTGGATTCCTGAGGCCGCTTAACTGTTTTAGCCGTTTTGGTGTATTCAGAAAGTCTCAAGCGTTTTCAAGGCCTTTTTTTTTTATTCGTAAACATATCATGGCCAAAGCTGCTTTCAACAAGAAGAGGACTCTGCTGACCAGCAAGTTGAGTTTGGCATTGAGGAAAAAACTGATAAAGTGCTACATTTGGAGCATTGCACTGTATGGAGCAGAGACATGGACCATGAGAAAGACGGAGAAAAAATACTTAGGGAGCTTTGAAATGTGGTGCTGAAGGAGAATGGAAAAGATAAAGTGGACAGATCGCATAAAAATGACGATGTACTGCGAAGAGTAGGAGAGAAGAGAAGAATTCTGCGTACAATTCTTCAGAGAAAGGCCAACTGGATTGGACATGTACTTAGACACGAGGGACTTATGATGTCATCGAAGGGAAACTCAGAGGAAACGCAGGACAAGGAAGAAGAAGAATTCAACATCTGGACGACATGAAAGATTGAAGGAGGTACAACAGACTGAAGGAAGAAGCTGAAGACAGGAAACAGTGGAATCAGAAATTCTTCGTACGAAGACATGGACCTGCCACTAGGCAGAATACTACATAATAATAATAATAACGTATCAAAATTGTAATGTAGTGAGTAGGCAAGCGAATCACAAAGCAAACTCGATTCTTTTTCCTAGCAAAGAACATAAATGTAACCTATCAAACAAAGTAAAGCCACAGACTAACAGTCGCGACACTATCTCATTTTCGTTACCCACTGCGATTGCAGGCGCACCAAGCGGCCAGGAAGTTACGCTGTGGTGTTCGGCGAGATCTTGTGAAAGGGAAAGGTATTCTTAATTGTTATATTGGTCTGTAGAATGTTTTTTACAAACGGAAGCACCGAGCGAGGTGGCGCAGTGGTTAGCACACTGGACTCGCATTCGGGAGGACGACGGTTCAATCCCGTCTCCGGCCATCCTGATTTAGGTTTTCCGTGATTTCCCTAAATCGCTTCAGGCCAATGCCGGGATGGTTCCTTTGAAAGGGCACGGCTGACCACATGCCCCTCCATATCTGCATCCAGTGACGCCTGTGGGCTGAGGATGACACGGCGGCCGGCCGGTACCGTTGTGCCTTCATGGCCTGTTCGGGCGGAGTGAACAGCTACATTACAGAACAGTTTATTTACAATTTTCTTGTTACCTACAGATATTTACTGAAGAACTTCGTGTTCTTTAAGAACAAAAAACTGCTAGTAAACACCAGAAGACAGAACTTTTGCAGAAAAAAAAGAGACCTTCACTACACTTCCAGTTAAATCAGTGAATGTGGAACATAGGAAACGTGCGTGGAATGCAATACCTACATTATTTAATGTAGCAGATAAACTACCACAACTGTAGCTGAAGGAAAACAGCAGACTGGCGTGATAATAAAAGAGAAAGCAATAAATCTGTTTCCCAACCTGGAAGAAACCAATTCTAAAATTGTTGATGCATCTGAGCAACAAACGGCAAGAATCTGAAACACATTCGCTACTGAAGCCGCGTGGTGTGCCCTCGCGGTCTCAAGCGCCGTATGTGTGTGTGTGTGTGTGTGTGTGTGTGTTGTTAATAGCATAAGTTAGTTTAAGTAGTGAATAAGTCTAACGACCGATGACCTCACCAGTTTGGTCCCTTAGGAAATCACAGACATTTGAACATCTTTTTTTTTCGCTTCTGAAGCAAAAGTAATTACATTTACAAAAACATTTATGTATTAAAACGTCAAATGAATTGTAAGTCTGTGAGAAATATTAGGCTCCCTACAAATAAGCTAAGTATCAAGGAAAGTGCCTGTCATAAGAACAGCCAACAAAAGAAATGTATTATTCTCATGCATATGTGTTTATATTGTCTTGTTTTCAGTGGAGTAAGCTGCAATTATAAATGTTGTGACTTGGCAAGACAGCCAAGCCACTATGAGATAGCCGAAAGGCACGCGTTAAGCTCACGCAGGCTGGCGTGAGGTCTGGAACAGTTAAAGGAATAGAGACTAGCAAAAAAAGTACGTAGCTTCTGGAATACTTAACTTTAATCCATAATTGGTGAACATCGGTCTGACGGTACATGCATCACAAGATAAATAGCAAATGATAATGGCGCCTTGCTAGGTCGTAGCAAATGACGTAGCTGAAGGCTATGCTAACTATCGTCTCGGCAAATGGGAGCGTAATTTGTCAGTGAACCATCGCTAGCAAAGTCGGCTGTACAACTGGGGCGAGTGCTAGGAAGTCCCTCTAGACCTGCCGTGTGGCGGCGCTCGGTCTGCAATCACTGATAGTGGCGACACGCGGGTCCGACGTATACTACCGGACCGCGGCCGATTTAAAGGCTACCACCTAGCAAGTGTGGTGTCTGGCGGTGACACCACAATAAACATACTCGAAAATATTACTTCATAATTAAGTTGTAGATTATGTCACTGAATCAGCGAGATTCGGCTGTTTTTACATGTATTTCATTTTCATTCATGTCTGTTGACAATTTACTCATGCTTCGTACGCACAAATGTAATAATTATTTGCATAATTAACTAGAAAAACAATAAAAAACCAACTTCAATTTTACGGCTGCTTTCTCGCTGTTTGGGGTGCTAGTGTCGCACCAACTGTCAGACGGTAACAATTTTCACGGCAGCGAATACAACGACTGGATATGTTAGGCTGTCGCCGGCCGGGGTGGCCGAGCGGTTCTAGGCGCTACAGTCTAGAACCGCGCGACCGCTACAGTCGCAGGTTCGAGTCCTGCCTCCGGCATGGATGTGTGTGATGTCCTTAGGTTAGTTAGGTTTAAGCAGTTCTAAGTTCTAGGGGACTGATGACCTTAGAAGTTAAGTCACATAGTGCTCAGAGCCATTTGTTACACTGTCGCAAAACAATGTCGTTAAGATTTTAATACACAACACGAAATCTATTAATCGTGTATCGTGGCCAAGTAAATGCCATGTTAGTCTGTATGCATAAAGATAAGATTGCAGTGCTTGATTGTGTAACATGAACTTCAGAGAACACATCTGTTAAAAAAAACTAACAGTGTCATCTATTGCTTCTTTGATGTACTACGAAACTAACAGCGCCATATGTTAGTTCTTTGGTGTACTACAGTGTGACGATTAAACGCTGGAACTAATATGGTGAGTAGAAGATTTTAGACAAAAATTTAAATTACAGTATAGTTTTTTTCGTGTTCCCATTTCGATGAGATAAAGCTTTTATGTTGCCGCCAATCTACTCTAAAGTTACCTGTGGGAACGCCATGAAAATTAGTCTCGTAGTTATGGAAAAAAGCGTATTCACGCAGACAGTCATGAGTACACGGCGTTGTCATTGTCCTGTTAGCTCATCTCCACCTCTCCCCTCTGTCCACTTCCCCCTTCCTCCCTCCCTCTCTCTCTCTCTCTCTCTCTCTCTCTCTCTCACTCGCCCCATCTCCTTCCTCTCCTCTTTCCTTTCACTGTCCACTTCCTCCTACCGTCTGTCTATTCCCCACCCCCACCCCCAATCTCTGTCCAGCTTTTCCTCCTCCTCCTCCTCCTCCTCCTCCTATCTGTGCCTGTCTTCTCCTTCCTTCTCTCAGTCTGTCCATCTCCTCTTCCTCTCTTCTCTCCCCACATTATTTACTGGTGCTTCTTACCCCTATAGTATTTCTTTCCAGTTTGAAACTAATATGTGTTCAAAATCTGACTGAAATCATTCCATTTAGGATGAGTTTTTCACACTTGGCTTTGCCCGCATACGCACATGTCAAACCTATTTCGCACATATTTCACGTATTTCACGCGTATTGTCCACATATTTCATCTTTAACTGTAACGAATTTCGCCCTGCAGTTTTATTTTCACGCAGCTCAATATTTATGACATCATATTTTCTGAAATACGTGCTGTACGATGATACAATTTTGCAGGTACACCCAGTCGTATACGTTTTTACTACCTGCGAAGTGTGTTATGAATTCATTCAATAATAAAGAAATTATACGTTAAAACGACATGCATGTTATACCACTTTCTCATGCATCTGTTTTTATGAAGTGTGTCATACAATGACGCATTTTCGTAGGAACATTCAGCGGAAGATGTGTGTGTTGTCTGAGAAAAGTGTTGCGACTAGAGTTAGTAGCAATGAAGTAATAAATTTAAACGTCTTGCATGATGCGGTAGTTTTTCACTAATTCGGTGTTTGTAATGTCGTATCTCCCAAACTACGTGCCATACAACGTCGCAAACATGGAAACATGTTGCCTGGTCGGACAAATCTCGTTGTATCCAGCGGATGGATGTGTATAGGTATGGAGACAACCTTATGAATCCATGTCCTCTGTATATCAGCAGAGGACTGTTCAAGGTGGTGGAGGCTCTGTAATGGTGTGGGACGTGTGCAGTAGGAGTGATATGAGGCCCATGGTACGTCTAGGTACGGCTCTGACAGGTGACACGTGTGTAAGCATCCAGTCTGATCAGCTGCATCCAGTCATGTGCATTGTGCATTCAGACAGACTTGGACAATTGCAGTAGGACAGTGCTACCCTCCACACGTCCAGAACTGCTACAGAGTGGCTCCAGGAACACTATTCTGAGTCAAACACTTCCACTGCCCACCGAACTCCCCAGACATGATCTTTATTGATCTTGAATGCCTTGCAACGTGCCGTTAAGAAGAAATCTCCACACCTCGTACTCTTACGGATTTATGGACAGCCCTACCGGATTCATAGTGTCAGTTTCTTCCAGCACTACTTCACACATTAGTCGTGTTGCGGCACTTCTGAGTGGTCGCTGGGGCCCTAAACGATATTAGGTAGGTGTAACAGTTGATTTGGCTCTTCAGTGTAGATTATTAAATAAAAAATTAGAAAAACGGATGGTCGGGTCCCTACGAAATGAATTCCAGTGACTTAATAACCTTCTGTCACTGCTGTGCACAACGACGAACATAGGCGCTTCCAGATACTGGTGTGGGCGTCACCTGATGTCTCGACTGCCGCCCCCGCTCGCGGCACTTACTGCCACGACGTTGCGACGAGAAATTGAATTACGCACCCTTCTCGGCCGATGACAGCAAGTACTTGTCCCGCGACGTGGAAATGTCAGAAGCCGTAGGCCACTGACGCTCTGGCAAGGGCTTCATCACAGCCCTTCATCTGTTTAAGGATGGGGGGGGGGGGGGTCTGGGTACTTCGCGGCACGCATCCTAACAAGCCGAAATTTCTCTAATTTCACTGTCACGGCCACATCGCGAAAAAAAAACTGTCCAAAAAGTATGCATCACTTCCGTATATACGAATGTGTGAGGTCTCACATTCATGGAGAACAGAGAATGACAGAATAAGCCTCATGAAACGAAAAAGTAATTTTACTGTAAAATAAAAAATAACAAAAGTTAAAGGCCAACTTTCTGAAAGTGCACATCTTTGCACATTGTCAAATGCAGCGTAACACGTAACGAAAATTTGGTTGCGGATTAAAATTACTTGCCGCCAGGTGTGCTGCAGAACTTCCTATAAGTGTGTCAGATTAAACACTTTTCAGCCGTCTGGTTTCCAAACTTATTTTACACTAGTGGCCATTAAAATTGTTACACCACGAAGATGACGTGCTACAGACGCGAAATTTAACCGACAGGAAGAAGATGCTGTGAAATGCAAGTGATTAGCTTTTCAGAGCATTCGCACAGGGTTGACGCCGGTGGCGACACCTACAACGTGCTGACATGAGGAAAGTTTCCAACCGATTTCTCATACACAAACAGCAGTTGACCGGCGTTGCCTGGTGAAACGTTTTTGTGATGGCTCGTGTAAGGAGGAGCAATGCGTACCATCACGTTTCCGACTTTGATAAAGGTCGGATTGTAGCCTACCGCGATTGCGGTTTATCGTATCGCGACATTGCTACTCGCGTTGGTCGACATCCAATGAATGTTTGTAGAATATGGAATCGGTGAGTTCAGGAGGGTAATACGGAACGCCGTGCTGGATCCCAACGGCCTCGTATCACGACATGACAGGCGTCTTATCCGCACAGCTGTAGCGGATCGTGCAGCCACGTCTCGATCCCTGAGTCAACAGATGGGGACGTTTGCAAGGCAACAACCATCTGCACGAACAGTTCGACGACGTTTGCAGCAGCATGGACTATCAGCTCGGAGACCATGGCTGCGGTTACCCTTGACGCTGCATCACAGACAGGAGCGCGTGCGATAGTGTACTCAACGACGAACCTGGGTGCACGAATGGCAAAACGTCATTTTTTCGGATGTAACCAGTTTCTGTTTTCAGCATCATGATGCTCGCATCTGTGTTTGGCGACATCGCGGTGAATGCACAGTGGAAGCGTGTATTCGTCGCCGCCATACTGGCGTATGACCCGGCGTGATGGTATGGGGTGCCATTGGTTACACGTCTCGGTCAGTTCTTGTTCGCATTGATAGCACTTTGAACAGTGGACGTTACATTTTAGATGTGTTACGACCCGTGGCTCTACCCTTCATTCGATCCCTGCGAACCCTACATTTCTGCAGGATAATGCACGACCGCATGTTGCAGGTCCTGTACGGGCCTTTCTGGATGCAGAAAATGTTCTGCTGCTGCCCTGTCCAGCACATTCTCCAGATCTCTCACCAATTGAAAACGTCTGGTCAATGGTGGCCGACCACCGGCTCGTCACAATACACCAGTCACTACTCTTGATGAACTGTGGTATCGTGTTGAAGCTGCATGTGCAGCTGTACCTGTACACGCCATCCAAGCTCTCTGTAACTCAATGCCCAGGCGTATCAAGGCCGTTATTACGGCCACAGGTGGTTGTTCTGGGTACTGGTTTCTCTGGATCTATGCACTCAAATTGCGTGAAAATGTGATCACATGCCAGTTTTAGTATAATATATTTGTCCAATGAATACCCGTTTATCATCTGCATTTCTTCTTGGCGTAGCAATTTTAATGGCCAGTAGTGTATTTGGCTACCAGTGTCAGCGTTTTACTACGCAATCCTCAGGCTCCTGTCCGACGTTAGGAAGATTCTATCTCGGTTCTGATCATAACAGGGTCCAGAAATACTGGTACTAGTCGATTTTTGCTACAGCCGTCACTTCAATCGTCATTTACTAAACAAAACGAAGGTAGAATCTTCCTACACGTTGGTCAGGGGTCTGAAGATGGGTTAGTAAAACGCTGAAACTTTAAGCCAAATAAAATAAGTTTGGAAACTAGACGGCTGGAAGGTGTTCAGTTTGACATCCTGCATGGAACAGCCGAGTCCTGCAACCAACTCTAAAAAGATGGACATACAGAAACTTCCCCTAAGTTTTGAAAGTAGGAAAGAAACGCACTGGTGGAAGAATACCTCATAAATGTAGTATGATTACATCAGTGAGTCATAGTTCTTATCAGTCATCTGAAATAAGTACCCAGCTTTAACAATTTTTCGGTATATCAACATGTACACATATACTCTGCAACCTACCGATTGGTGCGTAGCGGAGGGTACCTTGTACCACTATCTGTCACTCCCGTTTCGTGTTCCACTCGCAAATAAAACGAGCGAAAAAGACTGTCTATAGGATGTTTCACAACTGATGTTACACACTTCTAGACGTTGTAGAGGGGACTTAGTAGATAAAGTTTTACGCAGCAACTCATGTCCGGAAATGTCTTCCAACGACGCTACAGAGCGGGAAAGTTCAATAAATGAGATGTGTTTCACACTAGCGAAGATGAACAATCGCTCGTATCTCCTCAGGTATACATTTGAGTGCCCGTTTTTAGTGGTCATTTTTTCCTTGTTTGGTCCATATTACCACCTCTGGAAGTTGCCTACCCTGTAATTACAGCAACACAGTACCAGTACATGTAATCCACTGTCTTAGAGATATGAGAACGGTTTTCGCTTACACCTTTCGACTCGTTCGTTTCTGGCACAGAGACCTTTACATCAAACTGACACATTTATCCTTCTTCATCATCCTAAAAAGTTTGTAACATTATCACATTATACATAAACATACAGGAGCTGACGCCTGTAACTTTGCCGATCTGTAACGTCGTTGAATGACGTTTCCGGCAAGGGTTAACATGTAAAACTTGATCTACTAGGTCCCCTCTACACTCTGTAGAATGTATAACATGGATTGTGAAACACCCTGAATATTCCTTCGTACGAACCCTAATTTCTCTTTAACTTTTCTTTATACGGGGGTAATCCCAAAAGTAAGGTCTATTTTTTATAAGTAAATAGACCTTTTTATTTCTGCAATGGTTTATATGAGTTTACAGCTTGAACATATAGCTATTTTTCGGCATGATCACCATTTCTGTCGATGCATTTTTGTAGACGATGTGGCAGTTTTTGTATGCCGATGTCATACCAGCTCGCCGCCATGCTGTTCAGAAAGTTATGAACCTCTTATTTCACCTCGTCGTCGGAGCTGAATGTTCTTTTAACCTAGGGAACAGGTGATAGTCACTGGGCGCCAAGTCAGAACTATAGGGTGGGTGGGTGATTATGTTCCACTTAAACTTTGCAGGAGAGCAACGGTTTGCCGAGCGATGTGTGGGCGAGCGTTGTTATGGAGAATGTGTACGCCCTTGCTCAACATTCCTCTTATCCGATTCTGAATTGCCCGTTTAAGTTTTTTCAAAGTAAAGAGTTAATTGTGGTCCCAGCGATTCAGCTCCGACGATGAATTGAAAGAAGAGGTTTATAACTTTCTGAACAGCGTGGCGGCGAGCTGGTATGATATGGGCATACAAAAGCTGCCACGTCGTTTACAAAAAGGCATCGACAGAAATGGTGATTATGTCGAAAAATAGCTAAATGTTCAAGTTGTAAACTGACGTAAACCATTGTAGAAATAAACGGGTCTATGTACTTATAAAAAATAGGAGACCTTACTTTTGGGATTACCCTCGTAGTCCTTACGCGAAATGTACGTTGGCGGCAATAGAATCGTTGTGCGTTCAGCTTCAAACGCCTGTTTCGTCAAAAGAATTTCTCCTTCCCTTCAGGAACTTCCATTTGACTTCTCGAAGCATCTTCATAATATTCGCGTGTTGATCGAAGCTATCGGTAACAAATCTAGCAGCACGCCACTGAATTGTTATGCTGTCTTCCTTTAATCCGACCTGGTTGAAGTACCAAACACCTGAGCTGTACTCGAGAGTGTGTCGCAGTACTGTTCTACGTACACGCGGTCTCCTTTAGAAATGGGCAACACTTTCCTAAAATTCTCCCAATAAAACGAAGTCGACCATTCGCCTTCCCTACTACCGCCCTCATCTGCTTGTTCCATTTTATGTGGCTTTGCAACGTTACAAGCAGCTACAAATTCTCCTCCTCTACGGCCGTGGTACAGCAACCGTGATATATTTCCAGGAGAAAAAAAAAAACAGTTTAGGTTGCAAAAATAGAGAACTCTTGAAACTTCCTGGCAGATTAAAACTGTGTGCCGGACTGAGACTCGAACTCGGGATCTTTGCCTTTCGCGGGCAAGTGCTCTACCAACTGGGCTACCCAAGCACGACTAACGACGCCTCCTCACAGCTTTAATTCCGCCAGTATCTCGTCTACTACCTTCCAAACCTCACAGAAGCTCTTTAGCGAACCATGCAGAACTAGCACTCCTGGAAGAAAGGATATTGCTGAGACATGGCTTAGCCACAACCTACGGGATGTTTCCAGACTGAGATTTTCACTCTGCAGCGGAGTGTGCACTGATATTAAACTTCCTGGAAGATTAAAACTGTGTGCCGGACCAAGACTCGAACTCAGGACATTTGCCTTTCGTGGGGAAGTGCTCTACCATCTAAACTACCCAAGCAGAAGCTCTTCTGCGAAGTTTGGAAGGTAGGAGACGAGATACCGTATTGCAGAATTGAAGCTGTGAGGATGGGTCGTGAGTCGTGCTTGGGTTACCCAGACGGTAGAGAACTTACCGCGAAAGTCAGATGTCCCAAGTTCGAATCTCGGTCCGGCACACAATTTTAATCTGCCAGCAAGTTTCACTTCTTGTCTTACATTGGCGTAGCCGACCGCAGCGCCGTGTTCTGCCTGTTTACATATCTCTGCATTTCAATACGCATGCCGGTACCAGTTTCTTTGGCGCTTCAGTGTAATAGAGGTCCAGCTTCCGTAGTAAATACTGAGACTGTAATAATAAAAAACTCTTTGTTATACAAGCTATCATTAATTAAAAGGCTTTAAATTGCTGTGTGGCTGCTGTTGCTGTGTAAAGCGACGTGAAATATTTTGTAATATTTGAAATTGCCGCGTATTGGTTGCTGATTGTTGCACAACCTCGATGTTCTGTTTACTGCGGCGCGGCAACTATAAATTATTAGAAATTGTTTAAATGTTCAATACAGTCACTTGAGGGAGCGGAATGTTACTTTCAATAATAACAAAGCTGACATTTCATACATATATTAACAATTACAACATACACACCTCAATGTAAATGGCTCTTTCTCCAAGAAGAGCGAAAACAATGTGGGACAGAAGACGTAGCAGTTATTACGACCGCTTCTTTTATAGAACAAAAAAAAAAAAACAGATATAACTGCAGTTTTCAGGAATCATGGCTATATTGTTCAGATTACGTCTCTGATGAAAATAATTATTGCACACTTCAAACATTGTAGTAATAAGTTACAAAAGTTGCGCAGTCTTTACTTACAAACTTTGGAGACTTTGTACGCCTACGTATCTCTCACGCAGGGATCTTGAACACAAGATTAGACTGATTACGGTACGTTTTATTTTTTTGGTCATCAGTCTATTGACTGGTTTGATGCAGCCCGCCACGAATTCCTTTCCTGTGCTAACCTCTTCATCTCAGAGTAGCACCTGCAACCTACGTCCTCAATTATTTGCTTGACGTATTCCAATCTCTGTCTTTCTCTACTGTTTTTGCCCTCTACAGCTCCCTCTAGTACCATGGAAGTCATTCCCTCATGTCTTAGCAGATGTCCTATCATCCTGTCCCTTCTCCTTATCAGTGTTTTCAACATATTCCTTTCCTCTCCGATTCTGCGTAGAACCTCCTCATTCCTTACCTTATCAGTCCATCTAATTTTCAACATTCGTCTATAGCACCACATCTCAAATGCTTCGATTCTCTTCTGTTCCGGTTTTCCCACAGTCCATGTTTCACTACCATACAATGCTGTACTCCAGACGTACATCCTCAGAAATTTCTTCCTCAAATTAAGGCCGGTATTTGATATTAGTAGACTTCTCTTGGCCAGAAATGCCTTTTTTGCCATAGCGAGTCTGCTTTTGATGTCCTCCTTGCTCCGTCCGTCATTGGTTATTTTACTGCCTAGCTAGCAGAATTCCTTAACTTCATTGACTTCGTGACCATCAATCCTGATGTTTAGTTTCTCGCTGTTCTCATTTCTACTACTTCTCATTACCTTCGTCTTTCTCCGATTTACTCTCAAACCATACTGTGTACTCATTAGACTGTTCATTCCGTTCAGCAGATCATTCAATTCTTCTTCACTTTCACTCAGGATAGCAATGTCATCAGCGAATCGTATCATTGATATCCTTTCACCTTGTATTTTAATTCCACTCCTGAACCTTTCTTTTATTTCCATCATTGCTTCCTCGATGTACAGATTGAAGAGTAGGGGCGAAAGGCTACAGCCTTGTCTTACACCCTTCTTAATACGAGCACTTCGTTCTTGATCGTCCACTCTTATTATTCCCCCTTTTGGTTGTTGTACATATTGTATATGACCCGTCTCTCCCCATAGCTTACACCTACTTTTTTCAGAATCTCGAACAGCTTGCACCATTTTATATTGTCGAACGCTTTTTCCAGGTCGACAAATCCTATGAACGTGTCTTGATTTTTCTTTAGCTTTGCTTCCATTATTAGCCGTAACGTCAGAATTGCCTCTCTCGTCCCTTTACTTTTCCTAAAGCCAAACTGATCGTCACCTAGCGCATTCTCAATTTTCTTTTCCATTCTTCTGTACATTATTCTTGTAAGCAGCTTCGATGTATGAGCTGTTAAGCTGATTGTGCGATAATTCTCGCACTTGTCAGCTCTTGCCGTCTTCAGAATTGTGTAGATGATGCTTTTTCGAAAGTCAGATGGTATGTCGCCAGACTCATATATTCTACACACCAACGTGAATAGTCGTTTTGTTGCCACTTCTCCCAATGATTTTAGAAATTCTGATGGAATGTTATCTATCCCTTCCGCCTTATTTGACCGCAAGTCCTCCAAAGCTCTTTTAAATTCCGATTCTAATACTGGATCCCCTATCTCTTCTAAATCGACTCCTGTTTCTTCTTCTATCACACCAGACAAATCTTCAGCCTCATAGAGGCTTTCAATGTATTCTTTCCACCTATCTGCTCTCTCCTCTGCATTTAACAGTGGAATTCCCGTTGCACTCTTAATGTTACCACAGTACGTACAAAGGTATTAGAGCACTCATTGTTCCCGTACTCTGTACGCGTTTGGAGTGGGAACGATGCCAAATGGTGATTACATGCTATGTAGCCTCTGTAATACAGTTCACAGCGGTTTGTAGATTAGGTACGTCATATAGAAGTGAAGCTGTGAGACGGATGCGTGAGTCTTGCCTGGATAGCTAAGTTGTTAAGAAAACTGCGATAGGCAAGGTTTTTGGGGTCGTATCTCAGTCGGGCACACAGCTTTTATATGGCAGGAAGTGCAAAAGCGGCACTCACTTCGATACAGAGAGACTCATTCCGGAGATAAGGTGAAGTCTTTGTAACGTATGATGAAGGACATACTAAAACTACGCTCACACGGGGCGAGCCGGCGAACGTTGACGTGGATCTGTAAGAGTTTTGTGATGTCGCTTCTTGGTATTCCACGTTGGGGAGCCGCTGCACCGCGTGAATCACAAAGTAAGAGCTGCGAAATCTCAACAATGTAGTACGAAAGGTTGAATAGATTCGACGCAAAAACGCCCTCGATCTAAGAATAGAACTTCGGAGACGCCATATTGTATTTGTCGGTTTTTGTATTCTAACGTACACCTTATGAATAAACGCTGTTTCTAAACAGCACAACATTGAGGATATCTCAAAAGCACGTCGTTATTGGTACGATTAGTTGCAATACACTGACGGGAAATGTCATATTCGGTGGTTAAAGTATTTGCGTTCTCTGTTATTGCCGTATTATAACTCGCATGTAATGAAGTTTACTGTGTTGTTCAGGTCGGTGAGGTTGAGCGTATTTGTCATAGGTAGAGTGACTTATCTGATTTAACTATAACTCAAAAAATGCGACCCATGTATACGTAAACATTACGGTGTCCGTTAGTATGCATTAACAGGGCTTAGATATCCATTCGATTTCGGAGGTCAATGAATTAAATGTCGAACAGTTATTATTCTTCTTAGAATTTTACTTTAAGAGATAAATTAACGCCGGCCTTTGTGGCCGAGATGTTCTAGGCGCTACAGTCTGGAATCGCGCGATCGCTACGGTCGCAGGTTCGAATCCTGCCTCGTGCATGGGTGTGTGTGATGTCCTTAGGTCCGTTAGGGTTAAGTAGTTCTAAGTTCTAGGGGAATGATGACCACAGAAGTTGTCCCATAGTGCTCAGAGCCATTTTTGATAAATTGACCATGCAAACTGCAGGTTCTCCCTGAGGTTCCAATATACATCTGTTGGCTTAGTTAACGCGAGTACTACCAGTACGGGAACTTCATACTTGGTTGTCATTGAAATGAAACACCAACGTACATTTTATTTCCTTACATAAACTTAGTTATATTATCTTAAATGTGTACCATTTAAATCTTCCTTTTACAATCGTAAGTTTTTTTTCTTTGTTATGTATTTTAGGAACAGTGATCAAGTAAGACTTACATTGGGGTTTTACTAAAATGTGGGAATGATGAAATGATAAACATTATTTATTATTCTTATGCGGATCTTTGCAACATGTGAATTGCAAAACGTAAAAGAAAAAGGAGCAAAATATCTTTATACAAGTAGCGGAAGCTGTCCTGTAGATTAAGCCAGTCGAACAAAGTCACCCCTCAAAAAAAGGCGAACTTATATTTACATAACATCAAATATTATAGTAGATACTTATATTAAACTAATAATAAAGTATCAGAACCTAATAAAAACGCTAATGTTAGGGGAAAAAATGTGACTGTATCAATACGCGAACCACCGCCCAAACAAGAAATCTATTACTGGATAGTGACGCTCCTCTTTACGCTAAACCAACAATACAACCTTTGCATCTAATCATATTATGTTATCCTTGCTGGAAACCTTAATCGATAGATATGTTACTAATTGCAATTTATTTGTAACAAATTGTACCAAGAGCAATGCGTTTTGGATGGATTTTCAGTGTGTCGCTGCCTTCAAATAGCCTATTCTCATAATGCGCAAGTTACAATAATTCTTTTGCCACGAATATGATGTTTCTCATTATTTTATTGGAACGAATCACACAACTAACAAAGGGTTTTCCAGTGATTCTCAATTTTCTATAGCTCAATTCTTTTATCTTGGCGGTTCGCGCAGCCCGCCCAGACGTGGGAGATTGCTGCGTTGCCAGTTGTACGCGCCAAAATAAGTAGCGCCATAGTACAGGGTGATTCAAAAAGAATACCACAACTTTAAAAATGTGTATTTAATGAAAGAAACATAATATAACCTTCTGTTATACATCATAACAAAGAGTATTTAAAAAGGTTTTTTTTTCACTCAAAAACAAGTTCAGAGATGTTCAATATAGCCCCCTCCAGACACTCGAGCAATATCAACCCGATACTCCAACTCGTTCCACACTCTCTGTAGCATATCAGGCGTAACAGTTTGGATAGCTGCTGTTATTTCTCGTTTCAAATCATCAATGGTGGCTGGGAGAGGTGGCCGAAAGACCATATCCTTAACATACCCCCATAAGAAAAAATAGCAGGGGGTAAGATCAGGGCTTCTTGGAGGCCAGTGATGAAGTGCTCTGTCACGGGCTGCCTGGCGGCCGATCCATCGCCTCGGGATAAGGTTTCACAACTAACCTTTTTCGTAGGACTCTCCATACAGTTGATTGCGGAATTTGCAGCTCTCTGCTAGCTCTGCGAGTCGATTTTCCTGGGCTGCGAACAAATGCTTGCTGGATGCGTGCTACATTTTCATCACTCGTTCTCGGCCGTCCAGAACTTTTCCCTTTGCACAAACACCCATTCTCTGTAAACTGTTTATACCAACGTTTAATACACCACCTATCAGGAGGTTTAACACCATACTTCGTTCGAAATGCACGCTGAACAACTGTCGTCGATTCACTCCTGCCGTACTCAATAACACAAAAAGCTTTCTGTTGAGCGGTCGCCATCTTAGCATCAACTGACGCTGACGCCTAGTCAACAGCGCCTCAAACGAACAAATGTACAACTAAATGAAACTTTATAGCTCCCTTAATTCGCCGACAGATAGTGCTTAGCTCTGCCTTTTGTCGTTGCAGAGTTTTAAATTCCTAAAGTTGTGGTGTTCTTTTTGAATCACCCTGTATAGTTCGCAAACTTACGTTTAGGGGGGAGCGCGAAGTTTATGAAGTAAAGCCACCACGGCCGCATTAACCCTTTCGCTGCTACAGAGACGGGCTCGCCGCATTCCGCGATGTGCGCGATTTTGCCATCATTGCACTGCTCGCCTGAGCAGACACATGGTGTTTCGACTGCTTTGACACACTGAATCATTCGATTTCACAAAAACTATTTGGCCCAAAAATTTGATTTTTACACATCTTCTTGACTGATACGTTCCCCCCATAAATGTTGCACGAAATTTTGAAGAGATTGCAGAGGAAAAAGTCCATAGCGTATAGTTGCCACTAGAAGTTTCAAAAATTACATTCAAACGAATAAAATTCACGAAGTAAGACATTTCGATAATGTTTTTAAATAAAGAAAATATTAAGCACCAAATAAGGTCTGAACTCGGAACCTTTCGCCTAACGGCCATACACTTTAACCATTACACTAACGAAGCTCGTGACTCAATACGTGTCCTGGAGGACTCTAAAATGCCGCGCAAAATACCGACAAACACTGTTGGTATGACTATGAATTACTTACGTTTCGTCGAAGTACAATAGGAAATAAACAATTACCGCTGTTCTTTATTGCTAAAAAGCGGTTAGTGAGAATTATACAAACACCTTTCCTTGCTATCGCCTGAATTAGGAGGCTTATTGCTTGTCTGGTTTAATTAATTAATAGAATATGAAGCAATTGGTATAAAGAATGCTTTTTCCAAACTTTCCATAAAAGAAAGTCTACTATCAAGACACTGCTTTTGTTCAGTTACTTTATTTATGACTGAACGTTTCTAAAACAGAAGACACTCGTCCGTGCTCTGCACTGTAATCGACCTCTGGCAATGTCATCCTCTGTTCATTGGCTGACTGTGTTTTGTGACGTCAGATGCGCAGAACGAACCTAAATTCGGCCGCCGTCGTAAATGACGCGCACTATAGCGTCAGTTGGCTCTAGGAATACTATAGACGCAGACGCTAGCGTTCGCTAAAGCTCTGCTCCTGCAGGAACCGGCCACAACAAAAAATCTGTTACCATACGAAATATACAGGGTGTTACAAAAAAGGTACGGCCAAACTTTCAGGAAACATTCCTCACACACAAAGAAAGAAAATATGTTATGTGGACATGTGACCGAAAACGCTTACTTTCCATGTTAGAGCTCATTTTATTTCTTCTCTTCAAATCACATTAATCATGGAATGGAAACACACAGCAACAGAATGTACCAGCGTGACTTCAAACACTTTGTTACAGGAAATGTTCAAAATGTCCTCCGTTAGCGAGGATACATGCATCCACCCTCCGTCGCATGGAATCCCTGATGGGCTAATGCAGCCCTGAAGAATGGTGTATTGTATCACAGCCGTCCACAATACGAGCACGAAGAGTCTCTACATTTGGTACTGGGGTTGTGTAGACAAGAGCTTTCAAATGCCCCCATAAATGAAAGTCAAGAGGGTTGAGGTCAGGAGAGTGTGGAGGCCACGGAATTGGTCCGCGTCTACCAATCCATCGGCCACCTTTTCTGTTGTTGAGAAGCGTACGAATACTTCGACTGAAATGTGCAGGAGCTCCATCGTGCATGAACCACATGTTGTGTCGTACTTGTAAAGGCACATGTTCTAGCAGCACAGGTAGAGTATCTCATATGAAATCATGATAACGTGCTCCATTGAGCGTGGGTGGAAGAACATGGGGCCCAATCAAGACATCACCAACAATCCCTGCCCAAACGATCACAGAAAATCTGTGTTGATGACGTGATTGCACAATTGCGTGCGGATTCTCGTCAGCCCACACATGTTGATTGTGAAAATTTACAATTTGATCACGTTGGAATGAAGCCTCATCCGTAAAGAGAACATTTGCACTGAAATAAGGACTGACACATTGTTGGATGAACCATTCGCAGAAGTGTACCCGTGGAGGCCAATCAGCTGCTGATGGTGCCTGCACACGCTGTACATGGTACGGAAACGACTGGTTCTCCCGTAGCACTCTCCATACAGTGACGTGGTCAACGTTACCTTGTACAGCAGCAACTTCTCTGACGCTGACATTAGGGTTATCGTCAACTGCACGAAGAATTGCCTCGTCCATTGCAGGTGTCCTCGTCGTTCTAGGTCTTCCCCAGTCGCGAGTCATAGGCGGTGAATCGAGGAAGTACAGTACATACAGACGAAACCAAAATGAGCTGTAACATGGAAATTGAGCGGTTCCGGACACATGTCCACATAACATCTTTTCTTTATTTGTGTGTGAGGAATGTTTCCTGAAAGTTTGGCCGTACCTTTTTGTAACACCCTGTATTTAATATATTTTTTATTCTAATGGCATCTTGCGGACCCCTTCTGGCATACCTCGCGGACCACCTGTTGGGAACCACTGATCTAGTGTGTACGCGCCTTTATGACCTCCATCAGAAGTGTTGTGTCTAGGAACGTTGCGAACGAATGGCCCTTGCGTAGGAGAGCTGAGCGGCCAATTAGACCGGCCGCGGCGGCCGCGGTCACGTGACCTCCCCAGCAGCAGCGGCGTCTGCCCACCTGCGGCAGCTTCTGCACACGCCCGCACGGCCGCGCTCCCCTCACGTCCTCAGGCGGTGCGCGCAGCTTTTACGACGCATTGTGGCGGCTGCGAGCGCGCAGGCAGGAGCCGAGTTGCTATCGCGACGGGGCACGGCCCTGCGTAACCGATACCCCGCGCCAGTGGTGGCCCGCGCCGATATCGCCAGCACCAGCTGTCCGGCCGTAGCGGACCTCTGGCCAGTGGATGCCGTCGCGAGGGGCCGCTAACAGCGAGACATGCCGGGGCTGGTGGACCAGGAGGCGGGCGCAGCAGCCGCCGGCGACGCCGAGGGAGGCACCGTCAACGGCGCCTGGGAGGAGACAGAGATGCGCGACATGAAGCCGCCCGCGGCCGACCGCGGCGCCCCCAGTAAGTACAGCACACCAGCCCAACTCAGAGCCAGACACGAGGAAGTGTGATCCGTGACTACGTCTGCATCAGTCTATCCCAACCTTTAACCTCTCTGAGACAGCTACTCCCGAGTGCAATCAGATTTTACCTACCAGAAACGATCTTTTCTGTATCCGTTCTTGAGATTGATTGTCCGCGGTACTTAGGCCGATGACTTAGGTAATAAAATGAAACACCTACAGCCGTCGTTTCGAAGTTATTTTATTACACTGAAGAGTGAAAGAAATTGGTACCAAGCATGGCAGCCTGTTTGTGGTGTTGGCATATTTTTGTCCACTCCCGTTTAATGCGTGAATTGTGCGAAGATACCTGTGCAGTTGTGCTATTGCGATACGTCAGTGGAAAGAACAGACGCTACAGCGGAAGTGTTGTGTACCGAGGAGATATTTGTTGTTACAATTTAAAGAGCGTGCGTTTCAAGAAGACTCAGGAACAGTATTACTACAAGAAGATGGTATCTGTCCTTTTGGACATTTCCGAAAGAACAGATACCATCTTCATATAATAAAGGCTAACCATTCTTAAGTAATAGAACCCAGTACGTTGTCCTCGATGGTGAGTGTTCATCGGAAGTGAGGGTATCATCTGGGGTGCCCCAGGGAAGTGTGGTAGGTCCGCTGTTGTTTTCTATCTACATAAATGATCTTTTGGATAGGGTGGATAGAAATGTGCGGCTGTTTGCTGATGATGCTGTGGTGTACGGGAAGGTGTCGTCGTAGAGTGACTGTAGGAGGATACAAGATGATTTGGACATGATTTGTGATTGCTGTAAAGAATGGCAGGTACTCTACATATAGATAAATGTAAATTAATGCAGATGAATAGGAAAAAGAATCCCGTAATGTTTGGATACTCCCATTAGTAGTGTAGCGCTTGACACAGTCACGTCGATTAAATATTTGGGCGTAACATTGCAGAGCGATATGAAGTGGGACAAGCATATAATGGCAGTTCTGGAGAAGGCGGATAGTCGTCTTCGGTTCATTGGTAGAATTTTGGGAAGATGTGCTTCATCTGTAAAGGAGACCGCTTGTAAAACACTAATACGACCTATTCTTTAGTATTGCTCGAGCGTTTGGGATCCCTATCAGGTCGGATTGAGGGAGGACATAGAAGCAATTCAGAGGCGGGCTGCTAGATTTGTTACTGGTAGGTCTGATCATCACGCGAGCGTTACGGAAATGCTTCAGGAACTCGGGTGGGAGTCTCTAGAGGAAAGGAAGCGTTCTTTTCGTGAATCGCTTCTGGGGAAATTTAGAGAACCAGCATTTGAGGATGACTGCAGTACAATTTTACTGCCGCCAACTTATATTTCGCGGAAAGACCACAAAGATAAGATAAGAGAGATTAGGCTCGTACAGAGGCATATAGGCAGTCATTTTTCCCTCGTTCTGTTTGGGAGTGGAACATGGAGAGAAGATGCTAGTTGTGGTACGAGGTACCCTCCGCCACGCACCGTATGGTGGATTGCGGAGTATGTGTGTAGATGTAGATGTAGTACACGCAGACCATCTTCTGTGCGGATGCACACGCATTTCCCGAACTCTTACGGGACTCGGTAAGATTGTCTGTCGCAAGTAACGAGTGTAATGGGCAGGGGCACTACGAATGTAGTGTGTGGACATTAAATTGGATATGTGGGCCTCACGGGGGGCGTGCAATGGATAAATCTAGTCAATATTCACCTACTACTTTTCCATCTCTTCCTTTTCCTACTATCGAATTCCAGTCTCCCAGGACGATTCAATTTTCGCCTCGCATTTCTGTAATACCTTTAGCATCTGCGGAGCTACTTGGCATATAAACTTGTAGTAGTGTGGTAGGTGTGGGCTTAGTGTCTATATTGGCTACAATAATGTGTTCACTAAGCTGTTCATAGTAGCTTATCCGCACTCCTATTTTTTATTCATTATTAAACCAACTTCTGCATTAGTGGTCGTGCGGTAGCGTTCTCGCTTCCTGCGCCCGGGTTCGATTCCCGGCGGGGTCAGGGATTTTCTCTGCCTCGTGATGACTGGGTGTTGTGTGATGTCCTTAGGTTAGTTAGGTTTAAGTAGTTCTAAGTTCTAGGGGACTGATGACCATAGCTGTTAAGTCCCATAGTGCTCAGACCCATTGGAACCATTTGAACCCTGCATTACACCTATTTGAGTTTGTATTTATAATCCTGTATTCACCTGATTAGAAGTCTTGTTCCTCCTGCCACCGAACTTCACTAGTTCTTTCTATATCTGAGTGTAACCTATCCAATTCCCTTTTTAAATTTTCTAATCTACCTGCCCGATTAAGGGACCTGACATTCCACGCTCCGATCCGTAGAACGCCACTTTTGTTTCTCCTTATAAGACGTCCTCCTGAGTAGTCCCCGCCTGGAGATCCGAATGGGGGACTATTTTACCTCCGGAATATTTTACGCAAGAGGAGGCCATCATCATTTAACCATGCAATAAAGCTGCCTTCCCTCGAGAAAAATTACGGCTGCAGTGTGCCTCTGCTTTCAGTCGTTTGCAGTACCAGCACAGCAAGGCCGTTCTGGTATATGTAACAAGGCCAGATCAGTCAATCAAGCAGACTTGTTACCCCTGCAATTACTGGAAAGACTGCTGCCCCTCTTCAGGAACCACACGTTTGTGTGGCCTCTGAACTGATACCCCTCCGTTGTGGTTGCACCTACGGTATGGCTGTCTGTATCACTGAGGCACGCAAACACCTCCCTGCCAACGGCAAGATCCATGGTTCATGGAGGGGGCGGGGGGAAGAACCGTGTCCCAGCCATATTGTGATCTTGGTTGAAAAGTGTTCGGTCTTTTTTTTTTTTTTCTTTTTTAGCCGAACTGTTCGGAATTTCACCTCAGTGTTCGATGTTCGCTATTGAAGCATGAGTGGTTCCGTATTTTTAGAATTCCATTAATTTATTGTTGGCGGTTCCATACAGCAATGCCTGCATGGAAAGAATCTTCGGGCACTTGAATCATTTATGGTCTGACATCAACACCAAATTGAGTGTCCATACGGTAAAAGCAGAGTAATTTGAAGTTTGCAAGCTGCAACGATTTTTACGAAAAAATTAAAGGAAACAAAAATTTCTTGGACGCTGTAACTGCAGTTGAGTAAGCGTAAGTTGGTTCGTACCATTTGCAGTGTGCTAGGCACAGCAAGTAGACGCTGCTGCCTCAACCAAAAAGGTAACCCGATTTTGTAAGCGTATCTATGGCAACGCCTCAGTGTTGTCACAGCTCCGTAAACGGATACTGTTATTAATATCGTCTGCAGGCAGTTGAAAGCTGACAACAGCGCTGCAAGCTCTCAGAGATTCTCTTGCGCCGTCACGACTATAGCAGTGATAAATGTAATGTTTAATGTCTACTTTTGTTGTGTCAACTCGGTCAGCTCAGCAAATCCTTTTGTTAGGCAATGTTTGGTAGTTTGGCAATTTAATCTGACAACCCTAATTGTCTCACGTCGCTGCTAACCAGTCATATCGCATACACGAACCGCATGCGATCCAACATGTTGCCTAGTATTTCCAGGCGATTAGCGATTGATCGTTGTGATTTGCTCACACATGTGCTACCTGCGACGCGATCGGTCGTCCATATGGGGGATCGCTGCGATCCGTCGCTCGTGTCTGGGGCTCACAACGTTTTGACAGAGTACAATAATCTCTGGAGTGAGCATTGCGTTCTGCAAATGTTGTCATGGTTAAACTGGGATTGTCACGTGCTCTTCGGGAAGCGTTGTTTCTATACGCCTTCTGGAGAGCTCGAAACTTAAATATTAGACGTATTGGTGCATACTTACAATTTGTTTGTTATCGTTCTTGCAGAGGATGCGAAAGGGAATACGTGAATGGAGCAGAAATTTGTGTTAAATAATAACATATTTTGGACAGGTCAGGAAAACTGCTGGTGAATCCTGTGGATGCCTTGGGCAGATGGAGGGAATATTTTGAAGAGTTGCTCAATGTAGGTGAAATACGATCAGTAATGTTTCAGATTTCGAGGTAGAATGGGATAGGAATGATGATGGAAATAGGATCACGTTTGAGGAAGTGGAGAAAATGGTCAATAGATTGCAGTGCAATAAAGCAGCTGGGGTGGATGAAATTAAGTCGGAACTTATCAAGTACAGTGGAATGTCAGGTCTTAAATGGCTACACAGGATAATTGAAATGGCCTGGGAGTCGGGACAGGTTCCATCAGACTGGACAAAAGCAGTAATCACACCAATCTTTAAACATGGAAACAGAAAAGATTGTAACAACTACAGAGGTATCTCTTTAATCAGCGTTGTGGGTAAAATCTTCTCAGGTATTGTTGAAAGGAAAGTGCGAGTATTAGTTGAGGAGCAATTGGATGAAAATCAGTGTGGGTTTAGGCCTCTTAGAGGTTGTCAGGACCAGATCTTTAGCTTACGACAAATAATGGTGAAGTGTTATGAGTGGAACAGGGAATTGTATCCATGCTTTATAGATCTAGAAAAGGCATATGACCGGGTTCCTAGGAGGAAGTTATTGTCTGTTCTACGAGATTATGGAACAGGAGGCAAACTTTTGCAAGCAATTAAAGGTCTTTACATGGATAGTCAGGCAGCAGTTAGAGTTGACGGTAAACTGAGTTCATGGTTCAGAGTAGTTTCAGGGGTAAGACAAGGCTGCAACCTGTCTCCACTGTTGTTCATATTATTTATGGATCATATGTTGAAAACAATAGACTGGCTCGGTGAGATTAAGACATGTGAACACAAAATAAGCAGTCTTGCATAAGCGGATGACTTAGTTGTGATGGCAGATTCGATTGAAAGTTTGCAGAGTAATATTTCAGAGCTAGATCAGAAATGTAAGGACTATGGTATGAAGATTAGCATCTCCAAAACGAAAGTAATGTCAGTGGGAAAGAAATATAAACGGATTGAGTGCCAAATAGGAGGAACAAAGTTAGAACAGGTGGACGGTTTCAAGTACTTAGGATGCATATTCTCACAGGACGGCAACATAGTGAAAGAACTGGAAGCGAGGTGTAGCAGAGCTAATGCAGTGAGCGCTCAGCTACGATCTACTCTCTTCTGCAAGAAGGAAGTCAGTACCAAGACTAAGTTATCTGTGCACCGTTCAATCTTTCGACCAACTTTGTTGTATGTGAGCGAAAGCTGGGTGGATTCAGGTTACCTTATCAATAAGGTTGAGGTTACGGATATGAAAGTAGCTAGGATGATTGCAGGTACTAGTAGATGGGGACAATGGCAGGAGGGTGTCCACAATGAGGAAATCAAAGAAAAACTGGGAATGAACTCTATAGATGTAGCAGTCAGGGCGAACAGGCTTAGATGGTGGGGTCATGTTACACGCATGGGAGAAGCAAGGTTACCCAAGAGACTCATGGGTTCAGCAGTAGAGGGTAGGAGGAGTCGGGGCAGACCAAGGAGAAGGTACCTGGATTCGGTTAAGAATGATTTTGAAGTAATAGGCTTAACATCAGAAGAGGCACCAATGTTAGCACTGAATAGGGGATCATGGAGGAATTTTATAAGGGGGGCTATGCTCCAGACTGAACGCTGAAAGGCATAATCAGTCTTAAATGATGATGATGATAATAACGTTGATGCATTGTGCTGTATTGATTGCATTTTGAATAAATCCCTTAAGTCTGTTGCAATAAGTGTGCAAGACGTGTAGGATTATTGAGCACGCCTTAGGCCATTTGCAGCAGTCAGTTCTAATAGTGTGTTATATTTTGGTGTTCATATACGCAAAAGGCAGCAAAAATCTACATTCCTTTTGATGCTGAAACTAAAAAAAGAGACTGTGTAAGAGTTGGACGTTTTCCCTCTAGATTCCTTTCTGAGCCAGCCGCTGTGGCCGAGCGGTTCTAGGCGCTTCAGTCTGGAACCGCGCGACCGTTACGGTCGCAGGTTCGAATCCTACCTCGGGCATGGGTGTGTGTGATGTCCTTAGGTTAGTTAGGTTTAAGTAGTTCTCAGTTCTAGGGGACTGATGACCTTAGACGTTAAGTCCCATAGTGCTGAGCCATTTGAACCAATTTCATTTCTGATAGCTCGCACTTGCCTTATCTAAGGTCAGTTTTGTTACTTTAAACGGGACTATATTTACTATTGGCACTCTGTAACGTAATTAAACAATTATATGTTTTATTCAAAAGCAAAATATTTGTGAAATATTTCACAGCCCTCTGGCCCGAAAATTTTTTTTCCTTAATACGGAAGGAAAACGTGTGTGTGTGTGTGTGTGTGTGTGTGTGTGTGTGTGTGTGTGTGTGTGTGTGTGCGTGTGTGTGAGAGAGAGAGAGAGAGAGAGAGAGAGAGAGAGAGAGAGATTTTTTTTAATATGTGGGGTACATTCATGCAGACGTTTCATTTTTTCATCTGTTACTTATTCTTTGATGTTGTGGAAGCTTGCTCATAAAATGCGCGAAAAAATCGTTGAAGTATTACCAGTGAGAAAAGTTGTGATAGCCTTAAAACAAGAGGTGGCGTAGTTGCTAATGTTCGGCAAATTCGGTGTTTTTTCGGGATAATTTCAAAGGCAGTGGTTATGTAAAGTCGTTTTGTAACGCTACCAAAGCAAAAATTTAGTAAAATAAACTCGTTAATCCTCGCAACACCAAGTGTTGGTGGATATTTTATGTTCACATTTTGAAAATACTCTGACCTAGTCAGTTACTTTATATTTTAAAATTAAAAAAAAATGGTTTAATGAATTTTGGAATCGGACTCTTAGTTTGACTTAATGCAAAAGTTACGTCTCACAATTAGCAGTGGTTGTTACTTTTCCCATTGAATGTTGTATTCAATATTTTCAGATTCCGTACCTTACTTACACGGGGACATCTCTTGAAAGAGTATGTTGTAAGTAATTCAACACCCCTCTTGGTAGTACACGTATGTTGTTTATATGAATCACCAATATTCAACGAATTTTATTTTTCTGATTTTTTTATGGTACTCCTCCCCGTGATATTGCCCATTATGGAAAATGCGTTGGTACTGGTAGGAATAATACGATGAAAATGCCGCATAGAACTGAAAAATAGTGGGGGTTGTCACAGGAATAAAAAAATAAGTACACCGGAGCTGTGAATAGGACGTTCATTTTACTCTTGGGGCAGAGCTACGAGCCCAGTTTTTTCCAGGTGTCAAATCCAAACTGTTACGTCTACGAAACACCTACACCAAATCCACCGTACTCACGAAGAGAACAATGACGTTTAAATGTACAAAGTGGTTTGCGGGCAAACTCAAGCCATCCTGACATCACGTGACCAGGGTTACGTATTGTACGCGCAAACGAAGTTGACACTCGGCGCGGTGGCTGATGGGAGCGGCAGCAAAGGCATTTCCCATTTACAGCCGCTCCCATCATCCAGCGCGCCGAGTGTCAACATTGTTTTTGTGTTTAATACGTTGACAGCATAAAATCCGTTCCGCGCATAAGAATGATCACTTTCTAATCTATGTGAATTTTAAAAGTTATTAATTTTTAAATACTTGGTTAGGGAGGAATGGGAGGTGTAGTAAGATCTCTGTCTGTGCAACAATCGCAACCGGCGGCTTAAGCTGATAGCATTGTTTGCAGACTAGTGTGCCGGTAATTGTTGAACTGGGTAGTTGCACGAAGGTCAACGCGCCCAACGCCTGTAAGTCTCATCACATGCTGAAGCATCAAGGTATGATCTAACTCATCTCTAACCATTAATACGAACGACAGTAATTTTATAGTGCTGTAACGGCTACTGTCGCTGACTATATGACGTATAATGTCCTCATTATTATCCATAACGCGTGATGCAAGTAGCACTGAAATGGGTCACGAACGGGCGGGAGTTAACACTACCTGTATCAGTACAGACAATAAATATTTAGGTTTCATATGTACAACAGAAAATTCACAATCCTTTGAATAAGGCGCAATTAATGCTATGACCGGGTGAACCTACAGTATATGCAGAGGTCTCTGTAAACGGAAAAATAAACGACCTTAATGTTGTCTTTGTGCACATGTACGAGTCTATTTAAGACGAGGGAGATGATTCATTGATATCATAAACAAAACAAGCAAAATTCACTGATTTTCGGTTCGGTCGTCTAGTATGATAAAAAAAATTAGTACTATTATTAGGTTAAATATATTTCAATTCTATCAATTTAAATCTGTGTTTCATACTAGAATGTCGTGTTCCCAGTTTGGCACAGCTTTGCCACAGGAGACACGAAAGCGGTCGAAGACGTCCGTCTTCTGGTCGGCTCCTGATCGGTGTCAGGAGGAGGCTAGTTTTTGATTACGCAAAGACTTCTATTACTTGGAAAAGAACAACCCGGATTTCTTTACGTAATCAGTATGAATTTTATAATTACCTAAGGGACCTTTCACAATGAACAGTAAAAAAAAAAATGCATTTGCAAATGAAATCATTCATAAATGGGGCTGCTATGAGTTGTATAGAAGACAAGGGGCGGCCTTCTGTACACGACCAGGATGCCGCAGTATTCTCTGCTGTAGTAAAGGCTGTTTGACATTTACAAAAATAATATTGCATGGAGGATAAAAAAGTATAAAGGAAAAGAATAGAATAAGAAATCTGGTAAACACTAAATATATTCTAATAATTCTCACAAGCAATTAGAGCTACTTTATAGACAGCACAACTTACATAAGTAATTATCTAACTCTATGGTGCGATCAGATTTCAGCCTGTCCTGTACTAGCTCCTATGTTCGCGTTTTTGTCACAAATTACAGTTACTTTTCTCCTTCGTTAAAGACAATTCTTGCACTGTTCAACACCTCCGATAACAATAGCTTGCCGAGTTACAGTTTCGAACATAAATTACTTGAATGTTATTAATTAATAAAGTTGTCTGCACGCTGGCAAGACCGCTCACTTTTTTTAGCTTAAAGTCGACCTTCTTCACGCTTTCACACCACAAGCAGAAGTACATTAAAAAAAATCTGAAGATCTACCAACGTTTTTTTTTTCATGTTTTATTTAGATCGAAGCGGAACGTCGTTCAGCCTCTGTTAAAATGTTTCTTTGACTGCGCAATCGATGTATTAGCGTCCGCGCTAGATGCGCATCTTTACAGTTATGTAAATTATACAAAACAAATGTCTTTCAAAGAATACTCGAAGCTTTCATAGGACGGAAATACCAATAATATTACAGTCGTTGAGTTCACAATGGAAGCGCGTCAGTAACAAAGTTACAATGATGAAGCCGTTTTGTGTGCTTTGAAATATAAATTGGAGAGGATAATAGTCGAGTACAGAGACAGTAAGCACATTGCCTTTATGAAATGCCTCCTCCGTTTCATCGTCGCCGTTTTTGTCAACAATAGCGATTGCGGCTACTACGAAACCTCTGTGAACAATCAAATTTCCCGTGCGAATCGATTTGTAAGCGTACTGTTTTGTTTGACGTGTTTTTCAAGAGAGGGAGTTTTTCAAATTGGTTTCAGGCAAAGGCTGGTTGACCATATACGATACTGTTACACGACGTTCTCAAAATCATGGATGAAGGCAGTCGGGCATAGATACAGACAGGGTGTCTTGAATTCCGAAAGACAGTTGACTCAGTACAGACATACCATTATTATCAAAAATACGATCATGCGTGATATGGAGCGAGATTTGAAACTGGGTTGAGGATTTCTTCGTGCGGAGATACAGCATGTTATCTTGAACGCAGTGTAATCGACAGATCGTAGAAGTGTGTTCCAGCAAAGAGTGTTGGGATTCTTGCTGTTCATGTTGTATATAATGTGTCCGCGGCTCCAATGAGGAATGGTCGGTATTCACGGATATGACATGAATATTTGAATAATAATATTATAATAATGTCGTGTGAATAGGGCCTTCCGTCGGGTAGACCGCTCGTCTGGTGCAAGTCTTTCGATTTGACGCCACTTCGGCGACTTGCTCATCGATGGGGATGAAATGATGATGATAAGGACAACACAACACCCAGTCCCTGAGCGGAGAAAATCTACGACCCAGCCGGGAATGGAACCCGGGCCCTTAGGATTGACAGTCCATCGCGCTGACCACTTTTTTTAAATTTCATTTTGTTCGCTTTCGTTCGTTGCATCTGCTCGGGGCGGACGTCGTAAGACATCCGTTTAAGTTCGTTGTTGATCGGTTAGCTCAGTTTCTTTTTTTATTACAGAGGGCAGCTAACCCTCTGACCGAACACGCTGAGCTACCGTGCTGGCTATCACTCAACTACCGGGGGCGGACATGAATGATTGAAGTCCGGTAGACATGAGCTTTAAAAGCCATAGTTTAAGAGCTATGGGCACTTGTTCGTTAGAAGAGATGTTTCGCAGTAGCGAAGATGAACAAATGCTCGTAGCCCTTAAGGTGTGCACTTTAGAGCCCACATTTACTGGACTTTTTTTTTCGTGTTTTGGTTCACACTTGTCACCGCTCAAAATATGAAAGTTAAAGAGCTTGTACTAGATTATATTTGTTTCACAGTATCGAAGATGTAATGCTTATTGCTATTATGGTATGCATTTTAGAGACCATGTTTACTAGACGTTTTTGCGTTGAATGATAGTTCCTGTTATATCCCTGAATATTCAGCATTTCTCCTGGGACATCATTAATAAATGCCTTAGACAGTATTTAATATGACCTCAGACTTTTCGCAGATTCCTGAAATACTGTCTGAAAAGACGTAAGCAAGTAATGTCAGGTCTTGATAAGATTTCATAGTAGAGCAAAAGTTGGCAACTTCTTTTAAATGTTCAGAAATGTAGAATTGTGTAATTCACAAAACAGAAAGATGTAGTATGTTAAGACTTCAATATCAAAGAACCACTCTTGGAATTGGTCAACTCATACAAATATCTGGGTGCGACACTTTGTAGGTAAATGAACACACATGCTCAGTCGCGGCAGCTTTCGTTTATCGGTAGAATACTAGAGAAATTCATTGTCTATGAAGCAGATGGCTTACGAATCGTTCATGTGACCCATTCTAGAATACTGCTCAAGTGCATGGGACCAGTACCAAGTATGACTAGCAGAGGATATTGAACGTATACAGAAAAGCGCACCCGGAATGTGACAGGTTTGTTTGACCCATGGGTGGCTGTCACGGAGAGGCTGAAAGAATTAATCGGCAGACGCTGACACAGAATTAAACTATCTCAAGAAAGCTCACTTATAAGATGAATCTCGGATTATGCCTAAACTTTACTTATAAATGATGAATCTAGGAATATACTTAAACTCCTTGTAGCCTACGTATCGCTCTCATACGGATCGTGGGACGATAAAATTTGGGCACTTATGCAGTTTGGGGTGTACATGCGCCGCTCACGAGAAAAGTACCTATTTTTGAAGGAAACTCGTATTTCTGAAGATATAAGCATATGTCTGGCAAAAAGCTAAAGAAAAAATTAAAAGGCGTTTCGGAACTCACCGTGCTATGAATGTATATCTGTGCAAAATAAACAAACATGATTTTTTGAGACAAGTTTGTTAGTAAATCCATCTCTTTTGCAAAAAAAAAGTTTTTGAAATTCTGTGCGTACATATGCAATACATCATTTTTGCTAAAAAAAATTTGAGACAGTTAATTGAATCTTTTTTTGCATCCATATGAAAAAAAGTACTTTTTTGTTGACGAGCGCATCAGATATGACTGTAACACACAATTTTTGAAATAAAATTTTTTTTTGTATTCCGTACATATATATGCTTATATCTTCAGAAATACGCGTTTCCTTCAAAAATAAGTACTTTTCTCGTGATCAGCGCATGCACCCCCTAAACTGCCAATATTTGTTGACGCACAGAAGGCCTTTAAACAGTTATTATTCCCGCGCTCCATAGTTAAACAGAACGGGAAAAATCCTAATAACATTTACATAGGGAAGTGAGTGCCCCATACCACCACATTGCAGAGTATGGCTGAGAAGCAGACTAATTATCCATTATCCAAACGGGATATTTGCAAGATATGAATACAAAATATTAAACAGTGTTACGTAAAACAATGTTATATAAGGACAAACTAAAATTTGTTAGTCTCACAGCACCATTACAAAAAGGGAGACAAATTTTGAAAAATAATCTACAATTTTTGACATATTGTACAGGGCAACTGAGATATTATTTTCCACCGCACACCAATATTCAGCTTGTTGTTGCAAAACGTTGTCTACCTATTTCTCTATTCTGCTACTACTTTCTTTTCTCTTCGGTGCGGCGTTTATCCTGCTGATGACGGCAACGGCAAATCACTGGTCTCTGCAAAGTGGCATCTATTTTTTTTTTTTTTTTTTGCATTTATTTCCAAACTGTCGAATTTCTGTGCAGCTTACAGAAACACTTGAGAATGATGTGCTACAGCTCGAAGTTGGTCTCTTGCAAGGAGTAATATTCTGATTTACTTGCAATGTGTAAAATAGATAATATTAAAACGTGATGAAAAACGGTCATGTCTTACAGAACATAAAGAGCAAACTCCTACAGCAGGGAAAGATTGATTATGTGAATCAGCTTTGTAAGTAAATGGTGTTAACTGATGGACATTATGCTAAAACATTTTCTGTTCAGTCCAAGTGAATGCAGTTGCTAGGAAATAATGACGAATTAAGTGAATTTATCACGTCCTTCGTTATTTTCAGGTTAACATACTTTTTTTTTCAAAATCCAATAATTTATGGTGGTGCTTGTTATTATGTAAATGGTATCCGTTTTTTCACGTTAACAGATGAACATTATACTTATTTTTAATAGCAATATAGAGAAAATATACAGTGATTTTGCTACAAAGCGACTCAATCTCAATACCCAAAGTGCATTACTACGAGTTTTAGGACAAAGTAGCGTGAAGGACTGTGAAATCTAAACCTGCCGTAAGACACGATACCCAAATACCGATGATACTATCAATGCACATTTCATCTTTGTTAGCAGCTGAGGAAAAAAAATCACGCGACTCGAACAACAATGCAAGAAATGCAAAATTCACGTTATTTTTGAACACACCTTGCATGTACTTTGGTATTCATGCACAACTCTGCACGGCTGAAAATAGATCGAATGTTAGCAGCTTAAACAGTCATAATGCTTGAATAAAATTGCTCAACATACTTTCAAGAAACATACTTGCACAAAGTGCATCGTCATGCAGGCATGTGTGTTCTCCTTTACTAATGTTGTGAAACAAATGTAAAAATTCTCATTGACGACTGTGTGCTGATTTCAAGATGTAACAATATGGTAACGTGTACTGTACCCGTTATATAAAACGTCATGTTTTATCAAAGCATTGTTACAACTAAGATAAATTTCCGTGTGGCCGTTTAAGATGATGATTCCATTTTTCCCTCAATAGTGATAGCTTGGCCTATGTCGGATTATAATCGCTCTTTCCGTTTATCAAGTTGTTAATATTGGTTGTGCTGAATATAAAAAGCAAAAGAGAGGGGAAGGGGGGCGATTATAATGATGAGATGCCTATCTTTAACACGATGATACGTGACTGTGGAATGATGATTACCAAGTTGTGTGCGTCAAAATTAACTCGACAGTAACATGACGCTAATAAATCCGCTTCGGACATAGTTATGGATCTGAATGAAGATAAGGTTCGATTCCTGGCACGTATTATTAACACGCGGCAATGGCGGCCGATCCATTGCATCACCGTGTAAAGACGATTGACAACGAATATGTACTGAAAAACATTAAAAATTATCAGACTAGAATAAGGATTAAATTATACAAATGAGCAACATAAATGTTGTGATTAATGTAATTCTAATTATGGTTAGTTAGAGGAACTTCGTAAGACAAACGTCCCTTATTCCATCCTTTCGCCGAGGCAGCTACGACAGAAGAGAATGCAGGACTGCTGAGACACTACCTTTTGTCCTATAGACAAATTCAGAGCCAAAAAGAAAAGGGCATGAGACATATATACAAGATTAAATTATCTCTAAGATCGGTAATCATTGCTGATGATAATAAATTGCGAGATTACAAAATGCTACTAGCGAGATCTTGTGCAAAACGACGATTGGACGCCAGGAAGTATATCTGCAGTCAGTCGGGTTGGTTTTCCGTTGTTTCAGTAAAAGCTGTTTGGGCTGTGTGGCGTGGACTGGGCGGTTTTTTAGGTTAGAGGGTCTCGGGAAAACACAAGAAGGGCTTCAGTCACAAAGGGTGCAAGCTGAACACAGGAAGAGCTTAGGCACAGGAAACATCGGTATAACAGTTGTAAATTGTCGTAACTGTGTCGGGAAAATACCAGAGCTCCAAGCGCTAATAGACAGCACTGATGTTCAAATCGTTATAGGCACTGAAAACTGGTTAAAGCCGGATATAAGCTCAGCCGAAATTTTTGCGAAGAATTTAACAGTGTTCCGAAAGGATAGGCTAAATACGGTTTTCGGTGCCGTGTTTGTTGCTGTCAAAAGTAGTTAGTCTTGTCGCGAAATTGGAAGTAGAATGCTCCTGTAAGTTAGTGTGGGCAGAGGTCATTGTTGGCAACCGGAATAAAATAATAATTGAATCCTTTTACCGACCTACAAATTCAGATGAGACAGTTGCTGAAGGGTTCGAAGAGCGTTGAGTTTGATTTCAAACACGTACCAGACTTCTACGATTATAGTTTGCGGTGACGTTAATTTACCCCCGATATGTTAGCGAAAATACATGTTTAATTCCGGAGGTACGCATAAAACATCATCCGAAATTGAGCTAAACGCATTCACTGAAAATTATTTCGAGCAGTTAGTTCATGAGCCCACGCGAATAGTAAACGGTTGTGAAAAAACACTTAACCTCTTAGTAACAATAATCCTGAGTTAATAATGAGCATCAAAGCGGATACAGGGATTAGTGATCACAATGTTGTCGTAGCGAGACTGAATACCGTAATCTCCAAATCCTCCAAAAATAAACGAAAATTATACCTATTCAAAGAAGCAGATAAAAATTCACTTGACGCCTTCCTGAGAGACAATTTCTACTTCCAAATTAGTTATATAAGTGTAGACCAGATGTGGCATGAATTCAGAGAAATAGTATCGGCAGCAATGGAGAGATTTATACCAAATAAATTAACGAACGGTGGAGCTGATCCTCCCTATTACACAAAACAGGCCAGAACACTGTTGCAGAAACAACGAAACAAACATGCCAAATTTAAAAAGACGCAAAATCTCGAAGATCGGCGACCTTTCACAGAAGCTCGAAATATAGCTCAGACTTCAGTGCGAGATGCTTATAATAGTTTCCACAACGAAACATCGAAACCTGGCACATAATACTAAGAGATTCTGGTCCTTTGTGAAGTATGTTAGCGGCAAGACACAATCAATACATTCTCTGCGCGATAGCAATGGACATACTATCGAAGACAATGCTGCCAAAGCAGAGTTACGAATCACAGCCTTCCGAAATGCCTTTACAAAAGAGGAAGTAGTAAGCATTCAAGAATACGAATCATGGAACAGCTGCCAACATGAGTAACGCAGAAGTAAATATCCTCGGTGTAGTGAAGCGACTTAAATCACTTAATAAGAGCACTTCTTCTGGTCCAGGGACCAGTATTTAAAATACTGTCAAAAACTACTAATTAAGAGTTACCATGTTATGTTAAAAGTTTAAGACAGTACTGCAAGTATTATTGTTACAGACTGTGTGTGTGTGTGTGTGTGTGTGTGTGTGTGTGTGTGTGTGGTGTTGAGGCAGCGTAACTAAAGACACGCGCAATACCTGACATTTTTCGTACAGGTTTTGAGTACGATAGCACTTGGTGACTTCCTACAAACTTTACACATAATTTCAAACCTTTTACAAAACTTTTCTCTCTCACACCACCCGCAAAACGATGAAAGAAAAAAGTGTTATCGCCTACTGCTGTTCATGCAGTTGCCGGTCGTAGTGGCCGGGCGGTTCTAGGCACTACGGTCTGGAGCCGAGCGACCGCTCCGGTCGCAGGTTCGAATCCTGCCTCGGGCATGGATGTGTGTGATGTCCTTAGGTTAGTTAGGTTTAACTAGTTCTAAGTTCTAGGCGACTGATGACCTCAAGAGTTCTCAGAGCCATTTCTGTTCATGCTGTCGAACTTAAGCATCATTATGCACGACTTTTTAATTTACGTGTTTACTGTTAATTCTATTCGTAGCACAGTTTACAGACAGTATCCACGTACACCACGGACATCTAATGCAATTTTCGCAAGATCGATCTTCATAGGGAGAAAGTTCTTTTTAATTTCTTTCCGCTTAAAATCACTGTCATACTTAAATTTTACTTCAGTCATAATTTGGTTATGCAAGAGTTTTAAATTATATATCACATTACATATTAATATCTACGTTCCTTTATTAGCTTCAGTTTAGGCCTGATCAATTTGAGGCGAATCACAAATGCGGTGTTCGACTATTTCATGCGTGATGCATCTCTCATTCTTAACAATTTGAGAAACCATTTAACAGTTTCCGGCCAAATTATTCTTTCCAAACAAGTTGTTTGAGACAATAATTTGCCACTTCCGTCTGTCTGCATTGAGCATGTTGTGAAGCAGTATTATTTTCACAAAAATTGAACATTGCTTGGACGCTCGAAATAATAGATACTTTATGGTTCTGCTGTGTCAGCTGAGAATTTTATAGACTGAATTTTCCGGTGTTTTAAATTAATAACCTGGAAGAAGAGAAAAACTGCAGTGAGTAAAGCTGTCGAAGGCGATACGATGGTGCTCTGCAGTTCTCCCCGAGTGTTATTACGCTGAATGAAAATTTGAAAATTGAGAACAGGCGTACCTGGAAAACACTAGTAGTTCTGGCAACAAAGATAGCGGTTAACAGTCACAATAACTTTCTGAGCGAAAGAGTTTTCAGTGTGTTTTATGGTCCAAGCTTTCTCAAGTTGCCCTGGAAAACTACTTAAGCACGGTCCGAGCAAATAATCAAGTTAACCATTTTCTCAGTTTTAAGACAATCTGCGACTTTCCTTTGTTATATAAAAATTGTAAATGCGTTTTCCATCGCTAAATAATTAAACTGTTCGCAGAAAAAAGTGCGGAAAAACGCTCGTAACTTCAGCTGACAGACCTAAACTCACGTATAGCTCACGGTTAGTCTTCGCTGTAAGGTTACTAGGGCTTCAGCCAATAACGGAACGTTTTCGATCATCTGATCAAATCGTGAAATTTTATGATTTTTAAGCTTTAATTACATGGAAATATTTTGTGAGAACATTGACCGAAAATTCTGTTTGATTGTCGTAATCATTTACAATGTCCGACCCTGGTAGCTGAGTGGTCAGCGCGACGGCATGTCAAACCTAAGGGCCCGGGTTCGATTCCTGGCTGGTCGGAGATTTTCTCCGCTCAAGGACTGGGTGTTGTGTTGTCCTAATCACCATCATTTCATTCCCATTGATACGCAAGTCGTCTAAGGGGCGTCAACTCGAAAGACTTGCACCAGGTGAACGGTCTATCCAACGGGAGGCCCTAGCCACATGGCATTTCCATTTATTTCCATTTACTACAACAGTACGAATCATATTTTAACATAGGAAAATGGCCTAATATGTATTCTACGTTAACAAGTGTTTCGATGGCTAAATAGCTAAAATGCCGAATGACAGATGTGACCGAAAAGTTGCCAAGGTTGGAGAGGTGTCGCGAAGCCATTTCCTTTGCTAAGGCGCACTGTGATGATACGATACGCGATAGGATTCAGAAGCAATCCGCATCGGCGAAGTACATAGAAACGGAATGGAAGGGACTTTACTGGATCGCACTGGGGCGACAACGAACGACACAGATATGTACACTAGGTGATGTGATGTAACAAAATAAAAGTGATGTTTTTATTCAACGAAAAAGTTGGAATTTGAGATTTCGCTTACTGCTTTATCAATCACAATTGGTGTAAGAATCATGGATTGACCATTGTCATAAAATAATGCATTATGAAATGTGAATAGTCTTTAATTGCAGTTTCACGTGGCTTGAAGCAGTCACAGCTAGCGTGCTATTGATTAAGAAATTGCATTATCGTCTTTCTAATTACTTCATGATCGTAGATACGATCATACCCGATGGTGAAGTTATTATGACAAAACAATTTCCTAAGGGACCAGAAAGTTGTTAAGGGCGCAAAAACAACTGTAACATAACACAAGGGGAAATTCAATATTAAAGCTGTTGCAAGAAGACGATAAAACAATTTTCTTTTTATCAATGTAACACGCACATTGGACTGCTGATCTTGGTGTCTGTAATTTTAGCAAAATGCATAATTAAAATGAAAATAATACTGAAGAGATGATAGGAATGAGCACTGCTAACTGATTCAGTATTTCCGGAACATATATTTGTTATAACTAAAACATATATCGTACCTTAAGCTTAGTACTACAATGACAGTAGATTTTTATGTCCGTTTCATGTCCATTGAGCGCTCTTTTATATAGCCATTGTCCTCTTTGAGTCGCTCGTGCGTCGTCACGATAAGTTATAACAGTTCTTCTTTTTACACTTCACTCAAACTTAGACGGAACACGTTTTTATTTATGTAGTAAAAAATTAGATCAGACCGCCACAAATCTGCGTCCGTCTTGCAAGTTTTTTTTGCGCTCAAGGCTTCATTTGTTCTCCAGCGAACAAAATAGTGAAGGATCGCATATCTATCCGTATTGTTCTATTTATATTGCCGCCCAAAGACGACGAATTACATTATTTAGAAAATCCCACCGTCGCTATGCGACGCCTTATTATACATTAATCATTCTTTATAAACAAGTATTTGCCTTCTGGCTGAAAGTATTAACTATTTGCTGTTTTAATGAAGCCAAAAATAGCGAATATCACAGTGACCAAAAGTATCCGGACACCTGGCTGAAAATGACTTACAAGTTCGTGGCGCCCTCCATCAGTAATGCTGGAATTCAATATGGTGTTCGCCCACCCTTGTCTTGATGACATCTTCCACTTTCGCAGGCATACGTTCAGTCAGGTGCTGGAATATTTCATGGGGAATGGCAGCCCGTTCATCACGGAGTGCTGCACTGAGGAGAGGTATCGATGTCGGCCGGTGAGGCCTGGCACGAAGTCGGCGTTCCAAAACATCCAAAGCAGTGCTATAGGATTCAGGACAGGACTCTGTGCAGGCCAGCCCATTACAGGGATTTTATTGTCGTGTAACCACTCCGCCACAGGCCGTGCATTATGAACAGGTGCTCGATCGTGTTGGAAAATGCAATCGCCATCCCCGAATTGCTCATCCAACAGTGGGAAACAAGGGGTACTTAAAACATCACAGTTGCCAAACTGCAACAACAATTGGTCAGTTCACTTCCAAATCCTTGTCTGGCTATCTTTCACCACACGCATACACACAGCACACACAAGATTCTAATGCAATAACTCACGTCTCAGACCCAGTGCTAAGCAAACAATACTGGATACTTTCGCGCAAGACGCAGTTCAGCGTCAAACGTACATTTATCATAACCACAGAGATCGGTTTACATTAGATAAGCTTCGTACGATGTTGCGTGAAACCGAATTTTGGAAGGCTGCAAAAAAATGGCTCTGAGCACTATGGGACTTAACATCTATGGTCATCAGTCCCCTAGAACTTAGAACTACTTAAACCTAACTAACCTAAGGACATCACACACATTCATGCCCGAGGCAGGATTCGAACCTGCGACCGTAGCAGTCGCGCGGCTCCGGACTGAGCGCTTAGAACCGCTAGACCACCGCGGCCGGCTTTGAAGGCTGCAGTTCATCGCTGTGACTAGGTCACAATAGTTATATTATGTTGCCGCATAGCGTAGTCGTTAGCGTACAAATCCAACACGTGGAAGGTACTAAGTTCGAACTTAGTTGCAAACAGAATTTTTTTATTTCCGAATCAGATTAAAGTAGATTGTTCAGTTAATTCGTTTAAATGTATTTTTATTTCTAATGCTTACGTAATTTTCATTACCATATTGATTTTTAATTTGTTATTTTCTTCCTATCATTCCTTTTTCGTTTGGAATCTGCTTTTGTTACCTGCAATCTGTAACCAAGTGTCATCGAGTGCTGTTAATTGACTGGTAACGCGGTAGCTCGTGTAGCCAGTGCGAAGATAGTTTCTGGTAAGCAATGACAGCGAGAAATTACAGTTTGCTTTTAGCGTTGGAACCGATTTTTTTTCTGTCTTGAGTTTGCTCATAGAGGATAAGCTTTAATCGCCGTGAACAAAGCGATCATAATTTTAATTATGCCGCAAATTGTTGACTTCCGTTTTCTCGGATATATTGCACATAACGAAATGTTGTTGTTAGTTTAGTATTTGAGTTTAAATTCGGGGCTAGAAAACACGTCGTCTGGCGTAGTTCAGCTGTCGACAGAGCATCTCGCATTTCCGTCATACTTCGCGGTGCCCGCTTCCAACAACGCTCCGCATTACACATCAACAGCATTTATGAAGTGACACGCCGTGTGTCACCTTCGTGGGGTGGAAATGCCGTGTGGCCAGGGCCTCCCATCGGGTAGACCCGTCGCCTGGTGCAAGTCTTTCTAGTTGACGCCACTTCGGCGACTTGATTGTCAATGGGGATGAAATGATAACAGTAAATCTCCGACCCAGCCGGGATTCGAACCCGTGCCGTTAGGTATGACATTCCGTCGCCCTGACCACTCAGCTACCAGGGGGGGACTTCGTGAGATCCTGGGGGTTGTCCGCGAGGAGATTGGCAGCCAAAAGCGAAGCGGTTGTAGGGATGGCGATTATCGCCTAAACGACCTGGTTTCGGTTATATCGGTTTATTTCAACGCCAATTTACACCGAGTCTTAAAACAACTCTAAAAACTGATTTATGTAACAAACCTAATTTCATTTTTTAATTCCTATAATTTCTTGTAAAACAAACAGATAATCGAACAAAGATTGAAAAATTTTGACTGTTTCAAGACACATGAATTAAAATATTAAATTGAATAGGCAAAAAGACACATTAATTTGTCCACCGTTCGCTGCTTTTCTCGAAAAAAGACGTGTTTGAATACTACAGACCACTTTCATTCTAATTTTTTGAATCTCTGTTAGAAAATTGTGTTGTAATAGAGGATCATACTACCATGTGGGCATGACGAATAGTCAGTGCTGAAGGTGAAAACTGAGTTCGGGGTACTGTTTTTCGTGCTAATTTGTTCATTTTCAAGGGCTACGAGCAGGTAGAAGCATATTATGTATACACAGGCAGCAGATCAGCTACTTTCCACTTTTATTGTAAACTATGAATCAGTTATTAAGTTTTATTTTCTACTTGTATGATGTTGCAAGTTTGTTGTGGCTTCTCCTGTAAGACGGAGTGATCCACAGATAGTGCTCCATGAATCGACCTGAGGAAGGTGACTACAGCTAAGCGGTGAGACAGGCAGCCAAGAGTTATGCTCACCTAACCGGATGGCACTTCAAACTAGGCACAGTTTAAACGCCGATCAATCCTCTTATCAAATCCACCTAACGTGTGAAAACCAATACGATGGAATAATTAAAGCGAGGTCGAAGTAACAGACAGCACTGCGTCTCCAGAATCTGGTGTTTAAAACATCGAAAGGCGGAAGGAACCACTAAAACCAAAGTAGACTGAAGAAACCACAATCCACACCGCAATCAAGGAGGCTGTCGAACTACATGTCATGCCGGACAGCATCGGCAAGACGAGGAAAAGTACACTGCCGCAAAAATGTACGCTAACCTCCAGGGCAGGTAACTGGGGCCTCAGCGGCCACTAGGCAGTAAAATACCGCTGGTTGCGCTTCACCAAATAATAACACAAAATTCAAAAGCTAATAACAGGCAGTAGAAGGTGGCTAATAGCTTCCGTCAACATGATAGGCTCCACTTGTTGCGGTTGGTCTCACCTACCCTGGGAGCAGGAACATGCAAACAACAGAGAGATCTCAAACAGTGGAGGTTTCACTACTGAACTTCAAATGTCCAGGGGTCGGTCGTCGGCTGCAGCCCCTCGGTCCGACAGCAGCTGCACGTCGCCAGCGGTCCCGGCCTACCTCCGCGCTGCGGACCTCCTCGCTGCTCCGCCCGAAGCTGGACTACCGACACCAGAACGCTGGCAGCGTTTAAATAACTGGACATTAAAAACCACAAGATACACACGGATTCGCAAAGACAATTCCACAATGTCTCAAACAGTACTAAAACCAGTCACTGTGAAACAACAGACGAATTATAAGTCGACACAAACACAGAAGCGGCCGGAAAACCAAATGCACGTCGTCCGCTGCGACGACCGACCGAACGACCAACCAATGGTCGTCACCACTCCAGTCAGGTACGGAAAAGAGGGTTGGGTTGTTTTGGGGGAGGAGACCAGACAGCGAGGTCATCGGTCTCATCGGATTAGGGAAGGAAGGGGAAGGAAGTCGGCCGTGCCCTTTAAAAGGAACCGTCCCGGCATTTGCCTGGAGCGATTCAGGGAAATCACGGAAAACCTAAATCAGGATGGCCGGACGCGGGATTGAACCGTCGTCCTTCCGAATGCGAGTCCAGTGTGCTAACCACTGCGCCACCTCGCTCGGTCAGGTACGGAAAAGATCCCAGTATAAATCGTCGACTGACATTCCCATGAGGGCACTTCGACGGGCAGACACACACACACGCAAGTGAAAGTTGCACTACTCGAATGTCACGGTTCATTCAACTAAAACTTCCTGAATCCAGTCCTTGACGTGGTCGTGCACTCGCGCGACCACATTCTTCCGTCGGACAGTCCAAAAAATGGTTCACATGGCTCGGAGCACTATGGGACTTAACATCTGTGGTCATCAGTCCCCGACAACTTAGAACAACGTAAACCTAACTAACCTAAGGACATCACACACATCCATGCCCGAGGCAGGATTCGGACAATGCATGTGTGTCGCCAGCGGTCGGGCGAGTACTGGCTGTCCGGGCCTCGCTGCTGCTCCGTCCCTACTCAACTTCCAGGACACACGACGACTCAGAAATACACTGCTGGCCACCGCAAATGCAACACCAAGAAAGACAAGAGGTAGCACAACAAAATTTATTTTGTAGATAACATGTTCACCAAGTATCAAATGATTACGTTTACAGACGTCTGTGACATGTGGTTCCTGCCAGAATCAGTAGCCAGAGTAGCCGCCATTGTTGGAGATCACCGCTGCCACACGTCTCGGCATTGAGTCAAAGAGACGTTGGATATGTTCCTGGGGTACAGCAGCCCAAGCAGCTTCCACACGTTGCCAAAGATCATCTGGTGTGGCAGCTGGGGATGTAATCTGGGTCACTCGTTGAGCAACCATGGACCACATGTTTTCTATCGGCGAAAGATCCGGAGAGCGAGCCGGCCAGGGAAGCAATTCAATCTGGTTATTGACGCAGAACCTTTGGACAATGCGTGCCACGTGTGGTCGCGCATTATCCTGTTGAAATATGGCTGTAGCCGAGCCCTGAAGGTAAGGAAGGACAACTGGCTCCAGCACCTCGGATATGTAGTGCCGGCTATTTAAAGTACCGGCAATGCGTACTAGAGGCGTGCGAGAGTAATATCCAATACCGCCCCATACCATAATACCCGGTGCAAGACCAGTGTGGCGGTGCATAATGCAGCTGTCCAGCATCCTCTCTCCACGGTGTCTCCACACTCGAATCCGACCATCGTGGTGCTGCAGACAGAAGCGTGCCTCGTCAGTAAAGACAACGTCATTCCATTCTGCCGTCCACATCCGTCTGTCATCACACCATTGGCGACGGAGACGTCTGTGGTTCTGCGTCAATGGTAGACGAAGCAATGGACGTCTTGCGGACAGACCACTCTGCTGTAAACGACGTCGAATGGTACGCGCAGACACTGGATGATGCGTTGCAGACGCAATGTGCTGTGCTATGGTTCGGGATGTCACTGAGCGATCCGTCACTGCCATGCGCACAATTTGCCTATCAGCACGTGCAGTGGTGCACCTAGATGAATGCGATCGACCACGTCGGTCCGTCGTACCCTCCTGCATCCAACGGTCACATATCCGCATTACAGTTGTTTGGTTTCGTCCAACACGACTAGCGATTTCTCTGTATGATAATCCACAATCTCGGTAAGCCACTATCGTTCCTCTGTCGAACTCGGATACTTGATCAAACGATGTTCGCTGTTGTCTACGAGGCATAACTGATCGTCTTGTGAAACAACCACAAGGTAAACACACGTGCCGAACGTACACTCGTCGAAATCGCCAAGCTTCAAATGGCGCTATGAGGTGGCGCCACAGGCGCGCGTGATGTGCGTCTGCGCTGAAATTCTTTTCAGTTGCATATCTCATCGCTGCAAACCCATGGTGTAAATTTCACTTGATTCGGGTGCTTCCTTCAGGGTGTTGCATTTACGGTGGCCAGCAGTGTACTAGAGGCCGCTCCAAAGATGGAACCACAATACGCGCTATCGATAAGTGCTGCTGCTGCTCCTGACGGACAGACAAGGCGAGCAAACGTAATGGTGCCACTGAACACACTGAGAAAACGAGACGCCATTATCGCTATTACAAGATGCCAAGCTATGAACGGCATCAACGCGGGCCGCACTCGGCTCAAGGACATTTATATTTGTATGATTCGCACTGCTTTGAAACATTGCGGTATTATAGAAAATGCGAAAAGACATGAGTGCTATTTTAATAACATTGCCGACAAAAACGAACGACAATCACGTCATGAGGATTCGTACAGCAGCGCTCAGACAACTGACAGACTGAGCGCTGCTGTACGAATCCTCATGACGTGATTGTCGTTCGTTTTTGTCGGCAATGTTATTAAAATAGCACTCATGTCTTTTCGCATTTTCTATAATACCGCAATATTTCAAAGCAGTGCAAATCATACAAATATAAATGTCCTTGAGCCGAGTGCGGTTCGCGTTGTCTCTAAGCACTATGGGACTTAACATCTAAGGTCATTAGTCCCCTAGAACTTAGAACAACTTAAACCTAACTACTTAAACCTAACTTAAACCTAACTGACCTAAGGACATCACACACACCCATGCCCAACGCAGGATTCGAACCTGCGATCATAGCGGTCGCGCGGTTCCATACTAAAGTGCCCAGAACCGCTCGGCCACACGGGCCGGCGAAACCAGCGGCGTTCGGGTATTTGTTAGTGCTAACGGACAAGCAACATCAGTTGAAATAATCGCAGAAATCAATGTGGGACGTAGGTCGTTCCTGTTGCCGTGCGTCTTGTCTTACGCTACGCGTGTGTTTGTGCAATGTGTAAGACTTCCTCCGGCCTGTTTTTATACCGTAGTTTCTCGCTGTCGTCGCCGGACATCCGTTGTATGTCAGAATAGCACCAACCCTAATCTGTAAATATTTTTACGAAGTGACTTAGCAGTGAATATTTGCCTGCCATTTCTACGATATAAAAATGAGGAACAAATTGGGGTAACAGTAATAAATTAAAAAATTCACACCAATTCATTCGCAGTACACAATCAAAGTAGCAAATAGCTGATCTGCTGCATGCATCTACCCAATACGCCTTTTTCTGCTTATAGGTGTTGGAAATCGGCCAAATTAACACTGAAAGCAGTTCTTTAGCCTGTTTCCATCCTTAAGCACTGATTATGCACAATGTCCAAATAGTAGTTTGATCCGCAGTGACATAATTTTTGTCCGCAATGAGATGATTTTTGACCAGGATTTAAAAAATTAGAATCAGTAGCAGAACACTGGTGATTTATTTTGTAGTGTACGAACATGTTATCACTTTCCGAGAAATGCAGCGAACGGTGGACGGTAAAGTTTTCTTTTATTTGTCTATTCTATTTAATATTTTGTTCCTATGTTTCTTGAAATAGAGATCCAAAGTTTTCAGGCTTGGTTCAATTTCTATGTTTTTTATAGGAAATAATAGTAAAAAAACCGAAAATCGTTTGTTTCAGAAACCCACTTTTTAGAGTGGGTAAAATGGCGCTGCAAGAAACCTGTATTACCAAAAATCGGTTGTTTCAGTGATAACCGCCGGCCGCTGTTGCCGATCGGTTCTAGGCGCTTCAGTCCGAAACCGCGCTGCTGCTACGGTCGCAGGTTCGAATCGTGCCTCGGGCATGGATGTGTGTGATGTCCTTAGGTTAGTTAGGTTTAAGTAGTTCTAAGTCTAGGGGACTGATGACTTCAGATGTTAAGTCCCATAGTGCTTAGAGCTATTTGAACCATTTTTCAGTGATAACCGCCATCCCTACTCTGTGTCAACCGCGCCATGCTGTCCCTGACAAGGGCACTGCTCCGTCAATTGTTGTTCCGTTGGTGGTCGTGCGCTCAATCGTTAATAATGTTGGAACTGCGTAATGCGGCCCCAACTTCGAGTGGATAATAAAATCTGTGTATGCTTGAAGAGACGTGAGATGAGGACGATAAAGCGGTTCAGCTAATGAGTAAATAGAAGCTTTCGAAATGTGGTGCTGTAGAAGATCGCGTAACTAACGAGGAGGTACTGAACAGAACCGGAGAAAAAAGAAATTTACGGTACCACTTTGACCGCATGAGGCCCAAAATAAATGTCAGCGCGGCCCAAGAATGAGCATCCGTCATCCACAAAATTCCGTTTGTGAGTAGATAGAGACATATCCCTAAAGGCAAGATAAAGCACGCAGCAACATTTTTCGGAGTAATGCAAGAATTTGGAAATATACTTCAGAATATCCGAAAAAATATTCAACATTTTTCTATTCATGAGGACATGTTGCCAGTCGGTTTTCAGATGGAATGCATATTGTTGCAGTCGGCCATCCATCTAAAAGAATAAGTTGAATTATCCGTTGATAATTATCCCCTGCTGCACAGTCATGCGCTACATATGAAATCTTTGTTTGTAAGCACTTATGTTTGTGAACAGTTGTTTTCTAGAGTAAAGCAAACAAATCGTAAAAATAGAACCAAAATCTCAGATGAATACCTTCAGAACATCCTGCGAATCGCAACAACTTCAGTCGACCAAATTCAAAGTCAAACGCCACATTAATTCTGTGACTTGTAATTATATATAAAATTATGGCTGAAATCTCATATACGCACAGTTTTAATTTTATTGTGATGTGACAAAACTCATGGGAGACTCCTAACTTCGTGTCGGACCACTGAGCCATTGCCTCTACAGCCGTCCGTAACTGAATAACTGTGAAGAATTTTGTGCACGAACTGACTTCTCGATTATGTCCCATAAATGTTCGATGGATTCATGTCGGGCGACCTTGCTGGCCAGATGTTCTTCAAACGAATTGCGAAACACTACGGCCCGGTGACATGGCGCACTGAATCCATAAAAATTGCATCGTAGTTTGGTATCATAAAGCCCATAAATGGCTGGAAATGATCTCCAAGAAGCCGATATAACTATTTGCAGAGAGTGGTCGGTTCAGTTCTGCATCTACATCTACATCCATACTCCGCAAGCCACCTGACGGTGTGTGGCGGAGGGTACCCTGAGTACCTCTATCGGTTCTCCCTTCTATTCCAGTCTCGTATTGTTCGTGGAAAGAAGGATTGTCGGTATGCTTCTGTGTGGGCTCTAATCTCTCTGATTTTATCCTCATGGTCTCTTCGCGAGATATACGTAGGAGGGAGCAATATACTGCTTGACTCTTCGGTGAAGGTATGTTCTCGAAACTTTAACAAAAGCCCGTACCGAGCTACTGAGCGTCACTCCTGCAGTCTTCCACTGGAGTTTATTATCTCCGTAACGCTTTCGCGATTACTAAATGGTCCTGTAACGAAGCGCGCTGCTCTCCGTTGGATCTTCTCTATCTCTTCTATCAACCCTATCTGTTACGGATCCCACTTTGCTGAGAAGTATTCAAGCAGTGGGCGAACAAGCGTACTGTAACCTACTTCCTTTGTTTTCGCCTTGCATTTCCTTAGGGTTCTTCCAATGAGTCGCAGTCTGGCATCTCCTTTACCGACGATCAACTTTATGTGGTCATTCCATTTTAAATCACTCCTAATGCGTACTCCCAGATAATTCGTGGAATTAACTGCTTCCAGTTGCTGACCTGCTATATTGTAGCTAAATGATAAGGGATCTATCTTTCTATGTATTCGCAGCACTTTACACTTGTCTACATTGAGATTGAATTGCCATTTCCTGCACCATGTGTCAATTCGCTGCGGATCCTCCTGCATTTCAGTACAATTTTCCATTGTTACAGCCTCTCGATACACCACAGCATCATCTGCAAAAAGCCTCAGTGAACTTCCGATGTCATCCACAAGGTCATTTATGTATATTGTGAATAGCAACGGTCCTATGACACTCCCCTGCGGCACACCTGAAATCACTCTTACTTCGGAAGACTTCTCTCCATTGAGAATAACATGCTGCGTTCTGTTATCAAGGAACTCTTCAATCCAATCACACAATTGGTCTGATAGTCCATATGCTCTTTGTTCATTAAACGACTGTGGGGAATTGTATCGAACGCCTTGCGGAAGTCAAGAAACACGGCATCCACCTGTGAACCCGTGTCTATGGCCCTCTGAGTCTCGTGGACGAATACCGCGAGCTGGATTTCACACGACCGTCTTTTTGAAACCCATGCTGATTCCTACAGAGTAGATTTCTAGTCTCCAGGAAAGTCATTATACTCGAACATAATACGTGTTCTAAAATTCTACAACTGATCGACGTTAGAGATATAGGCCTATAGTTCTGCACATCTGTTCGACGTCCCTTCTTCAAAACGGGGATGACCTGTGCCCTTTTCCAATCCTTTGGAACGCTACGCTCTTCTAGAGACCTACGGTACACCGCTGCAAGAAGGGGGGCAAGTTCCTTCGCGTACTCTTGGACCAGAAGACCCATTTCGTTCCGTGTAAAAATATCACACACCATTAAGGAGCCACCGCCAGTTTTCACAGTGCCTTGTTGACAACTTGGGTCCATGGTTTGGTGTCTGCGCCACAATCGAACCGGACAATCACCTCTTACCAACTGGAAACGAGCCTTACCTGTCCAGACCTCGGTTTTCGTATCGTCTTAGGTGTTAGCTCCGATAGCTGAGTGGTCAGCGTGGATTGCCGTCCTACGGGCCCAGATTCGATTCCCGACTGGGTCGGGGATTTTTCTCCGCTCAGGGTGTTGTGCTGTCTTCATCACGATTTCATTCCCATCCGGCGCGCAGGTCGCCCTATGTGGCGTCGAATGTAATAAGACCTGCACCAAGGCGGCCGGAGCTGCGCCACAAGGGGCCTCCCGGCCAATGACGCCAAACGCTCATTTTCCATCGTCTAAGGTCAACCGATATGGCGACAAGAACCCGAGAGGCGTTGCAGGCGCTGTCGTTCTATTACGAACTTCACTCGCGTCGATCGTCTTCTGCCATAGCCCAATAACACCAAATTTCGCCGCACTGTCGTAACGGATACGATCGACGTACGTCCCACATTGATTTCTTCGATTATTTCGCTTAATGCTGTTTGTCTGTTGGCACTAACAACTACCCAAACGCCGCTGGTTTCGGTTGTTAAGTGAAGGCCGTCGACCACAGCGTTGCCCGTTGTGAGAGATAATGGCTAAAATATAGGGCTAGCGGCATTCTCTGTGGGTCTCGGAATATTGCATTCCCTAACGATTTCCGAAACGGAATGTCCCATGCGAGTAGCTTCAACTACCATTTTTCCGGTTGAAGACAACAACAACAACAATAATAATTTTAATAATGCGTGGCCCGCCAGGGTAGCCGAGAGCGCTAACGCCCTGTTCCTCGACTCGTGTAGGCGCTTCGGCCCTGGATCGAATCCGCCGGGCGAACTAACGACGAGGGCCTATGTGCTGGCCAGCCTGGATGTGGTTTTTAGGCGGTTTTCCGCACCCCGTTAGATGCCTCAGTTACACGACTCGCAGACATTTGAAATACGTTGGCACTATTCCAAGGATTACACTAGACGCACACAGTTGGGGTAAACATGTTCAGTCCAGGGGGAGGGGGTATGGGGTGGCGATAGGAAGGGCATCCGTTGCCCCTTAAAATTAACGCGCCAAATCCGGTTAACCATAACAGCAGACTCCGCAAGTCGGGATTAATGCTTGGGAAGAGAGACCTTGTAACAATGCATATTTAGGTCAATTAAGTGCGATATGTGCTATAAAGTACTAAGATGACTAAAAGGATGAATGTATCCTTGATATACGGGAGGTGTTGGTGATTTTTCCGCGTCCCCCGGCGTGCAGTCGGGCAGCTTGCTGGTGTAACAGCGAACGGTGAGTTTTCCGAAGCGCAGGTGCAAACGTTGCGCCGGCGTTGTGGAAGGCGCAGATAAGCTCACTGGGAAGGCGCCACGTCCCTGCTTTCCGCTTTTACGGCCGCAGATAACGCAAGCTTTTTGTTCTGCAGCAGTGTATAGCCGCGTTAAGCTGGCGCGCTATGCCAGCGCACACGGCGGGTTTCAGAACACGCGTGAATTCACAACCCCCGTCAGCAGATTTCGCTCGATGTACCAAATATCCCGCATCACAGACTTGTGTTGAAAGGAATATTTTGACTGGTCGCCACAAAGCTGGACTTAGGATATTCAGCCATTGTTAGATATTTTTAGACAGTTACATAATATACACTGATGTAACAAAAATCTTGGGATAGTGGTGTGTGCATATACAGTTGACGGTCGTATCGCTTACACAAGGTATAAAAGGGCAGTTAATCGGCAAACCTGTCATTTGTACCCTGGCGAACCATGTGAAAAGGTTTCCGATGTGATTGTGCCCGCACGACGGGACGTAAGACTTTGAACGCGGAATGGTAATTGGAGCTAGACGCATGGGACATTACATTTCGGAAATCGTTAGAGAGTTCCGTATTCCGAGATCTACAGTATCAAGTGTGTGCCGAGAATACAACGCAGAGACCGATGGCCTTCACTTAACGACCAGGAGCAGTGGCGATTGGTTACAGTTGTTAGTGCCAACAGACAAACAACACTGCGTGAAATAGTCGCAGAAATCAATTTGGGACATACGACGAACGTATCCATTAGGAGAGTGTGCAAAATTCGGCATCAAGGGGAGGTTTACTATCTTTTGGTTCAAAAAATCAGTTACTTTTTAAACTGCATTTTTGGATCCATAAAAGAGTTTAGAATCCATCCCTGAAACGGTTTTTCCGAATACGAAACGGAAATGTTTGTTATTCGCGGTTAAACAAACAAATGCACCTGTCTGAAATCGTCCTTTTGCACGCACTAGTTTTTTTTTTTTTCTTTTGGAGGACGACTTATTGTACCGGTGCTTGGGAGGAAACACACAAAATTCAAATAGAAGTTTGAACGCGTGTGTTTGGAAGTTAACTCCCAAGCATTTGCATTCTGGTGCGAAACTGTGGAGATTGCGACTTTCCTGGTAGTGAGCAGCTTCAACGAAGCGTATTCAGCAATTCTTGAAGACCATGACAACGATGGACGTCACCCTGGGACTCTATTCCATGCAGTTCGCCAAGCATCCGGACGACCACCGGATTCGAGCGACCGAAAACCGCTTGTCACCGGCCGTACGAGCGGCTCTGGAGCAGCGCAGGACGGCCCAGACCGAGCAGAACGCCCTCTATGGGGAAGAGGAGGGACTAGTTTACGGGCCCGGAATAGCAGATCGAACGTACGTTGCATAATATTGCATTTATATCTAGTCAAAACTTCAAACGCGTTTTTCTCAAAATGACTTTTATTTATCGCGCGGTATGGTGGCTTCAAATCTAGTGAACCGATTGGCATGATTCCTTGTTTCCGACGAAACTAACTAAATTGTCTAGGAGTTGTACCACTTTTTATTCCGATCCATCAACTATAAATATTTTTACTTGGGCGACGAAGTCGAAAAATCTATGAAAAAACCCTATTTTTTTTTCAAATGGCCGCCATTTTGTTTCCTATGGTCCAAATAAGGGAGGTACAACTCCTAAAGACTCTTATATACTTCACTAACGTCATCACAATTCTGATTTCAAACGAGCCGGCTGACCTGTGACATACCGCGCGTGGAGGTCTACATCGAAATTTTGTTTCGGTCCGACGGCACTGCTGCCTTTGCTCTTCGACATTTCCGGTGGAAAAAATTACAGTTTGTAGAGGAAATATCAACAAACATTTCGACCAAAAAAAATGCTCGGACAACATGCTTTTTTCGGGCCAAAGATAGTAAACCTCTCCTTAATGGACTATGGCAGCAGACGACCGACGCGAGTGCCTTTGCTAACAACACAACATCGCTTGCGGCAACTCTGCTGTGCTCGTGACCATGTCGACTGGACCCTAGACGACTGGTAAACCGTGGCCTGGCCAGATGAGTTCCGATTTCAGTTGGTAAAAACTGATGGGAGGGTTAGAGTGTGGCGCAGACCCCACGAAGCCATGGAACCAAGTTGTCAACAAGGCACTGCGCAAGCTGGTGGTGACTCCATAATATGTGCTGTGTTTTCATGGAACAGACTAGGTCGTCTGATCCAGCTGAACCAATCACTGACTGGAAATAGTTATATTCAGCTACTTCGAGCCATTTGCAGCCTCTGGGACTTCATGCTCCCAAATGGAATTTTTATGGTGAGAGTGCAGCGAGTAACCGAGTCATAATTGTTCGCGATTGGTTTGAAGAACCTTCTGGGCAGTTAGAGCGAGTGGTTTGGTCACGTAAGTCGCCCGAAATGAATCGTATCGAACATTAATGGGAAGTAATCCGTGGGTAGCGGACTTGCAAAGACTTGTTGAGTGCATACCACGTCGAGTTGCTGCGCTATGACTTCTGCCATCTGACCCGCTTAAACGTTTCAGCCCAGGTATCTCTGGAACAATCATCATCATCATCATCATCTTGGACAGTTTCCAGCCACTGGCTGGGTCTGTCGGGAACACAAGCCTCTCCATCGTGTTCTGTCTTTCCACCATTCCCCCTCTTCCACCTTCGTCCAGTTCTCTCCTCTTCTCGTCACACATTCCTTCACTCCCTTCACCCATCTATCTCTTGGTCTTCCCCTCCAGTTGCAGATCAAACATCCTCTTTGGAATTCTTCCCTCATCCATTCTCTTCATGTGTCCATACCACTGCAGTCTTGATTTTTCTATCCTGTCCTGTACTGGTTCCTCCTTTAGTCTTTCCCTCACATACACATTTCGCAATCTGTCCCGTCTTGTTACACTCAACCTGCTCCTCTGGAACTTCATTTCACTAGCCTGTATTCTACTTTTGTCGCTTTTGTGCATTACCCATGCCTCACTTCCGTATGCCAATATGGGGACAAAGTAGGTTCGGTATATAATTCCCTTGGATTTCTGTGGCACCTCCTTGCTCCAAATAAGCCCCCTAATGCATTTGAAGAACTGCCCTGCTTTTCTGCACCTTTCATTTATTTCCATTGCGTTTCCCCCCTTACTTTCAATCATGCTTCCCAGGTACTTGAAGTTCTCTACCACTTGTAGTTTTTCCCCTCCACAAGTTATATCCACATTTGGCCTATTCTTCTTCCTTGTTGTGACAATTATTTCACTTTTCTTTGCAGAGAAATGCATTCCATATTGTACTGCCGTTGCCTCCCATACATCTAACTGCTCTTGCACCTCCTTCTCGCAATTTCCCCATAACATCAGGTCATCGGCAAAAAGCACTGCTTTCATTTTATGATCTCCAATTGCATCTGATACTTGCTGTAGGATTTCATCCATAACAATAATAAACAATAAAGGCGAAAGTGCACTTCCCTGTCGCAGCCCATTTTCCAGCTTGAACCATGCAGTACGTTCCCTCCCCACTTTCACACAACTCTCACTTCCCTCATACATTTTTCTGACTTTTCTGGAACAATAGATACTCAAAAACGACTTTCGCGGGTATGAATGTAAAGCAAGGGTTCCTGAAAGTAAATACGCGGTGTTCAAAAGTCTCTCTGCAGTGCCGTATGCCGCAGTGAATATACCGAAATGAAACTCAGTGAAATACGAGCTATTAATTTATTGAATACTCATTTTTACTTACAAATTTTCACATTAAATGTTGTAAGTGTCTCCCCCCCCCCCCCCCTCGTTGTTGAATACACAATTCAATTCGTCTAATCATGTTTCCAAACACAAGCTTCTGTAACAGAACCAGTGAAAGTCGATATTGCAGTTTTCAGTTCATCGATGGATTTTGGACGGTTTTTATAGACAGTTGCTATCGCTGCACCCCCGAAGAGGAAGTCAGGTGATGTTAGGTCAGGCGATCGTGGAGGCCAAACTCCATGTGAAATTAAGCGATCACCAAAAACATCAGCAAGCAGTGACGTTGAAACGCGAGCTGTATGCGCGGTTCCACCGCCTTGTTGATTGAAAATAAACGTTCAGTATTTCACTTAACACAAGTTCTCCTATGAATGGGTACAGAATATCACTGCAGCATCGTTGTGCGTTTACTGTTTCGTTGAGAAATATGGGACCCACAAACCGACTTCTAGAAATTGCAATCCAAACTCGTATTTTCACACAATGGATTTACAGTACTCCACATACGAGAGTTTTGGGAATTCATGTACCCGGATAATGACACCACGCCTCATCAGTGAAAAACATTTCATTAAGGATATCCCTTAAATTTTGTTGAACGAAATTTTTGAACCATTAACAATAATGCAGTCTCTTGCCATGATCAGTATTTTTCAGTTCTTGCACGACTGTCACTGTGTACGGGAAAAGTTCTAATTTTTTCCTTAAAGCTGTGTGGGCCGTTCCGGCACTAACATCGATTTCCTGGGCGAGTTTTCTTATTGACTTGTTCGGACTCATGGACATTTTGTCGGAAATATCTAGTATTTTATCCTCAGACAAAACGCTAGCACGAACACTTCTCGGTGCATCTGTCACTGAACCCATACTTCGAAATTTGTTAGTCAAATCTCACACAGTATCGGGATGTGGGAGTGTTGTCTACGGGAAAAATGATTTAAATGTGTGACGAACTGAAACTATGTATTTACCGCCAGCTTTGAACACTTGTTCGACTAAAAACACACGTCCTTCAGTGGTTGCAATTTTAGCAGTGACAGAAACGAAACAAAGGAACTAAAACGTTCACGACAACACGTGACGTCACACACCAACGATACTACTGACGCTGGCTGCGATAAACGAAACAGTGGAATGTTGAGAGAGTCCACTTGAAGGGAAGTAACCCAGGCTGGCGAACAATCATACAGCACTGCGGAGGGACTTTTTTAACACCCCGTACTGTGAGACATTCTAAAATCCAATCAAATATTATTTTCGACATAAACTTGCGTTTTTTTAATTGATGTCCCGTATTATTTCTTACGTAATCAGTAACATAAAAAATAAATAAAAAACAATGGCGTTCGCTGGATCGCAAGATGTCAGTGACTTTCCGAGAAATTGGAAAGCAAAGTTGGCGTTTGCAATGAATGAAATGGTCCACTATTTCACATCCCGAGAGGGAAGCGTGAACCCCATGTTGCCCGTAATCGCGACTACTACGACGCGACAAGCGCTTTTCTCATTTTTCTTTATTTCTTTACTGGAAACAATACAGACGTCCTGTCATCCTGTCACACACACTGAAAAATAAGGAGACATTACTCGTTCGTGCTTGATTGATCTTTATTTTACAATAATGGTGACGACATACCGGATATCGCTTGCCAGAGTAAACATAATTCATGGCTGAGCAAGGGGGTAAATGCTAGTTGTACGTAGTTGAACAGCAGTTACATAATGGTACATGGTAGGTACAGGACATGTCACTCAACATTATTGATGATTAGGTTAGACTTGAGTTTTTGCACAAAAGTGCGCAGTAGTACCTACAAAACAAACTTACGTTTCCTCAGAAACACACAAAATGTACGCCGGTGTACAATCGCATTTCTCACAACAGAAACGCTACAACGTATGTTCGAAGAGATCGCCATTTACAAAGTAATACCGCTGTGCATGCTCCAACAATGCTGGGCTCATTGTTGTCTCTGTTTCTAGTGTTACTGCGGCACATGCGGCGGTAATACGAGGTTTCATGTTGTCCATTGTTATTTGAAACTTGTGGTACACCACATTTTTCACAGGTCCCTAGACAAAAAAGTTTCATGGGGATGAAATCCCACGACCACGCTGGAAATCTCTGAACAGAACTGCCCCGTCCTATCCATCGGTTTAGGAATTGTTGGATTAGCGCACTGACCGGTATTGTTCCGCAGTGTGTTCGTAGTTAAATAACACTTCCAAGAGGGTAATCGATATGTACATATCAAAGTTTGTGACACGAAACTCTATTATTACCTTTTGCCCTCGTGACATCGGTGAAAGTAAGATTACGCACGTTAATCACATTACGATTATGAACAACGTGCAGTTAACACGCTTGCATCCCGAGATGTGCAATAGCTGCGTGTTTAGTTTTATTTCAACCGTCAACTTCGCTTCTCGGGATTTAACTGACGTTTTCCTATGCAACCAACGCCATTTACTTTATTGAATGCATTAGAAATAATGCAGGGTATCCATTTAAAAAGAGGGTTGTGCTGAAAGTAATATTTGCTTACGTTTTAGAATGTCTGGCAACGGCCTTGCCGCAGTGGATACACCGGTTCCCGTCAGATCACCGAAGTTAAGCGCTGTCGGGCGTGGTCGGCACTTGGGTGGGTGACCATCCGGGCAGTCATGCGCTGTTGTCATTTTTCGGGGTGCGAGGAGCTACTCGACCGCATAGTAGCGGTTCCGGTCAAAGAAAATCATCACAACGACGGGGAGAGCGGTGTGCTGACCACACGTCCCTGCTGTCTGCATCCTCAGTGAGGATGACACGGCGGTCGAATGGTCCCGATGGGCCACTTCTGGCACGAAGGCGGAGTGCTTTTTAGAATGTCTCATTGTATTTACTTTCATGAGCCACTGACTTACATCCATACCCGAGAAAGTCGTTTTTGAGTATCTATTCTTCCAGAGATTCCTGCGCTGAAACGGAGCACTCTGTATACTGCTCAAAAGAATTATGGAACATAACTCTGGGCGTCTGCCATACTCCATTGAGCAATAATCGAGGACTGAGTATGTAAGCAAACAATACGTTTATTCTTCACAAATTAAGTTACAACAAAACAGCATTACATCCTCGATCGTTTACGTAAAAAGAACTGAAATGTCCAACAGGTTTCGGTTACAAAGTGGAAATAATCATTCATTCTGTCATCCTGAGTCCTTTTCATGGGATTAACAGTGTTTCACTAACGTGCAAGCCCTCACTGAACGTTTATCACTGCCTGACACGTACGTGGCATGCTATGCATTAGTCTACAGAGGTCATGCTGTGGTATTCAAATCCTTCGATGAGAGTTCTGAGAGTCTATGGTGGAACAGGGCGACCTTGAGCACGTCTGTCAGCCATGTCTCACATGTGCGCGATGGGGTTTAGGTCGGAACTTACCACCGGTCGTTCCGTAACTTCGATGTCGAGGCTTCGCAACGCATTCCTGCTGACGCCCGCCAAATACGCCTTGGAATTAGAAGGAATCCAGGGCTACCATCGCATGCAGCAGCCAGCACATGGATTAACAGGATCTGTTTCATGTACTGCGTGGCGGTAAGGCGACTGTGGACAAGATCTGTATGGCTGTCAACACATCACGTCACGTCACAGGACCTTGGAAATCTGTGTCGGTTTTCTGGACAACATTGGCAAATACCGCCTAGTACTCTGGACTCGTCTGTGAACAACTGCTTTCACCTGTGGCGAAGCTGCCAGGTGACATGAGAACTGCAGATCTGAAAGCGAGCTGATGGGTGTTGTCTTGTCTACTCGAACCGCACACCTGGGTAGTACGGTCCTTACTCGTGACTTGTCTGATAGAACACAGCGGCTCCAATGCTCTGGCGGTACCCGTACGACGTCGCAACGTTGAGGTGGCTAGATATATCGGTCTTCACCTTAGGATGTAATACGTCGGCAACCTTGCCGAACTCGCCTTGTCTATTGACTGTAGCGTGTCCACAACCTATGGATGACACATGGAGAGGCAACGGCATCTGCAGCTACACGACCAAAGATCTATTCCTGCAAGTCCGGCCTTCCAAATTGCTCTCTGTTAAGATGTCGCATTGCATGTACCTGGTTGGAAAACAACAAATCATAACTGCCGTCCGTGTACCTAACTAGAAAACATTTGGTCACAGGTAATCACTTTCTTCTCAGGGGTCACCTTATACTGTAATGCATAACACAGCCAATAGATGGCTTTTCACGGATGATGCTGTTAAAGTCGCAATGGTAGAAAATTGTGGCAAAGTGCAGGGGGGCCTGGATATGACCTATGCTTGCAGCAGGAAGTGGCAATTGACCCTCAGCATAAAAAAATGTAACCTATTGGCGAATAGATAAATAGAAAGACCCTTCATTGTATGATCCCACAATTCCAGGAAAATCATTAGAAGCAGTTAATCTTTTATGTAGGTCAGGAACAGCAGAGGGCATGTAACACTTCACTGGGGAACGACAGGTACTACAGGATTATTGTAAATGATTGACCCATTTTAAAAAATTCGTATGTATTAAGTACAAATTCAAAATGAACGAGCTTTATACCAATGAAAAGAGGAAGTTCCAAAGTTTTTGATGGGCGGGCGGTGATGGTTTCAGATGCGGCCCGTAGAGTTCGCGCGGCAGTAGGGACGTCATTCCGTTTCACTGTCAGTTGTGAGTGAGATGGCGACTGTGGAGAACAAGGTTTTCTGCGTTCGTGAAATCGCGAAAAGTTAGACGAAAATTGCAGTGCAGCGGGCATTTCGTACCAAATTCGGTATTCAACCACCAACTCGCAAAAGCGCTAGCCGTTGGTTTAAACAATTTGAACAGACTGGGAGTGTTTGCAAAGGAAAAAGCACGGCCTACCCCATGTGTTGCAGGATGATGTGAGACGGATTCAATGAAGTTTTCTGCGCAGTCTCAGTAGGTCTACCAACAGAACCAGTCGAGAACTTGGAATACTCCAACCAAATGTATGGAAAGTTGTGAGACGGCGTTTGCTGTACAAGCCCTACGGATTACAATTTGAACACGCTCTCAACCCCAGTGACAAAGAGAAGCGTCTCGTTGTTGATAATTCTTCCGGGTTATATGGCCGTGGTCCATGGGATTCTTCTATTCCTAACGGTTCGTCCAGTACTACGTTGGACATCCTCAGAGGTATGGCTGGTCCTGCTGAGTCCTGCCGACTCAGGATTCAGCAGGACCAGCCATACCTCTGAGGATGTCCAACGTAGTATTGGACGAAACGTTAGGAAGAGGAATACCATGGACCACGGCCATATAACCCGGAAGAATTAACAACAACAGTACCATCCGGTCGTGAAAGCCTTCATTGTATGATTAGAAGCGTCTCGCATTTTGTGGTTACGTGCTAGCAAAGATGGAGGATGACTCATTTCTACAGCTTATAATTTATAGCGATGAAACGACGTTCCACCTTAGTGAAAAGTCAGCAGACAATGTTCGCATATGGTATTTGGAAAATCCACATTCGCCATTGCAACACGAAAGAGACTCACCGAAGATCAACGTGTTCTGTGCCGTATCCCGTACAGACGTTTATGGACCATTTTTGTTTGCGGAAAGAACTGTAATGGGAATTACTTTCCTGGACATGTTGGAAAATGGCTGTTCCAACAAGTAATGGAAGATTCCCAGGACTTCATTTTCCAGAAGGATGGAGCTCCACTCCACTGGCATCGTGATGTACGACGAGGGTTTTCGAATGACTTCCTTCCTCAGCGCTGGATCGGTCGCAGGGGACTTGAGGACCAGGCTCTACACTTCTGGCCACCGAGATCTCCTGATATCACACCCCGCGACTATTTCTTACGGAGTTATGTGAAGGAAGCTGTTTACGTCCCGCTTCTACAAACCACTGCGAACGATCGGCGGAACCGGATCACTGCTGCCGTGCACTCACTAACAGCAGATAAGCTTTCGCGTGTGTGGGATGAGTTTGGCTACCGCGTCGATGTTTGCCGTGCAGCCAACAGTGACAGCATTGAACATTTATCACATTTCTAATTATTAAAATCTAATTAATTAAAAATTACTAAATTTATTAAATTGATATTAAACATTATGAAAACATGATCGAAGCATACGAAATGAATTAAAATTTGTGCTGCGGCCGGGACTCGAACCAAGGTCTTCTTGCTTACTAGGCAGAAATGCTAACCATTACTCTACCACAGCACAATGGTCAACAATGCTCCACAAACTACCTAAGCTGAGTGGTCTTCCCAACACAAACTTCCATTCATTTTCCTATTCATATTGTCGCTACTGCCAGGGCTCTCCGATATTGGCAAGCACCCCAGCAGTTAGACGTAATGGGTCGTCTTGTACCATTGGTGATCTTATAGATCTTATAATGGTTTCCAATGGTCATATGTGTGTGTAATCTTATGGGACTTAACTGCTAAGCTTACACACTACTTAACCTAAATTATCCTGAGGACAAACACACACACCCATGCCCGAGGGAGGACTCGAACCTCCTCCGGGACCAGCCGCACAGTCCATGAGTGCAGTACCTTAGACCGCTCGGCGAATCCCGCGCGGCTATAATTGTTTCCCTTAGACATTTAATTATAAGATCTATAAGATCACGGATGGATCTTGCTTGCCAATATCGGAGAGCCCTGGCAGTAGTGGCAATATATAAGGGAAAATGAAGTTTGTGTTGGGGAGGGCACTCAGCTGAGATAGTTCGTGCAGCAATTTTGATTATTGTGCTATGCTAGTGTAATCGTTAGCATTTATGCCTAGGAATTATGAGAAAACTTTGAAACTTCCTCTTTTCATTGGTATAAACGTTGTTCATTTTGGATTTGAATAAATCCGAAATTTTGAAAATGGATCCATCATTTAGAATAACCCCTGTACTTCTGTTTTCCGTCAGCTACTACGAACTGTGTGATCCTTATGAGACGAATCCAGTTGCACATGTGTGATGATACTCCAACAGGTGCGCAATTTCATTAGAAGGCGCTTGTGAGGAACTGTGTCAAAAACCTGCAGGATATCTAAAAACACGGTATCGACGTGGCGTGTTGCAGGCAGCAGCGCGGGCCCGTCGTCCGCCAGCAAGAGCCGCGAGTCGCGGCCGCCGGCCTCTTCGCCTTCGGCCGCCGCCCCCACCTCCGCCCCCGCCGCCGCGATGCCGCTGTCGACGAGCCGCGACGAGTTCCTGCACGCGGACGCCATCGAGTACGGCCGCAAGGGCGGCTGCTTCGTCTCGACGGGCCGCGCCCTCGCCTTCGTCTTCGCCGCCGTCCTGTTCGCAGCGCTCGTCGGCGTCCTCGTCTACTACTTCGGCGTCGCGGTACGTCACTCCAATGTTTCCCCCATAAATAAATAAATTTCAAACCAATCTCAATTTGCTGAACACGACAGTGTAGCCAAACTTTTTTCTTGAAAGCAGGTGGGTTTTATTCGGGATGTGTCTATATTAAGTATAAACGGCTCTAAAAAAGATTAAAAACTTAGTGCCAAAAGTCTGAAGAGGGATCATGATACAATTGTATTGAATAAACTTCATTAACTTACAAATTTAAAGAAATATCCGTAGCCATAATTGATCATCTCAAAAGAAATCGTAACAGAACTAGACTAGTGATAGGGTTACTATAAAACAGGGGTTGCCTAAACATTTGAAAACTAAAGAACTTGTTCTATTATTAAGGAAAGTGAACCTGTACTAATGTATCAATTTTTATTAAGTCCGCCCCCGGTAGCTGTATGGTCAGCGTGACGGATTGTCAATACTATGGGCCCGGGTACGTGGAATTTTCTCCGCCCAGTGACTGGGTGTTGTGTTATCATCATCCCATCATCCTCATCGACTACAGGTCGCCGAATTGGCGTCAAATTGAAAGATCGACACCCGGCGAACGGTCTGCCCGACGGGCGGCCCTAGCCATACGATTAAATAAAATAAAATTTTTATCCGGTAAACTACCAATAACAGAAGAGTCAGCAATTGAAGACTTAAAATCTGCTTGACAAAAATGTAATTTTTTCACTAGCAGCACATCACAAACTTGAAGAGAGGAAAAAAAAAAAAACCTAAGTGAGAAATAATGGTCATTCTACGATAAATACCATATTTAATTAACATTAGTGAGAAACCAGCTAGAACTCTACCAGAAATCGAACCCTCTACATGTGTCTTAATAGCAAAAGATGAACTAAAGTTTTGAAAATATACACTCCTGGAAATGGAAAAAAGAACACATTGACACCGGTGTGTCAGACCCACCATACTTGCTCCGGACACTGCGAGAGGGCTGTACAAGCAATGATCACACGCACGGCACAGCGGACACACCAGGAACCGCGGTGTTGGCCGTCGAATGGCGCATCTGCGCAGCATTTGTGCACCGCCGCCGTCAGTGTCGGCCAGTTTGCCGTGGCATACGGAGCTCCATCGCAGTCTTTAACACTGGTAGCATGCCGCGACAGCGTGGACGTGAACCGTATGTGCAGTTGACGGACTTTGAGCGAGGGCGTATAGTGGGCATGCGGGAGGCTGGGTGGACGTACCGCCGAATTGCTCAACACGTGGGGCGTGAGGTCTCCACAGTACATCGATGTTGTCGCCAGTGGTCGGCGGAAGGTGCACGTGCCCGTCGACCTGGGACCGGACCGCAGCGACGCACGGATGCACGCCAAGACCGTAGGATCCTACGCAGTGCCGTAGGGGACCGCACCGCCACTTCCCAGCAAATTAGGGACACTGTTGCTCCTGGGGTATCGGCGAGGACCATTCGCAACCGTCTCCATGAAGCTGGGCTACGGTCCCGCACACCGTTAGGCCGTCTTCCGCTCACGCCCCAACATCGTGCAGCCCGCCTCCAGTGGTGTCGCGACAGGCGTGAATGGAGGGACGAATGGAGACGTGTCGTCTTCAGCGATGAGAGTCGCTTCTGCCTTGGTGCCAATGATGGTCGTATGCGTGTTTGGCGCCGTGCAGGTGAGCGCCACAATCAGGACTGCATACGACCGAGGCACACAGGGCCAACACCCGGCATCATGGTGTGGGGAGCGATCTCCTACACTGGCCGTACACCACTGGTGATCGTCGAGGGGACACTGAATAGTGCACGGTACATCCAAACCGTCATCGAACCCATCGTTCTACCATTCCTAGACCGGCAAGGGAACTTGCTGTTCCAACAGGACAATGCACGTCCGCATGTATCCCGTGCCACCCAACGTGCTCTAGAAGGTGTACGTCAACTACCCTGGCCAGCAAGATCTCCGAAACTGTCCCCCATTGAGCATGTTTGGGACTGGATGAAGCGGCGTCTCACGCGGTCTGCACGTCCAGCACGAACGCTGGTCCAACTGAGGCGCCAGGTGGAAATGGCATGGCAAGCCGTTCCACAGGACTACATCCAGCATCTCTACGATCGTCTCCATGGGAGAATAGCAGCCTGCATTGCTGCGAAAGGTGGATATACACTGTACTAGTGCCGACATTGTGCATGCTCTGTTGCCTGTGTCTATGTGCCTGTGGTTCTGTCAGTGTGATCATGTGATGTATCTGACCCCAGGAATGTGTCAATAAAGTTTCCCCTTCCTGGGACAATGAATTCACGGTGTTCTTGTTTCAATTTCCAGGAGTGTAGAAGGGAGATAATAAGAACCGAACTCAACAATAGAGTAAAATAGAGAATATTAACAAAATTATAAACGCTAAATAAAACCAGTAATAAAGGCATAAAGTATTGAAAATGTAAAAACTTAAATAAACACCAACCTGTAAATCCTCAGGTTCATAACTCCAAGCGAAAATTAAAAGCAAAGGAGGGATCTGTCAAGATTCAAAGAGAATACAAAAAGATAAAGAAACAAAACTAGCTAATGAGCCTTAGAACATAATTATCTGTGTTAAATCTATACAAACCGAAAAGTTAGTGATGAGATGGTTAATAACCTGAGCCTCTAGCAATATTCATTCAAGAACAAATTCAAAAACTCAGCAGACTAAAATTAAAATTAACCAACACCAAAACAATATAGGATTGTTTTTATGTCATTATTACAACAGATGCGAAACATAAAATCCAAACTTGAAAGAAACTTCAAAGACTGAACCAATCAGCAACTCTTACGTAATAATCAATGAGAGTTCTAAAATAGTTGCAAATAAATTCTTCAGCGTATAGACAACCTGAAAAAAAAAACCAAAGAAATCATCATCAGAGCAAACTGTAGAACAACCTTGAACCCATTCACACAGGGAAAAACTCCTACAAGCTACATATTTTAATTTATCATAAAAATCGAGATAACATACCATGAACTCAAATCGAAAAGCTATAACAGCAAATGTAATGTAAATCATAATAATTACCACCCAAAAAATGAAGGTCGATAATACCCGTATATATTCAATTTTTCTCAACTCTTCCAAAAAAATAGTGATCCCTGACTCTTTTGGCTGCAGATTCCTATTTTTCAAAATAATCTCCTTTGAATTTATAGGCTTTTTAACCAGTGAGGTTTTTCCAATGAATGGGGAGTTGGCCCATCGCATTAACCTCCAACCTGGAGGACCAGGTAATTTTTGCTCAAGGTTTTCTTCCTTTAGCCTTTAGTAATCCAATACCTAGACTACAAGGCAGTAGTTGCTAGTTTTGGTCCACCCCGGGTATTTTATTTCCCCGGTACCCTCCATATCTGGTGGGCATTCCCCTATCCACCACCTGGGGAGGCGCCCGATGGGAGACTAGCAACTCCACACGGGAAATAGAGACAGTAAAAACTGCAATAAAATCTTTAAAGAATGGAAGGGCTACAGGCATTGGAGGTATTCCTGCAGAATTATTAAAATTAGGAACAAAGAAATTAATGGAACTGTTAAGAAACCTTTTCGAAAGATGTTTAAATGGGGAAGATGTCCCAAATGATTTGAAAGTAGGATATATTTCAGTGATACATAAAAAAGGAGCGAAAGATGAGTGTAAAAATTATAGGGGAATAACAGTGACCAATACCTTCAGTAGATTATATGGAAGAATTATTAAATATTTGTTAGAACAAGAATACAAAGAAAAGGAGGCTGAAGAAGAAGCAGGTTTTAGAGCTGGAAGATCAACAATTGATCATATCTTTTGCCTACAACAAATTATTGAAAAAAAAATGGTTCGGGCACAACCTATGCATTTAGTATTCATAGATATAGAAAAAGCCTATGATAGTGTGCCTTTATCCAGTTTATGGAAAGCTTTAATATCAATAGGAATAAATCCAAGAATAATTAAAGAAATTCAAAATTTATATAAAAATTCTATTTCAAAAATAAAAATTGGTAAATATCTATCACATGGATTCCAAGTCACAAAAGGATTACGTCAAGGATGTAGCATCTCACCTACATTGTATAAAATATATACAGAAGTAACTTTACAGAATTGGAAGGAAAAATGTCACGCTATGGGAATACCAATAAATGATAGAACAATATACTCGCTACAATTTGCAGATGACCAACTGATTATAGCCCAAGACTGTGAGGACATAGAGTATATGACCAGAAAATTGATTCAAGAATATAAAAAATCAGGTCTAAATGTAAGCATGAATAAAACAAAGTACATGGTAATTGGTGGAGTGAATGGAGACTTAATATTAGAAGAAGGGATGGGAACAATAACAGCTACTGAGGAATATAAATATTTAGGTGTGAAAATTACAAATGATGGGAAACAGGACAAAGAAATTAGATCAAGAATAAATTCTGGAAAGACGACAATCTCTTTATTGAATGGAATTCTCTGGGACACACACATAACAACTGATAACAAAATAAGGATTTTTAAAACAATAGTTAGGAGCATTATTACATATGGTTCAGAAGTGTGGACAACAAAATGGCAACTGAAATCAAAATTATTAGCCACAGAAATGGATTTCTGGAGACGTTCAGCAAGAATATCAAGACGAGAAAGAATAAGAAATGAAGTAATCAGAGACAAGATGAAATGTAAAAATTCAATTATTGCTTTCATCGAGCACAAACAACTTAAATGGTATGGACACATCAGACGAATGGAACAGGAAAGGCTACCAAAACGCATAATCGACTGGGTACCAATTGGAAGAAATGGTTCAAATGGCTCTGAGCACTATGGGACTCAACTGCTGTGGTCATAAGTCCCCTAGAACTTAGAACTACTTAAACCCAACCAACCTAAGGACATCACACACATCCATGCCCGAGGCAGGATTCGAACCTGCGACCGTAGCGGTCGTGCGGTTTCGGACTGTAGCGCCTTTAACCGCTCGGCCACTCCGGCCGGCCCAATTGGAAGAAGAAAAAGGGGACGACCACCTGATACATGGATGCAGGGAGTTCAGTCAGCAATGAGGAACAACAACATTCCTGAAGATTTATGGACAAATAGAGAAGAGTGGAGAACAATAATTAGTGACTTACTGTGATCTAGAATAGGTGCTGGAAAAATGTACTCACATTGTAAATCCAGAATAATAATAATAATAATAATCTGCTTTGAATGCGACTGCCTTACGCCACCTTACAAGCAGGGCCTGTATGCCGACGTCGTACCACTGTACTGGTTAATGTATAAGCCACTGTATTGGCGCATCAATTACCTCCATGTCACCAGATGACAATTCGCAATTTTCACAAACACAACTTTTATTTACATAAGTTTACAAGGTTGGTGACTGAACAACAGAAGAATGGTAACAATGACGATGCAGGAAAAGTCTTCTAGTTGAGTCAAACAAAAATTCACTCTTAATTTTTCACAAAGGTTCGTGGTAACACACACCCAATAAATTCCAATTCAGAGACGAAGACGTAATCTTCAGCAGTCGATGTCCACGAGGTCGGCATCCAAAGTGAACGGAATTTCGGGACTGGTTCTAGCCCCTAAATACACTCCTGGAAATGGAAAAAAGAACACATTGACACCGGTGTGTCAGACCCACCATACTTGCTCCGGACACTGCGAGAGGGCTGTACAAGCAATGATCACACGCACGGCACAGCGGACACACCAGGAACCCCGGTGTTGACCGTCGAATGGCGCTAGCTGCGCAGCATTTGTGCACCGCCGCCGTCAGTGTCAGCCAGTTTGCCGTGGCATACGGAGCTCCATCGCAGTCTTTAACACTGGTAGCATGCCGCGACAGCGTGGACGTGAACCGTATGTGCAGTCGACGGACTTTGAGCGAGGGCGTATAGTGGGCATGCGGGAGGCCGGGTGGACGTACCGCCGAATTGCTCAAGACGTGGGGCGTGAGGTCTCCACAGTACATCGATGTTGTCGCCAGTGGTCGGCGGAAGGTGCACGTGCCCGTCGACCTGGGACCGGACCGCAGCGACGCACGGATGCACGCCAAGACCGTAGGATCCTACGCAGTGCCGTAGGGGACAGCACCGCCACTTCCCAGCAAATTAGGGACACTGTTGCTCCTGGGGTATCGGCGAGGACCATTCGCAACCGTCTCCATGAAGCTGGGCTACGGTCCCGCACACCGTTAGGCCGTCTTCCGCTCACGCCCCAACATCGTGCAGCCCGCCTCCAGTGGTGTCGCGACAGGCGTGAATGGAGGGACGAATGGAGACGTGTCGTCTTCACCGATGAGAGTCGCTTCTGCCTTGGTGCCAATGATGGTCGTATGCGTGTTTGGCGCCGTGCAGGTGAGCGCCACAATCAGGACTGCATACGACCGAGGCACACAGGGCCAACACCCGGCATCATGGTGTGGGGAGCGATCTCCTACACTGGCCGTACGCCACTGGTGATCGTCGAGGGGACACTGAATAGTGCACGGTACATCCAAACCGTCATCGAACCCATCGTTCTACCATTCCTAGACCGGCAAGGGAACTTGCTGTTCCAACAGGACAATGCACGTCCGCATGTATCCCGTGCCACCCAACGTGCTCTAGAAGGTGTAAGTCAACTACCCTGGCCAGAAAGATCTCCGGATCTGTCCCCCATTGAGCATGTTTGGGACTGGATGAAGCGGCGTCTCACGCGGTCTGCACGTCCAGCACGAACGCTGGTCCAACTGAGGCGCCAGGTGGAAATGGCATGGCAAGCCGTTCCACAGGACTACATCCAGCATCTCTACGATCGTCTCCATGGGAGAATAGCAGCCTGCATTGCTGCGAAAGGTGGATATACACTGTACTAGTGCCGACATTGTGCATGCTCTGTTGCCTGTGTCTATGTGCCTGTGGTTCTGTCAGTGTGATCATGTGATGTATCTGACCCCAGGAATGTGTCAATAAAGTTTCCCCTTCCTGGGACAATGAATTCACGGTGTTCTTATTTCAATTTCCAGGAGTGTAGCTGTCTCCAGCCGATCATGTTTTGGCATAGTGATACTTCCTGCAGGCCGTGGCTCGAGCTCCCCCTGCAGGAAGTAGTGCTCAGAATGTCTGTTTCCATTATCTTGAATGTAAATATCCGGTGTTTACCATGGTGCTTTCAGTACGCCTTGGACATAGACAACCTCGTCCTCTGTGGTGTGCCGGCCGCGGTGGTCTCGCGGTTCTAGGCGCTCAGTCCGGAGCCGCGTGACTGCTACGGTCGCAGGTTCGAATCCTGCCTCGGGCATGGATGTGTGTGATGTCCTTAGGTTAGTTAGGTTTAAGTAGTTCTAAGTTCTAGGGGACTGATGACCACAGATGTTAAGTCTCATAGTGCTCAGAGCCATTTGAACCATTTTTGAACCTCTGTGGTGTAATATGGGTTGCCGGCCCTCAGGGGCTACCTTGGCTCCGGCATAACATCACCCAACTACTGCTTCCTGCGGAGTGCATCCTTCACTCGACCAAACAGATCGAAGTCAGAAGATGGAGAGCCGGACTGTAGGGGGGAGAGGAAGAACACTCCAATGTAGTTCTGTGAGCTCCTCTTAGGTGCACAACATGTATAGAGACCTTGCGTTGTCATGGCAGAGAAGAAGTTCATTTGCATTTTTGTGGCGGCGAACATGCTGAAGTCGTGTTTACAGTTTGCTGAGGAGACCACATGACACTTCAGAGTTGGTCGTTGCACCATGAGGGAGGACATCACACAGAATAACCCCTTCATAGCGTTGCCACACTTCACCAGCTGAGGGTGTGGCTTCGTACTTTCTCTTTGGAAAAGAGGTGGTTTAGTGCCACTCCGTGGATTGCCGTTCTGTTTCCGGTTCGAAGTGATGAACCCATGTTTCATTGGCTGCGACGATGTTGGAGAAAAAATTTTCTCGTTCATCCTCGTAACACGCAAGAAATCCCACACAGATGGTCCTTCGTTGGCCTTTAAGGTCTTCTCTTAGGAGAGGAGGAACCCAGCGGTCACACACCTTTACACGTTTTAGTACCACAACTGCTGGACCAGCGTGTGAGCACTACCAACAGAGACGTTCAGTGGTGCAGCCATCACCTCCAACGAGAGTGTCCGCACGTTCCAGCTTTTCAGAAGTCTGCTGTGGTGCGGGCGGCCAGCATGCGGGAGATCGAACAGGCTTTCACGACCTTGTTGCGGTAATGACGCCTCTCCCAACGACTCATCGTGTTTTTGTTCACTGCTCGGTATCCGGAGATGTAAAGCGCTATGGGCACCTGCGATCCTCTGATTTTCCACCGGAAGAAACTCTCCGGTTGGAACGCACTTCCATTAAAGACACCACTTTGAAGGTTACGTATAGCGCCGCCGCCTACCGGAACTTAATGAAACTAGAAGAGGTGAAGCGGGAATATTCCACGATGTCCCACAGCAAATTGCTCACTTTTCAACTGGATCTGGCCCAGGGGGAAAAAAATGTGTTGCATGACTTACTGAACCGCCCTCGTTTCATTGCGTGTGTCTCAATGGCCAAGTGGAATCTTTAGTTGAAATGGCTCTGAGCACTATGGGACTTAACTGCTGAGGTCATCAGCCCCCTAGAACTTAGAACTACTTAAACCTAACCAACCTAACGACATCACACACATCCTACCCGAGGCAGGATTCGAACCTGCGACCGTAGCGGTTCCAGACTGTAGCGCCTAGAACCGCTCGGCCAATTCGGCCGGCAACCTTCAGTTGTACGCCACTTTGACGACTTTGGTGGATGGGACCTGGGAAGTGTGTGAACAAACAGCTGTCACATCACGGCATGGAAATCCGTGTGCCACTACACTGCGAAGCGTGAAAGGAACAATCTACTGTCACACATTTTTGCCTGTGAAGAGAGATGTGATCGATGAGATGCAACATCGGTTTTAGGGCACAAATAGAAATTGAAAAACACCATCTGGTATAAGTTGGATTCCGTATTTTTGATTTTTATGCTATAGCAAGTGTTGTATGAACGTAATCTGTTTCAATGCACGAGCACATTGATCTATGGAAAACGCGTCGTTTTAGGTAGGATTTGTTGTAATGAAATGACAGGAAACTACATATTTGTACTTAAAAGGCTTTTCGTAATTGATACTTTTCGTGTTATAGCTTACGTGATATGAAGTTATACAGTTTCAGCGTTAGTGCATAATGATGATTTATCAAAAGGGGTGATAGAGGTGAGCCTGGAAGTTTAGGAGGCCTTGAAAGTGAAGATAGTGTCTGTAATTTAAATGACGTCGGTATACAGATGTTGCCGTAGATTCGAAGTGGCTTGTCCTCCTGTCATATGGTAGTTTTTGAAGATAGTCTTTGAAGGTAAATTAACATCGGCGTTCTTCGAAAAATACCCAATAGCAATGCCTGTGTTACTAAGAAGTAGTATTTCTTAATAACACAGGCACTGCTATTTCGTATTTATTTGCCAATACCAGGCCCTCGACTCCTAATAAATATGTCCTTCCTGGAGGGTTCAAATGGCTCTAAGCACAATGGGACTAGACATCTGAGGTCATCAGTCCCCTAGACTTAGAAGTACTTAAACCTAACTGCCCCCATGAGTGACCGAGCGGTTCTAGGCGCTACAGTCTGGAACCGCGCGACCGCTACGGTCGCAGGTTCGAATGCTGCCTCGGGCATGGATGTGTGTAATGTCCTTAGGTTAGTTAGGTTTAAGTAGTTCTAAGTTCTAGGGGACTGATGACCTTAGCAGTTAAGTCTCATAGTGCTCAGAGCCATTTGAACCAACTTAAACCTAACTAACCTAAGGACATCTCACACATCCACGCCCGAGGCTGGATTCGAATCTCTGACTGCAGCAGCAGCGCGGTTCCGGACTGAAGCTACTAGAACCGCTAGGCCACAGTGGCCGGCCCTTCCTGGTCGGGAATATATGTAAAGTACACGTTGCATCACATGGACGACGACATATGGTGGTTTGGGTCTGGCCGTGACTCGAGCACGGATAGCTGCATCGGTAAGGACTATCGCTCGCGTAAAGCAAGACCTCTGGGTTCAGGTCCCGATCCGGCACAGACTTTCATTGACGTCATTCTGCTTTTGGTTGTTTATATTCGCAATTGCGGATACATTTCCTGTATTGTGTGAAAAGGTTGAATTCTGCGAATGGGCTTCTATGACACATATTGTCATAAAAATCGTAAATTATGTAGTAATGGTAACTGCAAGCCGACTTTAAACCCACACATCGTCTCTTACGAGCATCCATTTCCAAGACCTCCTCATTTGTCCAACAGTTGCCACTAGGATATTTTATGTGTTTTGATTATTGAACCGGGGACCTAGAAACGACGGAGAGGCTTCGTCCCGCCGTAGCCCTCAGTGGTTCACAACGCCACAACAGGCCACAGCAGTCCACCCACTCCACCGCCGCCCCACACCGAACACAAGGTTATTGTGCGGTTCGGCCCTCAGTGGACCTCCCCGCAAACGTCTCACTCCAGGCGAGTGTAACTTCAATGTATGCGTGGTAGAGTAATTATGGTGTACGCGTACGTGAAGACAGTGTTTTCGCAGCAATCGCCGACATAGTGTAACAGAGGCGGAATAAGGGGAACCAGCCCGCATTCGCCGAGGCAGACGGAAAACCGCCTAACAACCATCCACAGACTGGCGGGTTCACCGGACCTCGACACAAATTCGCCGGGCGGACTCGTGCCAGGGACCGGCGCGCCTTGCTGCTCGGGAAGCAGCGCATCAGACCGCGCGGCTAGCCGGGCGGGTCCACTAGGATATTACTTGCCTCTACACTGACCTACCAGTGGACGAAGTATTCGGGGATGGACAGCCACTGAAAACACACACATGGATTGATTGTGGTGTACAGTGTAGCACACGTACACAGTGTTTGTAAACGTCGTTTTGAAACCGTTTTAAAAGGTCTAGGGCATTGCTATTTTGAGAGGTATTTGATAATCTAAAGCTAATTATTGATGCAACATTAGAAAGATTTCGCCCGCAGACCGTCGCAGACCTTTGAGTTCAAACATAAGAAATTGATACGTGTACACATACATCGAAACAAAGGAAACCACTGTGCGCTGTATGGCACAGAGTACTTCTCGTTGTACCACTTACTAAGTTGTATCCCGTTCCATTTACGTATGCAGCGCGGAAAGTGTGATTTCTTGAACGCCATTGTATACATTGTAGGTAGCTGTTCTGGGAACAGGAAGTGTTCAGCCACATGTGAAACGTCAACCACGATCTGCAACAAATGATGATGCCCAAGTAGGTGCTTTAGCTGCTCTCGCGGCTAATCCGCACATCAGTAGCAGACAAATTGCGCTTGAATCTGGAATCTCAAAAACGTCGGTGTTGAGAATGCTACATTAAGAATGCTACATCAACATCGATTGCACCCGTACCATATTTCTATGCACCAGGAATTGCATTGCGACGATTTTGAACGTCGTGTACAGTTCTGCCACTGGGCACAAGAGAAATTACGGGGCAATGACACATTTCTTGCACGAGTTCTATTTAACGATGAAGCGTCATTCACCAACAGCGATAACGTAAACCGGCATAATATGCACTATTGGGCAACGGAAGATCCACGATGGCTGCGACAAGTGGAACATCAGCGACCTTGGCGGGTTAATGTAAGGTGCGGCATTATGAGAGGAAGGATAATTCTCCCCCATTTTATCGATGGCAATCTAAATAGTGTAATGTATGCTGATTTCCTACGTAACGTTCTACCAATGTTACTACAAGATGTTTCACTGCATGACAGAATGGCGATGTGCTTCCAACATCATGGATGTCCGGCACATAGCTCGCGTGCGGTTGAAGCGGTATTGAATGACATATTTCATGACAGGTGGATTGGTCGTTGCAGCACCATACCTTGCCCCGCAAGTTCACTGGATCTGACGTCCCCGGATTTCTTTCTGTGGGGAAAGTTGAAGGATATTTGGTATCGTGATCCACCGACAACATTCGTCAGCGCATTGTCAATGCATGTGCGAAAATTACGGAAGGCGAACTACTCGCTGTTGAGAGGAATGTCGTTACACGTATTGCCAAATGAATTGAGGTTGACGGACCACTTTGAGCTTTTATTGTATTAATGTGGTATTTACAGGTAATCACGCTGTAACAGCATGCGTTCTCAGAAATGATAAGTTCACAAAGATACACGTATGACATTGGAACAACCGAAATAAAATGTTCAAACGTACCTACGTTCTGTATTTTAATTTAAAAAACCTACCTGTTACCACCTGTTCGTCTAAAATTGTGAGCCATATATTTGTGACTATTACAGCGCCATCTGTCACAAAGCGAAAAAATTGGTCCAACTAAAACATCCATATTTCTTTACCTACTACACGAATATGTAATAAAAAGAGGTTCCTATTAAAAAAAAACGCAGTTGATATCAGTTTGACCTATGGCAGCGCCATCTAGCGGACCAACCATAGCGCCATCTGGTCTCCCGCTTCAAGCTAGACAAGTTTCATTCTTTGTAGTTTTTTCTTTTGGTGCTTATTTAATGAGATATTTGGCCCGGTCACGATCAATGGACCACCTTGTATAAAACAGCGTCAAACGTCTAATTTCTTTGCAAATGAGTTAATGTGTTAAATAGCTGATGTTAAGTATGCAGGCTAGAAAAAGTTTGTTGGAGGACGCTAAAATGGATGCACATACTGTGGGTAATTTGAGGCGAAAGTAAGTTTCTTACAATCATACGTTGGATAGTAAGTGTAGGCGTGCTACTGAGTCATTTGGTTTATGGAAATCAAGAAGTACTCCATCTACCGGACTACACTTTGATTAATGGCTTTTAAGATGTGACTTGAGAGAAGTCCGAGTTGGGTGTCACGTCATCGATGTTTTCAGAATAATAAAAAAACACCTTTGCAAAATATACTCTTCTCACTGCTGTGATTTTCGCAAAGACATATTATCTTACTGCCGTCCTTTTTCCCTTCTACAGAATTATGAAATTATTCGTCTATAGTAAGCAGCTAACCCGATTCACGGTTCAGTTACAGGTACTCTATCTATCGGCTTGCAGGGTAAGAAAATTTTGATTGCGATATTTGATGTAATCATTGACAGAATTTAGAAATTTAAAACTCTTTTGTAATGTATTCATTAAGAGGTACAATATTATGTTAAAAGTTTAATACACTTAGAAAGCGTGCATATGCCGACACAGCAGTTAACTCACTGCCGAGAAATTACCCATACCATAGTCATCCAGTGTTTCATGATAGAGCACATGGCTACTTCAGCAAACTAGACACAGTTTCAAACCTTTTCTAAAAAATTTATCGCTTACGTGCTTAACGTCAAATATTTTAAACATCGATTCATTTGTGAATTATCATACGTTGCAACTTCTTTTATACAGGGTGCCAATACTCACGGATGTGATAGGAATGATAATTCGAAGCAAAAACGTCTAGTAAACAATGGATCTAAAAAGTATACTACTGCAAACTCTTTGCTTTCCATATTTTGAGAGGTGGTAATATGGACCAAATCAAGAGAAAACGTCCAAAAAAATATGGGCTCTAAGAGCTGTGTGCACTTGCAGATCTACGCTGTTCTGAAACGCCCACCTTCTACCGAACATGTGTTCAGAGCTCTTGAGGTCTAAATTTTAGAGCATACTTTAACTTGAATTTTTTGCTTCGATTTATCGCTCCTGTCATATCCATGGCTACTAACCGCTCCTCCTGCGGCACGGTGTAGCTGGGAGTCCGATTCTTCAAAGAATCGGGAGGGTACTGGTTATTACGAGAGTCTTTCGGAAAGTAAAGAACGTATTATTTCGACATGTGACCCTGTTCCCCCACTACCTCCGTCGACCGACCACTGACCTCGCTACTCATCCGCTTCAGTTTGGCGGTAGCTACTATCCACTACGGTTGCTTAATGCTTAGCCGTGCGACTTTAAATTGTGTGACGAAATTTTAGATACCGCCAAGTGTGAGATGCGCAGTGTTATACGCTTTTTAAACGCTCAAAACGCCCCACCAATCGAATTTATTGAGAGATAACTGAGGTTTACGGTAATGTAATGAACGGGGAGTCCATTCGAAAGTGGTGTATCATGTTTAATGACGGACGCAAGAATGTTCACGACTAGTATCGCTCGAGCCAGCCCTCGGTGGTCATTGACTGACTCAAAGCAAGTACACTACTGGCCATTAAAATTGCTACACCAAGGAGAAATGCAGATGATAAACGGGTATTCATTGGACAAATATATTATACTAGAACTGACATGTGATTACATTTTCACTCAATTTGGGTGCATAGATCCTGAGAAATCAGTACCCAGAACGACCACTTCTGGCCGTAATAACGGCGTTGATACGCCTGGGCATTGAGTCAAACGGAGCTTGGTTGGCATGTACAGACACAGCTGCCCATGCAGCTTCAACACGATACCACATTTCATCAAGAGTAGTGACTGGCGTATTGTGACGAGCCAGTTGCTCGGCCACCATTGACCAGACGTTTTCAGTTGGTGAGAGATCTCGAGAATGTGCTGGCCAGGGCAGCAGCCGAACATTTTCTGTATCCAGAAAGGCCCGTACAGAACCTGCAACATACGGTCGTGCATTATCCTGCTGAAGTGTAGGGTTTCGCAGGGATGGAATGAAGGGCAGGGCCACGGGTCATTACACATCTGAAATGTAACGCCCGCTGTTCGAAGTGCCGTCAATGCGAACAAGAGGTGACCGAGACGTGTAACCAATGGCACCCCATACCATCACGCTGGGTGGTACGCCAGTATGGCGATGACAAATACACGCTTCCAATGTGCGTTCACCGCGATGTCGCCAAACACGGATGCGATCATCATGATGCTGTAAACAAAACCTGGATTCATCCGGAAAAATGACGTTTTGCCATTCGTGCACCCAGGTTCGTCGTTGAGTACACCATCGCCGGCGCTCCTGTCTGTGATGCAGCGTCAAGGGTAACCGCAGCCATGGTCTCCGAGCTGATAGTCCATGCTGCTGCAAACGTCGTCGAACTGTTCGTGCAGATAATTGTCGTCTTGCAAACGTCCCCATCTGTTGACTCAGGGACCGAGACGTGGCTGCACGATCCGTTACAGCCATGCGGATAAGATGCCTGTCATCTCGACTGCTAGTGATAAGAGGCCGTTGGGATCCAGCACGGCGTTCCGTATTACCCTCCTGAACCCACCGATTCCATATTCTGCTAATAGTCATTGGATCTCGACCAACGCGAGCAGCGATGTCGCGATACGATAAACCGCAATCGCGATAGGCTACAATCCGACCTTTATCAAAGTCGGAAACATGATGGTACGCATTTCTCCTTTTCAGACGAGGCATCACAACAACGTTTCACCCGGCAACGCCGGTCAACTGCTGTTTGTGTATGAGGAATCTGTTGGAAACTTTCCTCATGTCAGCACGTTGTAGGTGTCTCCACCGGCGCCAAGCTTCTGTGAATACTCTGAAAAGCTAATCATTTGCATATCACAGCATCTTCTTCCTGTCGGAAAAATTTCGCGTCTGTAGCACGTTATCTTCTTGGTGTAGCAACTTTAATGGCTTGTAGTGTATTAAAACAAAAATACAACACAGTTAGTGGACTGCACTCATTCTTTCCAGACATTTCATGAAATGTGTTGTACGAGATTGTTATTGCAGATCTGAGCCATAAAAAAGGGTGTGCCAGGTGGCTTCACATATTTTTTGTCACCGAATTTTGTCGGGCGAGCGCAAAACGAAACGAATGGCAGCTGCGTTAACATTTGTCAGCCTCTAGGAAACGGTTGGCGATGAATATTTGTATCACATTGTCAGTGGTGACGAGATCGGATAGCGCACTCCACACCACAAACATGGCGCCAGTCAGTGGAATGCCATCATTCGCAGTTCCCAAAGAAACCGAACAAAGCAAAAGGTATCTGAACACCAGAAAGATAATAGCGACGGTGTTTTGGGATCGTAAGGGTTTTTTGCTAGTCGGCTATATGCCTAGAGGTGAGACCATCAATGGGGGGGGGGGGGGGGGGGGGGGCAACTATCAGATTCTTCAACGACTTCGCCGCACCATTAAAAACAAACGGCTTGGAATGCTTACCAGTGGAAAAAAGGTGGTTCAAATGGCTCTGAGCACTATGGGACTTAACTTCTGAGGTCATCAGTCCCCTAGAACTTAGAACGACTTAAACTTAACTAACCTAAGGACATCACACACATCCATGCCCGAGACAGGATTCGAACCTGCGACCGTAACGGTCGCGCAGTTCCAGACTGTAGCGCCTAGAACCGCTCGTGCACACCGGCCGGCTTACCAGTGGAGTCGACCTCCATTATGATAATGCACGTCCGCAAGCAGCGGGAGTGACACAGGATTTGTTTCAGTGGTTTCAACGTACAGTCCGGACTTAGTCCCAAGTGATGGTCACTTATTACCCAGATTGAAAGATTTTTTTGAGTGGACAACGCTACGGAAATTATGATGGAACTTAAAAGTGGGTCCATAACTTCGTGCCAACTGAGTATACAGAAGGCTCGTGGCCACTGAATATGCAGAAGGCGTAGAAAAGCTGATAAAACTGTACTAGTGCTTAAATTTGAGCGATGACTACGTAGAAAAGTAACTTGCATATCAAATTGTGTGTAAAATACAGTTTCATTTAGTTATATCAAATAACAGTATCTGTAGAAAAAACTCGTTCTTTACTTTCCAAAAGACCCTTTAACACTGGAGTGATGATGTCTCCCGGCTGACCTGTGCACCTTCTGCTCTTCCAGACTAGGAAACAGGCGCCTGTAGCGCAGGCGGCCACCAACGGCTCGGCTAGACCGGGAGGCGGAGAGGCGCCTGCCAGTGGCGGCGCCGGAGGCGGCGGTGAGGGCGAAGGCGGCCCCCAGAAGCCGCCCCCGGCGTCCGAGCGGCTGAGCCCTCGGGTGCGTCCGCACCTCTACGAGCTGCACCTGAAGCCATACCTGGGGGAGGGCACCAACTTCACCTTCATAGGTCACGTCGCCATCACCATCAGCGTCGACGAAGGCACCAGCGCAGACACCGTCGTCTTCCACTCCAAGCAACTCAACATCTCTGCCGAAGAGGTCGCCATCACAGTCGACAACACCAAGTAAGTCGACACTTTATGTATCTGTAAGGGGCGGTCGGAAAGTTTCCCGTAGAAGGCCGCGCAGTCCAGAACCATTACGCCTATCAGTCTAACAAGGGAACCTCCCCATCGCACCCCCCTCAGATTTAGTTATAAGTTGACACATTGGATAGGCCTTAAAAAACTGAACACAGATCAATCGAGAAAACAGGAAGAAGTTGTGTGGAACTATGAAAAAAATAAACAAAATATACAAACCGAGTAGTCCGTGCGGAACATAGGACACATCAAGGGTAGTACGAGCACAGGAGCGCCGTGGTCCCGTGGTTAGCGTGAGCTGCTGCGGAACGAGAGGTCGTTGGTTCAAATCTTCCCTCGAGTGAAAAGTTTAATTTCTTATTTTCAGTTTATGTGACAAACTTATGTTTTCATCACTTTTTTGGGAGTGATTATCACATCCACAAGAAAACCTAAATCGGGCAAAGTAGAAGAATCTTTTTAACCATTCGCCAGGTGTACAAGTTAGGTGGTTCTACAACATATTCGTCATGTGACGCACATGCCGTCACCAGTGTCGTATAGAATATATCAGACGTGTTTTCCTGTGGATGAATCGGTTGACCTATGACCCTGCGATCAAATGTTTTCGGTTCCCATTGGAGAGGCACGTCCTTTCGTCTACTAATCGCACTGTTTTGCGGTGCGGTCGCAAAACACAGACACTAAACTTATTACAGTGAACAGAGACGTCAATGAACGAACGGACAGATAATAAGTTTGCGAAAATAAATTGAAAGTAAACTTTTCACTCGAGGGAAGACTTGAACCAAGGACCTCTCGTTCCGCAGCTGCTTACGCTAACCACAGGACCACGGCGCTCGTGAGCTCTTACTATCCTTGATGTTGCCTGTCTTTCGCATGGACAGCTCAGTTTGTGTATTTTGCTTATTTTTTTCATAGTTCCACGCAACTTCTTCCTGTTTTCTCGATTGACCTGTGTTCAGTTTTTCAAGGCCTATCCACAGTGCCAACTTATAACTAAATCTGAGGGGGCTGCGATGGGGAGGTTCCCTTCTAAGACGCTGTAAGCACTGAGGCAGTCATCCAACGAACGCACCAAGCTGAAGATATCCGTTTCTTAAAACACAGTGCCTTGCTGCGTGAATAAGTCCGTAACTGCCTGCTGCACTTCCCCGTCCGACAAGAATCGTCGACTCTCGAACACGTTTTTTAATGGAACGAAAGTGTGACAATCGTGTTGGTAGATCAGAACTACAGGGTCGGTGCTCTACATCTACATGACTACTCTGCAATTCACACTTAAATGCCTGGCAGAGGGTTCATCGAACCACTTTCATACTACATCTCTACCATTCCACTCTCGAATGGCGCATGGGAAAAAGGAACAGCTAAATCTTTCCGTTCGAGCTCTGATTTCTCTTATTTTCAATATTTTAAACATAGCTGCACAACGGCAACGGTTTCACGTAATAAAATTATAAACAAAAATGGTTCAAATGGCTCTGAGCACTATGGGACTTAACATCTGTGGTCATGAGTCCCCTAGAACTTAGAACGACTTAAACCTAACTAACCTAAGGACATCACACACATCCATGCGCGAGGCAGGATTCGAACCTGCGACCGTAGCAGTCGCGCGGTTCCGGACTGAGCGCCTAGAACCGCTAGACCACCGCGGCCGGCAAAATTATAAACAGCCGACCAGATGCAATGGATAAAGAAATTCTTTGCCTAGGTTTCGACAAATATAAATTTGTCTTCTTCAGAAGGTAACAATTTTACATTAGTAAGGACTAATCGCCGATGGTACATAGTCCTTACTAATGTAAAATTGTTACCTTCTGAAGAAGACAAATTTATACAGGGTGGCCCAAAAAGGATGGTCACATTTTAAATAACTATAACTCCATCAGTTTTACAAATTAATTTTATTCAATTACGTAACTAAATGCTCCCAGGCACCCAATTACAAGAACTAACCACAAAAAATCATGTACGGAAAATGACTTCCGGAAGATGGTGTCCTTCCTCAGTGATGCATTCCACAAGTCTTTCCTCGAAATTTTCCATCACTTTCACTACTGTTTCTTCTTGAATTGCCATAATTTCCGCACTGATTGCCTCCTTCAGATCAATTAAGTTTCGGGGCTTCTTTACGTAGACTTTTGACTTTAGGTATCCCCCAAGAAAAAAATCACAGGCTGAGAGGTCAGGTGATCTCGCGGGCCAGTGGACATTTCCAAAATGCGAGATGATGTGGTGGGGGAACATCCGCCTTAAAACACACATGGAGTCATTGGCTGTGTGGGCCGTGGCCCCGTCCTGTTGAAACCAAATTCGATCTCGATTTACATGTAACTCTCGCAGTTTCGGCACCAAAAAGCTACGTAGCATGTTAACGTAACGTTTCGAGTTCACTGTGACTGTAGCGTTGTTCTCCTCAAAAAAATAAGGACCAACAATCCCCAATCTTGAAATTCCACACCAGACTGTTACCTTAGCACTATGAAGAGGCTTTTGGTGCAATTCTCTGGGATTATCTGCTGCCCAATACCTGCAGTTTTGTTCATTGACATAGCCGTCTAAATGGAAATGGGCTTCATCTGACATAAGAAGCACAACATCATTATTAGAGTACAAAATGTCAAGCATTGATTCACAAAATCGTCTTCGCTGCTCAAAATCACGATCATACAGCTTTTGCGTGATCATAACTTTGTATGGGTGAAACTGTAACTCACGGCTTAAAATACGCTGCAACGAACTACAGCTGAGGCCTAAAGTTTGAGCACGACGCCTAGTGGAACGACGCGGGCTTTGCGGCACTGACGCTCTAACATCATCAATGTTCTGTGGAGTAACTGCCGTACGTGTACGCCCTGTAGATTTACCACTTTTGACAGACCCTGTTGTCCGGAATGCAGTCACCCAACGTGATATGCATCTGCGATCTGGAATGGGTCCATCACGCGCTACACCAAAACGTTGTCGAAACAATCGTTGCACAGTAATAAACGATTCATCATTTCTGAAAAACTGTTCCACAGCAAAAACACGATGCTCGACCGTCCACTGCGCCATCTCGTGGCAAACTGGGTGTAATGGCCGACTTGCAGACGGCCGGCAGTGGTCCCCCCTCCTCACCTTTCAATGGTACTACGCAGTTCAAATCCGACCATCCTTTTTGGGCCACCCAGTATTTTTCGAAACCTAGGTAAAGAATTTCTTGATCCATTGCAACTGGCCGGATGTTTATAATTTTATTCTCTTATTTTGTTATGATGATCATTTCTCCCTACGTAGGTGGGTGTCAACAGAATATTTTCGCATTCGGAAGAGAAAGTTGGTGATTGAAATTTCGTAAATAGATCTCGCCGCATGACTGCCACCCCAACTCGCATATCATATCAGAGACACCCTCGCCCCTATTTTGCGATAACGTGAAACGATCTGCCCGTTGCGCGATTTCGATGTCCTCCGTCAATCCTACCTGGTAAGGATCCCATACCGTCAGCAATATTCCAGCAGAGGACGGACAAGTGTAATGTAGGCTGTCTCTTTCGTGGGTTTGTCGCATCTTCTAAGTGTTCTGCCAACAAAACGCAGTCTTTGTTTCGCCTTCCCCACAATATTATCTATGTGGTCTTTCCAATTTAAGTTGCTCGTAATTGTAATAACTAGGTATTTAGTCGAATTGACAGCCCTTAGCTTTGTGCGATTTATCGTATACCCAAAATTTATCGGATTTCTTTTACTACCCATGTCGATGACCTCGCACTTTTCTTTGTTTATTGCCAATTGCCACTTTTCGCACCATACGTAAATTCTCTCTAGGTCAATTTGTAAATGGAATTGATGGTCTGATGATTTTACTAAACGGTAAATTACAGCGTCATCTGCAAACAATCTTAGGGGGCTGCTCAGATTATCACCTAGATGATTTATGTAAATCAGGAACAGCAGTGGGCCTATAACACTACCTTGCGGAACGCCAGATGTCACTTCTGTTCTACTCGATGATTTACCGTCTATCATTACGGAGTGTGACCTCTCTGAGAGGAAATCACGAATCCAGTCACACAACTGAGACGGTACTCCATATGCACGCAATTTGATTAATAGTCGCTTGTGAGGAACGGTATCTAAAGCCTTCTGGACATCTAGGAATATGGAATCGATCTCAGATCCCTTGTCGACAGCACTCATTACTTCATGGGAATAAAGAGCTAGCTGTGTTGCACAAGAACGATATTTTCTAATTCCGTGTTGGGTTATGTATCAATAAGTCATTTTCTTCAAGGTGATTCATAATGTTACAGTATATGCTCCAAAATCCTATTGCAAATTGAGGTCAGTTATATGGATTTGTAATTCAGTGGGTTACTCCTATTACCTTTCTTGAATATTGGTATGACCTGTGCTACTTTGCAGTCTTTGCATACTCTGAAAGGAACCTGATTAGTATACCAACTGGACCGGAAGACTTGCCTTTCTTAAGTGATTTGAGTTGTTTCGCAACACCTAAGATATCTACTTTAATGTCACTCACGCTAACAGCTGTTCCGGTTTCGAATTCTGGAATATTTACTTCGTCTCCTTTGGTGAGAAATTCCGAATAAATGTATTTAGTAACTCCCACTTCAGTTGGTGTAACCTTTGCGTTTCGACGTTTGCGACATTGGGGTATGCGTACACATGAAGCAGCTGCATTCTCCAATGGATGTCAACCGGTATTTGCCCATCGCTAGCCAGAAGAAAACAATAACAGCATTTTTTTCTCTTGTCTGGACGCATTTGGTAATAACGTCGCCAGGCACGAATCCCACACTGATTCCTTGCCTACATGTTGGTGCATATATATCCGCATCGGAGTTGCGCTACGTTGTATACACGCTGCAGTAACACCCACATATGGAATCTTTTTCATCACTCCTTATACACTGAGGAGCCAAAGAAACCGGTAAACCTGCCTAATATCCTGTAGGGACCCCGCAAACATGCAGACGTATAGCAACACGGCGTGGCATGGATTCGACTAACGTCTGAAGCAGTGCTGGAGGGAACTGACACCATGAATCCTGCAGAGCTGTCAGTAAATCCGTAAGAGTAAGAGGGGGTGGAGATCTCTTCTGAACAGAACGTTGCAAGGAATCCCAAATGTATTCAGTAACGTTCATGTCTGGGAGTTTGGTGGCCAGCAGAAGTGTTTAAACTTAGAAGAGTGTTCCTGCAGCCACTCTGTAGCAATTCTGAGCGTGTGGGGTGTCGCATTGTCCTCCTGCAATTGCCCAAGTACATTGGAATGCACAATGGACATGAATTGACGCAGGTGATCAGACAGGATGCTTACGTACGTGTCACCTACGAGAGTCGTATCAAGACGTTTCAGGGGTCCCATATCACTTCATCTACACACGCTCCACGCCATTACAGGGCCTCCACCAGCTTGAACCGTCCCCTACCGACATGCAGGGTCCATGGATTCGTGAGGTTGTCTCCGTACCCGTACGCGTTCATTCGCTCGATGCAGTTTGAAACGAGACTCGTCTGACCAGGCAACATGTTTACAGTCATCAACAGTCCAATGTCTCTGTTGGCCGGCCCAGGCGAGGCCTAAAGCTTTGTGACGTGCAGTCACCAGTGTTAAAACGAGTGCGCCTTCGGCTCCGAAAACCGATATCGATGATGTTTCGTTGCGGTGACTTGTGCGTCGTTGGGGATGAAATGATGAAGATTAGGACAACACCCAGTCCCTGAGCGGAGAAAATCTCCGACCCAGCCGGGAATCGATCCCGGACCCTTAGGACTGACATTCGGTCGCGCAGACCACTCAGCTACCGGGTGCGGACGATGTTTCGTTGAATACTTCTCACACTGACGCTTGTTGCTGGCCCAGCATTGAAATCGGGAACAGTTTGCCGAAGAGTTGCACGTCCGTCACGTTGAACGGTTCTCTTCAGTCGTCTTTGGTCCCATTCTTGCAGGCTCCATTTCCGGCCGCAGCGGTGTCGGAGATACAATGTTTTACTGGATTCCTGATACTGACGATACACTCGTGAAATGGTCGTAAGGGAAAATCCCCACTTCATCGCTACCTCGGAGGTGCTGTGTCCCATCGCTCGTGCACCAACCACAACACCGCGTTCAAACTCACGTAAATCTTCATATTTGCCATTGTAGCAGCAGTAACCGATCTAACAACTGCGCCAGACACTTGTCTTATATAGGCGTTGCCGACCGCAGCGCCGTATTCTGCCTGTTTACATGTCTCTATTGGAATACGCATGCCTGTACCATTTTATTTGGCGCTTCATTGTGCCTCTATACTTCGTAAGCCATTTTAAGGTGTGTAGCAGAGGGTACTTCCGTTCCACTATCTGATACACAAGTCCCTGCTTACGTACGTGTCACCTATCAGAATCGAATCTACAGCTGTATGTTTTACCTTGCCAGGCTACAAGCTTCACTTTATTAGTATTTGTACTTTTTATGTCTATTTTAAGTATGGATCCAATTCAACGTATAGTATGTCAGTACATGTTTTATTGTCAGACGCTCGTTTTGCCATGGGAAATAATTTTAATTAATGACTACGCATACCGCACTTTAATCATTACATTTGCGATACTGGTTAATCATGTACACTAGCTATAGTGCCCTCTGCTGGCATCAGTTTCCTTGTATAAATACCAGACGCGTTCTGATCATCACCAGCATTTATTATGTACCTACACGTTTAGATTGACGTTGATACTACATCAGAATATTTTATGGTATGTATGGCTGGTATACATGGCTGTTAATCATGTAACCACTTTTTATGTTTCTTATGTAGTACCAGGACTTAGTTGGTTATACAGTATTTTTGTTTGTAACAGACGTCAAGATGACACTAGCCGAAACCAGTAATAGTGAAATGTAATATATGATGACGGACTCATTTTCAGACTTTATCTTCAATTGAACTGCGTTAGTTGTCCAACACAAGATATTCCCTAGACCTCCGATACAATTGTTTGACGTCAGAATCTTGATAGTACTAGCTATTGTTGTGGATTGCATGGGAACCACTAACAGGAACTTGCTACAGTCGTCTACCACAAGAAGCCAACGATAATTCCACAAGGGACCTGCAAAGTCTGTAAGTAGAAGCTGTTGTGAGTTGGCAAGACAGCCAAGCCACTAGGAGATAGCCGAAAGGCACGCGTTTAAGCTCACGCAGGCTGGCGTGAGGTCTGGAACAGTTAAGGGAATTTATAGTAGCAAAGAACGTAAGTAACTACTGGAATACTTAACTTTAATCCATAATTGGTGAACATCGGTCTGACGGTACATGCATCACAAGATAAATAGCAAATGATAATGGCGCCTTGCTAGGTCGTAGCAAATGACGTAGCTGAAGGCTATGCTAACTATCGTCTCGGCAAATGAGAGCGTAATTTGTCAGTGAACCCTCGCTAGCAAAGTCGGCTGTTCAACTGGGGCGAGTGCTAGGAAGTCTCTCTAGACCTGCCGTGTGGCGGCGCTCGGTCTGCAATCACTGATAGTGGCGACACGCGGGTCCGACGTATACTAATGGACCGCGGCCGAATTAAAGGCTACCACCTAGCAAGTGTGGTGTCTGGCGGTGACACCACAGAAGCTGGGCCGGGGTCAGTTAAAGAATTTGTGTGCTGCAGCAGCCTGATGTTCCGCACATGTCGGACGTTGCAATGCGAATTGTTCGATTTGCCGACCCATGTGCAGTGGTGTCGGGTGAGACGCTTAGTGTGCACAACGCCCCAATGTCCTTGATGGAGAAGGCGAAAAATCCGTGTACAGCGCCCCAATGCCCTTGATGGACAAGGCGAAGAATCTCTCCCTGAAGCAAATGTGGCACTATCACATTGATGTCCATATGTAATAGGATAACCCTTGCTGGACATATAAGTGGTGGCGAAGAGCAGAATAACGGCTTACCGAATCGCTAATCTGCTTGGGTGACTGTGGCTAACTGGTGCTGAGGTACTACAACAGAATTACGAGATTGGAGTCCACAGCCGTTGCTCTAGCAATTCAGCTATGCTCGATGAGATTGTCAAAGTGTTTCATTGTTTTGGGCAAGTGGAAGCACGTGTCCTCTGAAATCAGTGCCAACTGGGAGGCGAGAAAGTATGTCTGCATTCAAATGCTTGACTGTCGTATACATTTTTGTACTGGTAGCCAACACTTCAACTTTTACGAGTGCACGGAAGGAGCGGCTTGGAAGTGTTGAACAATGAGGTGAGAGGTTCGTGGTCAGTCATCTAGTAAAATTTTCTGCCATATAAGTATTCGTGGAATTTGGTCATCCCATATATGACAGCAAGAGCTTCCTTCTCAAATTTGCAAGTAGTTTTGTTGAGGAGTGTGGATGCGAAGGGGATTGGCCTGTCCCAGTCCTTCGTGCAGAACAGCGCCAATACCGTAAGAGGGATTGGCTGGGCGGGACCACAATACATCAAACAACCATTGGTCAGTAAAATATCTTTCAGTTTCTAAAATGCGACGTGACACTCCTTGGTCCACTCGATCGGAAAGTTCTTTCGTTGAGGATGATGCAGAGGAGCTGCAATCTGTGCAGCGTTCAGAATGAACCGAATGTAATTAGTCAATTTATGTTCCTAGGAGCTCAGAGGTCCTCGTATGGCGGGTAAGTGGGACTGCAAAGGGTGGATATCTTGGCTGTTGATCGTGTGTCCTAAATATTCACAGTCTGGAAGAAGGAGCATTTTTCCTTATTACCCTTTAATCCAGCCTTTGAGATCACTTTAAACAGTTTCCTGGGATTATTCGGAGTAAAATCCAAAATTACTATGTCGTCCAAATACTTATAACAAGAAGGAACTATAGCCGTCAACTGTAACAAGTACTGTTGAAAAATTGCATGTGCGGATTCACTGCCGAAGGGAAATTTGAAAAACTTAAACAACCCCATGTGTGAGTTGATCACAGGAGTTTGTTGTGAGTGTTCGTACATTTACATCTAAAAAAGGTCCCGAGTTCGAGTCTCGGTCGGGCACACAGTTTTAATCTGCCAGGAAATTTCATATCAGCGCACACTCCGCTGCAGAGTGAAAATCTTATTCTGGAAACATCCCCCAGGCTGTGGCTAAGCCATGTCTCCGCAATATCCTTTCTTTCATGAGTGCTACTTCTGCAAGGTTCGCAGAGAGCTTCTGTAAAGTTTGGAAGGTAGGAGACGAGGTACTGGCAGAAGTACAGCTGTGAGTAGCGGGCGTGAGTCGTGCTTCGGTAGCTCAGTTGGTAGAGCACTTGCCCGCGAAAGGCAAAGGTCCCGAGTTCGAGTCTCGGTCGGGCACACAGTTTTAATCTGCCAGGAAGTTTCATATCAGCGCACACTCCGCTGCAGAGTGAAAATCTCATTCTGCATTTACATCTACATGGGTACTCTGCAAGTTCCTGGCAGACGGTTCATCAAACCATTTTTATACTACTTCTCTACCATTCCACTCTCGAATGGCGTGTGGGATAAATGAACGCCTAAATCTTTACTTTCGAGCTCTGATTTCTTATATTTTATTATCATGATCATTTCTCCCTAAGTAGGTGGGTGCCAACAAAATATTTTCGCATTCGGAAGAGGGAAGTTGGTGACTGAAGTTTTGTAAATGGATCGCGCCGCAAAGAAAACCGCCTTGGTTTCAGTGACTGCCACCCCAACTCGCGTATCATATCAGTGACACTCTCACCCCTATTGCGCGATAACACGAAACGAGCTGCCCTACTTTGCACTATATCCATGTCCTTCAATCCTACCTGATAAGGATCCCTCACCGCGCAGCAATATTCCAGCAGAGGACGGACAAGTGTAATGTGTACGCCGTCTCTTTATTGGGTTTGTCGCATCTTCTAAGTTTTCTGCCAACAAAGCGCAGTCTTAGTTTCGCCTTCCGCACAATATTATCTGTATGGTCTTTCCAATATAAGTTGCTCGTAATTGTAATTTCCAGGTATTTAGTCGAATTGACAGCCCTTAGATTTGTGCGATTTATCGTATCCAAGGGAAGCTCCAAATCGCGAAGATCATTCTGGGAAAATAAGCGACCTGTACCAAATTTGTCCATGGGTTTTTCAGGATGTGGCGTAGGGAAAAAGTCAATTACAGCCTGTGGATTTACTGTTGCCTTGAAATCTTCGCACAAGTGTAATCTGTTTGAAGGTTTCTTTATAATCGCCAAAGGTGATGGTCATGGACTGGGTGCTACAGGGGAAACCACACCATTGTCCTGAGAACGTAAGGGTTCTTTGCCACCTGATTACTGACAGCGTGAGGGACCGGCTGTGCGCGGCAAAACTGCGGTTGTGCATTGTCTTCTATGATAATGCGATCTTCAAAATTATGAGCTTTAGATCATCTTGAAAAATGTCACGAAATCCATCACAAAGTTGAGCTACCCTGTCTGTAGGCACAAAAGAGTTTACTGAGAGAACATTGTCTTGAATTTGCAAACCAATCAAAATAATCCGTGCTAAAAATGTATTCACTGTCACGTGAGCGCAGCACTGTGAATGAAATTTTTTTATAATGAGGCGGAGAGTGGCTGGTAGGTTGCAGATAACTAGCACAGGAATGCCATGGCCACAGTAGCCAGAAAGAGATGCCTGTCGATAACGTAGCTTGCGCTTGACAAACCGTTTGTAAATACTTCCCTGCAGCAAGGTCACAGGCGAAGCAGTGTTCAACTTCATACATATTTTCGATTGGGAATCTGAAGAATAACAATTTATTTTCCTGAAGCTGAGGACTAGAATCGTGGGACTTATTCGCTGTTGCACTTGATTTGATCTGTGTTACACGAAAGTCATTACTGGCCTGGAAGAAACTGCATTGATATCCATTGACTTGAGACTTTCGAGAACTTGCAAAGGCGTGTTGGACTTCTGTTTTTGCAGACAGACAGCTTAAACGTGACCGTCTTTGCCACAGTGATAGCACTTGGCGTCACGGCAAGGACATGCGTGTCGCTTGTGGGCTGTAAAACAGCAAAGAAAAGATGTAACACCACTAGTATGCTGCCTAGCACAAAGTCTGTTTATGTTTCCGCCCTGGCTGAGACTTCACGCGTTGCGGCGCACGATCCATGATCACAACCTGTTTATTACTACTACTTCGTATTGCACATGGTAGTGGTGATGATTGTACGGCACTAATGGCTGGGGAAATGCATCCGGGGAAACTCGTCCGCCGAGCCGCAAGTCTTTTCAGGTGACGCCACAGTGGGCGCCTTGCGTGTCGATGATGATGAAATTGTGGTGGGGACAACATAACACGCAGTCCCCGAGCGAAGAAAATCTCCGAGCCAGTCGAGAGTCGGGGAATTGAATCCGGGCCCGCTGCATGGGAGTTAGACGCGCTGACCACTCTGCTAAGGATGCGGATTCCATATTGTAAATACAAGGGTTGGAGCTTTAATAGTGGCAACTATTTATTTACAGCACGTACAAAATAGATACGTGTTTCAAAGTTTTACTGACCTTCAAAGTAGTCACCGGCATTGTGTATAACCCGTTGCCAGCGATGTGGAAGTCGTGTTGACAGTTCGAGCGGGGCGGTCTATTGCCCGACGAATTTGTAGCAGTTCTGAAGCGAATGCCGTGAAGTGTTTCCTTCAGTTTAGAAATCGAGTTGAACTTACGAGGGCTCAAGTCAGGGGAGTGCAGTAGACGGTATAGCACTTAGCAGGCCCATGAGTCCAATCAGTATCAGCTTGCACTGTACGTGTTTGAGCATTGTCCTGCAAAATGATGGTCATGTCATGCAGAAAGTGTCATTACTTCTGTCTCTATGCTGTTCATTTTTGGAACGCAACCTACGACCAGCTCAGAGACAGAAGTGATGTCTCTTTGTTTTCTATATGCAACTCTTCAGAAACAGAATCCAAAACTCGCAATGAGCGAGATGGTGCAGTGGTTAACACACTAGACTCGGATTTGGGAGGACGACGTTTCAAACCCGCGTCTGGCCATCCTGATTAAGATTTTCCGTGATTTCTCTAAACCGCTTCAGACAAATGCCGGTTTGGTTCCTTCGAAAGGGCAAGGTTGACTTACTTCCCCATCGTTCCCTAATCCGATGCTTGATAGGAAACTTTCCAAGTCGGTAACTTCCAAGTCTTCCGCAAATCAGGGAATCGGGCGATGTGCACTCAGCGTGGCCCCTCTGCCGACTGACTCACGTGTTTAAATTCCCGCGCCTTATTTACAGGGGTTGGACAGAAATATGGGGCGCATGGTCTGAGGCGTTCTGTCACTGTTCGCGCGGCTCCCCCCCGTCGGAGGTTCGGGTCCTCGCGTGGATGTGTGTGTTGTCCTTAGCGTAAGTTAGATTAAGTAGTGTGTAAGCTTAGGGACCGAGGACAAATCAAATGGTTCAAATGGCACTGTGAACTATGGGACTTAACATCTGAGGTCATCAGTCCCCTACAACTTAGAACTGCTTAAACCTAACTAACCTAAGGACATCACACACATCCATGCCCGAGGCAGGATTCGAACCTGCGACCGTAGCGGTCGCGCGGTTCCAGACCGAAGGTCCTAGAACCGCTCGGCCACGGCGGCCAGCAGGACCGATAACCTCAGCAGTTTGGTCCCATAAGATCTTACCATAAATTTCCAAAAATATGGAAACATCCCAAGTGCAACACATTTCCAGGCTTTATACGTTGTAGGAAAACCGTAGACCTTCCAGTCGTCTCGGAACGGATAAATGCAGGTGCTGTATAGTTTTCAAGGGAATCTAAAACCATTCTTCACGCAGAATAGTGGCCAGTTCAGGTAACGATGATGGACCTGTATAGTGACCACGCACAGTTCTCTGCAAAGCACACCACAAAGGCACTATAATATTCAGATACGGTGACTATGGTGGGCAGGGAAGGTGCGGAATTTGTCCTCGTATTCACAAAATCAGTCCTGGACGATGCGAGGTGTCTCTTGGAACCCACTATCGCCACTGGGGAACACGTATTCTACCATTGGCGGTACCTGATCAGCCAAAACGCTATTACAGTCGTTGTCAACAATGCGACCTAGCAGAGTAACTGTGGAGCACATGGAATACCACGAATGGCTGCCCACATCATCACCGAAAGTCTGCCATGTTCCGCTCTTGGCAGCATCTAGGGTTGGGACTGTGTACACCAGACGTAAACTCGGCCAGAAGTTGGAAACAATCTGAAACCAGGCTCATCCAACCAAATTACTTTCTTCCGTTGATCCACAGTCCAAGTCTTAAGCCTTCGGCATCACGGTTTCCTCTTACGGACATTTGTATCAGTTATGTGTTGTTTCGTAAGTTCGCCGGCCTTTGTGACCGAGCGGTTGTAGGCGCTTCAGTCTGGAACCGCGCAACCGCTACGGTCGCAGGTTCGAATCCTGCCTCGGGCATGGATGTGTGTGATGTCCTTAGGTTAGTTAGGTTTAAGTAGTTCTAAGTTGTAGGGGACTGATGACCTCAGATGTTAAGTCCCATAGCGCTCAGAACCATTTGAACCATTTTTTCGTAAGTAAAGCTGTAACAAAAGATTGGAACTTGGAAGATTTCTTTGAAGTGACAGAGGCAGCCCTTTAATGGATCGGCAAATAAGAATTAATTTATAGACTTAATTTTCAAATTATAAATTATGAAATTAATATACTTTTGTAAAATCTTGTAAAACTGTGTAATCCACAATAGCTAGTCGCGGCTCATATGCAATACCATACGCTAACTAAATAAATAATTCGAGCGTGCATTTCTTGCGGTGTTTCATATACTTGTCTAACCCTCGTATTTGGCGGGATCGGACCGCAGCAAAAAGCCCTTGTTGATTTTTACCCTTACACAGACCTAATCGTCAAAGCTTTCGCCGGATGAAGCATTCAATTTCTTCCCGCTACACAGTTCTCGAACCTATCAACTTCCTGTAATTTTTCGTCAAAAGTAGATAGCTTGATTTTTCCTCACAAGGGAACCTCCCCATCGCATCCCCCTCAGATTTAGTTATAAGTTGGCACAGTGGATAGGCTTTGAAAAACTGAACACACATCAATCGAGAAAACAGGAAGAAGTTGTGTGGAACTATGAAAAAATGAGCAATACAAACTGGGTAGTCCATGCGGAAGATAGGCAACATCAAGGATAATGTAAGCACAGGAGCGCCGTGGTCCCGTAGTTAGCGTGAGCAGCTGCGGAACGAGAGGTTTGTATGTTTTGCTTATTTTTTCATAGTTCTACACAACTTCTTTCTGTTTTGTCGATTGATCTTTGTTCAGTTTTTCGAGGCCTATCCACTGTGCCAACTTATGCGATGGGGAGGTTCCCTTGTCAGTGCAAAGCTTACTACCTTACGTACAAAACTGTGCTCGTGTAAATTTTTCTAATTGAAAATATTTTTTGTTTTATCACGCACACGAGATACTTGGAAAAATTCCTAAGCTAGGCGTTATCGATCTGTAGAACCTCAAACTTGACATAGCTTCCTCGCCTGAACTGCCTTACACAATATTAATAATTTAGAACCTCTACCAAAACTGATACCAGATAATCTACAACGTTACGATCAAAAACGAAAACAAATAACTGCAGAGTTAACCATTTCGATCGCAAAATGGCGCGAACTTCATGAATATAATCTTTAACTAGACAATACAAAATTAGGAGTTCGTAACTTTAATCTGGACCCGCTCAGTTTCAAGCAAACTTCGAATAGACATCACCCACTCCCAAACTCAGGCTCCTGAGGTGTGAGACGTGGGAGAAAGGCTAGTACCGTGTACGAGAAATCAAGCCCTGATTTTCAGGTGGTTAACGTCAGGCTGGAAAGATACCCTTGTTGGGATACGAGTTCAGCTGGAAAGTCGACAACAGATTGTATGCATTCATTCCTAAGTCATCTGGGCAACCGATATAGAGGAACGATATAATGACACCATACTCAATCCCGTGTTACCATTAATCTGATAATTACCTGTATAGTATGCACGATAAAAACTAGTGCTTGTAGCTTTGGTTCACGTACTCATAACTCTGGTAGTAAGAACAGTTGGCTTATCAATGTGTACCATGAGTCACAGCCACTGCCGGTTATCCAAGTTTAGGTGCATGACGCAGCCAAGTAATTGTTTCAGAGTCTTCTTTATCAAGCTGCAGTTTATATGACTATGCTCCCATTGCAATAGTACTTCCCTAGCTGGGCAACTTTTAATGTGTCTCGAGACGATAAAATTCTAGAATTAACGACTTATTGTATCTCCAGAAAATACAGGGTAAATGACACACTTCCACAAGCACCCGGCGAGAGTAAAGAGATGAAGAAATTGAGGAAAGGAATATGGAAAGCTCCATTCATACCGAAGTAGGATAGCCTACACAGAACATTGACTCTGCAAACTGGTGATAGGACAAGTTGAAAATTTCGAAACCACGACCTTAGCAACACAACAAAGGATTCTTCAGCCATTACAGTGGGGAATGAGTAAATGAGTAATGTTCACAGATGATTCAAAGTTAAGTAGAGGCGGCTCCGGTATGCCTACTGGGCACAAAAAAAAAAGCACGAAATGGATCAAATGGCTCAGAGCACTATGGGACTCAACATCTGAGGTCATCAGTCCCCTAGACTTAGAACTATTTAAATCTAACTAACCTAAGAACATCACACACAGCCACGCCCGAGGCAGGATTCAAACCTGCGACCGTAGCAGCAGCGTGGTTCCGGACTGGAGCGCCTAGAACCGCTCGGCCACCGAGGCCGGCTCACAAAGGCACACAAATGCTGGATACGGACTCCACTGTGGTGACAACCGAACCGATCACCACGCAGAAAGCACTGGTATTTGCACTGAGTACCACTCAGGAGACAATAGTCATGATATCCATAGCATGTGAGTCCTGACATTGTGAGGACAGATCTATTTGGTCGTTAGCACATATATCCAGCCACCACAACCGATCCGTTACTCGTGTCACTACTGTAAAAATACTGGGTGAGGCAGTGAGATGAGAAGAAAAGTTCACACACGCTGGAGATTTAAATAAATTTTTTTAACATGAATCTATTGTATGTGAGTGGAAATTAATAATTTACCTTGAACGTTATTTTTTAAATAGAGTATCATATTTGTGGTTTTGCACAAATTGTCAGAGCTTGAGAGTAAAAGAGTATGCAGTGATCTTGAGGTTGAAGGGCTTGCACAACATCCATCTTGTATCGATGGTGATAAACTTTCTTCAAGATCCTTCTGACTCACCGATTTCCGAGACCAAGTTTTGCATGTACAATTTAGTTGACTGTCACAGACTTCTTCGTAAAGCTTCACACACATGATCAATCTTCTCTTCTGTCTGGCTTCCTTTCACACTGTCACCTCATTTATTTGTACTACGACCAGTGGCTTCGAAGTATGACAGCGTTCGAAAATGGCATGGGAGCCTGTGGAGGTGAATTAAACTCTCAGTAGAAGGCACTGAGCTCCAAAGAAACTATTCAGGTATTGTAAAAAGATACAACTTTGTGTTCTGCCTTATGGCAGGTCTTGTCATGGGGGAAGCCTCGTCAGAGAGGTCCACCGCATGAGCCTCTAGGGAAGTGACTGCAGTGATGGTTTCCCGTTGCCTTCCACTAATGATGATGAAATGATAATGAGGTCAACACAACACCCAGGCCCTGAGCGGAGACAATCTCCGACCCGGCCTGGAATCGAACCTGGGCCCCTTGGCGTGACAGACTGCCGCGCTATTGGGGTGGACATTCGGGTATTGTAACACACCCTTATAGGAAACGCACATAATGCACCTGACAGGCATTCCATGGTTCCTAAAACTGTCATATTCCTACAAGCCCAAAGTCACGATCATAGTCAAGTCCCCAACTACTATAACAGTTCTTAAATCTTGCTGTTCGACTACGTCACCCTGTATTTTCCGACGACTGAAATTTCTAAGACCTTTAATATTGATCACAGAGTTGTGTTTAGGATGTCTGAACAGCCCAGGAGCCGGAGTTTGGAAATGGGTGGAGTCTTATCGAAATTTGCTTCAAATTGATGTCGGCTTCAGATTAAAGCTACGAACTACTAAATCTGTATTGTCTAATTAGAGATTACATTCATGAAGATGGCGGCGTTCTGTGATCGAAATAATAGTTTTCCGATTATTTGTGTCTGATTTCGTTTTTCATCGTAACGTTGCAGATTATCCTGTATCAATTTTGGTAAAAAGTCAAAATTATTAGTATTGTGTTCAATATTGTGCATTTGACAAATGTATTGGATACACCTCCTCCTGCCTCTTTCTCTGTCCACGACTTCATCCCCTCTGTCTGCCCACGTCTTCGTCCCTTCTGTCTATCCACATCTTCCTCCCCTCTGTCTACTCGTGTCTTTCTCCCACCTGTCTGTCTGTCCGGGTCTTCCTTCTAACTCTGCCTGTCCACGTCCTCCTCGCGCCTCCTCTGCCCGCCTGTTCCTCCCACCTCTTGCTCCGAACTCTTCCCCTCTATCACCTCCTGCTGTCACCCCCCCCCCCTCCCTCGCTCTCTCTCTCTCTCTCTCTCTCTCTCTCTCTCTCTTACTGTGTGTGTGTGTGTGTGTGTGTGTGTGTGTGTGTGTGTGTCCCTCCTCTCACTCCCTTTGTCCATTTCAGCCACCCCCTCCTTTTGCCCATATCTTCCCACCCCTCCCTCTGTCTCCATTTCTACCTCCTCCTCTTTCTTTTCCACCTGCCCACTGTCCCTCTATATCTTCCACCTACCTCATGCGTCTCCCCCTGTCTTCGTCCATTTCCTCTTCCCATCACTTTGTCCATACCCCCCTCCACCCATCACAATCTGTTCGTATCCCTGGTCATTGGCAAGTGCACCTGCTGCAATACAGTTCAATAAAGTAAGCCGATGATACTCCCATGGCATGCCTGTCAAGTTAGCGTAAGGAGGGCTATGCGTGAAGCGTTGATTGAATTCGAAAGTAAAATTCTATGTACCGACTTGACAGAAAATCGTAGGAAGTTGTGGTCTTACGTTAAATCAGTAAGGGGATCGAAGCAGCATATCCAGGCACTCTGGGATGATGATGGCATTGAAACAGAGGATGACACACTTAAAGCTGAAACAGTAAACACCTTTTTCCAAAGCTGTTTCACAGAGGAAGACCGCACTGCAGTTCCTTCTCTAAATCCTCGCACGAACGAAAAAATGGCTGACATCGAAATAAGTGTCCAAGGAATAGAAAAGCAACTGGAATCACTCAACAGAGGAACGTCCACTGGTCCTGACGGGATGCCAATTCGATTCTACACAAAGAACGCGAAAGATCTTGCCCCTTCTAACAGCCGTGTACCGCAAGTCTCTAGAGGAACGGAAGGTTCCAAATGATTGGAAAACAGCAAAGGTAGTCCCAGTTTTCAAGAAGGGTCGTCGAGCAGATGCGCAAAACTATAGGCCTATATCTCTGACATCGATATTTTGTAGAATTTTAGAACATGGTTTTTGCTCGCGTATCATGCCATTTCTGGAAACCCAGAATCTACTCTGTAGAAATCAACATGGATTCCGGAAACAGCGATCGTGTGAGACCCAACTCGCTTTATTTGTTCATAAGACCCAGAAAATATTAGATACAGGCTCCCAGGTAGATGCCATTTTCCATGACTTCAGGAAGGCGTTCGATACAGTTCTGCACTGTCGCCTGATAAACAAAGTAAGAACCAACGGAATATGAGACCAGCTGTGTGGCTGGATTGAAGAGTTTTTAGCAAACAGAACGCAGCATGTTGTTCTCAGAGGAGAGACGTCTACAGACACTTAAGTAACCTCTGGCGTGCCACAGGGGAGTGTTATGGGACCATTGCTTTTCACAATATATATAAATGACCTAGTAGATAGTGTCGGAAGTTCCATGCGGCTTTTCGCGGATGATGCTGTAGTATACAGAGAAGTTGCAGCATTAGAAAATTGCAGCGAAATGCAGGGAGATCTGCAGCGGATAGGCACTTGGTGCCGGGAGTGGCAACTGACCCTTAACACAGACAAATGTAATGTATTGCGAATACATAGAAAGAAGCATCCTTTATTGTATGATTATATGATAGCGGAACAAACACTGGTAGCAGCAACTTCTGTAAAATATCTGGGAGTGTGCGTACGGGACGATTTGAAGTGGAATGATCATATAAAATTAATTGTTGGTAAGGCGGGTGCCAGGTTGAGATTCATTGGGAGAGTCCTTAGAAAATGTAGTCCATCAACAAAGGAGGTGGCTTACAAAACACTCGTTCGACCTATACTTGAGTATTGCTCATCAGTGTGGGATCCGTACCAGGTCGGATTGACAGAGGAGATAGACAAGATCCAAAGAAGAGCGGCGCGTTTCTTCACAAGGTTACTTGGTAAGCGTGACAGCGTAACGGAGATGTTTAGCAAACTCAGGTGGCAGACTCTGCAAGAGAGGCGCTCTGCATCGCGGTGTAGCGTGCTGTCCAGGTTTCGAGAGAGTGCGTTTCTGGATGAGGTATCGAATATATTGCTTCCACCTACTTATACCTCCCAAGAAGATCACGAATGTAAAATTAGAGAGATTCGAGCGTGCACGGAGGCTTTCCGGCAGTCGTTCTTCCCGCGAACCATACGCTACTGGAACAGGAAAGGGAGGTAATGACAGTGGCACGTAAAGTGCTCTTCGCCACACACCGTTGGGTGGCTTGCGGAGTATAAATGTAGATGTAGATATTGGAGCTAGGAAGTTATAAATAAATGCCGCAGTGCTGATATTCGTGAGACCTGCTTTTTCTGTGACTAATTTGGTTGAAATCTATGGAGACGTTCGGTATACGCAAGAAATTACAAAAACAAACTAGTAACTATACAGATAACTGTGTGAAGCTCGTAAAAATATGTAACAAGCGAATGATGTACTCGCCTTATTATTTGCAGGAACTAGCGGTGCGCTCTCGCTGGCGGTCTAACCGACACTGAAAATTACATCATTCACATTGGCTAGAGTGTTGCTCCTTCTACCCAACAGAATTCCAGTCGCAGGGTTTGTTGCCTTTCTCACGGCTCTTTTCAGAATCTGATTAATCAGATTGGGGGGGGGGGGGGGGGGGGCAGGCAGGCAGTCTCCCGCTGCACTTCAATCCTCACCTCGAGCTTCCTCTCAGATATCTTTCCACTCACTTTCACTGTAGATGTTCTATCTCCTGCACGTACTTAGTTTTCTGGGGACCTGCAGGCTTTCAGTTTTTGCCGTATTGCTTGCCTCTTCACACTGTCGTATGCTTTTTGGAAGCCCACAAAAGACAGTTAATATCTCTGCTTTTATTATAGCATTTACCGTATTATAAGTAGTTGGTATACAGTTGATTTTCCGTTTCTAAACCCTGATTGTTGAAATGAAAGTATCTCCTCAACGTGTGACGTTAGCTCCTTCAGCAACAGCATGTCCATTATAGAAGCTGTACATACAATAAGGTAATTCCTTCGTAGTTGCTGAATCTCACTGCGTCCCCTTTCTTTAAGTATTGGGAAGACGGCAGACTGCTTCCATTCTGCTTGGATCCTTTCTCACGTCCAAATTGAACGGATTAAGTGATAAACTCTCTCTCGTTAGACACATCTTCCCTCTAGCAGCATCCAAAAAATTCCATCTGTTCCTGGTGCCTTTCCTTTCTTCAACTACTCGTCCAGTTTCTGAGCTGCCATTGTTCAAACAATAATAAATGAGAAATTTAATTCAATGGTGAAATCTACTTATCATTTATTGGCGATGGTGATGGTAGTAGTTGTTGTTTTGAGTCCAAAGACTGTCTAGATGTAGCTCTCCACGCTAGCCAATCCCGTCCAAGCGTCTTCATGTCTGCATAACTTCAATTGCAACGTGTATCCACTCGATATGGATAACTGTACTGCAGGTGCAACCACAATCGAGGGGTATCTGCTCAGAGGTCAGACAAACTTGTGGTTCCTGAAGAGGGGCAGCAGCCTTTTCAGTAGTTGCAGATGCAACAGTGCGGATGATTGAATGATGTGACCTTACAACATAAACCAAAACAACGTTGCTGTGCTGGTACTACGAACGGCTGAAAGCATGAGGAAACTACAGCGATAATTTCTGCCAAGGGCATTCAGCTGTACTGTACGACGAAATGATGTCATCCTATTGGGTAAAATATTCTGGAGGTAAAATAGTCACCCATTTGGATCTCTGGGCAAGATCTGCTCAGGTAGACGTCGTCTTCACGAAAAAAACTGGCATACCACGGGTGGGAGCGTAGAATGTCAGATCCCTTACTCGATTAGGTAGGCAGTACAATTTAAAAAGCGAAATCAATAGCTTCAACATTTCGCGGCTCTGTCAGCAACTGTGTACATATTAATTTTAATTTTAATAATTAACAGCCTCAGTTGCAACGTTTGCCTAGAATTAACCTAGGTTCAAATGGTTCAAATGGCTCTGAGCACTATGGGACTCAACTGCTGAGGTCATTAGTCCCCTAGAACTTAGAACTAGTTAAACCTAACTAAGGACATCACAAACATCCATGCCCGAGGCAGGATTCGAACCTGCGACCGTAGCGGTCTTGCGGTTCCAGACTGCAGCGCCTTTAACCGCACGGCCACTTCGGCCGGCCAATTAACCTAGGTTTCAGTCGTGATGACCCAACTTTCTTCAGAATAACAGTAACTACCGTTTGTCCATAGTGGACATCGTCAAGCTAAAACTACAAATCCATAAATTATCGTCAGACTATAAACGTATCTGGCACTGCCTCGGCCCCACTTTGAATTGATCTTAACTCAATGACGTTTAAAGGTGTCCTTGGAGTGTTGCTCGCCAAATCACATAATTTAACCATTTCCCGTCATCCTCCCATAAAAAGAGCAGTGGTCCACACACAGTTTTTACAGTATATGTGTGGATCACCTCCATGGAGGCAAATAGAGTACCCCATTGCTGCCACATTATCCCATCCTTTAGTGTTTTCTGCAACTCATAACCATAACTTCGCCAAGAAGCTCAATCAGGCACGTGCATTAGTTATTGACTTGATTCTAGACCATTTCAGGTCAAATGTACTAATCTTAAATAATGTCCATCTGTTTTACTTGGCCCGTATTGCCGGATGTTACAGATTAGATACAGACTTGTTCCTAAGTTCAATCATGACCATTTATGTGCTAAGTCAGTAAGATGTTCATGCGTTGTAACTATAGCTAAGCAAGTGCTTAACAATTACGTCTTAAAAATTTCTAGACCTAGTCGTTGGCTTTATGTTGGCTTTCCCACTCTTAAGTTCTTTTTAGGTGATTAAAATTAGTGCTTACGCACAAAAATTTTCCTAGATAGGCCATACCTTGTAAGCGCACATCTTCCTCATATCATGACCAATGAAGACTTCATAAATCTTGAGACAGTCGATCTAAGTACCTTCTGCACAGATTAATATATACGCCCTTTTCCTCAGCTGTACCTTTTATTTCACTGTACTAGTAAATTCAAGGTCAGGATTTAAGTTCACGTCTTGTCCCAGCAAGTACCCATCACACAGTTTATGCGCAGGCGCAAGGTATTGTGTCCGCCTAGGCGGGCCTTATGACGCTACGGTCAGTTCCAGTACAGCACTCGTGGATGCCACATCGCGGTCGCGAAGTGGGGCCGAGGCAGTTCCAGATAAGTTTTTACAGTATGACGATAATTTGTGGATTTGTAGTTTTAGCCTGACGATGTCCACTATGGACAAACGGTGGTTACTGTTATTCTGAAGAAGGTTGGGCTATCCCGACTGAAACCTAGGTAAATTCTAGGCAAACGGTGCAACTGAGGCTGTTAATTATTAAAATCAAAATCGAAATCAATAGGCTGTGAAACTTTGCTTCTTGCCAAATTTCATAATTGTAGGTCACCGGAAGTACCCTATAGGTGTTGATCAGTGAATTGGCGAGTATCGATACATATAACATAAATGGTCATGTACACTCCTGGAAATTGAAATAAGAACACCGTGAATTCATTGTCCCAGGAAGGGGAAACTTTATTGACACATTCCTGGGGTCAGATACATCACATGATCACACTGACAGAACCACAGGCACATAGACACAGGCAACAGAGCATGCACAATGTCGGCACTAGTACAGTGTATATCCACCTTTCGCAGCAATGCAGGCTGCTATTCTCCCATGGAGACGATCGTAGAGATGCTGGATGTAGTCCTGTGGAATGGCTTGCCAAGCCATTTCCACCTGGCGCCTCAGTTGGACCAGCGTTCGTGCTGGACGTGCAGACCGCGTGAGACGACGCTTCATCCAGTCCCAAACATGCTCAATGGGGGACAGATCCGGAGATCTTGCTGGCCAGGGTGGTTGACTTACACCTTCTAGAGCACGTTGGGTGGCACGGGATACATGCGGACGTGCATTGTCCTGTTGCAACAGCAAGTTCCCTTGCCGGTCTAGGAATGGTAGAACGATGGGTTCGATGACGGTTTGGATGTACCGTGCACTATTCAGTGTCCCCTCGACGATCACCAGTGGTGTACGGCCAGTGTAGGAGATCGCTCCCCACACCATGATGCCGGGTGTTGGCCCTGTGTGCCTCGGTCGTATGCAGTCCTGATTGTGGCGCTCACCTGCACGGCGCCAAACACGCGTACGACCATCATTGGCACCAAGGCAGAAGCGACTCTCATCGCTGAAGACGACACGTCTCCATTCGTCCCTCCATTCACGCCTGTCGCGACACCACTGGAGGCGGGCTGCACGATGTTGGGGCGTGAGCGGAAGACGGCCTAACGGTGTGCGGGACCGTAGCCCAGCTTCATGGAGACGGTTGCGAATGGTCCTCGCCGATACCCCAGGAGCAACAGTGTCCCTAATTTGCTGGGAAGTGGCGGTGCGGTCCCCTACGGCACTGCGTAGGATCCTACGGTCTTGGCGTGCATCCGTGCGTCGCTGCGGTCCGGTCCCAGGTCGACGGGCACGTGCACCTTCCGCCGACCACTGGCGACAACATCGATGTACTGTGGAGACCTCACGCCCCACGTGTTGAGCAATTCGGCGGTACGTCCACCCGGCCTCCCGCATGCCCACTATACGCCCTCGCTCAAAGTCCGTCAACTGCACATACGGTTCACGTCCACGCTGTCGCGGCATGCTACCAGTGTTAAAGACTGCGATGGAGCTCCGTATGCCACGGCAAACTGGCTGACACTGACGGCGGCAGTGCACAAATGCTGCGCAGCTAGCGCCATTCGACGGCCAACACCGCGGTTCCTGGTGTGTCCGCTGTGCCGTGCGTGTGATCATTGCTTGTACAGCCCTCTCGCAGTGTCCGGAGCAAGTATGGTGGGTCTGACACACCGGTGTCAATGTGTTCTTTTTTCCATTTCCAGGAGTGTATTTTGATTGCATCCACGTGGAAGTTTGTGTTTTACAACGCGAAGGGACCGTGGAGCTTACTATGTGACACAAATCTCAACTTGATATGTTTGTCCGTTCTAGAGAAAAGGGCTTTTTACTGTCAAACAGACAGACTGAAGGACGAACAACAAAGTGATCCTCTAAGGCTTCCGTTTTTATTGAGTGAGATACGGAAGCCTAAAAACACAGTAAAAACGTAAAATATGACTTCCGTGTTACATTAACACGTCAGAATGACTCACTGCCCCTGTATTGGTGTGAGTTCTCACGACGCCCCAGGTCCGCCTTTTATGTAGCTATGGATGCTTAAAACTCCTGCGTTCCGATTATCCTGCCGTGCTCATTCGGTTTATGACGCCTGGGGCGTTAGCAGCTGCAGATAAGATCTTGCCGCAGCTTCGCTATCTCATGGCTTTACATCTGTGCTCCCAGGTTTCAGTTTCCACACAAAAGCTGTATCATTTCAAAAGTACACATCGCTTCTCTTCAGTAGTGCTTGGGAGTATGTAATCAGAGAATTTGGTGAAGTGCGGAGCCGAAAAGGAGAAGCTTCAAGTACATAACAACTAAATGAAGCGGAGGTCGCACCCGTCTGCAAGACGGTTAGCAGAAGTGATCCACGGAACTATTGCTGTAGAATTTTTATATTCAACATGTAAAAGTTATTACAGATATTCGGATTTGGGTTGTGATATGTTCAGTGTGTCGCCATCATTGGCGATGGCGCAGACGAATAGCGAAATTCTGCATGACCCGCTGAAGTGTTGGAACATCGATGCTCACTATGACCTCCTGAATGGCTGTTTTCAACTCAGCAATGGTTTTGGGGTTATTGCTGTACACCTTGTGTTTAATAGAGATGTCCGAAAGAACAGGTACATCTTCATATGGTTAAGGGTAACCGGCCATTGACCTTCTTCGTCTGTGCGGATGCACACGTATTGCCCGAATTCTTACGGGACTCGGTAAGACTGTCTGCCGCGAGTAATGAATGTAATGGGCAGGAGAACTACGAATTTATTATGTGGACATTAAGTTGGGAATGTGGGTCTCACGGGGAGCGTGCAAGGGATAAGTCCCTGCAGTCGCACTATCGTCTGTGCCCTCGGTGTGGCTCAGATGGATAGACAAGACAATCGCTCAACGTGACAGAAGTGAAACCTGCAGATTTCAATGCTGGACCATTCAACGATACATCATCAATATGGGCTTTCCGAACCGAAGGCTCACTTGTGTACCCTTGATGACTGCGCGACACAAAGCTTTACGCCTCTCCTGGGCACCTCAAAACCACCATTGGACTGTTGATAACTGGAAACATGTTGCCTGGTCGGACGAGTCTCGTTTGAAATTGTATAGAGTGGATGGACGTGTACGGGTATGGAGACAGCCTCATGAATCCATCGACCGTGCTTGTCAGCAGGGGACAGATCAAGCCGGTGGAGGCTCGGTAATACGTCGAGACACGACTCTTAACAGTTGACACGGACGTAAGCATCCTGTCTGATCACCTGCATCCATTCGTGTCCGTTGTGCATTCCGATGGACTTGGGCAGTTCCAGCAGAATTGCTACAGAGTAGCTCCAGGAAGACTTCTGAGTTTAAAAACTTTCGCTGACCACCAAACTCCCCAGACATGAAAATTACTGAGCATATCTGGATGCCGTGCAACGTGCTGTTCAGAAGAGATCTCCACCCTCTGGTACTCTTGCGGATTTATGGAGAGTCCTGCAGGATTCATGGCGTCAATTCCCTCCAGCACTACTCCAGACATTAGTCGAGTCCATGCCACGTCGTGTTGCGGCACTTCTGCGTGCCCTCGGGGGCCCTACACGATGTCAGGCAGGTGTACCAGTTTCTTTGGCTCTTCAGTGTATATGACACGCAAGGTTCTTAGAACGAAGTACGAACGTCGGTCAACAAATGACATGTGCCGCTTACTTGTGACTTGCACTGTTAATGGGAATAGTTTAAATAACATGCGACTTGTATGGTATTAGGAATGCTGCAAAACAGATGGCGCGCAGTCGCAGTCTAATTGTGACTGAAATCGCAGCCAGATACTGATAACCTGTTACTGTGTAAACTGTGACTTCTCAGTCACTTGGGAATTGTAAGGAGCGTTTCTCACTGCGGTTATATCATACGATACACGATACTACACTACAGGCCATTAAAATAGCTACACCAAGAAGAAATGCATATGATAAACGGGTATTCATTGGACAAATATATTATACTAGAACTGACATGTGAGTACATTTTCACGCAGTTTGGGTGCATAGATACTGAGAAATCAGTACCCAGAACAACCACCTCTGGCCGTAATAACGGCGTTGATACGCCTGGGCGTTGAGTCAAACAGAGCTTGGACTGCGTGTACAGGTACAGCTGCCCATGCAGCTTCAACACGATACCACAGTTCATCAAGAGTTGTGACTGGCGTATTGTGACGAGCCAGTTGCTCGGCCACCAAAAATCTGGAGAATGTGCTGGCCAGGGCAGCAGTCGAACATTTTCTGTATCCAGAAAGGCCCGTACAGGACCTGCAACATGCGGTCGTGCATTATCTTGCTGAAAAGTAGAGTTTCGCAGGGATCATATGGAGGTAGAGCCACGGGTCGTAACACATATGAAATGTAACGGTCACTGCAGAGTGCCGTCAATGCGAACAAGAGGTGACCGAGACGTGTAACCAATGGCACCCCATACCACCACGCCGGGTGATACGCCAGTATAGCGATGACGAATACACGCTTCCACTGTGCGTTCACCGCGATGTCGCCAAACACGGATGTGACCATCATGATGCTGTAAACAGCACCTGAAAAAAGTGACGTTTTGCCATTCGTGCACCCAGGTTCGTAGTTGAGTACACCATCGCAGGCGCTCCTGTCTGTGATGCAGCGTCAAGGGCAACCGCAGCCATGGTCTCCGAGCTGATAGTCCATGCCGCAGCAAACGTTGTGATCCAGGACGGCATTTCGTATTACCTTCCTGAAGCCACCGATTCCATATTCTGCTAACAGTCATTGGATCTCGACCAACGCGAGCAGCAATGTCGCGATACGATAAACCGCAATCGCGATAGGCTACAATCCGACCGTTATCAAAGTCGGAAACGTGATGGTACGCATTTCTCCTCTTTACACGAGGCATCACAACAACGTTTCACGAGGCAACGCCGGTCAACTGCTGTTTGTGTATGAGAAATCGGTTGGAAACTTTCCTCATGTCAGCACGTTGTAGGTGTCGCCATCAGCGCCAACGTTGTGTGAATGCCCTGCAAAGCTAATCATTTGCGTATCACAGCATCTTCTTCATGTCGGTTAAATTTACCGAGCGAGGTGGCGCAGTGGTTAGCACACTGGACTCGCATTCGGGAGGACGACGGTTCAATCCCGTCTCCGGCCATCCTGATTTAGGTTTTCCGTGATTTCCCTAAATCGCTTCAGGCAAATGCCGGGATGGTTCCTTTGAAAGGGCACGGCCGATTTCCTTCCCAATCCTTCCATCACCCGAGCTTGCGCTCCGTCTCTAATGACCTCGTTGTCGACGGGACGTTAAACACTAATCTCCTCCTCCTCCTCCTCGGTTAAATTTCGCGTCTGTAGCACGTCATCTTCGTGGTGTAGCAATTTTAATGGCCTGTGGTGTATTTGCGATAGGACGTAGAAGTGATCCGTATCGGTAGAGAATGTAGAAATGTATTTGATGTGTCATAAATGATTTACATTGCGACGACAGCAATACCAACAGTGCGTATTTTTGTTGTATAGCCTGGCGCGATACGGCGGGCTGCCTGCTCCAAACAGCGGTATTGTACGCGGGGAGGGAAATTCCAGGTCATCTGATGTGCCTCAGAAGGAAATATTTTTGTGTAAATGAAGCGACGCTGCATCCGACTTTTAGTTAGTTTCTCAGTAAAAGTAAAGAATTAAAAACCACTGTTCTGAGATTTGCGTGCGTTCTCTGCTATGCATTGTTTCCATTCGATTTTGAGGTAACTGTTCGTTATTCCGATGATTCTACGTTATTTTTTGAGGATAAAATTCAGTCATAAGTTGCAAATAAATTTTATTACGCTTCACCGGTTTCGATAAATTAATTTTTCATCTCCAGAACCTTAGTATTGGTTTATCAGACGTCAGTATGTTCTTCTTACAAACATATAACCGTCTTGAGTCCACAAATGTGCATACTGTATGTGATTATTTTAAACATTGATTAGCAATTTGCCCGCATCTCGTGGTCGTGCGGTAGCGTTCTCGCTTCCCACGCCCGGATTCCCGGGTTCGATTCCCGGCGGGGTCAGGGATTTTCTCTGCCTCGTGATGGCTGGGTGTTGTGTGTTGTCCTTAGGTTAGTTAGGTTTAAGTAGTTCTAAGTTCTAGGGGACTGGTGAACATAGATGTTAAGTCCCGTAGTGCTCAGAGCCATTTGAACCATTTGATTAGCAATTTACAGCAACTGAATCACAACTGTGTATCTGTTTTGTGGTACAGTTGCTGTGAATTGTTAACCAGCGTATAAAATTATCACATACAGTAACACCGTTGTGGAGATAAGATGGCATTATTCTTCTAAGAAGATGTTGACATTGCTGAACCACATCTTCTGAAGATGACAAATTTGTCGAAACTGGTAAAGCATAATAAAATTTATTTGCAGCTGATGACTGAATTTTATTCTGAAAAAATAATAGTGCAGTTGCTGAAAATTACTATCATGAATAAAGTAATACTTCTAAATTAATTAGCCGGCCGTTGTGGCCGAGCGGTTCTAGGCGCTTCAGTCTGGAACCGTGCGACCCCTACGTTCGTAGGTTCGAATCATGCCTCGCGCATGGATGTCTGTGATGTCCTTAGGTTAGTTAGGTTTAAGTAGTTGTAAGTTCCAGGGGACTGATGGCCTCAGATGTTAAGTCCCATAGTGCTCAGAGCCATTTTTCTAAATTAATTAATGATGAGTATGAAGTGTAACTAACATTTCGAAATTGTTTTTAGCGCAGGAAGGAGAGCTATACCTATTTCCAGTTTCGAGTAAATACGTGGTACATGTCGGAGTTGTCCGCGACGAGATTGGCTGCTGGCAGCACACGCAAAGCTACGGCCGCCTGCGGTATCTAGTCGCTTGTCGTATCTTTCCAGTGGGAACACGACTATCGCACGGATAACTGTCGTGTGCTGTGGCATTTGTTACAGTGTGCTATCGCATATCGTACCGCCTCAGTGAGAAGCGCACCTAACTGGTACGTTGTTTCTTGCTCACCCCTATAAGCATCCGTAAAAGGAACAGGAATTGAAGTGCCTTACGTACTCCCCCCCACCACCCCACCCTCTCCACACGACGCTCAGTATCTCGGTGAATGTGGGTGCAAATTAAGTCGCTGGCCATTTACATCTACAGGGTGCTCCACTTATCGTGACCGGGTCAAATATCTCACGAAATAAGCGTCAAACTAACGAAACTCGTCTAGCTTGAAGGGGGAAACCAGATGGCGCTATGATTGGCCCGCTAGATGGCGTTGCCATAGGTCAAACGGATATCAGCTGCGTTTTTTTAAACAGGAACCCCCATTTTTTATTACACATTCGTGTAGTACGTAAAGAAATTTGAATGTTTTAGTTAGACCACTTTTTTCGCTTTGTGATAGATGGCGCTGTAATAGTCACAAACATATGCCTCACAATTTTAGACGAACAGTTGGTAACAGATAGGTTTTTAAAATTAAAATACAGAACGTAGGTACGTTTGAATATTTTATTTCGGTTGTTCCAATGTGATACTTTTACCTTTGTGCACTTAGCATTTCTGAGAACGCATGCTGTTACAGCGTGGTTACCTGTAAATACCACATTAATGCTCAAAATGATGTCCATCAACCTCAATGCAGTTTGGCACTACGTGTCACGACATTCCTCTCAACAGCGAGTAGTCCGCCTTCCGTAATGTTCGCACATGCATTGACAATGCGCTGACGCATGTTGTCAGGCGTTGTCGGTGGATGACGATAGCAAATATCCTTCAACTTTCCCCACAGAAAGAAGTCCGGGGACGTCAGATCCGGTGAACGAGCGTGGCATGGAATGGTGCTTCGACGACCAATCCACCTGTCATGAAATATGCTGTTCAATACCGCTTCAACCGCGGGCAACCTATGTGCCGGACATCCATCATGTTGGAAGTACATCGCCATTCTGTCATGCAGTGAAACATCTTTTAGTAACATCGGTAGAACGTGACGTAGGAAATGAGCATACATTGCACCATTTAGATTGCCATCGATAAAATGGGAGCCAATTATCCTTCCTCCCATAATGCTGCACCATACATTAACCCGCCAAGGTCGCTAATGTTCCACTTGTCGCAGCCATCGTGGATTTTCCTTTGCGCAATAGTACATATTATGTAGGTTTACGTTACCGCTGTTGATGAATGACGCTCCGTCGCTAAATAGAACGCGTGCAAAAAATCTGTCATCGTCCCGTAATTTCTCTTGTGGCCAGTGGCAGAACTGTACACGACGTTCAAAGTCGTCGCCATGCAATTCCTGGTGCACAGAAACATGGTACGGGTGCAATCGATGTCGATGTAGCATTCTCAACACAGACGTTTTTGAGATTCCCGATTCTCGCGCCATTTGTCTGCTACTGATGTGCGGATTAGCCGCGACAGCAGCTCAAACACCTACCTGGGCATCATCATTATTTGCAGGTCGCTGTTGACGTTTCACACGTGGCTGAACACTTCCTGTTTCCTTAAATAACGTAACTATCCGGCGAACGGTCCGGACACTTGGATGATGTCGTCCAGGATACCGAGCAGCGTACATAGCACACTCCCGTTGGGCATTTTGATCACAATAGCCATACATCAACACGATGTCGACCTTTTCCGCAATTGGTAAAAGGTCCATTTTAACACGGGTAATGTATCACGAAGCAAATACCGTCCCCACTGGCGAAATGCTACGTGATACTACGTACTTATACGTTTGTGACTATTACAGCGCCATCTATCACAAAGCGAAAAAAGTGGTCCAACTAAATATTCAGATTTCTCTACGTACTACACGAATATGTAATAAAAATGGGGGTTCCTATTTTAAAAAACGCAGTTGATATCCGTTTGATCTATGGCAGCGTCATCTAGAGGGCCAACCATAGCGCCCTTCGTTCTTTGTAGTTTTTTCATTTGATGCTTATTTCCTGAGATATTTGGCCCGGTCACTATCAATGGAGCACCCTGTATACTGTACAAACCACCGTGAGGTGCGTGCAGAGGGTACGTCCCATTTTACCAGTCATTAAGATTTCTTCCTGTTCCACTCACATATGGAGCACGGGTAGAATGATGTTTCAATACCTCTGTGCTTGCATTCATTATTCTACTTTTATCCTCACGATCCATATGTGAGCGATACATAGGGGGTTGTAGTCTATCTCTGGGAGTAATCATTTATAGCCGGTTTTTGAATCTTAGTTAAGAGGCTTTCTCGGAACAGTTTACATCTATCAAGAGTCTGCCGGTTCAGTTCCTTCAGTATATCTGTGACACTCTCCCACCGATTAAACAAACCTGTGACCATTCGTGCTGCCCTTCTCTGTATAGTTCAATATCCAATCTGATACGGGTCCCACACATTTGAGCAATTATCTCGAATGGGTCACACAAATTATTTATAACCAATCTCCTTCGTAGACTGATTGCCCGTCCGCAGTATTCTACCAATAAACCGAAGTCTACCACTTGCTTTACCCACCCTGAGCCTATCTGAACATTGCATTTCAACTCTCTACAAAGTGTCACTCCATGGTATTTGTATCAGTTGGCTGATTCCAACAGTAACTCATTGCCGGCCGCGGTGGCCGTGCGGTTCTAGGCGCTCCAGTCCAGTCCGGAGCCGCGCTGCTGCTACGGTCGCAGGTTCGAATCCTGCCTCGGGCATGGGTGTGTGTGATGTCCTTAGGTTAGTTAGGTTTAAGTAGTTCTAAGTTCTAGGGGACTGATGACCACAGCAGTTGAGTCCCATAGTGCTCAGAGCCATTTGAACCATTTTTGAAGTAACTCATTGATATTATAGCCAGAGGATACTACGTCTTTTCGTTGTGTGAAGTTCAAAATTTTACGTTTATAAACGTTTAGAGCAAGTTGCGAATCTCTGCACCACGTTGAAATCTTATGAAGATCTGACTGAATATTTATTGCTGCTACTCTCAGATAGTATTTCATTATAGATAAGTTCATCATCTGCAAAAAGTCTGAGGTTATTATTAATATTGTCTACAAGGTCATTAATATACATGAACAGCAAGGGTCCTAACACACTTCCTTAGGGCACTGCGAGCTAACATCCCAAAGATATTCGTGCCCTCATGCGGTTCCATTTCGTCGAAAGTCTTGGCTCAAACCCGTCTAGGGGTTGAACCGCACGTGTCGCGTTACACGCCCTAAATTAGACACTTCTGACCCTTTGGTTAAATTGTCTGGCTGATAGAAAGTTTGTGAAATTGTATGAAGTTAATATGACATATAATAACAGTAATAATAATATCGGGAACTAAATTAACGACACATAAATGACGTAGGCCACACAGTTGCGATTTGGTTAATGTTTATTCAGAAAGCAAACTAATGGCGAAAGTGGTCGTATTTAGAGTTACTGTTACACTGGAGCGCATATCCATTTGTCACAGTTCGATCGCCGGATGGAGTGGCCGTGCGGTTATAGGCGCTACAGTCTGGAACCGCGTGACCGCTACGGTCGCAGGTTCGAATCCTGCCTCGGGCATGGATGTGTGTGATGTCCTTAGGTTAGTTAGGTTTAAGTAGTTCTAAGTTCTAGGGGACTGATTACCACAGTAGTTAAGTCCCATAGTGCTCAGAGCCATTCGAACCATTTTTGAACAGTTCGATCATTCACAATCTCATTGTGAATTATAAGTTCAATACTCCACCTCGTTATCTACGCGACAAGTTAAAAAGAATTTACACCAGGCGCGCAGCAGCTCACCCGCAACACGAAATTTTCTATTTTTCACTTCCTAGCTGCCTAAAGACCGACCGTCCGCTTTCGCGCCTCAATCCGAACTATACCCTTTGGTGTCTCCAGCCGAACTGTACTCTTTGGTGACTAGACCAGAACTATCCTCTGCCCGTCTCCGACCGCGTTTGCCGCGCGCCGAACATATTCGCTCAAGTGAGTAGCGCAGTTCCCTTTCCTGAAGCTGTCCATCTGATTGGCTACAGCTTATTCTATATTACTTTACATTTTAACATGTTTAAAGAATCGAAGCTTGACCACTTTCACGTTCTAAATAAAGTAACAATAACATCCATTAAACAATAAACGTTAAATTCTTTTACATATAACCAATACAATTTCCTTGTTAAACTTGAATGTCACGGCCAGTAGCATTGCACCAATGTGCTTTCTGATAAATACATAAGCAAAAAAGTAAGTATTATGCACTAAACTTAACAACAAATATTCTATTACCTAATGATTGAATAAGGTGTCATGCTGTCATCGTTCATTGTATTTTGTGTGGAGGAAATGATGACCTGATGCTTAACTGTCAATTCTGACAATTTAAATTTACTATATTTTTTAAACAAATAAAATTACAGAGTTGATATTTACAACGTTTGTCATTTTAATGATGCGTTTATATACGATATGTCGGTCGCTAAGATCGACCAAAGCGTCCAGATTTTAGCATTCAGGTCTTTGTTACAAAACTTGTTAATTTCACTTTAACAGTAAATCCTGAACTATTATATATATGATCAATATTCAAGTTTTATTGGGATCGCCACGAGGATGGCAGATTAAAATTACTGTGGCTTGATTCCCTGCATTACTACAGAATTAAATAGTTTTCGTAAATGTTTCCATTTATACCCGTTCTTAGGCCCGCCGCATTTAACACTGCTACGTCTCCTTGGCCACAAAAGCCTTTTACTGGGTTTCCCTATGAAGTACGTTCTCGTATGTCTCACTCGCACACTACAGAGCTTAGACCTCAATAGACAACAGACGCCTGTGAATTTGCCCATCTTGTGGTGAATCTGCGCCCTTTGTGGCACGCGGTCCTGGACGACAGGGTTCTTTCTACAGTTCCTGTAGACTGACTCTTTCGGCCAAATATTTAAGTGAGAACACAGTGCTCGTTGGCTCACAGCACACCCGGCGTTACATCTACAGCTGACTATGAATCTCCATGCAAGATAACATGCCGCGTCATACCTACCAAAAGGTCCTCAGTCTTGTCACAAATTTCACATGATACCCATGTGATCGTACTTTCGATAATAAGCGTAGCTGCGGTACAGTCAAATGCTTTCTGGAAATCAAGAAACACTGCAATAAAACACTCTCGGGTTTCAAGCCGGGTCAAGTGGTTTACTGCCCACGACCTTTCGGCGGTGATCTCCTCTGCCATTGTCAAGTGGGTGACCATCGTGTGGTTGTCATTGCCGTGCTTATATAGCCGCGCCGTCGCTCGTGACGTCACTGGTGCTCGGTCCCGCACCATATATGACAACGTTTTGATCGCGAGACCTCCGGGCCCGCTTCAACTCCCTCAATACCGGATCTCACACTGTACTCAGCTGCAATCCACCGTCTCTATTGAAGGTGTTGTCAGAAATTCTAATCTTTATGGCCTCGTTTATCACGCTATCCCAGAAGCCGTTAGTCCGTTTAATAATAGACGTCTCATCGAATGCAATTCGGTGTCCGTTTTCCAGAGCATGTTCTGCTACCAGTCCAGTCAAATAGCAGATATACCTTGCAAAAGGTGGGGTAGAAGAGTTTATTTTTTCAATTCGTTCATATGGTTGGAAAGATTAGAAAACAAGAGTTTTGCCAACAAAATTTCGCTTGGGAAAACTTTCTGCAGTCTAAAAACTTGGAAAATTTCGGCCTTTTTACAGTTTTTTCAAAATATCTCAGTTTTTTGCTCCTATCGCTTTAACGTTTTATTTTCTTTTGTAAAGAGCACAAAATTCTCTACAAATTTGATTCTTGCCATTTTTTCTACTCCCAGTATCTAAGGCACTACAGCGCCTCAAAAAATACCAATTTTTCAAATTTTGAGCATAGTGGCAAGATACCTTATTTTTGAACACTATTTTTTCAGTTTCTGTTTGTGTAGTATACATATATTATATATCATGTTATATGTTGGAATTTACCACCTCACTTTCAAGTATTCAGTTTATCTGTATGCAATATGAGGATTGCTGGGCACCCAACTATTGTGATTCTTACATCACTACCTGAAGTTCCCTATGGGCCACCTCAGCCCTGGTATTTGTAAAACTATAAATATAAAAATACATCATTAAGAGACATAGACAGACAGACAGACACACACACACACACACACACACACACACACACACACACACACACACAAAATAAATTGTCTCAGGAAACTGAACTACTATTAGCTGCAATAGGCAACCTAATTAGGTAGGTAATTATTCTTGTGTATAAAAGCCACACAGTAAGTAGCTGTATTACAATTAAAATGCATTGTCAGTTACTAAAAAATATTGGTTCCTCAGTGTCACCAGAAATACCTTGAGTTACGGATTCAGGGTCTGTACATAGAGTTGATCCCAGATTGACCTATTCTTAAAACAGCGAGTCAGCCTCAGCAAGTTCGTTGATTTCGTCAGCGGTTCCCTCAACATCCTCCATAACAACTTCTTCACGGTCTTCATATAAAAATTTTGGCACGTTTTCACAGTTGACCCCAATACATTTCTTGCAAATTGAAGAACATTTCAAACCCGCTTTTCTGCAGGAGCACGCTCCGCCACAGTTCAGCTTGCATGAGCATGAAACAATGTGAAGAAGTGCTTCAGGTGCTGGATCTTGGCTCATTATAACGGGTATTGAAACGTGGTCATTGTGATTCCAGCCCCATTTCTCAGGAGGTTTCCAGTTTCCCATCCAACTTTGGACTTGTTGGTAAGTCCGCAACGAATGATGTTGTGCAGCATCTTGTGTAGTTGGCAACCGTGCAAGATTCAGTTTGCTTTTTGTGGCAGACTTAGCGAATAGCTGGTACCGCAAATGGTCTAGTGTGTGGGAACTGCTGACACCTCCACTATACAATGCGATAGTAACCTGTTCTGTTGCTGTTGTTATTTCTTCACGGGTAGCATGTGGTTTATTGAACGTGCAAAGCGCTGATGTTAGGTGTTCATTTTTCGCAACAATATTGCAGCACTTAATTTTTCCTTGACCAAAAAAGCGGATGTTGTATCACATCCGCTAAAGGCGTGAGTGAACAGAATATATTCACTGTCAAACTTGTAAGATGCAGTGGAAAACCACTTGTCTTCTGCATTTCCTCTTCCTGGCTTTAAGAAAAATAAGTTTTTAATGCCTTGCCCCAAACCGGTCATGAGCACAAGCAGGTCAACATCTTCTCCTACATTGACAACACTTCCAAAATCTTTGGTTCTTGAAATGAAATGGCAGATGTTACAATCATAACGTCAGCATCTTCTTGTGCCTGGTGCACTTCAATGCTACACTCCAGAAATTCCTTTTTAAGAAGTGTGATCAAACGCATCTTGTTTTGTTCGTTATACAACAACCTGTCCTGAGGGACTTGGTTCACCATCTCTGATTCACACAATCCTACGTGAATGTGTTCGTAGTTACTGAATATGATGCTGTTTGTCCTGGCCCTGCAGCAGAGTGAGATGGTAAATTCCAATGAATAACATGATGAGTAATATGTTTATACTACACAAATAGAAACTGAAATAACCGTGTTCAAAAATTAGGTATTTTGCCACTTTGCTCGAAATTTGAAAAATTGGTATGTGTCTATTTTATGCCTCTTCAGGAGACGACTAATCTTCCCTGTTGTCGAACCACAAAACGGTAAGAATGCAATCTGCTTGGTGTCTTCTTCAGAGGTCTTCTTCCTTTGAGCCTTGCGTGACACTGCTTGTGAGATTTCATCGTCTGAGACCGTTTCAGCTCGATTTACTAAGGTCCTGAGAACTGTTTGTGTGCCGGGTGATGGAAGCTAGTGGCGTGCAGATACCGATCCGTGTGGGTGGGCCTTCGGTAAACGCTGTGACTTAGAGACCCATTGGGTTTACGACGGATGAGCACACCCAAGAACGGCAGGGAACCCTCCTCCTCTACTTCCATTGTGGAGTAGATGTGGTTGTGGATGCTGTTGAGATGCTCCAGGAACTCATCTAACTTTTCTTGTCCATGTGGCTAAATGACGAAGGTATCGTTGACGTTGCGATAAAAACAGCTCGGCTTTTCAGGAGCCGTGTCTAAGGCGATGTCTTCGAAATGCTCCATAGAGAGGTTGGCTACTACTGGAGCTAATGGACTTCCCATCGCCACGGCGGGACCGAGCACCTGTGACGTCACGAGCGACGTCACGACTATGTAAACACGGCTGTGACAACCACACGACAGTCATCCACTTGACAATGTCAGAGGACATCTCTGCCGAAAGCTCGTGAGCAGTTAACCACTGTTTTATTATTGGATTTCGCCGCGAAAGCATGCATTCGTACATAAGAAACACTGTATCTACCTGACTGTCTTGATCCAAAGCTTTCAGTATGTCATCAGAGAAAAGTGTGTTTTGGGTTTCACGTGATCGATTTTTTCGAAATCCGTGCTGGTTGGCGTTGAGGGGGACATTCTGTTAAAGATTCTTCATAATGCTAGAGCTCAGTGTATGTTCTAAGATTCAGCAACAAATCGATGTCAAGGATATTGCGCGGTAGTTCTGTGGATCACTTCTAATACCATTCTTGTAGAAGTGCGTGACCTGTGCCTTTTTCCCAGAACTGGTCATGGTTTTTTGTTCGAGGTATCTACGATATAGTTAGAAGAGGGGCTAATTCGACCATAAATAGTGTATAGCCGTGATTCCCAATAGGTGGTCCGCGCGGACCCCCAGGGGTCCGCAAGATGCTTTAAGAATAAAAAATATATTAAACATATTTCGTATGATAACAGATGTTTCGTTTTGGCTGCTTCCTGCATGAGCATAACTTTGTTGTTGATGTGGTCTTCAGTCCAGAGACTGGTTTGATGCAGCTCCCCATGCTATTCTATCCTGTGCAAGCTTCTTCATGTCCCAGTACCTACTGCAACCTACATCCTTCTGAATCTGTTTAGTGTATTCATCTCTTGGTCTCGCTCTACGATTTTTACCCTCCACGCTGCCCTCCAATGCTAAATTTGTGATTCCTTGATGCCTCAGAACATGTCCTACCAACCTGTCCCTTCTTCCCGTCAGGTTGTGCCACAAACTCCTCCCCAATTCTATTCACTACCTCCTCCGTTTTCTTCCATACGTGGCTACACTCCATACAAATTCCTTCAGAGAAGACTTCCTGACACCTAAATCTATACTTCTGCGTCTAGCTTCTTCCTAGGGTGTTAAGAGATCGGCAGTGAGCATGAGTAACTTCTTATTCATACGGAGGTAAGATGGCTTTCTCAAGGTAGAATCTTGTCAAGATTTTTTGAACTTAGGAGACGAGGGTCGTGTCTTTCTACTCGACACGCGGATTTTCTCACTAACTTCTCTTGGCTTTACTCAGTTGCGTTCTTAGCTGATGTATTTGAACACTTGAATGTGTTAAACTTGAGTTTACAAGGAAAAAATGTAGACATGTTCAAAGTTTAGGATAAGATTAGTGCTATGGTCAAAAAAGTGTCTAATCTAGGCGTCAAGGATAGAAGATGAATCACTAACTAACTTTTCTACTTTAAAACAATTCTTGGAGTCATCAGAGGAGAGTTTGCCTGACCAGATCAAGATCAATGTAGCCGAGCATCTACGCAGCCTAGAGAGTATTTCCCTGAACCTGACGACAGATGATTTCGAAATCCCTTGAGCTGTGAAGAAGTAGACAAAATCCAAGGCCTCACTGAAGATGAGCAAGATCAACTTGTGGATGTGTCCAGATGTGGCACAATGATAAACATTTCCATCGGTGATAAAATTACAGACTTCTGGGCATCGGCACGCAAGGACTACAAGAAACTTGGAGATAAGGCAGTGAAAAATATCCTACCAATTGTAACCACATGTCGGTGTGAGCAAGCATTTTCTTCCATGTGTTTCATGAAAAACAAACGTAGGAATCGGCTCGACATGCGGTCGGATTTCAGACTGACAGTTTCAAGTTTGGAACCTACACTACTGGCCATTAAAAATGTTACATCAAGAAGAAATGCATATGATAAACGGGTATTCATTGGACAAATATATTATACTAGAACTGGCATGTGAGTACATTTTCACGCAATTTGGGTGCATAGATCCTGAGAGATCAGTACCCAGAACAACCACCTCTGTCCGTAATAACGGCCTTGATACGCCTGGGCATTGAGTCAAACAGAGCTCGGATGGTGTGCACAGGTACAGCTGCCCATGCTGCTTCAACACGATACCACAGTTCATCAAGAGTAGTGACTGGCGTATTGTGACGAGCCAGTTGCTCGGCCACCAAAAATCTGGAGAATGTGCTGGCCAAGGCAGCAGTCGAACATATTCTGTATCCAGAAAGGCCCGTACAGGACCTGCAACATGCGGTCGTGCATTATCTTGCTGAAATGTAGGGTTTCGCAGGGATCAAATGGGGGTAGAGCCACGGGTTGTAACACATCTGAAATGTAACGGTCACTGTGCAGAGTGCCGTCAATGCGAACAAGAGGTGACCGATACGTGTAACCAATGGCACCCCATACCATCACGCCGGGTGATACGCCAGTATGGTGATGACCAATACACGCTTCGAATGTGGGTTTACCGCGATGTCGCCAAACACGGATGCGACCATCATGATGGACTCATCCGAAAAAATAACGTTTTGCCATTCGTGCACCCAGGATAGTCGTTGAGTACACCATCACAGGCGCTCCTGTCTGTGATGCAGCGTCAAGGGTAACGGCAGCCATGGTCTCAAAGCTGCTGCAAACGTCGTCGAACTGTTCGTGCAGATGGTTGTTGTCTTGCGATCGTCCCCATCTGTTGACTCGGGGATCGATCCGTTACAGCCATGCGGATAAGATGTCTGTCATCTCGACTGCTAGTGATACGGTGTGTTGGGATCCAGCACGGCGTTCCGTATTAGCCTCCTGAACCCACCGATTCCATATTCTGCTAACAGTCATTGGATCTCGCCCAATGCGAGTAGGTATGTCGCGATACGATAAGCCGCAATCGCGGTAGGCTAAATCCGACCTTTATCAAAGTCGGAAACGTTATGGTACCCATTTCTCCTCCTTATACGAGGCATCACAACAACGTTTCAACAGGCAGCGCCGGTCAACTGTTGTTTTATTTTTTTAAGGAGCTTGTTATACTAAACACCCAAATTTGACAACTAAGATTTTGAGCAATAATCGGAAATTTAACAAAACCAATGATGAAACTTCCTTGCAGATTAAAACTGTGTGCCGGACCGAGACTCGAACTCGGGACCTTTGCCATTCGCGGGCAAGTGCTCTACCAACTGATCTACCAAACCACGACTCACGCCCTGTCCTGACAGCTTTACTTCTGCCAGTACCTCGTCTCCTACCTTCCAAACCTTACAGAAGCTCTCCTTGCCCTCGAAAGGCAAAGGTCCCGAGTTCGAGTCTTGGTCCGGCACACAGTTTTAATCTGCCAGGAAGTTTCATATCAGCGCACACTCCGATGCAGAGTGAAAATCTCGTTCTAAAAACAATGATGGCTAAATTGGAAAAGTTCTAAGCTCAAAATTTATTCGATAATGATTATATCAATGTTTTTTCTAAGTACCAAAAATAGAAAACGTATAAAAAGACTCTTAATTTGGCTTTTCTAGGTACTCGATACTGTGATATCTACATCTACATTTATACTCCGCAAGCCACCCAACGGTGTGTGGCGGAGGGAACTTTACGTGCCACTGTCATTACCTCCCACTCGCGTATGGTTCGCGGGAAGAACGACTGCCGGAAAGCCTCCGTGCGCGGTCGAATCTCTCTAATTTTACATTCGTGATCTCGGGATCTGGCTCTGAGCACTATGGGACTTAACATCTGTGGTCATCAGTCCCCTAGAACTTAGAACTACTTAAACCTAACTAACCCAAGGGCATCACACAGATCCATGCCCGAGGCAGGATTCGAACCTGCGACCGTAGCGGTCACGCGGTTCGAGACTGAAGCGCCTAGAACCGCACGGCCACACCGGCTGGCTGAGGTATAAGTAGGGGGAAGCAATACATTCGATACCTCATCCAGAATCGCACTCTATCGAAACCTGGACAGCAAGCTACACCGCGATGCAGAGCGCCTCTCTTGAAGAGTCTGCCACTTGCGTTTGTTAAACATCTCCGTTACGCTATCACGCGTACCAAGTAACCCTGTGACGAAACGCGCCGCTCTTCTTTGGGTCTTCTCTGTCTTCTCTGTCAACCCGACCTGGTACGGATCCCACAATGATTACCAATACTCAGGTATAGGCCGAACGAGTGTTTTGTAAGCCACCTCCTTTGTTGATGGACTACTTTTTCTAAGGACTCTTCCAATGAATCTCAACCTGGCACCCGCCTTACCAACAATTAATATTATATGATCATTCCACTTCAAATCGTTCCGTACGCATACTCCCAGATATTTTGCAGAAGTAACTGCTACCAGTGTTTGTTCCGCTATCATATAATCATACAATAAGGGATCCTTTTTCTATGTGTTCGTAATACATTACATTTGCCTATGTTAAGGGTCAGTTGCCACTACCTGCACCAAGTGCCTATCCGCTGCAGATCTTCCTGCATTTCGCTGCAATTTTCTAATGCTGCAACTTCTCTGTATACTACAGCTTCATCCGCGAAAAGCCGCATGGAACTTCCGACACTATCTACTAGGTCATTTATACATGCTGTGGAAAGCAGTGGTCCCATAACACTCCCCTGTGGCACGCCAGAGGTTACTTCGACGTCTGTAGGCGTCTCTGCATTGAGAACAACATGTTGTGTTCTGTTTGCTAAAAACTCTTCAATCCAGCCACAGAGCTGGTCTGATATTCCGTAGGCTCTTACTTTGTTTATCAGGCGACAGTGCGGAACGGTATCGAATGCTTTCCGGAAGTCAAGGAAAATGGCGTCTACCTGTGAGCCTGTATCTAATATTTTCTGGGTCTCATGAACCAATAAAGTGAGTTTTGCGCATCTGCTCGACGACCCTTCTTGAAAACTGGGACTACCTGTGCTCGTTTCCAATCGTTTGGAACCTTCCGTTCCTCTAGAGACTTGCGATACACGGCTGTTAGAAGGGGGGCAAGTTCTTTCGCATACTTTGTGTAGAATCGAACTGGTCTCCCGTCAGGTCCAGTGGACTTTCCTCTGTTGAGTGAGTTCAGTTGCTTTTCTATTTCTTGGACACTTATTTCGATGTCAGCCATTTTTTCATGACAAGGTACCTATCATGCTCGATGAGGGGGTCCTCGAGAAAGTTTTGTTGGGAACCTCTGCTGTGTAGAATCTGACAGGGGTTCCATGGGGACTTGGAGCTCTGTTCACTGACACTATTACTTTCTTCATTAATCTTTTCAGTGGTACGAGATGTTTTTTGTTTCGTGACAAGCGTGTTAAGAGGAAGCCTGTGCTCGGCTGCCCACAGCACGACGGCATCGCCCGCTGCCGGCGGTGGCAACTCCACCACCACCACCACCAGCAGCAGCAGCGGCGGCAGGCCCACCGTGGTGAGCCAGAGGGCCGACCCTGCCCAGGAGACGTACTCGCTGTCGGTGTCGCCGCCGCTGCAGCCGGGCGCCCGCTACGTGCTCGAGATCCCCTTCCGAGGCGTGCTGCGCGACTCCCTCACCGGCTTCTACCGCACCTCCTACCGCGAGGATGGCCGCACCAAGTGAGTGTACAGGAGTAAACCTCATGTAAACAAACACACACAGCCGCCGTAGCACACGTCCACTTACACTCTTTGAAGTAGGTCCCACTTATGTACCAAGTCTGTTCAGAAAAATTCCAGAACATTCCTAATTTCGCGCCAGTGGTGTATTTGAGCGAAGTGCAGTTGGCATACCTGCACACGCCCGTGTTTAATGCGCAACTGCTGGAAGTTTCACTGCTGTGTGTCTGTTAGGTATTGTTCAGTGCTGTATTTGAAAAGCCCGCTCAACCCGCTGGGCAGAACAGGTAATAGGATTGTGGAAAGGGCCAAGGGTTGAGGTCAGTTTCTGCTTCTAATTGTCATTTATTGTAATTTAGCAACTCTTTCACGGCTGAAGGCTTCCAACAAGAAATCTTAACAAGATAAAAATCCAATGAAGATAGCAGAAAGATAACAAAAAAAAAAACAACATACGCAAAGTGCAATACAAATGTCTGAGTGCCACAGTTAAATTTCAAAACTTCAGAATATATTACCAGTAGGCCAACAAGAAATCTTAAACAAAAATTCAATTAAGATGTTGTTGTTGTTGTTGTGGTCTTCAGTCCTGAGACTGGTTTCGTATTGCTCTCCAAACTACTCTGTCCTATGCAAGCCTCATCATTTCCGAGTACCTACTGCAACCTACATCCTTCTGAATCTGCTTAGTGAATTCATCTCTTTGTCTCCCTCTACGATTTTTACCCTCCACGCTGCGCTCCAGTACTAAATTGGTCATCCCTTGATGTCTCAGAACTTGCCCTACCAACCGATCCCGTCTTCTAGTAAAGTTGTGCCACAAACTCCTCTCCAATTCTATTCAGTACCTCCTCATTAGTTACGTGATCTACCCATCTAATATTCAGCATTCTTCTGTAGCACCACATTTCGAAAGCTTCTATTCTCTTCTTGTCCAAACTATTTATCGTCCATGTTTCACTTGCATACGTGGCTACACTCCATACAAATATTTTCAGAATCGACTTCCTGACACTTAAATCAATACTCGATGTTAACAAATTTCTCTTCTTCAGAAACGCTTTCCTTGCCATTGCCAGTCTACATTTTATATCCTCTCTACTTCGACCATCATCGGTTACTTTGCTCCCCAAATAACAAAACTCCTTTACTGCTTTAAGTTTCTCATTTCCTAATCTAATTCCCTCAGCATCACCCGACTTAATTCGACTACATTCCATTATCCTCGTTTTGTTTTTGTTGATCCTCCTTTCAAGACACTGTCCATTCTGTTCAACTGCTCTTCCAAGTCCTTTGCTGTCTCTGACAGAATTACAATGTCATCGGCGGACCTCAAAATTTTTATATCTTCTCCATAGATTTTAATACCTTCTCCGAACTTTTCTTTTGTTTCCTTTACTGCTTGCTGAATATACAGATTTACAGATAGAATAGCGTCGGGGAGAGGCTACAACCCTGACTTACTCCCTTTCCAACCACTGCTTCCCTTTCATGTCCCTCGACTCTTATAAATGCCATCTGCTTTCTATACAAATTGTAAATAGCCTTTCGCTCCCTGTATTTTACCCCTGCCACCGTCAGAATTTGAAAGAGAGTATTCCAGTCAAAATTGTCAAAAGCTTTCTCTAAGTCTACATATGCTAGAAATGTAGGTTTGCCTTTCGTTAACCTTTCTTCTAAGATAAGTCGTAGGGTCAGTATTGCCTCACGTGTTCCAACATTTCTACAGAATCCAAATTGATCTTCCCCGAGGTCGGCTTCTACCAGTTTTTCAATTCTTCTGTAAAGAATTCGCGTTAGTATTTTGCAGCTGTGATTTATTAAACTGATAGGTCGGTAATTTTCACATCTATCTGACATTAAAGGGGAATTAAAAAAAAAAAAATTCACTGTGTTGCCTCATCCTCTATACTCTCCAGACCTGGCCCCTGCGGACATTTTTTTATTTCCCAACTTGAAAAAACCATTGAAAGGACGAAGATTTGCAACGACGGACAAGACAAAAGAAAGTTCGCAGACGGCGCTTCGCGCGTACGAAGACTGCTTCCGGAAGTCCAAACGGAACGGTGTATCAATTGTGGAAGGGTGTGTTTCCAAGCAGACCATTCACAATAAGGAAAAGGTAAGCGTAGAAAAAATGCTCTGGACAAAGTTCCGGAAGTTTTTGAACAGACCTTGTACTAGATATCTTATTACTATGTTACGGTAAAAAAAAATGGTTCAAATGGCTCTGAGCACTATGGGACTTAACATCTGTGGTCATCAGTCCCCTAGAACTTAGAACTACTTAAACCTAACTAACCTAAGGACATCACACATATCCATGCCCGAGGCAGGATTCGAACCTGCGACCGTAGCGGTCACGCGGTTCCAGACTGAAGTGCCTAGAACCGCACGGCCACATCGGCCGGCGTGTTACGGTAAATGAAACTTAAACATATTCTAATAAATGAAGAGCCGTCAACGTCTTAATTAATCATACTTCAGCTAAGTTTTTTTTTTCATTTTTTTTTTCATCTCTTCAGAAATTGTGTATATAGTCGCAGTCTCTGTATTGTTGTGCTCTGATTGGGGAGCTGTCAATAAGTAATATTAAAATGGCTGATGCTTCTTCCTGCTCCGTTGTGAAACTCCGCGCGCGTAACGCCGATAATAAGTGGAGAAAAACAGATTATTCTCAATTGTTTTTCACACTTTTACAGAAATAAACGTCTTTGAAATATTTCTTACTAAAGTTACATCGTTTTTGTAAATGGGATGTATAGCTGAATCGGTAGCATGTAGTAATCTGGTAAGTTCATGGATCGCTGGTTCAAATCTCGCTTTTTGGTCTTTTATATTGTTCAGTTTGCAACCAATAATTAAGATCCTTTAAATTTAGAAAACATAAAAAAATTAAATTTTTAGGACAAAAATGAAGAATCGAATGCTCATTATTTGGAGTACGCCCATCGTTTTATGCCACAGTGAAAAGCGTCGTAGTTCAGTCTGGAACAGCGCGACCGCTACGGTCGCAGGTTCTAATCCTGCCTCGGGCATGGATGTGTGTGATGTCCTTAGGTTAGTTAGGTTTAAGTAGTTCTAAGTTCTAGGGGACTGATGACCGCAGACGTTTGAGTCCCATAGTGCTCAGAACCATTTGAAAAGCGTCGTAGAAATATGGAAACCAATTTCCACACCATCGAGCACACCGTACAAATGCTGCATTTTTAAGTTGCCACCGTACCACTGCAACATGAACCCAACAGAACTGATCTGGTACCAAGTTAAAGAGGTTTGTCGCGAGAAATAATAAGACATTCAAGCTAAAAGACGTACAGCAACTGATGCATGATGCTTTGTCAGTGTCAAATGTTGGGGCGATACAAAACGGCGCGTCATAAAATAAGATGAGAAAATGTGGCGCTTGGATGGCTTCGTGGATTGTGTTGTTGATCGACTCGTTATCAACGTAGCGGATGACAGTTCCAGTACTGAAATTTATATGTCGTATTCGTATATGAAAAGGAGTTCAGTTATTACCAGACGACTGAGTAAGTAATGTCTTCATTGGCCTCAATATTTAACTATTCGAAGAAGTCCCTGCAGTACGCTTTTGCGTCAAACATATCCTGCGCGTAAAAATTTCCCTGTGTTTGGGTTAGAAATTTTCATCGCCCTTGTTTTTAGTTATAATATTATGGTAGCTAAGAACTAGATCATGTTGTGCTTTCCGCCTGGCGACCTAATGAAGCGTGTGATATTGCTGGAGTTTTGCGGCATACACTACTGGCCATTAAAATTGCTACTTCAAGAAGAAATGCAGATGATAAACGGGTATTCATTGGACAAATATATTATATTAGAACTGACATGTGAGTACATTTTCACGCAATTTGGGTGCATAGATCCTGAGAAATCAGTACCCAGAACAACCACCTCTGGCCGTAATAACGGCCTTGATACGCCTGGGCATTGAGTCAAACAGAGCTCGGATGGTGTGCACAGGTACAGCTGCCCATGCTGCTTCAACACGATACCACAGTTCATCAAGAGTAGTGACTGGCGTATTGTGACGAGCCAGTTGCTCGGCCACCAAAAATCTGGAGAATGTGCTGGCCAGGACAGCAGTCGAACATTTTCTGTATCCATAAAGGCCCGTACAGGACCTGCAACATGCGGTCGTGCATTATCCTGCTGAAATGTAGGGTTTTCGCAGGGATCGAATGAAGGGTAGAGCCACGGGTCGTAACACATCTGAAATGTAACGTCCACTGTTCAAAGTGCCGTCAATGGGAACAAGAGGTGACCGAGACGTGTAACTAACGGCGTCTCATCCCATCACGCCTGGTCATACGCCAGTATGGCGATGACGAATACACGCTTGCAATGTGCGTTCACCGCGATGTCGCCAAACACGGATGCGACCATCATTATCGTGTAAACAGAACCTGGATTCATCCGAAAAAAAAGACGTTTTGCCATTCGTGCACCCAGGTTCGTCGTTGAGTACACCATCGTAGGCGCTCCTGTCTATGATGCAGCGTCAAGGGTAACCGCAGCCACAGTCTCCGAGCTGATAGTCCTTGCTGCTGCAAACGTCGTCGAACTGTTCGTGCAGCTGGTTGTTGTTTAGCAAACGTCTCCATCTGTTAACTCAGGGATCGAGACGTGGCTGCACGATCCGTTCCAGCCATGTCGATAAGATGCCTGTCACCTCGACTGCTAGTGATACGAGGCCGTAGCGATCCTGCACGGCGTTTCTTATTACCCTCCTGAACCCACCGATTCCATATTCTGCTAATAGTCATTGGATCTCGACCAACGCGAGCAGCAATGTCGCGATACGATAAACCACAATCGCGATAGGCTACAATCCGACCTTTACCAAAGTCGGAAACGTGACGGTATGCATTTCTCCTCCTTACACGAGGCATCACAACAACGTTTCACCAGGCAACGCCGGTGAACTGCTGTTTATGAATGAGAAATAGGTTGGAAACTTTCCTCATGTCAGCACGTTTTAGGTGTCGCCACCGGTGCCAACTTTGTGTGAATGTTCTGAAAAGCTATTCATTTGCATATCACACCATCTTCTTCCTGTCGGTTAAATTTAGAGTCTGTATAACATCATCTTCGTGGTGAAATAATTTTATGGGCCAGTAGTGTATTATTTCATTCTGTTTAAATATTAAATTGGAAGGTATATTGTTTCTCTGCGCGTCACCTTTTACATCCTAACTCAGCTGCTCAACAGTTGGACCAGCTGGCTGACCATCGCTGTCCACGGTAAATGCGCTGCGAAAGTTGGTGTCCCATTATTATCGTTCAGTCGATATGCGCGCAACGCGCAGAATAAAACGTTTCCCTGTTACTGTACTTGACCTTACTCGAGACAACTTGGCTTCCGCTCCACGCGAAACAAAACCCAATGAGATTCCAGCAAACGCGGAGAATACATGGTGTAATGTTTACATCACGTTCATTCGTACGATGAACGCAGTATACATGCAGCATGCGACAGCTAGTGTCCAGGGCTGCCTTCGCCATCACTGTCTGACCATTTCCCCTGAACAGAACATTCTGCCCGCCATTTCACGGAAAGATTTCTCCTATTTAAAAATTCAAGGGCAGATTTTTGGCCTGCTTAACCTGTCCTCACACGGGACGTATTTCTAACCGCGAAGCCAGTCAGACGTAGTGTCCCTCATAGTCACTGCACGCTTTGTAACGACATGCTACATCTCACGGACCATAACATGATTCGTGATTTGCGGTCTCTGTGCTCTGCAGCGATCGTTGTCGGTTTTGTTTAGCTCACAGACTAAACAGTTTCTTCACGGAAATGGACGCGCATAAAATACCTGTGTTGGCTCTGTGAGCGATTGTCGAAAGAAAAGCGGAGGAAACGTAAATTGAGCATAGAATTGCACAACAATCTGACGTACATACTGTAAGTTATTTGGTAAGTCAATCCAATCCTCATGCCATTTCCGATTGTAAATTTGATATATTTAATGTATATTGTCTAATGTCAATGTCTGCCCCGATAGCTGAGTGGATGCCGGCACGGTAGTTCAGCGTGTTCGATCAGAGAGCTGCCTGGCCTCTGCAATAAAAAAACTGAGTGAAAAGATCAACAACGAACTTCAACGGATGTCATGTGACGTCCGCTGCGACGAAATACAGCGAACCAAAGTGGTCAGCGCGGCGGTCTGTCACCCCAAAGGGCCCGGGTTCGATTCCCGGCTGGACGGAGATTTTCTTCGCTCAGGGACTGGGTGTTGTCCTCATTATCATTTCATCATCATCAGTTGAAAGCAACGAAAACAGCCACTGGAATCACTTCCCTAGACGCTCATGCAGTGGACCTCTCTGACAAGGCTTCCCCCATGGCAAGACAGAACACAAAGTTTTGTTTTCTTATCTCAATTTGCGCACCCATGATATCCATAATAATATGGATGTTGCATTAACTGCCATCACTCTGAAATAACGTGCTTCGTCACATAGACTTAAAGATCGTTTCATAGTTTCGTTTCACGGGAAGAGGAGTTTTTTCAGTCCAATGAATACCCGTTTATCATCTGCGTTTCTTCTTGGTGTAGCAATTTTAATGGCCAGTAGTGTATAATTTTTTGGTGTGTAATATGCAAATTCTACCAGAAAGACGGGATTTTGGAAAATCATCGTTGTGCCATAACACTGAAACGGTATACTTTCATAGCAGCCAAGTTATAAGACTAAGGAAACCTTTACCTACCGATATATGGTTTCCTGTCATTTTATTATTCGATGATGATGATGATTGGTTTGTAGGGCGCTCAACTGCGCAATCATCAGTGGCCGTACGAAGTTCCAGTTTGTACACAGCCCAATTTTTGTACACAGTCCAGTCTAACCAGTGCCACGAATGATGATGATGATGAAGACAACACCCAGTCCCCGGGCAGAGAAAATCCCCAACCAGGCCGGTTTATCATTCGAGAGTTCTTCAATCTGCTTATGCTTCGAAACAACCACATACTCTAAAATAAAGAAAACCCACCATATACGACGTTTAACGCCATACAATAAGGCGGCTTCACTTCTGACGTAAAAGCGATGTCGCATCTCATTGGCCACGTTCCTCTCCATGTGGCAAAACTTTGGAATGTTAAATTCTTTATTTCACACTCCGCAGTGTTGTGAAGTCCCACACTGTTACGTGCCGAGAGCCTCGTCCGCGTGCGTTTTCACGTCCCGTGAGAGGACGCTTTTAGAGACACTATAGACACTTATATCATATGCGAATTTTAGAATCTTTACGTCTGAGATGCGGAATTTACTACGATTTTCTAGCACTGCAGTGAACGGAGTTCTGTGGTGGCTGCCTGCCGACAGGACAGTACTTCTCGCGACTTTCTAAGCCAGATGCCAACTTACCTAAATCAGAATTTATACTTACATGATGTCATGTCCGAGAGAACAGACACCATATCCATATAAGTACATAGTTCTGGCAACGAACTTCAACGGGCGTCTGGGGACGTCCGCCACGAACAATTGCAACGATCTATAACGAACAGAATGAGATTTTTCGCCGGCACGGTAGCTCAGCGTGTTCGATCAGAGAGCCGGTTGGCCTCTATAATAAAAAACTGAGTGGAAGGATCAACCACCGAACTTGAACAGGATGTCTTGCGACGTCCGCAACGACCAAACACAAAGATCAATAACGAACAAAATGAAAAAAAAAAGATGGATAGAGCGTCTTCCATGTGAGCAGGAGATACCGGGTTCGAGTCCCGGTCGGGGCACACATTTTCACCTGTCCCAGTTGATATAGATCAACGCCTGTTAGCAGCTGTAGGTATTAACATAATTCTAATAAATCAGACTTAGTTCGAGGATGATTCGGCAAATGTGGTAACAGTTCTCACAGGAGTATAAATACCCGTGCAAATTAAGTTCCGTGTATGATCAAAGGTTTCATACGTTACTAGTAGATAACAGCAGCAGTATTGCTGCGCTTCGGAACATTTATTTATTATTTTACTGCCCCCCCCCCCCCCCCCCCAGTAGCCGAGTGATTTCCCAAAACCGCTTAAGGCGAATGCCGGGATGGTTCCTCGAAATGTCATAGCCACTTTTCCTTCTCCGTTCTTCCCTAGTCCGAGCTTGTGCTCCGTCATTAACGACCTCGTTGTAGATGAGACGTTAAACATTTATATCGTCCTCCAGCAGAGCCTCACTCAGTCACACTCTGCCCTCTTTTAAATACAGAATATCTTTCAGTGGCTTGTTTGTGATACTCCTACAATTAGTCACATAATGAAACGTACCCACTCAGTCCAAAAATTTTCGAGACTGGATTAATAAAAATTGAGGACCTTTAAGATGCTGGTTTCGGTTCTTCAGATGTTCCACGTAGCCTCCCCCCACCCGAGTACAAAAGACAGATCGTTCATAGAACCAAGTGAAAATGTCGCAATAATTCTTCTTTTGGATAGTGTTCAACTTTCATGTCACTTTGACTTCAATGTTGGTTATGTCGTCAAAAGACTTGACCATTTATGGGAATTTCTGCACTTTGTCGTTTTGTGGTGGCTTCGTCTTGTTAGTACCAAGTCTCATCATCCATGATGGTTCTTTCCAGGAAAGAATTGGCCGCGTTTTGCGTTTCACTCAAGTCATGGCTGGCGACCACATGCCGTCGTTTCTTTCGGAGTCAACATATGTGCGACAAATCGTGCACACAATTTTTTCCTCGTCCCCAAAAAACCTGGAGAATATGCAGAAAGCTTAATTTAGAGATGATGCTCCCTTGCGATTTGTGACACAAGGACATTGACACACTACTGTCACACGTCCACTGATTAACATTGCCAGCTCACAAATGATTTGTCGAATCCACATATGTAATTACAGTCTTTAGCTCAAGGTGCCACGGTTGTCACTGCAATGCCGTCGCTTATAAGCCAGGAGTAAAATCAGTCTCGGCACTTTTTGGATGGATAGTGTATACTATTGATGACTGTAGCCTATAAATGTGATCTTGAGTTTGAGACGTTTTGTCCATTTACCACTGGTCCTGCTGCGTTAATTTCAACTGAGTTGATGCCGGTGTACAGGAAATCCGGTACAATATCTTGTTCAACGTTCTGTAGGGTCCAACAAAGAATACCACATTTTCACGATCCAGTATTAGGAAACACGAAAGTCCAGTCTCTGACAGTTTCAATAGAATTGGATAACAGAAATACTAAAGTGCGAAAGAGGTGCAAGGAGTGTTACTTACAAGTCTTGGAAGGGTTGAAGCTATTGATATGAATTATAAAGGTGACACCTCTGCCCACCTTGTTAGTCACAGACAGACTGATTGCTATGTTCTTGCATTCTCAATTCTAGTCTGCTGCCTAATGAATTGCATAAAGCATGCATGATTTTTTTCTTTTCGTTTGTAATTTACATATTGCATACAACTAGTTTTCCTTCTAATTCTCGATGTGTCATGACTAACCTGCAGCAGCCTACATCTTCATGGTGCATTTCAGTTCTAACATTGCACTGTTACTTGACCATCTAAAGACACCCTTGATATGTTTTTCAGAATTTTATGTGGAAGAGATGGCTACTATGACAGAAACTAGACTTTAACTGTCTCTAATATATTGTTTCCATCACAGCTGCATCTAGGTTTATTTTATTGGTGACTAGTTTCGAACTTTAATATTCTTCTTACGTTTATACGGGGTGTTCAAAAAGTCACTCCTTAGTACCGTATGATTGTTCACCTGCCTGGGTTACTTCCCTTCAAGTGGACTCTCCCAACATTCCACGGTTTCGTTTATCTCGGTCAGCGTCAGTACTATGGGTGGTGTGTGTCGTTACGTTTTGACGTGAACGTTTTAAGTTTAGCTCCTTTGTTTCGTTTTTGTCACTTAAAATGATAAACATTGAAGAACGTGAGTTTTTAGTCTAACAAGTGTTCAAAGCTGGCGGTAAATACAAAGTTTAAGTTCGTCAAACATTTAATTCAGTTTTCTCGGAGACAACACTCCCATATCGCGATACTGTGCGAGATTTGATTAACAAATTTCGAAGTACGGGTTCAGTTACAGATGCACCGAGAAGTGGTCGTCCTAGCGTTTTGTCTGAGGATAAACCACTCCATATTTCCGATAAAATGCCCATGAGTCCGAACAATTCAGTAAGAAAATTCGCCCAGGAAATCGATGTTAGTGTCGGAACGGCCCACACAGCTGTAAGGAAAAAGTAGAACTTTTCCCATACAAAGTGACAGTCGCGCAAGAACTCAAAAATAATGATCCAAGCAAGAGACTGCATTATTGTCAATAGTTCAAAAATTTCGTTCAACATAATGGAAGGGATATCCTTAATGAAAAGTTTTTCACTTATGAGGCGTGGTTTCATTTATCCGGATACATGAACTCGCAAAATTCTCGCATGTAGAGTACTGCACATCAGTTGTGTATTCATGAGGAACCACCTCATTCTGTGAAAATAGGAGTTAGGATTGCAATTTCTAGACTTTGGATTGTGGGTCCCATATTTTTCAGCGAAACAACAAACGCACGACGATACTACAATGATATTCTCTACTCATTCATAGGAGAACTTGAGTTAAGTGAAATACTGAAAGGTTATTTTCAATAAGATGGTGCAGCCGCGCATACAGCTCGCAATGTAACTGCTTGCTGATGTTTTTGGGGATCGCATAATTTCACAGGGACTTTGGCCTCCACGATCGCCTGGCCTAACACCACATGATTTTTTCTTCTGGGTGCAGCGAAAGCAACTGTCTATAAAAACCGTCCCAAATCCACTGAAAACTGCAACATCCACTTTCACTGCTTCTGTTACAGAAGAAATGTTACAGCTTGTGTTTGGAAATTTGATTAGACGAATTGAATTGTGTATTCAACAACAGGGGGGGGGGGACACTTTCAACATTTAATGTGAATATTTGTAAGTAAAACTGAATATTAAATAAACTAATAACTTGTATTTCACTGAGTTCCATTTCGGTATATTCACTGCGGCATACGGCAAGCGCGATACAGCACTGCGGAGAGACTTTTTGAGCACCCTGTATATTTAATGCTGAGAATGTGTGTTTGTATGAGAACTCTTCCCAGGCCCCTGGTCGAAATGGACCAAATCTGCCACACAATCTCCTTGCCCTGATAGGACCAACGTAACTCTACATCTAACATTTATGGAGATAACATACATGTGATTTGTTAAGCACCTACTGTATAGGCTGCTCAGCATGACACGTGCATGTTGTGGGATTGTATCGATATGGCTTATCAACCTGTTACAGGTCTCAGCGGCCGGCTTAATTTGATGTTTCTTATTGGTGGTGTTATGCATATCGTACATCTTTGTGGCACTTTAAAAGTGTGGGTGATGGTAAGTTATATTTGGGGGGAGAGCTACAGACAGTAAGAAATTATGACCCCTCAGAACCGAACCCTGGATCGGCGACTGTACAACGTGTACTTCTTCTTGAGAGATTAATGCTGTGTACCAGAGTCGGATTCAAATCCGGGACTTTTCCTGTTCTTCGCTGTGATCTACCCACGCACAAATCAGTACACACAGTTTCAGTCTGCCAAGAAGTTCTAAAACAGCACCGTTCTTCTGAAGAGTGAAACATTTATTCTGAAAACAATCCTAGGCCATCGCTCAACAATCTCTCGCCACTGCCCATTCTTTCAGACGTGCTAGTCTAGCAAAGTATGAGGGCGTCTATGAAGTTAGAAGAGAGCTGTACGAGTGTCTCATGAGTTGCACCCAAATAGTTTAGTTGTCTGGAAACACAAGGTTATGGATTCGAGTCCAACTGTGGAACGCTGACGTACGTAATATGCGAGGAAAATTCAAAGCACCGCATATTCCACTGCAGCGTGATAGTATCATTCGGAGAAAGTGCTGTTGCTGATCTTACTAAGTAGAATGAGTTTGCAAACTATTACGATTAGCTTGAATTACTGGCAGTATGACATGTAATGATCACATAGGCTCAGTCGTAGTAAAGCAGCTAGCAGACCACGGAGGAGACTGCTTGCAAAAATACTGTGTGTCCCATCTTAGACTGTTAGTCAAATGTGCTGGACCCACATAAAATGGTACGGGGTGTTCAAAAAGTCTCTCCGCAGTGCCGTATGATTGTTAGCCGCGCGTGCCGTATGCCGCAGTGAATATACCGAAATGAAACTCAATGAAATACAAGTTATTAATTTATTGAATATTCATTTTTACTATCAAATTTTCACATTACATGTTGAAAGTGTCCCCCCTGTTGTTGAATACACAATTCAGTTCGTCTAATCACGTTTCCAAACACAAGCTGTAACATTTTTTTCAGAAAACAGAAGCAGTGAAAGTGGATATTGCAATTTTCAATTCATCGATGGAGTTTGGACGGTTTTTATAGACAGTTGCTTTCGCTGCACTCCAGAAGAAAAATTCAGGTGGTGTTAGGTCAAGCGATCGTGGAGACCAAAGTCCCTGTGAAATATGCGATCACCAAAGGCATCAGCAAGCAGTGACATTGAAACGCGAGCTATATGCGCGATTTAACCATCTTGTGGAAAATAACTGCTCAGTATTTCACTTAACAAGTTCTCCTATGAATGGCTACAGAATATCACTGTAGTACCGTTGTGCGTTTATTGTTTTGTTGGAAAACCCAGGCAGGCGAACAATCATACGGCACGCGCGGATAACAATTGTATGGCACGGCGGAGGGACGTTTTGAACACTCCGTACTAGCACCAATCATTCCACGAAAGAATACTTGCAAAGTTTCAAGAAGCAGGATGAAGAAAACTGTTAAGATTTTTAAATAAAACAAACGTGATTAACGTTCTATATCTTTATTCTTCATGTCTACATATTTATTTCTCAACGTAGTCTTTCTGGCGACGAACACATTTCTGCCAGCGAGAGACCAGTTTGTTGATTACCTTCACTGTAGAAGGTTTCGTTTCGTTGACGGAGCTACACCCTCACCTTTGTACCGCTTCATCACAATCAAAGTGAAGTTCTCGAAGGCGTTCTTGAAGTTTTGGGAACATTACGAGCACGAACTACTAATGGTCGCAACTGATCCCGATACGATCATCAGCGTGCACAGCTTTCATTCTACTGAGGATTTCAATTGGAGGCACGTTTCCTGCGCTTAGTTACCCGACTGTAGCACGCTGTTTCTCACGCACTACCGTGTTACCCCTTGCAATTCGGAGCCCTCTAGCGGCAGAAAGTTGCAACTTCGGTCAGCGAAACGGGGAAGCCGTCAGCGAAACGGGGAAGTCGGCCGAGTAATATGCATGACGTGTAGTACCTCAACCGACATTGAAAACTGAATTAGAGGCATTACTTTTCCAGCACGGCCTAGTGTGTAGATATTATTCGCAAAGCGTATTGCGAATACAGTTGATAGTAAACAAGTAATAAATCGAAACGTCATGACCGATCCTGAAGTTTTACTGCATGAACAACAAAAATGTAGTAAGCTATAAAGTCTTTTTTCTTTCCATTATTTTGAGGGAGAGAACATCAGCGAGAAAAAGTCTCGTAAAGATATGAAATTACGTGAAAAATTTGTTGGAAGTCGCCGAGTCCTCTTATTCTCAAATACTGGATGAGTAAAAAAAAAAAAAATGGTTCAAATGGCTCTGAGCACTATGGGACTTAACATCTTAGGTCATCAGTCCCCTAGAACTTAGAACTACTTAAACCTAACTAACCTAAGGACGTCACACACATCCACGCCCGAGGCAGGATTCGAACCTGCGACCGCCGGCCGAAGTGGCCGTGCGGTTAAAGGCGCTGCAGCCTGGAACCGCAAGACCGCTACGGTCGCAGGTTCGAATCCTGCCTCGGGCATGGATGTTTGTGATGTCCTTAGGTTAGTTAGGTTTAATTAGTTCTAAGTTCTAGGGGACTAATGACCTCAGCAGTTGAGTCCCATAGTGCTCAGAGCCATTTGAACCATTTTTTTTTCGAACCTGCGACCGTAGCAGCCCCGCGGTTCCGGACTGCAGCGCTAGAACCGCACGGCCACAGCGGCCGGCACTGGATGAGTAAAAAAATGGCTCTGAGCACTATGGGACTTTATATCTGTGGTCATCAGTCCCCTAGAACTTAGATCTACTTACACCTAACTAACCTAAGGACATCACACACTTCCATGCCCGAGGCAGGGTTCGAACCTGCTACCGTAGCGGTCACGCGGTTCCTGGCTGAAGCGCCTAGAACCGCACGGCCACACCGACCGGCACTGGATGAGTAAAGTACGGGTATTTGCGCGCCGTCTGTTTCGCTGCCGTAACACACACAGAATTGCTAGCTGTAGTACTTGTCTTATTGTGTTAATCTGTTTAATAACATTATACCTCTCAATGAGAATTTTTAAATTTGGTCAGTAAGTACAGGAAATACTGATCAGTAATGTAGGTAAAACTAGAAGAAATTCGTTCAGAATTCGTGGTACAGTGTGAAATGCCTCCTACCACGCACTTCACAGTGCTTCGTCTAGTGTAGTTGTATAGTTGGTGTAGATGCGGAACAAGGGACGTTAATCAATCATTTCAGTGATTGCCTCATTTGCGCTTGACAGTAAGGAAGTCGGAGATGACATTCGTGATCTCGGAGAAACTGGTAAGGAAATCGTGAAGCTGGTCGTGCGAGTGCGTGCGTATGCGTGTGTCGAACGCAGATTTGTGAGTGGGTGTTTGTACAGCGTCTTGTGAATGGCTTCAGCAGGTTCTAAGAAGCACCGCACACAGAACGCCACTCTGCGGTTCAATTATACTGTGTGCGCGCTCTGGGATGACTTGACAACTTCGTGTTAGCGAGTGTGATTCCCCCTTGTGTAACTCCGCAAATTACCCGTTGCCACATATTGCCGTGCTGGTGTCGTTAAAGGGCAGTCCCCAAGACTGAAGAGTGTAAGCCGCTCTGTTCAAGACAGACGAGCTGATCAAAAGTATCCGAACTCCTGTCAGTGGACGTTAATTTCGGATGTGTACACACGTCGCTTTCACGACTGCTTGAACTCTGCTAGGAATACTTTCAGTGAAGTGTCCGAATGTCTGTGGAGGAATGGCAGTCCATTCTTCTATTTTTCTTCCCGAGACTTTTTTCCCTTGGCTCTTGCCTTGCCACTTTCTTCCCTCTGCCCTTCAAACCGCTACTTTCGTTCAACTTTCGACCCAATCTCCAGATGACCACAGACATACGCAAACATCGCAGTACCCACATCCTGCGACACCTCACTTTAGTGAAAACTAACTCTTATGCAGAGATGGCAGTAGACCTTTTGTGTTGGCCTTCTTGCCGATGTGGGCGTGGAGGGGCTCCACTTCCTTGAGTCGAAGGAAGATGAAAGCACTTGAGTCGAAGGAAGATGAAAGCAATGGTGTTTGCAGATGATCTGATGATTTGGGGGAATAAGGAGGAGGAAGTACAAGAGCAGTTGGACGTATGGGAACGAACAGTACAACAAGAATATGGGATGAAATTTAGTATAAGTAAGAGTGAGATGATTATCGCAACAAGAAAGAAGGAGACAGGAGCAACTGGAATAGCAGTTGGTGGGGAACGATTGAGGATGAGATGCGATTGAGGATGAGATGATTATCGCAACAAGAGAGGAGACAGGAGCAACTGGAATAACAGTTGGTGGGGAACGATTGAGGAGAGTGGAGAGTTTCAAGTACCTAGGAAGCCTGATACAGGAAAATAGCAAAAACTACAGAGAAATAAACGAGCGGGGGAGAAAAGCGGGAGCGTTTCGGAAGAGTGTCAGAAGCCTGATATAGAGCAAGGCTGTACCCCAAATCAGTAAAAAGGTTATATACCGACCATACTATGTCCTAATCCTGACATGCAGCAGAAACCTAGGTTATGAAAGGAAGAAGGAAAAGGAAAATTACAAGCTACTGAGACGAAATTCTTGAGAAACAGTATTGGAGTGACAAAGATAGAGAAGTTAAGAAATGAGAGAATCAGAGAGTTAATGAAGGTGTAACCATTACAGGAGGAGACAGAGAAATCAAGGCTGAGATGGTTTGGACACGTTAAGAGAATGAAACTGGATGGAAAGAGACCTGGAGGAAGACGGAGAGAAATGCGTAGAGGAAAAGACAGAACCAAAGTGAAGACGGAGAGATGGTGGCAAGACAGAAGACGATGAAGAGGCCTATGTTCCATACAGATCCGGCCAGAGGCTGGAAACTGTCCAAGATGACGATGATTATGATGATGATGAGTCTAAACTGCAGAGCTAATCAATTCGACATTCTAACTCATCCGACAGGTGTCCTATTGGATTCACATTGGACATCTGAACAGCTCAGTCAATTTCAAGATTGTTATTGTCAACAAACCATTATCTCACAGACGCTGCTCTACGGCAGTGTGCATTGCCATGCTGAGTCGGTCATCGTCCCCGAACTTTTCTACTACTGGACGCAGTAGACACAATGCAGTAAGATGTGGTCGTATCCTTCCGCATATAGCGATTTTTTAAGGACAATAAAGGACCACAACATGATAACGAAAAACAGTCTCATGCCGTAACAGCATCTTCTCCGTACGTCACTTGAGGTGTTGCTTTTTGAATAATTAACAAAATATGCTCCAAACGTTTAATTAATGCTAAAAACAGTAAAAATAAATTTTCTCTATGTAAGTAAATCTGTCGTTTGTTATTGATTGCTGTCTCATACATGTAAGTGTCGCTCTCGTATCTGTTACTTTTGGTTAAATACGTCAATTTAATGGTAACAGCCCTGTTTGGATCAAGAAACTACTTTCCTCCTCCATTGATGCCACATCTCAATTTATTATGTTGCATTTTGGAACTTCTTCAGGCTGCATCGAAGGGGTGGCCACAGCCGAATGCTACTAGTGTTCAGTCGTTGGCATTTATCAAACTGTTATTTCAACTTTCCTGAGATCTCTTTTACCTATCTTTTCTGTCAGTATCTGGACAATGTAATTACGCGACCTGCGTGATTTTGGAATTGGTCACTGCTCTCTAAACAATGCCGTCGCTCAACGTTCTTGTCGATCTGGCAGGAATTGGATGCTGGATGGCAGAATGCAAATTAATTATTAAAAAGCTAATCTGCGCCCCAACAGGCCATGAAGGCCCAACGGTATCGACCGGCCGTCGTGTCATCCTCAGCCCACATGCGGATATGCAGGGGCATGTGGTCGGCACACCGCTCTCCCAACCGTATGTCAGTTTACGGGACCGGAGCCGCTACTTCTCAGTCAAGTAGCTCCTCAGTTTCCCTCACAAGGACTAAGTGCACCCCGCTTGCCAACAGCGCTTGGCAGACCGGATGGTCGCCCACCCAACTTCGGTGATGACGGGCACCGGTGTTACCACTGCAGCAAGCCGTTGATCTAGTAAAAATTTTCCATGCACCCTTTTACCATTTCAGAAACTTTGCCACCAGCAGATTTGATTAAAAGTTCTGCAATATATTATAGCATCAGTAATATTATACGCTGTTGGCATTACACATGGTGCCATGAAACATTCTCGACGCATTCGCCAAACTCGAACCCTTCCATCGGATTGTCAAATGCGCAGCAGCGATTCATCTATTCAAATCACACATTTCCTGTGATCCCTTGTCCAGTGGCTCGCTCTTTAAACCATCTCAAACGTCATTTAGCCCTGAAAACAGAGGTGCTCGACCATTGTGCCATATTCTTTTCAACGCCCCTACGCACAGCTGTCGTGGTAAGGGCTGTTTAGTTCTTGTTTAGTTTGTTTATGATGGCTAAGTGAACAACGTGCAGCTGTGAAATTTTGTTTTCTACTTGGCAAAAATTCTGCTGAAACTGTTTTAATGTTGAAAACAGCTTACCAAGCCGACGCTATGGGAAAAACCTCAAAGTGTACGAGTGGTTTACTCGATTTAAAAATGGCGACATCTCGGTTGATGACAAACCTCGTTCTGAACGTCTATCAAGTGCTCGAATCGACGAGAATATTGAAAAAATTAGAGAGCTTGTGCTAACACAGATCGTCGACAAGACAATTGATTAACTGTCAGAAATTAGTGAGTTATCTTGGAACTCGGATCAGCTAATTTTAACGGAAGATTCGAGAATGAAAAAGGTTGCTGCCAAGTTCGTTCCTCAGGTTCTGACTGACAATCAAAAGGAATGACGAGTTGAAACATGTCGTGCTTGGAAACAACAGTTCGAAACTGATTCAGATTTTTTTAAAAAGATACTGGTGATGAGAAATGGTGCTGTGGTTACGACCCAGAAACAAAGCAACAGTCAAGCCAGAGGAATACGTCATCGTGGCCCCGTCATGTCAAATGAAACATCAAAACAATGCCGATTTGCTTTTTTGATGCCAAGGGCGTAATTCATTCAGAGTTTGTTCGGCTATATCAGACCATCAATCAAATCTTTTACTTGAAAATTTTAAGAAGATTGCGCAACAGTGTTCATAAAAAAAGACCATATTTGTGGCAGGCAGGAGACTGGTTCTTCCGCCACGACAATGTACCTGCACACACAGGTGTTAAGAAAGTTTTCGGCTAGAAATGTCATGGTTCCGATGACCCATGCGCCTTACTCGCCTGACCTGGCTCCCAGCGACTTTTTATTTCCACGCATGAAAATGGTCATGAAAGGACACTGATTTGACAACAATGAAGAGATCTAGGGAAAAAAAATAGTGGAAGCACCGGTGGGACAAATGTACGAGGGTCACTTTTGAAATGCACACTATTTTTGTAAAAATACAGTTTTCATTCTGCATGTGTGAAAGTTTTGTTGTGTAGATACATTCTTCCCACTCAGGTCTCACATTCTTCCCACTTGTTTTCTAACTTAGTTCAACCTTTTCCCGTGAGTGGCGCCGCCACAGCATGTCTTCAAGATGACTGCTACACTTGACGTTCGTCAGTAGCAACGTGCTGTCATAGAATTCCTGTGCTGTGAAAACGAGACAGTGGGAAACATCCACAAGAGGTCGAAAAAGGTGTATGGAGATGCTGCTGTCGATCGCAGTACGGTTAGTCGGTGGGCGAGTAGGTTACGTAATGAAAGCGGGCACGGCAATATTGAGGATTGTCCTCGCAGCAGCAGGCCTCGTACTGCACACACTCCAGACAATGTGCAGAAAGTTAACAAATTGGTGACTGCTGACAGACGCATCACAGTAAACGAATTGTCGCTCTACGTTGGGATAGGGGAAGGAAGTGTTTGCAGAATACTGAAAGTTTGGCGTTTAAAAAAGGTTTGTGCCAGGTGGATTCCCAGGATGTTGACAGTGGCTCACAAAGAAACAAGTAAAACGGTATGCAGCGAACATTTAGAACAGTACGAGAATGGTGGAGATGAATTTCTTGGAAGAATTGTGACAGGTGATGAAACATGGCTCCATCATTTTTCACCAGAGACGAAGAGGCAATCAATAGAGTGGCATCATGCAAATTCACCCAAGAAAAAAAAAATAAAAACCACACATTCTGCTGGAAAAGTTATGGCTACGGTGTTTTTCGATTCCGAAGGAGTCTTGCTTGTGGACATCAAGCAAAGTGGAACCACCATAAATTCTGATGCATATGTAACGACACTGAAGAAACTTCAAGCTCGACTGAGTCGTGTTCGACCACATCGGCAAAAGCAGGATGTTTTGCTGTTGCACGACAATGCACGGCCACATGTCAGTCAAAAAACCATGGAAGCGATCACAAAATTCGGATGGACAACACTGGAACAACCGCCTTACAGTCCTGACCTGGCTCCATGTGACTATCATGTCTTTGGGAAACCGAAAGACTCTCTTCGTGGAACAAGGTTTGAAGATGGTGACTCCCTTGTGCACGCTGCCAAACAGTGGCTCCAACAGGTTAGTCCAGAATTTTACCGTGCGGGTATACAGGCGCTGGTTCCAAAATGGTGTGAGGCAGTTGAGAGGGATGGAAATTATGTGGAGAAATGAAAATATTGTTCCTAAAGGATGTATCTACACGCTGTAAAACTTTCAAACATTTAGAATAAAAGATGGATTTTAAAAAAAATAGTGTGCATTTCTTTTGGAGTGACTCTCGTATTAGTTGTAATGGAGAGTATTTGGAAGAGGATAAGTTTGTTTTGTAAACAGTTTGAAAATATTTAGCTTTTAAAAAATAATTCCGTTTTTTCCGGAAATAAAATGTTTAAGGAAATCTGATTTCAAGATCACTACCATCTACTGCGGATCAGTGATGTCTTTCCATCGGAGTCGTAACTAAAATCATTGTGTTCTCGTGGCGTTTTTGGCCATCGCACGCGTAATTGTGACTCTGTTGTACTCCGCGATTTTCGCTATTTAGATCAACTGACACTCCAGTGTTAATCTGTTCCAGGCTAGTATAGAAGTTGTCACCAACCCACCGAAGTTAAAAATCCGCCTATTTCACCCGTTTGTTTATAAACAGGGTGATTCAGCTGCCCCTACCGATGCCTTTCATGCAACCCGCAATGTTATATCTGGCCTTCCAAAGTTCACGCGAGATTTTCATATTCTCGCGCCCACTAAGCACAAACTATTAGTTCCACAAAAAAGTTGACAGGAATTTTTTGCAACCTTCAAACGCACCCCCACCGCCCCATGCTCAGCCCAACCAGTCAGGATATCTGGTATGTTGTTCATTGCGCTCCCTACTACCACTGTACAAAATTTTGGGACTACACGAGTTATTTCCCACATTCTGCCTTTTTTGTCTTCATTGACTGGCCTTATTTCGCACAAATTGCAAAGTTACAGTTTCTGTAAATTTTACCTTACGATTTCGTGAATTTTAAGAACTTGAAATAGACAGTTACAGTGTCGCTTTAGTCAGGCCTTCTGACTACAAAACTACTGTGCTTGTAAGGGTTAAGTTTGGATCGAACTGGCAATGTAATTAGTTTCAGCGTAACGCCTACAACAACCGTGCCTTTCATTACCCTCATGGGCACGGTAAATCAATAGCGTTAACAAAATAGCCAGCTATGCTGGAGGCGTAATAGCCCAGTTAGTAGAGACCAAAAAAGATCGAATAACGGAAGTAGTTTGTGTAATCGGAAATTTTTGTATAGTGGTAGAAGGGAGTACCACGAACGACATACTGGATGTCCTGACTGGTGAGGGATAAGTGTAAATGGAAGTGCGTTTGAAGGTCACTTCTTGTACATTTTTCATGAATAACTTGAAAAACTGTGGCCTCCAGCGAAAACACATCCCAGTACAAAATTTTAACTACATTAAACTTCGTGCGAAAAGGTCCTGTTCATTTTTTTCTTTAGGACTAATACATTACTGGCCATTAAACTTGCTACACCAAGAAGAAATGCAGATGATAAATGGGTATTCATTGGACAAATATATTATACTAGAACTGACATGTGATTACATTTTCACGCAGTTTGGGTGCAATAGATCCTGAGAAATCAGTACCCAGAACAACCACCTCTGGCCGTAATAACGGCCTTGATACGCCTGGGCATTGAGTCAAACAGAGCTTGGATGGCGTGTACAGGTACAGCTGTCCATGCAGCTTCAACGCGATACCACAGTTCATCAAGAGTAGTGACTGGCGTATTGTGACGAGCCAGTTGCTCGGCCACCATTGACCAGACGTTTTCAATTGGTGAGATATCCGGAGAATGTAGCGGCCAGGACAGCAGTCGAACATTTTCTGTATCCAGAAAGACCCGTACAGGACCTGCAACATGCGGTCGTGCATTATCGTGCTGAAATGTAGGGTTTCGCAGGGATCGAATGAAGTGTAGAGCCACGGGTCGTATCACATCTGAAATGTAGCGTCCACTGTTCAAAGTGCCGTCAATGCGAACAAGAGGTGGCCGAGACGTGTAACCAATGGCACCCCATATGATCACGCCGGGTGACACGCCAGTATGGCGATGATGAATACGCGCTTCCTGATGTGTTGGTAAATGTGCCAACACCTTGTAGATGGAGGAGGCCGAAATGGAAGCTATCTAACGCAGACGGGCGTGAATTATGGAACAGGATAAGTAGTGAATTCTAATAAGAAAAGTATGCAGCTCCTCTAATACTTAACTTTATTCGATCCTTGTGGTACATCGCTCTTGATAATACACTTAGCTGAAGGCTATTCTAACTGTCTCTCGGCAAATGAGAGAAAGGCTTCGTCAGTGTAGTCGCTAGTAAAGTCGTCGTACAACTGGGGCGAGTCCTATTCCGTATCTCGAGACCTGCCTTGTGGTGGCGCTCGGTCTGCGATCACACAGTGGCGACTCGCGGGTCCGACATGTACTAAATGGACCGCGGCCGATTTAAGCTACCACCTAGCAAGTGTGGTGTCTGGCGGTGACACCACACTTCCAATGTGTGTTCACCGCGATGTCGCCAAACACGGATGCGACCGTCGTGATGCTGTAAACAGAACCTGGATTCACCCGAAAAAATGACGTCTTGCTATTCATGCACCCAGGTTCGTCGTTGAGTGCACCATCGCAGGCACTCCTGTCTGTGATGCAACGTCAAGGGTAACCGCAGCCATCGTCTCCGAGCTGATAGTCCATGCTGCTGCAAACGTCGTCGAACTGTTCGTGCAGATGGTTGTTGTCTTGCAAACGACCCCATCTGTTAACTCAGGGATCGAGACGTGGCTGCACGATCCGTTACAGCCTTGCGGATAAGATGCCTGTCATCTCGACTGCTAGTGATACGAGGCCGTTTGGATCCAGCATGGCGTTCCGTATTACCCTCCTGAAACCACCGATTCCATATTCTGCTAACAGTCATTGGATCTCGACCAACGCGAGCAGCAATGTCGCGATACGATAAACCGCAATCGCGATAGGCTACAATCTGACCTTTATCAAATTCGGAAACGTGATGATACGCATTTCTCCCCCTTACACGAGGCATTACAACAACGTTTCACCAGGCAACGCCGGTCAACTGCTGTTTGTGTATGAGAAATTGGTTGGAAACTTTCCTCATGTCAGCACGTTGCAGGTGTCGGCACCGGCGCCTATCTTGTGTGAATGCTCTGAAAAGAAATCATTTGCATATCACAGCATCTTCTTCCTGTCGGTTAAATTTCGCGTCTGTGGCATGTCGTTATCGTGGTGTAGCAATTTTAATGGCCAGCAGTGTAGTTTGCGCTTAGCGAGCGAGAGAATATGAAAATTTCGCGCATGGTTTTTGAAGGCAGGTAGGTACAGCTGACTCAACCTGTATACAAGCCTACTTCCTTGTTGTGTGTGTTTACGGTCGGGACCTTGTGTATCAAAGAAATTTAATGTGAATTTCGAAGTGCTAATAGTTCCATGTCGTTTCACCATTATCTTTCACTGATTATATCAAAATTTCTCTCTGTCGCGATGAATTGCGTATTTTCAAAACTTTACGTTGCCACGCAAAATTCATATTATCTCGTCTGTTGCGTGTGATAATTCTACGTTCTCCCGATTTTTGCACTGATATCGTTCGGACTATCGTTTCCCTCTTTTCAACGTGTATTAAAGGGGTATTTTTGAGAATTTCGGAAGCTTACAATTTTGATATATAGAATACTTCGCAGTAAATCGAGATAACTTATCAGTCCATAAATTCCGGCCTCGTAAATATTGTAAACCCGCCATGTAGCGGCGAGGATATTCCACAAGCGGACACTGAAATGGAGATGAATTCAATTAGTCGTCTCAGTAGGAAGCACAGCACTGACCACTGACTGTCGCCTTTGGTGTATATTACATAGTATGTTGCTGCGCATGGAATTTAGTTAACATACTGAATTTTTCTTTATACTTTGTTTTAGGTTTCTGTTACTACAATTTTTTTGAACATCTTAGCAGACACTTTTCCCCACATATAGGCATTATTTTTGGAGTATCTCTTATTACTAGAATCTTTTCACTTGTTCCAACATCATTTTTTTATTTTGTTTATAGGCTTGTAGCTTTTATCACAGTTCATTAGGAGTGGTATTTTTTTTTTTCAACCATCTTTGGTCAGCATCTGTGACATCAGAATCAAAATCTGTAAAACTTTCATCTCCAACGCTGTTTAAAAAAACTGGAGTTACTGTTTTCATCTGGGTCACTACAATAGTTTTCAGCAAATGTGTATTTGCTAAGATTGTTATCACTCCCCTTACTAGAATTACTTGGCACGCTAGTGTCTTGGAGACCCTTGGTATCATCATGGCGTATTTTAACATCTGTAAGAAACGAGATAAGTAAGTACATTTTATGGGAATTGCATGAATCACACTTAACATGATACGAGTTTTTTTTTTTTTTTTTTTTTTTTTTTTTTTTTTTTTTTTTTTTCCCAAACCTCTGATCGCTTAGTATAGAAGCTACGCGAGCGGCAGAAACTGGACATGCGCTGTAGGCTGCTACACACTTCGCCATTGCCGACCTGTGGGCATCAGTCTGCGTTGCAGTACAGCCACGTAAACATGGCTGCCGTCATTGTTGCTCCCGCCAAGTTGAATTACGAAGTATTAATTCGGCTTCTGCAAGCAGAAGGGAATAGTGCAGCAGAAATTCATCGGAGAATGAGCCGAGTATACCGTGATAACAACGTGACTGATGGTGTTGTGCGTGAATTGTGCTGAAAGCTTAGTTGCCCGAAATGACTTGCACGATGAAGGGGGCCAAGGACGCAAGTCTGCCATTACAGCCGACCTTGTTGAACGAGTTGACAGAATGGTTAGAGAAAATCGTAGGTTCACCATAACTGCTTTGTCTATGGAAATTCGGGAAGTTTCAAGATCTGTCGTACACTTTGTTGTCACTAGACATTCAGGCTATAAAAAACTTGTGCTCGTTGGGTTCCAAAAATGTTGACGGACGCCCACAAAAGTCAGTGAATGGCGTCAGCTTTGAATTTCCTAGACCGTTATCACGATGAAGGAGATAACTTTTAGAAATCTATTGTTACTGGAGATGAAACTTGGATCCAGCACGACACACCGGTAACAAAACGACAATCACAACTGTAGATGCATCCAAATTCACCAAAAGAAACCACAGAAATTCAAACATTGAACAACAGAAAGGTTATGGCTACTGAGTTTTGGGACCAAAAAGGTGTGTTGCTTGTAGAGTTTATGCAGCCCGGAACCACTATCAGTGCAGCTGCTTATTATGAAACATTACGACATTTGCGGAGAGCCATTCAAAACAAATGAACAGGAATGCTGACTTCAGGAACTGTGTTGACCCATGACAACGCTCGTCCACACACTGCTGGCGCAACCCAACGGCTCCTTGAACAATTTCAATGGGACATTTTCGGTCATCCGTCTACAGTCCTGATGTGGCACCAAGCGACTTTCACCTTTCTGCTGAACTGAAGACGTGGCTTGGAGGGCAGCACTATCAAACCAATTAAGGTCTTCAAAACAACGCCTGTGCACATTTGACAACACTGGTGGCAACATTTTTTGAAGAGGGTATTGAAAAGCTTGTCCACAGGTTCGTTAAATGTCTCAATCTCTTCGGTGATTATGTTGAAAAGTAACGATAAGTGTACAAAACTTTAGGTAATAAAATAATTGTTCTTTTATTTATAGCCTTTCGGATGTTGGGAAAAAAAAACTGCCCTCATATATGCATTATTATTGTCCTTGAGAGACCATCTTCTGTTCTGTACAAGGTGGGAATCCAGAATTTTCATGACTGGTGCTGCCATCTGGAAAGTAGGAGTAGTAGATCTTTGCACCGCTAGGTGGCGAGAGCTGCATATCTGATAAGTCAGTGCGCAGAGTGGCATTCAGCTGGGAGGACATGTTGCGTGTCCACAGTGATTTCCGTAATATTCTGTGTTTGGTGTGTGGCGATTTTATGATGGATCCGTGAACAGAACAGCGCGTGTGTATAAAATTCTGTGCGAATCTCTGCAAAAGTCGTACAGAGACCCTTGCAGTGATTCAGTAAGTGTTTGGGGGACAGAGCATGAGGTGGACACGTATGTTTGAGTGGCATCCTCGGTTCAGGGCCGGCCGTACAGACATTGAAGATGATGCTCACACTGGAAGGCCCGTTGGGCGCACAACGCTAGACATTGTTGCCAAACTTCAACAGTTGGTTTGTGCAGATTGACATCGAACCATTCAAGACCTTGCGAATTGGTTATGGGACATGTCAACGAATGTTGAATTGGGCATGCATCGTGTTGCCACAAAATTTGTGCCAAGGATCTTGAGTGCCAGTTAGAAGGCACAGTATGTTGAAGTATGCACGGACCTTCGTCAGACCGCATCTGATAATCCAACCTTCTTGTCACAGGTTGTCACCGGTGACGAGAGTTGGATTTATGGTTATGATCCAGAGACAAAGCAACAGTGGAAGAGCCTGAGCTCTCCAAGACCCAAAAAGCGAGACATGTGAAGAGCAAAGTGAGAGCATGACCATCATTTTCTTTGATACCAAGGGAACTGGTGCAGAAAGAATTTGTACCACCCAACCAAACAGTGGATTCCATGTAGTACTGTCACGTTTTGCGATGGCTCCGTGAAAACGTGTGGCGATGACGGCCCGAACTTTGGCGTCAAGGGAAATTGCTGCTACATCACAGTGCGCCCTGTCACACGTCCTTCCTCACAGGACCCTTTTTTTTTTCTTTTCTTTTTTTCAAAAAAACCGTACTCACCACATTTGGCACCTTGTGACTTTTTGCTATTCCCAAAACTGAAACTCAAGTTGAAAGGCCATCAGTTCGACACTCTAGAGAGGATTCAAGAAGCATCGCTGGTGGTGATAAACACCCTCAAAGAACAGGACTTCCAGAAAACGTTTGACCAGTGGCAGATGTGCTGCGACCGATGTGTACATACGGATGGTGACCATTAGTCCAAAGGTAAGGTTTCCAACAGATGGCAGCACCAGTCCCGAAAATTTTGGATAGCACCTCATATTTTCTTCAGCATTGTTTAATGTGGAAGCTGCCAAATTGTTGCATTTTGTTTGATAGCTAACTTAACAATAAGTAGGCTTGTTGAATTAGATGACATCGTTGTAACTAAAACTGGCTAATTATATTTATGCAATTTTTTCCTTAAAGTATGGCAAAAGTTAAAATATTCCATCATTCGTTATAGTCCTGAACAAAAATTATGAATAACTTTTTATTAGTGTGACTCAACTTGAAATAAAACAGGGAAGGGAATAGTATGTAACCTCATTCTGTAAGCAAAATTGTCATATTTCTAAATAATGCTTTATGTAGCATACACATATACCAGTAATGAGCATACTTATTGGCACAGTTCAAAATGTGACATTTTTCTTCAAACAGATTTAATGATTGTGTGGAACTTTTTGAAAGTCGACAGGCAAGCTCCACATGAGCACTGTCCTAACTTCGCTGAACTACTGACAGTGTGACCCTGTTTTCTAGTTGTTAGAATAGGTTTCATTTATGCAACATTGACATAACTGTTATGTGGTAGCCGAACAGCCACCTAAGTTTGTAACACACTTCCACATAAAACCATTCCACTTTTTCGTTTTAATGATGACATAAATGGAGACTCTGAATTTTTTGAGTTATGATGCTTTTCTTCCAAGGGAGTGATGTGTTTCTCAAAACTGTTGTCGTAAAACGTAATTTAATATTATTCGTACATTGCAGATGGATGGCACTTACACAGTTTGAGGCGACAGATGCGCGTGCAGCATTCCCCTGCTTTGATGAGCCCGGGCTGAAGGCCAGGTTCCAGATAAGCATCGCTCACTCCACCAACTACACTGCAGTCTCCAACATGCCCATCGTGCGTTCCGAACAGCTGTGAGTATTGCCAGTTTGCACGTGTGCCTAGTGCTTTCTTTACTATTGAAGTAACTAATTTGAAGTTTCAGGCCACATTTTAAGCTTCGTTGCAGATTGTAAATACTGGTTTGGTGTTTTGTATCTTGGTAGTTGGGTTGCTACAGGTTTGTTTGTCGATTGTCATTTTTTGTCTCTAGTTCACCATTACTATTTGAGTTTATATATTGTCATTTTGTCATTTGGAGATAGTGAGTAGAGCTGTGATTGCTAGAAAATGGAGTTCCAATGGAATATAACCAACATATTCGTCTCCCAATGGAATATAACCAACATATTCTTCTGTTTCAGTTCAATAGAGGTGCAGCCAGAAACATCTGTGCCACATGTGGGGTTAATGTCACTGGACAGATCACAATAGAAAACAGTTTTCTAATTTCAAGGAGGATCATTTTAATGTTAGTGACTATCTATGTTCAGGAAGTCCTTTGGGGTTAATGAAGACCATTTAAAGGCATTAATTCACAATGATGGACATCAGTGTACTCAAGAATTCGCAACCGTAATGAACTTTGATCATTCCACCATTAAGCAACACTTGGATGCAGTGAGGAAGGTTCAAGTATCAGATGTATGGCTGCCGCATGCTCTAAGCCAAAATCACAAAAATTGGTGTCTGGCCACACGTGCATCTCTGCTTGCTACCCATCAACTGACTCATGAACAACATTGACCATTCCTATCCTGTGTCATTACTGGTGACGAGAAATGGTCTTTATGCTAACATAGGGAAAAGAAAGGAATGGTTGAGCCCAAACAAACCAGCAGCCCCCTATACAAAGACCTGCACGCATCCGGAAAAGATAATGCTAATTGTCTGGTGGAACAGTGACAGAGTAGTGTACTACGAGATGCTTCCCTGAGTTGCAACTATCATAGGTAAAATTTATTGTCAACAGCTGAGACATCTTGCAGATTCAGTGCGAGAACAACAACCAGGAAGAACTGCACGATGGGATGCTACTACACAATAATGCCTGTCCGCATTCTGCTATACTGACCAAAAACACTATACAGGGGCTGCATTGGGAAGTCATTCATTCTGCACCAACCGTATTCACCTGATTTTGTGCCCTCAGTCAATAACGATTTATCGAAGGACCTTCCAGGAATGTCCTTTCTGGATGAAAATGCGGTCTTATAATGGCTTGATGAGTTCTTCACTTCAAAACCACATGATTTCTGCAGTCATGGTATCAAAAAGTTATCCCAGCATTGGCAGACAGTTGTAATTAGTGAAGGAGGATATATTATTGAGACTAAAGTCTCTGTTATATGTGTCTATTGTGTCTATTGAACGCATGGAAAAATGCTGTGAACTTTTGCTCCAAGCTAATACCTAGAACAAAATTCAAACCAAAACTAAGCCAAGTTACTCTTCTGTCCATGCATTGAAGTCACCACCATTCTAGGAAGGAGTTAATATTCCATTCATACCTTGAATTCACAGTCTGAATGGAAACTATGATTTTAGGACCCTGGTTGCTATAGGAGAAGATACAAAAAGTTCATATCGATGTAAATCTGGAAATAAGTTTTCAATAAAACACATATTGCACAACAAATGACACTACAACATTAATGCCACAAACTTTTTCAGCACATGTTCCAATTGGCCTCCTTGTGATGGATGTAAGAGTCCATGCACCACTTCATTGACTCTCCTCACCCATCCAAGTGTTGCAGTCTTTCTCCAAGTAACATCAGATCCTACATAAATACTGCGAACATCGCTTTTTAGCAAGGGTTGCAGATAGTTTGAATGGTACTAAATAAGATTTCATTTGGTCTTCCCTTACCTGACAAGAAGTGACATAAAATTGAGACTGTTGTATGAACTCGTAAAACTCCAAATTTTAAAATACTACAGCACCATAATGAATTTTGTAACTTAACGACACTATAGAAACACAATCACAAATCTGAACTTTGATGAACCAGAAAATTAATTGTTGGCCCCACAACCAACATGTACAGGTAATGCAAACACACACACACACACACACACACACACACACACACACATACACACACACAGGGTGAACATTAATAAAACTGACAAACTTCAGGGATGGGTTCGTGAGTAGAAATGGAGGAACAAAGATCCTATGAATGTATGTTCGGAAATGCATCGTTGTCATGGTAGATGGCGCTGGCAAATGAAGCAGAATGATCCCGTATGCATGTCAGGAACAAGCCGAGATAGTGCTTGTGTACAGCCAAGCAGATGGAAACAGTCAAAAGGCAGAACCCAGCCCTCCAAATCTGGTGTAAGCGCACCTCCTCCCTGCACGTTCGTCTGTCTGAAAAGACTCGTGACCACACAAATGCGCAAAAAGGGTTTGAAATGTTGTGTGATGTGGTTGATGTTGATGAGGGATTTGATTTAGTGTATCCATTCTGCATCTTGACCATTTCCATCTACTTGGCCGTACCCAAACACCATCTTGGTTTGTTGCAGACATAAATACCAGACCATTCTGTTGCTTACAGTATGCTGCATCAATCACACATTGTGTAACACACAAGGAACACACTGCACATGGTCAGAGGAACTGCTATTGCTATTATCATATAATTACCATTATTATACAATACAAATGTAATATAATAATTAGCATTCTTGGCTTCACAAAAAAAATTTACTTATGACGGAATATGTCACGTGACTTCAAAATGGCACCATGACAATTCTTAAGAAAGTTTCACCATGGACTTTTCAGGATTGATAGTTTGTTTGAAATCAATTAGCCTTAAAAATTGTCAGCAATATAGAAACATACTCTTTACTACTAACAACTTTGCTTTTATGCTGTCTCCTCAGACATGGTGAACCGGGTTGGGTGGTGGATCATTTTGGCATAACTCCACCGATGTCCACATACTTGGTGGCATTCATTGTCTCTGAGATGGTGTTTGAAACAGTAAATGATTCTGTTCCGGTGATGACTACTCCAGAGCGAGGACCTCCGCCAACTGTCACGAACACAGCTGCTCCTACCATTCCACCTGCTGCCACTTCCTCTTCATCTGCCACCCCGAGAGGCAAATCTCTGTCAACTGACTTCAGTACTGACACAGGTATGTACACTAGGGCTATCACAGGTGTTTTTCAGTGTCAGCCGTCATTCGCTTTAGTAGTTTACTCAGCAGTTGTTGTTATTTACTTAGTTGTTATGTCATTAGACCATTGAGATGTGACACAAATTATAGAATGTATCTTAACTTAGCCAGAATATAAAACGTAACAGTAACACAATTTATAACAGTAATGGAAATTCTTTCTGGAGCAATACACAAAATAAGGGAAAGGCAACGACTCCCCTTTAACAGATCAATGCACGGAGCACAGAAAGCAGCATTCACACTAGCTTTCAAGCACTAACTCTTTTTCTAGAAAAAGTGCACACATTCATACCCACAACCATATAGCACCCAACCATACACTCCCTGACCATGGAAAGACTGATTATCAATAACTGATTCATGGAAGCAGTTGCGTGAGCTAATGGAGATGGGGTGGGGGCAGGGAAAAATGCAAGAAGGGAATAGCAGGAGAGAGGCACATCTTGGAACAGATGACTCTTTGACTGCACAACAAGATGAAAAGGGTACAACAGAAAGAAATGTAGGAAGAAGGAGAGGGGTGAAAATGGAGAAAGGGGAAAATGGCGAAATGAAAGGGAGAGGGTGAGAGAGGGGGGGGGGGGGTGAAAAGGAGGGGTGGAGAGGGGACAGGGGGGGAAGAGAAGGAGAAGGGGCGGATAGGCTGCATGGAGGTGAGGGGGGAGAAGAACGTGTGGTGATAGAAGCCTGTGCACAATCTGGACGGAGGAGGAGTGGTGTGGACGGAATAGGAAAAGGTAAAGATAAGGTGAGGCAGTGGGAAGCAGTTAGTGGCGGTTTAGACTGTCAGGGTTGCGAGAATGATGGAACATGGTTTACCATCTTTACTTGAGTATAAGAAGACCCCCTTTGGTTTAAAGAGGCTTCTTGAGAAAAATTTATTTTTGAACATATTCTGACTAATCAATATTACAAACTTTTATTGATGTAAAGGATCTGTCTAAGAAGTTAACATTATACTTATTCTGAAAAAGAAATTGTTTTCATTAATTTTTATCTTCACTGCCTTTTTTGTTCTTTTAGCCTGTTTTCTGTGCTATCACTACTTTTAATATATATGTGGTGTGCATTCTTTTGGACATGTCCGAAAGAATGAGTGCAGATGCACACCAGGCTCAAACTCTTATGGGAATTGGCAAAGTGCCATGAGTAAATGAAGATAATGGGCAAGGGACACTACATTCATAGTGTGCAGGTAGGTCCAGAATTTAGGTCTGACAGTTAAGTGTGGTCGCATAATTTGTGGAGTTGTGGTGACCGCTTCGTCTGGATGACGCATTGGTCAGCACATCTTCCTAGTAAGCAGGAGACACAGGTTCGAATCATGATCTGGTACAAATTTTCAACCTTCCCCATTGATGTCCACTCACAGCCGATGGCTATAATTCCTTTGTGTTGTGACAGTGCCACGACATTCAAAAGTGCCGTTACGTTAGTACGCGAACACGGCGATAGAGGGGCTCCGCAGCTCGGCCGAGCGCGGGAGCGCCACCTGGCTATGAACGGCGCCGGCCGCATGTCACAGCACGGCAGTCGAATGACAGATACGGAGTTAGTAACATGTAACCCGCTTGTGTTTCTACTTTTGTATATCCATGCAATTTATTAGTGATTAAAGGTTATAACACTTTGTGTCCTATTACAAGGGTGGTTTGAATAGTTCTTGGAACAGAAATAGAAAAAAGTACTTACATCACTGAAAAGTTTTTTTTTTTTTATTTTTCAATGTAGTCTCCTTGTAAATTAATGCACTTGGTCCGAGGATGTTCCAGTGTCTTGATCCCATCTCGAAAATGAGTTTCCTCCAGGCCTGCAAAGTAGTTGTCAACTCTGGCTATCAATTCTTCATTTGAAGTGAATCTTCATCCACCAAAAGAAACATTTCAGTTTTGGTAAGAAATGGAAGTCTGACGGAGCCATATCACGTGAATAAGGCAGGTGTGGCAACAATTCATACCTTAGTTCATGCAATTTTGCCATGGCGACAGCACATGTGTGCGGACGTGCATTGTCTTGATGGAAGATGACTTTCTTCCTTGCTAAACCTGGCCTTTTATGGTGTATCTGTTGTTGCAGTTTGTCCAGGAGGTTAGCATAGTATTCTCCAGTAATTGTTTGCCCAATGGGGAAATAATCTACAAACGGAATCCCCTTTGCATCCCAGAACACTGAGGCTGTGATCTTCCCCCTCCCCGAAGGAGTTGTCTTTGCTCTCTTTTGTAGCGGAAAATCAGCATGTTTCCACTGCTTTGACTGTTGTTTTGTCTCTGGGTTATAGTAGTGCACCCAAGTTTCATCTGTGGTCACAAACCAGTGTAAGAAATCTGGTTTGGTTCTCCTAAAATGGGGCAAATATTGTTCCGATATGTCCATTCTCATGTGTTTTTGACCCAGCGTTAAGAGTCGTGGCACACATCTTGCAGATAATTTTTTTATTTGTAATTCTTTAGTTAAAATGTCATATACCCTTTCAGATGACATCTGCCAAGCATGAGCAATTTCAGGCACTTTCAATTGGTGTACCTCCATAACCATTTTGTGTACTTTTGCAATGGTTTCTGACACACCTTGGCTGACCAATGCACAGATCATTATCTAAGCTCTCCTGACCAAATTTAAATTCATTTGTCCACTTTGCAACAGTTGAATATGAAGGAGCAGAGTCCCCTAGTGTATTCTGAAATCGGCATGAATGTCCTTTGCTTTTATACCTCTCTTTACGAAGTACTTAATCACTGCTTGAGCCTAGACTTTTTTTTTTCATCTTCACAAATCTGTATGTGGAGCAACGACAGAACCACGTCAATGACAGCTTTCTTCCAAGAACACTGATGTGGCATGTGTTTACAGGCAACAGTCCAATGAGTATCATGTGAACAACTTGTTGCACTAGTGCTGATCTCTCGTGGTGATCCCGAGAACTTTTCAAACCACCCTCGTACTTTTAATCATTATCATTGTTATCCTAGCAGGACTACTGTGAAACTTATATCTCCAGTGTCACAAATATTTGTTTCTTTCCAATATGTTTCAGTTTCTGAGGTTATCACTAGTTTTTTTTTTAATACATAGTGTATTTTTCTTCTGTACTGTCATGAGAATGCCACAGTTTTTCTTGCTTCCAGAATTAGTGTCTGCCGACCGCTCTCTCATTGGCTGTGTACAGTCAGCAGCTGACATGTTCCCTTTTGTTCCTGTCACACCTCACAGTGAACACTCACGACATTGCTGCACAAAGTTCATAAGCATGCCATTGTCCCCCATCTAGACTTTTAGCATCTTCTTCAGTAATGTGTGATATTGTTGAGTATTTGTCCAGTTTCAATGCCAATTCAATTCCAAGTATAAGTCGAAAGTACTGCAGTTGAAACATTGTTGATGTTCATAAAAAGCCAAAGTACATAGTAGACATTCCCATGGTTGGCTGCATGACAAAATTTCTGCTTGCTGAACACCGCCTCCCTGCACTCATCACTCATTGTAGTTCCCAGCCAAGCTTGATCACTGTTCCCCATCCAACTATCTATAGTGTTGTACTTGAGCAACAGTGAAACATGGATGGCAACATCTAGGGTGCAGGTCATATGTAGCACCACCATCTAATACATCATCATCATCATCATCATCATCATCATCATCATCATCATTTAAGACTGATTATGCCTTTCAGCGTTCAGTCCAGAGCGTAGCCCCATTATAAAATTCCTCCATGATCCCCTATTCAGTGCTAACATTGGTGCCTCTTCTGATGTTAAACCTATTAACTTCAAAATCATTCTTAACCGAATCCAGGTACCTTTTTCTTGGTCTGCCCCGACTCCTCCTACCCTCTACTGCTGAACCCATGAGTCTCTTGGGTAACCTTGCTTCTCCCATGCGTGTAACATGACCCCACCATCTAAGCCTGTTCGCCCTGACTGCTACATCTATAGAGTTCATTCCCAGTTTTTCCTTGATTTCCTCATTGTGGACACCCTCCTGCCATTATTTCCATCTACTAGTACCTGCAATCATCCTAGCTACTTTCATATCTGTAACCTCAACCTTGTTGATAAGGTAACCTGAATCCACCCAGCTTTCGCTCCCATACAACAAAGTTGGTTGAAAGATTGAACGGTGCACAGATAACTTAGTCTTGGTACTGACTTCCTTCTTGCAGAAGAGAGTAGATCGTAACTGAGCACTCACTGCATTAGCTTTGCTACACCTCGCTTCCAGTTCTTTCACTATGTTGCCATCCTGTGAGAATATGCATCCTAAGTACTTGAAACCGTCCACCTGTTCTAACTTTGTTCCTCCTATTTGGCACTCAATCCGTTTATATTTCTTTCCCACTGACGTTACTTTCGTTTTGGAGATGCTAATCTTCATACCATAGTCCTTACATTTCTGATCTGGCTCCGAAATAGTACTTTGCAAACTTTCAATCGAATCTGCCATCACAACTAAGTCATCCGCATATGCAAGACTGCTTATTTTGTGTTCATATATCTTAATCTCACTCAGCCAGTTTGTTGTTTTCAGCATATGATCCATAAATAATATGAACAACAGTGGAGACAGGTTGCAGCCTTGTCTTACCCCTGAAACTGCTCTGAACAATGAACTCAATTTACCGTCAACTCTAACTGCTGCCTGACTATCCATGTAAAGACCTTTAATTGCTTGCAAAAGTTTGCCTCCTATTACATAATCTCGTAGAACAGACAAGAACTTCCTCCTAGGAACCCGGTCATATGCCTTTTCTAGATCTATAAAGCATAGACACAGTTCCCTGTTCCACTCATAACACTTCTCCATTATTTGCTGTAAGCTAAAGATCTGGTCCTGACAACCTCTAAGAGGCCAAAACCCACACTGATTTTCATCCAATTGGTCCTCAACTAATACTCACACTTTCTATTCAACAATACCTGAGAAGATTTTACCCACAACGCTGATTAAAGAGATACCTCTGTAGTTGTTACAATCTTTTCTGTTTCCATGTTTAAAGATTGGTGTGATTACTGCTTTTTTCCAGTCTGATGGAACCTGTCCCGACTCCCAGGCCATTTCAATTATCCTGTGTAGCCATTTAAGACCTGACATTCCACTGTATTTGATGAGTTCCGACTTAATTTCATCCACCCTAGCTGCTTTGTTGCACTGCAGTCTATTGACCATTTTCTCCACTTCCTCAAATGTGATCCTGTATCCATCATCATTCCTATCCCATTCTACCTTGAAATCTGAAACATAACTGATCATATTTTCACCTACATTGAGCAACTCTTCAAAATATTCCCTCCATCTGCCCAAGGCATCCACCAGATTCACCAACAGTTTTCCTGACCTGTCCAAAATACTTGTCATTTCCTTCTTACCTCTCTTTCAAAGACTGCTAATTACACTCCAGAATGGTTTTCCAGCAGCTTGACCCATAGTCTCCAACCTGTTTCCAAAGTCTTCCCAAGATTTCTTCTTGGATGCTGCAATTATCTGTTTGGCTTTGTTTCTTTCTTCAACATAACTTTCTCTGTCTACCTGAGTTCTAGAATGTAGCCATTTTTGATACGCCTTCTTTTTGCTTTTACAGGCTGCCTTGACTGTGTCATTCCACCAAGCTGTTTGCTTCATCCTACTTTTACACACTACTGTTCCAAGACATTCTTTAGCCACTTCTAGTACTGTGTCCCTGTACCTTGTCCATTCCTTTTCCAGTGACTGTAATTGACTACATTCAACTAACTGGTACCTTTCTGAGATCGCTGTTAAGTACTTGTGCCTGATTTCCTTATCCTGAAGTTTCTCCACTCTTATCCTCCTACTTATGGACCTGACCTCCTGCACTTTCGGCCTCACAATCCCAATTTCACTGCAGATTAAATAATGATCAGTGTCATCAAAGAATCCCCTGAATACACGTGTGTCCCTCACAGCCTTCCTGAATTCCTGATCTGTTATTATATAGTCAATGACAGATCTGGTTCCCCTGCCTTCCCAAGTATACTGGTGAATGTTCTTATGTTTAAAAAAAAAGAGTTTGTGATTACTAAGCCCATACTGGCACAGAAATCCAAGAGTTGTTTCCCATTCCTGTTGGCCTCCATATCCTCTCCAAATTTACCCGTAACCTTTTCATACCCTTCTGTTCGATTTCCAATCCTGGCATTAAAATCACCCATGAGCAGAACACTGTCCTTGTCCTTTACTCTAACAACTACATCACTGAGTGCCTCATAAAAACTATCCATCTTATCTTGATCTGTCCCTTCACAATGCGAATATACTGACACAATCCTAATCCATAAATAAGAAAAACTGCTATTCAGTCCTATTCCTGAACTTTCGCTCATCCTGCAATGTGGTGACGTATGTACGTACTGTCTCCACAATGGGTCTTTCTGCTGTAATTTATTCTTGCGGCAACAATTAATGCTGTATCGAACAATTCGGCATTTCAGGAAATCTCAAGCGGTAAGGCGACCGCTCACGACAAGTGGGAAATCCGGGTTCAAGTCCCATTCCGGCACAAATTTTCATTGTAGTCATTCCATTCTACAGCTGATGGTTGTCCATATTTGCAGTTATGAATACATTTAATGTACCTATATTAATCCGTTAAACAATGTAAACATGTTGACCTGAGCAGCTGTAGCTTAGCATTTTTGGAATGAGGAATTAGGAAAAAGACAAGTCTTAAGACTGGGTAAATATGGTACTTCATTTTATGAAGATTAATAGTGGGTAAAGACGAGGGAAGCTGCTAGTCCAGTAAGATATGCGGGAGAAAACTCTGCAAAGTTTGGTGAATAGGAGAGAGTTTCTTGCAGAAATGAAGCTGTGGGTCATGCTCGGATAGCTCAGTCGGTAAGGGCATTGCCCACAAATTACAAGGTTTTGGGCTCGGGTCCTAGTCTGGTACACAATTTAAGCTTCAAGAAGTGTCAGAACAGTGTGTAGCTTGCCAGCCTATTCCATATTCTTCTGTGTCATCAAATTTCCTCTTCACTTTATTCCTTCTTATTAAATTTTGGGAACTTGAAACATTATAAAATAATTGTCTGTGGTCTAGTTTCAATTAACATGTTTATACTTCATAAATACCTTGGATGATCATTTCTTGTAATGTATTATATTAATTTATCAACACACACCAGCAAGCTACATAGACTGTGAGTAGCCTAACCAACATTCATAAGTGGTAACAATCGACATACTGACTATTCATCCACATGATTGACAAACGAGTGCTGGCATATCAAATTATGAACTATATAATGGAAGGAAACATTCCACGTGGGAAAAATTATATATAAAAACAAAGATGAGGTGACTTACCGAACAAAAGCGCTGGCAGGTCGATAGACACACAAACAAACACAAACATACACACAAAATTCAAGCTTTCGCAACAAACTGTTGCCTCATCAGGAAAGAGGGAAGGAGAGGGGAAGACGAAAGGAAGTGGGTTTTAAGGGAGAGCTCTCCTTCCCTCTTTCCTGATGAGGCAACAGTTTGTTGCGAAAGCTTGAATTTTGTGTGTATGTTTGTGTTTGTTTGTGTGTCTATCGACCTGCCAGCGCTTTTGTTCGGTAAGTCACCTCATCTTTGTTTTTATATATAATTTTTCCCACGTGGAATGTTTCCTTCCATTATATTGATATCATTAATTTGAATCCAACAATTACGTTTGTTATTGTCACTGTTGCATTTCGAAATCTTTTCTGTCGTCTTATTTTCCTCTTTCTGTTTTTGCCAGTAGTTTCACTTTGTATTCACCTTCTCCTTTTTACCGTAATCTGCTATACTATTTTATCCCGCCACCCTAAGGTAAGTCTTTCTGCTCCCGGGATTGGAATGACTCCTTACCCTCTCCCTTAAAACCCACTTCCTTTCGTCTTCCCCTCTCCTTCCCTCTTTCCTGATGAGGCAACAGTTTGTTGCGAAAGCTTGAATTTTGTGTGTATGTTTGTGTTTGTTTGTGTGTCTATCGACCTGCCAGCGCTTTTGTTCGGTAAGTCACCTCATCTTTGTTTTTATATATGAAATTATGAACTATGATTGATTAACATTGACAGTTACATGCTGATTATCAATTGATTTCTCATAGATGATGTAGTAATTGTACACATTGAAAGCTTGTGCACAACCCACAGTGGCTTGTAGTACATAACTTACAAAATGGTAAAATTAATTACTTTTTAGGTAAGAAAAAGTAAAAGAAAAAGCAATAGGTACAAATATACAGTAAGCACTGAAGTAAATTTAATCAGCCAAAAGCTGTACAGTGTGTGACAAAAAGGTGTGGCCAAGCTTTCAGTAGAGGAGTATAATATGTTATATGGATATGGGTCCGGAAACACTTTATTTCTATGTTAGAGTTTGTTGCGTACATTACTTGTTGCAGCTAACGGTCTTACACTGACACTAGGGTTGTTGCCAAGGGAACGAAGTGATTCCTCCTCCAGGTGAGGTGTCCAAGTACATCTGGGCATCCCCATGCACGAGTAGTAGGCTTAAATCTTTCACATTCCATAAAGTGACTATCAGTTGCTTCAAACCACCTCCTGTCAGAGCACTTGTCATTCTGGAAATCTCTCTGGTGCTAACACTGAGCCCCACAGTCATTGCCGTATACTGACCCATACATCAAATGCACATCTGCCAACTCCGCATTTCAGTACACTTCCATTGCACTGTAGCAGAAATCAAGTCTGCAATGAACACTAAACAGTTGATGCTACACTATGTGATCAAAATTATCTGGACACCCCCTAAAATGTACGTTTTTCATATTAGGTGCATTGTGCTGCGACCTAATGCTAGGTACTCCATATCAGCGTTCTCAGTAGTCATTAGACATAGAGAGAGCAGAATTGGGTGCTCCGCAGAACTCACTGACCTAGAATGTGGTCAGGTTATTGGGTGTCACTTGTTTCATACGACTGTATGCGACATTTCCACACTCATCAGCCTCCCTAGATCCACTGTTTCCGACATGATAGTGAAGTGGAAATGTGAAGGGATACGTGCAGCACACAGCACTCTTGCCGACCTCGTCTGTTGACTGATACGGACCACCAACAGTTGAAGAGGGTCGTAATGTGTAATAGGCAGACATCTATCCAGACCATTACACAGGAATTCCAAACTGCATCAGCATCTACTGCAAGTACTATGACAGTTAGGTGGGACGTGATAAAACTTGGATATCATGGTCGAACGGCTGCTCATAAGCCACACATAACACTGGTAAATGCCAAACAATGCCTCGCTTGGTGTAAGGAGCGTAAACATTGGAAGATTGAACAGTGGAAAAATGTTGTGTGGAGTGACGAATCATGGTACACAATTTGGCGATCCGTTGGCAGGATGTAGGTATGGCGAATGCCTGGTGAACATCATCTGCCAGCGTGTGTAGTGGTGTTATGGTGTGGTCGTGTTTTTCATGTAGGGGACTTGCACCCCTTGTTGTTTCATTTAGAACTATCACAGCACAGGTCTATATTGATGTTTTAAGCGCCTTCTTGCTTCCCACTGTTGAAGAGCAATTCGGGTATGGCGATTGCATCTTTCAATACGATCGAGCACCTGTTCCTAATGCACGGCCTGTGGCAGAATGGTTACTTGACAATGGCATCTCTGTAATGGACTGGCCTGACCTGAACCCTATAGAACTCCTTTGGAATGCCGACTTCATGCCAGGTCTCACTGACCGATATCAGTACCCCTCCTCGGTGCAGCACTCTATGAAGAGTGGGCTGCCATTCCACAAGAAACCTTCCAGAACCTGATTGAATGTATGCCTGTGAGAGTGGAAGCTGTCATCAAGACTAAGGGTGGACCAACCCCATGTTGAATTCCAGCATTGCCTATGGAGGGCACCACAAACTTGTAAGTCATTTTCATCCAGGTGTCCAGACACTTTTGATCACATAGTGTATACAGTTGATGCTACGTGCTTGGTGCTAATAAAGCAGTGAATTTAATCACATGCCAACACAAGCAGTGGAGTTAATTGCATGTCAACACAGTGAAGTGAGTCACATGTCAACATTACACTTGTTTAATTGGAGCAGCAAATTTTGCCAGTGAATCTAAGAATTATTGCTTACTGTACATTCTAAAGCAAAAGTAACAAAGACACTATTTTGAATATTTCATGTAAGAAAATGTTTCATGTAATGCTGGTACACATTGTTTCTGTGTTTCTCATGTTTAAAGCAATTATGAGGAGAAGTAGAAAATTAGCTCTTACATGGAAATAAAGCATTTCTGGACCCATGCCCAAACAACACATTTTATTTCTGTGTGTTTGAGGGATGTTTCCTGAATGTTTAGCTCCACTTGTTTGTTAAACCCTCTATAATCAGAAAATGTCAAGATAATAGCTACCACGTTATGAAAGAGAAGTTTTAATGCAGAGGAGGAGTTCCAAAGTTGGCAAAGAATGTTCTAAAAAGTGATATTTTCTAGTTGGAATAATTTATAAACTGACTTCTTATTTTATTAAAAATATACGTTTTTGGAAGCAGAAAAACTGGGGACAATGGAATTTGGAAGAAATTACATTTTAAGGTTGGAACATTCTATATCACGAAAATTCTGAATACGAGTAACTTTAGAAATACAAAGTTTTTGGACAAATAAAATCATTTGTTTGAAAGGGATGAAGGAACGAGTTAGGTTCCCTTTTATGCTCCTAAGGGGCATACATGCCTATAGAGGTGCGCTAATTAATAAAGACAACTATAAATAATGGTGTGCTGAAGAGGCACGTGACCTGGTTTTAAGATTATCCCTAAAAGCTAACAACTGCAGTAAAATTTAATGTGTTACTACTTCTTGGAAGACTCGATAGCACTCCTCACCTTCACCAAACTGCAACAAAACACTGACACTGGACACAGGTGCAAAACCCTGCACAGCCAGGAGATGTTGCTTTGTCGAAGTGGAAGAAGAGACTGCTCGAAGAACGTTTTGGCACACATGGCATCTGGCAAGTGTGGGAGTCTGGGCTCGACTTCTGGCAGAAGTGACCAGCACTGGTGGTGGGTGGATGCAGTGGTACCTTAGCCTGTAGGCACTGCATGGATCCCTGGTTTTCGTTCACCTCAGCCTGTTGTCAGCTGCTACAGGTGGAGGCTAATGGAAGAAGTTGCCACAGGGAAAATGAGGACTTCCAAATAAGCTATGTCAATCAGAAAACAAATAAATTTTTTCAGGTTTGAATTTTGATGTGCTCATGGTTCACAAGTATTGTATGCCATTAAATATAATGTTTCCATGTGATGTAAATATACTACTATCATCAGAAGTCTGTAAACTATACTGTGAATAATAAGGCTCAACAAGGTGCAGCATTATGGTGCACTACTGGTGAGAAAACATCAGATAAGGGAAAGAACCAGACAAGTGGCTGTAGGACTTGCACTCTGAGAGTTCTGTACAAATTTAATTATGTGTATAGATGACGACGATGATGATGTTAATTTCATATGGCTCAGTGGCTGGTGCCAGTCTTTCTATTGGATGCCGCTTCAGTGACCTGCATGTCCTAACCTACCCCAGTTATCAAGCAGGGGATAGGTGACATACAGTTCAGTATGGAATTAGACTCATTTGTTATTTCTAGTGACTCCTCGTCATTGAGAGATGAAGGCAAGGTTAAAATGGAGACTGAAAGATCCATTGCCTGTCCAAGATCTGGTCTCACGACCTCTCGCTTTCTAGGCATGTGTTTTATTGCTAAACCACCAGCCTCAACATTCATAGAGATAGGTTTTGATGAGTGAGTTTGTGAGTATCAATATATGTGAGATATATATAGTCTCATCTTTTGATTGCATAGACTAAAAACTTACATGTTTCACATGGCCAAGAGACCAGAGACCTTAGTACCTGACATAAATTTCAACTTGATACCTCTACCCTTTCCCGAAAAAAGTGGACCTAATATATGGCCGGATAGAAAGACTGACGGACAACAAACGTGGAGGGGGGGAAAAAAAGTTTCTGCAATATAACTACAAAGTAATGGTTTGGACTTTATCTCTTAGTCGTACTGTAAAACCTTACATCTTGTCCAGTTTTATGATTCTAGGTCTATGATAAGTTTTGATGAGGTTACGAGCATCAAAATATGTGACATAAATGGCCATAGCTTTTAATTGCATTAACTAGAAGAATAAATTTTTCACAAAACCAAGGAACCTTAGACATTATGTGAAATAAATTTCAACTTGATAACTCTACCTGTTCCTGACAAAAAGGGATCTGAACAGGCAGGCAGTGATCTCATAAGGCTGCTGTTTCTACTGATTGAGGTGTGAAACCCTTAAAAATTTATGTTGGCATCAGGAGCAATAGAAGGATAAGTAGGATAATCCCCACATACAAGTGCACACTCTATTGCAGAGTGAAAGATTTGCTCTGGAAATAAACCTCTAGGCTACAACTAAGACGTTTCTCTGCAGTATCCTTTCTTCCAGGGGCGGTAGCGCTGCTAGATATGCTGGAGAACTTCTGTGAAGTTTTGTAGATACGAGATGAGATACTGGTGGAAGTAACCTTGCGAGGACAGGTAATGAGTCATGCCCAGATGGTCACTCAATAACAACTGTCCCAAGTTCAAATATGAAACCTGCACACCATTTTAATCTGCCAGAAAGTTTCAAAGTAGTGCACATTTCAGTGTGGAGTGAAAAAATCATGATGTAATCTGTGGTCCATCAACAGGAAACATTGCAATATTTGCTTAATGTAAATACTTTAGGAATAAAGGAGACCACTCATTGAACAAAGCAGAAGCATTGAATCATTGCCTGACACACAAAAAAGAAAGAAAATTTGCAGTGCAGTGGTGATTGGGTGGGGAGAGGCCGGAGGCAGAAAGAGGGGTTGCCCCACCCCATAGCAAATTTTCATTTGTGCTTGTTGACAACATTTCAACTTTTTGGTGAGTCGTCTCCTTTACTCCCACAGTATTTACATTCTTCCAGAACTTACCTACTATAATTAACAGTATTTCCCTACTATGTTTGGAATATCATGAAACACCAGGGCTGCTGGATCAGGTAAGTAAGTCTGAATGGGAAGCAGATGAAAATCATAGTGCCAGCACGATGTCAGACACTTACATCGCACCTTGATAAAACACGTTGATACTTTTCTGCATTTTGGATCCTGCTGTCTGATGTCGAACGTGATACTGATACTGTCCCAGTTTCACAACAAGCTTTTCTGTCCCAATGGACGTGGCAGCAACAGGAGTTCTTACTTTCCAACAAAGAAACCATCTCTGATTCAGTTGCTTACAAGTTTAATATTTGCAGTGTTAAAATTTTTTTGAACTGTTGAGTTTTTTTCCCTCCCCGTGTGATTATTGCTCTCCTAACTCGTATTTTAAATTCATGTAACGCTGTCCATTGTGAATGTCACACAACTACACCCTGTCCCAGTAAATTAGTTACTTATGAAAGGTATTTACATACTACGTTTGCACTAGAGAGAAGCAGGTTTCAAATTTCTGTTTGGCCATCCATATGTAGGTTTATATGAGTTCTGTAAATCTCTTAAGGGTTGTGGGTTGTGAAGATCAGTGAAAAAATCGAGTTTTAGTTTTCTACTGTGTCTAGTGCACCACTTCATTTTTCACTGCAGGATATTTACTTTTCAATGGCCATTTGAGCACAAATAGGTTTTATTTGGACTTACATTAAGATGGATTGGAAGGGGACACACAGCTCTCCTGACAGCTTTGTTTAATGTACACTGAACTTCTCTGCTCAGACGAATAAATCTGTAGAAATCTATGGCATGTGAAGCTATCATTATTATTATTATTATTATTATTATTGTTATTATTATTGTGAGTAACTTGTTACCATTGTGAACAGGACATGATCAGTTTCCTTTCCTTTTGAGCATTCTGAGCTTGTACTTGGTCTAATGATTTACTCAACAATAAGATAATAAGCCTTACTTTTAAATTTCTCATACAGACATTGGATGCTTAGGAATAGGTATTTGTGCCTGAAGTATTGATCCTGACTATCCATTATTATAGGTGTGGTGGATACCAGAGGCACAAATGAAACAAGTGTGACAACCATTCAGTCGTCTCCTGCTGACACTGGACCGTCTAGCCGCTACACGACTGTCGGCAATGAGACTTCCCACGAGCTGAGTGACGCGACTTCTGGCACACGCAGCTCTGAAGTGACTAGCAGTGCATCTGCAGAACACAGTTCCAACACTGCCGACTCCAGTCCTCTGTTCAACGCTTCTCACACGGCGGGCATCCGAGGCGGAACATCTGGTACTACGATCGGCACGTCAGCTCCGAGTTCCAGTTCTGGTAACACGAGCACGGTTGAAATGGCGCCCACGAGCTCGAGCACTGTTCTCGCCACTCGAACTTCGAACGGTAGCACCGGCACACCAGTTGGCGCTCCCACTTCAATTGGAAGCACCAGTGCACCGACTAGGATCTCCTCTGTGAATGTAAGCACCAGTGCGTCGACTGGCATTCCCTCTTTGATCGGAAGCACCAGTGTACCGACTGGTATTCCCTCTTTGAATACAAGTACCGGTGCACCGACCAGTGCCGGCACGCTGGCGAGTTACACTTCGAGTGGAACAGTGTCGCATTCTGGCAGTGCTCACACCGTACCGGTGGACGTCGACACTTCGTTAGCTTCCCGGACTGCGAGCATGGCTACGTCGTCTGACAGCCCTGTCATTTCCAGCAGCTCTGCGCCCGGAAACAGTGCCGAAACCACTTTTGCGGTGACAGACAGCGAGGCTGGTGGCAGCTCAGTCTCGGTAGTAAATGTCACGGCGGGCGCACACGGTCCGGTAGTAACTACGGCTCCAAGTAGAGGGGCGTCGCACGTAATGACTACCACAGTAGAGACTGCGGTTCCCACGGATGTGATCACTGCTCTGCCACTTACTGGTGGGTCTGCCAGTCACTCCAGTCGTGGCAGCAGATATGCTACCGCTGTCTTCATTCCGTCCACCTCGCAGGTTGCAAATCGTCTAAGTGGAAGCTCATTTCCAGGGTAAGTACGATGTTCTTTATATGAAGTTTACTGACACATTGATAGAGTTCCTCTGAAGTCACATTGTTGATTGCTGAGAACTTCAGGTGCACTTAAAATCACTTTACGCAGCACTGTTCTTAATAGATTCTCGTACCATTTATTTTCACTGTCCTTGCCAATGGTGACCAATTTAGTATCGTTACTGGACTCAGACAACAAAACTGAGATGAACACACCAGTGTTGGATGTCAAGAGTTCACGGTTTTGTAGGCACATTGCGAGCTGTGCAGATACCACATTATTTGGAAAGATCCCCTGGCAGCTTAGGGTAGGAGGAAAGTGAGTGTGCGTTCCTCAGCAAGTTGTGTTTATGTATCTAAGCTTTCCAGTTTATGTATAGACTCGTTTCTAGGTTACTCTTGGCTTGTGATTCCGGTTGTGTTTGGACACTAAGACATTTCTTTCGGCTTCGTGTTTGGTTTCCTTTCAGATTGTCCTCACTGGATTTTTTTTTTTTTTTTTTTTTGGCTAATGTCGTCCACTCATTCTTTATCAGTCTCGTACCATTTTCCAGGGCAGCAGTAGTGGCACAGCCAACATGGGTACAGTGTTACAAAAGTGATGATGAGAGTGTCTCTTGCAAAGTACATCTACATCTACATTTACACTCCGGACGCCACCCAACGGTGTGTGGCGGAGGGCACTTTACGTGCCACTGTCATTACCTCCCTTTTCTGTTCCAGTCGCGTATGGTTCTCGGGAAGAACGACTGCCGGAAAGCCTCCGTGCGCACTCTAATCTCTCTCATTCTACATTCGTGATCTCCTCGGGAGGTATAAGTAGGGGGAAGCAATATATTCGATACCTCATCCAGAAACGCACCCTCTCGAAAGCTGGACAGCAAGCTACCCCGCGATGCAGAGTGCCTCTCTTGCAGAGTCTGCCACTTGAGTTTGCAAAACATGTCCGTAACGCTATCAGGCTTACCAAATAACCCTGTGATGAAATGCGCCGCTCTTTTTTGGATCTTCTCTATATCCTCCGTCAACCCAATCTGGTACGGACCCCACACCAATGAGCAATACTCAAGTATAGGTGAACGAGTGTTAATGCAAGCCAACTCCTTTGTTGATGGACTACATTTTCTAAGGACTCTCCCAATGAATCTCAACCTGGTACCCGCCTTACCAACAATTAATTTTATATGATCATTTCACTTCAAATCGTTTCGCATGCATAGTTCCAGATATTTTACAGAAGTAACAGCTACCAGTGTTTGTTCCGCCATCATATAATCATACAATAAAGGATCCTTCTTTCTATGTATTCGCAATACATTACATTTGTCTATGTGAAGGGTCAGTTTCCACTCCCTGCACCAAGTGCCTATCTGCTGCAGATCTTCCTGCAATTCGCTACAACTTTTACACCTTCTGGGTTACAGGACTGTAGTAGGTGGTGGTGGGAGGGTGCATGGGACAGGTTTTACATCGGGGGCAGTTACAAGGGTAGGAGCCAGAGGGTAGGGAAGGTGGTTTGGGGATTTCATAGGGATGAACTAAGAGGTTATGAAGAGAGCCATCAGGGATACGACTTCCTCAAATCCTGCCCTGAAATGAGATCCATCCTTCATGAAATCCTCCCCACTCCACCAAGAGTGTCTTTCCACTGTCCACCATCTAACCTTCATAACCTCCAAACCACCTTCCCTACCCTCTGGCTCCTACCCTTGTAACCGCTCCCAATGTAAAACCTGTCCCATGCGCCCTCCCACCACCACCTACTCCAGTCCTGTAACCCGGAAGGTGTACACGATCAAAGGCAGAGCCACGTGTGAAAGCACCCACGTGATTTACCAACTGACCTGCCTACACTGTGAAGCTTTCTATGTGGGAATGACCAGCAACAAACTGTCCATTCACATGAATGGACGCAGGCAGACAGTGTTTGTTGGTAATGAGGATCACCCTGTGGCTAAACATGCCTTGGTGCACGACCAGCACATCTTGGCACAGTGTTACACCATCCGGGTTATCTGGATACTTCCCACTAACACCAACCTGTCAGAACTCCAGAGATGGGACCTTGCCTTTCAGTATATCCTCTCTTCTCGTTATCCACCAGGCCTCTATCTCCGTTAATTTCAATTTGCCGCCGCTCATACCTCACCTGTCTTTCAACAACATCTTTGCCTCTGTACTTCCGCCTCGACTGACATGTCTACCCAAACTCTTTGCCTTTACAAATGTCTGCTTGTGTCTGTGTATGTGTGGATAGATATGTGTGTGTGTGCGAGTGTATACCTGTCCTTTCTTTCCCCTAAGGTAAGTCTTTCCGCTCCCGGGACTGGAATGACTCCTTACCCTCTCCCTTAAAACCCACATCCTGTCGTCTTTCCCTCTCCTTCCCTCTTTCCTGATGAGGCAACAGTTTGTTGCGAAAGCTTGAATTTCGTGTGTATTTCCTATATTTGTACCTGAGTGAAATAACGTTCTGTAATTGATTTAGTGATAACAAAGAAAACCATAATTTGTGTGATTTCTGAAGTATTTTGGTGGATTGGGTCATGTGGTCAGTGTATCAGGTACTTAATATGTTTGTACATACTGAATGCTCCGATTCTATGTATCTATTGTGTGTTTTGGTTTTTGATAAAAGCAGGGTCATTGACCAGCTCCATTACACACTCCAGGATTTAGAATCATTATTAGATTTAGATTTAGAATCATTATTAGAGCATCGTGAGCAGTTATTCCAGCCAAAGTTGGTTTGGGCCAAGAGCTGAAGTGTTCACGCAAGCAGTCCTCTGTGTCTAAATTTTGTAGTACACAGCTTGTTCCATTCACTATGTGTGTTGCTGTAAGGCTGAGTTAAAAAAAGGTTATGGGCTTGGGAGTCATTACACGAATCTCAGCAAGTCAGTGAGGGATTGAATCCCAAGGTCATCATGAAGAAAATAAACAGGTCCATCAAACTTGTGGTGATTTCAAGACTACAATGAAAGTGCAAAGTGAGATGAAGAGTTAACCAGCCCTTGGTCAGAGGAACTATTAGCAAAGTTAGCAGAGGGGAGTGTTTTTCAACGGGTGTTTCGAAGGATGCATACTTGCAATTACTTTTACACTCAGTTGTTGTTGCGGTCTTCAGTCCTGAGACTGGTTTAATGCAGCTCTCCATGTTACCCTATCCTGTGCAAGGTTCATCATCTCCCAGTACTTACTGCATCCTACATCCTTCTGAATCTGCTTGGTGTATTCATCTCTTGGTCGCCCTCTACGATTTTTACTGTCCGTGCTGCCCTCCAATACTAAATTGGTGATCCCTTCATGCCTCAGAACATGTCCTACCTACTGATCCCTTCTTCTAGTCAAGTTGTGCCATCAACTCCTCTTCTCCCCAATTCTATTCGGTACCTCCTCATTAGTTATGTGATCTACCCATCTAATCTTCAGCATTCTTCTGTAGCACCACATTTCAAAAGTTTCTATTCTCTTCTTGTCCAAAGTATTTATCGTCTGTGTTTCACTTCCATACATGGCTACACTCCATACAAATATTTTTAGAAACGACTTCCTGACACTTAAATCAATACAGGATGTTAACAAATTTCTCTTCTTAAGAAAGTTTCCTTGCCATTGCCAGTCTACATTGTATATCTTCTCTACTATGACCATCATCAGTTATTATGCTCCCCAAATAGCAAAACTCCTTTACTACTTTAAGTGTCTCATTTCCTAATCTAATTCCCTCAGCATCACCCGACTTAATTTGACTACATTCCATTATCCTCGTTTTGCTTTTGTTGATGTTAATCTTGTATCCTCCTTTCAAGACACTGTCCATTGCGTTCAGCTGCTCTTCCAAGTCCTTTGCTGTCTCTGACAGAATTACAATGTCATCAGCGAACCTCAAAGTTTTTATTTCTTCTCCATGGATTTTAATACCTACTCTGAATTTTTCTTTTGTTTCCTTTACTGCTTGCTCAATATACAGATTGAACAACATCGGGGAGAGGCTACAACCCTGTTCCACTCCTTTCCCAACCACTGCTTCCCTTTCGTGCCCCTCGACTCTTATAACTGCCATCTGGTTTCTGTACAAATTATAAATAGCCTATCGCTCCCTGTATTTTACCCCTACCAACTTCAGAATTTGAAAGAGAGTATTCCAGTCAACATTGTCAAAAGCTTTCTCTAAGTCTACAAATGCTAGAAACGTAGGTTTTTCTTTCCTTAATCTTTCTTCTAAGATAAGTCGTAAGGTCAGTATTGCCTCACGTGTTCCAATATTTCTATGGAATCCAAATTGATCTTCCTTGAGGTCAGCTTCTACCAGTTTTTACATTCATCTGTAAAGAATTCATGTTAGTATTTTGCATCTGTGACTTATTAAACTGATAGTTCAGTAATCTGTCAACACCTGATTTCTTTGGGATCGGAATTATTATATTCTTCTTGAAGTCTGAGGGTATTTCGCCTGTCTCATACATTTTGTTCACCAGATGGTAGAGTTTTGTCCGGACTGGCTCTCCTAAGGCCGTCAGTAGTTCTAATGGAATGTTGTCTACTCCTGGGACCTTGTTTCGACTCAGGTTTTTCAGTGCTCTGTCAAAATCTTAATGTAGTATTGTGTCTCTCATTTCATCTTCATCTACATCCTCTTCCATTTCCATAATATTGTCCTCAAGTACATCGCCCTTGTATAGACCCTCTATATACTCCTTCCACCTTTCTGCTTTCCCTTCATTGCTTAGAACTGGGTTTCCATCTGAGCTCTTGATATTCATACACGTGGTTCTCTTTTCTCCAAAGGTCTCTTTAATTTTCCTGTGGGCAGTATCTATCTTACCCCTAGTGAGATAAGCCTCTACATCCTTACATTTGTCCTCTAGCCATCCCTGCTTACCGAATTTACTCGAATCCAAGCAGCACTCGAATCTAAGCGGCACCCAAAAAATGAGACTCGAAATCAAGGAAAAAAAATTTTGCCGAATGTAAGCCGCACCTGAAATTTGAGACTCAAACTTCAGGGGGAGAGAAAAGTTTTAGGCCGCACCTCCAAATCGAAATAATGTTGGTCCATTGTAATATGACACAGAATTTAGGTTGAATGAATGACAATACAGCTACAGTAGTTTGGTTCGAGTTATAAGCTTAGCAGTTAAACTTTACCAGGTAGCCATTGCTATGCATCAGGCGCTCCGTCCGTATTTATACGGGTACCCTTCCTTTTTCACGTTCTTCATCTGGTTTGAATTGATTGCTTATTTTTCTTTGATCTGATAATGCCGTTCTCTTTGTTACAGGTGTTTACATCACTCTAAGCTAAAATGCAGCACTATTGTACTGTGTCATGCAATGTTTGTCGCATTGTGATAATGAGTGTTTACGGCCTGTCGCCACTCGCGGCATGGTTTGCTTTTGTGCGCGCTACCGCCGCTTACAATTAAAAAAAGAGAGAGGAATTCTCACATTAGCGAAACAATGGCAAGAGACTGCTATTTGTTAAATTAAAAGCGTTTTATTGATAGCTATTTGTTGTTACTTACACTGCTGCTTTCTTTGATAATGATCAACAAGAATCAAATAATAGACTGCGTATGATAGAAGATGTTTTGAACGAGAGTTCAGCGAAAACTTTTCTCCGCTTGAAAATCTTTGCAGACGCCTCTTTAGTACATTACATTCTGCACAGAAATTAGAGTCATCTTAGATTTAAAAACCTAGTCAATTGCTGTGTTTCATTTCTGACTGTACCACTATTAGGCATAAGAATAATACGAACATAAACATGATATGTTTATTCTTCCACGCTTGCTGTTGTCTCACTCTAGTTTCATAGTTTATATGGCAGACAGGATTTAAATGAGACAGCAGGAAACACGAAAGAATACATGGCAAAATGTTTATATTCGTATTATTCTCATGCTGAAGAGAATAGTGCATGTGATTCACAATTCATAAAAGTTCATGTCAGCAACCATCTCTTCTCACAGGTAGGAAAAAATTCAGAACATAAGAGTTGGCCGTATTGACAAACATCCCAAACAGTCTTGCCAGTCGGATTTTTGTAGTACATTGAAATGTTGCTACATTCGAAGATGAACAATACGGAATTTGTATTTACTTCGGTGGATAATGTATGAAAATGCAGTGGTCAGAACTCGGGGCGGAGAAAAGAGCTCGTCTTCCACCTTCTTTAATTTGTTTACTGACGCAGAGGTTTTGGCGCCAGTATTTATCTTTGTACCTGCAAAGCATGCCTGTGTAGCACTACATATGTTAGACGGCAGAAGTTAGTTGTGGCGGCACTTACCAACATTTTTCAGAACTTCCGCTTACTTTGCACTCGAATCTAAGCAGCAGGCGGTTTTTTGGATTACAAAAACTGGAAAAAAACGTGCGGCTTAGATTCGAGTAAATACGTTAGCCATTTTGCAACAATCTCATTTTTGAGACGTTTGTATTCCTTTTTGCCTGCTTCATTTACTGCATTTTATTTTCTTCTTTCATCAATTAAATTCAATATTTCTTCTGTTATCCAAGGATTTCTACTAGCCCTCGTCTTTTTACCTACTTGATCCTCTGCTGCCTTCACTACTTCATCCCTCAGAGCTACCCATTCTCCTTCTACTGCAATTCTTTCCCCCATTCTTGTCAATTGTTCCCCTATGCTCTCCCTGAAACTCTGTACAACCTCTGGTCTAGTCAGTTTATCCAGGTCCCATCTCCTTAAATTCCCACCTTGCTGTTTCTTCAGTTTTAATCTACAGTTCATAACCAATAGATTGTGGTCAGAGTCCACATCTGCCCCTGGAAATGTCTTACAATTTAAAACCTGGTTCCTAAATCTCTGTCTCACCATTATATAATCTGCCTGATACCTTCTAGTATCTCTAGGGTTCTTCCATGTATACAACCTTCTTTTATGATGCTTGATCCAAGTGTTGGCTATGATTAAGTTATGCTCTGTGCAAAATTCTACAAGACGGCTTCCTCTTTCATTTCTTACCCCCAATCCATATTCACCTACTATGCTTCCTTCTCTCCTTTCCCTACTCTCGAATTCCAGTCACCCATGACTATTAAATTTTCATCTCTCTTCACTACCTGAATAATTTCTTTTATCTCATCATACATTTCTTCAATTTCTTCGTCATCTGCAGAGCTAGTTGACATATAAACTTGTACTACTGTAGTAGGTGTGGGCTTCATGTCTATCTTGACCACAATAAGGCGTTCACTATGCTGTTTGTAGTAGCTTAGCTGCACTCCTATTTTTTTTATTCATTATTAAACCTACTCCTGCATTACCCCTATTTGATTTTGTGTTGATAACCCTGTATTCACATGACCAGAAGTCTTGTTCCTCCTGCCACCGAACTTCACTAATTCCCACTATATCTAACTTTAACCTATCCATTTCCCTTTTTAAATTTTCTAACCTACCTGCCCGATTAAGGGATCTGATATTCCATGCTCCGATCCGTAGAGCGCCAGTTTTCTTTCTCCTGATAACTACATCCTCCTGAGTAGTCCCCGCCCGGAGATCCGAATGGGGGACTATATTACCTCCGGAATATTTCATCGAAGAGGATGCCATCATCATTAACCATACAGTGAAGCTGCATGCCCTCAGGAAAAATTATGGCTGCAGTTTCCCCATGCTTTCAGCCGTTCGCAGTACCAGCACAGCAAGGCCGTTTTGGTTAGTGTTACAAGGCCAGATCAGTCAATCATCGTGCAGCCACTGAAAAGCCTCAGACAAACTGAAAATTCTGATACTAAATACGCTTTTGGAGTGTATGAATACAAGAGCTTGTCTTTGTTGGTCACTTTGGCATGAGGAATTTTCCAAAGATACCCAGAGCTACTTAACTCATGGGATTCTGAAGTACATAAAGTATATGGGCGACATTTGGGTGATGGGTGTTACTAGGGAAGAGCAAATGCATGACTTACAAACACTATTTCAGCAGCTGTTGGAGAATGGGCTTCACTGTAACTCAAAAGAGGTGCAAGTTTTTTGTACCATCTGTGCAGTGTTAAGCAGCAAAGGGATCACACTAATGGCATTGAGCAGCTGCTGGCCTCAAAAAGACTTAAAGGAATTGCAGTTTCTTCTGGGTGAAAGTGATCCAGTATGCAAAATTCATTCCCTAGGTGGCTGACATCACACATCCACAGCAACCATTTGACTAAGAAAGGTGTTTTGCTCTCTTGGTCTCCTGAGTGTCGCAAAGCGTTATTGTTGTTGAAAATACACTGGAGGTCAGCCCCATGTTTAGTGACTTTCACACCAGGCAAGATCCAATCCCTTTCAACTGATATGTCACAATAGGGGATTGGAGCCATTCTCCAAGGTGCTGACAGTACAGAGCAACTAGTTGATTTTGCATCTAAGGTGGTTTTGCAGGCACAGCAAAATTATTCACAAAATGAGGTGGGAGTGTTGGTCATTTTGTATGGTGTTAAAAATCTCCATGTTGTACTGTATGGGAATACATATGAGTCACTCATTGACCACAAAAAAAGCAATGGCTATCTCTTGTAGATATACACTCCTGGAAATTGAAATAAGAACACCGTGAATTCATTGTCCCAGGAAGGGGATACTTTATTGACACATTCCTGGGGTCAGATACATCACATGATCACACTGACAGAACCACAGGCACATAGACACAGGCAACAGAGCATTCACAATGTCGGCACTAGTACAGTGTATATCCACCTTTCGCAGCAATGCAGGCTGCTATTCTCCCATGGAGACGATCGTAGAGATGCTGGATGTAGTCCTGTGGAATGGCTTGCCATGCCATTTCCACCTGGCGCCTCAGTTGGACCAGCGTTCGTGCTGGACGTGCAGACCGCGTGAGACAACGCTTCATCCAGTCCCAAACATGCTCAATGGGGGACAGATCCGGAGATCTTGCTGGCCAGGGTAGTTGACTTACACCTTCTAGAGCACGTTGGGTGGCACGGGATACATGCGGACGTGCATTGTCCTGTTGGAACAGCAAGTTCCCTTGCCGGTCTAGGAATGATAGAACGATGGGTTCGATGACGGTTTGGATGTACCGTGCACTATTCAGTGTCCCCTCGACGATCACCAGTGGTGTACGGCCAGTGTAGGAGATCGCTCTCCACACCATGATGCCGGGTGTTGGCCCTGTGTGCCTCGGTCGTATGCAGTCCTGATTGTGGCGCTCACCTGCACGGCGCCAAACTCATACGACCATCATTGGCACCAAGGCAGAAGCGACTCTCATCACTGAAGACGACACGTCTCCATTCGTCCCTCCATTCACGCCTGTCGCGACACCATTGGAGGCGGGCTGCACGATGTTGGGGCGTGAGCGGAAGACGGCCTAACGGCGTGCGGGACCGTAGCCCAGCTTCATGGAGACGGTTGCGAATGGTCCTCGCCGATACCCCAGGAGCAACAGTGTCCCTAATTTGCTGGGAAGTGGCGGTGCGGTCCCCTACGGCACTGCGTAGGATCCTACGGTCCTGGCGTGCATCCGTGCGTCGCTGCGGTCCGGTCCCAGGTCGACGGGCACGTGCACCTTCCGCCGACCACTGGCGACAACATCGATGTACTGTGGAGACCTCACGCCCCACGTGTTGAGCAATTCGGCGGTACGTCCACCCAGCCTCCCGCATGCCCACTATACGCCCTCGCTCAAAGTCCGTCAACTGCACATACGGTTCACGTCCACGCTGTCGCGGCATGCTACCAGTGTTAAAGACTGCGATGGAGCTCCGTATGCCACGGCAAACTGGCTGACACTGACGGCGGCGGTGCACAAATGCTGCGCAGCTAGCGCCATTCGATGGCCAACACCGCGGTTCCTGGTGTGTCCGCTGTGCCGTGCGTGTGATCATTGCTTGTACAGCCCTCTCGCAGTGTCCGGAGCAAGTATGGTGGGTCTGACACACCGGTGTCAATGTGTTCTTTTTTCCATTTCCAGGAGTGTATTTAACACTTGGAATGATACTAACATAGACAATATCACTTTTATAAATCCTAGATTTTCTTCGTGACGTGCTTACTGTGTGGAAGATGTGCTTTAATTTTGAGCCCTTACACAGTAGAAGGACAGGAGAGAACTGCTCCTCCAGATCTGGCAGGTTCTAATGAAGTAGGCATGAGCCTCGTAGTAACCCAGAATAGTGCTGTGCTGTGGACACAGATAGCACCTGGAGATGCAGTGGCTGGCACACAAGGTGGTACTGCAGCACGGGTACTGCAGATACTCGGTGGTGATACTGCAGTGGGGACAGGGGCGCAGCTTGTGTTCAACGATGACACTGTAGCAAGGCCATGCTGGTGCCCACAAGACACAGTGGTAAGGATGCAGCCAGCACATGTACGTCAGTGAGCGATGTGGCTGTGATGAATGGGCAGCAAGAGGCAGCCGGAGTTAAGTCCAGGGCAGGATTGTCTGCCTTCTGGTGATAATGTGACAGCCTATATAGGCAGGCAGAGTGTACTTTCTTGTGGACATGTGGCTGTGGAGAATGAATAGGTCCACAATATCAGTGCCACTATCTGTGATGCATGAGCAACTTGGTGGAGAGCCAGTGGTTTTGGAAGAGAAGTGCCTTAGACCCAGTAACTAGACTGCCCACAGGACACAGATGTAGCGCCAGTGATTGTTGTGGCCAGGTGATACAGCCAGATATAATATCCCTCCCCTGTTGAGGAAAAGGTAGTAAAGCAATCTCTGCTGAATTTGAAAGAGACAAAGGGGGAAGGGTCATGCCCAGAGGGCAAAGATGGGTCCTGACGGAGGATGTGCTGTGAGTGCCAAAGGAATGACAGAATGGAAGGGCATTGGCAGGTGCCGGGAGGCAAGGGTAGAGACAAGGCCTGCCTAGAGACGAGGCCATCTGGAGTGCAGAGCTTGCAGAGAAATGTGTGAATAGATAGGGTAGAACTGGGAGGCACACCTGAAGTGGTGGAAAAGGTGTTGCTGGAAGTGCAATATGCGGAGGAGCATGGTGAGAAGAAAGCTCTGGGATAGACGTCAGCGAAAGAAAGGAGAAAATAGTATGGTACTCCTACACCTAAATGAAGGCCTGTGCAGCTTGAATCATACAATACACCTGAGAGGGTGCACAATGGGTTAGAGGTGTGGAAATACTGTAAGTGGCAAGGTTAAATGGAAGAGCACCAGAAGTATCAAAAGGGATTCCTGGGACAGCAGGAAAACAGTGAGGCAGCTTCAGCAGGGCACTGGCCCAGAAGCGAAGCACGCATCGAGCTATTGTCAGCCCAGATAGAGGCCGACAGGCTGGTGGGACATTGGCAGAGATGTCCACAGGCTCAGCCAGGAGAGGATGGAAGGTAGAGGAGGTGTCAGTGGCCAACAGGGGCAAGCTAGCCTGATGGTGGCTCCCGGAGATGCTGCCGGAGTCGGCCAGACTCCAAAGGGCAGGTGGCAGGTGGTATGTAGGGAGTAGGTGCCGATGAGTATGGCAAGACCACGACAGGTCATTGGAATATTGGCAGGAATGCAGATGGACTTGGCTGGAATGAAAGGGGATGCAATGGCAGCTGTGTCCAGTTGTGAGGATGTTAGACGGAGACACTGGGAATACTGATAAAACAACCCCTTGACCCTAGCTTTTGTGTCCTTGTGTGGTGGTGATAGCAAATGAAATAGCAGTGGTTCCCATGTAAACATATGTAATGATTTATTACACAAGCAAGACAAGGTTAACAATATAGCACAAGGTAATACAATAGAGAATTGTGCATCCGAATATGGTGGGCAGAGTACCATCCGGCGAGTTCTGACGGTGTCAACGTGAGCGTTGCAGGAACCCAGCATGGTGTTGTGGTGTGGGGGTGGCTGGCAACTGGGGATGGTGCTGCAAGGGGGATGTGACTGGCTCCCTGTAAGATACAGCGGCGAGGGCGCGGCTGGAGTCTGGCGAGGACACAACCGATGTGCATATGGCAGCAAGTGTTGTGGCTCCAACTGGTGGGCCATGGGTGGTGGTAGGTGTAAATCCAGTAGAGGGGAGTCATTTGGCTCTGACTGGTGGGTTTCAGGTTGACCCCAACATAATTGCCCAGAGTGGGATCCGTCTGTCTGCTGGCAGATATGCTGCGGCATGTTTAGGGAGGTGGACAGATATGAATGTGTGGATACGTGACTGTGGACGAAGAATTCTTACCAGCAACTATATAATACACAGGATGTGGGTGTACGCCGGCATGTGTAGTGGCCAGGTGATGTGGCTGGATACAATATTCTGCACAACAAAATTAAAGGGTCGTAATTCCCACCCACTGTGATACTTAAGTTTAAAATTTTGCTCAATGGTGTGTACAACCTTCCTCTGTAATTGTGCGAAAGTGTGGTGCTTTGCGAACCCACCTTTGAGCTTGACAATGCTTCAGACAGCAAGGTGTCAGCACTTGCGAAAAAAGGTCACAGCTCAGAAGTTCATGTGTGACATGTAAGGTGTGTTAATGATGTCCCATTGGCACCAAATTTCACCACAATTCTGCAAAATGCCACCATCGATGTGTCACAATTGGAAGGTCCACACACTCCCTCTTCCCCCTTCTTTTGACGCTTCTGCAATGAAGGTCAGAAATGTGATGCCCAGCATTGAAATCGTGCAGTTTTATTATAAGTGGCTTAGGAAAACATTCTGGACGCCTCACTGGTCAGAATTGGCACAAGGAGACCATGTGGGGTGGCCTAAAGAACATCATTGAAATCACCACTTCCCTGCAGTGTTGATTTCCACATATTGCACAGTCGAAAATGACAGTTCACAGTTCGATGAGCAACAAGAGTACATTCTTCACAACTTTTGAGGCAGCATCCCTTCTCTATGGCCATCGTGTGGTCACATTCCCATTGAATGTGGTCGCATCCATTTGGAGTGCATCACGACTACAATTTTTGCTCTCATGTACAAGGTGCGATTCAGAAGTTTCATTTTTGAGTAGGGGAGCACGTGCTGACTGGTTCCACCAGGTGGTGGAAGTAGGGAGGGGGGGGGGGGGGAGGGGTCTCAGGGAATGAACAGTTGCCTCCGGAACCCTGGAGAGTGTGCATCGCTTGCAACAGGAGTGCATGTCATTGACCTCGGTCAAAAAGTGGGTGAGGCAAAAATGGAGCAGCACTTGCAGCAGTGTTATGTGGTTAAGTTTTGCGTGTGATTGAACAAAACTGGTCAGCCACTGTGGCTGAGCGGTTCTAGGCACTTCAGTCCGGAGACGTGTTGCTGCTACGGTCGCAGATTTGAATCCTGCCTCGGGCATGGATGTGTGTGATGTCCTTAGGTTAGTTAGGTTTAAGTAGTTCTAAGTCTAGGAGACTGATGACCTCAGATGTCAAGTTCCATAGTGCTTGGAGCCATTTGACCCATTTTTTTAGCAAAACCGCCAGGGAGAGTCTCAGTATGATTCAAAAGGCCTTCAAGGAAGAAGCCATGCCCCATGCAATGGTTTTCATGTGGCACAAACGTTTCAAAAATGGCCGCAGGATTGTTGAAGATGATGACCGCCCTGGGAGGCCATCATCAAGCCAAATGGAAGAAAATGTGAAGAGTGCTCCGCCACTTGAGGGATTGAGTTCGCCATGTCTACCCGGCGATCAAGGGCGATTGGATTCTCCACCACGAAAACGTGCTCTTTCACATGTCGTGCGCTGCTGCCACCAAGTTTTGGTCAGGTTCAACATGACAACACTGCTGAAGCCACCCTACAGCCACGACTTGGCTCCAAGTGACTTTTTCCTCTTCGCCCGAATCAAGACAGGCCTAAAAGGGAAGCGATTCGACTCCATCGACACCATCCAGTAGGCTTCGATGAGAGCCCTCGACAGCATGACACTCGAGGCCTTCCAGAAGGGCTATGAACAGTGGAAGACGTGCTGTAAGCACTGTGTTGATGCTGAAGGATCATATTTTAAAGAATTTTAGTCCTCTGTACTTAAATGTCCAATAAATTTCTAGTTCTTAGTTAAGTCTTGAAACTTTTGAATCACACCCTGTATGTGTTGGAACCACTAGGGACTGTCCAAAACCATCCAGTGAAACTTGAACAGAACCCTGAGCAGCTAAGGGTTTTCATGCTTTTTCAGAACTCCTATTTTGTGTCATCCTGTGGCATTATCCTGAGGAGATATGACATTGACGTGAATGAGTAAAATGGCAGAGGGACTTCCAAGACACCCCCCCCCCCTCTCCCTTTCAGCAAAACCTTCAATAGTGTCTTCCCATATTCATTGAGAATTTCAGAAATACACCTATATAAACAGAAACTTTGACAATGTTGTAGGTGCTTGCAGACTGGCTACCCCCTTGACACTCCCCGAATTCAGATGGCCAAGTGGTGAAAGAGCTACAGTGTAGCGCGCGTGCAGACACCTGGTACTCTCGTCACAGCTTCTGTCTGTACAGTTACATTTCCAAAATTCTCAGTAAATGTGGAAGGGGGGGGCGGGGGGTTGCCACTGAGTGTTTCACTAAACTGGTGGGTCTTAGAAGGGCCCTCTGCTGTTTTATTCACACTTATGTCAGTGTCTCGTACCCTCATGATAACGCCACAGCAGGATACAAAGTATGAGCATTGAAAGCATAAGCACCTTTAGCTGCTTCGGATCATGTTGAGAGTTCGTCAAATAGTTTTGGACATCCCTATTGATTCCAACCTGTACACGAGAGAGAAAGTTGTGGTTGTGTGGGGGCTGGAAATGGGTGTGATAATGTTCAGTGGGTATGTGGCCCCACAATGTCCTTAGAGAAGGGTTTAAATGTGCAAAGGTGTCAGCAGTCTCAAAGGTTGTGAAGAATGTCTTCCTGTTGCTCATTGCACTGTGAATTTTCGATTTTGATCGTAAAATGTGAGGAAATCAATGTCACGAGGAAAGGCGTGCTTTCATTAACACTCCACTGTAGCCTTCTTGTGCCCATTCTTAGTGCCATTGTGCCTCTCCGTGATTTCAGTGCTGGGAATCACAGTTCTAACCTCCATCGCAGAGGTGTCAAAAGAAGGCGTGAAATGTGGGCATGAGGGAGTGTGACTACCTTCTGAGCATGTGATACATCCATGGTGGCACTGGGCAGAATTGCGGTGAACTTTGGTGCCGATGTGACATCTCATTAACCCACCTAACATGCTACATGAACTTCTGAGCTGTGGCCTTTACTTCGTAAGTGTCGACATCTTGCTGTTTGAAGTGTCACCAAACCAAGGGTAACATTGCAAGGCACCACGTTTTTCCCATTATAGAGGACTGTTGTATGCACCTTCGAGCCAAATATGAAACTTTAGTGTCGCAATGGGTGGAAATTCGGGGCTTCAGAAAAGTGATTCCTTAATTCCAATGAGCAGTGTAACTAAAGGTAAAATAAATGACACAGATAGCTTAGTATTATAGGGAATAAGAACCCAAAGGATGGACAGAGCAAAAGAAATCATTGATTAATGGACTCGAGATGTACTGACAGGATGTTAAGGGCAGCTTACAAATAAGATCTAGATAGTGGAAACAAGACTGAATATTAACATGCACTCCACATAGAGACTAAACTAGGGGTTGTTAAAGGTGGTAGTGCTGGTGGTGGTGGTGGTGGTGGTGGTGGTGGTGGTGGTGGTGATTGTGATATTCATATACTGTAAAAGTGAGTAGTGTATCCTTATATGAGAATCATTTTTACAAAGGACCATTAGGTGGTACTATAGTTTCAAATTTTGTCCCATGCTTTTGTCGAAACAGTGACAACCAAGAAATTTTCCAAGTAGTTCATGTGAGTGCTAAAGGAAATGGTGATTTAAAAAATGGAAATTTCAGGCAAAAGTTTTTGATGGCTGATTTGTGTAATATTTTCCTAAAGGCCTAACTTAACAAGAACATGTCTTATTGCTTTGTTGAAGTTTGGGAATCAGTAACTGGACATTTCATGTCCATCACTTTAGATGACTGAAAAACAGTTAATTGTTAATACTACACAACAGTTTGTTTGCAGCAAGTCATTGGAAAAATAAAGAAAAATGACCCATAATATCACATCATTCTTAATCATGACAATGCCAGCTTTCACACAGCACAACCGACGATCGATTATCTGTCAGAGGGGGAAAAAAAAAAAATCAGCATCTCATTGCCCATGTTCATCCAGTTTGTCACCTAATGACTTTTTATTGTCTTCCATGAAGCAAAAAATGCAAGTACAATAAGTTTCATTATGTCAGAAAGCTATCAAATTGTTTCAAAACTCTTTCTGAGGCACTAATACTAGGATTGAAAAAAATGTTTCCAGCATTGAATATATGCTAAAGTGTATAGACACAGATATTTTGAGAGAGAGTGAAACAGACTGTACAAATTTAAATTCTTTTAATATTTTTCTAGAGACTTAAGTTAGCCCTCATATTACCAGAAATGTATGTTTACTTTCCTTTTCTCACAGAACTTCGACCCGGTGCAGAATAGTGTTTAGTTGTCTCTTATTGTGAAATATGTTCCAATTGTTTCAGGAATGCAGGAACTTCAGCTGGGTTTGCAGTTCCACAGGCAAATGCACTGTTTCCGACTCCTGGGCGCCGTAGGAAGAGAGAAGCACCTGCAACAAATGCCTCTGCCAACAGCACAGCCGTGCCACTCCAGATACGAATGATAGTTCGGCCGCATCTCAGGTAAGCCATAAACAACCATTTTAGCACACTGTGTGTGGTGCTAATACTTTTAACGCACAGTAGTCTTTTTACAGTATAACAGCATTGGTTGTGCTCTGTAGTAGAATCAATTTTCAGCTGACGTATTTTGATTTTTGGTACAAGCATCCTCAATAACTCACTGGAAAAACTTTATATTCTGTTTATAAATTCAGTTGTAGTGGAAAGCAGTCACTGAACATAAACTGAGATTTCATAGTGATGGAATGCATACAAGATTATTTAACATTTCATCCCATCTAAATCAGCCATAAATAATAACAATAGAATAACTTCTGTATGATCAGCTGAACCAATGCCAGAGACACAGCTACATATTCCTGCAGTACAGATAGACCATTATATTTTAAAATTCCAGTTTGCTCTGAATACCTGTCTTTGGTGCAGGTTGAATAGATCCAGTTCATGTCAACAGAGTAAGCGCATTTTACCTTCCATTTATTTTAAAATGTCACAAAACAAACACATACAGTCTGCTCCAAAAAATCTATCTCAAAATTACAGTCTACAGCAGCCTCTGCTGTGTGCTTATAAATAACATAACAACAATTACAATAGTCCTTTACCCCCACCCCATTTTTTTTATAAATCTGGACTGTACAAAGCTTTTTATGTTACATCATTATTTGGATATCTCATGTTTCAGTAACATCCAAAAAGCACACACATTTTTATTAAATTTAATTATTTCCTCACTTCACAGATTTGGTATTTTACATAATTAATTCTCCATTAGCTTTGGGTGCCACCACTCACCCACAGTCATATAACATTTATTCAGTTGATTGTTTCTATTTATACATATGTTTCCCTACTTAATACCTGTTTCTACACAAGAATGGTTCATACATTATCAGTACAGTATTCTGTAATACTTAGTTTCTTAGTTATGTGCTTTCAGGTGTTCTGGCGAGTTGTTATTCCTATTTTCTGCACAATATTTCAACAACCAGCGCAGCTGTCCTCTTCAGGTGCTGCGTGTTTTGTTGTTCTGTGTACTCTTTACATGGGCTCCAACCAGACTGTGAACTAACATTGGTCTCTCACTGCTGTTTATAGCAGAGTTCTATTCCTGACACCTTTGATGCTCTTTTGTTTTTCATAACTTGCATTGTGAGAAATTCTCTCAGTGGATGGTTATGGTAACTAATGAGATTGTATTAAATTTAATGCCAGACCCCCAAGCATTGTTCAAGTAAAACTGCCATCCCTGGTTTTTGAGTTATCTGCCATATTAATTTTGACAAATTCCTTAATTATGCTGTCCCAGAAATTTACTGTTCACACCATGATTCTGGTCTCATTGTATTTCATTTTGTGATTACGTTTGAGACAGTGCTCAGTGACAGCTGATTTGCTTGTTTATTTTAGTCGGGAATGTCGGTGATATTCCTTGCATCTCTCCTGAACTGTTCAGACTGGCTGCCCCATATAAAACAAGAGATTGAAACCAAGGAAGAGAGGCCAAAACTCTCTTTCCTGCCTTTTTGCTGGCCTTGGGCATACCTTACAATCCTATGGAAACATGGCATCCAGTGTATTTAACTCCCTTCAACTATTTTATTGTTTAAGACAATCTCTGAAAGCTATCTGTCTATCACATTCTATGCAAATGTGGTGTTTCTCATGTGGGGCAGATGTCGGAACAGTCAAGGAGAGATGCAAGAAGCATCAGTAACACACCCAACTAAAACAACCAAGCGAAACAGCTGGCCTCGAGCACTGTCCTGGATATTATCGTGAAATGGAAGCGTGCACAGAAAAATTGGTTTGAAGAAATGGGAAGAAAAATGGGCTAACCCTCAAATGTAAAAGCTTAGGGATAAGTGTTGGCATCTGTTGTTGGGTACAGGAACTATCAAAATTGGCGTTGGTCTCACCCCTAAATATCACATTAGGACATTTATGGGTGAGACCAATGTCAGTTTTGATCGTTTTCGTATCCAGCAACAGATGGCAACATTTTACATTTGAGGGTTAGCCCATTTTTCCATCATGTCTTCAAATGAAATATACAATGCAAGCAGTATTGTGGTGCAAATGTGCCGAATACCTGGGACAGAATAATTAAGGGCTCTGTTGAAATAAAGATGTCAGGAAACCTAATATACAGGGACAGCGATCTCTGTTTAACCCCCTGACTGTGTTCAACGAACTCAGTGATTGGCTGCCTCGGCAGTACTGTGCTGCTTGCTCGATGAACGGTGCTTGGGCCTGTAGTTGGCAATAATTGGGAGGCTCTACACAATGTATTTAGAGTTTTACTCCAGCAGCAAGGGACCACATGGTATTATTTTCAAGTTTGTTTTTTACTGTAGGTTGTTAACAACAATAATTCAAAACAAATATGCCAAATAGTTTGTAAGTTGATATGTGCGAACACTAAAACAATGATTGCTTGTGCACAGATGGGTACCAACCAACAATTAAGATATCTATTCTTTGTTCGCAATGTAATCCTACAAGACACAGTTCAAAAACTCAATTTTGGAATGTATTACTCAAGAAAAGAAATTCTTGAAACATCTATTTTCTGAAAAGTATTGCACAAGCATTAGATCCTCCAGTAACAACTTTCATGAGACTGTGAAAATAAATCCTGCTTATTTTCATAGTATACATTCCTGCCACCAAAAGATTCAAATTGTTGCCACCTTACAGTCACAACCATCACGTTATTTGAGAAAAGTGCACCAGAACATGACAGATTATGTCCCACTGCAGGAAAGCTCTCCAAGGTACGGGAATAATTACACAGGCGGGAACAGATTGCAGCATAAGAAACAGCCCGGTCAAGGGTTTTTTAACACTTGGGGTCCACTCAATTGGAAAACGCTGAGAGAATTTGTGTTTCACGGAATATGAGTGTGACTTTTGGAAAACAAACCAGCTTCAAAGGGTGTCGTGATCGTTGGGAATCAAACTTGGCGGTAAATAGTGGTATGAGACCGACAGCCTGGTTTCAGTCCAAGCAGTTCGTACATGTAACATCAATACTCACAGCACTGAGAGAAGACAGTTTGATGAGTCATCAAAATATTTTTCATGAAATTGAAACAACAACTCAGCATAACACCTAGAAACACACTAGTAATCAGTCACTCCAAGCCAAATTGACAGATCACACTAAATTTCTTATTTTTATGTTAAATTCAAATACTAATGTCAGTATTATGAAACTATATTCATGATGACCACATACAAATACGAGGTGTACAACTTTTCTTCCGCCATTTTTTCCCGAACATTTGAGGCTTTAATGAAACAAATTGTTTACACATGTATCACTCAAAGTATTTTCAATCGCTGGCCACTACTTTCTCCCACATTTCGAGCAGTGTATGAATCCCGCATCAAAAAAATTGTTCATCTTTTGAAGTGATCCACGAATCAGTCCAATTTGTGACTTCTTCATGAAATGGGAAGTGTTGGTCAACCAGGCCATGTGCCATTGATCTAAACAGGTGATAGAGGGAGCAATGTCTGGAGAATATGGTGGGTAGGGTAGGACTTTGCATTTTAACATTTCCAAGTACATTTTGACCTCTTTTGCAACATGGGGTTGAGCGTTGTTGTGCTGCAAAATCATTTATTGTGCCTCTGTCTGTATTGTGGTCGTCTATCTTTTAATGCACTGCTCAAACGCATTAATTGTGTTCACTAACGAGCACCTGTGATTGTTTCAATTGGTTTTAACACCTCATAGTAGGTGACGCCAAGCTGCTCCCACCAAATGCAGAGCATGATTATGGAACCGTGAATATTTGGTTTGTCCATCAATGTGCAAGCATGGCCGGGATATCCTCATGATTTTTTGCATTTAGGGTTATTGTAATGAACCCATTTTTCATCCCCATTTTTGCCTCTGAAACAACTATTCACAAACACACAAATGCCGTTCAACATCTCTTGGTTTCAGCTCACAGGGGACCCAGTTCCTTCTTTCTGTACCATGCCGTAGTCTTGAGACGTTTTGAAATGGCTTGCTGTGTCACTCCCACTAATTGTGCCAATTCTGCTAGAGTTTGACACGAGTCTTCACTCATCAATGTCTCCAATTCTCTATCTTCGAAAACATTCTCTCTTCCACCAGTATGCTGGTCTACATCGTTAAAATCACCATTCTTGTAGCACTGAAACCACTCGCGACACGTCCTTTCACTAATATCATCCTTACCATATGTACTTGAGAGCATTTAATGAGACTCAGCCGCTGTTTTCTTCGTATTGAAACAAAACAGTAACACCTCCCATAAATGACGAGAATTAGGCTTGTAAACTGGCATTTTCAATCAAGAACAAATTTATCATGCAGACACAAAACAGCTAATGTTTGAATGAGGTTATGTTGACCGAGGTCCAAGCTAACTGGCTGACATCTGCAATCTGTTTCTTTCAACCGCTACTTACACCTATCAGCAAACGGCAGAAGAAAAGTTGTACACCTTGTAGAAAAGCAATAATTTATTGTCCAGGACACAACCTGGAAAACGATATGTGATATTAAATATGTGTGTTTATTTCACATAGAGTAGGCTGTTTGTGAAGAAACAGGTGTAAAGGAATTGCTCACTAAACTGAATGAAAGGACCAAAGAATGCTTCCTATCGTGCACAGCTATGCACTTACCCTATCCAATCCTAAGAAAAATACAACTTCAGTTTTCCATTTTGACTTTTTTTAAAATCTATACACAAAACAGCACACTTAGATTAAAAAAAGCTATTTTCTAGAGATCATACAGTTTCTAATACATCATATTTTTTACGAGTTTTCTGAGCACTTTTATCAGATGCTGCAAGTTTACTCTGAACATCATACGGTAAAATGGAATCAGAATGACATTGCAAATATGTCTTACATCAGCCATTTTAGAAACCCACCAGAATTCATTAGGTAAATAAGTACTCACCAAAATTTGACATTCTGAGGATGTAGCACGAATCTTGAGCTGTGCGTGGGTCAAAATGGACACAACGAAAGAGGTCGAGAGCAGTCTCATCTACCTCATTCTTTGCAGCTTTCCTAGTGATGCCTTGAATACTTTTAATCCCCCGCCCCACCTCCCTTTCCTCTATTTTGCTGGATGAAATAAACATTTTAAATATTTGTTCTGGAAGCTATCATTTGTCTCAGATTTTCGAAACATTTATAGTGTGTTCATGAATGAAATGATGAAAAACGAGAACTATATTTTCAGTATGCTGTGCTCTCTCTCTCTTGGAATTTAAATTTCTAAAAATTATAATTTGGAAGGCTTTTTTGTTTGTCAGTTCGTAGCAGTGACATCCTGTGCACACATATTTATAAAAGAACAGAAAGGAATGTAGATATGCATTTGAATAAGGACAGGCAAAAATTAAGTTCCGTTACTTAGACAGTAATGAATTTGGTCTGGTGTTTCTACACCCTTTTGGAGCTGATTGTGTAAAGGTTTTTCTTCACCCACAACAGTATCAGGAACTGAGAAAAACATTGACTTTGCATAGTTGTCATTTGTAAGAAGACCAGCAAAATATGGTGTTAACTGTGGCAAGACAGCTAAATAAGATTCACTACTTTTTATTCAAATGCTTGTGTGTGTATGTGTAGCAGCAGTTTATCATTTCTGTTAAAAGCAATTTCTTGAACTTGCGCTGCATTACTCCCAAAACGATATACCTATAATAGTCTTTTCAAATTAGGCTAGGTTTAATTGTTACTTAGATTTAGGGTGTCTAACACCACATTTCATGTATATGCTAAAATGTGCTTATAAATCGAGGTGCCACTGTTTATGCATCCTGCTATACGACCTTCCTGCCTTCATACTGTAGTTCTGTGAATATGAGTCTGAGAACTGTGGCTCTGTGTGTTTCATACTCATCAGTTTGTTCTTTTACTGAAGTGTGCAGATATTTAAGGCTAGTCAGGGCTTAGTGCAGAAGTTGATTACACGATCTTCCTGTTCTGAAGTATCTATGACAAGCCAAATTGATTTTCGGGATCAGATGATCTTCAATGAAGCTGTAGTTTGTGATAAAATGGAAGGTGTAAGACAGAAATTAAGTGACACAGCATATACATTTACACATGTGTTCTATTGGAGGGGGTGTGATGTCTGGATCAAGTTCCATGCTATACTCCATTCTTTTTTTAAATTGTCCAGTGCAAACTAAATGGTTGTGCTCTTGTTAATGCCCTTTCCAGCATCGGAAAACCTGTATGGTGCATCTAACAAAAGCTGAGCAGAGAGCAACATCACTACCAGGTCACTGCAATGAAAAAGCATGCAATTTTTTATTCTTTTGCATACGTCAACTTGCGTTTATGGGCTGACAGCATTCTGTGTAGCTTATCTTTCATTTCTGTAACTATTTCAGAGACTGTTGTAAATTTATTTAGTAATTGATCACCATTTAGAGAATGCGTTTCATCATTGTGTCATGTTTTCTTGACACGCTATCGTTTCTTCGCTAATATAGTCAGTTTGTAACAGACAACATACTCAAGTAATTAATTTTCAGTTAGACGAGTGGGGGAACACAAGAGGACTTGGAGGTGGTGATCTTGGAGATGACATCATTGTTGGATCCACTGGCAGGTTTAAAGCCAGTATATAGAGCTCATTTTTGATTTCTAGTGTGAAACTATAATTTTTTGTCAGCCCAGTACCAAGTAGCTTGTTAACCTTGTAACTAGCTTTATATGCCCTCCAATAGGTACGAATTTTAAAATAAATGTGGCAGCAATTTTTGTCATCCTAATTGAAAAAAGAAGCTAGTGCAAACAAGAAAGGGAGGAATACTTATACTCTGCTTTCTATTAGTTGATGTTAGATTTATTTTTATGCCAAATTAATATTTGAGGTTCTTTTAGATCAAGAGGGCAGTTTTGTGATCTCCTATTTATTCCATTTGCACTTATATTTCAGATAATTGTTCAGCCAAGAAGTTTTTCATATTCTTACACTTTACAAGTTTCACATTACTGCTGCATGTGACTTTCCACTGTGGGCTACTACTTTGACACACACATACATACCTCAGCAATCTAAGTCATAATTTTGTTTTAACAACTAACTTTTTACCAATTTTTGCTTCTTAATCTGTGTTGATCTATTACAGATCCATGTTTTATAAACTTGATTTGATAATCATGGAGATTATTTGCATTACAGTAAGTGAACTTTAGCATAAAATTACAAAATTGTGACATTACAAAACAGATTGTAAAATTATCTGCCTTCAGTTTATTATGAAAATAACAGTATTTCTATCCAGCATCATGAAATGAAGTGATATTTGGTCACATAACAAGCATTCATGTGCCCTGTACTTTGAATGGATTAGTTATGGTTTAACAAAGCAAACTCATGATACAGGTATCAAATTTTGAAACCTTATAAACTTTTTAGACATAAGAATAACCAACAAAAACAACTATTACCAATTTGAAATACATAGAAAAGTTGTTATGACTGGCGTTACAATAAATAAAAAATATGCATATTTCAAATCGTGATTATAGAATGTTAAATTTACATTTTGATAGTACTGCAATACAAAATGAAGTCAAGATGCTACAATACATATGACAATAAAATAACTTCAGCCCCAAAATAGTGCTAAAATTATATGAATGACATATAAAACCAAGAACAGATGGCATACATAAAGAAATAACATTAAAAAGAGAACAAAAAATCAGAAATAAACCTACCTATGTTACAATACCATACATGGGGAAAATATCAGAAAAGATGAACATAACATTTAAGAAAACAAAATTAAAATTATTATTTTGTACAAATAACAATTTGAAAGCCATATTACAATCAGCAAAAAGAAGAAAAAGAAAAATCCAGGCATCTACAAACTTTCTTGTGAAGATTGCAATAAATTTTATATCAGACAGGCAGGCAGGCAGGAATTTCATAATTAGATTTAAACAACACACACGAAGCTGCAAAAGCAACCAATCCACATTTTACTCACATTTAAAAAGTCAAGAACATAAACCAGAAAATGTTGAAAAGGCCCTAGAAAGTACTTAATGGACATACAACCAACATTTTGGAGGAAATGAAAATTTACACACATACAGAAAATCCTCAGATGACATCCTCAATGAAAAACAGACTTTTAAACATAAAAAATAACTTGAAATTTTTATTGATATTACAAAAGAAAAAGGGTTAATCATGATGATAAATAGTAGAACATTTATGCAAAAACCACAAAAATACTAAACATACAGATAACTGGGACTGAAGCTGTCAAAAATTATTTTACAAAATCACAAATAAATATTGTGATCATATCATAACAGAAAGACAACCGACATGTACACTCCAAGATGCCATATGGGCCACATCATACAAGGTAAGACACAAGAGAGACAAAACACTATGAACAGTGCCCACCACGACATTGGATGCCACCTGGTGGCATTGCGGGTAGGTGACCTGGTAACAAAAGTAAGAAAGCAGAATAGACATGGATGGGGGATCCCCCTAGCAAAGATACGGGTTACAAATGTGGAAATCCATTGAGATAAGCAACTTTGACAAAGGGCAGATAGTAATTACACAGAGCCTGTGAACGAGAATCTTGGAAATGTGGAAGCTGGAGGAATGTTCACATGCTACTGTTGTGAGCATCTACGGAAAGGGGTAGGTGGACAGTGAAATTACACTAGGCACTAAATGGTTGAATGTCCATGACTCTTCACAGCATGTGGGTTTCATAGGCTTGTCTGCACTGTAAAGTAGGATAGATAGTGATCTGTAACAAATACTAACAAAGAGATAGAGGGGCTGGCCAGTACTTACCTCAGCTCAGTACAGCCGATAGATACACATAAAACAGAACTGAAAATTTACATTCCTAGCTTTCGGAACTTTGTTCCTTCATCAGGGAGGAGAGAGGGGAAAAAAGGGAAGAAGGGAAAGTGGATTCAGTTACTCACAACCCAGGTTATGAAGCAACAGGGAAAGGTAAACAGGGAGGGTAGCAAGGATGGAGGCATGGTTGTCAGAGGGAAGCCAAAGATATTCTACTGTAAGTACTGTGCCAGCTTCAAACCAAAGAGGATGCATACAGAAGTAAAGTATAAAGATAAACACAACTATGTAGGATGAAAAGATGCGTGAATGGCTAAAGAGGAAAGGGAAAGAGGAGAAGACTGAAGAGTGAATGGGAGTGAGGTTGTTTAACGTAGGTTCAGTCCAGGGGGATGGCGGGATGAAAGGATGTGTTGGAGTGCAAGTTCCCATCTCCGCAGTTCAGAGGGACTGGTGTTGGGTGGGAGAAGCCAAATGGCACATACGGTGTAGCAGGTTCCTAGGTCCCTAGAATTATGCTGGAGGGCATGCTCCGCTACTGGGTATTGGGCATCTCCTAGGCGGACAGTTCGTCTGTGTCCGTTCATTCGCTCAGCCAGTTTGGTTGTTGTCATGCCGATGTAAAAGGCTGTGCAGTGCAGGCACGTCAGTTGATAAATGACATGTGTAGTTTCACACGTAGCCCTGCCTTGAATTGTGTATGTTTTACCAGTAGCGGGGCTGGAGTAGGTGGTTGTGGGCGGATGCATGGGGCAGGTTTTGCAGCGGGGTTGGTTACAGGGGTAGGAACCGCTGGGTAGAGAAGGTAGTCTGGGAATATTGTAGGGTTTAACAAGGATGTTACGGAGGTTAGGGGGGCGACGAAAGGCAACTCTGGGTGGTGTGGGGAGAATTTTGTCAAGGGATGATCTCATTTCAGGGGTTGACTTGAGAAAGTCATATCCCTGGCGGAGTAATTTGTTGATGTTTTCGAGGCCAGGATAATATTGGGTGACAAGGGGGATGCTTCTGTGTGGTCTGGGGGTAGGAACATTGTTGTTGGACGGGGAGGAATGTATTGCTCGGGAAATCTGTTTGTGGACAAGGTCTGCAGGATAGTTGCGGGAGAGGAAAGCACTGGTCAGGTTATTGGTGTAGTTGTTGAGGGATTCGTCACTGGAGCAGATACGTTTGCCACGAATACCTAGGCTGTAGGGAAGGGAGCGTTTGATGTGGAAAGGATGGCAGCTATCAAAGTGAAGGTACTGTTGTTTGTTTGTGGGTTTGATATGGACAGAGGTGTGGATGTGAGCTTCAACAAGATGAAGGTCAACATCCAGGAAGGTGGCTTGGGTTTTGGAGAAGGACCAGGTGAAATTCAGATTCGAAAAGGAGTTGAGGTTATGGAGGAAATTAAGGAGTGTTTCTTCACCATGAGTCCAGACCACAAAGATGTCATCTATAAACCTATACCAGGCCAGGGGAAGCAGCTGTTGGGTCTTCAGGAAAGCCTCCTCCATGCGGCCCATGAAGAGGTTGGCATAGGAGGGAGCCATCCTGGTTCCCATGGCCGTTCCCCTGATTTGTTTGTAGGTCTGGCCTTCAAAAGTGAAGTAATTATGGGTGAGGATGAAGTTGGTAAGTGTGATAAGGAACGAGGTTTTTGGAAGATCTTCGGGTGGGCGTTGGGAGAGGTAGTGCTCAAGGGCAGAGAGACCATGGGTATGTGGGATGTTTGTGTAAAGGGATGTAGCATCTATGGTGACAAGAAAGGTTTCAGGTGGGAGAGGAGTGGGAATGGATTTGAGGCGTTCTAGGAAGTGGTTTGTGTCTTTGATGTAGGATGGGAGTCTGCGGGTGATAGGTTGTAGGTGCTGGTCTACCAGAGCTGAGATACGTTCGGTTGGGGATTTGAAGCCTGCTACAATGGGACGGCCAGGATGGTTCTCTTTGTGGATTTTGGGTAATAGGTAGAAGGTAGGGGTACGTGGCTCAGGTGGAGTGAGTAAGTCTATGGAAGCCGTTGTGAGGCCTTGTGAGGGACCTTGGATTTTTAGGATTTTTTGCAGCTCAGTCTGGATGGAGGGAATGGGATCCTGGGTAACAGCTTTGTAGGTTGAGGTGTCAGAGAGTTGACGCAGTCCTTCTGCCACATACTCCACTCGGTCAAGTACGACAGTTGTGGAGCCTTTATCCGCCGGGAGGATGACAATAGAGTGGTCTATTTTCAGCTCTTTAATGGCACGGGATTCAGCTGGGGTGATGTTGGGGGTTGTCGGGATGTTCTTCAAGAAGGACTGGGAGGCAACACTGGATGTGAGGAATTCCTGAAATGTGTGCAAGGGATGGTTTTGGGGGAGGGGAGGAGGATCCCTTTGAGAAGGCACTCGAAACTGTTCTAGACAGGGTTCAACACTGGGTCTAGTACTTGGGGGCTGTGTTTGGGTAGTGAAGTGATATTTCCAGTTGAGGTTCCGGGTGAATGAGAGGAGATCTTTAACCAGGGCAGTGTGGTCCTGGTTGAATTTAGGTGTGGGGCTAAAGGTTAAGCCTTTTGATAGAACAGATGTCTCTGGAGGAGAGAGGGATCTGGATGAGAGGTTTAGGACTGAATTGGGACTGGTGATATGTGGCATTTGACTGTGGTTATAGTTGAGATTTGGTCTGTGTGGGGTATGTGCTGGGATGGGGAGATTGAGTAGGGTGGCTAGGCTAGGTTTGTTGGCTATGAGGGGGGTTTGTTGAAGGTTCTGTTGTGGTTGGTGTTTGTGAGGGATAGGGAGAGGGACCCCACTTCTTAGGTGTTGCACTAGCACTGTGGATAGTTTTTTCAGGTGTTGTGTGGCATGGAACTCAAGTTTGCAGCTGGCTTCTAGGATGATGTTCCTCAGTGTGTTCTCCAAGCAAGGGTTTGAGAGGTGGAGGACTTTGAAGAGAGATAGGAGCTGTTGGGAGTGGTGGTTACATGAAGTAGTGTAGAGATTCAGGACAAGTTGGGTAAGGGCTAAGGATTGAAGGTTCTGGAAGTCCAGGAGAGACTGGTGGAAGGAGGAATTGCACCCAGAGATGGGAACTTTTAAGGTAAGCCCTTTAGGGGTAATTCCAAAGGTTAAGCAGGACTGGAGGAAAAGTATGTGGGATTGCAGTTTGGCTACAGTGAATGCATGTTTCCGGAATGAATGTAAATAATGTGGTATAGGATTAGGGTACATAGTGGGTAACTGGTGGATAGGGAAATTAAATAACTAAAGTTGAGATAGTAATCATAAGAAGGAGTAAAACACGGAGGGAAGGACGAGAAGGAAAGAAATTGTGTTGGTAATGTTCAATACCAAAGGAAGACCAGTAAATAAGAAAAATACGGAAAAAGTTGACCAGACCAAGCACGTATGTCCAGATCAGGGGAAAAAGAACACACGTAGCTCAAAAACAGAGATAGCGAGTGGCGAAAAAAGATCGCGCGTGCCGCAAAAGCGATCGCGCGTGCCGCAAAAGCGATCGCGCGTGCCGCAAAAAAGATCGCGCGTGCCGCAAAAAAGATCGCGGGTGGGGCAGAAATGTCCCAAAAAATTTTTCTTGTGGCAGAGAAAGATAGCCAATGGCACAAAAATATCGCCAGCAACAAGAAATCGACGTAAATGGATGATACTGGTAGGTGTGGAAGAGATTGTTGGCAGTGATTGTTGGCTGGGAAACAGCGAATAACGAACGTTAAAACTATGGAATGTTGAATAAATAAATCAATAAATAAAAAAGAGAAGAGGACTATAAACGGAACAAGATAATAGGAGGAAGATGAAACTAGCACAGTTGGTGACGAAAATATTTATTTATGTATATATAAAACACTGAAGAAGAGAAAGTGTTAAGATGACAGACGTAAGTGATAGCTAACAAAAGGGACAAAACAATGAAGGATGTGGACCATATAGGTGATCTAAATGATTAATGGAAAATCTCATATAAGATGTGAAACAAATACTAACAAAGAGATAGAGGGGCTGGCCAGTACTTACCTCAGCTCAGTACAGCCGATAGATACACATAAAACAGAACTGAAAATTTACATTCCTAGCTTTCGGAACTTTGTTCCTTCATCAGGGAGGAGAGAGGGGAAAAAAGGGAAGAAGGGAAAGTGGATTCAGTTACTCACAACCCAGGTTATGAAGCAACAGGGAAAGGTAAACAGGGAGGGTAGCAAGGATGGAGGCATGGTTGTCAGAGGGAAGCCAAAGATATTCTACTGTAAGTACTGTGCCAGCTTCAAACCAAAGAGGATGCATACAGAAGTAAAGTATAAAGATAAACACAACTATGTAGGATGAAAAGATGCGTGAATGGCTAAAGAGGAAAGGGAAAGAGGAGAAGACTGAAGAGTGAATGGGAGTGAGGTTGTTTAACGTAGGTTCAGTCCAGGGGGATGGCGGGATGAAAGGATGTGTTGGAGTGCAAGTTCCCATCTCCGCAGTTCAGAGGGACTGGTGTTGGGTGGGAGAAGCCAAATGGCACATACGGTGTAGCAGGTTCCTAGGTCCCTAGAATTATGCTGGAGGGCATGCTCCGCTACTGGGTATTGGGCATCTCCTAGGCGGACAGTTCGTCTGTGTCCGTTCATTCGCTCAGCCAGTTTGGTTGTTGTCATGCCGATGTAAAAGGCTGTGCAGTGCAGGCACGTCAGTTGATAAATGACATGTGTAGTTTCACACGTAGCCCTGCCTTGAATTGTGTATGTTTTACCAGTAGCGGGGCTGGAGTAGGTGGTTGTGGGCGGATGCATGGGGCAGGTTTTGCAGCGGGGTCGGTTACAGGGGTAGGAACCGCTGGGTAGAGAAGGTAGTCTGGGAATATTGTAGGGTTTAACAAGGATGTTACGGAGGTTAGGGGGGCGACGAAAGGCAACTCTGGGTGGTGTGGGGAGAATTTTGTCAAGGGATGATCTCATTTCAGGGGTTGACTTGAGAAAGTCATATCCCTGGCGGAGTAATTTGTTGATGTTTTCGAGGCCAGGATAATATTGGGTGACAAGGGGGATGCTTCTGTGTGGTCTGGGGGTAGGAACATTGTTGTTGGACGGGGAGGAATGTATTGCTCGGGAAATCTGTTTGTGGACAAGGTCTGCAGGATAGTTGCGGGAGAGGAAAGCACTGGTCAGGTTATTGGTGTAGTTGTTGAGGGATTCGTCACTGGAGCAGATACGTTTGCCACGAATACCTAGGCTGTAGGGAAGGGAGCGTTTGATGTGGAAAGGATGGCAGCTATCAAAGTGAAGGTACTGTTGTTTGTTTGTGGGTTTGATATGGACAGAGGTGTGGATGTGAGCTTCAACAAGATGAAGGTCAACATCCAGGAAGGTGGCTTGGGTTTTGGAGAAGGACCAGGTGAAATTCAGATTCGAAAAGGAGTTGAGGTTATGGAGGAAATTAAGAAGTGTTTCTTCACCATGAGTCCAGACCACAAAGATGTCATCTATAAACCTATATTCTTGTTGCTGGCGATATTTTTGTGCCATTGGCTATCTTTCTCTGCCACAAGAAAAATTTTTTGGGACATTTCTGCCCCACCCGCGATCTTTTTTGCGGCACGCGCGATCTTTTTTGCGGCACGCGCGATCGCTTTTGCGGCACGCGCGATCTTTTTTCGCCACTCGCTATCTCTGTTTTTGAGCTACGTGTGTTCTTTTTCCCCTGATCTGGACATACGTGCTTGGTCTGGTCAACTTTTTCCGTATTTTTCTTATTTACTGGTCTTCCTTTGGTATTGAACATTACCAACACAATTTCTTTCCTTCTCGTCCTTCCCTCCGTGTTTTAGTCCTTCTTATGATTACTATCTCAACCTTAGTTATTTAATTTCCCTATCCACCAGTTACCCACTATGTACCCTAATCCTATACCACATTATTTACATTCATTCCGGAAACATGCATTCACTGTAGCCAAACTGCAATCCCACATACTTTTCCTCCAGTCCTGCTTAACCTTTGGAATTACCCCTAAAGGGCTTACCTTAAAAGTTCCCATTTCTGGGTGCAATTCCTCCTTCCACCAGTCTCTCCTGGACTTCCAGAACCTTCAATCCTTAGCCTTACCCAACTTGTCCTGAATCTCTACACTACTTCATGTAACCACCACTCCCAACAGCTCCTATCTCTCTTCAAAGTCCTCCACCTCTCAAACCCTTGCTTGGAGAACACACTGAGGAACATCATCCTAGAAGCCAGCTGCAAACTTGAGTTCCATGCCACACAACACCTGAAAAAACTATCCACAGTGCTAGTGCAACACCTAAGAAGTGGGGTCCCTCTCCCTATCCCTCACAAACACCAACCACAACAGAACCTTCAACAAACCCCCCTCATAGCCAACAAACCTAGCCTAGCCACCCTACTCAATCTCCCCATCCCAGCACATACCCCACACAGACCAAATCTCAACTATAACCACAGTCAAATGCCACATATCACCAGTCCCAATTCAGTCCTAAACCTCTCATCCAGATCCCTCTCTCCTCCAGAGACATCTGTTCTATCAAAAGGCTTAACCTTTAGCCCCACACCTAAATTCAACCAGGACCACACTGCCCTGGTTAAAGATCTCCTCTCATTCACCCGGAACCTCAACTGGAAATATCACTTCACTACCCAAACACAGCCCCCAAGTACTAGACCCAGTGTTGAACCCTGTCTAGAACAGTTTCGAGTGCCTTCTCAAAGGGATCCTCCTCCCCTCCCCCAAAACCATCCCTTGCACACATTTCAGGAATTCTTCACATCCAGTGTTGCCTCCCAGTCCTTCTTGAAGAACATCCCGACAACCCCCAACATCACCCCAGCTGAATCCCGTGCCATTAAAGAGCTGAAAATAGACCACTCTATTGTCATCCTCCCGGCGGATAAAGGCTCCACAACTGTCGTACTTGACCGTGTGGAGTATGTGGCAGAAGGACTGCGTCAACTCTCTGACACCTCAACCTACAAAGCTGTTGCCCAGGATCCCATTCCCTCCATCCAGACTGAGCTGCAAAAAATCCTAAAAATCCAAGGTCCCTCACAAGGCCTCACAACGGCTTCCATAGACTTACTCACTCCACCTGAGCCACGTACCCCTACCTTCTACCTATTACCCAAAATCCACAAAGAGAACCATCCTGGCCGTCCCATTGTAGCAGGCTTCAAATCCCCAACCGAACGTATCTCAGCTCTGGTAGACCAGCACCTACAACCTATCACCCGCAGACTCCCATCCTACATCAAAGACACAAACCACTTCCTAGAACGCCTCAAATCCATTCCCACTCCTCTCCCACCTGAAACCTTTCTTGTCACCATAGATGCTACATCCCTTTACACAAACATCCCACATACCCATGGTCTCTCTGCCCTTGAGCACTACCTCTCCCAACGCCCACCCGAAGATCTTCCAAAAACCTCGTTCCTTATCACACTTACCAACTTCATCCTCACCCATAATTACTTCACTTTTGAAGGCCAGACCTACAAACAAATCAGGGGAACGGCCATGGGAACCAGGATGGCTCCCTCCTATGCCAACCTCTTCATGGGCCGCATGGAGGAGGCTTTCCTGAAGACCCAACAGCTGCTTCCCCTGGCCTGGTATAGGTTTATAGATGACATCTTTGTGGTCTGGACTCATGGTGAAGAAACACTCCTTAATTTCCTCCATAACCTCAACTCCTTTTCGAATCTGAATTTCACCTGGTCCTTCTCCAAAACCCAAGCCACCTTCCTGGATGTTGACCTTCATCTTGTTGAAGCTCACATCCACACCTCTGTCCATATCAAACCCACAAACAAACAACAGTACCTTCACTTTGATAGCTGCCATCCTTTCCACATCAAACGCTCCCTTCCCTACAGCCTAGGTATTCGTGGCAAACGTATCTGCTCCAGTGACGAATCCCTCAACAACTACACCAATAACCTGACCAGTGCTTTCCTCTCCCGCAACTATCCTGCAGACCTTGTCCACAAACAGATTTCCCGAGCAATACATTCCTCCCCGTCCAACAACAATGTTCCTACCCCCAGACCACACAGAAGCATCCCCCTTGTCACCCAATATTATCCTGGCCTCGAAAACATCAACAAATTACTCCGCCAGGGATATGACTTTCTCAAGTCAACCCCTGAAATGAGATCATCCCTTGACAAAATTCTCCCCACACCACCCAGAGTTGCCTTTCGTCGCCCCCCTAACCTCCGTAACATCCTTGTTAAACCCTACAATATTCCCAGACTACCTTCTCTACCCAGCGGTTCCTACCCCTGTAACCGACCCCGCTGCAAAACCTGCCCCATGCATCCGCCCACAACCACCTACTCCAGCCCCGCTACTGGTAAAACATACACAATTCAAGGCAGGGCTACGTGTGAAACTACACATGTCATTTATCAACTGACGTGCCTGCACTGCACAGCCTTTTACATCGGCATGACAACAACCAAACTGGCTGAGCGAATGAACGGACACAGACGAACTGTCCGCCTAGGAGATGCCCAATACCCAGTAGCGGAGCATGCCCTCCAGCATAATTCTAGGGACCTAGGAACCTGCTACACCGTATGTGCCATTTGGCTTCTCCCACCCAACACCAGTCCCTCTGAACTGCGGAGATGGGAACTTGCACTCCAACACATCCTTTCATCCCGCCATCCCCCTGGACTGAACCTACGTTAAACAACCTCACTCCCATTCACTCTTCAGTCTTCTCCTCTTTCCCTTTCCTCTTTAGCCATTCACGCATCTTTTCATCCTACATAGTTGTGTTTATCTTTATACTTTACTTCTGTATGCATCCTCTTTGGTTTGAAGCTGGCACAGTACTTACAGTAGAATATCTTTGGCTTCCCTCTGACAACCATGCCTCCATCCTTGCTACCCTCCCTGTTTACCTTTCCCTGTTGCTTCATAACCTGGGTTGTGAGTAACTGAATCCACTTTCCCTTCTTCCCTTTTTTCCCCTCTCTCCTCCCTGATGAAGGAACAAAGTTCCGAAAGCTAGGAATGTAAATTTTCAGTTCTGTTTTATGTGTATCTATCGGCTGTACTGAGCTGAGGTAAGTACTGGCCAGCCCCTCTATCTCTTTGTTAGTATTTGTTTCACATCTTATATGAGATTTTCCATTAATCATTTAGATCACCTATATGGTCCACATCCTTCATTGTTTTGTCCCTTTTGTTAGCTATCACTTACGTCTGTCATCTTAACACTTTCTCTTCTTCAGTGTTTTATATATACATAAATAAATATTTTCGTCACCAACTGTGCTAGTTTCATCTTCCTCCTATTATCTTGTTCCGTTTATAGTCCTCTTCTCTTTTTTATTTATTGATTTATTTATTCAACATTCCATAGTTTTAACGTTCGTTATTCGCTGTTTCCCAGCCAACAATCACTGCCAACAATCTCTTCCACACCTACCAGTATCATCCATTTACGTCGATTTCTTGCTGCTGGCGATATTTTTGTGCCATTGGCTATCTTTCTCTGCCACAAGAAAAATTTTTTGGGACATTTCTGCCCCACCCGCGATCTTTTTTGCGGCACGCGCGATCTTTTTTGCGGCACGCGCGATCGCTTTTGCGGCACGCGCGATCGCTTTTGCGGCACGCGCGATCTTTTTTCGCCACTCGCTATCTCTGTTTTTGAGCTACGTGTGTTCTTTTTCCCCTGATCTGGACATACGTGCTTGGTCTGGTCAACTTTTTCCGTATTTTTCTTATTTACTGGTCTTCCTTTGGTATTGAACATTACCAACACAATTTCTTTCCTTCTCGTCCTTCCCTCCGTGTTTTACTCCTTCTTATGATTACTATCTCAACTTTAGTTATTTAATTTCCCTATCCACCAGTTACCCACTATGTACCCTAATCCTATACCACATTATTTACATTCATTCCGGAAACATGCATTCACTGTAGCCAAACTGCAATCCCACATACTTTTCCTCCAGTCCTGCTTAACCTTTGGAATTACCCCTAAAGGGCTTACCTTAAAAGTTCCCATCTCTGGGTGCAATTCCTCCTTCCACCAGTCTCTCCTGGACTTCCAGAACCTTCAATCCTTAGCCCTTACCCAACTTGTCCTGAATCTCTACACTACTTCATGTAACCACCACTCCCAACAGCTCCTATCTCTCTTCAAAGTCCTCCACCTCTCAAACCCTTGCTTGGAGAACACACTGAGGAACATCATCCTAGAAGCCAGCTGCAAACTTGAGTTCCATGCCACACAACACCTGAAAAAACTATCCACAGTGCTAGTGCAACACCTAAGAAGTGGGGTCCCTCTCCCTATCCCTCACAAACACCAACCACAACAGAACCTTCAACAAACCCCCCTCATAGCCAACAAACCTAGCCTAGCCACCCTACTCAATCTCCCCATCCCAGCACATACCCCACACAGACCAAATCTCAACTATAACCACAGTCAAATGCCACATATCACCAGTCCCAATTCAGTCCTAAACCTCTCATCCAGATCCCTCTCTCCTCCAGAGACATCTGTTCTATCAAAAGGCTTAACCTTTAGCCCCACACCTAAATTCAACCAGGACCACACTGCCCTGGTTAAAGATCTCCTCTCATTCACCCGGAACCTCAACTGGAAATATCACTTCACTACCCAAACACAGCCCCCAAGTACTAGACCCAGTGTTGAACCCTGTCTAGAACAGTTTCGAGTGCCTTCTCAAAGGGATCCTCCTCCCCTCCCCCAAAACCATCCCTTGCACACATTTCAGGAATTCCTCACATCCAGTGTTGCCTCCCAGTCCTTCTTGAAGAACATCCCGACAACCCCCAACATCACCCCAGCTGAATCCCGTGCCATTAAAGAGCTGAAAATAGACCACTCTATTGTCATCCTCCCGGCGGATAAAGGCTCCACAACTGTCGTACTTGACCGAGTGGAGTATGTGGCAGAAGGACTGCGTCAACTCTCTGACACCTCAACCTACAAAGCTGTTACCCAGGATCCCATTCCCTCCATCCAGACTGAGCTGCAAAAAATCCTAAAAATCCAAGGTCCCTCACAAGGCCTCACAACGGCTTCCATAGACTTACTCACTCCACCTGAGCCACGTACCCCTACCTTCTACCTATTACCCAAAATCCACAAAGAGAACCATCCTGGCCGTCCCATTGTAGCGGCTTCAAATCCCCAACCGAACGTATCTCAGCTCTGGTAGACCAGCACCTACAACCTATCACCCGCAGACTCCCATCCTACATCAAAGACACAAACCACTTCCTAGAACGCCTCAAATCCATTCCCACTCCTCTCCCACCTGAAACCTTTCTTGTCACCATAGATGCTACATCCCTTTACACAAACATCCCACATACCCATGGTCTCTCTGCCCTTGAGCACTACCTCTCCCAACGCCCACCCGAAGATCTTCCAAAAACCTCGTTCCTTATCACACTTACCAACTTCATCCTCACCCATAATTACTTCACTTTTGAAGGCCAGACCTACAAACAAATCAGGGGAACGGCCATGGGAACCAGGATGGCTCCCTCCTATGCCAACCTCTTCATGGGCCGCATGGAGGAGGCTTTCCTGAAGACCCAACAGCTGCTTCCCCTGGCCTGGTATAGGTTTATAGATGACATCTTTGTGGTCTGGACTCATGGTGAAGAAACACTCCTTAATTTCCTCCATAACCTCAACTCCTTTTCGAATCTGAATTTCACCTGGTCCTTCTCCAAAACCCAAGCCACCTTCCTGGATGTTGACCTTCATCTTGTTGAAGCTCACATCCACACCTCTGTCCATATCAAACCCACAAACAAACAACAGTACCTTCACTTTGATAGCTGCCATCCTTTCCACATCAAACGCTCCCTTCCCTACAGCCTAGGTATTCGTGGCAAACGTACCTGCTCCAGTGACGAATCCCTCAACAACTACACCAATAACCTGACCAGTGCTTTCCTCTCCCGCAACTATCCTGCAGACCTTGTCCACAAACAGATTTCCCGAGCAATACATTCCTCCCCGTCCAACAACAATGTTCCTACCCCCAGACCACACAGAAGCATCCCCCTTGTCACCCAATATTATCCTGGCCTCGAAAACATCAACAAATTACTCCGCCAGGGATATGACTTTCTCAAGTCAACCCCTGAAATGAGATCATCCCTTGACAAAATTCTCCCCACACCACCCAGAGTTGCCTTTCGTCGCCCCCCTAACCTCCGTAACATCCTTGTTAAACCCTACAATATTCCCAGACTACCTTCTCTACCCAGCGGTTCCTACCCCTGTAACCAACCCCGCTGCAAAACCTGCCCCATGCATCCGCCCACAACCACCTACTCCAGCCCCGCTACTGGTGAAACATACACAATTCAAGGCAGGGCTACGTGTGAAACTACACATGTCATTTATCAACTGACGTGCCTGCACTGCACAGCCTTTTACATCGGCATGACAACAACCAAACTGGCTGAGCGAATGAACGGACACAGACGAACTGTCCGCCTAGGAGATGCCCAATACCCAGTAGCGGAGCATGCCCTCCAGCATAATTCTAGGGACCTAGGAACCTGCTACACCGTATGTGCCATTTGGCTTCTCCCACCCAACACCAGTCCCTCTGAACTGCGGAGATGGGAACTTGCACTCCAACACATCCTTTCATCCCGCCATCCCCCTGGACTGAACCTACGTTAAACAACCTCACTCCCATTCACTCTTCAGTCTTCTCCTCTTTCCCTTTCCTCTTTAGCCATTCACGCATCTTTTCATCCTACATAGTTGTGTTTATCTTTATACTTTACTTCTGTATGCATCCTCTTTGGTTTGAAGCTGGCACAGTACTTACAGTAGAATATCTTTGGCTTCCCTCTGACAACCATGCCTCCATCCTTGCTACCCTCCCTGTTTACCTTTCCCTGTTGCTTCATAACCTGGGTTGTGAGTAACTGAATCCACTTTCCCTTCTTCCCTTTTTTCCCCTCTCTCCTCCCTGATGAAGGAACAAAGTTCCGAAAGCTAGGAATGTAAATTTTCAGTTCTGTTTTATGTGTATCTATCGGCTGTACTGAGCTGAGGTAAGTACTGGCCAGCCCCTCTATCTCTTTGTTAGTATTTGTTTCACATCTTATATGAGATTTTCCATTAATCATTTAGATAGTGATCTGTGGCATCTCTGACAAAAGGACACAAATCTGGTGCATGCATAAGTGTTTCAGAGCGCACTGTTCATTGTATATTGTTGAACACAGAGCTCTGTAGCAGATGTTCTCACATGTTTATCCAGCAACATTGTCAATTACAATTGCATTGGGCATGGGAACACCTGGATTTGACTGTCGATCAGTGGAAATGTATCGGTTCTTCAGGTAAATCACATTTTTGCTACACTAGGTCGATGGTCGTCTCCATAAATGCCACCAGTGAGCTGAACGGTGGCTCGAAATATGTAGCAGACCCTGGACGCAGGCTGGTGGGAGCAGTACTACGCTATGGAAGACATTCTCCCATGCTTGCACGGGACCTATAGTAGTAATCAAAGGACACACTGACAGCTGCGAACCACCTGCATCCGTTTACACCTGATGTCTTCCCTGTCGGAGGTGTCATCTTTCAGTAGTATAATTGTGCTTGTCTTGGAGCCAGAAATGTGCTACAGTGGTTTGAGGAGCATTATAGTGAACTCAGGCTGATGTCTCGGCAACCAGATTCATCTGATGCAAATCCTACGGAGTACATCTGGGCTGCTATCAGGCACCAACGCCCTGTACACTAATCAGTGGCCTGTTATTTACACAAATTGCATGACCTGTTTGTAGACATCTAATGCCACATACCTCCACAAACCTGATACGCAGAATTGGTCATGTATTTTGTGCAAGAGACGGGAATAAGCTATTAAGCAGGTGGTCATAATGTTTTGGCTCATCAGTGTATACTAACATAGCTGTAAGCAACAATATTATACCAATTATACCATATTCACAGGTACTCTTGATATTGGGAAAAAGCCTAAACGAGCTTGACGTATAACTTGTTTCACTGTAAGCAAATAAATAAACAGTGAAGAAAAAAACTTGTACTTAAAATCTGTACATCCTTTACATAAGTCGTCATAACAACAACATCGTATACACTACCTAACCCATTATCTCATTTCATAATCCACTGGAAAATATTTTTCTGAGTCTTTTCTTGCCTGTAAATATTGGACTTATATCTGGATTGATATTTAAAAAAAATCATTTTCCATTTTGTGTGGTATTTCCATACTCACTGGCCATTTATCTTCATTGAGAGCAGAACAAATATGGAGCAATATGAGCATATTATCAGAAACACACTCTTACTATTTTATCCATTACTAGTTTTTGGCCTGAGCCCATCGTCAGATGGGAGCATTTACTTCCTTGCAAGTTTTACATATGCATCCAAAAAACATTGTTTTTGTGATTACAAAGTTTGACACTTACCTACACAAAGAAATCAGCACTACCATTTGATGATAGGCTCAGGCTCAAAGCTAGTAATGGTGCAGTAAAATCATTTAAAAGAACTTGTGGCTGGTTGCAGTATTTCTTACAATGTAACACTCTTATTAGTTGTTTCCTTGCCTTCAAAGTAGGCCTATGTACAAATACTTGCAAATAGTAGTTTTCTTGCAATATGATATTGCTTCATGAGTGAGTAAAGTTCTGTGATAAAATGTATGATGGAAACAGATTTTCTATGTAAATAGCTAGTCACATACTGTTTACATATAACTTTTTAAATATGTCATAGTTTGGAGGACAACATTAATTTCTTACAGTACAGCTCTTATTTACACACAGTCATTAATGAATGTTAAATATACCAACAATTCAGCAATAAATAACAGTATTGTGAATGGGATATATGACACACTATACCACAGCTGTATTGTTCTGCAGTGCGATCAAGCTCATTGCTTGCATTATTTCTAGAAATCCTCTGTAGATGTACATCTGTTATTAATGTTGATGATGTTTTATCTACAGATGTTATTAGATTGCTTTAAATACGATGTTGCTGCCATATACGGTCCTGAATTCCATTATTTCATGTATGAACTTCTGCTGTTGTGTGTAGCTTAGTTTGAAGTCTGTAAGTGACATTGAGCTCTTATTAAATACTACTTTGCAGAAAGCAGGCGCATTACGCACTCAGTGTGACACCAAAAATACTTAACTTCTATGCGGACTACTTTGGAATAGCTTATCCTCTGCCAAAAATGGACTTTGCTGCTATTCCTGACTTCCAGTACGGTGGCATGGAAAACTGGGGCCTCGTTACATACTGGTGAGATTTTTAAATTTTCATTTTCTTTATTTATCAGTGATATACATCTGTAATGATACTATTGGTCCTGCCTTTATAAACTAACATTTGCCAATCTTAACCTTTGAAAGTAACATGTGTTATAAATAAATAGTCTCTACAAATTCTTTTATGCTATCTAGAAAGTAGTTTTATTTGCATGAGTATTTTTATTTGCACGTAATGTTGCATGATGATGGGAAAACAGGTGGAAGAAAAAGAAACAAGAGAGACCATTGTGCACCAATTAAATGCTTGGAATGACTTCATCGACCGGTCCCCACAAATTTAAAAATTAAATAATTTTCCTAAATGAGACAGTAGTCATTATGGATTCTTGTAAAGAAAGCCACCTGGATTAGTTAATGTATTTCTTTATTTACAATAGTGGTTTGGTTACTGGTACTGCTGTCATGAGATACGTGATTAAGCTTAAAAAGAAAATTCAGGATGGAATGTAGCAGTATTATCAAAAGGATAGTTGCTACTCACCACATAGCGGAGATGAGGAGTCGCAGAGAACTACAACATTTAGAATATGAGCTTTTGGCCAAAAAGGTGTTTGTCAGAGATAGAACACACACACACACACACACACACACACACACACACACACACACACACTGTTGTTACATATGAGAGACTGTGGTCAAGAGTGCGTGTGCCCTTGTCTTTTTGTTGAGGCTATCTGCAACTCAGCATCTCTGCTATATGGTGAGTAGCAACTATCCTTTTCATAATATTGTTGTAAGATTAAAAGAACAAACGAATGAAATGTGGTAATTAATTATACATTACAACATGACAAAAGAAGATCAAAATTCACTCACCAATGCAAGTTCTGAGTTTATGCATCGTTCTTATTTTTGTCATGTGGTAATGTATAACTAATACCTCTCACTCTTACGTTGCTTTAATCTGAATTACAGATTTGATAATAGCAGTTACGAAAACATCATTGAAATTAAAGAAGTTTGTTAAACTATTTAGAAGGTTTAATTTAAAAAAAAAAAAGAAAAAAAGAATAATGATGAGCTTTCACTGTTAGTTCAATATCTAAACAAGTAAGATTTTTTACTGAGTGCTGAAAATGATAGTCGTAGCTAGCTTGTGAATTGTGATGTTAAGGAACTAGCTGGCGGTTTATTTGACTGATGAAGGAATAAGTGTGGCAGTATTAGTACTGAACAATGTCAAATGGTGAAGCTGCCGCAATGAGAGTCAGCTAGTGGTAATTAATTATTCTAGTCTGCACAGTTAATTTCAGAACCATGGTCACGTGCAGTCGCAGAGCCAAGAAAATGCCATACACTGAACAGGTTTATCAATAAGAATGTAAATAAAACATCTCCTACTTTAAATTTCGTGTATTGAGGTGTTTGTTGTGTACATAAATACTATACATATTTTGCAGCTGAATCTTGACAAGCTGAGCAGGAGTAAGGGCACTGCAGGTGTGGCCAAAACATCAGTTTCATTCAGCAACGGTTCTTTTACAATTTGAAGTGGCACCTCATCCGAAATAATTTAAGGTTGAATGACTTTGACCTCAGAAGCCTAAAAAATAAAAAAATAAAAAACCGTTGCAAAAGATTGGAAATACTTATTCTTATCTGCATGATATATGTCATTGAAATACCAACTGAGGAAGACTGGCTGAAAATTAAGTTTATGGAAATATTAATAGGGTACTAATAATAACAAAGTTTAAATGTTAACTTTAGAGTTAAGTGTAGGCGAGCATTATTTCATTGTCATGTGATTTTCATTCATTCTGAGAATATGGTGTAATGTTTCCCAGTGTAAACATCTGAAGACAAACAATAGTTTATCATTTGTAAATCACAATAAGACCCAGTGATGATTCACATTTCAGCACCTCAGCTGTCTTGTTATTTACAACCATAATTGTTTTTGCATTGCAGCTGAATTGAAAATGCATTGTAATCATTTCCCCTGTGTACGAATTAATACTTTTGTGACTTCTTTCTCAGGGAGACACAAGTACTCATTGGCCCAGAAACAACTACAGACAGCCTGGAGAAGGCAGCCACTACCGTGGTTCATGAACTTGGACATCAGTGGTTCGGTAACCTCGTCACACCGACGTGGTGGACTGACATATGGCTAAATGAGGGCTTTGCCACATACCTTGAATACCTGGGGACTGATTTCGTGAGTACATTACTTTTTATGATGATTGTTGCAACTGCCTTGGTTCTGGGAACATATAACTTCGAGTGAAGTCTGTCACTGTGGCTATGTATGAATGTAGCTTTCTCATTATTCAGCATATGCACCTTGAACCCACACTAATTCAGATTGAAATTTGTCAGTAATATTAAAGTGCCAAACACAAGATAAACATCAGACTATAAAAACGTATCAACAGTGAAGTCATGGACCACAGTGTCTTCATTATTCCTTTTGATATTCAATGATGGCCATCATCTCATCTTTAAAGAAAAAGGAGACTTACAAGTAGCAATCCCTACTGATCTAATGGACAGACTAATCTAATACACAGAACGTTGTAACACTATCTTCTATACGTATACAGGGTGGCCCATGGGAAGCAGAACATTTTCTATTGCCCGCCCTGCTAAGATGTAAATGTGCTCACTCTGTTTACCACATATTGTCGGACCCACATAGTTTACCATTCAGTTGAATGTTTAACGTCGGCCAGTGCACATGTGGATTGAGGCAGTGGAATAGTTCTTTCATGCGCAGAGCATTGCTGCTGCCCAGCACCCAATGTGCAATGGGAGAAACAGCTGTTTCCGTGTTACAGACAGAAGGACAGTATCCAGCCAGATAAAACAATTGTTTGAGGTGGGTTCTCTAACTAGTGTGAAGCATTAGGGTTCTCAAAAAATGACAGTACAATTGCCAGGAAATATCTAATGAACTCATGCCGCTTCGTGATGAAACACCTAGCGATCTGTGTGTCGCCATTCCAGAACGTTACATATCCCTGACATGTCTATGCAGAGGATTGTGAAGTAGTATTTTAAATAATGAAAAATCCAGGATGGAATGTAACAATATTATGAAAAGGGTAGTTGCCACTCAACGTACAGTGGAGATGCAGAGTCGCAGATAGGCCCAACAAAAAGTTTGTCACTGTGTGGCTTCAGCTGCCAGAAGCTGTGGTCATTTATGTGCGAGTTGAATTTGCACATGTGTGTGTGTGTGTGTGTGTGTGTGTGTGTGTGTGTGAGAGAGAGAGAGAGAGAGAGAGAGGTCTGTTTTTGACAAAGGCCTTGTTGGCCAAAAGCTTATTTTTTATGGTCTTTTTGTTGTGTCTATCTGCGACTCCAGCATCTCCACTATGTGGTGAGTATTTAGAGTTTCATCCTGATAAGCTTCAATACCCTCAGACTTCAAAAAAAATATAATAATTCCGATCCCAAAGAAAGCAGGTGTTGACAGATGTGAAAATAACCGAACTATCAGTTTAATAAGTCACAACTGCAAAAACTAACACGAATTCTTTACAGACGAATGGAGAAACTGATAGAAGTCAACCTCGAGGAAGATCAGTTTGGATTCTGTAGAAATGTTGGAACACGTGAGGCAATACTGACCCTACGACTTATCTTAGAAGAAAGATTAACGAAAGGCAAAAGTACGTTTCTAGCATTTGTAGACCCAGAGAAAGCTTTTGACAATGTTGATTAGAATACTCTCTTTCAAATTCTGAAGGTGGCAGGGATAAAATACAGGGAGCAAAAGGCTATTTACAATTTGTACAGAAACCAGATGGCAGTTACAAGAGTCGAGGGACATGAAAGGGAAGCAGTGGCTGGGAAGGGAGTGAGACAGGTTTGTAGCCTCTCCCTAATGTTATTCAATCTGTATATCGAGCAAGTAGTAAAGGAAACAAAAGAAAAATTCAGAGTAGGTATTAAAATCCATGGAGAAGAAATAGAAACTTTGAGGTTTGCCGATGACATTGTAGTTCTGTCAGAGACAGCAAAGGACTTGGAAGAGCAGCTGAACAGAATGGACAGTGTCTTGAAAGGACGATATTAGATGAACATCGACAAAAGCAAAATGAGGATAATGGAATGTAGTTGAATTGAATCGGGTGATGCTGAGGGTATTAGATTAGGAAATGAGACACTTAAAGTAATAAATGAGTTTTTCTATTTGGGGAGCAAAATAACTGATGATGGTCGAAGTAGAGAGGATGTAAAATGAAGACTGGCAATGGCGAGGAAAGCGTTTCTGAAGAAGAGAAATTTGTTAACATCGAGTATAGATTTAAATATTAGGAAGTCGTTTCTTAAAGTATTTGTATGGAGTGTAGCCATGTATGGAAGTGAAACATGGACGATAAATAGTTTATACAAGAAGAGAATAGAAGCTTTCGAAATGTGGTGGTACAGAAGAATGATGAAGATTAGATAGGTAGATCACATAACTAATGAGGAGGTATTGAATAGAAATGGGCAGAAGAGGAGCTTGTGGCACAACTTGCTAAAAGAAGGGATTGGTTGGTAGGACAAGTTCTGAGGCATCAAGGGATTGGAAGGCAGCATGGAGGGTAAAAATCGAAGAGGGAGACCAAGAGATGAATACACTAAGCAGATTCAGAAGGATGTAGGCTGCAGTAGGCACTGGGAGATGAAGAAGCTTGCACAGGATAGAGTAGCATGGAGAGCTACATCAAACCAGTTTCGGGACTGAAGACCACAACAACATCAACAACAACAACAACAACAACAACAAGCTTCAAGTGGCCCAATGATGACAACTGGGAGATAAAGTGCATAGGCGCAATTTTGGCACAACATTACTGGGCAGAATTGAACAGGATTAGGCATTACGTGAAAAATCTTGTGATGTCTGATGAGGCAAATTGTCATCTAAATGAGTTTGTCAATAAACTTCCGAACTTACCCAGATACAAATCTGCAGCTCGTTCATGAAAGGATACAGGTTAGCCCAAAGGTTGTTTGGTGTGCTATTGGACACTTCATTGGAACATATATTTCTTAAGACAGCATCATCTGGTCAATGTGTGTGTTGTGAGTGGTATATGGCCATGATTAATAATTTCTTCAGTCCACAGATGCAGTGACGTTGGCTTCTAAATGTGATACAGTTTCAGCAGGATGCCCTTACGCCTCATAATTCAGTGTTTACACTGAGACCCCACTTTCCACATCAATTAATATAATGATTCTGTGATATCTCATGGTTGGTGATATCACTTGATCTTTCAGAACCTGGTTTTTTTTCTGTGGGTTCACCTGAAGAGCAAAGTTTTTTCTTGGTGACTTCACAATACTGCTGAGTTGAAAACTGCAATCTGGGAAGAGTCAAGAGGCCATTCCTCAAGAAATTATTGAAAACTTAATGAGGAGCTTCCATGAATGTTTTTAGCAATTCAGTGCCAATGATAGAAGCCATTTGTGTGGTGTACTTTTTAATAAAGAAACTGTTGGATTAATTTCGTTACCACCTAACACTCTGAATGACAGAATTCTTTAACAACTGTATGGTTTTTGAAACAGTTTTCACTAATAGACAGATTGATTCATGAATAATGTTTGTGAGCTCAGTAGATAGTGTCAGGCTACCACCCACTGCAGTGGTAGGCTGGTACCTGGAGGTTGGCATGAGCTCGGTGCAAGTTGTTTCAGACATTAAGCTGGTAAGAACACTCTTTTAAAATACAGTTAATGTTTAAGAGGTGTGAAGTAAAACAAGGGAAAAAGTCACGAGGAAAATGTAACTGGCACTGCAGTCAGGGAGCCAGCAAGGGGCTGAAACTTGCACTGAACTGGCATTGCAGTCGCATGGTGCGGTAGCCTGCAGCTTCCGTTGTAGTCGTTAAATGTCACTCCAGATGCCAATTAAATATAGCACAGGTAACGTTCGTGGCCCCCCGAGAGCATTCTTGGTGTGCACTTCTTAAATCATTCACGCTATATGAAAGTTATGATATTCAACTGCCTAATTTTATTCCCTGAGTTTTAATAACTCTACGCAATGGTCTGTTAACATAATTACCACTTTCCAGACAAGTTGCTTGCCATAAACACTTACTGTGAAGCTAGAGCAGGTTGCTGGTACGTACTTAAAAAGTGTTTCAACAGGTGAACTGAATATTACGATAACAGCCAGACTGAGCATCATGGTAACCAAATGAGGTACAAATATAGGCAATCAAGCGATTTTGTATATAGACAGTTGAGAGATGTTTCTTGTCTATAGATACATTTTTGTAACAAAATGGTAGAACTTTTCGACTCCTGTTTGAAATGAGGGACATGACACAATTCGTAGACAAAATGGCGTGATATTTAATAGTGTGGACATGTTGTTCTTTTTGCACCGTGGAAAAGCTTTGTCAGTTTTTTATTACTTGTATTTTTCTTTTTGTTAAATGTCACACAATGACGTGTTTGTGGGAAGTTAGTAATTCCAAATATAAACAGTGCAACAAGATGAAGTTGGTTATTGACGACCTGAACAAAAAAATATTAAGTATCAGTCAGTTATATTGAAAATAACATATTTCTACTATTCAAAGTTGAAAGTAAATTACAGCTGAAATGAGACCCCTTGTACGTAGTTGATATAATACTTAACTTTAATCCACAATTGTAGAATATATCTCGTTACAGTACATGCTCCACAATATTAATAGCAAAGGATAAATGGCGCCTTGCTAGGTCGTAGCAAATGACGTAGCTGAAGGCTAAGCTAACTATCGTCTCGGTAAATGAGAGCGTATTGGTCAGTGTAGCTTTGCTAGCAAAGTCGGCTGTACAACTGGGGCGAGTGCCCGTACGTTCTCTAGACCTGCCGTGTGGTGGCGCTCGGTCTGCTATCACTGACAGTGGCGACACGCGGGTCCGGCGTATACTAATGGACCGCGGCCGATTTAAAGGCTACCACCTAGCAAGTGTGGTGTCTGGCGGTGACACCACATTCAATATACATTTTCTAGTAACGCATCTATAGACAGTCTCTCTACAATGTGTTTAGACACTCACTCAATTCGGCATGCAAGTGAGTTGCGCAGGATTAGCTGAGCGGTCTAAGGCGCTGCAGTCATGGACTGTGGGGCTGGTCCCGGCAGAGGTTCAAGTCCTTCCTCGAGCATGGGTGTGTGTCTTTGTCCTTAGGATAATTTAGGTTAAGTAGTGTGTAAGCTTAGGGACTGTTGACCTTAGCAGTTAAGTCCCATAAGATTTCACACACTTTTTTTGCATGTAAGTGAGTACTTACCTTTAGATTCAAATGTTGACTGGCATTACAAATGCATACCAAACATGAAAACTGTATTCACATAATAAAATATGAAGATATATTACAGTTAGTCATATGAATTTAACTATCATCCTGAAAAATGAAGTCAGAATTGTTTTATCTGTTCTCTGATATGTATTTTCAGTCATGAGGTGCTTTGAAATCTGTGCACTATGACTACTAGAGGAGCCAAAATAATGTTTTATTTGGCTCGTACAGCAGTGTGCTGTGACATGCATACTTCATTATGTGCCCGGGTGAAGAAATATGCCTGCAACCAAATAGAAAAATTACTTATGTAACTATAAAGTTGATAATTAAAACCCAAGTTGATAGTTAAAATCTTAGACTACCACTTATAAATACAAAGTGTGAGTACACAGTCAAGTGTTACATAGTTCTCCTATGTGATTTTTAATCTATAAAGCACAAAATTATGAAATTAACACACATAGTCAAGTGCTAAAAGGGATAAAATACATCTGTTTTGCTACCCTCTCCTCATCCCCTTCCCTGTTTACGGTCATTGGAAAACATATGAAGTATTTATAAGGTATTTCTGCAAGCCTTTTTTGCAGCTCAGAAGTGATTCATTCTTGCTCTGGCCACCTGTCTTCTCTCTTCTGTCCAGTCACTGCTCAGCTTTTGCTGATTGCAGAAGCCCATAAAGTTGTCATACAGTGATCTGTACTATGAGCAGTTCGAGGTGTCTTACTGAAATAGTCCAGTGTTCATGAGGTCCTGAGGTCCTTTCGTACTTCCTTGGAGATTCTATGCCTATAAAAATCCGCTTTGTTAGTCAGTTTGCATCTATACTGAATATATATCTGTAGATTTTTGATCATTATTCCTTACTGTCTCCATCAGTTGTTCATTGTTCGTGTATAACTATTCTCTTCTTCACAGTCTGTGGTTCTGTCCATTATCTTACGAACAATAATTTTCTTAAGTATCTTGCACTCAAAGTAATCAGCTTCTCCCTGTCCAATCTTTTCTGTCATTCTGAGGCATCCACATGCATTTAAACATTTGGTTTTGGTTTTGTGGTAAAGTGTGCAAGTTTAGCTTTTATTGAGATCATTTGTTCCTCATGTACAAAATGCACCCTATGGAAAGTAGTGACCATCTTGTCCCTCCTACCATCATTGGTTTCTCTTTCACTAGTTTCTTTCTATACTACTTCACAAAGTTTGTCTGAAACTGTCCACTTTTCTGTTTTACTGTACTGGTTGACAGATGCTGAGACATTTTTTGGATATTGATTGTGTACAGTCTGCACAGAATATGGTGGCCGATGAACAGTAATCATTGTCCAAAGTGCTGGGTGAGTTCATTCGTTTGTTCAGAAGGGGAGGCTGACAGTGTTTGCCCAATTTCAGCAGTTCGGCAATGACAGAATCAAGACACAACCTGCAGTCTTTCTCAAACAATTTAACAAACTATTCAGTAAAAGAAATACTTTTCTGTATTAATAGCTTTTTATGTCAGCTTCATGTTGATGTGTCCAGTGTTTTATTAATGGCCATAGTTATTGTGATATTTGCATGGAAGGAAGACACTGTGCTAAATTTGAAAAAGTTTGTGATGAAAAACAGGGGTTGCTATGATTTTTTGTTTGGTGCATATTACATAATATGTTGCTGCATATAAAATTTACTGAACACTTTGAATTTTTGTTTAGACTTGCGTGGAGGTCACCAGTCTCAAGAAAATTCATCTGCTGTTACACATACATTTGCAATCATGCATGCCATCAGTAAAGCTAGAGTGAAATATCCACAACACTTCTCATATTTCAAAAACAATTTGAGATAACGAAATGACATTTTGTCAAATGATAGCATACATAGAGGAGAGTATTGTGCTACATGTTTACTATGTGAAACTTCATTATCTCCTATGTCAGTGCAAAGCAATTTTTAAGGGCTATTGATAGCTGGTGACAATAAATGCTGTGGGTTTTGGAACAGCATAAGTTAAGACAAGTTTATTCTTGTACCATGGATGTGCTTTTTCATAAGCTACTTACCTTACTTCTCCCCAGTTCCTCATTTAATAAACTTAGTAAAACACTGTCTTAAAATTCTCTCACAATTGTATCAACGCAACATGTTAGTGAGGTGGCATTGTGTTTTGGCAAGAGAAGCAAATTTTAACTTGGCAAAACTTACAAATGGTTAACACACCAGGTAAAAATAAATTTCTGTCTTTGTTGTGCTTTCAGTGGAATTCTTTTTGGATACTGACAAAAGCACAGGTGACACTAGATTTTTTAAAAAAATGGTCATCATTTAAGTGTGGATGTGTAGGTGGTCAATTTAATATTTACAAAAAATATGAGCATAGACTTCAGTTTAGTGTGGCACATTCTCTCCAGCACTCGGCATTTCTCCTACGGTGCCTGCCACTAACTCCCAGTACTACTGCTCTCCCCACACGTGCCCTGTTGATTGCACATCTACCAGCCACATTATTCTGCATGGACTGTACTTGGCTTTCTCAAAAGAAATTTGTAGGCTAGTTTTTTCTAATATTTCGTCAGTGTGATTATCTGTTCCGCAGCTGTTTCTGAGTTTCTCAACAGGATCAAATGTTCATTGCCAAATGTAAAGCACTTGATGCAATTCTTTGAACCTTCAATGTGAACATTGTTCAGTAACCCTGTCCTGGTTAATTGCTCACTATCGATTATCATCACTGCACAAATTATGATCCCAATAAGGTCAGCCATATTTAGCAAATATAGAGGAATAATGCATTAAAGTGTGTACCAGAGTCAAAGTATCTAGACTTTCAATATACATTTTCTAGTTACACATACATAGACAGTCTCTCTACAGTGTCTTTAGACACTCACTCATGACCTTTTCTAACACACAGTTAAGAGAACTGGTGCTGTCCATCACCGTCAAACCCTAGTTTTAATTAAAAATGCTTTGGAGAGTTCTCTCATGAATTTAACTATTGAATGTGTCTGCGTTACAGTTTTCTTGATAATTTCTACTGTTTTTGAGTCCACTCCAAATTTTATTAAGATGTCAAACAATACTTTCTGGACACCTGGACCACAGGCCACTACCAAATGCTGAGTTGTAGTTTTGCAATATACTATTCAGAGTCCTGGTCTGCTCAGTGGAGGACCTCCTATTCCTGAATCCAGCTTACTGTTCACTGTTTCAATGATCTGTTTGCTGTAACAGCCAAGCCTGACATGCTTCGGACAGTACCTTGTAAGTTTCAGCTATTGTTGATAGTAAGCTGTATCTGCCTTCTTCTATAAATGCTGAATCAGTGTTTTTTTTTTTCCACTGGCCAAGTATTATTCCAGTTTTCTAAATATTTCAATCTGTTGTCTAAGGGCATTAATCATGATTTTTCCGTCCATTTTTTAACATTTCAATTATGATTGTAGGCTCTATCCTCAGCCGTTTTTCGCTAGGTTATTTGCATTTAAGTAAGATACTTCACTAGAATGTTACAGTTTTTTTCTTTTTATTGCTCAGTGCCAGTTTCCCTTTGTCCTCCTTGAAGTTCAAACTAGGTGGCTGATAGTCATTAACATGTTGCTTGAAGGGCCTGTAAAACTGCTTGCTGCTGCTCCTTTTCAATTCTGATTTAATGATTTTGATCTCTGTGATTATGCCAAATCATGAAAACAACTTAATGCAGTGTCTGATACTGGACCCACATCTGGGAAGGTGACACACTTTTCAGTTCCATACATGCAATATTCCTGTGTATGACAAATATAGTCATGAATATTTATGTACAAGGGTAATGTTGTGAGGTTTATAAGTACATACCGTATTTACTTGAATCTAAGTCACACCTGAAAAATGAGACTCGAAATAAAGGAAAAAAAATTTCCCGAATCTAAGCCGCACCTGAAATTTGAGACTCGAAATTCAAGGGGAGAGAAAAGTTTTAGGCCGCACCTCCAAATCGAAACAAAGTTGGTCCATTGTAATATGAGACACAATTTAGGTCGAATGAATGACGATACAGCTAAAGTAGTTTGGTTCGTGTCATAAGCTTAGCAGTTAAGCTTTACCAGGTAGCTATTGCTATGCGTCAGGCGCTCCATCCGTATTTATGGGTACCCTTCCTTTTTCACGTGCTTCGTCTGGTTTGAATCAATTGCTTATTTTGCTTTGATCTGATAAGTGCCGTTTTCTTTGTTATAGGTGTTTATGTCACTCTAAGCTGAAAATGCATTACTGTACTGTGTCATGCATTGTTTGTCGCGGCACGGCTTGGTTTTGTGTGCGCTATCGCCGCTTACAATTAAAAAAAAAATAATAATAATAAACTGCATATGATAGAAGATGTTCTGAACGAATGTTTAGCAAAAATTTTTCTCCGTTTGAAAATCTTTGCGGCCGCTTCTTTAGTACATCAAATTCTGCACAGAAATTAGTCATCTTAAATTTAAAAATCTAGTCAGTTGTCGTGCTTCATTTCTGACTGTATCACTATTAGGCATAAGAATAATACGAATATAAACATGACACGATATTTATATTCTTCCACGTTTGCTGTTGTCTCACTCTAGTTTCGTAGTTTATTAGGCAGACAGGATTTAATTGAGATAGCACAAACATGAAACAATACGTTGCAAAATGTTTATATCCGTCTTCTTTCTTATGGTGCAGAGAATACTGCATGTGATTCACATTTCTTTAGGTTCCTATTAGCAACCATCTCTTCCCACAGGTAGGCAAAATTCAGAACGTAGAGTTGGCCATATTGACAAACATCTTGCCAGTCGGATTTTCGTAGTACATTGAAATTCTGCTACATCGTTGGATAATGTATGAAAATGCAGTGGTGGAAACTCAGGGCGGAGAATAAAAGCTCCTCTTCCACCTTTTTTTTTTTTAAATTTATTTACTGACGCAGAGGTTTTGGCGCCAGTATTTATCTTTGTGCCTACAAAGCATGCCTGTGTAGCGCTACATATATTCGATGGCAGAAGTTAGTTGTGGCGGCACCTACCAACATTTTTCAGAACTTCCGCTTGCTTTGCACTCGATTCTAAGCCGCAGGCGGTTTTTTGGATTACAAAAACCTGAAAAAAAAGTGTGGCTTAGATTCGAGTAAATACAGTAGACCTGTTTATTTCTACAATGGTTTACATCAGTTTACAGCTTGAACAATTAGCTATTTTTCGTCATAATCACCATTTCTGTCATTGCATTTTTGCATACGCTATGGCAGTTTTTGTATGCCCATGTCATACCAGCGCGCTGCCATGCTGTTCAGAAAGTTATGAACCTCTTCTTTCACCTCGTCGGTGGAGCTGAATTGCTTTCTGGCCAAATGTTCTTTTAACTTAGGGAACAGGTGATAGTCACTGGGCGCCAAGTCAGGATTATAGGGTGGGTGGGTGATTATGTTCCACTGAAACTGTTGCAGGAGAACAATGGTTTGCCGAGTGATGTATGGGCGAGCGTTTTCATGGAGAATGTCTACGCCCTTGCTCAACATTACTCTTCTCCGGTTCTGAATTGCCCGTTTGAGTTTTTTCAGAGTCTCACAGTACCTGTTAGCATTAATTGTGGTCCCAGTCGGCATAAAGTCGACCAACAATACCCCTTTCCAATCCCAAGAAACGGTTGTCATGACTTTACCAGCAGACTGTGTTCATTTGAATTTCCGCAGCTTTGGCGAAGAAGGATGCCACCGCTGGTGTGATTGTTGCTTGGTCTCAGGTGTAAAATGGTGTGCCCAGGTTTCGTCACCCATGACAATTGAGTCCAGAAAGTTGTCCTGTTCGGCTGCAAGGCGGTGAAGAAATGCGCGGAATGCATCAACTCATTGCCGCATGTGGTCCTCAGTCATCATGCGTGGTGTCCATCTTGCGCAAACCTTCCGGTAGTTCAATGTTTCTGTTAAAATTCTGTGAGCAGTGCTTCAGGAAACCTCAGGAACCAACGTGCAGAGATCATCCAGGGTGATCCGTCGATCTTCACGCATGCTTTGCTCAACCTTCAACACTGTCTCCTCAGAAATTGATGGTCTCCCGCTCCTTTGTTTGTTGTGAATTTCAGTCTGAGCAGCTGAAAATTCTCTACATCACTTACTAACAGTTTTGACATCCATGCATGACTCACCATACACTTCCGTCAATTGGTGATTGATTTCAATCGACACAGTGCCCTTTGCGTTCAGAAACCGAATACCTGTGCGCAGTTCGCACTTGGCGGTAACATCCAATGGGAGCTCTATTCTCAACGGCTGCCAAGCCAAGACTGAGCGCTTCAGCATGGCTGTGCACATGTTTACACACAGTGCATGAAGCACTCGTCATAACAGTGTGACCAACTGCCACACAAACAGAGTTCTGTACATATAAATAAAAATAGGAGACCTTACGTTTGGGATTACCCTCGTAGTTTCAACATTTTGTTGGAGAAACACCAGGAACTTGAATCTTACAATTCTTTGTTTAAATTTCTTCCACAATTGTGTGTAATTAATATTGGTGACTAGTTCCAGACATAGTCATTTGTTTCCAAACCAAACCTGCTTTGAAAGTGCTTTTTTCAGTGCAGTTTTGTACGTTAATGTGTCACACAAGTAATCAGGTAACTCCATATCTGTTGAATGATTATGTATTGTGTGGTCATTACCCAAGTATGTCAGTGAAATTTTGCTGTGATAAGCACTTTTACTGCAGGTCTGGTTTGTAAATGATAGACTATGTTCAAAACTAGTCATCATTATAAATTACAAGCACCTGTGACAAATTTAAACAAACAATGGGATGTGTGTGATACCTGCAACTATAAGAGTAATCGATATAGCATATGCCTATAGTGTTTGCCTGCACTGTGTTCCTTACTTACAAATGTATTACATTATTTAAGATCGTAAATAAGTTAATATCATGTGTAACAGCAAAGTCCATCATATCATTTCATACACACAATTACACAAATGTTACTGAATTGAATTTTATTTGGTCCTGTAGGATTACATGGTGTACAGTGAACGTACATGTAGTATGGGGCGTGTCAATAATACAGAAACCTACATTATCACATACTTCCTAACTATTGTAACATCATTTCTTATAATTAACAATATTTACAAATTCAATGTAAGCAGTTGTCATCAACACTGTAAAATTCCTTTTCCACCAGATAGTCTTTTAGGTTCTCTGGAAACTCAGTGTCATGTACATTGTGACACCGTTTTTTAGGCAGACTTCATAGTAATTTGATACCTGAGTACTGGGCTGCTTTTTCAAGCACTGTTAGTTGGTGGGGTGTGCTTCATATGTAATTCTTTCTCTGTGTGTCGTGGGTGTGTACACTAGCATTTGTAGTCCACTCTGCACTATCTTTTGTGACATAGAGTGTAGGTTTATAAGTTTCAGAAATCTTTCTTTTTAACATGATTCTGACTACTTTTTGTGTAATGTGAACATCCTTTTTATTTCTTGAATGTTTGAGTTTCCCCACATGAGCATTCCATACTGCAGGCATGCTGTGATGGTATGAGAATGTTGTATTTGCCCAGGTAATCAACTAATCTATAATACATAAATATTTCCAGGAGTTTTGAGAAACCTGACATCAGTTAAACTGGCCTGTAGTTATTGGTGTCGTCCTTACCCGCTTCCTTGGACACCGGTACCATCCTCCTTATCTTCAGTTTTTCTGGAAAAATTCCATCTCTGAGAGAGCTGTTTGCCATGTCCATCAGGGGTGAGGTTCTTTGCCCAATTACTTGCTTTATCGCATGATTCGATATTTTGTCACCACCAGCTGATTTCTTGGACTTCAGTTTCTGTGTAGTTTTCTCTGGTACCGCACGCCGCGGAATTTTAATCCACGCCAGACGTCATGGACGTCGAAGACCCATAGAGGTCTCTGTACCATAGTGCCGTAAGCTATGGCGGCGCGTGCCTCCTGGCCCGCTTTCCTCCTGGTCCACTTTTAGTGTGGGGGCGCCACAGTGAAACACGTGGTCCCAGCGGCCAATAGCGGCACCCCCGATAGCGTATTTAAACGCCGTCCACTTGCTCAGCCAGTCAGTCTAATCTCGCTTACATCGGTTTACACCTCGCTTTGCACTAGACTGCTTACTTCCTGGTTCGTGTACGAGTTTGTTTCCTTGTGACTGTGTTGTTCGGTCTTGTTGTATTCGTTCCGTCCTACGTTGGTCTTGTCCGTCCTCTTCTGTTGTGTTGTTTGCGGTCCTCTCCGCGGGTCCTGCCGCACCTTCCATCATTGCTACCCCACGACCGTCTTGGTTGCAGTTACATTTTTCCTCAGTTCATTTTCTGTGACTGGTTTAAAGAACATGGTTTGATATTTGTGTTAACTTAGTGGCCTTCTTTTGCGGACTATTTCTTTTCAGTTCTAAGTTCTCCACCACATGTGTATAGTTATCATGGAGTATGTTAGCTATTTTACCATCTGTAACCACTGTGTTGTTTATTTTCATTGACCTGAGATCTGTTTCTTTGTCTGATCCAGCTCTTCCTGTCTTTCATCATTAATTGTGTTCCAAGCTGCCTTCGTCATGTTCCTTGAGTTCATTATGGTAGCATTAATTGCTCTTGACTTTGCCTCATATTATTTTTCTGTACTTCTTTTGTAGCATTTTATAATTTTCAGCTTCACCACTCCATCTCAGATCCTGCAGCTTCCTTTGCAGTTCATTATTTCACTGACAATCCACTTTGTCTGATCCTGCTCTTTTCTTGTCTCTCTACTTTTGGGAATGCTACATTAATATGGTGTTTAATTGTTGTAATGAATTAATGCTATTTTTCATTTACATTCTGCATCTGTAGGGCTTCATTCCTGGTTTCCCTGCTTAATATTGTTCTAAGGATGTTAATATTTTGTTCACTGATATTCCTGATTTCTTTGGTGTTTGTTTTGATTGAGATATGTCCTTACTTCTCGTTCAGTGACTTGCTCACCTTATTGCTTCTTTTATTATATTTTTTTAACTGCCTCCGTTATTTTATTTATTGAAAACAACCTTCATTTAACACGGTGTGGTCCTTGGGGTAATACGGCAGTCCATCATTCCAGATATGTGATTTATTTGTTTTGCATGTATTGTAGTCTTAACTCATGAATTTTTAGAAAATGGTTGATGTACTTGTTCTTACAGATTGAACCAACATGGGAAATGATAGACAAATTTGTGAATGACATGCACGATGTCATGTCTGTAGACAGCATGCAGTCGACACACCCTGTGTCCAATGCAGTCGGGTCTGCTGCTCAGATACTTCAAGCTTTTGATGAAATCTCCTACACCAAAGGTCAGTAAGCAGTCACTTGTCACAGGCAGGCCCAAGTTTCCCTGCTTCCTTTATTTCACATTATCGTATCTGAGCTCGTGGCTCGGCCACAATGCGTGGAGACGCTCAATACCACAACTATTAACATTTGTCGAAGTTTTAGTGGAGGTGATTTCTCATGTATAGTTCAATTAGTTGCATGTTCCATGGTTCACATTGAATAATATGTTGAAATTACAAAGAATGAGTCAGTTTAGAGAATTTTAAGTTAATTGGTATTTAAACATAGCTGCATGCTAATCATTTTCAGATGATCTCACATAGCAGGAAACAGTATTTAGTTCAAGAACATAGGTGAATGTGTAACTTTTTGCATTGACTAAACTACTAGTTTTTGGATAAAAATCCTTTTGTGGAAGAGTTTTCAGTAAATGATCCTACTAAACACATTATTTGCAATTTACTCTGTGGGATTGATAATATATAATAGCTACAATGGACCACATGTGTAACAATATCATGTGGTAAGTGGTATACATGCTTGTGAAGTGCTGAGTTTTAACAGAATGTACATGGATAAGGTTTGAAACAAGATAAAATAATATCACAAAGTTGAAGTTCCATTTCTTCTTCTTGAAAGTGCATATACAGTGTTCACATTCCTTCTACAGGACTTTAGAGCTATGCAAGATATTTCATGAGGAGGCATTTGGGGCTCCAGTCTTTTAAGTTGCTTCTGAACCATTGGCAGGCTTGATAATTTTGGACGATCTGATGCCTACAAATGAAGTCATTTGAGCAAATGTTAAGAAAGCAAGATGCTAATTGGGAAATCTTATACTCAGTGAACTGCATTGCATAGAGTTTTAGTCAATTATGACGACGATGATGATGATAAAGTCATTATAAAAGTGGGTAAAATTTGCATTGGTATATCATATTTCATAGTTGTTCATCAACCACTGATGATGTACATGATACTGGTTTTGATATGTATACAGTTATAAGATTTTATATTAAAATTACTCTTTACAATTATATTTCACATTAAAATTTACATGGTAGGTTTAGGAGACCACATTATTACACAGGGTGAGCACAAAGTCTTGCCCTGATTATAATAATTTATTACAGAATAACCATTTGACATAATAATGTACATTTGATACCGGTACATAGATTGGTATTACTAGGTTTTTTTAAGACCACGTACGTTAGTAAACCTTAACGTGTGCTCCCTTGGTAGCTCAGAGAATGTCGAGGCGGTATTCCAGTTCCCGCCAGGTGTTTCGTAACGTGTTCTGTCACAGTACCCGCAGCAACTTGTATCCTAGCCTACAGTTTGTCAACGTCAGCAACTGGTGTGACGAAGACTGTGTCCTTGATATAGCCCCAGAATAAACAGTCAAGGGGTGTAATTTTCTGGAGAGCGGAGTAATGTCCAGATCGGTGGATTGGAAGGAACGATCCAACACCCTGGCCACCCTGCTCTCCAGACATTAAACCCGTTGACTCTTTTTTCTGGGGCTGTATCAAGGACAGAGTCTTCATCACACCAGTTACTGACATTGATGAACTGCAGGCTAGGATACAAGCTGCTGTGGGTACTGTGAGAGAACACAAGTTACAAAACACCTGACGGGAACTGGAATACCACCTCGACATTCTCCGAGCTACCAAGGGAGCACACGATGAGGTTTACTAACATAAGTGGTCTTAAAAAAAGCTGTTACACTAAACTATGTAAGGGCATCAAATGTAACTTATTATGTCAAACGGTTATTCTGTTATAAATTTTAATAATCAGAGCAAGACTTTGTGCTCACCCTGTAGAATTTTTCTACCTCATAAAAATAGCTGTTGATTAAGAAGTCCTTTGTATACTTCTCAAGGGAATTGTATGGTAGGCCTTTCACTGCAAGGGGTAGTTCGTTATAAAACTTTATATAGGATATCTAAAACAGTTAGGTTCCATTCAGAGTTTTACTTATATTTAACAGTCCTTGCTCCATACCCAAAATTTGTGTCATATACCAATCCACTGCTATTTTTGTATGCCTTACTACTTCTTGCACTTGAGCTGGTGTATTAATAAAAACTTGAAAGATCATCATTATCTGCTGTGCCAAAACAGTGTTTAATGGTGTTCCATTCGCATTCAGCCATCCTCTCTTTGTCCGTACTAGAGAATATGGGGTTGTAGCAGTTACTTGCTCCAACTGCTCTCTCAACTTATCATAGCAAAATTTAAGTCCATAATATTCAGTCTATATATCCTGTATTGTATTGCCCTGTTTTTCTTTCTTTAGCAGTTCTAAGAATATACCTTGCAACCTTCTCACTTCATTCCTTACCTCCCAGATTACAAAGATCAGCAAGCATCTGATTCGAGAAGACTCTGTTCGGCTGCTGTGCAAACAAAACCCTGTTCCGCTAAGGCAGGTTGACAGTCCCTTCTGCTCCAAAGAGGGGCAAGATCATAACAAACGCTAAACTCCATCTAAGCACCAACCTCACCATCACTTAGAGAAAATCATTTACATGTACCCCTCCCACGTTTGAAAAAAAGTGGGAATACCACAAAAAATACTTACATTCCTGAGTACACTACATGAATTTTGAAAAAATTACAAAGAAAAAATCATACTGTTACCCACTGTATACTTCCGACCACATGTTCCTTGGTCTCAACCCATGAGCTCTATTCTGCAGTATTTCCTTACTCCTTTGCTTCTTAGTTCTAGTACTTGGAAATTCTGCTGGTACTTGAGGAAAGGAGTTTTTGGCCCCTTGAAAGATGTTCTAGCACTTTCATGTTGGCCCATTTTACCTTTTGCCAGCATACTTTAGAAATAGCTTTCTGTTGAGCACAACCACAGCCAAGGTAATTCATGTTTCTGAAATAAACTGCTTTCAGCCGTATATGAACTTTCACAGGAACACGACTGGTTTCATGATTTGATTTGACATCACAAAGCCAGTCACATTCTGTAAATGTTCGTAGTTAGAAGTGGTTAATTTCATAAACATGAACCCCCTTTAGAGTCTTTGCAAATACCTTCTTTTCCCAACTTTGGTTGAATCGCATCAAACGGAGATGGCATTTTGCATCTGTATACAAAGGTGATAAACTTGTTGCTGTAGAAGTTTTTTAATTGTAGGCACTAACTACAAAATTTAACTATACGAGGTGCATTCAAATTCTAAGGCCTCCGATTTTTTTTCTAATTAACTACTCACCCAAAATCGATGAAACTGGCGTTACTTCTCGACGTAATTGCTCTGCAGACGTACACATTTTTCACAACGCTGACGCCATGATTCCATGGCAGCGGCGAAGGCTTCTTTAGGAGTCTGTTTTGACCACTGGAAAATTGCTGAGGCAATAGCAGCACGGCTGGTGAATGTGCGGCCACGGAGAGTGTCTTTCATCGTTGGAAAAAGCCAAAAGTCACTAGGAGCCAGGTCAGGTGAGTAGGGAGCATGAGGAATCACTTCAAAGTTGTTATCACGAAGAAACTGTTGCATAACGTTAGTTCGATGTGCGGGTGCGTTGTCTTGGTGAAACAGCACACGCGCAGCCCTTCCCGGACGTTTTTGTTGCAGTGCAGGAAGGAATTTGTTCTTCAAAACATTCTCGTAGGATGCACCTGTTACCGTAGTGCCCTTCGGAATGCAATGTGTAAGGATTACGCCCTCGCTGTCCCAGAACATGGACACCATCATTTTTTCAGCACTGGCGGTTACCCGAAATTTTTTTGGTGGCGGTGAATCTGTGTGCTTCCATTGAGCTGACTGGCTGTTTGTTTCTGGATTGAAAAATGGCATCCACGTCTCATCCATTGTCACAACCGACGGAAAGAAAGTCCCATTCATGCTATCGTTTCGCGTCAACATTGCTCGGCAACATGCTACACGGGCAGCCATGTTGTCGTCCGTCAGCATTCGTGGCGCCCACCTGGATGACATTTTTCGCATTTTCAGGGCGTCATGCAGGATTGTGTGCACAGAACCCACAGAAATGCCAGCTCTGGAGGCGATCTGTTCAACAGTCATTCGGTGATCCCCCAAAACAATTCTCTCCACTTTCTCGATCGTGTCGTCAGACCGGCTTGTGTGAGCTCGAGGTTGTTTCGGTTTGTTGTCACACGATGTTCTGCCTTCATTAAACTGTCGCACCCATGAATGCACTTTCGACACATCCATAACTCTATCACCACATGTCTCCTTCAACTGTCGATGAATTTCAACACCATGCAAATTCAGAAAATGAATGATTGTACGCTGTTCAAGTAAGGAGAACGTTGCCATTTTAAGTATTTAAAACAGTTCTCATTCTCGCCGCTTGCGGTAAACTTCCATCTGCCGTACGGTGCTGCCATCTCTGGGACGTATTGACAATGAACGCGGCCTCATTTTAAAACAATGCACATGTTTTTATCTCTTTCGAGTCTGGAGAAAAAAAATCGGAGGCCTTAGAACTTGAATGCACCTCGTACATCCCAGTCTAGCTGTTGAGAATTCACATAATGGCTTAGCATCTTTGGTATAGCCTTACAAACTCTTTCTGTGTGACCATTTGCCCATCGGTGGAAAGGACACACTGTTGAATACCAACACATCTTTTTCTCCACCAGAATCTTTACGCCACTCTTCTATCCCTTGTTCTCTTACCCCCATGACCTTATAACACGATCATGATCATCATAGTGAACTGTGATCTTTTGCTTACCGTAGTACTTCTGTTTGCAAAGTTGCTAGAACTGAAACATGTGGTCCATGCTTGGTTAATGTACACAATATCCCATCTTTTATAGCAAGCTGTCATTATTTTCGATGCACCAGACACTCTTTATCACTTGCTTGCACTTTCTTCAGAATTTTCAGATGAAACCCAGAGACTTGCAATGCCCCAGTCTTCCTTTCAAGAGTGTCAGCATTTATGTGTTCAACATGTGCTTTATGGATTACATCATATCGAAATTCACTTAGTTTCAAAGCCCATCTCATTAGTCGACTTGAAGAATCTATAGCGCCAGTAGCCATTTCAAAGCTGCACAATCAGTAATCATTACAAACTTGCATCCGTATGGATAACACCTAAAGTAAGAAGTACCATACGTTTATGCCAACATCTCCTTTTCAGTGGTATAATAATTTTGCTTGGCCTTATTAAGCTGACAAGATGCATATGCGATTGAGTGTTCTTTCTAATCTGTGATTTGCTCCAAAACTGCTCCTAAAGCTGTACCTATTGGCATCACATGACAATATGAATTCTTTCATGAAATCTGGAAAAATCAAAATCTGGATTTATTTATTTATTTATTCATCCGTGGAACAATAAATATTGTATGGATTTCGTCAGATTACAACACATGAGCACACATTTACATTTACAATTAAACAGGTTTCTCATATTTTGTGTAGTTTTTATAACTAGTCATACACATATTTATAATTACATAATATTTTGGTGATAATGTCATATGTTGCTAATAATCTAAATCTATGTTAAATATTCTTTTACAGTATAACAACTTTTACTTACTAAAAAAGTTTTAAGCTTTTGTCTGAAAGTGAGAGGCTCATTTATTTCTTTAATGTCTTGTGGTAATTTGTTGTACAGTTTTATCCCATTGTAAAATATACTTTTTTGCGTCTTTGCCTTGTTCTTTCTATCTAGATGGAGGTGGTGACAAGCTCTTGTTTCATGGTCATGTATTAGGCTGTTTGTGTTGTACATGCTGAGATTTTTCTTAATGAACATTATGTTCTGAAAGATATACTCACAAGAAACAGTTAGAATTCCTAGCTTTCTAAATAATTCTAGACAGTGGGCCCTGTTGTTGCTATTTGTTATTATCCTTATGGCTCTTTTTTGTACTTTGAACACAGTTTGTATGTTACTGGCACTTGTTCCCCAAAACATGATCCCATAGCTGAGGACTGAGTGTAGATATCCATAATATGTTATTTTAAGACAGGTATTATTGCACACCGGTGCAAGGATTCTAAGAGCATAGCATGCTGTGGATAATTTCTTTGCCAAAATGTTGACATGGTTTGTCCATTTCAGTTGGCTGTCTACATTCATCCCTAAGAATTTGGTACTTGTTACACATTCTAATTCATTATTATTAACTTTTATTCTAGTGGCATTGTGTTTTTTGTTCAATTGGAAGTTAATATAGTTAGTTTTCTTTACATTTAGGGTTACTTTACTTTTTAATGACCAGTTGTGGACATCATTGAGAGCCTCGTTTGCTCTTTCTGACAGTTGTGTTGGATTTTCACCTGTTATTACTATGTTGCTGTCATCAGCAAAAACTATTTTTTCGCCATGTCTGATACTTTGTGGGAAGTCGTTAATGTATATAAGAAACAATATTGGGCCTAATACACTTCCCTGTGGGACGCCTATATTCACATTTTCTGGGTCAGACAGGTGTTTTATAAGGGAATTGTTTGAAACTTGTGATATCTCAACTCGTTGAACTCTGTTTTCCAAGTATGATTTGAACCACTTCTTTGTCACACCTCTCATTCCTATTTGCCCTAATTTATGAAGTAAGATTTTGTGGTCAACTGTATCAAAGGCCTTGGACAAGTCTAAAAAGATACCACTTACATTTTCACCTTTGTCCAGTGCTTCCGTTTTTAAGGATAGGTATAACTTTTGCTTGTTTTAGGTACTCCGGAAAGTATCCAGATTCGAAAGATTCATTAATTATGTCTGTTAATGGGCCCTTTATAGAGTCTATACAATCTTAAATTATGCAGACTGGGATTTCATCAAGTCCTACTGAAGTTTTGTTTTTTAGTTGGTGTACTACTAGTGCCACTTCCCTTTCTGTAGTTGGCAAGAGCACCATTGAGTTTGTTGGCCGGTTCTGAGTAGGTAAATCATACGTATCTGGAAATTTCTGCTGTAATTTTTTTGCAATACTACTGAAATATGAGTTTACAAAATCAGCTAATTTTTTAGGGTTACCTACTGGTACATCTTTGTTTTTAATATGTGAATTGAGGTCCTTTTTAGCAGAGTTAGATGTTTCCTGTTTGACAATGTTCCAGGCTGCTTTGCTCTTGTTTTCAGCTTCAAGTAATATTTTGTTGTTTGAAAGTTTTTTTGCGGCTAGCAACACCTTTCTGTAAATTTTCCTGTATTTTTTGTAGGATTGCAGAACTTCTGGGTTAGATTGATTATTTTTTATGGAGTTGAGATATCTAAGAGTTTCTGAGGATTTTTTGATACCTGTAGTCACCCACTGATTTCTCTTTGTAGTTTTAATTTGATAAAGAGTTTTGGGAAACATCTCTTCAAATCTGAGTTTAAAAATTGACATGAACTTGATAAATTTCTGATTTGCATTGGTTGCTGCATAGACTTCCCTCCAATCTTCATATTCTAGCTGGGATTTAAACTGATGCAGGGCTGATTTGGAAATCATTCTTTTGTATGTACAAAGTTTAGGAGGAGTTTCTACATGAATGTTAGTTTTTAAGATCTGGCAGAGGTGGTCTGCTAGGCCCAGGTTTTGGACAACAATATGACATTTTTTACTATCAATATCTGTAGCTACATGATCTATAGAAGAGGAGGATTCTTTCATTATTCTAGTTGGACAATTAACAAGGGAGGATATTCCATAACAGCTTAGAATATTCACATATATGTTGCTAGCCTTATCAGGCTTCATCATATTAATGTTTAAGTCACCACAGATAATTACATTTGCTTTTGGTCCAGAAACCTTGTCTAAGCTTTGATTCAGGTTTGAGGAGAATATATCAATGTCTCCACTAGGAGAGCGGTACACACAAAATATGACTAATTTTTTTGCTATGCCAGGTCCTATTATTTCAACAGCGGAAAGTTCGAAATGTTTGTCCTCACCCAGATCTAAAAGATCATACCTTACTTTAAATGACATACCTTTTTTTACATAGATACATGAACCTCCACCATTCATTGGATCTAAAGTTAATACATCTTATAAATTTTAAAACGCTCTCTGAAACTCAGGTGTTGTTCCTGCATTTCAGTTTCTTTCATGCCACTTTTGCAATTGTGCATCTTACAATATAGAAACACTTGCAGCTGTTGTACCCAATGCAAATAATTTACTTTTGAGTTCAACCGTCTGTTTGTAAAGGTTGATTCTAGCACAGTGCCTAACCAGGAACCCAAGCATCACAGCAATACCTTGTCTCACAGTTGGAAACATTTCCATTTGCTCATGAAACCTTGTGTTCCCCATCCTAAACCCCAGCTGTGTCCTAATTGAATCAACTGCACCACTGGTTATAGCGTGCAACCATTACTTTGGTTCTTGTAGTCTGCTCTTATTCATGATATCCAAACTGACAACTGATGTGTGTGTCCCTACATCTACAAACATTCATATTGTTTCCCTTTCAAACAAGCCCCAACAGTCTGTCACTATGTACACTTTCAATTCACTACTATTTAATGGGAATACTTTTTGATGGTAGGAAGATTCCCATTGTCATTTAATAACTTCTTTTCCCATGTTTCTTTGATCTTCACTCCTGTGCCTTATGACCAACCTGCTGACAAAATACTGTGGTTGGCAACACTGTGTTTTTAAATGATTCTTTCTTCCACACTGATAACATTCTTTGTTTGACACAAATGGTTCAAATGGGTCTGAGCACTATGCAACTTAACTTCTGAGGTCATCAGTCGCCTAGGACTTAGAACTAATTAAACCTAACTAACCTAAGGACATCACACACATCCATGCCCGAGGCAAGATTCGAACCTGCGACCGTAGCGGTCACTCGGTTCCAGACTGTAGCTCCTAGAACGGCACGGCCACTCCGACCGGTTTTGTTTGACACAAACCTTTTCTGATCGGTCTGAGACTTAGTAGCACCATCTCTCTCTTACAAGGTAAGTGGCTACACGCAGCACTGCTGCTTAGTCTTCTGGACTTCCCATTCTCACTCTGCAAGAAAATTATTGAGAAATCTTCCTTTGGAACACATCTACTCACCTTGTCCTCAGCTTCTTTCAATGAAACTGCGTCAGCATCCTGTTTGTCTCGTAAGTTTGAATGTTCAACTTGCGTATCCTGTCTGACATTTAGAATTTTCTAAAATTATTTAACTTCTCTTGAAAGAAACAAGCACTGTTTTCTTTATGTACCATTGTTTTAAGCCATTTGCTGACTCTGTAAATGTGGTTACTTTACTCAAAACCTCATGGTAAATGATGTATATCTTAGCCTTGCCCTACAAGCGCAGTCTGGCCATCTACAATGATGTTTGTTCGGACCAGTTATGCAACTGGCTGAGAATAACACATCCTGAATAAAAACGGTAGCATCCTCCGATGTTTTGCCATAAAAAATGGAAATAAGACTAGTGGATACAGGATCCATGGATTGGGAAGATACTGCCAGTATTGTTTCAACTTCATGAGGATCTGATTGTGAAGGATCTCCTGTTTGACCATGCAACTGCTGAGCCATTTGCTCATTCTGTTCCTTTAATAATTTAACCTGCTCTGTCAGAGATGATACCATGTCCGCTGTAATCGTTCATGCTTGTGCCAAATTTTTGCATTTGCCAAATTTTTGCAAGTTCCTTTCCTGTCACAGTAAGCCTTTTATATCACACACAATACTAAAAATTACTACTTCATTTCATACTAAATTACTTACTTTTTCATTTCATTGACACCCAACAACACTTAACACAGTACTCTTTTGCACGACTCTACTTCTCACAAGTGCAATTCACAGGGATAAACATATCATGAGGTGCACTGAAGCCAGACAAATTACAAATTTTACAGTCTACCGGTACTGAATAACTCCCCTTAAATTCAGATACACCTGTGGGTTCACAAGGCTTTGCATGAGTGACTCTAAACTCCATATGTTCTGTTGTGGACATGATCACAACCGTAACATACTAGTGTGAGTAGAGTAACAAAGCTTTTCAGTGACTCACCCCACAGTTGTTGTAACTGCTGGTGTAGCTCCAGTATGAAACACTTGTGATGCCAGTGCTGCAAGTGTCAGAAGCATGAACACTTCCTGACACCAGTTTTGCAAGAGGTGGCAATAGAGATGATTCTGTGTCAGTAGCACTTTCCCAGTCTGCTTGGATTCTTGACTCACTGTTGACATTGGCTGTCATTACCACTCGAGGATTTGCAGTGTTCAGCCCTCTCGAGGTGGCTGATGCTGGATGCACCATTCTTGGCCGGCTGTTGCTACAGTGTTTGTCACTGTAGTGCCTGCAGTGCTGGCTGTACTGCATTGCCACAGGGGTGAGTGAATGTGGCACTTGTGTTTGACTTAACACACCAATTTCAGAGGTGCTCTTCCCCTACCACTCACCGCTGTTCTTCTTCATCTGTCGAATCACAGTGACGGTTGTCATGTAGCCTCATATTATGACGATCTCGGCCTGCTGTTCAGGCAGGCCCTGGTCAGCCCACCGAAGTAACAGGGTAGCTGGTGTCCTGACACGGGACAATAGGGAGGACACCCCCTCCCCCCATATCCACTCACTTACGACAATGGCAGGCTGTGGTGTTGAACTGTGCGACTGGTGATTATAGTAAGGTAGCCATCTCTCCCAGTACTGGCTGTCATTGCTCAGTAGTGTGCAGTAAATCTACAACAGACTTGTGCCAGACGTCACTTTACTGTGGAGTGCGATTGTTATGTATGCCATCAATTGATATGTCGTGTGAGCTGATATGCTGGAGTATTTATGAAGTGAAGTAGCAGCTAATATTTTCCCAATGTCACTTGTCATGAACACATAGATCTTGCTATTGTGTAGGTATCAGCTGTTGTCACTCTGCTTCTTTAATGAGTTTGTTATAGTATAGGATGGGTTTGTTGTAGTATAGGCCTGGTTTGCAAAAGCTCTTGGTACACTTTGTTGCATTAGCTATAGAATTTCTTTCATTATGTAATGAAGATGAAGATGATGCGGTACTGTCTGGCTGCTCTGCTGTGGTCCATTGTCTGGCACGCCAGAAGTGCCGATGGAGTTTTCTCACCTGACCGACCCACTCTCAGTGTTATTCTTTGCACCCACCATGTGTCAGTACCACCATAATATAAGCAAAGTAGCTTTATTCTGGGACTCAGAAAATTTTAATGGTTTGCTACCTTGTACAAAGTTGGCACAAAACAATATTACAGGAATAAGGGATATTGGATCGTAACTGTCAGGATCATGTTTATCTCCCATATCAGAAACTGGGACAAAAATTGTGGATTTCAAAGACATCAGGGAATTTTCGAGAGTATAAAATTATATTGACTTTAAAAGACTGTTACCTCAGTTTCATGAAAACAGGAATAAAGTAAATGCAGATACCATGAAATTGATTGGTGATTAAAAAAACTGTTTAAAATTGGCTGGAATTATGCAAGAAGATATCCAGAACAGAGAAATTTTCTGATCTAAAGTTCAACAATGGCAAGATGAACCGGGGGCGAACCAGAGAAGCAAAGGAAGGAAAATGATGGAATGACAGAGGAGGCCAGCTGTGTAGTGGACCACTGCTTCTCCAAAGGAAATTATGTACTCTGGTTCTATTGTACTTCTAAGTAAATGCCAAAATACTTGTAGGATTTTTTTGTTTAGGAGATAAATCTTTCAATCTGACTGTGTTTGTCTTACTATTTGTGCTCATCTTTCCATCTGCACTCACTAGAACATGTAACATCCTCTGTAAACTTTTTCACATAGTCGTATCTTTATGTGTTCTTAAAATTGTTTATTCTACTTATTCTTCTAGTGGTGGATGAATGTAGGATATATCTCACATACCTGTACTTCTTTCTGGTTGTAGCTTCTTTACCTGTCTATTCTATTATGGTAACTCTATTGGTACACAAAACAAAGATATCAGTGTAAATTAAGGAATGTGAATAATTCTGAAAATTGCTATCTGCCACATTTTAAAAAGCAAATTGTGATTGTGTATTAATTTTGCAGGTGCCTGCCTTATTCGGATGCTAAATCACAGTCTAACAGAACCTATGTTCAGGAAAGGAATGGTAATCTATATAGACAAATGGTGAGTATAAAAATCATCATGGACTCCATCACTTTATTTATGAAACTTGGTCTTCTGTGGCTTATTCCTGATGTCTGTTGGTGTGGGCCCTCCTAGTATATATACATCATTTCAGGGCACAGTCCTATTGTTTCTGTGTCGTCCTGTATGATCCTAATCTATGTATTTGGTTGTGCCCTGGGCCTCTTTTCCAGTTCTTTTATTTGAAATACTGTTCTTGCCGTAGGGTTGGGTTTACAGTGTGTTACGCGCTCACACCAATGAAGCATTTCCCTTGAAGCTTTTCTGCTAAGTTTTCACCTTAACTGAGCCTTGGAAGTAGTCATTTCTTACTTTCTCTTTTATTACTTCTATTTCACCCTCCCAGTTTTCATACAGTTTTAAGTCTCTTTATGTATGTAAGTTGCAAATGTTACTACCAATTCTTACTTGAACTGATGAGATGGGTTTGATACGAGCATTGACTAGATGTAGTTGTGGTTTTGAACTGATAGCCATTCTTGAGAAGTGAGAAGTTGCAATATATATATTCCATTTTGTTTCTATTTACTCAAACTTGTCTACAATTTGAAATGCATAGTCAAATAAAGTCTAAAACCAATTATATTTGCAATAAAGCAACATAAATAACTTAATAAAGAAGTTATAACAACATTTAGATTCCTTTCAGTGCAGCGTTCAAAATATATATTAATGTTATCAAGTTGTTAGGACTGAACTTTAAATATCTTTGGGGTCTTAGCCTCATCTGGATGCTGCGAAAAATATGTACAAATACTTCACCTACTGTCCAATAACATGAGCTCCATCATCATAGAAATTACAGTCAACCCAGAGTTGCTTTTGAAAGCAAAACAGGAATTGAGAAAGAAGATTCAATTGTTCCTATGATATTTTAAATGAGAATGACGATACAATTTTATATTTTAAATATTTGTTGGAAGTTTACTTCACCTTGTTCAAGGAGAACTACCAGCAGAATTTTCAGTCTTTTTAGACCACAGACTGATTCAAACTAGTTGTCCCTTGACATTTAAGTACCAAAGTTGCTGCATTATCACATCGAGTACAGTAAGCAGGCAGCTGTCACTCTGCATTGCTCACAGGGGGGGGGGGGGGGGGGGGGGGGGGGAGGGAGATAGAAAATCACTTTAAATCTGTATCTTCCACAAAATATAAATAAGAAATCTCAAATTCACATATGAGATTAGAGCTCTTTGTTGTCTTTCAGCATGTCAAAAATCTGTTCTTAATTTTAAGTAGGGAAAGAGTTAAATTCATTTTTTTTGAAACAGATTAAATTTTCCTTTTTGTAAACAGCTTCAAACTTATCACGCCTTATACCAAAATAGTTTGCTTAGTAACTAATCCTTCAAAATTTTCATACTGCATTGCATTTATATAAATAAGATACTATCAACTCTTTGAAGCACTGTTGTAATGCACCTTCATTCTTCTGGTTCCTGTGTCACTTTCACATGGTCCACTGCTTTTGCTAGTTTTCTGGTTTTGCTTTTCAATTGCCTCCTTCAAAAGACATTCCACTTTGGTCAAAATAATTTTTCTCTTTTCTGCAGCAATGTGATGTTTAACCCAAGCTCAAATCAGTTCTGTCACGTTAAAGTGGCAATGGTAGGGGACAATTGGAGCATTTATATGTCCATATTTTTTTTTGCTGTTCTATCCACAATGTAAACTGGATTCTTTGGCTTGTTCTGTGACAAGTTCTAATAATACTGCCCTTGTCAACTCACTGTCAGACCATATCTTAAATTTCTCTAAGTTTTGGCACAGTGCCTTTCAGCCATTTCACAAAGATATTGATTCATCTCTTTGTAGTATTCGGAGGTCCTGATTGAAATGAATAATGGCAGAGAAGTAGAAATGAAACCTTTTGAAGTTTTGGCATGTGCTACAATTATTCTTTTTCCTCTACTAACGAGAGCTGCTGTACTACGGCTGATGGTATCATTTGTCCAGTCTTTTTTAAACTGTGTCCCACATTCCCACATTTCATCAAGCCAAATATCATCATCAAAGTTTGTCCCCACTAAGAAAGTGGCATCATCAGGCTGCAATACCTTGGTGTTCCATTGAAAACTTGTGGCCAGAAATGGATATACAGTGGAATCCTAGCTTTTTCATGACTTGTAAAAGGACAATTTACTACCCTGAAATCGTCCACTGCTACAAGTGTAGCATGTAAGCTTTTTAAGTGTTGGATTCTCCTTCTGAAAATAATATGCATATATACGACATTTAATCACATCTTCCTGAAAAGAGTAGAGATATGTGACCCTCTTCTCAAGTTGCTTCTTTTTCCCAGGTGTCTTCAATGTAGATGACGCACCTGATTCTCCTTTCATGAGTTTCTACTTGCAGATTCAACACACAAATCGCGTGACTGATGATTGTACATAATCACACAATATCCAATAGTTTTTGAACAATTCCAAGGAGTGCGCAGCCTTGATCTGACCCACTTGTGAGACCACATTGCTAGGCACATGAAGTTAAACGTCGCCCACATCTCTCACTACTGGCTGGAACAATGCTTCAGGTAGGGCAACAGAAGGACGACACAGTTGAAGCCAACAGCAGGTGACTCACAACTGGTGTACTGATGGCGAGAGTCATGCAGCTCGCTGACAGTCGAGTGACAACTAGTTTAAATTAGACTATAAGGGTTCTGACTGAGAGAGTTAGTTACTGCTTCTTTCAACAAACTCTTGTACACAGATCATTTTGTTGTTATGGCTAACTCACAGGAAGCCCTGCACGCAGTTTTGAATTTATTCAGTGAGGAATACGTGGGCATCAGCATAGTTGTTAACATCAGTGTACATGGCCAGGGAAGGAGGAAGAAGTTGTTGAATTTGGCTTACGATGAGAACTTGCAGGAGGTCGAGTGGTCAGGACTTGTGAGTGGGCATCCAGGGCTGCCATTAAATGACAGAACAGGAAATTAGGTAAAATGAAGAGAAAATATTTCAATGTACGGTATACAAGGAGAGCACCTAGGAGGTTGAACAAATAATTGAAGTGGGCAATGGAAGGAAAGGTGGTTCATGTTGATTGATGTTGGCAGCCAGTCGTGGAATCAGAGCCGGAGGCTCTGCCTCCTAAGAAGTCTGTTCTGCTCAAGGTCTGGATCACAAGAGAGAGAGGCAACTGTGTTTTGCACTGCAGAACACTCCAGATTCCAAACATGTGACCTGTATCCCACGCATGCTATTGGCTAAAACCCATGGCATGAATTTCAGCAGAGGACTCAAGATGTCTCTTGTGTGCAGCTTTAACTGGACAGAACTGCCTCAGTTCTGAAAGACAGGAAACTTGTGTCGTGTAGGCACTGTCGAAGCTGCTCTCGGAGAAGAGTTGTAAAGATCTGACTGTGGCCTTAAAAATAATTTTTGTTAAACCAGTTCTCTATAATACTCCTTGATTAGCTGCCACCCCATACATCAGGAACATTCAAATTTTGCATCAACCTTCTCCAAATACCAACTGTACAGATCCAGCCTTAAAACTAAGTGGTGAATTCTGCAGAAAGTTTGAGCACTTTCTGCGTGTTGGAAATCATCTCTCGACTAATGTAAATATGGACACTGAAATCCAGTTTCGCATGAGATATGTTAGCAGAGCCTTTGGCCGTTTGCGGGACAGGGCTTTTGGTAGTTGTGACCTAACATGATGACTGAGCGCTGTCCATTGAGCCATCACTAAACCAGTTCTCACTTCAGAGTATGAGTTTGAATCATACTTCCCAAACAGAACGCAAAAGGTTGTGCTGAATAATTCAGACAATGTCGGAAAGGTAGAAAATTTTGGTGACTGGCGTCAAACCACGAAGGGTTTCAATTTTGAGTTGACTCCCATTTCTTATATACGTGAATTAACATTCCACAAGAAAGACTCCTACTTTTTACAGAAGATACTAGTATAATAAATCCCACTAGAGAGAGAGAGCAACAGAAGAGTTAGTAAATCATATTTTCCAAAGAATTATTAAGACATTCCTGTGAAAATGGATTCTCCCTAAGTTTTGAAGAACACAGTACATATAATTCTGTACAACAAATAATCATACCAACAGTTTATGTAGGACATGAGCAGGAGTCAGTAAGTAGGGTACAATGCTTAAAATTTTTGGATGTACATATTGATGAAAACTTGAACTGGTAGAAGCATATTACCGAGCTTCTCAACCAATTGTTTAAATACTTTTTCTGTTCATATAATTGCTAATCTTGGAAACAGACATATCAGCCTCATGACATATTTTGCATATTTCCGCTCTATAATGTCGTACAGGATAATTTTTTGGGGTAACTCATCACTTAGGAAGGAAGTATTGATTGCACAAAAGCAAGCAGTAAGAATGATAATGTGGTGTTCGCTCATGAACGTCACATAGTTACATCTTCAAAGAGCTAGACACTTTAACTGCACCTTCACAATACATATTTTCACTAATTAAATATGTCATAAATAATCCACCACAGTTCAAGAAGAATGGTAATGTGCGTACCTATAACACTAGAGGGAAAAATGACCTTTACCCATTGTTAAAGCTCTGTCAGTGGCTCAGAGAGGAGTTCAATACGCGGCAACAAAATTTTGTGATCATTTGGCCAATAGCATAAAATATCTGATGGGTAATGAAGCAAGTTTCAAATCTAATTTAAAATTATTTCCATCAATTCCATTGATTAATTTCTACTATTTAAACTGTAGTTGCTTGAGTAGGAATTAAATTATAATGTATTCATTAATGTTAACACTACTTATGTATACATATCCTGTAAACTGACTCTGTAAAAGAATCATTCAAATGATCTATGGAACATGCTTCTAACTAACTAATTAACTAAGGCCTGGATCATGCACGGAAGATATTTGCAGCTTCTTGAGAAATTCCCTGGAGAAAATAAATACTGCCAGTGTAAACACCATCAACATCACCAGCTTTGGTGGGTTGGTCATATTACCAATGTGCCTGATATATGACAAACAATCCCAACACAGGCATGGAGAGTAACATTGAGGAATGAAATGATACAGAGACATTCCAAAGTCATACTTTTAAAAATGCCAAATTGACACCAGCAGTTTGGAAACCAATGCCTCCAATCATCCGAAATGGCATCGTAAGTACTGTTTACGATGGTTCACGGTGCTTTGAACAACAGTGCAAAGACCTAAGATTGGACAAGCAGAAATGTAGGAAACAGTGAGAAACCGATGTAACAGACAATCAGCTGTGACCTGCAGTTGGTATGGTTAGGTTATGTGCTCACTGCAGTAGAAAAATTTGTTCAGCAATTGGTCTCCTTGAACTGGAACTCATGAAGGACAACAGTCCTTGCGAAAGGTGGGGTAACTACCTTGTTAGCAAGTAAATGCCTATGATGATGAAGTTCCTTTAGTAGCAAAGACATGAATGTGCTGGTAAGCTGGCATATGTCAACAGTTTGTTACTTGTTTATGTTCATATTTGTACTGACCTTCTGTATGTAATTACCATGGCAGCATAACAATATAATATACTGTTTTGTACTTTAGGAAATATTCGAATGCAAAGCAGGATGACCTGTGGTGGTCCATGGAGGAAGCTGTGAGGAATTCGTCCTTGCATGAGCATGCATTGCCACAGAATGCCACGGTGAAGCAGGTGATGGATTCCTGGACACTGCAACCCGGCTTCCCTGTGGTTACAGCCATTCGTAACTACGTTAATGGTTCTGTCACCATCAACCAGGTACTTAACTGAATTTCTAGGCACGCATTTGCAAAGAGAGGTCATCGTGATTTGTAACTCGCCTGTAGCAGACCATTTTAGAAAAGAATGCTATTTTGGTAACACAATATTTTAGGGCCCCTGAATGAAATGTAATGGGCTGAATGTACTAGCGCGCTTGTAAAAATCCTGATTCATTATTCCAGGGCTTCCCAAATTGGTTGTCCCAATATCCCAGGGTTTTGTGTAGTAACATAAAGGGTGTCATGATACTAGCAAATTCTGAATGAAAAACAAATGAAAACTTGAGATAATACAAAATATCCTTGTCTTTGTGAAGTGTAACCATAGATCACATACACTACTGACCATTAAAATCGCTACACCAAGAAGAAATGCAGATGATAAATGGGTATTCATTGTACAAATATATTATACTAGAACTGACATGTGATTACATTTTCACGCAATTTGGGTGAATAGATCCTGAGACATCAGTACCCAGAACAACCACCTTTGGCTGTAATAACGGCCTTGATACAACTGGGCATTGAATCAAACAGAGCTTGGATGGCGTGTACAGGTACAGCTGCCCATGCAGCTTCAACACGATACCACAGGTCATCAAGAGTAGTCACTGGCGTATTGTGACGAGCCAGTTGCTCGGCCACCATTGACCAGACGTTTTCTATTGGTGAGAGATCTGGAGAATGTGCTGGCCAGGGCAGCAGTCGAACATTTTCTGTATCCAGAAAGGCCCACACAGGACCTGCAACATACGGTCGTGCATTATCCTGCTGAAATGTAGGGTTTCGCAGGGATCGAATGATGGGTAGAGCTACGGGTCATAAAACATCTGAAATGTAATGTCCACTGTTCAAAGTGCTGTCAATGCGAACAAGAGGTGTCCAAGACATGTAACCAATGGCACCACATACCATCACGCCGGGTGATAACGCTAGTATGGTGATGACGAGTACACTCTTCCAATGTGCATTCACCGTGATGTTGCCAAACACGGATGCGACATCATGATGCTGTAAGCAGAACCTATATTCATCCGAAAAAATGATGTTTTGCCATTCATGCACCCAGGTTCATCATGTCGTCGAACTGTTCGTGCAGATGGTTGTTGTCTTGCAAACGTCCCCATCTGTTGACTCAGGGATCGAGACGTGGCTGCACGATCCGTTACAGCCATGTGGATAAGATGTCTGTCATCTCAACTGCTAGTGATACAAGGCCGTTGGGATCCAGCATGGCATTCTGTATTATCCTCCTGCACCCACCGATTCCATATTCTGCTAACAGTCATTGGATCTCGACCAACGCGAGCAGCAATGTCGCGATACAATAAACCACAATTGCGATAGCCTACAATCCGACTTTTATCTAAGTCACAAATGTGATAGTACGCGTTTCTCCTCCTTACACGAGGCGTCACAACAACGTTTCACCAGGCAACGCTGGTCAACTGCTGTTCGTGTATGAGAAATCGATTGGAAACGTTCCTCATGTCGTCACCGGTGCCAACCTTGTGTGAATCCTCTGAAAAGTTAATCATTTGCATATCACAGGATCTTCTTCCTGTCAGTTAAATTTCACGTCTGTACGCTTGTCATCTTCATGGTGTAGCAATTTTAATGGCCAGTAGTGTATTAAACAAGTCATAAGTATGTTCAATTTCAGTATTTGGTGTATATAACTTACAGTTATGGCAGTGGATGTGTCTCTACTCCTGTTGTATACTCATGCTCTCTGTTGGCCTGTGTCTTAACAAGCCCTTTAAGAGGTGACATGGAGGACTGTACACTTTCCATCAGTGTGTTTTGTTGTTTCATTTGTGACAAGTATCATTATTTCACTTCTTTCAAAGTGATAATAACTACCAAATGCAAAGACATTTTTGAAGTAATAAATGGACACATGACCACAAAGAATTTTTTGTGAAATAATTGTTAGCTTATGCACAGATGGTGCCCCTTCAGTGCCAGGTTCTGCTAAAGAATTCATCACACTGGCAAACAACGAAATGAAAATTCGATTATCATGCAGTGCTTTCTGTATAGAGAAGCACTCATAACAAAAGCCATTGGAAGGATTTGAAATTGGTTTTGGACAAGACTGTCAAAATGATAAATTATATTAAACGCAAGCCTCTCAAGTCAAGACTGTTTGCTGAAATATGTAATGAACTAGTAACACAGGATTGTAACCTCCACTTTCTGAAATAAGTCTGCTGGCTATTTGAAGGGAGAGTACTCAGTTGTGTGTATGAGCTTAAGGATGCAGTGTTGAGTTATTTGAGCAAATAAACAAAACAGAGTTTGTGGACGCACTAGATGATGAGCTCTGGAGATCAAGGCTAGCTTTCATTATTGATTTACTTGAAACACTCAATAAGGCAAATGCTAGTCTACAAGGTAAGAGTGCAAATCTCCTTACTGCCACAGTTAACATTGCAACATGAAGAGATAAATTTGAGGTGTGGTTGAGAAAAACAAAGAAAACTATTTTGAAATCTTCCCATTGGAATCTAAATGTTTGGTTAGTAATAAAAATACAACAGTTGAGTTACGACCAGCTAGTGAAATTGAAAGAGAGTTTGGACTGATATCCCAACAATAGACACAAACCTGTATGAATGGATAAGAAATCCTTTAGGGCTTTCCAGTGCCTGTGAACTTCAACTACCACATTTTAAAACTGAAGTTCCAAAGATCATGTTTATGCAACTTCTGGATTTCTATTCAGCAAGCTTACCCTCACTTAAGTAGAACAGCACTCATTTTCCACAACATATTCCTTATGAATGACATAAAAACAGTTAAATGTGAAAATTTGTGAAAGTTAAATGAGGATATGCATGTGCATTTGGCCTACATCTGAGATAGTGTAAGACAGATTTGTAATGCTCATCAAGCCCATGTGAGTCAATGAATACATAATAATATTGAAAGATGAATTCATAATAATATTGAAAGATGTTGTGTCTGTGAATAGGTACTTAATATAAGATTATACTGTACTTGGAAATGAAATACAAAATTAATTATTTTCTTGTAGAGTGGATCCACAGCTTCTATAAAGTTTTAAAGGATTTCATCTTATTTGCGGCTGTTGGAATTGTATTAAGCAATTGCATTTTTGGGATTATGCCATTTTCAGGCACTTTATCTCTACCTCTGTCAAAATCTTATGCTTGAAAATGGCTAAATGCCGAAATTGCAGTCACAAAATAAAATACTAGCAGCTGAAAGCATGAAATCCTTTAAAAAATAAAAATTATTGTTCTTTAAAGTATCATTTATTACATTAGCATCTCTTTTATTAATATCTCATGAAACAGTATATATTACAAGGGTGTTATCACGAGGAAAAACTTTGAAAGCTCTGCATTATTAATTTATTTATCGTGTTACTTAAATCTCTTCAAGAAGGAGAACCTTCAGGGATGTGGAGTGAGTCAGCAAACACATCAGTATAAGACAAACAAAACGTAGAAACTTTAGATGTTTATTGTGCTAAATATCACTCCAATGCTTAATTCTATTCATACAGCGACTGGACGAAAATATGGAAACACCAAAAACACAACACATTATCATCCATAATACAGTACATTCAAAACACCTCCCAGTCATCTTGGAATGGATGAAAACATCTGTACGGTTTTAAGGGAATCATATACCATTCTTCCAGAAAAAGTGTGCCAATATATAGTAATGATGAATAAATTGGATAGTGATCATGCACACTTATCTGTAAAGTTTCATTAATATTGAGATCAGGTTACTGAGGTGATCAGGGGAGATGTGACAGTTCATCCTCATGTTGACAAAACCAGTCCTGGAGGATGCAAGCTGTGTGAACAGAGGCCTTGCCATCACGGATTACAATTGAGGAACAAACATTTTACCATAGGGTGGACCTGACCAGCCAAGACGGTCACATAATCCTCGGTAGTAATGCAGTCTTGCAGAGTAACTATGGGGGCCACGGAATAGCACAATATCATTGCTCAAATCATCACTGAACCTCTGTCATGTTCAACTCTTGAGATGTACACTCATCCAGAAGTTGAAAATAGTGTGAAACAAGACTCGTCCAACCAAATAGTTCTTCTGCTGCTCTGCAGACCAGGTTTTATTACTTGAGCACCACATTTTCCTGTTATTGGCATTTGCATCACTGATGAGTTCCTCTGATATTCCAGCTCACTCTGCAGTTACCTGCCTGTTCTGCTCCCTTCATGTTGTTTTGGTGCCAAGAGGGTTTGTGAATGCGACATTCACTTCTGCAGTGTCTTTTGCAACTGCTGACCTCTTATTTTTTGTCACAGTCCTCTTCAATGACAATCTCTCACAGTCACTCAACACACATTTTTGTACTTGGGACACTGTCCTGACCACGACTGACACTTGCAATGTAATGAGGAAACTGCACAGGTGTAGTTCATTGTCAGATAAAACAGCGCAGCCTGTTGACTTGGAAGAATTTGCCACTGTTTTTCCATATTTGTATCCAACCCCTGTACTTAATGCCGGCTCAAGTTGATCAAGTAAATTAGAAACAAAGTATTAATTAAAAGCCGGCCGGAGTGGCCGAGCGGTAAAAGGCGCTACAGTCTGGAACCGCACGACCGCTACGGTCACAGGTTCGAAAAATGCCTCGGGCATGGATGTGTGTGATGTCCTTAGGTTAGTTAGGTTTAAGTAGTTCTAAGTTCTAGGGGACTTATGACCACAGCAGTTGAGTCCCATAGCTCGCAGAGCCATTAATTTAAAAAAAAAAAAAAAGCTACAGACTCCTCAGTTTTATTACATAGCTACTGTTATCTGCTACTACTGGCCTAATATTTACTTTTTAGAATTCCAACAGTGTAGGAAAAGACAGATTGCTACTTGCTGTAAAGGTGCAGACAGGCAGAATTAAAAGACACTTACAGAAAGCTTTTGACCACAGTGTTGTGTGAATGAGTGGTGTGTGTTTCTCTTTTTCTGATGTTTTCTGATGAAGGCTATAGCTGAAAGCTTTGTGTCTGTGCCTTTCAGTTGTGCCTGTCAGCAACTTAATGTGTCGTGTTTACAGTAGGTAGAAATCTATCTTTTCCTACACTGTTGATATTCCTCCCTTGAGTTTCCAATGTATTTAAATTAATGATATTTGTCAAAGAAAAAAAATGTTTATATCTATAAATACTGAGTCTAGTTTGCCGGTATAGTATGTCACTACCTGTCATTAATTTTCCCTTTCAGCAGATACCATTACTAGACATTCTCTTTCTTCTTCACTCGCAAATGGGGCAAGGAAAAATGAGTTAGTGTATACCTTCATATGACCCCCACATACCTCTTATTTTGTCTTCAGTCTTTACATGAAATTTGTCAGTGGTGGTACACTGCTCTCCACTCGGATGCAAATGCCAGTTCCCTAAACTTTCTCAATACTGTTTTGGAAAAAGAACATCTTCCCTCAAGGGATTCCTGTTTGAGTTCATGGCGAACTGTAACATACATGTGTTGATTGAATGTACTGGTAATAATTCTAGCTGTATACCTCTGAATTGAATTGCTTTCATGTCTTCCTTTAATCCAACCTGGCAGAGATCCCAGACACTTGAGCAGTAATTGAGAATGGGTTGCACAAGTCGTTTGCTCATGGTCTCCTTTATAGATAAGCTACACTTTTCTGGAATTCTCCCAATAAACCTAAGTCAACCATTTGCTTTCCGTGCATCCAACTTTATGTGCTTGTTCGAAGTCACCTTGCAATATTGTGCCTCTTTATTTAACGCTACAGTGCTAAGTGGGAGAAAATGTTACATTGTTACTAAACCATTGGAGATATTTTAACTCCGTATTTTGTTCAAAGGAAGACACAGCAGCACAAGGTTGATGATATAAAGTCAGTTCACAGTAATAATATTTCTGTTACTGATAAATCAGATATATGTACAGTATTTAACAACCATTTTCTGAGCATTGCTGGTGAATTAAATAAAAATTTAGTTTCAACAGGAAATGATATAAATTTCTTAGCAAGTGCCGTTCTGAGATTGACATCTGAAATACTCCTCTGTGATACAGACAAGAGGGAGATTGAGTCAATAATAAAATCACTGAAGACTAAGGACTCTCATGGTTATGATGGAGTGTCTAGTAGAATATTAAAGTACTGCGCTGCACATGTTAGCCCTGTATTTAGCCATATTTGTAATTTTTCCTTTAGGAATGGTCAGTTTCCTGAGCGATTAAAGTACTCAGTAGTAAAGCCACTTTATAAAAAGGGAGAAAGGGATAAAGTAGATAATTTTTGACCAATTTCTATGCCATCAGTGTTTGCAAAAGTTATCGAAAAGGCTGTGTATGTAAGGTTAATTGATCATTTTATATCACACGTTTTGCTATCAAATGTACAGTTCGGCTTTAGAAGTCATTTGACAACTGAAAATGCTATATTTTCTTTTCTCTTGGGCTAAACAAAAAGTTTAGAACACTTGGCATATTTTTTTATTTAACAAAGGCATTTGACTGTGTTGATCTCACAATATTGCTCCAGAAGTTGGACCATTACGGAATAAAGGGAGTAGCTCACAATTGGTTCACCTCTTACTTTAGCAACAGGCAGGAAAAGGTAATTATTCACAATGTTGATAACGGCTCTGATGTGGGGTCTGAGTGGGGTACTGTCAAGTGGGGCTGCCCCAGGGATCAGTGTAGGGGCTGCTCCTGTTCCTTATTTGTATAAATGATATGCCCTCTAGTATTATGGGTAACTCTAAAATATTTCTGTTTGCTGATGACACTAGCTTGGTAGTAAAGGATGTTGTGTGCAACATTGACTCGGTTTCAAGTAGTACAGTACATGACCTCAGTTCATGGCTTGTAGAAAATAAACTAACTTTAAATCACAGTAAGACTCAGTTTTTACAGTTCCTAACACACATTTCAACAAAACCTGACGTTTTAATCTCACAGAACGGGCATATGATTAGTGAAACTGAACAGTTTAAATTCCGAGGTGTTCAGATAGATAGTAAGCTGTCGTGGAAAGCCCACGTTCAGGATCTTGTTCAAAGATTTAATACTGCCATTTTCACTATTCGAACGGTATCGAAAGTGAGTGATACTTCGACACGTAAATTAGTCTACTTTGCTTATTTTCATTCACTTATGCCGTATGGTATTATGTTTTGGAGTAACTCTTCCCATTCTAGAACTATATTTTTTGCTCAGAAACGGGCGGTTCGGGCAATAAGTGGTGTGAGTTCACGAACCTCTTGTCGACCTCTGTTCACGAGTCTGGGTATTTTGACATTGGCCTCTCAATATGTATATTCCTTATTGTCGTTTCTTGTTACCAATATTAGTTTATTTCCAACAATAAGCAGCTTTCACTCGGTTAATACTCAGCAGAAATCAAACCTCCATTTGGATCCGACTTCCCTAATTCTTGTGCAAAAAGGTGTGCAGTATAATGCTGCATCCATTTTCAATAAGCTGCCACTCGAATTCAAAAATCTTAGCAGTAATCCACGCGCTTTCAAATCGAAACTGAAGAGTTTCCTTGTGGGTCACTCCTTCTATTCTGTTGAGGAGTTCCTTGCAAAAATTAAGCTGATTCTCATTGTATTGCTGATAGCGTTTGCTTAAACTTACGGGCTGATTTTCTTTCAGGTTCATGAACATTTATTTTTATCTGTTATTACTTTTATGTTGTAAGTTCATGTACTGACATGTTTCATGACCTTGGAGATTTGCTCCTCAATTTGGTCCTACGGAACTTGACATGTAAATAAATAAAAATAATTTATGTTTTAGGCACTAGTTAATTACAGCTGTAAGATCTCCAGTGGTATGTCATGTATAAAATAAGTACAAAATGTCCTGTTTTAGACCCAGTACTGATAATACCAGATTGTTGGGAAGCACAGATTGGTATCAGCTGCAATTGTAAATTTTACAAGGGTTTAGTAATCCAGGGTTAATCAACAGCACACTACCACTACTGCCGTGTTCAAATATTACAGGATTGTTACTTGAACTCATCTGCATTAAGTTACATTTTTCCACATTTAGAACAAGCTGTCATTTATCAAACCTGACAGAAATGCCTATATCCTCCTACAGTCAGTCATCGGTGACACTTCCCTGCACTCTGCAGTATCATCAGCAAACGGTTGCAAATTGCTGATCACCATGTGCGACAAATCATTTAGATATACAGGGTGAGCACAGAGTCTTGACCCAGTTACAAAAATTTATAACAGAATAACTGTTTGACATAATAAGTTACATTTGATCATTTGATGCCATTACATAGGTTAGTGTTAAGAGAGGTGTTTTTTTTTAAAAGGACCACTTATGTTAATAAACCTCTATTCCAGTTCCCGTCAGGTGTTTCGTAACATGTGTTGTGTCACAGTACCTACAGCAACTGCTGTTCCAGCAAGATGGAGCTCTGCCCCCACTGGGCGGGCGATCTTTGATAGTGTGTGATTTCCTGGATGAAACATTTCTGGATCGGTGGATTGGAAGGAACGGTCCAACACCCTGGCCACCCCGCTCTCCAGACATTATGCCCCTTGACTTCTTTTTGTGGGACTATATCAAGGACAGAGTCTTTGTCACACCAGTTGCTGATGTCGATGAAATGAAGGCTAGGATACAAGCTGCTGTGGTTGCTGTGACAGAACACATTACGAAACACCTGGATGTAAACTATTGTGTCAAACGGTTATTCTGTAATAAATTGTTATAATCAGGTCAAGACTTTGTGCTCACCCTGTATAAAGAGAAAAGGCAGTCCTATCACACCTTCTTGGGGCACTCTTGAGAATACCTTGTCCCACAGTAACATTCACCATCCACAATAATATACTGGCATCTACCACTTGTTGGTGATAATTTTAGTGAATATGTGGAACTTCACAGAAAGCAGAGTGATAGGTCTATGGTTTTTCCTGCCCCTCTTTCTTGTGAATTAGAGCATTTAAATATAATGGGCGATGAAACATTTACATTTGAGGCCATTGCTGCAGCATATACACAAATGGTGCAAGCCAGAATGAGATTTTCACTCTGCAGCGGAGTGTGCGCTGGTATGAAACTTCCTGGCAGATTAAAACTGTGTGCTGGACCGAGACTTGAACTCGGGACCTTTGCCTTTCGCGGGCAAGGGCTCTACCATCTGAGCTACCCGAGCACAACTCACGCCCCATCCTCACAGCTTTACTTCCGCCAGTACCTCATCTCCTAGTTCCCAAACTTCACAGAAGCTCTCCTGCGAACCTTGCAGAACTAGCTCTCCTGGAAGAAAGGATATTGCGGAGACATGGCTTAGCCACAGCCTGGGGGATTTGCCAGAATGAGATTTTCAATCTGCAGAGGAGTGCTAGTTCTGCAAGGTTCGCAGGAGAGCTTCTGTGAAGTTTGGAAAGTAGGAGTTGAGGAACTGGCAGAAGTAAAGCTGTGAGGACAGGGCGAGAGTCGTGCTTGGGTAGCTCAGATGGTAGAACACTTGCCCACGAAAGGCAAAGGTCCCGAGTTCGAGTCTCGGTCTGCCACACAGTTTTAATCTGCCAGGAAGTTTCACATCAGCGCACACTCTGCTGCAGAGTGAAAATCTCATTCTGGAAACATCCCCTAGGCTGTGGCTAAGCCATGTCTCCGCAATATCCTATCTTCCAGGAGTGCTAGTTCTGCAAGGTTCGCAGGAGAGCTTCTGTGAAGTTTGGAAAGTAGGAGATGAGGTACTGGCGGAAGTAAAGCTGTGAGGACGGGACATGAGTCATGCTTGGGTAGCTCAGATGGTAGAGCACTTGCCCACGAAAGGCAAAGGTCCCAAGTTCGAGTGATGTGGGTATATAAGCACCTACATGTAGGCAACAGATGGTGCGGCACACCGTGTGTGCAATAAGTGCAGAAACGGTGATGTTATTACAAGATGCATCCAAATAAGACCAACAGCTGATATTCTTTTCTTGGCTGCTGAAGGACAAACACCAGGAGACATCCATCAGAGAACAAAGAATGTTTATGGGGCAGCATGTCTGTTGAAAACATTGTGGAATGGTGCACACAAGGGTGCTATTGCTTCATATCACAAATGCCGTACCACAGAAGTCACGCCAACTTAAGTGGGAGACACTCGAACTCCCACCCTATAGTCCCATTTTCTCCCCAAGTTATTATCAAAACTTCGGCCCTTTGATAAAGACTTTGAAGGCTCGATGATTCCTGTCAGGAATCAACAGGCAGTTACCGGATTTCTTCATGCAAGATGTCGTGGTGTTTTACCGGATGTATATCTTCGCCCGCATCTCGTGGTCGTGCGGTAGCGTTCTCGCTTCCCACGCCCGGGTTCCCGGGTTCGATTCCCGGCGGGGTCAGGTATTTTCTCTGCCTCGTGATGGCTGGGTGTTGTGTGCTGTCCTTAGATTAGTTAGGTTTAAGTAGTTCTAAGTTCTAGGGGACTGATGACCATAGATGTTAAGTCCCATAGTGCTCAGAGCCATTTTTGTATATCTTCAACACTGGCCATTACATTTCCTACACCACGAAGATGATGTGCTACAGATGCAAAATTTAACCGACAGGAAGAAGATGCTGTGATATGCAAATGATCAGCTTTTCAGAGCATTCACGCAAGGTTAGCTCTGGTGGCGACACCTGCAATGTGCTGACATGAGGAAAGTTTCCAACCGATTCCTCATACACAAACAGCAGTTGACCAACGTTGCCTGGTGAAACGTTGTTGTGATGCCTCGTGTAAGGAGGAGAAATGCGTACCATCACGTTTCAGACTTTGATAAAGGTCAGATTGCAGCCTATCGCTATTGCAGTTTATCGTATTGCGACTGCTGCTCACGTTGGTCGAGATCCAAGGACTGTTAGCAGAATATGGAATTGGTGGGTTCAGGAGGGTAATACGGAACGTCGTGCTGGATCCCAACGGCCTCATATCAGTAGTAGTCGAGATGACAGGCATCTTATCTGCAAGGCTGTAACGGATCGTGCAGCCACGTCTTGATCCCTGAGTCAACAAATGGGGAAGTTGGTAAGACAACAACCATCTGCACAAACAGTTCGACAATGTTTGCAGCAGCATGGCTATCAGCTCAGAGACCTTGGCTGCAGTTACCCTTGACGCTGCATCACAGACAGGAGCACCTGCGAGGGTGTACTCAACGACAAACCTTGGTGCACGAATGGCAAAACATCATTTTAGCCACGTCTTGATCCCTGAGTCAACAAATGGGGATGTTTGCAAGGCAACAACCATCTGCACGAACAGTTCGACGATGTTTGCAGCAGCATTGCCATCAGCTCGGAGACCTTGGCTGCGGTTACCCTTGACGCTACATCACAGACAGGAGCGCCTCGATGATGTACTCAATGACGAACTGGGGTTCACGAATGGCAAAACATCATTTTTTCGGATGAATCCAGGTTCTGCTTACAGCATCATGATGTCGCATCCGTGTTTGGCAACATCGCGGCGAATGCACATTGGAAGCATGTATTCGTCATCACCATACTAGCGTATCACCCGGCATGATGGTATGGGGTGCCATTGGTTACATGTCATGGACACCTCTTGTTCGTATTGATGGCACTTTGAACAGTGGACATTACATTTCAGATGTGTTACGGCCCGTGGCTCCACCCTTAATTCGATCCATGCGAAACCCTACATTTCAGCAGGATTATGCACGATCGCACATTGCATGTCCTGTATGGGCCTTTCTGTATACAGAAAATGTTCGACTGCTGCCCTGGCCATCACATTCTCCAGATCTCTCACCAATTGAAAACATCTGGTCAATGGTGGCTGAGCAACTGGCTCGTCACAATGTGGCAGTCACTAATCTCGATGAACTGTGGTATTGTGTTGAAGCTGCATGGGCAGCTGTACCTGTACACGCCATTCAGGCTCTGTTTGACTCAATGCCCAGGCATATCAAGGCCATTATAATGGCCATAGGTGGGTTGTTCTGGGCGCTGATTTCTCAGGATCTATTCACCCAAATTGCATGAAAATGTAATCACATGTCAGTTCTAGTATAATATATTTGTCCAATGAATACCCGTTTGTCATCTGCATTTCTTCTTGGTGTAGCAATTTTACTGGCCAGTAGTGTAATTCTGGACAGTACAGCCTTTGAACAGAAATTTCTCGATTGTATTCTGTGTCAGTGGTTTCAAATCACATTTGTACACACTTCTTGCCATTACACAGAGTGAGGATTAACAAAACTGATAAACTGCAGGGACAGGTTCCTTATTGGAACTGGAGGGAAAAAGGCCAATTAACATATGTCCTGAAATGGACGGTGTGCACGCAACAATAAAAAATCGTCCTGGAACACAGTACAGAGCTGCATCACAACCACGTCACAACAGATGTTCAAAGTGGCATCCATGGGATGCAGTGCACACATGACACACACAATCATACCTTGACTTGTACCAGTTTGGCAGGCCACTTGCCTGGAGCTTGTACGAAGGTTTGTCTAAATATCCTGTAGAATGGTCCTCCAAATCTGACGCACGCACAGTTCACCGCCTCCTTGCGTGTTTGTTTGTCTGAAAGGACCCATAATCATACAAACAACCTAAAAGGGCTGAAATGATGTGAGATGTGATTAGTGTGTGTGAGGGTACTTGTTTTGTTGCAGCTGGCTGCCTATCAACCATTTCCATCAACTTGACCATACACAAATACAATCTTGGCTTGTTCCCAACACGAATACGGACCATTTTGCCCGTTACAGTATGCTGCGTCAATCACATGGCCTGCAACATACAAGCAACACACAGCGTGTGGTCAGAGGAACTTTCATTTGTCAGTGTGCCATCTACCGTGGTAACAATAGTGTGCCATCTACCGGGGTAACAATGCATTTCTGAACCCATGTTCATAGTACCTCGCCCCCCCCCCCCCCCCCTCCTCCATTTCCACTCAGGAATTGATCCCTGCAGTTTGTCAGCTTTATTAATGTTTACCCTGTATTTATTGCTGTGGTTACACTGTCATGTCCCCCCTCACCAAATCCTTGCCTCCCCATCTTTGATGCAAGTTATAAGCTGACCTGCCTTTGTAGCTCACTCTGCAGCACACTATCTGGAAGTCATCGAGTTGAGCCAGAGTGATTGAATATTAATGATACTGCTCAGTCTGTGTGTAGGCTTTGGACAGTTTTCCACGCTTTCAATAAGTACTCAGGTGGTATCCAATCTTTGCCTTTAGAAAACATGATACACAAACATTTAAAATATGGTAACACACAGAACACAAGTTTCATTGATTCACATACAGGTGGCATCGGTGACTTCACTCCCTTAGGTTAACTGAAAAGTGTGGCGACAGGAAAGACACCTGCCTGCAAAGTTAAATAAAGATAAATTTCCCATATTGTGAAAGAAAGTGGGACAATTATGGTGGTTTAGACATTACACAATAGATATGTGAGTTGTAACTCATCAAAACACTTGGAGTAGGTCACAGAACAGAATCACCTCCTCTTGCTAATGTGGCACGCATTATTAGAATTCTCCATTTAAGCTGATGTCTTTCACTTTCTCTCCACAGAATTGATTTCATATCTTTGACTGGCATGATATGCTGTAATCACTGACCTGAAATAATTACATTTTCCTATCATTATTGAAGATAATTTAATCACTTTATTTACAAAAATTTAATTTGTGACTACATCGAGAGCCTCATCATTGATGCAGTAATATGTAGAGAAAATATGGTTAAAATGATTGTAATTAATTATTCTTTTTGTACAGACCAGGTTCACCACAGATGGCCGTCCTGTGACAAACTCTTCTTTGCAAGCCTGGTACATACCGGTAAGCTTTGCCACACAGGATGATGTTAGGTCAGGAAACGTGTCTACGAAGCCTCGCATATGGCTGGGTGTGGAGGAAGGCCAGCGGTCGACCAACATTCTCGGAGTTCTCCCTCCAGGAGCCCCGGGGACGGCCAAGTGGCTCCTGCTGAATCTCCAACAGACAGGTGAAGTGACGGCAGACACATGTCTCATGGATCATTTTGGAGTTTCACACACTTGTTTCAAGCATATAAAACATGCTGTGGGCCTTTGTTATGTAAAATTTTTAACAAAAAGAAATATTCACTATAAAAATACTAATGGACACAGCTTGTGGAATGGGGAGGTGCGCTTGCCCCATATAAATGACCAGTAGGTTAATGATGAGGGCTGGTATGGTAGTGTGGTGTGCATACTGTAAGACCTTCGGTACACACACCATCAGATTATTTGACTTGTCGCTCTAACGAAGTAGATGAGTGTCAGCAATATGTCTCGTGGTCTTATCGTGGCGTGTTTATCTTCTGCCGTTAGGTCAGACGATAGAAATGCCACTTGCACGCTTAGAGTAGCAGATTGACGGTGACCAAAATTGGCAATCTGAAGTTCCTTCGGTCTTGGTACGTTAATCTTATCCTCACATATCTCTGATGCTTGACAATTGTCTATACATTTATCTTCATGGCTATGTACAGGAATATGGTAATCTTATTAGGTGCAGACTGAAACTTGGCTATAGACTGGTACAGACTAATGCAGACTGGTACAGACTGGTGTAGACAAATGCAGACAGGCTAATTGGAGGTCTGTACACTCGTTATAATACCTCGCGCATTCAGGTATCACTGTGCGAGTGCGATCCACGAGGAGAAAAGGTTCTACGTTAGCAGCAATCTCATTGGCTGCGTTACATATTAATACGCGGATCGGCGGAAGCAGAATTTGGTCCGTCTCTTAAGGCAGCGCCATCTCATAGTGCGGAGATGGACGAGCGCTGCGCCTGCGCTGTTGTGCTTAGCGGGGCGCGCTCTAATGGGAAAGTTGTGTACGCACTGACTATGCGGAACTATGTACACAACAGGTTGCCAGTACAAATGTAGGTTTTTGGCAGTTTTCCACATCTGACTAGGTGAATACTGGGCTGGAACTTGAGTCCCACCTCAGTTACATGATGCACAGTCATTTAAAAAAAATTAACACACTTTCATTTGAGGCACACTACATGCAGACAGTTTAAGCTGTTGTAAACTTTAAGAGAAAGGGGTGAAGAAAAACGAGTTGAGTTTTGTGTAGAATGTTTAACAAAATACAGATTGAAGATGATTTCATCAATAAAATTGTGTTTACTGATGAAGCCACCTTCCATTCCTACAGTAAAGTGAATCAGCATAATGTTCAGATATGAGACAAGCAGAAACCTCATCAAATAATCAATAATGCACTGGACTTGCCTAAGGTAAAGGTTATTTTGCTCTAAGCTGTAACAAGATTTATGGTATTCTGTAACTGGCATATTGTACATGGGCATGCTTGAACATTATCTAACACCTCAATTACAACATGATATGGGTACAGAATTTATTTTCCAGCAAGTTGATGCGCCACCACATCATCATCGGAAGTTGTTGTATGTCTCCGTAGGAATGTGCCGGCTTGGGATTAGATGTGGTGGAACAATATCCTGACCATCACGATCACCTTATTTAACCCCAACGGGCTTCCGTGTATGGAGTTACATTAATTACAGTGTGTTTGTTCCCCTGCTGCTGGGTAATGTTGATGAGCTGCAGCAATGGATAACACAAACAGTGGCCACCATACATGCAGACTTGCTTCATAGGATTTGACAGGAAATTGATTACAGACGGGACATTTGTCATGTTACAAAAGGTAGCCACATTGAACATTTGTAAACAGAATTTGAAGGCCTACTGCATCCAGTGCCATAGCACCCATTCAGTTCACATTTGCCGTTTTAGTTGGGTGTGCTGTGTACCATCGACGTGTGCTTCTATTGATTGTTTTGGATGATACATGAGCAGTATAACAGTGCTCAATCAAAATGTAACATATTTCGTGAACTGTACTTGGTACATGTACAGCAGATATACAACCTGATCTCATTTTCCTGTGCAGAAAAACAATCGAAGCGAACAATTATAACATAAAACTGTTGTCTTGTGGTCGAACAGTGCAGTTGTGCATGCATTTAGGAGACAATGGTATATTCGCTTTTAATATATTTTTCTACAGGAAAACGGGGGGAGGGGGGTACCTATCGTGTTACAATCTAATAACTGTTTTTTTTTTTTTTTAATTTTTAATTTTTATTTTTTTTATCTCATAACTTGAGTTGGGCGCGCAGCAGATAAAAATACATTCACTGTTAACACATCATTCTACAGGAAAGCATAAGAAATCAAAATGAAATAGAAAGTTTGGTGTACAATATAATAACTGACAATGAGAGGTCCCCACTATGGGGGACTGACTTTTGAAACCATATATATGGTGGTGTAGTATAGGCTTTCAGGTATCACATCCTGCAACAATTCACTATAGTGAGCCCTCATTTGCAAGTTACGGATGGAAGCAAAAGAAGTTTTGGAATTCCATGCAATAATCTATATCATTGAAATAGAGAGCATGCACTGTCAGCTGAAGTAGTGTTATGGGCAACAGGTCTGCTTGTTGTGCAAGAGGTTGTGGGTTCAAATTTTGTCAAGTGCTGTAACATTTTTTTTTTCCTTTGGAACAAAAAATGTGACCTAGTGAGAAAAGTTAATACAATGTTTTCAACAACCTTTAATCCATATTGAAGGGCTGAACACCTAGCTATTTGCACACAACACTGCCCCATCAACTGACATGGTAGAGCTGTTGCTGGTGTCCAAAGCAGGTGTCTGTCGAGTCTGAATCTGCCTCGTCTGATATATCCTCAGAACCGTGTGATGAAATTTCACTGTCATGTGTGGTTGAAGTTGAATAATGATGCTCTGAATAGCTTTGTCCATCAGAGTGTCACTGTGCCAGTATTCATCCATTATAGTTTTCACTTCATCACACACCTTCATCTAGTCATGTTTGCTGCTGACATTTTTTGATGAAACTTTCTGTTTCATTAAATTCGAGATAAGTTTGATGGGGTTCAGATCACAGTTGTAAGGTGGAAGGCAAGATGTGTTAGGCACTTTATTTTCGTTAGCATTGTCTAATACCACAGTATTTCCAGCTTAAATATTTCGTATTAGGTGCTCTTGCAACCATTTTATATGATTTTCACTGTTCATTTCATTGTGGTTATCTTCCAATGTTGATCTCGAATCATAGATGAGGTCTGCACCCTCAGTGAACCGCATTTCTCTTGCCGCATGAACCACTGTTATCCTTTGTCCAGAACTTTCATTTTTCCATGCATCTTTTTTTTTTTTTTTTTTTGTCATCAGTCTACTGACTGGTTTGATGCGGCCAGCCACAAATTCCTTTCCTGTGCTAACCTCTTCATCTCAGAGTAGCACTTGCAACCTACGTCCTCCATTATTTGCGTGACGTATTCCAATCTCTGTCTTCCTCTACAGTTTTTGCCCTCTACAGCTCCCTCTAGTACCATGGAAGTCATTCCCTCATGTCTTAGCAGATGTCCTATCATCCTGTCCCTTCTCCTTATCAGTGTTTTCCACATATTCCTTTCCTCTCCGATTCTGCATAGAACCTCCTCATTCCTTACCTTATCAGTCCACCTAATTTTCAACATTCGTCTATAGCACCACATCTCAAATGCTTCGATTCTCTTCTGTTCCGGTTTTCCCACAGTCCATGTTTCACTACCATACAATGCTGTACTCCAGACGTACATCCTCAGAAATTTCTTCCTCAAATTAAGGCCGGTATTTGATATTAGTAGACTTCTCTTGGCCAGAAATGCCTTTTTTTCCATAGCGAGTCTGCTTTTGATGTCCTCCTTCCTCCGTCCGTCATTGGTTATTTTACTGCCTAGGTAGCAGAAGTCTTTAACTTCATTGACTTCGTGACCATCAATCCTGATGTTAAGTTTCTCGCTGTTCTCATTTCTACTACTTCTCATTACCTTCGTCTTTCTCCGATTTACTCTCAAACCATACTGTGTACTCATTAGACTGTTCATTCCGTTCAGCAGATCATTTAATTCTTCTTCACTTTCACTCAGGATAGCAATGTCATCAGCGAATCGTATCATTGATATCCTTTCACCTTGTATTTCAATTCCACTCCTGAACCTTTCTTTTATTTCCATCATTGCTTCCTCGATGTACAGATTGAAGAGTAGGGGCGAAAGGCTACAGCCTTGTCTTACACCCTTCTTAATACGAGCACTTCATTCTTGATCGTCCACTCTTTATTATTCCCTCTTGGCTGTTGTACATATTGTATATGACCCGTCTCTCCCTATAGCTTATCCCTACTTTTTTCAGAATCTCGAACAGCTTGCACCATTTTATATTGTCGAATGCTTTTTCCAGGTCGACAAATCCTGTGAAAGTGTCTTGATTTTTCTTTAGCCTTGCTTCCATTATTAACCGTAACGTCAGAATTGCCTCTCTCGTCCCTTTACTTTTCCTAGAGCCAAACTGATCGTCACCTAGCGCATTCTCAATTTTCTTTTCCATTCTTCTGTATATTGTTCTTGTAAGCAGCTTCAATGCATGAGCTGTTAAGCTGATTGTGCGATAATTCTCACACTTGTCAGCTCTTGCCGTCTTCGGAATTGTGTGGATGATGCTTTTCCGAAAGTCAGATGGTATATCGCCAGACTTATATATTCTACACACCAACGTGAATAGTCGTTTTGTTGCCACTTCCCCCAATGATTTTAGAAATTCTGATGGAATGTTATCTATCCCTTCTGTCTTATTTGACCGTAAGCCCTCCAAAGCTCTTTTAAATTCCGATTCTAATACTGGATCCCCTATCTCTTCTAAATCGACTCCTGTTTCTTCTTCTATCACATCAGACAAATCTTCACCCTCATAGAGGCTTTCAATGTATTCTTTCCACCTATCTGCTCTCTCCTCTGAATTTAACAGTGGAATTCCCGTTGCACTCTTAATGTTACCACCATTGCTTGTAATGTCACCAAAGGTTGTTTTGACTTTCCTGTATGCTGAGTCTGTCCTTCCGACAATCATATATTTTTCGATGTCTTCACGTTTTTCCTGCAGCCATTTCGTCTTAGCTTCCCTGCACTTCCTATTTATTTCATTCTTCAGCGACTTGTATTTCTGTATTCCTGATTTTCCCGGAACATGTTTGTACTTCCTCCTTTCATCAATCAACTGAAGTATTTCTTCTGTTACCCATGGTTTCTTCGCAGCTACCTTCTTTGTACCTATGTTTTCCTTCCCAACTTCTGTGATGACCCTTTTTAGAGATGTCCATTCCTCTTCAACTGTACTGCCTACTGCGCTATTCCTTATTGCTGTATCTATAGCGTTAGAGAACTTCAAATGTATCTCGTCATTCCTTAGTACTTCCGTATCCCACTTCTTTGCGTATTGATTCTTCCTGACTAATGTCTTGAACTTCAGCCTACTCTTCATCACTACTATATTGTGATCTGAGTCTATATCTGCTCCTGGGTAAGCCTTACAATCCAGTATCTGATTTCGGAATCTCTGTCTGACCATGATGTAATCTAATTGAAATCTTCCCGTATCTCCCTTCATTCCTCTTTCATTCCTTGTCCCAAGCCCATATTGTCCTGTAACCATTTCTTCTACTCTTTCCCCTACAACTGCATTCCAGCCGCCCATGACTATTAGATTTTCGTCCCCCTTTACATACTGCATTACCCTTTCAATATCCTCATACACTTTCTCTATCTGTTCATCTTCAGCTTGCGACTTCGGCATGTATACCTGAACTATCGTTGTCGGTGTTGGTCTGCTGTCGATTCTGATTAGAACAACCCGGTCACTGAACTGTTCACAGCAACACACCCTCTGCCCTACCTTCCTATTCATAACGAATCCTACACCTGTTATACCATTTTCTGCTGCTGTTGATATTACCCGATACTCATCTGACCAGAAATCCTTGTCTTCCTTCCACTTCACTTCACTGACCCCTACTATATCTAGATTGAGCCTTTGCATTTCCCTTTTCAGATTTTCTAGTTTCCCCACCACGTTCAAGCTTCTGACATTCCACGCCCCGACTCGTAGAATGTTATCCTTTCGTTGATTATTCAATCTTTTTCTCATGGTAACCTCCCCCTTGGCAGTCCCCTCCCGGAGATCTGAATGGGGGACTATTCTGGAATCTTTTGCCAATGGAGAGATCATCATGACACTTCTTCAAATACAGGCCACATGTCCTGTGGATACACGTTGCGTGTCTTTAATGCAGTGGTTTTCATTGCCTTCTGCATCCTCATGTCGTTGATCATTGCTGATTCTTCCGCCTTTAGGGGCAATTTCCCACCCCTAGGACAAGAGAGTGCCCTGAATCTCTATCCGCTCCTCCGCCCTCTTTGACAAGGCCGTTGGCAGAATGTGGCTGACTATGCATCTAGTACATCACTATGCTGCCAACATTATTGACAGTATAGTGTGTATGCACCCATGTTTCATCAGTAAACATGATGTGTTTCGTCACACCTTTCTCATTTTCTCTCCAAATTCTAAAAAATCTTGCACGACATGCTACAGTGTCCTCCCTCTCAACCAGAAATGTTTGTCTGTTTTTGAATTTTTTTAAAAATGAAACACTTTACCCTTCAAAATTTTCCAGGAAGTGGTTTGGTTTCCCTGTGGCATTAATGTTTGTATCCTCCTTCACCCAACTGTAAAGCTTTCGAAGAGTGAGTGTTTCCCTTTTAATGTCATAGTATTCTAAGAACATTTTTTTTCTGTAAACACTTATCAAAGTCATCGAGACTTTTCATTTAAGAATGCTTCAAAGCACCTTCCATGTAGTGGATAGTGCGATGTTCAATTCTCGTGACACAGTATTTGCATTGCCTGATGATCAGGAATTGTGCACAACGTTGTCTGCTATAACAACAGTGATTTCATCAACCACTCGTGGCACAACTGGTTGTCGGCCTATTCCCAGAGCGACCCCCAGTTCTCTAGTTGATACGAACTTCATCATGCACCGCACAGCAAGTGGAGAAAGAGGACTTGTCTGTAATCCTTTCAGCCCGAAGTGCAGCTGCAGCATTTTTGTTGTTTTGATAACTGAACTTCACCTATAATGCTCTCCTCCTTTTTCCAAGCTCATGTTTACACGTCAACAAGTGCACTGCCACTGGTCAGGTGTGTGAGACTGTGAATCATGATGACTGATTGTGGCACATGTTGGCCATAGTTGGAACTGGACGGTGGCTCTGTGATGCATGGAAATCGTGCACCGCAACCTCTGGACATGAATGCCACCAAGTTGGGTACTGGTATGGTAATTTGTTTCTGTGTTGTAACATGTTAAATAGGGAATGTTTAATCATAACCATTCATTATATTATATTCCCGGAAGCAATATATCTGGTTGTTGCTAGTTTTTGAGCTTCAGTATTTGCAAAATCCTTGAAAGTTTTAATAAATTTGATTCAACTTAAAGGAGGGCCCAACTAAACAAGTGAGTCCAAAGTGCTAGAAGCCTGTCACTCATACAAAACAGATATGTTGGCTGTGTTTAATATGTAAATTACAACTAGTAAGGTATGACAATCCCAAATGTAAGGCCTCTTATATGATTAGGCATACAAACAACCTTTTATTTTCTGTAGTATCTACATCAGTTAAATGTTGAAGAATGCTTTATTTTTCTACATAATTGCCATTTTGGTTGATGCATTTTAGTAGACACTGTGGCAGTTCTGCAATGCCCACGGCATACCAGCTCACCACCATGTCCTACAGAAAGTGCTGAACCTTGTCGTTGGAGTGGAACCACTGTCCAGACCCTTGTTTCTTCAACTTAGGGAACAGATGGTAGTCACTTTGTGCAAGCCTGGTCTGTATGGTGAGTGTTTGGTATTCCAACCAAAGTTTTGCAGGACACTGACGTTTTGATGGGTGATGATGGGGCGGGCATTGTTGCGGATTCTTCCGTCCTTGTTCAGCATCCTTCTTCTCCAGTTCTGAATTGCCCTTCTGAGTTTTTCCAGTGTCTCATAGTAACTGCCAGTGTTTATAGTTCTCTCATCTGGCAGAAAGTTTATCAACAATTGTTCATACACTTCTGGTTACAAAACACAGTTGCCACGACTTTAATGGCAGGCTGTTTGTTTGGATTTTCGAAGAGGGATGCTGCCATTTGCATGAGTGTTGTTTCGTCTCAAATATAAAATGGAATACTGAGATTTCATCTCAAGTGACAATCAAGTCCAAGAATTTTTTCACCTGTATATTGATGCAGAAAGTTGCGGGAAGAATCAACTCGCTGTTTGTGGTCTTCCGTCAGCATACTTGGTAGTACCCATTTTGCACACACCTTCCAACATGGCAACTTCCATTAAAATCCTGTGACTGTGAAATCTCGGACACTAAACTGCAGAGAGCATCCAGAATGATCTGATCTTTATGCACGATTTCTTCAACCTTTGGGACTGTCTTGTCAGAAATTGATGGCATACTGCTCCTTTCTTTGTCATGGATTTCTGTATATCCAGAGGTAAACTCTCTACACTTCGTGCAAAAGTTTTTGACATCCATACACTTCTATCAGTTGGTGATGAATTTCAACCAGTTAAAAAATCGAGTAATAGCAAACTTTGCACTTGGTGGAGCGTTCAACATCTTGAATGGCTGTGAAGTTGAGAATGAGCTTCAAAGTAAAGTGCTTGCATGCTTAGTTGAGAGTGTAATAAGCACCAGTCACAGGAGCATGACCAACATCTACACAAATAGTTTCCCTGTGTCCCCAGTGCTTTGGCAGTATTTATTTTGGGATTGCCCTTGTGTCATTACATGTCTCACAGATAGTTTGTCTGGAGCACTAGAAATTATTTCGCTTCACATTCTTCAAAGTTTATGGTTCCAGCATGATAGTGTGACTACACACTATGGAAAAAATGAGAGACATTATTTAAGCAGAGCCATTCCCAGGAAATGGACAAATGATGAAGGTTTTGCTCTATGGCTTTTGCATTCCCCTGGATTTCTCCCTATGGGTGCACTTGATGCGGCACATTTGATCTACTTGGCCGGTGAAAGTGGATTAACTGATAGCATACTTCCATGCTGCTACTGTGATTGCGGATGCACTCTACTTCAAAGAGTTCAGGAAAGCACGATCCAGTAAATAGCTAAATTTTTGGAACATCAGCTCTGAAGAATATGTGCACTTTTGAAAGATGTACTGTCATTTGTACTATAGTTAATATTTTAAAACTGGCTGCTCTTACTGAATGTAGTATTTACTTTTATCATATCCACATTGAGAAGTCTTGTAGTTACTACTGTCCTATGACTGGTAATTTATTTTCAACTGGTTATTACTATTCATGTCCGCCCCTGGTAGCTGAGTGGTCAGTGCGACAGAATGTCAATCCTAAGGGCTCGGGTTTGATTCCCGGCTTCCTAATCATCATCATTTCATCCCCACTGACGCGCAAGTCGCCAAAGTGGCGTCAAATCGAAAGACTTGCACCTGGTGAACGGTCTACCCAACAGAAGGCTCTAATCACACAACATTTATCTTATTACTATTCATGAATATTTCTGATGTATCTGACCAACAATTTTTATGTTCTACATTAAAAAAAGTGAAGTTGTAGGCTGTGTATGAGTCAAGTAATGGTGTATCATTCTTCATGAATATTCCTGACATATCTGACCAACAATTTTTATGTTCTACATTTAAATAAAGTGTAGTTGTAGGCTGTGTATGAGTCAAAAAATGGTGTGTCCTGCAGCATTATTGGGCTAATCAAAGTTAGGGGGGAAAATAAAATTGCAAAACTCAACCCACTGTAGCTGCTCAGTGCTGAATAAAAATGCTTTACATAGCTGCTACTTTTCAAGCTTTAGCATTTGCAAAATCCTTGAAGGTATTCCGATTTCCATTCATTTTAAAGAAGAGTCAAATTAAGCTACTCTGTGCTGCTTTCAAGCTTTAGCATTCACAAAATCCTTGAAGGTGTTCTGATTTAGATTCAATTTAAAGGAGGGTCAAATTAAGCAAGTGAGCCACAAGATTTTAGAAGCCTGTCATTCATGTAAAACAGATCTGTTGGCTATGTTTATATGTCAATTAAAACTAATAATGTAGTAGCTTAGAGTACAAATCAGTAACAGCTTAGTGATGAATTGTGTGGTCAGTCTTGGGCATCCCAGGTACCCCCCTCCCTCTTCGCCTGTGGAACTGGTGAAGCCCTTGCACCCTAGGATATTTTTCTGCGTCTCTCACAGGGTACGGTACATTCGGAGGCTGGGAGCTCTGTCAGCATTGGCACTGTTGCCCACACTTACACGGATGGCATTTTTCCACAGGCTACTACCGGGTGAACTACGACACGACCAATTGGGAACTGCTGGTGCGGCAGCTGGCGACAGCTCCGCTGCAGCTGCCGACGTCGACACGTGCGCAACTCATCTCGGACTCGCTGTCGTTGGCCCGGTCTGGCGCCCTTCCCTACGGCATCGCACTCAACCTGACACGGTACCTGCGCGACAGCCGCGCCGAAGTCAGTCTTGTGCCGTGGCAGGCTTTCCTGGATGCCACACTGCACCTCGAGGCTGGGCTCAGCCTCACGCCCACCTATGTGCCGCTCAAGGTCAGTCATATTACAAGCGATGTAAAATACAAAGTTAACTGTGTCATCATCGTCATCATCATTGTAAAATTTCAGTTTCCCAGGTACTGTTAATGAGGCTTTTCCACTTCTTTTGTCCATGTAGAACCTATCACAGCCAATACTGCCCATAGTCCTTCCTCTGGCAATGAGGTCTTCCTCAATCTTATCCAAGTGATGGCTTCTGGGTCTCTGTACTGGGAATTTTCCTTCCTCCTCTCTTTCTGTATTACTTTGGGCTGTTCTTTTACTCTGAACCTCATTAAGTTCCTGTATCATTGTAGCCTGGATGTGCTGATTAACTCTAAAATGGATGTCTTGATTCCAGCATTCTTCCTCACATCCACATTCTGTAGCTTATTCATATTAGTCTTTTGGATGACAGATCCAAGGAATTCCATTCCTGATGCCTGAAGCCTCGATATTTCTCTTTTTGTGAAAAAGGACCAAAAGCATGGTCAGGGACAACCATGGTACACTCTCTCTCTCTCTCTCTCTCTCTCTCTCTCTCTCTCTCCCTCTCTCCCTCTCCCTCCCTCCCTCCTCCCTTCCCCCCTCTCTCCCTCCCTCCCTCCCCCCCCCCTCCCCCCCCCCCCTCCGCCCACCAACCCTCACCCCACACACACACACCAGTTATATGGAATAGCAGATCATGCCAACTCTTGACTGAAAACAATTCCTTGTTTCCAACACAAAGCTGAGGACATATCCAACAAATAGTTGAGGACATGAGTGCAAATGCTACCTTGAGATGAAGAGTTTGTCACGAGGGAGAAATTTGTGATTTGCCACATCAAACCAGTTAGGGGGATGATTACTCTTAAAAAAAGTGGGGTGACTATCTGGAAAATAACCTCCACTTTGATGTAGCATAGGGTCTTGGCAGGGGGGGGGGGGGATGGCAACAGAACAGGCTCTACTTGCAGTGACCCACACAGTAGGTCAGTGTAATTAAATCTGTGTACCTGACCGGGACTGCTAAAAGTAGCAGAGGTACAGAAGGAATTGAAGTTGCGACTGCTGGTCATAATTAATGCTCAGATGGTCAGTAAGAGCGTTGACTGTGAAAGACAAGCTTCCAGGTTCCTGTCCCAGTTCAGCACGCACACATTTAATCTGCCAGAAAATTTCAAAACAGTGTACTGCAGATGAAGATTAATTATAGCTCAGGGTGGTTACTGCTGTGATTGTGTGAAATCAGCATTGCTTTCCATTCACTTAGAATAGCTACTCAGAATGAGAATTTAATTTAAAATCTCACCATATACAAAATTTGTTCTGTAATACATTATTCAGTGGCACAAAATCTCAAAGCTGTTGATGGGTTCCTTATTAGTGACATCAGAACATCTGACTTACTTAATTATGCCACTCACCTCATAGAGGAGGCATTGAGCTGCAGATAAGCATAATTGGAGAGACTGCCAAAAAGTTTAAGCTTTTGATCAAAGTCATTCTTCCAAAGCAGAAAATACATGCACATTCACACAAGCACAACTCGCACGCACGTAGCCACACTCTCTCTCTCTCTCTCTCTCTCTCTCTCTCTCTCTCTCTCTCTGTGTGTGTGTGTGTGTGTGTGTGTGTGGGGGGGGGGGGGGGGGGGGGGGGAAGAGAGAGAGTGTTGTGCTTACTTTGGAAGAAATATTTTGAAAGCTTAAATTTTTTACCAGTCTTTCCCATTGTGCCGACTGCAACTGAACATCCCCTCTATGCGGTGAGTAGCAGTGTTTCCTTTCCATATTGCTGTTATTCTATCCTGAACTTTCCATTGCTTGACTTCAATATGCTGTAGTAACACTCATCAATAAAAGTGAAGATAAGCAAACCAGCTCTACTTATGCACATACTTCACTTTTTCCTGTTGACACTATATGATCAAAGTTATCTGAACACCTGTTAGTGGACATTAATATGGGATGTGTCCGGCCTTCCCCTTTATGACAGCTTGAACCCTGCAAGGTGCACTTCCAGTGAGATGTGTGAATGGCTGTGGGGGAATGGCAGCCTGTTCTTCTTCAAGAACCAAAACCAGAGAAGATAGTGATGTTCAACACTTGGGTCTTAGGTGAAGTCAACATTCTAACTCATCCTGCACGTGTTACACTGGGTTCAGATAGGGACTCTGAGCAGGGTAGTACATTTGAGGAATCTTATATTATCCACAAACCAAACAGATGCTTCTTTACGAGAAACTGCATTTCCATGCCGATAGAAACAGTTGTCATCTCCAAACTGCTTCCCTACTCTATAAAATGTGTTCTTATCATTCCACATTTAGTGTTCTTTTAAGAGCAATAAATAAACCACAAACTAAGCATGTGAAAGACCCCCATACCATAATGCCACCTCCCTCGTACATCACTGTTGGCACTACACGTGAAGGGAGGTAACATTCTTCAGGAATTTCCCAAACCCTTCTATCACATTACCATACAGTATAGCATGATTTGTCACTCGAAGTCACTTGCTTCCAGCCATCCACCATCCAGTGGCATCACACGTTACACCACCTCGAGCATTGCTTAGTCCTGACTAAAGAAATGAGTGGCTTACACTATTCTTTCTAACTCTGTACCCAAAGTCATTGTTATAGCTGGGCTGCTGGTGGCACTTTGGATCATGTGAGTGATTTCTTCTGCTGATTTCATTGCAATTTTTTTTATAGATACCCTTCACAATACTCAACAGTCCCTGTTATCTACCTGGTCTCGGCTTAGCTGTGGCTGTTCCTTCACATTTCCACTTCACAGTTTGCATCGCCAACAGTCAACCTGAACAGCTTTAGAAGGCTTGAAATGCCCCTGATGGAATTGTTACTTACGTGACATAGAGTAACTAGTCTACGTTTGAAGTCAAACTCTCCAGGCTGACTCATTCTGCTGTTACTGTTTCCCTACCGACAACACAATACTACCTGCCTCCTTTTATACTTGTGGGTCACCCTCTTGTGAGATCTAGTTTAATTCCTCATTACACTATGATTCTTTTGATCAGAGAGTGTATTTTCTCAGTGACGTATAACTGAATACCAACTCATTTAACTGGGCAGAACTTACTAGACCCTGTCTGACTTTCAAAAACAATTCTTCATTGAAGAAGTAATATTGCTATCAAGGCTAAACAAGAAAAACTGTACTGTTGGTAGAATTTGTGGTCCTTCTTGATTCAGGAGGAGGAGCAATTAGAACATTACTTGAAGTAGATAACTGTACATCTTGCAAAAGCTTAAGGATCGTGCAGTTCTTACTTCTCAATATTGTCTCCTTCACCTAAGTTTTTGAATGAAGTTTCGTACGTCAGTAGGCAGAGATTAAGAAAGCTTCTGACTAACATAAAGCTGGAATTTGGGAGTCTCTACCAATTCAAAATAAAATTAAAAACATAGCTCATTAGCCACTGTCTTAAGAATTATAGTGATATTTTATTGTTAATGTAGTGCCAAGATAAAGTTTCTATGAGTTCCTTGACTTTTTTAACATGTACCTTGATTTCTTCTACGTCCATAAGCTTCTCTTTCATGATTTGGACTAGAACATGATGAATGAATGAATAAATCATTTCCTTCTAGTAACTAACCTGATCCAGAATGTCAATTCAGAACTCTCACAAAGAAAATTCATGGTAGATTCAATAAGGTCCCATAATACTGAATGTCAGCTTATTCTTTCAGCTGCTGGTTAGAGAGCCACTGTGGCCAAAGATACTGATCATATATGTGTCAGCTGTGTTTGTGTGAATGTGTGTGTGTGTGTGTGTGTGTGTGTGTGTGTGTGTGTGTGTGTGTGTGTGTGTGTTTTCTACCTCAGAAGAAGGCCTTTTGCTCTAAAGTTACAATTTACAGCAGTCTTTACCTTATGACTGTCTGTGACCAAACATCTCCTGTATACGGTGTTCAGCAATCGGTCCTTTTCATAATACTGCTGTTATTCCATCCTGGACTTCCATTTACATACATACTTTGCAAGCCAGCTTATGGTGCATGGCAGAAAGTACCATGTGCCACTACTAGCAGTTTCCTTTACTGTTCCACACGCAGGTGGAACAAGGGGGAAATGACACTCTATGTGCCTCTGCCAGCCTCAAATGCCGCTTATCTAAATTTTATCAGTAGTGCCTCACAAAAACAATATTGTCCTCCCTTTTGAGTTCACAAAGCATCTCCGTAATACTTCCATGGTGACTGAATGTACTGGTAACAAATCCAGCAGCACGCTTTTGAATGAAACTTCCTGGCAAATTAAAACTGTGTGCTGGACCAAGACTAGAATTTTGGACCTTTGCCTTTCGCTGTCCAGTGCTCTACCAACTGAGCTACACTAGGAAGACTCACAAGCCGTCCTCACAGCTTTACTTCCACTAGTACCTTATCTCCTTTCATGTCAGTGCACTCTCCATTGTTGAGTGAACATTTCATATTGACTTTGAATTGTGTCGATGTCTTCCTTTAATTCGACTTGGTGGTGACCCCACATGCTTGATCAACACTAAAGTATGGTTGACATTGGTGTTCTATATGCTATCTCCTTCTATCATTTATAGACGAATGATACTTTCCTAAAATTCTCCTGATAAACCAAAGTCAACCATTCATCTTCTGTACTACTGTCCTCATGTGTTCATTTCATTTCATATTGCTCTGCAACATTAAAACTCATCCCAATTGTCTCAAGCAGCACACTACTGATGCTTTTTTTTAGAATATTATGGTTTTCCTACTCATCTGCATTAACATTCATTTTGCTACATTCAGGGCGAGCTGCCTCTCATCGAACCAACTAGTTGTCGAAGCTATCCTGCAATCTCTTACATTCAGTCAATGATGACACTGTCCTGTACACTATAGCACCATCAGCAAACAGCTGCAGATTGCTGCCCGCCCTTTCCATCAGATCATTAATATGTATAAAGGGTCACACTTCCCTGGGGCACTCCTGATGACACCCTTGCATATGATGAACAGTCACCGTCAATGAAAACATACTGGGCTCTATTACTTAAGAAGTCTTCAAGCCACTCACATATCTGGGAACCAGTGCTATATGCACAGACCGTCATTAACAATCTGCGGTGAGCTATGGTGTCAAAACACTTTCTGGAAGTCTGGATATATGAAATCTGCCTGTTGCCTTTCATCCATTGTTCACAGGAAGTTATGTAAGATAAGGGCAAACTGAGTTTTGCACGTGTGATGCTTTCTAAATCCACGCTGGTTTGTGGATAGAAGCTGTTCTGTCATAATTAAATTTATCAAACAATGGTAACTACAAGTAGGAATATGAACCATGTAGGAAAAGGTAGATTGCTACTTACTGTAAAGAAGACACATTAAATTGTAGATGGGCACAATTAAGACACTTATACAAAGCTTTCAGCCACAGCCTTCATTGGCAAAAGAGAAACATACACCATTCATACACACAAGCAAGCACACCTCATGCACGTGTGATAGCCAGCTCCATCAGCTCGGGCTATAATGCGTTTGGGCCCGAGCTGCCAGAGTTAGCAGTTGTGTGTGCATGAGGTGTGCTTGCTTGTGTGTATGAATGGTGTATGTTTCTCTTCTGCAAATGTAGACTGTTGCAGAAAGCTGTGCCTGTCTGCAATGTAACATGTCTTCTTTACTGTAAGTAGCAATCTATCTTTTCCTACATTGTTCAAGGAAATTTGTTATATTCAAACACAGAATATGTCCGAGAATTCTACAGCAAATTGATGTTAAGGATATTCGTCCACAATTCTGTGGGCCCACTCTTTCACTCTTTCGCCCTTCTTTCTTGCAGGATGTGGTATCGTAAAGAGCTTGCATTGCTATAGCAGAATTGGCAACACAAGTAGATACCACATGCATTAGCGGGAGCTTGCTGCAACCTGTAACAATGTAAGAGAAGCGCTCTTAAATATTATGCCTCTCTTCTCAGTATAGCAACGACCTCGTGCTGAGGCTGGTATAGTCTCGAGCATGCGAGAACTCAGCTACAGCAGTCAGTGTCATCATCTAGGACCTCCGAGATAGTTAAAGTTTCTGGTGGACATGTTCATTTAAATGTGGAACATTGTACTGCAAGAGAACAGTTTGTTAATGTGTGCACCAGGTGATGTTTTAATAGTCAGTAGCGGTTGTAACGAAATCAAGCAACCCTGTACAGTAGATCTATGTGAAAGTTGTAAATCTTTTATTCATTAATGTAATGAAGTGAACTATTATTTCATGGGTTCTAATGTGATAATGTGATAAGGTTTCTCCCATGGCATTGAAAGAACCCTCAGTTGTGGCTGGATGAAAGTAGTTTTGCCTGCTCACCACACAGGAGTCACCTGCACTTTTTTGCAGTCATTTGGGACTTGGCACTGGGTGAAAGATTCATGATGAATGCAAGCTAAGTAAGGGGCCAATGATGTAGAGTACTCCCTTTAAAACCAAACTAGTTTTACATCTGGTGACATGTTTGTTTTCAACTCTTCCAGTTACTTCTATATGCCAGGGATGTCCCTTACTGTGCCCTACATATGGGAGTCTGTGCATCGGTCGAACCACAGTACAATTTTACGATCCTCCAGAATGAATGATTTATTAAATGCAAAATTTAAAACTTCAGCAAGTGCACAATTTAAAACTTCAGAAAGTGCAAAATTTAAAACTTCAGCCGTTCTTTTGCTGTCCTCTATTGCTGCAGCAGACTGGTTGATGAGCAACTAGACAGAATCCTTAGATGTGATTAGTGATTTTATTTTAAGGCCAGAATTTGTCTTCTCTGCAAGATGGTTTGCTAACATATACAGTGGAAGTTGGATGTTCACGCATAGATCCTTTTATAGGCACACGAATTTCTACTGACATTTTCCAGCCAAGTTAGTACACACATGCAAGTGTGCGTGCGTGAGTGCACTCTCTCTCTCTCTCTCTCTCTCTCTCTCTCTCTCTCTCTCTCTCTCTCTCACACACACACACACACACACACACACACACACACACACACAAAAAAAAAACTGTTTCACTGCTGTGATATGACAAAAAGTTTGTGAACGTACATTGTAACTGTTTTTATTTAAAGGTAGCTAATTGCTCAAAACTCTTGTACTTACAATGCCTTTAAATATGGCTTTCATATTAGAAAAAATGTGCTATAATATTTTGTAAAAAGTGATTGTAAGTTTATGAATGTGCCAGTATTTTCACTAGTCGATTCACTTGCAGAGGTATATGCTGAGCGTTCTGATGCCGTTACTCGAGCGGCTGCAGCTGGACCCGCAGCCCACTGACAGCCTGCCCACAAAACAACTGAGGGCACGTGTCCTCTCCAGGGCACTCCGCCTGGAGGCGCGCAATGTCACAGACTGGGCGGAAAGGCTGTTCGCACGGTGGATGGCAGCACCTACCAATTACACGTGAGTCACTTGCTTCCATCTAACTGTGTCCAACAAACCTTGTAACATTACTGACACATGGTTGCCTCATTACTGTCCATTCAGTGGATGCTAGGTGCATAAACAATTTGTAAAGAATTACAGTAAAAGCCAACAAAGCTAATTTACAATTAAATCATATATAAAAACAAAGATGAGGTGACTTACCGAACAAAAGCGCTGGCAGGTCGATAGACACACAAACAAACACAAACACACACACAAAATTCAAGCTTTCGCAACAAACTGTTGCCTCATCAGGAAAGAGGTAAGGAGAGGGGAAGACGAAAGGAAGTGGGTTTTAAAGGAGAGGGTAAGGAGTCATTCCAATCCCGGGAGCGGAAAGACTTACCTTAGGGGGAAAAAAGGACAGGTATACACTCGCACACACGCACATATCCATCCACACATGGATGGATATGTGCGTGTGTGCGAGTGTATACCTGTCCTTTTTTCCCCCTAAGGTAAGTCTTTCCGCTCCCGGGATTGGAATGACTCCTTACCCTCTCCTTTAAAACCCACTTCCTTTCGTCTTCCCCTCTCCTTACCTCTTTCCTGATGAGGCAACAGTTTGTTGCGAAAGCTTGAATTTTGTGTGTGTGTTTGTGTTTGTTTGTGTGTCTATCGACCTGCCAGCGCTTTTGTTCGGTAAGTCACCTCATCTTTGTTTTTATATATAATTTTTCCCACGTGGAATGTTTCCTTCCATTATATTGTTACAATTAAATCACGTTTATTGTAACTTGTCACACTGATGATGATGGGTTTGCAAGTAATGAGATCCACAACCATCACAAAATGATCAGTCGTGCACCAAACCTTCAAGCAGTGTGACTTGGATAAATGTGTGTGTATCAATAGTTAATGCAGACTGACTCCTGAATGTGCACTTGCTGTCTCTACAAGAGCTTGACACTGACAGACTGTATGAGCATTATTCAGTTAAGGCTCTAATTAGGCTTTATTTAAGTAACTGTATCTGAAGGAACCTTTATGGAAGATGTGAAATATTTCACTCTAGTCTGTTTAAAAGTACTTGATACTTGACGGCTGTCACTAGCCACTACTGTGTTGCCACATCAGCTACCAGCTACTGCTAGGTTATAGGTAACACATAAACATGACAAGTCACTTCTCAAACTCTGTTAATGAGTAATGTGAAGCAGTCTTGGAAGTGTCTGCCACAAGGTATGTTGGAAATGAGAGATGCACTGTTGTTTGTAGCCTTGAATCTAAATTCATATCCTAAGCCAACCACAACCTCGTGATGTATAATGTGCTCAAGAAAGCAGCAGTCGGTGTGGAAGAACTAAAATCACAATTGCTCTGTTCATGCCTATTACAGTTAATCTCCACAAGTAAAAACACAACAGAAAACGTTTGGCTACAGGAGTTGGAACGTTACCACAACCAATGAGCAGATTAGAAATGACACGGGCAGATTCCAGGCAAAAAAAGAATGATACATAGAAAAATAAGAGCATGTAAAGAAGTCAGTACAATGTTGAAAATGGCATAGCAAAGAAGGTGTAAGTTTGACTGTGATCACCCAGTTGCAGTGATGAATTGCAGCCTTCAAAAAGTCAGTTTCATGCAGTGTTGTGGGAAGCGTATATAATGTAAGCTGATCTATGTGATTATGATAACTCCATATGTGATGCTGAATCACATTTTCTGCAGAAGTATCCAGAAGTGTTTAGTTATTGCTGTGTATGAAATATGGATATTTCATTAACATCATGAGGAGTATGTGTTGTATGTGGTGTGGTATGAAATGAAATGTCATGTTGCTAGAGCTGCCTGGTGAGTAGACTGGTCACCTGGTGCGAGTCTTTTTAATTGACACCACTTCGGCGACTTGTGCTTTGATGGGAATGAGATGATGATGATGATCATGATGATGAAGACAACACAACACCCCATCCCTGAGCGGAGAAAATCTCCGGCCCAGATGGTAATTGAACCCGGGGCCTTGAGCATGGCATTCCGTTGCGACGACCTCATAAGTGAACTGACCAACTATTGTGGCAGTTATTGATGTTGGGGCTCTGGTTGGAGGAAACCAGCTCCAACGCATAAAGCGTCAACTGTCAAGTAATTTTAATAAGATTTTAAATAATATTTTCTTGCAGCAAAGGTATACTTTATGGATTCAAAAAATTTAGGATTCTAAGACAAGGCCCTTGAAATTATAAGAAAACTCAGTTTTAAGATTCAAATGTCCTGGAAGTGTTACAAAAGCAGTACTTGGAAATAAAGACCTTTCTTAAATTATAGAAGTTTCAGAGAAGATAATATGTTCTTTAGAGAGAAGGAAATGAGGGGTTTTGAATAAAGTACATCAATCTTAAAACAACCAGTTACTAGAGAGGTTGGATTTTTAAGTTCACATAGTTTTCCTTAATCGAATTTCAAATATTTCCTTAAAGAAAATATCTGTACCTGTAAATTAGACTGCAAATGACAAATGGTAGTAAAGAAAAACTGTAAAAATAATTAGAATATCTCATGTATGCGAGGCATCTGTTTTGAGTATGCAAAACAAAAAGATAGAGAATAGTATTTGTTAGGGGTGGTATAATAGCAAGTTGAGTTAGTCCACCTTGCTAAGTTTCGACCATTGTGTTCATGTTAATTACAAACAGTGGTTGGTACGGTAGCTCTAATAAGAGTTTATGGTAGTTTAATAAGAGTTCATGACTATGAATGCATACCTTGCCAAGAGTTCATGACTATGAATGCATACCTAGCCACATAGAGCATTATAGTTTTGAATTTAGAGTAACTTCTTAAGATTCGCTTATGTCACTTCTGGTTTTTGTGATTATTTCATTCAAGAACATGTCATTCTGAATGAAAGGGCCTCAACAGTAAATGATTAGTTCTTATTAAGTATAATTACCAGTAAAAATCTAATGTAATTTGCCACCATTTGGACTTTGCTCTTTGCGCACCTCGTGATTTCAAGAGACAATATTACTTCTTGTAGTTTATTTGCTAGTATCAGTTAGACTAATGTGGCAGAGAATGTGCTAACTGATTGAGGAAGAACACTGCTTATCACAAAGTGATCAATCTCGCACTAACTTATTGTGCTTAGTGATTTACCAGTTTTTGCTCTTTATTCAAATTCTGCAAATGAATAGATAAATACAACTAAACAATGGAGAGAGTATCGAGTTTGTCATAATTTTTCTCCCACAACTTGCTTCCTGCCGATATTCATTTTATCCTCGTAACTATGTAGTTATATCTAAAAACAAAGATGATGTGACTTACCAAATGAAAGTGCTGGCAGGTCGACAGACACACAAACAAACACAAACATACACACAACATTAAAGCTTTCGCAACAAACTGTTGCCTCATCAGGAAAGAAGGAAGGAGAGGGAAAGACGAAAGGATGTGGGTTTTAACGGAGAGGGTAAGGAGTCATTCCAATCCCAGGAGCAGAAAGACTTACCTTAGGGGGAAAAAAGGACGGGTATACACTCGCACACACACACAATATCCATCATGTGTGTGTGTGCGCGAGTGTATACCCGTCCTTCTTTCCCCCCTAAGGTAAGTCTTTCCGCTCCCGGGATTGGAATGACTCCTTACCCTCTCCCTTAAAACCCACATCCTTTCGTCTTTCCCTCTCCTTCCTTCTTTCCTGATGAGGCAACAGTTTGTTGCGAAAGCTTGAATTTTGTGTGTATGTTTGTGTTTGTTTGTGTGTCTGTCGACCTGCCAGCACTTTCATTTGGTAAGTCACATCATCTTTGTTTTTAGATATATATTTCCTATGTGGAATGTTTCCCTCTATTATAACTATGTAGTTAGTCTCTTTGCAGAACATTTGAGTTCACTGCAATTGAAGTATATTCCGTATTCTGTGACTACAGTATAGAAATTGTTTCCTCAGTTTTCTCTTAACTACTATATATTTCAAGACTCAGTCACAAATATTCAAGTGAGTAAAATTTGTTCTAATCTTAAAAGACAATTTATCAAAGTCGTTATTGTATGACTTCTTTTAATTCTGCCTTTTACCACAGACAGCATCCTCAGTAATTCTTTGTCACAGCATGAAAGCAGCAGAGAGAGGATTGGGGGGGGGGGGGTTAAAAATTGATTGATTGTGTAGTGAATAAATAATTGATAGCGTAGGGTTAAGTAAGGATTATGCATCAGAAGTTAGTCAATAACACTTTGTTGCTTAAATCAGCAACCATGCCTGGAAATTATATTTTAATTTTTTGGATAAAATGTCAGAGAAGAATTCTCCATGCAAGACTCCTTCATGATGCTGTAATTTTTGTTATCATTCACTTTTCTTCATTTGAAATAAATTGTTCTTTTATAGTTGTGTGTTCCATTGTTCATTTGAATGATTATTTTATCGAAGTGATGTGGAATGAGTCAATTTGCAGGATATGTATACACAATTGATGTCAGCATTAATGAATACACAATTTTTTATTCTTACTCGTGCTACCAGTTTTTAAATAGAAACTCATCTATGGAATAGAAAGAATTGTCCAGGAGAAATTATTTTAGGTTAGATTTAAAATTTGCTTTTCTACTGTCAAATGTTTTAAGTTATTGAGCAAATGATCAAAATTTCTTGTTGCTGCACATTGAAATGGGCCACTGACAGCTTTAATAATAGTTAATAAAGGTCATTTTTCCCTCTATTGTTGTAGGTATGGACCTCAATGGTCTTCTTAAATTGTGATTGATTATTTATGATGAATTTCATTAGCTGTTAACATGCCTAACTCCATGGAGAGGTACCTACATAAATTCATGGATGGACACTTCATTCTTCCTCAATGTTGTGCAATGCATTCTTTCTTTCTGAGTGCTGAGTTACCCAAAAGAATTTTCCATAAGGTGTTTCTGAGTGAAAGTAGGGAAAATATTGCCAGAAGGGTAATTAGTTCATTTCCAAGATTAGCAATTACATGAACAGAATATGCTGATACACTCAAAAATTTGGAACACCTACCATATTTTCTGACTTTGTTCATAAGCTGCATCAGTTGTTGGTATGACTCTTTTTGTTGTACGGAACTGGTTATAATGTTTTTTCTTAAAATTTATGAAGGGTCCATTATTAAGGATCTCCTCTGTTGCTTTCTCTCTAATGGGATTCACCATAACAGCAGTATTGCATGCAGAAAGCACCAATTCTGCTCGTTGAATGATAAATGGAAGTAAGGAATAGGAGTGGACCCAAAATTGAACCCTCTGGACTTCCGTCGTGATTTGTACCAATCACTAAAATTTTCTACCCTTCCAACTTAATATTCTGCACAACGTTTTGCATTTTGTTTTTTAAGTATGATTCAAACCAGCCATCAATTTCATACAACTTGAGTTTTTTGTGATGTTCCTTGGGAAGACCTTAAAAAGACCAATTAGTGATATTTTATTATTTATGGCTTGTAGTATTTGATGAATGAGTGTATAAATAACATGCTCAGTTGAGCAGCCCTGCTGGAATCCAAATTATGATATCTAAATAAATTGTTTCTACTTAAGTGTGATACTGCTCGAGTACATTACTTTTTTGAATATTTTGAAGAACAATGTCAATAAGGAAATTGGTTGATAATTGTAATCTTTCCTAGGAAAGAATGTAAAGGGTATATCTTCGGTTTCCTTTGCCAGGTCAGAAGACAGGTTTATAGGAAAAATTTTCCCGTTAAAGGAAAATGATGGGTTTGGGGATAACTGAGTATTAAATGATAAAGCAGGAAAGTCTGCTAATATTGTGAGGTGAGAAGCAGACATCAAGACACAACAATACGTAGTGTGTGCAGATGCAATGTGAGAGAGATGGAAGGGAAGGGGGGGGGGGGGATACTGAATGAAAATAGTAGAGTGTAAAATATATATATAACTTATAAATCACATCGCCATCTCTTTCATTACGGAAGTCCACTATAATCATAAAACTGACTCATTCCACATCATAGCGAGAGGTCGCATTAATCACCTACAAACATGCACATAAATCAATAATTTTCTTCCACAGCTATTAGATTAAAAGATGAACTATTACTGTTGGACAGTTATTGATGATTAAATGAAGGAAAACCCACATTGTGAGATTGTTCAGCTGTTAGTAGTGATCATTTCACAGGATTCCCGTGGACCTGCGGCCTACCGTGTACTGTGCTGCTGTGATGGAGGGCGGTGACGCCGAGTTCAACTTTGCGATGGCTCAGTTCCGCAAGACAACGGACCCGGCACAGCAGCGCGTCCTACTGTCCGGCCTCATGTGCAGTCGGCAGCCCTCACTGATCGCCATGTGAGTCGAAAACAGTTCGTATGTGGCATCTTAGCTACTGGAGTGGACACAGAGATATCACGTGTAATTTATTAGTTTGATACTAGTTGAGCAACTATACACTATCTGATCAAAGGCATCTGGACACTTATAAGTGGATGTTAATATGGGGTGCGTGCAGATTTCACCTTTATCACAGCTTGACCTCTGCTGCAGACACTTTCCTGAATGTCAGTGGAGGAATGGCAGCCATTTCTTTCTCAAGAGCCAAAACCGGAGACAGTAGTGAGGTTGGATGCTGGGGTCTGGAGTGAAACTGACATTTTAACTTGTCTGGAAGGTGTTCCACTGGGTTCAGCTTGGGACTCTGGGCAGGCCAGTACATTTCAGAAACATTATTGTCCAAAAACCATTCCCTCACAGATGCTGCTTTGAGGGTTTGCATTGTCATGCTGAAACTGTCCATCTCCTGTCTGCAGTGCGCAATGCTGTAAAATGTGTTTTTATCTTTGTACGTTTTGATCCTTCTTATGTACAATAACGGGAAAACAGCCTAACCATGATAAATGTCCACATTCTGTAAGTTGACTTACTCTGAACTTCACTTTTAGTACTACACATGATGGCAGTTGACTTCTTCAGGCATTCACCAAACCAAAACCCTTCCATTGGATTGCCACATGGTATACTCCAAATTGTTCATTTCCAGCCATTCACTGTCCAGTGGTGGCACTCTTACACCACCTCAAGTGTAGCTTAGGATTGATTACAGAAATTTATGGCTTATGGGGAGCTGCCCAACCATTATACCCCATTCTTTTTAAGTACCTATGGCAGCGGCCTTGCCGTTGTGGATACACCAGTTCCCGTCAGATCACCAAAGTTAAGCGCTGTCAGGCATGGCCAGCACTTGTATGGCTGACCATCCGGGCTGCCATGCACTGTTGCCATTTTTCAGAGTGCACTCAGCCTCGTGATGCCAATTGAGGAGCTACTTGACCGAATAGTAGCAGCTCCAGTCAGAGAAAACCATCATAACGATCAGGAGAGCGGTGTGCTGACCACATGCCACCCGATCCGCATCCTTAGCTGAGGATGACATACTGGTTGGACGGTCCTGATCGGCCACCTGTGGCCTGAAGATGGGATGCTTTTTTTAAGTCCCTATGCACAGTCATTGTGCTAGCTGGACTGCTAGTAGCTCTTGGGAACTGATGAGTGATTCTTTCCATGGAATTTTATCTGATTTTTTACATCTACCCTCTACAATTATTGACAGTCTTGTCCATCAATATGTTAGGTCTACATGTTCACAATTTATCCATGATTGTTCTTTCACATTTCCACTTCACAGTTAGATCACATACAATTGACTTGGGCAGCTCTAGAAAGCTTTTTCACATAACATCCAGTGAGTTCTGCTGCCTGACCCACTCTGCTGTTACTGCTTAAGTGCTGACAACACAGTACGTAGGGGTGTCCAGATACCTTTGCTCAGATTGTGTATTACGGAACCTTGGGAAAATAATTCCTTTTACATCCTTTGATACACTCACAAGCATTCTTGCAAATGAAATGTATGCAAAGACTAACAAACTCCTGCTGCAAAGTGTCACCACATGCTCGTTGTCGAAAGGTAATTAAGTTGTGTTAAAAATGGGCAGTATCCTCATTATTTTCTGAAGGCTGTAATTTTGCTTTACTCATAATTTTTACATAAAATAAAATCTGTCTACCACAAAATTTAGATGTCCTTCCCAAGTTATCACATTGCTTCATTCATTTTAATTCTTTTTTCGCTTCTACTGCCCATTTCCATAGCTGAGTGGCCAGCATGGCTGAATACCGTAAAAGGTGCCAGCATTCGATTCTCTGCCAGGTAGGGAATTTTTTCCATTTGCGATCTCGGTGTTGTGTTGTCATCATACTCAACATGCTAGTCACCAAAGTGGTATAAAGTAAAATGACCTGCACCAGGTGGCAAAATTCCACACAAGAGCACTCCTGGCCCAATATGCAGAATCCACATGCATTCGCATTCATTCTCTTCTACTTCTGTTACAGGCCAGCTAAGGAACACAATCATGTCACTAAGGTAGCTTTAAGCTGTCTCAAGTACTCATTCCTCTGTCCACTTTTTTTGCCTCTCTTGCTGTCAGTTTCCTTGCCTGTCTTTCTGGAACCTTTTAAATTTCGTTTCTGTATTTTGTTCTGCTTCAGTTTCCCGCTTTTCTTTTCTTGGATGGAGTGCCTGGTCCATTTCAGACAGGAGTAACCATTTTTCTTAAAGCCATTTGGCTCACAGGAGTTTGATGATGGGTGAGGATTACTACTGTATGGAAGTGGATTGAGCGCTCTGTCCAAACTAGCGACATTTTCATTCTTTTTATGTGTGCCTCTTGATGGCTCATTATCTTACGTATTCAGTAAGTAGTCTCCTTTACGTATACATTATTTATGTTCTGTTAGAACTTTCCTTGCATATTTACATCTGGAATGTCACATGACTAAATGTGTGTCTCACATTAAAGTCTTGTGAAGCAAGTGTGGCAGTGCATTCCAGAGAATGTCAGTATACAAATAAGGAATTTGACTGATGTGTCCCACACACATCCTAATCCCAGAAATCACAGTGGATCATCCAGCAACAAGAGGCATTGACTGGTGGCCTGCTGAGCCAAAGCAGTGCTTGCTAGGCACAGTTCAGCATGCAATGCATTTTGTGCCCGAGGGATTCTATGAAGGTGTTTCAAAGCCAGCTGGTACTTCTGTTCTTTCTCCTACTGATTTTTATCTTTTTGTGCATGTGAATACATCTGTTGTGATCTGGTTTTTCAGTGAAAAAAATGGTGAAAATGACTGTAGTATACAATTTTCAGGCACAGGTGGGAAACTTCTTAAACCAGAAATATGTGGTATAATATAATCATTGGAAGGTAGGAGACGAGATACTGGCAGAAGTAAAGCTGTGAGTACCGGACGTGAGTCGTGCTTCGGTAGCTCAGATGGTAGAGCACTTGCCCGCGAAAGGCAAAGGTCCCGAGTTCGAGTCTCGGTCGGGCACACAGTTTTAATCTGCCAGGAAGTTTTATGTGGTATAATGTTTATCAGTTCTAATCAAAAAATTGTTGTAGTAACTCAATGATTCTTTTAAACAGTTGTGATAATTAATTCTGTCTCTTTGTGGCCCTAAGGAAATTTGCTTTGTGGATAATTCTGTGTCCACAAGCCACATAAGTGTTTCTGCATTGGCATCTGGTTAATGGATGCTTGTCATCCATCAGAAATAATAATAATAATCTTTTGTTATTTCAATGTTGAATAGAAAAGATAATTTGTTTCCTTTTGCATGCAGGTTGCTTAACGCTCCTCTAGAAGGCAAGATCATGAGGGTTCAGGATGCGTTAACAATCTGGAGGGCTGTTCCGAGAAACCCTGTGGCTCGTGCTATAGCTTTTGATTATGTAAGGGAACACTGGACTAACCTTACAAAAAGGTAGGCTGAAAAATTTCATTTAGTATTAATCATTTGAAAAATTTTCTCTGTTTATTGTTCAGACATTTGCACAATGAAAATAAGGTATGAACATTGTATGTGGGGAAAAACAACTGTAATTAAAAGAGCTTCCTTTGGTTTTCCTTTTATCTTTTAAAATATAATAGATATTTTCTGATTCATATGTGCATTTTTTCTTTGACAGACAGCTCACCTGTCATTCAACAGGATCTTTGCCTCTGTACTTCCGCCTCGACTGACATCTCTGCCCAAACTCTTTGCCTTCACATATGCCTGCTTGTGTCTGTATATCTGCGGATGGATATGTGTGTGTGTGCGAGTGTATACCTGACACACTGCCCAAACTCTTTGCCTTTACAAATGTCTGCTTGTGTCTGTATATGTGTGGATGGATATGTGTGTATGTGCGAGTGTATACCTGTCCTTTTTTCCCCCCTAAGGTAAGTCTTTCTGCTCCCGGGATTGGAATGACTCCTTACCCTCTCCCTTAAAACCCATATCCTTTCATCTTTCCCTCTCCTTCCCTCTTTCCTGATGAAGCAACCATGGGTTGCGAAAGCTTGAATTTTGTGTGTGTGTTTGTGTTTGTTTGTTCTCTATCAACATACCAACGCTTTCGTTTGGTAAGTTACATCATTTTTTAGACTTTATCCAGGACTTCCGTTAATCTATTAAGAGCACTATCCACACTAACACTTATGGGGAAAATAATTCTTGTTGATGTCAAGCTCTTTTAATAGCTGCTATTTTAAATGCTTTTCTTCACTAACTAAGCTAGGATTGTGTCTCAATTTAAACTGTGTTCCTTTTTTAAAATAAATGCACAATTCTTTGCCCTTTGAAGCGATCCTACAGTAAGTGTCTGATCCTTCAGGCAGTGATAATTTTAGATGCTGGATTTCTGGTGTCTCTGCACCAGTGCTCTTTGTGATAAACTACAGTGCATTTCAAAGGTTGGAGCTCAGTTTCAAATTGCAATATTTTGTTTTTTACATATTTCACGTTTTTGTGCAATATTGTGAAATCTGTGAAATGTCCAGTATTAATTGTCCCAATGGTTTGTTACATCCAGTAGGTGTGCTTTTTTGTGTGTTGTAATCTGTCCTGTGAGTGTCTGCTGCCAAAGTTTTTAAAATGTCCAAGACTTTCTTCCAGTTGAGGAGCATGTTGTCTGGCTTTATCCTAAAACAAAGGCCAACTTCTCCTGTCTATAACAGCAGTTAGTTGATCATGCATGGTCTGATACTGACTTTCTGTAAGTATCAGTACCAATCTTCGCTTTCATTCCTGTTTTAAGTGTAAGCCACACCTAGTGGAACTCCGCCTATTGACAGTTCTAAGTGGTAACGGATCAGCACATGCAAGATCAGTCATTGATGGTGCCATTTTAAAGCTCTCATTGATCTGTCTCACAGCTTCATCGTGGCCAGAACAGCTCGACAAAGTGTACATTGGTAGACATTTCTCAGATATGAGATTCTTCAGCTGCACATAATGTGGATTTGAGCAGCTATAAGAATGTCACTTAATTATTGCCCCAAGGGTTACCATGCAGTAGTTTTTCTATTAAGGTGCTTCATAAATATACTATATTTTCTCAAACTGTATGGAGTCCCCTACAATATGTTGCTCTCCCAGAATTTATGTACAGAATTTGTTGTCAGCAACTGGGGACAAGACCACTGTATTGTACTTTTTGCACTGTGTTACAGATTTTCTGACACAGACTTCCCCATTAAGGACATGCTGGAAGGTGCTGCTGCTGGACTGAGCACTCAGGTGCAGCTGGACGATGTAAGTAGAAGGCGGGACTTCAAACATTAATTTATTGCTTTTACAGTAGTTTTACAACTACTAATTGTCAGTGTCAGGACATTAAAACTTTTCTAATGGTCTGCAGTTACTCATTTGTGCATACAACAAAATATCTATCACAATTTATTGGTATTAGCATCTGTTGCACTTTTGTTTTCATTTTATGTAAGTTTACACACATGGACAATGTGTGCTACGTAACAGCACATTATTACTTGGCAAGGCGCGTAGTAACCTTGCTGTAACAGGAACTGACTTGTTATGTGGCGAAGTACATTCACACTCCTTTTCAAACTAGTGCACATAGTTACCTCACAGAGTGAGTGTGAAAAGTGACCTTCACATAAAGCCCTGACGACTTGCTGTTCATGGCATTAATTAGAATTAGAAGGTGTGATAGTACTGACAGAGAAAGTAACAGAAGAAGCAAACAAATGTTGACAAGCAAAAGTTAATGGAACAGTGTGCAAACCCCAGATCATGTAAGAAACAGGTTGCCCGATCGCTTGGTCTAGCAGGCAACCCTTGTCAGGGAACGGCCACCAGGCGGCAACAGCGTCACACCCTTACTTCTGGAATCAACCACTAGATGGCACTCCGTTCTGTGGAATATGTGGCAACATCGGCCGAACGCGTGCAGCTTTCCACTATTTGGCGTCTGTGAAGTACAGCTGTTTCTGACATACCGGTGGTAGTTGATCAAGTCGATATACTCGAAGGTCCTCGGTATGACAACTGTGGAAGGAGTAGACGAACAAATCCTGAACTAAAAATGTTCAGATTTCCCGTCAAAGATAAAGAAAGGTTACGCGAGTGGATTTTAAATTCAGGTAAATCAATAAATTAGTTACGAGTAAGAATTAATAAAGAGCCATAAGCATTCGATCCTATTTAAATGTTGTCGATGTTATATTCGATATGACGTGGCAGCCATTCCTGTACAAGAATCATATCATATAATTTTTAAATGAAATCTTTGCTGCGATTTGTTTTAAAACTGTTTATTCACTTCACTATCGTAATTTTGGGTGTAGAGGCATTTTTGTGTGCAATGTAAAAACTGAAACCAATATAACATATGGATAACAAAATGCAAAGCATAGTGGGGTAACATTTGGTAAACAATTTAAGAGGCATTACCTTACAAGACCTTTCCCTTGGTACTTGAAAATGGCTCTAGAGCTGAAATCGCAACAGTGAAATAAATGAACAATTGCTAGATCATCGGTCCCTCTAAATCCTAGTATATACTAGAGCGAACGAAGTGAACGAGTGTAAAACCTCGTTTACACTGCTGCAAACGAGTATTCATAGATAATTCGCCAATGTTCACTGCCATTCGTTTATACTTGTGAACAAGCGTTTATACTGGAATGAAGGGAGGAGAATAGAAGAGAACGAGCATAACATGCAAACTATAGACACTGCCTATTTTAATTTTATTTTTATCTGTACGCTAATAATCCTCACACAGATTTCACTCGAAAGCAACACTACTTATAGTAACAGGTCTGCGCGAGTGCGGATATCCCCAGTAATAACTGTGTTGCAGGTAAAGGCGTACGTCTGTTGCGAATATTTGCGGGTTATCTTTAAACTGTACAAAGTAAATTTTTAACATAATTATGGTTTGCCGTCTGTGGCTCTTCAAAGTTGACACCGCTAAAATATGCTCGAAAAACACGCTTTCACTTGTATATTACTGCGTTTGCAGCCCCCTTTCAACAACAATCCAAAATTCATCGTTTTGTGCCACTCTTATATCATTTACGATAAGTTACATGCAAAGTAAAAGAATTTAAATTTGAAATGACTGTCCAGCCTTAATTCACATCTTAACCGAGTGCAGATTTTGAAAACTTTCTAGTGTTAACCTGCACGTGGAGATCTTTTTTACCACCATAATCCATATCAGAAGAACTGTACAGCAAAGAGGAAACAGACGGCATGGAAGGCGAGTGTAAAAACCCTTGCGACTGCAATACAGTCTGCATTTAAACAGTAACTCGCAAGAAATGTTTGTGTGTTACTTTTCATTTATTTCATTTTGCATATGATTGCAAGAAATAAACTTGGTTTGTAGAATTACAGGAGCTAATCTACATTCTTAGATTGAAAACTCAGGAAAAACCACAGCCGATCATGAACTACAGTCAGCAGTGTGACGAATGCACTTCGCACCCAGCGCTCTAGCCGAACGCAAATCAGCGTCATTCACGTCACCGAAGATACAGCGTTGCCAATTCTGCGACATGGACAGGTCAGTTAGCGTTGTAGCGTTGCTTGTGACATCTGTTGACCGACGGGAAAACTATTTTTACGGTTGCCTGTTCCGCCATAAGGACGGTCAATCAGCTTCTTACGTGATCTGGGGTGCAAACTACAGAACTGCACCAAGTAAAGCAGAATTCAGATATCTACCCTAAAACAGAACAAGTAAAATGCATACAAATATTTTGTTAATGTCTCTACAAAAGCTTCACAATGTGTGTCACATGAAACTAGACATTCAGGCTAGCAAAGAAACTGCGAAAAAACTGGTCCATCTGGGTGATTTCATTTTAAAAGGTGCCTGAGTAAATGAGTCGTTATTTATTTTTCATACACCTTGCCCTATGAGTAAATTATGAAAAACAAAGGTGTCTGACATTATTTTCCAATAACATTGCAAAGCAACATTTCTTTGTTGTGAATGCAGGAGTTTCATTTCATGGTCATTTCTCCTCTTTAAAATATTGTGTAGAAATGAACAATGAAAAAAATAAAATATGTAGAAACTAGGAAAGCTGAACTTTTGGCATTAATTAAAGAGCACCAACCTTCTCCTCTCTATTCCACTTACAAAATCTTGTAACAAAATGGTCCCCTACGTACTGCCACGGTACTAATTAGACCTAAATCATGTAAAACTTACTGGAATCTTGCAGAGAATAAGATCCATAGTTCTAATACATCAAGCATCTCACCGTATAACAAACAAACTGATAGCTGGCAGCTTTGTTGCTAATACATAAACATTGTGTGTCACTTCACTCAGTTTGGTATCCACTGCGTCAATTTCACTCTTTTCCGTGTGAGAGTAACTCTTCAGTCAGCCTAATGCGGCTGAGTGGACCTCCTTCCAAACCTATCCACCAGAAAAAAATTTGAAATGGTCATAGGGAACAGAACCTGAAACCTCAGTGTTACTAGCCAAAAACAGTGAATTTTGGTGTTTTGTCATTAGAAGGCTGAAGAGGTCATGTACTGGACCAAAAATGTATGTGACTACTACTGGAAGAGACAGGTTGTGACAAATGAGGAAACTGAAAATATAATAAAATTGGTCAGACAGATTGAAATAGAGAGTTGGCATTATCATCCGCAACCGAGACATCAGACGAGGAATCGACAGTCACCACTGTGGAAAATAGCAAAGTCACCAGGGACAGCACTTTCAAGGATACTGCTAAATGGAGCATTGTGAAATAAGAGAAGAAATATTTTACTTTCTGTTTCATTGTTCTAAATGAGAACTTCATTCCCTGGCTTTTTAAAGATGTGTAGCATGTCACAGCCCTCCACCTGTAAAAGTACTGGAGTGTACACTATTGATAATTCCTCTGTCCCTGCCTCTCGGGCATAAACACGACGGTGGTGCTATGAAGATCAGGTTACCAATTTGGTTTGCTGAGTGATAGGTAGACATATACAGGGCTATTACAAATGATTGAAGCGATTTCATAAATTCACTGTAGCTCCATTCGTTGACATATGGTCACGACACACTACAGATACCTAGAGAAACTCATAAAGTTTTGTTCGGCTGAAGCCGCACTTCAGGTTTCTGCCGCCAGAGCGCTCGAGAGCGCAGTGAGACAAAATGGCGACAGGAGTCGAGAAAGCGTATGTCGTGCTTGAAATGCTCTCACATCAGTCAGTCATAACAGTGCAATGACACTTCAGGACGAAGTTCAACAAAGATCCACCAACTGCTAACTCCATTTGGCGATGGTATGCGCAGTTTAAAGCTTCTGGATGCCTCTGTAAGGGGCGAAGTGAGCGAAGAAACGGTTGAACACGTGCGGGCAAGTTGCATGCGTAGCCCGCGGAAGTCGACGAATAAAGCAAGCAGGGAGCTAAACGTACCACAGCCGACGGTTTGGAAAATCTTACGGAAAAGGCTAAAGCAGAAGCGTTACTGTTTGCAATTGCTACAAGCCCTGACACCCGATGACAAAGTCAAACGCTTTGAATTTTCGGCGCGGTTGCAACAGCTCATGGAAGAGGATGCGTTCAGTGCGAAACTTGTTTTCAGTGATGAAGCAACATTTTTGCTTAATGGTGAAGTGAACAGACACAATGTGTGAATCTGGGCGGTAGAGAATCCAAATGCATTCGTGCAGCAAATTCGCAATTCACCAAAAGTTAACGTGTTTTGTGCAATCTCACGGTTTAAAGTTTACGGCCCCTTTTTCTTCTGCGAAAAAAACGTTACAGGACACGTGTATCTGGACATGCTGGAAAATTGGCTCATGCCACAACTGGAGACCGACAGCGCCGACTTCATCTTTCAACAGGATGGTGCTCCACCGCACTTCCATCATGATGTTCAGCATTTCTTAAACAGGAGATTGGAAAACCGATCGATCGGTCGTGGTGGAGATCATGATCAGCAATTCATGTCATGGCCCCCACGCTCTCCCGACTTAACCCCATGCGATTTCTTTCTGTGGGGTTATGTGAAAGATTCAGTGTTTAAACCTCCTCTACCAAAAAACATGCCAGAACCGCGAGCTCGCATCAACAATGCTTTCGAACTCATTGATGGGGACATGCTGTGCCGAGTGTGGGAGGAACTTGATTATTGGCTTGATGTCTGCCGAATCACTAAAGGGGCACATATCGAACATTTGTGAATGCCTAAAAAAACTTTTTGAGTTTTTGTATGTGCGTGCAAAGCATTGTGAAAATATCTCAAATAATAAAGTTATTGTAGAGCTGTGAAATCGCTTCAATCATTTGTAATAACCCTGTAGAAATGCATTCAGGTGGATAAATGACTCTTAGTTCCTTCCTCAGGCAGGAAAGATGGCTATGTCTGGAGAGGATGAATAGGTTATTCAGACGCAAACTTGAGACTGATCAGTGTTTGATCTTTCTGATGTTGGGCACCTCTGTGAAACTGCGGCCTGAATGACCAATCCTTCTTCTCGAATCTATCCCTCTTTCTTCTCTAAGGAAAAGACTTAAAATTCTGAAAGGCAGGAATAGTTTCCTTTAGAATTCATTCACCAGCAGGACTGAAAATTTGATATCGAAGGTAGGTATACAAACAGTTTGATTTCCACATGAAACATAATGGTGATATCTGGGCATGTTTTTTGGGTGAATCTTATCACAGTGAATTTCTACTTACAGTGGTGCCACATTTTCGATTAGTTTTGCCTCCACCATCTTTTATGTTGGCACTTTTTGTTAGACATTGTTACACTCTGTGGATATGTTACAACAAATGTGAGTTGGTGCCAGATTGGGACTCGAACCTGTATTTCATCTCAGACAAGAAGAGAATAGAAGTTTTCGAAATGTGGAGCTACGGAAGAATGTTGAAGATGTGTAGATCAAATAACTGAAGATGTACTGAACTGAATTGGGGAAAAAGAAAATTTATGGTTGGTTGGTTGGTTGGTTTGTTTGGGGGATTAAAGGGACCAGACTGCTATGGTCATTGGTCCTGAAAAAATTTATGGCACAACTTGACTAAAAGAAGGAATCGGTTGAGAGGACACATTTGGAGGCATCAGCGAATCCTCAGTTAGATAATCGATGAAGAGTGAGGGGCAAAAATTGTAGACAGAGACATATGTATCAATAGAGTAAGCATTTTCAAATGGATGTCAATTGCAGTCGTTATTCAGAGATGAACATACTTGGCACAGGATAGACCGCATAGAGAGCCCTATCAAGCAGCCCACAGCTTGTGGTTTAGTGCCTAGCATTGCTGCCTCTGGATCACAAGGTCCAGGGTTCGATTCCCTGCAAGGTTGGGGATTTTCTCTGCCCGGGGACTGGATGTTTGTGTTGTCCTCATCATTTCATCATCATTCATGAAAAGTGGCAAGATTGGACTGAGTAAAGATTGGGAATTTGTACGGGCACTGATAACTGTGCAGTTGTGCACCCCACAAACCAAACATCATCATCACCACCACCTGTCAAGCAAGATTTTGGACCGAAGACAACAGTAATGCAGTGTAGAACTGATATTTCACTTTAGTCTCCTCCTATGTCTAAAAATATATTCTTTGTGTTTTTATTATCTGAGTAAGTGACTTGTTTCTCCTTCTCAACCTTGCAAAACCAATCCTTCCTCGCTCCCTGAAGGGGTAATAATTTCGAAATCCTGAAATAGTTTTTTTGTAGTTTAAAGTGTGCCTATCAGCAGTACTAGCACTGGTCAGTCATTCTGTGTGTGTAATCGCAATTTTTGTATTCACTTTCTGAATTAAAAGGAGACCACTCACCAAAAAGCAGAAGCACTGAGGCATTGATAGGCAACACTAAAGAAAGAAAGAAAACAAGCTAGCATTCAGAGTAATCCTTTTGGAGGTAGAGTAAACACTAAACACACACACACACACACACACACACACACACACGCACACTCTACATGGTGCTAGCGAACAGTGCCAATGCTGCATTTCGGCAGGTGGACTGGGTTTTGTTGGGTTGGGTGAGCAGAGGGAGAAGCAGGGAGAGGGATAACAAGCAGTTTGGAGGGAGGCAGCTGGTTTTGCTGTTTAGGAAGGAGGGAGGAAAGGGTGGCAGTACAGGGTGGGACAAATAAAAGTGACCTAGAGAACAGAGTTCCATGGTACAAGGAAATACAGCAGAGGAAAGGAAATACACCACTAACTTGACTATAGCAGATTTTGAAACTTACCATTCATCTCCTTGCACTTTTGGGCCCTGGTCAGCAAGTTGCTGAAAGTGGATCAAAGCTGGACTGCTGGAATTGCTGCAAATTCATCCAAAACGTCCTTCTGCAGTTCTTGAAGACTATGAGGGTTGTTGTGACACACCTTAGACTTGAGGGCTCCCCACATAAAGTTATCACACACTGACAGATCAAGTGAGCTGGGTTGCCAGCTAGGGTTCTGATCATACTGACCCTGCTAATGACTGTCAGTTGTGAAGGCTGTGTAAATGTGCTCCAAGGTTTGGGTGACTGTGTGGACTGTCTCCCCATCCTGTTGGAAGCAACTGCAGGTCTTTTCCTCCCTTTATTAATGCTGCCACAAATGGTTTCAAAATGTTGGCAATGCAATGCACAGAAGTCAGCATCTGATGAAAGAAGATGGGACCAATAATGTGGCATGCCAACACTGCACACCAAATCCCAACCTTCTGATCATGCAATGGTGTGCCGCGGAAGTTACGCAAATTCTCCACTGGCCAGAACCTGTGATTCTGAGAGTTGATGTAAACAGGTCAGGTGAAACCAGACTGCATCAGACAGAAAGAACAGCTCCGTGTCCAAGGCATTCATTTTTATCTCAGTGAACAGCTACTCACAATACCTAAACACTGAGGAGCATCTACTGGTTTCAATACGTGAACAATACACTCAGCGCAAGATCCATTTGGTTCTGAACTGGTTGTCTGACACTTTTGATGTGTTTTGGTTTAAGAATTTTGGTCTCCCAATAGCTCCAATTTAAATGTTCTGGATTAATATGTATGTAGCATAGTTAAAAGGGTCCCTGATAAATCTTAAGATTCCACTGTGATGTTGCTACGGACCGCCATTGAGGTGGCATTCGCTGTCATAAGCTCGGATACATTGCATCTTGCAGGTGCACCTCAGAGTGATATTTGAGGCCGTGATTTGAACTAAAGATGGACACATCGAATGATTGTGCTCTATATATCAGTGGTAGGCAATGAAAACCTCATAACTCCACTTTGTTTAATTTTACAGGAGAAGGAGAAATGGATTCTTAAAAAAAAAAAATACATAAAATGATACAGCCAATGTAGCTACGTGTATAACTACCTAGTAGAAACCTAGTATTGACAAATGGAGATATCCAAGCACTTTCATATCTCTCTTTGATAACTGAGTTACTGGTTACTGGAATCATGATCTTTTCACAGACAGAGAGTTAAGAGGTTTTCATTGTCTCCCATTGATATCACCATCATCTCGATGTAAAAGGATTTTTTATAATATTCAGTATTTCGCTTTTGAAATTTTGGTTAAAGGAACTTCTACATTTGTCCGGATTTTGGCAGAGTACCCTTATTTGTGTGAATGATGTACCTCTGACACAAATGACTTTTACAGTTGCTTTTAGAACAGTTACTTTTAGAACTAATTTTTGCTGATGAGAGACTAATGCTTTTAAAATATTTAATTTTCTTCCTTGTATTTACAGCTGAAAGCTTTCCGCGAATCACACAGGGGGCAGTTTGCCTACACATCTGCCGCCATAGAGCGTGCCATCGAGTCTCTGCAGGAAGTAGTGTCTTGGACACAACGTTTTCATAAAGATATCGCAAACTGGCTAGACTCACCGGCTGCAGCCGTTCCGCATCACATGTATCGTGCCATGACGCCTGCTGCACGACCTTCTATCCCGGTTGTCTCCTCTACGAGGGCATCACCGGTTGCTGTGTAGAAATATAGCACTATTGCAGCAGTGAAGTGTTCCTTTGATTGTGACTGTGTGGAGACACACTTGCTATTCATCAAAACAGAAATGAAGACTGCCACAGCAACTTCCAGTGACTTCCTGTAAACTTGATTTTATTACCAATACTAACATCCATAATGTATTGAATTTTCTTTGGCAGGAACCAGCACTATTGGTACATAAAATGACCTACCAGTTCCGTTTCAATTGCTACACCGCTTGCACCGTAGTTTTTTACTTCATCTGGCAGAATTTGGACAAATATGTTCACCATAAAGTACCAGGAACTGATAAAAACATTTTCTAGTGTGAGTTTCTTTTCCTTCTTTCTATTAAAACACTTAAGAACCCATCATTTATCAAATGTGTGAAAGTGAAAAATGATAGTCAGTTGAAGAAATATTACAGAACTTAACGTCATTTTGTTATCCTAGGTGCTTTAAACATTTGTACAAAGAGGTCTTACATACTACACTGAGCTGAGAAGTAATGTGTATAAGAGTACTGATAATAAAACATCGGCAGTAAAACAGAACTTTCAGTAAGACTTGAAATTCTACTGTTATCATCCTAGTTCATGATTTCAGAATGGCATTCTTGATGGTGGATAACACATTTAATGGTGATTTGCTTCTTTTTTATGATACATCATTTTTGTGTCCTTGTGCAGTGACCAACAGAGCTTTTTTATATAATTTTCAAATGTAGTTATCAATGACAAATCCCTATTCTTGCAAAGAAAATATTTTGGAAAACAAAATTAATTCGTTTTCTCTGGAGTATATCAGTGTTTGTCTGTTACTGAATGAATTCACAATCCGCAATTGTTCCATTAAAATGCATTACAAATGTTTGTAGTACTGCCTTCTTCATAAAGGCGTTAAAAATCAATGTAGGCTAGGAATGTGAACACAAAGTTAGTGATGGAAATGTTTCATCAACAAACAAAACTGTCATAAACGTTTATATAGTCAAGCTGCGCCATTTGAGCAAAAAGCATTCAGGACGTCGGCAACATGTAGTACAATGTATGATGGCTGGAAGCATTTCATGAATAAATCATTCCAAAGATGTCTTAAAGACAACATTTGTGCAACCTTCTTGTAAATAGTACTGTATAAAAGATGCTGTAAGATAAAACTTTCTTTTGAGTATTTTACCTCTCTGTACTAAACCTTTATTGTAACCTTTTCACTGAAATGAAATTTCATTTAGATTTTTGTAGTTTTTGTGAGATTCCTAAAGAACAGTCATTTTAATAAAATAATGTATTTATTTACTGTGCCTCTGTAATGGATTTATGTGATTAACTTAACAAAGACTGAAAGGAACTACTAGATATTGTGCCTTCTGTTAAAATATATAGACAGTATATATGAATATTTGTGACTGAAAATGTGAAATTGTACCTTAATGTTACTGAAATACACAATTGAAGAAAAATAAGGATAGGCATGCTCAAATACATACACGGAACAGCAAAGAAAATTTAACTAACTTTTGAGCTCAAGTCCTTAAATCCCCTACCTCCTCCTCCTCCTCTCTCTCTCTCTCTCTCTCTCTCTCTCTCTCTCTCTCTCTCTCTCTCTCTCTCTCTCTCTCTCTGTCACACACACCAATAATCTTAGGTGATTGCTTGCTTATCTTTATTTTTGTTCCTTATTTCCATTACTGTAAAATACACAGTTTGTTTCATTGCATCATCTGATAGGTGTGTGTGTCCTTGAACTACAATTGCATTATTAATTACCACATACCAGGAAAATATGCCATAATCACCAGTAAATAAATACTATATTGCAGGGATATAACTGTTTGTAATAGGAAAGTAAATAAGTCAAAATTGTATTTTGTTAATTATATGAATTTGTATTTTTAATGTTTGTTTTGAATAAAGAAGTTCGATACATTTTTGCAATTACAAGTATTACTCAAAAATCCTTATCACCAGTCCAGTTACTATTTGTTTACAGGGCCATGTTTCAAACTTTAACGATTGCAAGACAGTATTTACAAGATACCATAACCTATAAAAAACATGAGAGATGCTTTACAGAGCTATGTTCAAAAGATGAAAGTTGTAACCATACAAAAGAAAGGGAATGTAGATCAACTACGAAGAAGGCAGCTTTTCATGTGATGACATCACAAAGCAATTCTTCCGACGGGAGCACTACGACTGTATGCTGATCAAAAATTAAAGGCAGTCTGAACACTGGTTAATCCTCTTAACATCACACTTCATATTATGTCAAGTAACTTATATGGTGATTAATTTCCTAGGCACGTTTTGTCAGAATGAGTAAACAAAAAATTATGTGATTACAGGTTATAATTCTAGATGCCCAGAGCCTCAGACATTCCATCAAAAGCATTTTACAATGCTTACATGTTCTGAGATCCACTGTTGTGAAAGCACTAAATCAACTCAGTCTCGTAGAGCTATTAAAGTAACAAGTACACACCACTAAAGGATACTATATTAACTAAACCATACAGCCTCCTCAACTTCTCTAGATAATTTAAGATACAGTTCTGAGTTGCCTTAGCAAACTTTGCCCAAGTCCTGTGGTGGTAATGGAAAAACGAAGTGTGGCCTGTAGTTAGTTACATGTTCCATGATTTTATTTTGGACAAAAGACCATAATTATGTGAATTTAAATTTACATTGAAAATTAATTTGTACATGTGGCTAAATTCTGTACATTTATTTATTTATTTATTTTCAAAAAGAAAACAAGATACACAGATGTGAGTTAGTAATTCCTACCCACCGTCTTTTACACATTACAGTAATAGAAATTCTTCTTTGGAATAGGAGGCATTGTCAAGCAGAAACTTACTCAGTTTGTTTTGAGATTTTACTTTGCTGCCCGTCAGACATTTTATATCACTAGGTAAGTGATCAAAAATTTTTGTTGCAACATTGTGCACTCCTTTTTCGCTAAACACAATATTAATGTGGAGTAATGAATGTCATTTTTCCTTGTAGTGTAATTATTTATCTCACAAACTTCATGAGGGAATAAATACATTGTGAATCAGTCGTCACAATGCCCAACTTGTCAAACAGATGTCTACAAGATGATTGTGGGTGAGCACCACATATTATTCTTACTGCATTTTTTTGCACAATGAAGACTCTTTTTAAAGATGAGTCAGCCCAGAACATTATTCCATATAACGTTATTGAACAAAAATATGTCAACTTACTGATTTCTCTCTCCCCATGATCTGCAGTGTTTCTTAGTGCAAATGTTTCCAGCTTAGTGACTATTTACAACTAGCTGTGCAACCATTTTGTGTGCAACATTGACAGTGAATTGACTCCAGATTGGAATCAAACTGTCACCGTAGGTGACCAACATACGGAAGGGTGGGGTCCAGTCAGGAGAACCGAGACAAGCATCAGAGAAACAGTAGCTCCTGTATCCACCTGTAAATTGACATCCTGGTTTGCAATCATGGGGGTGATAAACATCTTAGTGTCAGAATGGCTCCCCTGAGAAACTACCGTCTGAAGTCCATGCACTGTCACATGATACATGTGTGGAGAGGCAGTTGACTGTCCCAGTGGTTGACATCAGACACTTCAGAGACGCCTATCTTTCCCACGGTGAGTGCTTCAGTGATCCAGACAGTCTTCACATGGGTGTGCCCTGAGGCAGTCAGGCAATGATGGGAGACACTACTGCTTACTTCAGCAGGGCATGGCTGGGTGTTGAGAGGCCACTAACACATCCAAAATCGATGTATCTTTACCCTGCCAATAGGAAGAGGACTTATGACATTTCTGCCCCTGAGGTGGCACCTATGTTCTTCTACATCAGGAACCAATTGGGCCACTACACCTTGGGTCACAGAATCTGTGTATGAAGTTTTGCAAGCCGCATTTGTACGTGTGAAATTGCAACATTGACTCGAGCCTTGTAAGTCCATCACCCATGAGCAATACAACTGACCAGGTTGCTTGTTGTATTGTCAGAACTTCAGGTTTGTTACGACAACATGGATCTGGTGCAAATAATAATTGGACAGCAACAAACACAGTTCCTCAATTGTGAGTGCGCTAGCATTTCAGAGCAGAGCCAAGAAAAACACCACTAGGAAGGCTAAGAAAGGAAGAGCATAATCCGAAATTTATAAAGCGACTGAGTGCTGTGTTTCAGTTTCTGCAAATATGTAGTTCAGTCTACTTCAGCCTCATTAAATGGCAGAAATGCAGGTGGTTGGCTCTTTTTCTTGGGAACTCTGAACCTACAAGCAATCTGATAAAAGCTGAATTTCCTCATGGAGCAATTCATTTCGTTGTTGAAACTGATGTTGGAACTGCTGTTGCAACTGCTGCTGCAGGTGCAGCTGTTTATATTGCTGTTCCAAGAGTAGCACGAGTTTTGCGTCCTTGGGATACCACTAACCTCTTACCTCATTTACACTCCAGTGTTCCGCCCCGGCCCCAAGATACGAGATACGTTGTGCCCTGTCGAAGACGACGTTGCCCTTCGAGCGTCCGGCGTGTATGGTGTACCCCGTCGATGTGGCAGCATGAGTATCGAACAAACAATTCGCTCGGTTGCGGAGCGTTTTACTGAGTATAAGCGCCTTATAAAACAAAGGGAGCCGGCATTGTCTAGAAAACGGACATAAAATACAGTTCGAAAATACAAAAGTGTTGGCGCATGCATCTACATATTGGGACTCCGTTATAAAGGAAGCGCCCGAGATTCGTTTAAACAACAACAATTTCAACAGAGACCAGGGGAACACACTCAGCAGGGCATGGGGGCGGGCGATGGACATCGAAAAAAAGCAGAGACAGTTGCGCGACGCGGGAGCGGCAGTTTCAAACGTGGCGCCTGCCCCTGGCGCCAACTGACGTCACCGGTACTGCCACGGGCAGTAGCTCCGCTAGCTGCCCGGGTCGACATACGCACGGGCCACACTGCTGATAATATAATCATGCCTATTATAAGAGAGAAACCGTAGCAGCCACGGCAGTCAGTGAACTCCTGGCGAAGATGGGCATCGAAAGCTCGAGGATTTTATTCGAATTGACGCGGCTTGAAAACCGAGAACGCTTTATTCAATCCTACTTTTCTACTTAAACCTCAATCTTCAAATGCGTTTTCCACTTTGTCCTATATCTCCTTTGCTGATGTAGCCTTTTCTATGTGAACATAATTTACTACATCAATCAAAAGGGTGAGTTTTAATTTGGCCTTACAATCCCTAGCAGAAAAACTTGATTCCGTAGGTTTCAATGTACCATTTATGACGTCCCACAGATCATCCAAATAGAAATACACCTCAACGGCAAATTTCCAGATTGCATAATTCCTGCGACCTGAGTTACTTTTATTCACCTTATAAACAATGCAACTTCGTATGAACTTATGTGAACTTTTGGGCAAATACAAGTCGCTGTGAAATTAATTATTTCACTTTAATTCAGTGCTGGGTCTGTAATCTGTTGGATTCTTTGCTTAGCTCGGGGAAATGACATGGAAAAAATGTGTAGGGACAAAATAAAACTTACTTCTTACTAACATATGCACAGATTCTACGCGTTGGCTACGCACAAGATTTCGTTGCCAACCAATAACCATACCATATCATTCGACAGAGGTCTAATACACTCAGCAATATAATATACACACTGGAAGAATACTTTGTTCACGTAGATCCAACAATTCGTCGTAAATAATCCATCACTACTTGAAAAGAATATTGATGCTGACACGTACAACAATAGAGGAAAAAGTGACCTTTATTACCCACTATTAAAGCTACCAGTGGCTCAAAAAGGAGTTCAATAAAAAGCAACAAACATTTTTGATTATTTGCCGAATAATACTGACGGATAGCAAAGCAAGTTTTAAACCTGACCTAAAATCATTACTACTCGACAATCATTCTATTCCATTAACGAATTATTATTTAAAAACTGATTGCTTGTAGAAAAAGGTTAGTTTTTAAAAGTAGCTGCACGAGTAGGACTTGTGAGCAAATATACATAACATGTAAACTGACTCGTTCCAGAATGTTTCGATAAAAGAATCGTTCAAATGACCTACGTAATATGTAACGCTAGGGAGATGCAAGTGAAACTCTAAATAAGGAAAACGTTGGAGCCCATGGAGAGATTTACTGTTCAAAATCTGAGGCGATCGCGGTATGTTGAAAAAGCACCACATCACTGCCTCTCACAGACGTCCACAACATGACAACGACGACAAAACCAGGTAAGTTGTAGTTCCTACAGTTGACTGACAGCTGCTCTTCCCAGACACCGTTACGAAAGAGTAATGCAGGAGACGACTGTGGTCCATACCAGAAGTACCCCCCGCCATAAGCCGTAAGGTGGCTTGTGCAGTAGAGCTGCAGCTACGTGTAGCACACAGCAGCGGGACGAGTTTACCTGCCACTCACCACAACTGAAGCAAAAATTCCGATAGGAGATGTCGAAACATCTCGTTGGGTGGTCTACTGAATATCTTGAAATGGACTCCATCCAGTGTACCTTACAAGGAATAAGAGGCAAAGCAGTGACGTATATGACCATGGACAGTTGTGATCGTTAAATAATGAGAAAGAAGGAGAACGGTGCACGTTGAAAAATAAAAAAAAGTATACATGATATAGTTAAAATGAATCGGAGCACTGGAATTAACTATCAGAATTGCTGCAGTTCGGAAAACTGTCTTAATACGGGTAATCGACTTCGCTTTTATCAGCGAGACAGAGTTAAAGCTGTTTCTACTTCAACAGCAATAATAATAACCCCGTGGAACATTCTAACTGTATTCTGAAAGTAGTACTATTGAAGATTTCGGTTAAATTTGAATCGCCGGGTCACTCTCAAATACAAATGTCACGATTTTGTATGGTAGGAAATAACGGCGATCATTTAAGTGGGTATTATGTTTTCTGTTTCCACTTTCGTCCGCTTGTGTCAGTACTTCACTTCTGTAATTCGTGTCGTTGGTACCGACGTCTTCTTCAACGGGTCACGGCTGCCACCTTTCTACATGCTTAACGCTAATGAGATTTTCATTCATTTTTCCTTCCGTTTAATCGTCAATTAGTGCACTGAAGGAAAAAGCTAACTACATCAATTCCATAAAAGTACACTCGCGACGCCAATATATTTTATGCTGTTTATTCGATTACGATATTTTTAGAAGTAATGACGGAAAGATTATTTTATTTTAACTTCGATTACATTTTTTGACGAATGGGACAAAGAACAACTTTTAGTTGCCTCAGCGTGCAATAACAATGGGACGAGTCTCTTACTCATTGGTTCCGTTGCTAGGTTTCTGCACATACGTCGCGTCCTTTCAACTGTTTCGTGGCGTGGTGTTGGAAGCGACATTGCTAGCGAGGTGTGCCGATTAGCCAAGCAGAACGAACCATGGTGGGTGTCTTGCGAGAGGTTGAGCCGAGTAGGCGCCTTGGGCTGGAAGGCGGAGCTGATGGTGAGATCATTAACACGATGAGGCTGCAGCAGCTGCAGCTGGAGGCTGCGAACAGCCAGTGCAGGCGTATAGACGTACTGCTGGAGAAACTGGACGCAGCTACAGAGAGGCTGACACGCTGTTGTGGAGCGGATTGCTCCGGAATGCGTCCCCAGCTGGAACGTAAGCTGGATCAGGATAAGCAGCTGGAGAAAGAGCAGCGTCAGCTCCTGCAGAGGCGAGGCCAGGGTGGTTACTCTGAGGTGGTGGGCGAGATATACGAGCAGATGGAGGAGGAGCTGTATCAGAAACTCCTAATCAAGCTGGAAAAGGACGAGAAAGAGGAGAAACAGCTCGAGGACGGGCTGCAGCAGCCTCTGCAGACAGAACAGCAGCAGCAGGCGGCAGAGGAACCTGGCCAGCAGCAGCTGGAGCAGGAGGAGGAGCAGCGACGACAGCTGCATCTCCAGCAGCTCGAGGAAACGCTGGAGAGAGATCAGGAGCTGTGGTGGTATACCGACCTGCCTGCGAACGAGTCGCGGTGGCGCATCGCCGCGGTCTGCCTGTGTGGCGTTTCTCTGCTAGTTTGCGGCCTCCTTCCGTGTCTGTGGTCCGCTGTTGGGGATTTGCAGCTGATTCACCACAGCCCACCGCCGATCTGAGAAAGTGTGCCGACAGTGTGTCTTTGTGTACGGGTCTGGCGTTATCGTGCTTTTGACAGACATTGGCTGGAGTACTCCTCCTGTTATAGGAGTCTGAGGAACTCGCCACCCAAATCGACAGTGCTCTGCCGTCTTACAAAATACAGTGCTAATCTCAGTAGTTGTTTAGCAAGTAAGAAAGTCATTTGGACAGAACTTGGCTGCAGTACTCCTCCTGATATAGGAGTCTGAGAAACTCGCCACCCAAATCGACAATGCTCTGCCGTCTTACAGAATACAGTGCTAATCTCAGTACTTGTTTAGCAAGTAAGAAAGTTATTTGGACAGAATATGGCTGCAGTACTCCTCCAGCATCCGGAGTCTGAGTTGTCTGCCCGCTAAATTTACAAGTGCCTGAGGCTCTATGCTCGCATAACCCACAGCTTATTTCACTGATTGTGGTATACCACATTACTTGTGTGAAAAGTAATTTACTGATTTGGGAACAATACCACTGCTGTTCTACTTCCGTTTCTCGAGCCAAGGGATGAGTGCAACGAAACCTACAGTGCATGACATGCTTACCATATACAATGGTTATCTGATTACTTGTTTAACAAGTTATATCTTGATTGGGACAGAAAGTGAATGCTGTACTCCTCCAGCTTTAGAATTGAGTTGTTTGCTCGCTCAACTTGCAGAGTATGGTGGTCTCGTGATAACAGTGTTGACTTCATGACTTGCTCAGCAAGTAGTATCTTCATTTGGACAGAAAATAACTGCAGTGCTACTTCTGTTCAGGAGTCTGGTGTGTCTGCTCGCTTGAATGGAAGTGCAGGGAAGTGCCACGCAATTCAGTGTTTATCTCAGTTTTGTGAAACGAGTAATACCTTGTTTTGGACAGTACTCTTCATAACCAAAGTGCCTCAGGATGCCTACAACACATGGTACTCTTACAATACGCAGTTCTTATCTCATTACTGGTGTAACATGTAATTACCTTAATCTGGACAGAATATTGTTACAGCAGAGCTTCTGTTTCAGGTGTCCGGGGTTGATTGCTCGCATTACCCACCGCCTGTATAACAAGCAGTTTCTTGATTTGCGAAGATCATGGCTGCAATTCTGTTCCTGCTTCTAGAGCCCAAAGATGGCTGCAGCGAAATCTACTGCGCATGGTATGCTTCCAGTACACACTGCTCGTCTCATTACATGTGTAACAAGTGACGTCTTAGTTTGGACAGACTTTTGTTACAGTGCCATTTTTGTTCCAGGAACTTGATGTTGTCTCCTTGCGTGTTCTACAGTGCATACATTGACTGTGCTCTGTATAATTATTAAACAACAACTATTATCTATATTTGAGAAGAAAATCGATGCATTTCTCACCGTGTTTCTGGATCTCAAGGATGTATTCTGCGAGTAAGTAAGGCGTTTATTTCATTATTTAAATTTTGAATGACACAGATGTAGGCTTCCCAAATACGTCGGTTATGATAAACGAAACTAAGTTTATTTCCTTACTTGTGACACAGATGGTATTTTGATTTTGACAGAAGAATAACTTTGCGTTTCTCCTCCTTTTGCAGGAATCTGAGCAAGTGTCCAAGCCAAATATACAGTGGAGTGCCGGCCGAGAATATACAGTGCTTCTGGTTTATCGTAGTGTGGACATAAAACTACTGTAGTGATGCTCTTGCTTCGTGCGTCAGCGCCAAAAAACCAACAGCGCGTTGTTCACTGTCAGCATACGGACAACTGCTGCAGACCATCACATATTCAGTGACTGAGAAAGTTCATTCTTGCTAAAAATCAGTTGTTTTGTCATCAATAGTCAAGTGTTTACAAACTGTTAAATTGACACACATGTCATATCCATGCTTTCGTGGTATTTCACGTTGTGTCCCATTAAAATTATTTGAATATTAGCAACATTAATATGTGTCATGCTTATGTAGAAGTTTCGGAAGATGTGTCAAACAACGCATTTGGTTAAGTAACTACTATAAAATACTTAAAGGGATCTGTACCATAAGATTTTCAAAATTATCCAAAACTTGTAACTGTGTAATTAGTAGCAAACATCTTACAATCAAGTTTCCTGATGTCTGACTCTACAGTTTCTCTTTCACTGGAATTTTGTTTAGCTGCCATATCTTGGTATTATCCATCTGTAACCTATGCAAGACCAAACTCTATTCTACCACCAGGTTGTTCGTTGGAATCCGTCGTGACGGTTTTTCGTAGGTGTGTTAAAATAATAATACTGAAATTTTGCAATACATTGAAGAATACAGTTGCTTTTTCTGGTAGAAATCTGGACGGTCAGTACGGCATGTAGCGCTTCCATGTTTGGATCGACATAAAGCATGGTGTTACTGTAATCATCTATAAACTTAAGCATGCTTTCTTTAGAGTCAACAGACTTTATTGCGCATAATTTGCTTCACAGCACAGCCTCAACACTTTACACAATCAAACATGGACGTCAGCTGCCTGTCGTCTGCTAAGAGACGCAAAGATTCCCACTGAAGGCAGGTAGCAATGCACTTCACGCATGGCCTCCATTTCCACGAAATTACACATGGCTGACTGGCTGAATTGGGAGAGGGGACCAAACAGTGACATCATCGGTCCGAAAATTACGCATGCACAAATGCGCATGCGTATTTGCGCTGTTAAAAATTTACGCGCATGCGTAAAGTTGAACACGAAAAAGGCATCGTGTGGACGCACCTTTAGACTGCGTTCACAGTGGCTCCAAAAGGTCACCAGACGCAGTCGCCAGAGGTCGCCCGATAACATCGGCCGACAGCTTGGCCACAGAATATCCAGTCCCCTTTGTCAGTTTCTAGCGGGGTTAAGGAGAAGTTAAGTTAGTGTACGTTAGAATCTATTCTGTGTATGAAGTAGGTTAGACTTTGATCTCCTGTAGTGGGGTGGATCCACGACGTCTCTGTCTTGGAGACGACTGTTGTACTATGGTTTTTATTTTTACAAAGACACAAAATGCATGAAAAGAGCTACATCTGTCTCGAAAAGAACGGGGTGAGACTGTACACTCTGAACAGAATTATTAGAAAAATTTTATGAACATATGAGATGAAGGGGAAAACGTTCTGCTGCATATTCAATATAATTCGTGGTAACCTTGAAAAGCAAGACTACAAACACACTGTTTTATTGTATATATTTGGAGTTGTACAGACATATGTCAATTACCCTTCCAATCAGGGAAACAAAGAGCTCAGGTAGACATCTGGATTAACAGTGCACCATCATGTCATAAACATTCTTAATTTATATGGATTAGCATGAAGAGCAGATAAGATAAGAGGAATTCGTCTACGGCGGTACAGCCATGTTTCTTAGAGCAGATGCAACAACAGTGACAAAGACTAGTTTCATTTGGACAGTAAATGGCTAGTCGGACGATCCAGGCAGCGATGGCTTGACACTCTGCACGAAGATCCCAAGACCTCAGGACTGCACCCCGATCAGGCACTAGATCGGATAGAATGGTCAAGAAAGCCAAAAATCAGATCTCGGCAGCCAGCAGGACAATTGTCTCAGGATTACTGGGAGAATTTTAGGAAAGTATGGTTCGTCTGTAAAGGCGACCACGTATAGACCACCAGTGCGACCCATTTTTGAGTACTGCTGCGGTGTTCGGAATCTCCACCAAACGAGATTAGGGTAAGACTTCTAAGCAATTCAGATGTGGGCTGCTACATTTACTAGCAGTAGGTTCCATCAACACGAAATTATTAACGGAGATGATTCGTGAATAGTAGTGATATTCCCTGGAAGGAAGATGACATTCTTCTCGTAGAACACTACTGAGAAAATTTAGAGAAGCGGTATTTGATGCAGACTGCAGAACAATTCGATTGCTGCCAACATAACTTTCGCGTAAGAACCACGAAGATAAGATACGAGAAATTTTGTCTCATACGAAGTCATAGAGACAGTCTTTTCCCTTGCTCTATTTGCGAGATGAACAGGAAAGGAAATGACTAGTTCTGGTACAAGATACCCTCCGCCCCGCACCATACGTTGGCTTGCGGAGCATCTATGTAGATATAGAAGAAGAAATCGAAGATAGTAGCGGACGACATGCTTTAGCTGCACAGCCCAAATGTAAATCGCCATACCCAATTATGAACGTATATAGCAGGATTAAATCGAAACGATTATGAAAAGAATAGCTTTAACTATGTGTCGTAAAGAAAACGTATGGAGAGAGAGGCACAGTACGAACTAAAGAACAGTAATTATACAGAAACCAAAGCCAGTGTTCGAAAATACACTTCAGCTCTGTAGGTCAAGTGGAGATTGCGGTACATAAGTTCAGTTACAACATGAATCTCGAATATGTTTCACACGAATCACACAAGCAGTTGTCATATTCCCAGAAATCAGGTTAGGGAGCGGTAGAGTAACCTATCACAGCCGGCACAGTATTAAACCAAAAGAAACTCAAATGCATAGGTCAGAAATACCACACACAAACTCTACTCCACAAATAATAATTACAATTGGAAGATTTTCATCAGCACTTACCAATACCAGCTAAGTATTTCCACATAGCCACCCACTTGAAATATAGCTGATTGTGAAGGTTCAGTATTTGAACAAACAAAAAATCGTCAACATTATAAAACGAAGCAGAAAATAGCAATGGTAGGATCCCCTTCAGCCAATTTTGGCACTGGGATATGAACGTGAGAATTCCATTTTCAAGGTTCCTGTTCTCTTAAAAAATATCTTTGAAATATGTATCTGTGCTATTCCGATAAAAGGCAGACAGTATTCCGTAGGGCTGAGCAAAAGATACTCCTCTTTGAACGAACTCGAAAATTTCTTGATACGCCAGAAAGCTCGATATTATATCACCGCTGCTCGAACGCAGTGTTGTCAGATCTATTGTTTTTGCAGATTTCCTGCTTTGTTAAAAAAAAAATCCATTCTTCTGCTGTTGAAATTCAAATAAAAGAGCAAATCCCCTTTTTTTGTCACATTCGTTTCTATTCCTACAAAGTAATTTTTATGTTGGCAAATTACTGTACATCACTCGATTAACTCTTTATTTCTTGAGATATTAATTAAATTTTGGACATCCCCTTTGTGAATTCGTCAACGCAGAGACGTTTCTCTTACTAGCTTGAAGTGCTGAGTCGTTCGTCTAAGTTTATTCCTGACTGGGATATTACTTAAAGACTCCGTTTAGCTGTTTGTAATACGTGACGGGCGGTGATAACCTGCACAATGCCTGACTGCAAGAAGCTAGACAGTCTTACAGTATAGCGTAACGACCCATACTAGTCTTTGCTGAAAGTAAAATGTCTGTCATTCGTTTTCCTACAAAGTTATTAAAATTATTCCGCAATAGCCCCTTCGTTATTCATCCCTAGAAAGTAAAGCCGTTCTCCTGTAATCTACTGTGTATTTCCACAGGCAAAGTTATGAGAAAAATTCGGGTAACATGACTAACATGCTTGCAAAGCTGTGGTGTCAATGCATTATAGAGGAATGGTTTTGCTTTGTTTTAGGGCGCAAAAAACCACTGGGGGTCATACGGGCCCAAGTCAAAACTATAGAACGGGAGTTAAAAACGACCATACGTCAGTCCCAATGGACAAAATAGCAGACAGCTAAAAACAGGCACTTGGAGAAAGGGCTAAAAAAACACCATACAGAAATGGAGGTCCTTAACAAAATTAAATGGCATTAGCCATACTGCTTCGGCGCATAAAAAGAGGAATAGTGATGGAATGGTTTGAAAATGTAAATAATGTAATCGGTTATAGAGGTGCTTATAGCTAACAATATTATTGGTGTGAAGTTATCGTGTTCAAATTCGTTGTTAATTGTGTGAGGTGCCCTATATCAAGTATATATGTATATGAATAACAGTGAACGGGCTGTCTAGTATCTACTGCTATCTCCTCATTTCAAAACTGATGCTTCCAGTAACACTGCTTGGACCATCACAACGCACGGCGCGAGAACATGCTTTCGCGAAAGACTAAAAATTACTATATGAATAACCTGTATCAGTGATGCGTTTTTGCATTTGGTGCCGGGAGAGTTAGATTAAATGGGCCACATTTTTAAAAATTGGTCTGAAGCATTTTCTATTTAATTCACCTGCATTAAATTTTATAGAAAGTCTGGGTACATATATTCTAGACAATGAGATGGTAAATGGGTCTACATTACTTTCAATTATTATGATATCTGAAATAATTAACTCATTCATGAAGTGATAATTTATCCTAGCTGGTACAGTTAACTTGTCTAGTTAGTGAAATAAGTGGAAATACACTAAATAAATCTCATTTTAACTTCAAACCACTGTGAAAGTAGACTGCAACTGCATTTAGCTGAATGTCATTGCTACATCAAAAATAACTAATTTAAGTTTTAAATAAAACCAGTCTTAAGTGAATACTGTATTCATATAAATCAACAGTGATATAAACCATGTCCTCAGGTCTTTGACGTATGTCTTTAAGGGGAGGAGAAAGCATCGTAATAACATTAGCAGTGGCAACAAACGTATTTCCATCCATAATCGAAAAGAAACTGGAGGCTGTGTGCCACTTCCAGAAAGTTGGTTGAATGTCAGGACGAGGTAACTCCACAACAGCAACAACCTGAATCTCGCTTACATTTGACGATAAATTCGGTTCTTATGGAGCAGGTTTTCTTCATTTCATTTTTCTCTGACTCTCTGGTACAGGCTTTCACAGGTGAATTTGTAAGAATAAGAGATTCTCCTTTGATGCCGACAATCCACATCTCTTTCTCAGGGACCACTGAGGGTACGGATGCAGCGATTCAGGAGGCACAAATAATTCAGACTGGAGTTCTTCGTCGTGACGACATGGAGGATTAGTGGAGGTAATGCATCAGGAGAAAATGGGCGAAAAGAACCTGGAACTGCAGTAGGAACATTATTTTTTGAAACTAGTCTTTTATTCTCAGATGCCTCAAAACGCTGGACAGTGACAGATGAACACAGAGAACATACTTCACCAAATTTTTCATTATTGCCAAAAGTATGGTGTGATAGAACTTTTAAATTAGGAAGATCCATAAATTGCAAAAGTGTTGTTACATTTTCTCAGAATAAGCTTTCTATTTGTGCCGTAAATAACACATAAGAACCTATGTATTTGAGCAGTACAACTTTGTAACTGCACAGATACAATGTTATTCGTCCAGGAAAATTAAAATAGTGCTAGTTTTTCAAGGATGACATAGGCAATACAAATACAGTAGCTGAGGGTGGATAAAACACTAAGCAAGAAATTGTGTAATGACTGTTACAAAAATTCGCAATACGGCTTTTTACCTCATGTACATCAAGCGGCCCAAATAGGCAAGCATTAAAAAGTTTTTTGTTCTCTTGATAATTTGCATTTTGTTAGTTACGTTTTCCGGGTGAGCGTTTCATTTATTGAGAATATTAGTTTGCGAAATCTTCAATATATTGCAGCGACTCGCATAACATAGATAATACTGTTAGCTAGCAATACAGTTTTGCAAAGTTAAGATGTCGGACACCCAAAAGAGGGTGTGTACCACAGTTGTATTAACGAAACAAAGAAATAGGAAAAATGCGTGCAAGAGTGACTGAAAAAAAGAGTACTTCATGTATGTTAATTTGCTGACAAAATTTATTACCACATAATCGAAAGATTTCATTACTGTTTTCGGATGAGTCCTGCATCTTAGGACAAAAACAGAGAAGCATAATACGTTAATGAGAGTGACTATCACAGCTGACGAGGGATTATGTGTAAATTTGAGATCTCTGGCGACAGGCAAATCTTTCGAAAGTTTCTAGTTTAGTTCTGTAAAACCAGCAAACACAATTAGCAGAATTGTTATTGAAACCCGTGAAGTATTTATATCTGTCTTGTGATGATACTATTATATTTTTATTATAATTAACGTAATACACTTTTTAGTTTTGTGTTTATGTGGTTTGGTGGTACTTGAACTTTGCTGACATCTTACTAGTCATTATATACACAGAGTGTAACATAAGGAAATGCAGACATTTTAACTAGTGACTGAGGACAGTGTAGTGAACAATATTACCCCACAGTATTTATATCGTTTTCAGACTAATAATTATAGCTATTTCAATTCTATATTGTTACGTTGGATAATACCTTGAAGTACATGTGGCAAGACCAAACCATTAATGCTATTTTCCTTGGGCAGCAGGCAGACGTTGAAGTAAGGACGCAAAATGCTTAGTCTATAGTACAATCTCTATAATGACAGGCGTATTTCACTTAGCGGTGTAATTACAACCAAGCAGCAAACATAAGGAAGTAAATTATGTGGTGTGTTTGTGAAAACACTGTTCGATGCACAGAAAAAACAAATGACATGCTGGTGTATGAACATATTCAGGCATCACATATAAAAGGGCCGTTTATACCATTAGGCAAGACTAGGCGGCCGCCTAACGCGTAATTTTAGGGTCGGCAAAGGGCGGAAAAATTGATTTGAAACTAAACAGCGGAAAAAATGAGCAAATGAAGAGCGAAAGTGGAAAAGAGAGAAAATTAAGGTACCGGACTTTTTCTCTAAAGCATACAGGACAGTTACTAAACAAGTCTTCACTTACTTTGACGAAAGTGAACACACAGCCTCCATCTACTCCAAAACTAAAGCAGCCACTGCTAAGTACGTAATGGAAACAAACATGACGATTCACCTCTGTCGAGCACAGGAGCGGGGCGCGTGCGCTGGCTTGGTATCTGTTGCAATGTGATACCATAGCTCCCTTAGTCCCTGTTTTTGCTTTGGCTCTGCAGATCATTTGTCAAGTGTCAGTTGTATGAGATGCTTCTGTTGATGTTTTTAGTTCTGCTATTATATTTGTGGATAATCGATCACGTGCTCACAAGATAGGTTTTGTACTTCTCTTTCAACATATCTGAAAAGAGTAAAAGACAAGTGCAATTCATAGTACACAAAAATAAAAGTGAGTTGGTATCTGTCTATATGTATGTTTCTGACTGTCTGAGACTCTCAAACAAATTAGCTGTCGTTTCCTTAAAATTTGACATACATGCAAATAATAACTGGGAAGAGAATGTCATGACTTTTTTTTATCGAAGGGACATAATTGTAGAACTTGTATGACTTGTGTTTGTAAGCTGTTGTCTCAGTGTAATTTATAAATTAGTGCATATTGCAATCTCTATGTAGCATACTGCATCTCGGCGACTATTTTCACATAAGTATAGAGATTAAACTTTTTACATCAAGAACTTCAAGAAACATTCGCAATTTGAACACTGAAGTAGATGTTATTAATAACATTGATGTCGGGTGACATGCTAATAGTTCCACACTTTTATTAGTCCCTTTTCTTGCAATTATGTAAAATGAGTAATTGGTGCCAAATTTGTTCGCACTCGTATATTCAGCTGTGTTCCAGGTTAAAATGTTAAGCACCTTCTTCCTATCTCAATTATTCTGGGAACTTTCAAAAATTGAGGACAAAAATAAAAAATTGGCAACATACGTTATCCCCAAACAGTTTTAAAGGAATAAAGAGAAAGCATGAAAAATGAGAATTGTCCCCAGAGGGCGTCTGCTCAACCTAAGTTTGATGATTAAAAATATAAATGAGATTTGCATCTTTGTGCCATTGGATATTGGTAGTTGTGGAGGGGAGGGGGATGTCGTGGAAACCGATGGTAGTAGAAAAAGAGGAGGCGTCAATTCTCAATTCTCGCCTAGGGAGACGAAACACGTAGCAAAGGCCCCGATGTTCATTGGTTTCGATAAACAAATGTGGATGATACGTGTATAGCTGTGTGTCCAAGCGTGCTTTCCACTGGATTTTTTAAATGTAAAACGAAGGAAAAACTACCTACATGCCAATCCTCTGTTAGCGAATTTTAACTAAAATTTATTAAAACTTGCTTAGTCAAAATAAATCGAATTTCTCCAGTCACAAAAAAGGGTCGGATTTACGCGGACAGTTGTATAAATACACCCTTAGGACACGCCCAGACAGCCTGAAAACTGGGGAAAACTTGGGAAAATCCGGACGTATGGCAGCCCTAGACACAGAGTGTAATCTACATCTACATGCAGATATAGATGAACTGAGAGTGCTGACCATTTGACAGTGTTCACCATTCAGAGATGCATGAACCAGCCACACGGCGACTTTGTGCACTATTTATGGTCTCATTTCGTCTTTGTGCATGTCATTCCTCAGATTCCATTTGTCAACTAGTCTTCTAACACTATTTAATAGGGCTAGGTAGGATTTACCACTTTAGGAAAATCAGTAGAAGATTCACTACGGTATTGCTTCCTTTATTGATATGACGATACACAGAATATTTTTGAGGCCATCAATACTACTCACATCAACGATTCTATAAGTTGTAATGGCTGTATTACTTGCTACAAAAAGCTAATGAAATTAATTTAAGAAATCAATGAGTAGTATCGACGCACCCTCAGACCTTCAGTATATTGAGTGTTTAAGAATAACACTGAACTTTTGAGGGCCACTTTAACCTTATACACGAGTGCACTGAAAACAAATGAGACCCGGAATTGGGGCGCTTATTTTCTTCTGTATACCCTATAGTAATGGTCGCCAAACTGCGGCATGCCGTATTTTAACAAGATATGCTAACAGCTAAATCTAAAAACAACAGTTAACGTAAGAGTTTCTTTAGAGTGTTGTTTTCCTGCTTAGTTGCAAACAAATATACTTATAGAGGCAGTAATATTAAAGATGTGCTTAATCTTAGTTGAGATAGGGGAATTCGGTCGTCAGCTACGTGAAGTTTGTCGCTTACTTCAGGAGTAGAGACGTAAATGGTGTGACTACCCCAGAGTTAGAAGATGGGAGAGGGGTAATGATTATCGTTTGTCGTTCAGTGCTGACAACTCATGAGCATGTGCGACTCGTACCTTTCAGCTGCTATGGTATACATTTTGGCATAGCGTGAATGCAGATTACAGACAGTCATCGTCAAATGCAGTACTTATTGTAGCAAGGAATATGAAATTTAATTAAGGTTGCTGCAATACAATGCAGTGTGCAGATCAAAAATGACATTCAGAACATTTAGCAAATGTTTGTGATCGCAGCTCATGTTGCATAATGCATTTATACATACACAATTACTGTTATTAATTAATTAATCATCCGCTCACCAACCAACACAAGACCACTTCCTCAGGCAATTACTGTGTCACAAGTTGTGGGTCATTGAAAATGGCAAGATCTGAGACATAGAGCAGTGAACACGAAGTGTTCCGAATGGTACCGACTTTTAACGATGAGTGATTTGGGCCGGTTGCCAACTTATCACGGTTGCTACAGCTAGTGGGGGATTCGTAACTAAATTATGTACATTACTAATTAACAATAAGATCAGTAGAAATGTGGCCTGAAGTGCTGCCCCACAATGTCAGTACCGGTATAGTGTCTTCACCGAAAGTGGTTTTCGACCACTGGCTTCTATTTTACAGTTTGGTGCCAGAACAAAAATTCTAGAGTTACATGAATTTTTTCATTCACAACTAAATTTCAATAAATGTGAACATATTTAGTAACTTTAATTTGACGCAACAAAAGTACAGTTGTTATTTTTTAAATTAAATTGCAATTTATAGTATAAACTTAGAGAACTGAAAGGTTTGTTTACATTAAGTTTTTTAATTATATTTCCTTAAATAAAATGTGTTTGATAAAACTAATTTTGTAGCTACACTCAGGAATGGAAAATGGAAATGGAGTCCCATGCTTCTTGACAGCTTAGGGGAACGATGCGGAAGACCCGCACCGGCGTAGGCCTACTAAGAAGATCTTAATGACAGTGGTTTGCCATTGCCCTCCGCCGACACTCAGGAAGATGTAATATAATTTAGCTGAGTGCTTCTACATGTAACCGTCACAATTTCGTTATTTATATGTTCCTTATTAAGCGTCTACCGCAAAGTACAAAAGAAAAAATGGCTGAACTGCGGTTATGATGTACCCAGTTCTTTCGTTGCATCCTGAGTTGGTAGCTGCGCGACATTGGATACTGACAGGATGACCTGTAACGAAGCCTGAGGGCGAGGTTAAGGTTGGAATGTAACAATTTGATTGAGATTTGGCGAAGCTAACGAATGTGACTGAAAGAAAACCAGATGTGCTGGCAGACTGCCCTGTGAAGTCCATGGCCTAGGTTAGGTTTCAAAGTGACAATTTCGTTGTGAGTTAGCGAATGTATCCAGCACAAAAATCCGACTGCCATAATAGATTGATCTGGGCTAACGGTTAGATAAGGGGCAACGGCAGTCACGCCTGTGGTTATTTGCTGCTCATAGGTTGGCAACGCGTCAGTATCGCGTAGTCAATGGGATAATTCTTTGACATAACCAATGAGAGATGAGAACAGATGCAATGTATTTCTAGCGCTGAAATTGAAATCGTCGTCTTTGTTGGTTTTCGATGTGTGAGTGAGTTTCGAGAGAAATATTTTGTGTTTCTGTAGACTAATGCTATAAATTGAACTGATTTAAGTGATAATTTACGACGCGTTGATGTCGTCCGCTTGTGCAAGTCTCATGGATTAATTGCATATACGGAAATATGTGCAATGTCAAAGGTTTGTATGGATGGAATCATCTGGAAATGCCGGCACTTAAAGTACGTGGATCAATGTTTTATAATTCAGTCACAGGAGAAGGTAGTGGGATCAGTGACTACTAATAAGAGAATCGTACTTTCGCTGTAGTAATAAACATTTAGCCACCTACCTACTCTCGTGAAGTAATTAAAAACAATGATCCACGTACATTCTCCCATGTTTATATTAAAAAAAAAAAAAAAAACATTATTCCACTTACTCAGTGTGGTCGCGCAGATCGATTGTGTAGCAACAAAGATCAGAGAAAAGTATCACAGCTTTTTCGAATAAATTATGGGTTGCGACGGGCCCTTGCTTTGCTGAAACTTGCACAATTTAAATACCTGCGACCCAAACAAGCAGCAATTAAATTTATTATCCTCGTTTACACCAATGTTTCATGCTTGCTTCCGAATGTATTACCTCGAAACACATTTTCTGCCTGTTGCTCTCTGTCTGCATACATAAACAACTGTGACAACTTCATTTGTTCCCATCGTAACTCATGGCAAGTACTGACAACACCCTTGCACGAACATGGAAGGGGCACCACTGGCTGTATTCTTAGATTTTTACCGCTAACTTCATTTAGCGAATCATTGGAAATTACGAAGGAGCTTTCTGGTTGACTACAGACAACCCACTCGCCATTTGTCGTGTTCACTTTCCATCAGTCATTGAGCAAACTCCAGCACGTACAGCAAACAGTATCAGCTACGGTAAACTTAACACCCTATCGCAAACTATTCATTATGCGAAGCTGAGAGCCTGAAGTCAGTCGTGCTGGGTACAGCCCAGGGAACAATATGAACTTCTCAAAGTTGGGCCATGTAATTCGTAATTAAAAGAAAAGACTAAAAAATTCTGAACAAACATTCAGTTGCAGTTTCAGAACAGAAACTAAAGGTCGAACAGTAAATAAAGTTCTTTGACCTTCTGATTAAAAACAGCTTACAATAAAATACAGTGGAAAATCCGGGATGGAGTAACAACAATATTAGGAAAAGGATATATTCCAACAGTGACTCATTGACATTAGGCTATAGTCATACGATTCCACGTTTTTTCATTTTGTGAAGTGCGAATTATGCATTTCTGAATATTTAAAGCAGTTTGCCAGTCTTTGCAGCAATTTGACAACTTATTAATATCTGACTGTATATTTATGCAGCTTCTTTCAGACAATCCTTCATTACATATAACTGCATCATGTGCAAAAAGTCTGTGGTTACTATTGATATTGTCTGCAAGGTGATTAATACACTATCACCAGATACTCTTCAAGAAGGCCTGTCATTATGGAATTACAGGACCTGTAGGGAACTGGTTAAAATCGTACCTCGAAAATAGGAAACAGAAGATTATTCTAGATGTTTCAGATAGTGTATCACAATATACAGTGGACTCTGAGTGGGGAATTGTGCAGCATGGAGTGCCACAGGGATCAGTGCTTGGGCCCTTGCTGTTCCTCATATATGTTAATGACCTGCCTTTATCCATCAATAAGAAGTGTAAATTTACAATGTTCGCTGATGATACGAGCATTGTGGTGGATAATGTGTCAGCTACTGACTTAGAATCCGAGGTCAATGATATCCTTAAAGAAGTTCTGGGTTGGTTTAGTATTAACTCCCTTTCAATAAACCTGAAAAAAACAAATTTTATCCAGTTCCAGACAACCCACAAAAACCCAAAAGAAACAGTTATCACACAGAACGATCAGATGATAAAGCAAGTGTACTTATCAAAATTCCTAGGCATATACGTGGACAGTAGGCTGAATTGGGAACATCACGTTCTACAAACACTAAAACGGCTGACATCGGCAACATTTGCTTTACGAATTTTGTCACACTTCAATGACATTACCATCTCAAAGTCAGCTTACTTTGGCTATTTTCATTCAGTCATGTGTTACGGCATCATCTTCTGGGGCAATACACCTGCCGCAAAGAAAATCCTCACAGCACAAAAAAGAGCAATAAGAATCATTTGTGGTGTACCCCCACGGACCTCATGTCGAAATCTTTTTAAACGACTTGAAATACTGACAGCAACATCTCAGTACATATATTCACTGATGTGCTTCATAATAAATAACCCCACTCTGTATGAAACGAATTGCCTACATCATGAACATAACACCAGAAGAAAAGAGGATTTCCACTGTGAGTTAAAGAACTTGACACTTATTCATAAAGGGGTAAAGTACGCTGGAACGAAAATTTTCAATTCCCTACCCAACAGCATCAAAAGTATAAGGAGTAGTACATCAGTATTTAAATGTAGCTTGAGAAATTATTTACTTGAGACCTCACTTTATTCACTAGAGGAATTCTTTCAGAGAAATAAGTAAAACCCAGATTGGAAAGATGTTTTTAAATTTTTTGACACTGTTTACTGTTAAACTAATGTAATAATGCCCTAATGTAAAAATTCCTGTTTTTCTCATTTCCATTTTTGGGTCACTTTTAAACCCAAAGTGGGGAGTTTTGATTACTGTTCAAGGTTAAAATAGATGCAATAATGCCCTAAATATGAAACTGCTATCTTCACATTTATGTTGACTAGTTTTTAAGCTAATAAGTGACTTTTGTGCACTGTTATTAATACTATAACAATGTCTTTATTCTATGTATTTTATTATGTACATTGACACGTTCCACATCTGAGTGACTTGCTCACATGTACAGATCTATGGAACAAGTATATAAATAAATAAATAAATAAAATATGTGAACCGCAGAAGTTTCATCACACTTCCCTGGGGCACACCCAAAGTTACTTCTGCACCTGATGATGACTCTCCATCCAATGTAACATTCTGCATCCACCCTACCTAAACGTCCTCGGTCCAGTCACAAATTTCACTTGATCCCCAATATGACTGCACTTTTGACAATAAGCATAGTCGTGTTACTGAATCACATGCTTTCCTGGAATCAAGAAATACTGCACCTACCTGATTGTCTTGATTCAAAGCTTTCAGAATGTCATGTGAGAAAAGTGAGAGTTGGGTTGATTGATGCTTTTGGAATCCATGCAGATTTGCATGGAGGAAGTCATTCTGTTCAATATACCTCAATATGTTTGAGCTCAGAATACGTTCTAAAATTCTACAACAAATGGGTGTCAAGGATAATGGATGCTAGTTTTGTGGATCACTTCTACTACCTTTCTTGTAGATGTGAGCTGTGCTTTTTTCCACAACTTGGGCATGGTGTTTTATTTGAGGGATCTATGACAGATTATTGTTAGAGGAGGGGTTAACTTAGGTGCAACAGTATAGAATCTGATAGGGATTCTATCAGTTCCAGGAACTTTGTACAATTTAAACTATTTCAGATGTATCTCAACACCACTGACACTAATACTTTTTTCATTCATCTTTTCAGAGGTGGGTGGATTAAATTGAGTCAGTTCTCCTGGGTTTTAGAATCAGAGTTAAGCATTTGAGCTTTTGCTTTGCTACCCTCAGTTTCATTCCCTACCTTGTGTGCTAGGGGCTGGACACTAACTTTGCTACCACTAATGGTTTTTAAATATGAGCAGAATTTCTTTGGGTTCTGTGAAAGATCATTTGACCATATTCTGGTACAGCAGTCATTGGAGGCACTATGCATTGCTCTGACAGGCGAACACGTTTGATTCAGCTTCTCTCTATCTGTAGCTCTATGCTTTATGTCATTATCACGGAGATCAGTTTCGATGTGGACATCCTCAAAGAGGTCAGGTCTATTTGTTGCCATTAGATCCAGTATGTTTCCTTCATGAGTGAGTTTCCTAACTATCTGTTCTGGGTAATTTTCAGAGAAGGCATTTGTTACTGTTTCATATGATGTCTTATCATACCCACCACTAACAAAACTGTAATTTTCCCAATTAATTGTTGGATGATTAACGTCTCGACTGATGAGTTCAGTATGACTGGGGAAATTACATACAAGTGGACTGAGGTTCACTCTAGAGTTTTTTTTGTTACATCAAGAGATGAGTCTGGTGGGTGACAGAAGGTTCCAATTATTTTGTGCCCATCCCTGATACTGAGTCTTGCCCAAATAATCTCACATGTAGCTTCAACTTATATCTCTATGGATTTGAGTTTCTTGTTTACTGTGACAAACACACCACCTCTGTTTCCCTGTACTTTTGGTATACAGTTAAATTTTTCCCAAAAATCTCACTGCTATCTATTTTAGGTTTCAACCAGCTTTCTGTACCCAGTATTATGTGAGCCTCACTGCTTTTCAGGAATCCTTTGGCAGTTAACCATTAGAATTTTAATACTCTCATCTGTGGGAGAGACTTATTTGATCATACATGATACTTCTTGGTTTCCTGTAGCTATTGTTATCTTGAGTGGATGGAGAGTCACCTAATTTAAAAAACCCTTGTGTGGACGCCATAAACAGTCAGCTACCAGAATATCAGCCTTGATGTGTTGTGCACACCTTACCCATTTACGGGGACCCTACATAATCGACCCTATGGCACAAGTCCAGGAAGTTGCAGAGTAACTTATCACAGACCCTTCAAAGTCTCTCGATCAGTCCTTCCACTCGATTCAGCACCAGAGGGCCACAATTATATCTGGGGACAATGCTGCAAATTGTGAGATTCACCGAAACTCCATGCCCAAACCTGGTCTTTTCAACCTTCTCTACCAGTTGTTGGAATGACCCAGGTGCGACCTCTGAGCCCAGATGACAGGCATCACTTGCTCATACGTGCACTGCAGGCTGCAGTTGCTTGCACCCTGTTCCCTCAGTGGCTGCTGGAATAGATTTTAGAACAAACATTCTTTGTGTCACATGTAACATAGAGAACATGAGGCAAAGATTCCAATGAGTGGAGTGTACTAGGATAGTCTTCGTATTGCTTTGTGGCACCTTTGGATAATTCCAGAAGTGACCTCTGTTACTTCAAAAAATGTCAACGATGGCATAGATGTAAGGCAAACTTCTGGTATAAAGGGAGCACAATTTATTTACTTAGTCTATGTTTCGATGAGCCATGTTTTGAATATATCACAGGATATGGAACAAGTTAATTTGTTGTGGTTATTACAACACATTCTACCGTATTATGTAAATAGTACTAATTAATTTCATGTTAAGGTCTGTACAACTTACATCATTTTACAGAAAAATAAAATACTTAAATATCATTAAAATCATAAAGAAAAGTGCACAGGAAAGGATTGGAAAAGTCTCTGGGTGTTACAGGTACTACCCATTATGATTCAAAAATTCTTCTGTATTGTAGGACATCCTGTGCAATAGAAAGTCTTTGACTTTTTGAATGAGAGCTCATTACCCACTAGCTCGTAAATTGTAAAGGGGGGCACTAAAAAGCTTACAGCCAATGAAATGGATGGTCTTCTGTACCATATTCTGATTTGCATGCTCATAGCAGACGCCCTCGTTCCTTTTAGCATCTTCACTGTGATAAACACAACTGGATTTTTTTTTTAAAAGCCCTGTTTTCCATTGTGAAAGACATCATGGAGAATAAGTATTGGGCAGTGGATGTGAAGATTTCATGTTCCTTAAAAAGATTTCCATATGTAATTACAGGGTGGACTTTTCTCTTGATGCATACAACTAGTTCCTGTGCATGCAGCTTTTTCTAGTCAGTGGCCAGTTTCCCTGAAAGAAGATTCCATTTGCCATAATGGCATGAAAATAACTGTAATAAGCTGATTTAATACTCATAGTCTCTATATTTGTGTAATAGCCAACATTGTGAATGAAGTATAAGTTGCAGAACACAGTCTTTTGCACAGAACCTTGACACAATTTGACCAGTTTAATTTGCTAGCAGTATATAAAGCACGGTATTTTGTAGTATCTATACTAGCTATCTGCTGGTCACTCAGTTTCTCTTCTGTTGCTTCATGTTTAGAAGTTGTGTAATACTGAATGGAGCTTGTTTTTTTATAATTAAAAGAAAGACCATTTATTTTACATTTGTTTATAACATTCCACTCATTTACAAATCTGAAACAATTTCTATAAATAAGGTGAAGGTACAAATAATATATTTCTGTATTAAAAAAGGACTCCCTCCAGTGCTGGCTGGCAAAGCTACAGGCATACACAATACCATTCACATTCGCACACATTTGTTTTGTGAGCTGAGTCTCTGAGCTCAGCGACCCTGCAATTTGTAAAACTCAAGTGCTTGAGCTGCTCCTCCATCTGGTGACACATTCATCTGTTTTGTACTAAATAACAGTCAAGGAAAGAGGTTAGTTGATGAGCAAATAAGTACAGAACTCACCTGGTAAAAACAGAATATGTTGTTGAACGCCTGTGTCCGGCTATTCAGTTGATAGACGTAAGTAGCATATTTTGATTGAAGAGTATGTATGTAACATCAGAATTCAAGGAGCCATCAAGGAGCTAATAATGCAGAGCAATCATTTCCCAATGTGCTCTGTATGAACTTGCAAGACGTATGGGAAATTAATCACATGAGTGAACTTTAAATAACACACATTTAACAAAGCCTATTTAAATAGTCTGACACGCAGGACTTTACTCGGTAAATGCCACGATACTCAAATACTGGTAGTCACTATCAACAAAGGATTCTCCATTTCTGTGTTGTTTACACTTTCAATTGTGACCCTAAGGACATCTGTTACCTAAACAACACTGAGTCACACTGTCAGTGTCAGTACTTTGCAACCATGATTTATTAAAATGATACTTTGTTAACATTCACGCCTGTCAGCACCTGCTTTCCTTGGAACTGTGGCTATTACTTTCTTCGTGCAATCTGAGGATATTTTGCCTGTCTCATACAAATTGCCCACCATGTGGAACAACTTTGCCCCTGATGGCTCTCCAAAGGATATCGGTAGTCCTGATGGAATGTCAGCTACTCAAGGGGCCTTGTTTAGATTTATGAAAAGAAATTCAGAATGCTAAAAATAAAGTAAATAACTACTGAAACAGTTTATTTTAAATCTAACATGGTTAAAATATATAAATTATGTGTCTGATGTAAAGCTAATTAACAATTGTTTATTATACCTGTAGTCACCACAAAGTGATCCTTTACTACAGAACTAAAACATACATATAAATTTATTTATGATGGGAATGTATAATGAGAGAGAGAGAGATGATGTAGTTATTAAGATACACAATTATTTTTTGTTTATAGAGATTGGTTCTTACAGTTTTTGCCCCCATATTAGATTAGATTAGATTAGATTTACTTTCATTCCAATTGATCCGTAGTGAGGAGGTCCTCCTGGATGTGGAACATGTCAGAAAAACAACAATACATGACAAATATTTACAACTAAAACAAATAAACTAATGTACCATTCCACAGGTCCCAAGTGGAATGATCGTCATTTTTAATGAACACTAAGAGTCATTTTACAAATACTAATGCACTGAATTTAAAATAAAAAACGTTTTTTATTTATTTATAAGGTAATAAACATGTAATACAACTACTGTAATACTTATTTACGATGAACACATTACTGCACTGAAATGGTGCAGAAGTTAGATTATACTTACACACACACACACACACACACACACACACACACACACAAATTTTCAGTGAACACATTACTGCACTGAAATTGTGCAGAAGTTATGTTGTACTTATATACAAATCAGTTGGTTTTACTAAGAAATTCATCAATGGAGTAGAAGGAGTTGGCCACCAATAAATCCTTTAGGCTTCTCTTAAACTGAATTTCATTGGTTGTTAAGCTTTTTATGGCTGCTGGCAAGTTATTGAAAATGTGTGTTCCTGAATAATGCACACCTTTTTGTACAAGACTAAGTGACTTTAAATTCTTGTGAAGATTATTCTTATTTCTAGTATTGATTCCATGAATTGAGCTGTTGGTTTGAAAAAGTGATATATTTTTAATGACAAATTTCATTAAGGAATAAATATACTGGGAAGCTGTAGTTAGTATCCCTAGTTCCCTAAACAGGCTTCTGCAGGATGTTCTTGAGTTCACACCACATATAATTCTTACTGCACGTTTTTGTGCCCGGAAAACTTTAGCTTGGCTTGATGAATTACCCCAAAAAATAATCCCATATGACATTATGGAATGAAAGTAAGCATAGTATGCCAGCTTTTTCATTTTTATATGCCCTACGTCTGACAAAATTCGCATTGCAAACAGAGATTTGTTAAGACGCTTCAGCAGTTCTGGGTTAGAAAGTCACCTTTGCACTCCAGACAGGATACAGTTGATGACACTTAATTTGGGTGTCCCATTGTATAATTAGTATTGTATTCCATGGCTCCTTAGTATAATACATTGCAACAATATGGAGAAATTTCATAGCCTCCATAATGTTATTTTGGTTTACAACTAAACCAAACACCACTACCTATGAAAATGCAAGCCTTCAGGGATGTGTTAAAACTCAATTACACCTTACACAGCAAAAGCAGTCATTAGGTGCTACATCTATAAAGTATACTAATAACTATGACTAGCACTAATCTACCCATGTTAATAATTACAGGTATTACTTCTAGGTTACTTTGTAAAAAGCCACTGCTCTTCCTGTTACACTGCCCAGTATTTATCAAACATTACACAGAACACTATCAAGTAAATACTATGACCTTAAAGACAGTTTCCAGAAGTCAGTATCATGGGCATGTATGAAGTGAAAGTTTTCAAAGTATACCAGCAATCCCATTCACAAAGAGAGAGATTCCCAAGTGCAAAGCAGGCAGAACTGACCTGTTTTGTTAAATTACACTGTTCTACAAAAAAAACCTTTTTTTCTATTTCTGATAAAAAATATTGTGATCCTAGTTGTATTTTGAGTGCTGAATTGAAAATTGTTTTTGGTTTTTTTTTGTTAGGGATAGTTTATGAGTAATTGCAATTTTATTTCTCTTTTCAGTTTCTGATATAGTGCAGCAAACATGAGGTGAAATTCGATAAACAAATGCACATCTTTATGATGTTACAAGTTCATCACATTAATGGAGGGTGGGATCTAACATATAACACAGTAACCTTTGTGTATACACTTTGAAGCATTTATTTGGCATGAGAAATTACAGAAAATTGACAAACAATGAGCCACTGCCTTGTAATGCACATCACTTTTTCTCTTGTATTGTGAATCTTTCTTCTCTCGAATGATATTCCAGCAATAATCTGCTGACATAGAAGGAACCCACATCCCTTCATAGCGCCTTTCTATGGTAGAAATGCCTTTATGGAATCTTTCCCTATGTTCATCCGATACGTCACTACAACTCTCTGTGAAGTAGTCCAGATGAGAGTCCATCATGTGTACCTTCAAAGACATATTGCACCCCAAATCCTGATATGCTTTGATCATATCCTTCACCATTGCTTTGTAGTTAGTAGCTCTTCTTCTTCCGAAGAAGTTTTCCGACACCATCTTGAAACAGTCCCATGTGGTTTTTTTCTTTATCAGTTAAACATGCTTCAAAATTTGCATCTTTCTGCAGGTCCCCGATTTGTGGACCCACAAATACACCTTTCTTCATTTTTGCAGCTGAAAGACGGGGGAATTTGGTAGCTAGATATGCAAACCCACAGCCTGTTGGATCCATGGCCTTCACGAATTGTTTCATCAGGCCAAGTTTGATGTGAAGCGGTGGAAGTAGTATATATTCAGGAGCTACCAGAATTTCACATTGTACATTCTTTTTGCCAACTTTCCATCTTCGCCTAGGCCATTTCTTTTTCACATAGTGAGAATTTCGGTCTCGACTATCCCACTCGCAAAGAAAACAGTAGTAGTAGTAGTAGTAGTAGTAGTAGTAGAGGGGTTTTGTGGGCGCACGACAGCAAGGTCTTCAGCACCCGTTCAGCAAAGAAAACAGTCATACTTCGTGTAGCCTTGTTGCATTCCCAGTACCATAGAGATTACCTTGAAATCTGTACATATTTTCCATTTGTGTTCATTGTATTTTAATGAATTTAATAGCATCCTTTGTACGAATTCGTAATTCTCTTTTGTCAAACTAGTGTAAGCTACTGGAACAGAGGGTATTTTATTTCCGTTATGGAGCAAAACACCCTTCTGACTTGTTTTCGATGCATCTACGAAAAGTCTCCACTCCTGTGAAATATAGGTGAAGTTCAGTACTTTCATCAGGCCAGTAACGTCATTGCGAAATGTCAGTGCTTTGTCAGTTGAAAAATAAGAAATAAAGGCATGTTCTCTGTGCCTGAACACACTGATTTTAGTACTTTGGTGAAGTAGATTATACTCTTGTAATCTTGAACCAAGCAGCTGCGCCTTTTGTTTACTTAGTCCTAGATCAAATACTAAATCATTTAAATCTGCCTGTGTTAACAAATGTGGCGATGACTCACTTGTGCAGTGATATAAAGAATCATCATCTGTGATTTCTTCAGTACTACTTATTTCACTGTCACTCGGAATTTGACCTCGAGCTCTTGAAGGTACTGGAAGGTTGTCGGAATGCTGCACTGGCATTCTTGCTGAAGGCAGATATGGGTAAACAATGTGCCTCTTCAACTTTTTGTTTGTAAAACCCTGAATTTTTGTTAGACAGAAATAACAATCAGTAACATGGTCCTTAGGCTCCCACCACACCATGGGAACAGCAAACAACGCCACATTCTCTTTACCTTTCCACCACTGAAATAGTCTGCAGTAACATGTAGCACAACAGAAATGTGGTGCCCATTCTTTATCTTGGTCTCCTACCTCTACTCGAAAGTAATGTTTGTATGCTTTCTTTATGACTGAAGAAATTTTCTTCCTATTTCTGGCAAAAGTGAACTTCCCACAGATGTAGCAGAAGTTGTCCGGCTTATATTGACATCCATGACGACGTGGCATTTCTGCAAATTTAAAAACACCACTTTGGTAATACACCTGTATTAAATTAATAGTAAGAAACTAGAGGAACGCTGATGTGTAAAAACAAGCAGTCGTTTTATCTTCAGAACCAGGCTCAATCAGTTCACACACAGGAACTAAAAACTTCAACCGTGCTAGGAAATATACAGACAGTTACTTGTCAGCCAAAACACCCACTCGTTAAGACTGACACAAATTGCGGCTAACATCACTGTTGTAAACTCGATGCACCTGCCCCTAGGAGGCGTGAAGCTTTACTGCCGAGGCAGCGACCGGCTGTCACCGTTCGAGTTAATGAGATGTTTCAGGTGGTCTTAATGACATAGGTGTGGCGGGGGATAACCTAATGATGTCTGATTCTACCCACCTGCTGTTGCACAAGAAATTATCACATTCTATCACTACTGGATGCAGCAACATACCCGTATTTCTCTATAACGTCTCTGTGTTTGCCATGAATTGTGAATATACATATATATACATATTACATAAAAAGTATCCCTGACAACGATATATTGTTTACATATTTGAATTTCCCACGGTAAAATGGTCTAGAAGCACATACTTTAATATCAGAAATAGAACCCATGTCGAACAGTGTTATTTATCTTGAAATGATGCTCTTCTCTAGCTACATAATATTTATACACTTTGTTCAGAATGTTATGCACTGTATTAGTTAAATTTCTTTTTCTGCTATTTTGCTGCAACTACACTTAATGAGAAGAGACAGTATAATGAAAAGGATAGATTGCTCCTCACCAGATAGAGGAAATGTTGAGTGGCAGACAGGCGCATCAAAATGACTGATAATCATGTAAACTTTCGGCTGAAAGCAATCTTTTTGGTGTGCCTGTATGTGACTCCACATTTCCACATTATGGTGTGTAGCACTCTATCCTTTCCATAGTATTGTCATTGTTCAGTCCTGTGTTTTTAATTGTGTAATGAGAGAGAGACTCATTCAATATTTGATTAAATAAAATATTCAATAAAAGTAAATTCTCATCTTGTCTTAGAAAGAATGTGGTAATTGTTGTCTAATTTAGGTATTAATAGGTCCTAGTATTTTTATGTCAAGTGAAGACACGGTTTTCTTGTTATTCACACCTAGATTTATTGCACAGTTTAATTTTCAGATTGAAACGGAATGATCACAGTTCCTTTTCTTTCAACAAAATTACTGTCTCAATATAACATTCATTCTTTTCCACCGGAGAAAATAATTCATATACAGTTTCTGATAACAAAAAATATACTAAGTGTGATGTCTCTTGTGCAAATGTTGAAACATAATTGAGCCAGTTCAAAGTGTTTAATGTGCATTTGATGATATACATAACTTAGCCTGACTTTTAGAATGTTCTAGAATTTTCTTTGTCAAAATAAATATTATGAAATCCAGTTTCACAATTAGTTAAAATTTGGATAGTAATGTACTTTTCCACCCTTAGAAAAAGCTGAGAGGCAAAATAGTCACAAAAGTAATTTCATATAGTCTTGAAATAAAATTTATAGCTTTCAAAATAATCTTTGTTAATGTGTTTGTTTATGTCTGATCAAATTATACTTTTGTTTCAAGAGCAGGTGTTGAATGACTTTTCAGTTACCTTTAAAATAAAGTTCATAAGATGACCAGTTTCCTTAATTTTGTGTTTTCACATAACAACTCATAAAATTATTTTATAAATTGTACACAATTGTAGGAAATATATAATATGAAAATGCTTTGGTGTATTGCATACTATGTAAAAGCCATAAATCCCATTCTTTATGACTGAAATTGGACTAGATGTTACCCAAATGAAAGTGATAACACAGTTTTCAGTAGATACAAAGTGTTACTGCAGTTTTTGGTTGACCCAATATCCCCTAAAGCTCGGTTTTTCATAATGTGGTGGTGTCACCTCAGTTTGTTTTCTGTCTAAATGACTAGGAACCCCACACACAGCATTTCAGTTAGTGTGTGTTGATCTCTATTTCTGATAGATATAAGTAATTTGTTTGAAATTACATAGTATGAGTTATGTTTTTGAAATGAAGGCTAAAGTTATTTCTGTTGACCAATTGTTAACCTGTTCCACTACTTGTTTCTGGTTGTGTGTGGTAGAGATGTATTTGGGCGTTTTATTGGTATACTTGTATTATCTGCAAACACAACATTTTTAAAGAGTCCACGTAGATCAAAAATACAAGTGCATCAGGTAATGGATGTTTTGAGACACCATGTTTAATGTGTCACTACTCTGATTGTAGTTTTATTCCTGTAGCATAATTTGTTAATGTGAACCTTTGTTTTTAGTTGTTATGACACCACCCATGTAAGGGGATGGTACAATGTTTTAGTTTCCCATGTAAAAGTTTATGAACTATACAATTGATGGCCTTGGGAAGGTCACAAAAAAATTGCCAACAGGCTAATTTCTCTTGTTTACTTTTAGCAGTTCCAATTCTGTGAGATCACATATGTTCTCTGTGTAGATTCGGATGCCAAAATGAGAAGTTGGTAAAATGATAATGTCACCATAGAATGGGCTAATTGAGCAGTACATAGCTTCATAAAGATGGACTACTACATGGTGTCTCAGCTTATAAACGTATATTCCTCTTCTGAGGGTTCAGGCAAGCAACAGTACACGATATATTACCTTGTGGTGAGTAAGGCGGTCACATCTGGTGACCCCAACATGATGTTTGTTGCTGATATATGCACAAGTCAGATTAAATTTGCGTGCCTGCTCTCCATACCACTGGTGATACCAACATAACTTACTAGGCAGTGCATCACCAGAGGCGTGTGCGTGCAATGAAGTCCGGCTTCAGAATCTCCATTGGAACTGTCCATTAATGTTCCGATTGATGAGCAATTCATTCATATGTCTACTGACGGCATGGACCTTGCATAATAAGTTCTCATTCAGCTGTTTGTTAAGAGTTTCCACTTTATTTGCGAGACTATTGTAGTTGGGTTTAGTTCCCATCGAAGCACTGGAACACACCATTGAGAGATCAGAATAGGAAGTGGGCACAATTGTATCTTGCATACGGTTGGCAAGATTGGCTACAACGTCAAGCGGCATATCGGTTTGTGATGCAATGATGGCTTTCACTTGGGCCAGCAATCTACTGCTCCATAATCTACAAAGTAGCATATTCTTAACCGTGCCTGTATCGACTTTGCTCCTCAGGTGGCCGAGGTATTGGTATGGTTTTTTGTCCCCAATGTACTCCTGTGTTAGAACCTGCCATACCCTCTCCTCTTGCGAGGCATATACTCGTTGAATTAACTTGGTCTTGAGTTTTGTGTAGACCTATGTGTTGGGCAGCGAAGTTATAATATCCTGTACTTCAGAAGTGTCTCGATGGTCTCATTGGCTCACTACCAATGCAAACTTTGTGGAATCCGCTGTCACACCTGCACAAAGAAAACTCACCTCAACTTGTGTGAATCATAATGTGGGGTTGTGAGGCCAGAATGGTGGTAGTCGTTCTGCCAGTCTTGAAATCACATATGTATCTGTCACATTTCCGCTAACAAATGTTACTTTCTTGGTCCTGATGAATAATCTTCTTAGTCACAATCATGTTGGGGTCACCAGGTGTCGCTCTCCCACTGTGCTTTAGGCTCGTGACTAACTATAGTGTCCTTATTCTGGAAGAAGTACGTCTTTTATGTTTATTATGTTTTTATTGAAGATCACTCAGGAAAGAACACATAACATAGGCAGTGATTACACAATAATAACCAATGCAATGTTACAGAAAACTTGGGTAGTACTCCCCAGAAACGTTCTGTGAAATCAACAATGGAACAATTATAATGTAGCACATTGTTTAAAAGTCATGGAACGCTCACGTGCCATGGCCTGGAGTAAGTACATGTCAGCACTCCTCGCAGCCGGCACGCGAACCTTGTTGACACTTGTGTTCCGTCAGCTGATTGCAGCTGCCAGCTGCCTGCCCGCCTTAGTCACCACAACCTCATATATTTAGTTATAATGCACTCTCTTTAATTACAAGATAAACTATATTATAAACATAACTTTTGTGTGATGGTGGACATACACTTTGATCTTAAATTTTTACACTTTTTTGAAAAGACAGTAAAACAGGTTAGACTAAAAAAAAGTCTTCATTTCACTCTGTAGTATTATAAATTCACAATAGGCACTAAATATTTATTCAAATATAATTGAAATATTAGGAGCAGTCAGATGAAAATAAGACAGATGAAGGAAAATGTAAGCAAGCAAATCAATGGCTACGAATGTCTTTCTTCATGGCTACAAAAATCGGGATTGTATGGAGGATGGGTAAGGGCTACCTTGCAAAACTTTTGCTGTGCAGTCGAAACAACCTGCCAACAAAATGCCCACCCACATGTCGCCAAAGTTGTTTCAAGTATGCTGCTGTAGTTTTGCTGGGAAACCCCTGCAGTTTACATATATTTGGAGCCCTGAAGAAAGATGTTCATGGCTGCTGACTTGCTTCAGACAAAGAGTTGCATGCGTGGTTACAGTCAGATTTCTGTAGGCAACAATAAACACTTTTTCATAAAGGAAATGACCATTTTGGCTCACAGTGGGATAAATATATTAACAGCTATTTGCAATTAATTTTGAAATGGTAAATAGATTTTCCCATCTGTCTCATTTTCATTTGGCTGTCCCTTATAAATATTTCTTTGATGTTTCATTATTCTCTGAAGATACATGAATGTACAAAAAGAAATAAAAACTTTTATGCACAGACTGAATTAATGGATAATAACTACTATTATCATAACATTGAGTTTACTTTGTTTAATGGCCAGTTATGTAAATTACTTCCTTGCCACATCTCGCAATGTGGTGTTCTGTTACATGCTGGATCAATGAAATACATGGTCCAACCTGATACCACACATTCCCTTAACGTTTTGTATCCACATGGCACATATAACTTTGAAAGACCCCAGTGCAACTGTGCACCCACCAGGTACATCTCATTCCACCCCAACCACAAGCACATCCTACCGTATCGGAGGCAGAGCCACGTGTGAAAACAGCCATATCATGTTCCATTTCTACAGTAACTACTGCACAGCATTTTATGTGGACATAACCACCAACCAGCTGTCCATTCAAATGAATGGCTGCCACCAAACTGTGGTTGGGAGTATAGCTGACAATCAAGTGGTAGAATGTGCTGCTGAGTGTGAAAGACTCTGCTTCAGTGGCTGCTTTCACACACTTTGAAACATGCTATTTGAACCCCCACCCCATTTTCTCTGAACTACGTAGATGGAAAACATCCTTTCCTCCCACAACTCTTTTGGTCTCAATTTCCATTACCTCCCTGACCCACACCAACCTCTATCATGTCCACATGCCTCCCACTTCACCACGTTAATATCCACCCACAATTTGCTCTCCACAGTCTCCTCTTGACTTGCTGTATATCCTTCTCATCTGTCCACTTGTCTTGTGCAGTGTGCGGTATATATAATTCTCTCAGTCTTAGAGTGAAGCAACTGGTGGAACATGCCCATCCTGTCCCCTTTCTGCCTAGAATGGCAACAGTAGGTATTAATACATTGACATTATACTGTCAATACATTGACAACATTGATACATTTCCCAGATATATTGAGCTTTGTTAATTCTACTTTTTATATGCTTGTGCTGGGAATTAGTTATAAGTAATCACTGTCTTTCTACAAATAAAAAATTTCTCTTGAGAGGGCACATTGGACTACGACTTTCTACATAATTGTACAAGTTTTAGTTACGGCAAACACAGACAAGATCAACATCACAAACATGGCTCAAATTTAAAAGAATAATTGATTGTGCACTGTAGAGATTCATACCCAGTAGAACAGTCCATAATGGGAGGGAACCTCTATGGTATACAATCATTGTAAAGAAACTTCTAAAGAAACAGAGATTACTGTACCAGACAATGGAAAATCCAGGATGGAATGTAACATTTATAATGAGAAGGATAATTGCTACTCATCATATAGTGGAGATGCTGAGTTGCAGAAAGGCACACAACAAAACGACTGTCACACAATTAGCTTTCAGCCAACAAGGCCTTTGTCAAATTAGACAACTTACACACACACTCTCTCTCTCTCTCTCTCTCTCTCTCTCTCTCTCTCTCTCTCTCTCTCTGATGCAAATGCAACTCACATACACATGATCACAGCCTCTAGCAGCTGCAGCCACAAGACTGGAAAGATGCTCTTATCCATCATTTGCACAAGAAAGATCATAAGCATAATGTAATTAACCACAGAGGTATATCTCTGCTGCCAGTAGGGTATAAAATATTTTCAACAATGTTACTGAACAAGGTAGAAGCAACACTTGATAGCCATTTGGGAGAATTTCAGAGTGGATTTAGAAAGGCCAGATCTTGCTCAGTACAGTTTTCCAACCTATAGTCCATAATCCGTCACAAACTTACAAACTCTAAAGGCATAGTTGTAACAACAATAGATTTTAAAAATGCATTTGATTCAAGAATCTGGCATTAAATCTAAACTAGCAATCTTTATTCGTGAAACTTTAACAGGCACCAAAGCTCCGGGATGAAATATGTAAGGAATTAAAAATAAAAACTGGTGTAATGCAACGTGACAGCCTGTCTCCACTCCTCTTCAACTGCATCCTAGAGAAAATGCTCCAGAAATCCTAATAACAGGTATTGGAAAAATAAAGAGTGTTAATAAATCGAAATATTTGGGAGAAATGCCTCAAGAAAATGGCTTAGAAAAATTCACTGTAGAAGAGACGGCATATGGTGTAACCAAGAACATTTACAACAAAGGTCTCTGTCTAAAAATTTGAAAATACAGCACTATGACACAGTAGTAAAACCAGAATGTTTTTATGTAATTGAATGTTTAGTATTGAATTACAAATTACACAAACTTGAAGTCCTAGAGAGAAGAATCATTCAAAATATATGGTACTCAGTCTGCTGAGAAATACAATGGTATGGAAATTAAGAAGTAATGAAGAAATATATTGCAACATAGAAAATATAACTGAAATGCTACGGAAAAGGAGACTGCTATTTTTTGGACATTTATACAGAATGAAAGACAGTGGATTAAACAAACTTGATTTTTAAATGTCTCTGAGACAAGAAGTCATTAATAACCTGAAATCAAGAAGGTAGGAAAGATTTGGATGGAAACGATGTAATTGAAAAAGATGCAACAGAAGAGAGATTTTTAAGAAGAAAGTGTTAAAATGGAAGGATCCATAGGCAGGAGGAAAAAGAAAACATAGCCAAAATAGTGTGAGGAGAGAAAAAGGATTCTTAGTGAGAAGAGGAAGAATAATGGAGAAAGATGCTGATGATGATGACTGGTTTATGAGGCGCTCAACTATGCGCTCATCAGTGTCCGCGCGAAGTACCAATCTTTGCACAGTCCAGTCTAGCCACTTTCATGAATGATGATGGTATGATGATGACAACACTAACACCCTGTCTTTGTGCAGAGAAAATCCTCAACACAGCTGGGAATCAAACCCGGGACACATGATTCAGAGAGAGTGACGCTAGCCACTAGACCACGAACTGTGGACAATAACAATGGAGGAAGCATGGAAATTGGCTTGTGGTTCTTAGATGACCCAAAAGGAAGAAGAAAAGAAAGAAGAAGAATTATAATAACAATATGTATTTGTAACTTAATTTTGGACATCAGCTTTTGTACATTTGCAACAATAATATCATGGCATATATAACATGAGCATTAATAAAGACAGCACGCCGCAGAACCAGATTCCTGACTGAAAATGGAGGAAAGATGTCCTATGAACATGTGTCCAGAAATGCATCACTGCCACAGTAGATGGTGCTGATGAACGAAAGTTCCTCTGACCAAGTGCTGTGTGTTCCTTGTGCGTTGCAGACTGTATGATTTACACAGTGAACAGTAAGCAGTGAAATGGTCTGGTATTCTTGAGGGGAACAAGCAGAGATGGTGCTTCTGTATGGCCAAGCAGATAAAAATGGTTGAGAGGCAGCACAGCGTTATCAAAACAAGTACCCTCACAGACGCCAACCACACCACATAACACTTCAAGCACTTTTTGAGTGTATGTGTGATCATGGGTCCTTTCAGTTAGACAGACATCATGCAAGAGGCCTGCTGACACAGTGTAAAGCAAAGTATGTACGCTGCATGAACAACCGCTACTATCCTTATCACCTGTAACAAGTGCAAGGATTATTAGCAGTGAGTTTCTCTCTACGGGAGAGATTTTGTCAGTAGGTTTTGCAGGAGACCATCACAATTATGCGATTTCTGTCTCCAATAATCAATGATGCAATGTGTGAACAAGTGCATTGCATCCCATGACAGCAAATTTGATCATCTGTTGTGATGTGGATGCGATGCAGCTCTGTACTGTGTTCCGGGATGATTGTTGTCATTGCATGCACACCGTCCAATTCTCGACACACATTCATAGGACCTTCTTTCCTCTATTTACAGTCAGCAATCTGTCCCTGCAGTTTGTCAGTTTTATTAATGTTCATCCTGTATGTGACAAATATATACAACAAGTACCACATTAAATACTATATCCAAACATTTACTACCACTAATGTACTACTTCAGTATACAAATGTAGTATTACTGATAAGGAAGTTCAGAAATATTTGAGTGAGTTTAAACATCTTTTAAGTAGCAACTATCTCAACTTGTCCTTAAAAAGATTTCAACAGGGTTGATACATAATATTTGGCAACCTGTTATAGAAGTGTCTTCTATCTGGAAGTGGACTGTGATCTGTAGCTCTTTCATTACTCAGTATTCTATGATATTCACAGCTGGTTCATGTACTGTAATTATGAATGCCTCTAGAATGAGATTTTCACTCTGCAGCGGAGTGTGCACTGATATGAAACTTCCTGGCAAATTAAAACTCTGTGTCGGGCCAAGACTTGATCTTGGGACCTTTGCCTTTCTCGGGCTGTCCCCACAGCTGCACTTCTGCCAGTATCTCATCTCCTACCTTCCAAAGTTTACAGAAGCACTTGCCCCCGAAAGGTCCCGAGTTCGAGTCTCAGTCCGGCACACAGTTTTAATCTACCAGGAAGTTTCATGAATGCCTTTGTTCATTACACTTCTTTAGTCATTCTCTTTTACAAACATAATTATCTTTAGGACATCCAGTGAGTATCCAATCAGTAAATAATATTTGATGAAGTAGTCCCTGCAGGATAGGTGTTTGCTTATTTTATCAATTTTCTAAACTGCTCTCTTGTGAAGCCTAAATATCTGATCCATTTAGACTGCGGGTGCCCTATCTGAAATTGCAAGTGCGAGACGGTTAATTTGTAGTATATTTGTTTAAGGACAGGAGAAATTATTATATTTGTGATAAACTTTAAGAAGTAAATATTGCAACTAATCTTTTCACAGTTGTGGCTAATATGCTCTTTCCATATAAGCTGTCCATCAATAACAATATCCAAAAATTTACGTTTGTCAAATGTTTCAGCTGCAGACAGGGATTCATTATGTATTTCCACTCGACACTGATTATAATTTAACAAGAACTTCATCACAATAGTATTGTCCTCATTCAACGTTAGTTTACTCATGATTATATGTTCTGTGATCAGTTCAGAGCTCACGAATACTTCCCTTTGGGACCCCTCAGTTGAGACTCTAGTATGCTGATTTTACCATTAGAATCTTACTTCCGTTCCTATGACATAGCTATCACACTGTTTTCTATGTCAGAGTAAATTACTAAATTACTAAAGTAATTTTGAGCAACTTGTCTTATAGTGGAAGTTTTTAATTTGTGTAAAAGTACTATGTGATTCACAGAATAAAATACATTAAACAAATCTAGAAAGGTCCCAATGACTTTGTTTCCCTTCCCAACCTATTTAGCAGTTCGTGGAAAAAAATTGCTATTGCTGGTATTATGGCTTTTCAGAAGACATGCTCCAAGTCAATAGGTTGTATTTACAGCATAAAGATTCAATTTGGTCTAGAATCACTCTTTCAAGTGATTTACCAATTGTTGAAATCAATGAAATTTGCTAATAATGCCTGTAATTATTTACGTCTTGTATAGCCAATTTTTGATACACTGGTCATATTACAGTAATTTTTAGACAGGTCAGGGATGGTCCCCTGGATAGTTGAAGTGTTTACTAAATGTGTTAGTGGTATTATTAATACGTTTCTACATTCTTTAAGTAGATGATATGTCATCCCAGCCTCCAAATGTTTTCACTTCAAATTTTGAGGTTATTTTCATTACCTCACCTTCAGTTACATTCATTAGGAAAAATGAATTACTCATTTTAACTGAGTTTATTTGTAGTGTTCATTCACTAATTTCTGCTCTGCATGGCCTTCTAAAGTATTCCATGGAGGCCTCACATACTGTCTTGCTGACTCACCAAAATTCCATTTTCTTCTAGTGCTGTATTATTGCAACCTGGATGCTCTCTACTTCACATTCTGTGTGTACTAACTTACATGCTGTTTTACTAACATTACTGAATTCACTTATTTGTTCAACATAATTGTGCACTTTTAGAGTATTCAGTGATTCCCTGTATATTTTTCTCCTGCGTTTGCACTTTGTTTCGGAAGTACTACAATTTCATATCTCTGAAAAGCACATATAGGTTCTTTACTTCATTATAATTTGTGGATTTGTAGAGGAATTTTAAAATTCTTTGTATAATCTGATTTCTTTAGTTTCATTGCCACTGGACGTACCTGATTGAAATTATGATTAAATAATTCTTAGAAATGACACCAAATTTCATTAATATCACAGAGTTGTATATATGCTACCAGTATCTCTGTGCAATCCCCCCCTTAAATTTTTTATGGTCAATTTTCCTTTTATATGTGAGTAAGTCACTGGGCAGAACTATTTTGTGGTCTGCATTCATCTCTATGGATAGAGCTGTATGATCTGAGAGACCCCTTTCCATTCCTTTCTTCCCCTCTCCTCCTCCAATTAACATATAGTCAGAGAGGCAGCTTACAGCATTTCTTATATGCAATTCCCCCCTATGAATTTTTGTAACAACGTGGCCAATACAAGACTGTGAGTCAGGTGTTATTCTGGTTGACAAGAGATTTATATCGATAAGGCCATAGTGCTATAACAAGTCAGAATAACTAATCTATTATGAAAAGTTTAGACTGCTACTCACTGTAAAGATGACCTAGTGAGTTGCAGAAAGGGAACACATTATAGCTTTCAGCCGAAGCCTTCCTCAGCAAAGAAAACACACACATATTCACACAAGCTAGCTTAGCTCACACACACACATCATCGCTATGACTGGCAGCTCCAAATGGATTTCTGCATTATGGCTGCACCTATGGTAAGGCTATCTGTATGATTGAGGCAAGTGAGCCACCTCACCATGGCAAGGTCCATGACTGAACCTACTGGTAACAAGTCTAGCAGCACGTCTCTGAATTACTTCAATGTCTTCCCTTAATCTGTCCTGGTGGGGCTCCCAGACACTCAAGCAGTACTCCAGAATGCATCACATGAGTGTTCTATACATGGCTGCCTTTATAAATGAGCTACCCATTCCTAGAATTCTCTCAGTAAACTGAATGTGACCATTAGCCTTCCCTACAATTTGCCTTATGTGCTTATCTCATTTCCTATCACTTTGCAGTGTTACTCCTAGATGTTTAATTGATGTAACTGTGTCAACCAACACGCGAATAAAATTCTATTTGAACATTACAGGATTGTTTTTCCTACTCATTGATGTTAACTAACATTTTCCCTCATTTAGAGCAAGGTGATTGATATCCATCATATGAAATAGAAATTCTGTCCAAGTCATCCTGTTTCTTTTGCAGTTACTCCAAGATGACACTTTCTCAAACACTACAATGTCATCAGCAAACAGTTGCAAAGTTATGCTCACATTATCTGGCGGGTCATTTATGTATATAGAGAACAAGAGTGGACTATCACAATTCCATGGGGCACTCTTGATGATACCCTTGCATCTAATGTGTTCTATTACTTAAAATGTCTTAAAGACACACACATATCTGAGAAACTATTCCATATGCTTGGATCATTAAAAGTTTGCAGTGTGGTACTGTGCCAAAAGTGGTCTGGAAATGTGTGGGTTCAGAATTTGCATTTTGTCCTTCACCTGTGGTTTGCAGGATGTCATGCAAGAAAGGGAAAGCTGAGTTTCTCATCAGTGATGCTTTCTAAATCTGTGCTGGTTTGTGGTCAGAGGCTTTTCTGTTCCAAAGAAATTAGCCATGTTCAGTCACTTGGGGCTTTATGCTTGGTGAGAGGTTCACAATAAATGCAAGCTATGCTGATGAGTATGGTCTGTGAAACAAAACTGGGGTTACACCCAGACTGGCAACTTTTTTTTCTTCCACTTCTTTCAGTTGCTTCTCAACACCGGGGATACCTATTCTCATGTCCTCTATATGGGAGGACATTCCATGAATCTACATAATGTGGAAGAAAGATTGTTTACATGTTTTATGCTTGCTATTATCAGTCAAAATTTACTTTTGCCCTCTCTAAATGAGTAATACATAGGTAAGTGAATATTTTCAAAGATCCTGCCCCGAAAACTGCTTGTTAGAATTTCCTAAGCTAACATCTTTCTTTTGTTTGTCTGCTGGCTGAGATATTGTTAGTATTTCTGTTATGCTGCTCTTTGATGAAAGCAAGCTTTTATTTTATTTAGTCCTTCAAATCCTACATGTATAGAATATATACAAGGATATTGGACATGGTTAGGTATTTACAAGATAAAATACAGTTTGTATTGCAATCCTAAGGACTAGATATTGAAGTAATTTCACAAATATTCAAACATACAACAAACATTACAGGCAACATACAAAGTAGAATATTCATATCTTATTTTTGTTGTTTGGCTTTTATGTATTCTGTCAGACTGTAAAAGCAATGATCAATTAAATATGCCTTTACTTCAGACTTAAAACTACAGAGTATACCTGCTGATTTAATGTGGTTAGGTAGATTATTGAAAATCTTTATCCCAGTATGTAGTGTGCCTTTTTTGACACAATGATGTTCTCACCTGTTTCATATGAAGCTCAGATTTTTGCTTTGCATTGTGGACATGTGTATCTTCATTTTTTAATATTATATCTGGGTGTCTATCAATATATTGTTTGATGAAAACTGATGTTTCGTAGATAAAAATGCAAGGAAGAGGAAGAACTGACAGTTTTTTGAATATGGGTCTTCATGATTTCGTATTGTTTACCCCTTCAATAATTCTTAATATTCTCTTTTGCATCCTGAAAAGTTTAACATTTGTTGTTGCATTGCCCCAGAAGATTATGCAATATTTAATTACAGAATGCACATAGGAGTAGTATACATTTAACAGGCTGGCTTTGCTGCAACAAGTTTTTAAGATCCGTATCATGTAACAGGTTTTGCTTAGTTTTCTTTGCAAATATTCAATGTGTACCATCCATTTTGTGTTGTTCTGGAGCCAGAGTCCCAGAAATTTTGTGCTGTCAACACTTTCAAGAACTCTGTCCCTAAGTTCTATTTCTGTCTTTCGGTGGTGTCTTCCTTTTACATGATAGAAGTTCAGTGCTACTGTCTTTTCTTTGTTTATAATTAGCTTGTTATAGCTGAACCACTGTTCTACACTGTTCATTGTTTGGATAGCAGAGTCTTTTAGTTTTTCTTCTGTTTTACCACTAATAAGGAGGCTTGTATCGTCTGCAAATCGGAGGGTAGTTTGGCAATACTTGTTGTACATAAGATTATTGACATAAAGGAGAAACAGAATGGGTCCTAATACTGATCATTGAGGTACACCATATTTCACATTTTCATATCCTGAATAGTAGTAGCTGATTTTGTTATGGTCAGTATATTGCACTTCAACCACCTGTTTGCGACCACATATGTATGTCTTGAGCCACTCATTGGATATACCTCTAATTCCTAATTGGTCAAGCTTCTGCAGTAGGGCATTATAGTCAATGACATCAAAAGCTTTAGAAAATCAAGACATATGCCTGTCACAAACTCACTTGCATCCATTTTAGTATAGATTTAATTAAGAAATTCAAATATTGCACTTTCAGTTGAATAGCCTTTCCTGAAGCCATGCTGTAAAGGAGAGAGAATTTTATTTTTATTTAGGAAATCAGACAATCTCTTATAAAAGATTTTTTCTAAAATTTTTGAAAATACAGTCAGTAAAGCTATTGGTCTATAATTTGAAACACATTCTGGATTTCCTTTTTTGAACAGTGGTTTCAGTTTTGCTGATTTTGAGCATGAAGGGAAGGTTCCTGATGCCAGTGAGCTGTTGCACAAGTGTGTCAAGCGTTCAGCTAAGGCAAGACAGCATTTTTTAATAATTGCATCTGGTATTCCATCAATTCCACATGAGTACCCTGCTTTCGAGTTTTTTATAACTGATAAAATTTCTTCGGTATTTGTGGGTGAAAGGAACAGAGATGTAGACACATTTCTCACACTATTGGATGATGGAGGTGATATTTTGTTGTATTCTTCCAGTCCACTCACCAACTGTTCACTTACGTTTGCAAAATATTTGTTGAAGGTCCCTGCAATTTCTGTTGGGCAAGAAATCATTTGTCCTTCATAACGTAAGTTCATATTTTTATATTGTATAGTTTCACTTGTTGTTTGATTTTTTATAACTTCCCATATAGCTTTAGATTTGTTTTTTTTTAAATTTTCAATGTACTTGTCATTTGCCATTGTTTTAGCTTTCCTTACAACATTTTTGAGGATCCTCTTGTAATTCTTCAAGTACAAATGAAATTCATGAGGCATGTTCTGTGTCTTTGCTATATTGTGTAATCTTCTTTTCTCTGCACAAGAGATTTTAATACTTCACATATACTTCTTGCTTTCTGCTAGTCACACTTGCTATGAATCCTGCAGACCTGAGCTGTACCCTATATATGATGTACAATCATCTCCAAGCTGGCCAGTTTTGTCGGCAAGTTTTGTCAGTAGATGTAAGTTGCACATGATCACTACTTCAATCATTTATTCACTCATTATGTTCCTTGGGTACTATTATGTGTTAGAACCTTTATAGATGTGGAATGAGGCAAGGTATGCAATACCAAAAGACAAGCAAATCATAAAAACTTATCCTGCATGCTGTATTAATAATAAGCTGCCATAATACTGCTTAATGCTATTTGTGGTTTAGACAGCTACATTTAAACTGTTAATTAGAGAGATATTTGCTACTGTGACAAAAGCTACTGCTTGCTCAGTTATATTGACATTGTACTTGAGAGGATTCCTCCAGTACCACGTGAGAGCTTCGTCAAAAGCTGTATAAAATCAGGAAATTAAAACCAGGGAAGAGTTTTTCTTGAAATGACATATGCATACCTCAGACGAGAGGGGCTGCATTTTCAGTGTGTGGGAATGTGGCTGCCCAGTCAATCATATTGCTGAAACAACCGACATCTCAGAGGCTGCTGTGAAACTATTGAGCAAAAGAAGAATTTTTGTGTATCAAAATGCACAGAAGCATAAAATAACAAACAGTGACCTGTTGTACTCACTGAGGCAAGCCTTGCACACAGCAGCATAAATAGCAGGAAGCGAACCCCTTACCACTAGTTATTCGTTGCAGTACAAGATAGCTGGATTGCATACTTTGCAATGTACATGCTCATAGGGCATTCTACTACAATACGGATAGGACAGGTAACAAAATATGAAACTTGCAGTTAACATTTATTAAAAGCATTGATACAAAATGACATACTCAATTTTGAGTGCTACAAGGTGTGTGGCACTGGAGTCCTAATGCTAACTATCCTAACATTTTGAAAGGAACTGTGTAATCTCTACAGCTCTTGTTGGACTGCTGTCTGTGACAGTGGTTAAATTTAGTATTTGAATCTGAAGTTCTTTTTTTACTTTTGGCAGCATAAATTAGTTAAGTCTATGGGTGTCATTTATGCAGTGTTTGCTAGGAAATTATAGGCATCTGGCCAGCACATTGTCTGGATTGTGATGCCCTCTTATGACATTGCCATGTACCAATTCACTGCAGGAGCAGCAAGACCCTAAACCATTTGAAATGCCAACGTCATGAATCCGTTCGTGTCAGCTATAAAAGTGGTCACATAACTTAATCTACTGTGAGTGCAAATATTGTTTGCTGAAACGTTTATTCTGCTGGTTTTGGTCAGTGTGAGCCTGAAACAAAATGGTTCACTAATTGTGACACTTAGAAGCAGCTCCAGCATTCCTCTGCTGCAAGTAATGTATCTAAATAAAGAAGATTTCATATGTGCTCTCTACTTCATGGGTTTTCAATCCCTAACATAACTAAAAATTTATGACAGGTCATGTATCTCCTGACTGATGGTGTCAAGAAACTTGATTCATAGTATGTATGGATAAAACAGGTGTTATTCAGATAAGGAAAATAAACACGATTTTGCATGCTTCTCTCCAGATCTCACTATTGCAACAACACAGTATGGAGGGAAAGCTTGTTGTTTGAGGTTGCATGACTGCAGCTGGTTTTGGAGAATCTGTTGAAGTTTCATCTATGACAGACATGAAGAAATTCTTTCAGACCTTAGAAGCATATATGCTGCCAACCATTCAGGCATCCACCAGAAGGAATGCAATCTACTCCATATATGCACAGTAGCTGTTCCATGCATTGACAAAACAATGAACAGACACACAGGTGTATCTGGATTGGAATGGCCTGTAATAGTCCCTAGACATAAATCCATTTGTCTCTCTTTGGTCATTAATGGTGGGAGACTGGGACTTGCTCCAACAGTGTACTTCAGACACTTTGCAAATGTGTATTTCCCATGTGGGAATTGTTTATGAAAGTGGAATTTTATGGGGTCCGGGGACTTGCCTTCAAATGGTTCAAGTTTTATCTCTCTGATGGACAACAGATAGTACAAATATGTCATTAAGGCTAAGAGTATCCTTCAGATTAAAAAAAAAAAAAAAAAAAAAAAACACCTAGCTATGAAGTGCCCCAGGGTTTTGTGTTAGGCCATTCGTTGTTCTTGGTGTATATAACGATATGCCAAACCATCTGACTGTTGCAGAAACAGTGATGTTCGCTGAAGACACTACTATTTTCGTAAAAGGATACACCAAGGGTAATCTACAGCAGAGTGTCTCTAGGACAATAAATGAGACAGGAAAATAGTTTACGATAATGCTTTGATCATAAATAAGGATAAAACGGTATTGACGAATTTCAGTAACATTAAAAGTAAAGCTAGAAGAAGAATAAAAGCTGAGTTATGAAACAGTATTATTGCACAAGCTCCATACACAAAATTCATAGATATATGGATGGATGAGCACTTGAGATGGGAAAAGCATCTAGAAGTTTTTAGCAAAAAACTAAGTAAATGCTGCTATGTGCTTAGAATGTTGCAACACTGAATCATTGCTGTGTGCCTAATACGCATATATGAACAATTTTCTCAGGTATGGTGAGATCTTCTGAGGAAATACAGGTATGGCAACAAAAAAAAAACTTTCAAACTTCAAAAAGGGCTATTAGAATAATGAAAGGGGTTTCCTGTAGAGTGTCATGCAGGTAAATATTTAATGAATTTAAAATAATGACTCTTCCTAGCTTGTACGTCTATGAATGTGTCTGCTTTCTGAAAACTCACAAGGAGTTTTCAGCATTAAATAATCAGGTTCATAACCGTGAAACAAGGAACAAAGATGATTTTCAGACACCCACAAAGGAGTGATCTACCAAAAAAGTGTAAACTACCAGCCCAAAATAATTTTTAGTGCATTGCCTTCTACAATAAAGAAAATTAAAGAATTTCATAAATTCAAGATAGAGCTTAAACAATTTTTATTAACACATAGCTTTTATAACATTGGTGAATATCTGAATATGGAAAAGTAATATTATTTATATATACTGATATAAAATATTTATATTTATTCTCCAAATTTTTGTAACAAATGAAATATAGGAAATTATATTGTAATTGACTACATCCATACAATATAAAGTGATGTCATCTTATTTTTTCCTCTGTCCTCTGAGGGCTCAATAAACAGCTGAACAATGACAGATAATGGACATCAACATAAAAGAAAATAAGTACCTTTTGTTTTAAGTTTTGTCATTTGAATTTTGTTTTGTTCCAAAAATGGTACAGTGATTCTCATATCTTTTGAACCACAACAACTCAAGACAATGAGATTTCATACTCCTTGTATAAATATGGAAAAAAATGTACCTCATTTTCTAGTTTAAATTCCTCCAAATTTTTATCATTATTCTATAATGACTCATCGTGAAATCCCTTTGCTAAACCTTTTTTTCCTTGTAGTTTTTATAATTGTGATTCATTATATCTTTCAACATCAAAAGATTGTTTACTGGATACTGGTTGCTAATTTTAAGTTCTCAGTATATGTTTCATTTTGATCTCACCAACAAAACAATTGGAAATTTTCTGGATGTGGCACACATAGTACAAGCTTACGAATTATGTAAAGAGATATTTGTTTTCCAGAGAAAAATATAGCAGTAAATTACTTTAAGAATTATTTATTGTAGGAATCTCATCTCTGATTGAAGCTTCTGAGTATATTGTCCTCTCACCTCCAGTCCCTACTAACAATTTAAAAAGTAGCTGACACTCTATTTGACAATAATTTTATCCATAATGTGCCATCGAATGCTGACATGTGTGAATCATATTCAACTGTCAGTGTAATATGTCATGGTTCAAAATATTAGCATGAATTCTTTACACAAAAAGGAGAAACTGTTGGAAGCTGTACTCAGGGAAGATCAGTTTGGGTTCTGGAGAAATATAAGAACACTTGAGCCAATACTGATGCTACGACTTATCTTGAAGATAGGCGAAGCAAAGGTAAACATACGTTTACAGTAAATGTGGATTTAGAGAAAGCTTTTGACAATGTTGACTCGAATACACTATTTGATATTCTGATGGTAGCAGGGATAAAATACATGGAGCAAAAGGCTATTTACAACTTTTACAGAAACTAGGTGGCAGCGATAAGAGTTGACGGCATAAAAGGGAGGCTGTGGTTGAGGGAGGAGTGAAACAGGGTTTTAACTTATCCCAGATGTTATTCTGTCTGTACATTGAACAAGTAATAAAGGAAACAGGGGAGAAATTTCGAAAAGAAACAAAAGTTCATGAGAAGAAATAAAAGCTCTGAGGTTAGCCAGAGAATGACGTAATTCTGTCACAGACTGCAATGGACCTTGGAAAGCAGGTGAATGAAATGAACTGTGACTTTAAATGAGGTTGCCAATGGCCTTGTCGCAATGGTAACACCGGTTCCTGTCAGATCACCGAAGTTAAGTGCTGTCAGACTGGCTAGCACTTGGATGGGTGACCATCCTGTCTGCTGAGTGCTGTAGGCAAGCAGGATGCACTCAGTCCTCGCAAGGCAATCTGAGGAGCTACTTGATTGAGAGCTAGTGGCTCTGGTCTCGGGAGCTGACATACGGTTGGGAGAGAGGTCTGCTGACCACAGGCCGCTCCATATCCGCATCCAGTGACGCCTACGGGCTGAGGATGACACGGCTGCCGGCTGGTACCCTTGGGCCTATGTGGCATGTTTGGGAGGAGTTTAGTTTTAGTGTCAAATGAGGTTGTAAGATATGCTTCAACAAAAGTGAAATAAGGATAATGGATTGTAGTGAATTAAATCAGGAGATATTGAGGGTATTAGAGTTGGAAATAAGATACTTAAAGTAGTAGATGCGTTTTGCTGTTTGGGGATCCACATAACTGGTGATGGCTGAAGTAAAGAGGATATAGAATGTAGACTGCAATGGGAAGTGAAGCATTCCTGAAGAAGAGAAATTTGTTAAAATTGAATATAGACTTAAGTGGTAGGAAGTCTTTTCTGAAGGTATCTTTCTAGAATGTAGGTGACACATGCACGATAAACAGTTTTGGTAAGAAAAGAATAGAAGCTTTTGAAATGTGGTGCTACAGAAGAATCTTGAAGATCTGATGGGTAGATCACACAACTAACGAGGAGGTACTGAACAGAAATGTGGAGAAAAGAAATTTGTGGCACAAGTTGACTAAAAGATGGAAAGATGGGATCAGTTGATAGGACACATTCTGAGACACCAAGGGGTTACCAGTTTGCTATTGGAGGGAAGTGTTTGGGGCAGAAAATTGTAAGAGGGAGATAAGCGATGAATACAGTAAGCAGATTCATAAGTAGGTGGGTTGTAGCAGTTATCCAGAGATGAAGAGGATAGAGTATCATGAACAGCAGTATCAAACCAGTCTCTGGGCTGAATACCACAACAGAGTAATAGTAATGGGAATTTCTGGCTGGAACAATACATAAAATAAGAGACCGGCAGCCACTCACTATACACACACACACACACACACACACACAAAATGTACTTGCCGTGACACTGATTAGTAATTTGCTTAATCTTGGTGAAGAAGATCAGTGTAAGCAGTGGATAAAATGTATTAAGTATACGACTCTTATCAATAAAGTTGCAGTAGATACATTTGGAAATTAACAACATGCAAATAAAAAGACACTAATGTATAGTACTATGTACAATGATGCTCAGTTTGATAAGAGCTATTCAGTAAATGGATATTGTCAATATTGCTTTTTGTTTACTACGGAAAGAATCATTGTTGGCTTACAGGATTGTGTAAAATTTCAAAAGATCTAGTAGAATTTGCAACAAAATGTTTTTAATAGTAGCATGGCCACTTAAATGTGTTATACAAAGAAATGCCCCATGGAAATGACAGAATTGAAGACACCCTTATGTTAGCTGTCCATTAATTCAGTCATAATGTTACACTGAGCTCATCAAGAAATAGAACCTTCAGTAAAGTGAAACAAGCCATGGTATGCATTTTATTTGGTCCCATTTGATTACATTTTGTACAAAGGGTGTACTTGTAATATAGGATAAGTGAACTTAAACCTATTTTCTTACAGTATTTATCCTATTTATTATAATTTATTACATGAGAGTGGCAATACTTATAATATTGTTGCATACATTTTTCACCCAATTTGTAGGTCGTGGATATTATTTTCATGCTACATTATACTCATATTTACACTTTTCTCTCAGTATTCATGTTCTCATGTTATTTAGATATCATAATATGTTCAGTTAGTTATAGTACCTCTATAACAGTAGTAGTAGCATTTTTCATTCATTGATACATATACTCTTCTACACTATAAAATTTTTTTCCATTAAATAAACCTTTAAAAGTTTTTGGAATGTCTTTTTGCTCACATTGTCCTGCAAACACTTTGGAAGGCACTTTAAGAGTTTGACACCCAAGTATCAAGGACCTTTTTCAGTAACTCTTAGTTAGTGTTGTATACGACCCGGCCGGCCTTTATTTCTTGTTTCATATGTATAAATGTCTGTGTTTCTTTTTAGTAGTGCATTTCCTTTTATTAATGATGTTATTGTTTTGTAAATGTATAGAGATGGAAATGTCAGTATTTTTAGACTATGGAAAACAGTTCTGCATGAATCTCTTTGTTTCTTGTTCAAGATGGTCCTAACAGTTTTTTTTTTTTCAATGTACATATTCTTTTTGTATTTCTGATTTTTGGTGCTGGGATTTCCCCAAACAGTAATTCCATATTGTTGGTATGGCTCAAAGAGAGTATGGTACACTGTACATAGAAGCTCCTTGTTAGCATAATGTGCATAACAAATATTGCAGTTCTTAATTTACAGCAAACATTCTCTATATGTTGACTGCACTGGAGCTTATTGTCAGCTGTAATCCCCAAAAATTTAATACTGGTAACTTCTTCCAGTCTAGTTACATCTGTGAATATATTTACATGTTCTTCCCTTTCTCTATTTGTAAACACCATGAACTTTGTCTTTTTTTGATTTAAAATTAGGTCATTTTGTATAAGCCACTGTGTTGTGTTATTTATTGACATAAATGCATTTCTTTCCAGTGTTACCTAATATTTCTTATTTCAGATCTGTGTTCAGTTTCTGTTTCCACAAACTGCTTTCTGTTGCTGAAGTATGATTTTATCCACTTGGCTGCACGTCCACAAATACCATAGCTTTCAAGTTATTCAATAAGTGTAGTATGGGTGATTGCGTCAAATGCTTTAGGCAAATCCAGAAACTTAGCAGACACAGAGTTTCTTTTGTCACATGCATCTATAATGGATTAGCTATAACCTATCAGTTTACTGCCTATTAATGTATATGTGTGCCCCAGCTACATGTAAGCTGGTAAATTAGAGGGAAAGCTGCTGGTTTGGGAAAAACACTTGTTGCCACAACACTTATATTAAAAAGCTGCTGTTTATCTTCTGTCAGTTGCTCAGTATTTTCTTCACTACACTGGTGTTGGTCAAAGAAAATAGAACCAACATCTGCAATGACATATGCCTGTTTACAATACACTACTCTTACCATACGGTTTTACAAAGAACACTTCAACCTGTGAGAAGCTGAAGTGTGTGGCAGAAACCCTTGACTGAGCAGTTGACCTGACTGCATGGGCATACACAGAAATTTATGTGAGAGGAGAAAAGATTCTAAAATTGCCATTTTTGGTATTCAACTTCAGTAGTTTCTGTTGGTTATTAACAAAAATAAAAAGATGCTTTGTTTGACTTACATCACCTATAGCACTGCCTGCTTACATAACACATCTCACCATATTAGTGGATTTATAGCCTTATTTTCATGCTTTCTGTTTTTTAAAGTTGACCGCCATAATAACAATTCAATAAAACATGTTCCAGTTCTCAGAAACTGTTGATAACATTTGCAAATATCCTGGTAAAATTGATTATTAGCAGCCTCAGATTAAACCAAGATAAGCCTTTTCCCCCCATGAACTCCTCTCCCTTCTCCACACTTTGGCACATTACTGAACAGTCTTACCAACTAGGCTGCTGAACTTGTAGTCCATGACTGCATGTTGTGCTGTGTTGCACCTCATGGAATTTGGGAATATCCCATTTGTGGAAGTGGAGACCTTTTTGACCTTTATTTCTGAAACCTTTTCCCTCTCTTCTAGCACAGAAAAAGGTGTTTTCTCTTTTTGATAGATTAGTTACAGATGAACACAGCTACAGTATAGCAAGAACATTTTCTTCAAAGTCTACTACAATCACTCTGAATTTGTAAAACTTGATGTACTCTGTGGGGACTACGCCAAGTTTCAACTCGGATTGTGTGGACAGGAATATCAGCAAGCTGTGGTGATCTTCTTTGGCCATGCATACAAATAGAAAATCACTTATGTAAAGTTAAAGTGGAGGAGGGAGAAATGAAAGGAAAGGGAAGGACTAGTAATATAAGCTGCATTGTGACTTTGTGCGGAGAGAATGGGGGTGACTGAAAATGTGTGCCATACTTCCAGCTTCTCCTGTTTACTAGTCAGTTACATTAACCACTGCACCACCCAGATACAGTGTTCATTGTAAATGTGCAGACAATCCCAGCACATCTCCTGACTGACCCACATTCCCACCTAGCACCAACTACCCATGGTCCCTAACCATACCCTCCATGCTCGCCAATTTTCATTGCCCGTCGAGGTGAAGCAATTATATGAATCCGCAGCTGTGATACATAGGCGAGAGTGTGGGTTGGCCAGGGAGTGTGCTGAGATAGTCAGCACATTTGCTAAAACAGTTTGTCTGCATGGTGCAGTGGTTAATGTAACTGCCTTGTAAGCGGGAGATCCTGGGTTCAAGTCCCGGTTCAGCAGGTATTTCCACTTGTTCCTGCTGATTCCACATAAAGTCCAGATGCATCTGATACCATATGTTCTGTCAGAACTTTCCTTACATATTTACATTCGGAATATCACGTGACTAAATGTGTGTCTCACATTAAAGTTTTGTGAAGCAAGTGTGACAGTGCATTTCAGATAATGTAAGTATACAAATAAGGAATTTGACTGATGTGTCACACACACATCCTAATCCCAGAAACTGCAGTGGATCATTCAGTGACAAGAGGTGTTGACTGGTGGCCTGCTGAGCCAAAGCAGTGCTTGCTAGGCACAGTTCAGCATGCAACGCATTTTGTGCACGAGGGATTCTATGAAGGTGTTTCAAAGCCAGCTGGTACTTCTGTACTTTCTCTTACCGATTTCTATCTTTTCTTGCATGTGAATACATCTGTTGTGATATGGTTTTTCAGTGAAACAAATGGTGGAAATGACTGTAGTATACAATTATCAGACACAGGTGGCAAACGTCTTAAACCAGAAATATGTGGTATAACATTTATCAGTTCTAATCAAAAAAATGTTGTAGTAGCTCAATGATTCTTTTAAACAGTTGTGATAAATATTTCTTTCTCTTTGTGGTCCTAAGGAAATTTGCTTTGTGCATAATTCTGTGTCCATAAGCCTTTCTCCAAGGGTTCCTGCATTGGCATCTGGTTAATAGATGTTTCTCATCCATCAGAAATGTTATTAATATTCTTTTGTTATTTCAATTTTGAACAGAGAAGGTAATTTGTTTCCTTTTGCACGCAGGTTGCCAAATGCCTATCTAGAAGGCAAGATCATGAGGGTTCAGGATGCGTTAACAATCTGGAGGGCTGTTCCAAGAAACCCTGTGGCCCATGTTATAGCTTTTGATTATGTAAGGGAACACTGGACTATCCTTACAGAAAGGTAGGCTGAAAAATTTCATAGAGTATCAATTATTTGAAAAAATTTCTCTATTTATTGGTCAGACATTTGCACAATGAAAGTAAGGTATGAGCATTGTATGTGGGAAAAAAAACAACTGTAATTAAATACAGCTTCGTTTGGTTTTTCCTTTTATCTTTTAAAATTTCGTAGATATTATCTGATGCATATGTGCATTTTTTCTTTGACAGACAGCTCTTTGGTTCCTAACGGAAAGAATACAGAAGATTTCAATAAAACAAGGTGTATACTCAGCATTTACGGGTCTTAACGGTCACACAGTACTCTAGAACAGAAGCATCCATTAGTGCCGCAGTGGAAACACTCTATATTCAGTCTTTTTCTTTGATCATTCTGATACAGTTTGACAACATTTGTATTGTGCTTGAGTTACAATGTGTAAAGAAATTTCAGCTATTTGTTTTAATGTTCCTCTCTGTAGAAAATTATGTTAATTTTTTCTGAGACTTTATCTAGGACTTCTGCTAATCTATTAATAGCACTATCCACACTACCATTACACATGGGGAAAATAACTATTTTCTTGTTGTTGCCAGGCTCTTTTAATAGCTGATATTTTAAAGGTTTTTCTTTACTAACTAAACTAGGACCATGTCTCAATTTAAACGGTGTTCCTTTTTAACATAAATGACCAATTCTTTGCCCTTTGAAGCAATCCTACAGTAAGTGTCCGATCCTTCAGGCAGTGATAATCTTAGATGCTGGATTTCTAGTGTCTCTGTAGCAGTGCTCTTTGTGGTAAACTATAGCACAGTTCAGGGATTAGAGCTCAATTTCAAATTGCAATGTTTTGTTTTTTACATATTTCATGCTTTTGTGCAATATTGTGAAATCTGTTAACTGCCCAGTATTAATTGTCCCAATGGTTTCTTTCTCTCTGTTACATCCAGTAGGTGCGCTTTTTGGTGTGTCATAATCTGTTCTGCGAGTGCCTGCTGCCAAAGTTTTCTTCAGGTTGAAGATGTTGCCTGGCTTCATCCTAAGACAAAGGCCAACTTCTCCTATCTATAACAGCAGTTAGGTGATCATGCACGATCTGTTGCTGACTTTCTGTAAGTATCAGTACCAATCTTCCCTTCCATTCCTGTTTAAGTGTAAGCCACACCTAGTGGAACTCCGCCTATTGACAGTTCTAACTGGTAACAGATCAGCACGTGCAAGATCAGTCACTGTCGGTGACATTTTAAAGCTCGCATTGATCTGTCTCACAGCCTCATCTTGGCCAGAACAGCTCGACAAAGTGCACATTTGTAGACATTTCTCAGATATGAGATCGTTCAGCTGCACATACTGTGGGCTTGATCAGCTATAAGAATGTCACTTAATTATTGCCCCAAGGGTTACCATCCAGTAGTTTTTCTATTAAGGTGCTTCATAAATATACTATATTTTATCAGACTGTACGGAGTCCCCTGTAATATGTTACTGTCCCAGAATTTACGTATGGCATTTGTTGTCAGCAACCGGAGACGAGACTGCTGTAGCGTACTTTTTGTACCATGTTACAGATTATCTGACACAGACTTCCCCATTATGGACATGCTGGAAAGTGCTACTGCTGGACTGAGCACTCAGGTGCAGCTGGACGATGTAACTAGAAGGCGGGACTTCACATATTAATTTTTTGCTTTTACAGTAGTCTTACAACTACTAATTGTCAGTGACAGGACATTAAAACTATTTTATTGATCTACAGTTACTCAGTTGTGCATAGAACAAAATATCTATCACGAGTTATTAGTATTTGCATCTGTTGCACTTTTGTTTTCATTTTATGTAAGTTTATACACATGGACAATGTGTGCTGCATACCAGCTCATTATTACATATCTTGTATCTTGGGGACTGACCGGAACACTGGAGCATTGTACTGAGCAGGACCCATATAAAACAAAGGGAGCTTGACAAGTTGGCCATGGCGGAGCATTGTATAAAAAACGAACATAAAATACCGTTCGAAAATACAAAAGTGTTGGCTCATGCATCTACATATTGGGACTCCGTTATAAAGGAAGCGGCCGAGATCCGTTTAAACAACAACATTTTCGACAGAGACCAGGGGTACACACACAGCAGGGCACTGGGACGGGCATTGGACATCGGAAGAAAGCAAAGACAGATGCGTGACGCGGGAGCGGCAGTTTGAAACGTGGCCCCTGCCCTGGCGCCACCTGACGTCACCGGTGCTGCCACGGACAATAGCTCCGCTAGCTGCCCGGGTCGACTTACGCGCGCGCCACATAGGGTCTAACTGATTGGCTGCTGATGATGTCATCATGCCTATATAAGGGAGAAACCGTAACAGCCACGGCAGTCAGTGAACTCCTGAGGACGATGGCGGAGGTAGTCAACGAAAGCTCTAGGATTTTATTCGAATTGGCATGGCTTGAAAACCGAGAACGTTTTATTCAATCCTACTTTTTTTAGTTAAACCTCCATCTTGAAATGCGTTTTGCATTTTGTCCTATATCTCCTGTGCTGACGTAGCCTTTTCTATAAGAACATAATTTACTGGATCAACCAAAAGGATGAATTTTAATTTGGCCTTCCGATCCTTAGCAGAAAAACTTGATTCCGTAGGTTTCAACGTACGACGTCCCATAGGTGATCCAAATAGGAATACACCTCAACGTCCAATTTCGAGCTTGCACAATTCTTGCGATCTCAGTCACTTTTATTCACCTTATAAACAATGCAACGTCGTATGAAATTCTGTGAAATTTTGCGCAAATGCAAGTCGCTGTGAAATTCATTATCTCACTTTAATTCAGTGCTGGGTCTGTAATCTGTTGGATTCTTTGCTTAGCTCAACGAAATCACGTGGAAAAAAGGTTTAGGGACAAAATATAACTCGTTTTTTGCTGACACGTGAAAAGATTTTAAGCATTGGCTATGTACAAGATCTCGTTGCCAACCAATAACCATACCACATCATTCGACAGAGGTCTAATGCACTCAGCAATATAATATACACACTGGAAGAATACTTTGTTCACATAGTTCCAACAATTACTACTCGACAAATCATTCTATTCCATCGACGAATTGTTATTTAAAAACTAGTAGCTTCTTGAGGCTAGTTTTTAAATGTAGCTGCATGAGTAGGACTAAAAAATTGTGTTTCAGAATGTGAGCAAGTATACATAACCTGTAAACTGACTCGTTGCAAATTATTTAGATAAAACAATCGTTCAAATGATCTACTTGATATGTAACGCTGCGTAGACGCAAGTCAAACTCCAAACAAGAAAGACGTTGGAGCCCATGGAGAGATTTGCTGTTCACAATCTGAGGCGATCGCGGTATGTTAAAAAAGCACCACATTACTCCCTCTTACAGACGTCCACAACATGACAACGACGACAAAACCAGGTAAATTGTAGTTCATACAGTTGACTGATAGCTGCTCTTCCCAGACACCGTTACGAAAGAGCAGTGGAGGAGACGGCTGTGGTCCATACCAGAAGTACCCACCGCCATAAGCCGTAAGGTGGGTTGTGCAGTAGAGCTGCAGCTACGTGTAGCACACAGCAGCGGCAGACGTGTTTACCTGCCAGTCACCAAAGCTGAAGCAAAAATTCCGATTGGAGATGTCGAAACATCTCGTGGGGTGGTCTACTGTCAAGTGAATATCTTGAAATGGACTCCATCCAGTGTACCTTACAAGGAATAAAAGGCAAAGCAGTGACGTATGTGACCATGGACAGTTATGATCGTTAAATAATATCGTGCAGAGTCCACTTTGTGGCTAACAGAAAGAAGGAGAACAGTGCACGTTGAAAAATAAAAAAAGTATGTATGACATAGTTGAAATGAATCGGAGAACTGGAATTAACTATCAGAATTGTTTCAGTTCGGAAAACTGTCTTAACGCGGGTCGTCGGCTTCGCTTTTATCAGCGAGACAGAGTTAACATTGTTTCTACTTCAACAGCAATCATAATAAACGCCGTGGAACATTCTAACTGTATTCTGAAAGTAGTACTACTGAAGATTTCGGTTAACTTTGTATCGCCAGGTCACTCTCAAATACAAATGACCCGATTTTGGATGCTAGGAAATAACGGCTATCATTTAAGTCGGTATTATGTTTTCTGTTTCCACTTTCGTCTGCTTGTGTCAGTACTTCACTTCTATAATTCATGTTGTTGGTACCGACATTTTCTCGAACAGGTCACAGCTGCTACCTTTCTGTATGCTAAACCCTAATGAGATTTTCATTCATTTCTCCTTTCGTTTAATAGTCAATTAGTGCACTGAAGGAAAAAGCTAACTACAGCAATTCCATAAAAGTACACTCTCCACGCCAATATATTTTATGCTGTTTATTTGATTACGATATTTTTAGAAGTAATGACGGAAAGATTATTTTATGTTAACTTCGATTACATTTTTTGACGAATGGGACAAAGAACAACTTTTTGTTGCCTCAGCGTGCAATAACAATGGGACGAGTCTCTTACTCATTGGTTCCGTTGCTAGGTTTCTGCACATACGTCGCGTCCTTTCAGCTGTTTCGTGAGGTGGTGTTGGAAGCGACATTGCTAGCGAGGTCTGCCGATTAGCGAAGCAGAACGAACTATGGTGGGTGTCTTGCGAGAGGTTGAGCCGAGTAGACGCCTTGGGCTGGAAGGCGGAGCTGATGGTGAGATCATTAACACGATGAGACTGCAGCAGATGCAGCTGGAGGCTGCGAAAAGCCAGTGCAGGCGTGTAGATGCACTGCTGGAGAAACTGGACGCAGCTACAGAGAGGCTGATACGCTGTTGTGGACCGGACTGCTCCGGAATGCGTCCCCAGCTGGAACGTAAGCTGGATCAGGATAAGCAGCTGGAGAAAGAGCAGTGTCAGCTCCTGCAGAGGCGAGGCCAGGGTGATTACTCTGAGGTGGTGGGCGAGATATACGAGCAGATGGAGGAGGAGCTGTATCAGAAACTCCTAATAAAGCTGGAAAAGGACGAGAAAGAGGAGAAACAGCTCGAGGACGAGCTGCAGCAGCCTCTGCAGACAGAACAGCAGCAGCAGGCGGCAGAGGAACCTGGCCAGCAGCAGCTGGAGCAGGAGGAGGAGCAGCGACGACAGCTGCATCTCCAGCAGCTCGAGGAAACGCTGGAGAGAGATCAGGAGCTGTGGTGGTATACCGACCCGCCTGCGACCGAGTCGCGGTGGCGCATCGCCGCGGTCTGCCTGTGTGGCGTTTCTCTGCTAGTTTGCGGGCTCCTTCCGTGTCTGTGGTCCGCTGTTGGGGATTTGCAGCTGATTCACCACAGCCCACCGCCAATCTGAGAAAGTGTGCCGACAGCGTGTCTTTGTGTACGGGTCTGGCGTTATCGTGCTTTTGACAGACATTGGCTGCAGTACTCCTCCTGTTATAGGAGTCTGAGAAACTCGCCACCCAAATCTACAGTGCTCTGCCGTCTTACAAAATACAGTGCTTATCTCAGTTCTTATTTAGCAAGTGAGAAAGTCATTTGGACAGAACATGGCTGCAGTACTCCTCCTGTTATAGGAGTCTGAGAAACTCGCCACCCAAATCGACAGTGCTCTGCCGTCTTACAGAATACAGTGCTAATCTCAGTAGTTGTTTAGCAAGTAAGAAAGTCATTTGGACAGAACTTGGCTGCAGTACTCCTCCTGATACAGGAGTCTGAGAAACTCGCCATCCAAATCGGCAATGCTCTGCCGTCTTACAGAATACAGTGCTAATCTCAGTAATTGTTTAGCAAGTAAGAAAGTTATTTGGACAGAATATGGCTGCAGTACTCCTCCAGCATCCGGAGTCTGAGCTGTCTGCCCGCTAAATTTACAAGTGCCTGAGGCTCTATGCTCGCATAACCCACAGCTTATTTCACTGATTGTGGTATACCACATTACTAGTGTGAAAAGTAATTTACTGATTTGGGAAGAATACCACTGCTGTTCTACTCCCGTTTCTCGAGCCAAGGGATGAGTGCAACGAAACCTACACTGCCTGACATGCTAACCATATACAATGGTTATCTCATTACTTGTTTAACAAGTTATATCTTGATTGGGACAGAAAGTGAATGCTGTACTCCTCCAGCTTTAGAATTGAGTTGTTTGCTCGCTCAACTTGCACAGTATGGTGGTCTCGTGATAACAGTGTTGACTTCATGACTTGCTCAGCAAGTAGTATCTTCATTTGGACAGAAAGTGACTGCAGTGCTACTTCTGTTCAGGAGTCTCGTGTGTCTGCTCGCGTGAATGGAAGTGCAGGGAAGTGCCACGCAATTCAGTGTTTATCTCATTTTTTGTGAAACGAGTAATATCTTGTTTTGGACAGTACTCTTCATAACTAAAGTGCCTCAGGATGCCTACAATACATGGTACGCTTACAATACACAGTTCTTATCTCATTACTGGTGTAACATGTAATTACCTTAATCTGGACAGAATATTGTTACAGCAGAGCTTCTGTTTCAGGTGTCCGGGGTTGATTGCTCGCATTACCCACCGCTTGTATAACAAGCAGTTTCTTGATTTGCGAAGATCATGGCTGCAATTCTGTTCCTGCTTCTAGAGCCCAAAGATGGCTGCAGCGAAATCTACTGCGCATGGTATGCTTCCAGTACACACTGCTCGTCTCATTACATGTGTAACAAGTGACGTCTTAGTTTGGACAGACTTTTGTTACAGTGCCATTTTTGTTCCAGGAACTTGATGTTGTCTCCTTGCGTGTTCTACAGTGCATACATTGACTGTGCTCTGTATAATTACTACACAACAACTATTATCTATATTTGAGAAGAAAATCGATGCATTTCTCACCGTGTTTCTGGATCTCAAGGATGTATTCTGCGAGTAAGTAAGGCGTTTATTTCATTATTTAAATTTTGAATGACACAGATGTAGGCTTCCCAAATACGTCGGTTATGATAAACGAAACTAAGTTTATTTCCTTACTTGTGACACAGTTGGTATTTTGATTTTGACAAAAGAATAACTTTGCGTTTCTCCTCCTTTTGCAGGAATCTGAGCAAGTGTTCAAGCCAAATCTACAGTGGAGTGCCGGCCGAGAATATACAGTGCTTCTGTCAGTAGTTGCGGAACTGGTTTATCGTAGTGTGGACATAAAACTACTGTAGTGATGCTCTTGCTTCGTGCGTCAGCGCCAAAAAACCAACAGCGCGTTGTTCACTGTCAGCATTCGGATAACTGCTGCAGACCATCACATCTTCAGTGACTCTGAGAAAGTTCATTCTTGCTAAAAATCAGTTGTTTTGTCATCAATAGTCAAGTGTTTACAAACTGTTAAATTGACACACATGTCATATTCATGCTTTCGTGGTATTTCACATTGTGTCCCATTAAAATTACTTGAATATTACCAACATTAATACGTGTCATGCTTATGTAGATGTTTCGGAAGATGTGTCAAACAACGCATTTGGTTAAATAACTACTATAAAATACTTAAAGGGATCTGTACCATAAGATTTTCAAAATTATCCAAAACTTGTAACTGTGTAATTAGTAGCAAACATCTTACAATCAAGTTTCCTGATGTCTGACTCTACAATCTCTTTCACTGGAATTTAGTTTAGCTGCCATATCTTGGTATTATTCATCTGTAACCTATGCAAGACCAAACTGTATTCTGCCACCAAGTTGTTCGTTGGAATCCGTCGTGACGGTTTTTCGTAGGTTTGTTAAAATAATAATACTGAAATTTTGCATTACATTGAAAAACACAGTTGCTTTTTCTGGCACTAATCTGGACAGTCAGTATGGCAGTGCTTCCATGTTTTTATCGACATACAGAACGGTCTGTCTGTAATCATCTCGCCGGCCGCGGTGGTCTAGCGGTTCAGGCGCTCAGTCCGGAACCGCGCGACTACTACGGTCGCAGGTTCGAATCCTGCCTCGGGCATGGATGTGTGTGATGTCCTTAGGTTAGTTAGGTTTAAGTAGTTCTAAGTTCTAGGGGACTGATGACCACAGATGTTAAGTCCCATAGTGCTCAGAGCCATTTGAACCATTTTTTTTGTAATCATCTATAAACTTAAACATACTTTCTTTGGAGTCAACAGGCATTATTGCGCGTAATTTGCTTCACAGCACAGCCTCAACACTTTATACAATCAAACATGAGCGTCAGCTGCCTGTCGTCTCCTAAGAGACGCAAAGATTCCCACTGAAGGCAGGTAGCAATGCACTTCACGCATGGCCTCCATTTCCACGAAATTACATATGGCTGACTGGCTGATTGGGGGGAGGGGACCAAACAGTGACATCATCGGTCCGAAAATGACGCATGCACAAATGCGCATGCGTATTTGCGCTGTTAAAAATTTACACAAAAGCGCAAAGTTGAACACTTAAAAGGCATCGTGTGAACGCACATTTAGACTGCGTTCACAGTGGCTCCAAAAGGTCACCAGACGCAGTCGCCAGAGGTCGCCTGATAACATCGGCCGACAGCGTGGCCACAGAATATCCGATCTCCTTTGTCAGTTTCTAGCGGGGTTAAGGTGAAGTTAGGTTAGTGTACGTTAGAATCTACACTCCTGGAAATTGAAATAAGAACACCGTGAATTCATTGTCCCAGGAAGGGGAAACTTCATTGACACATTCCTGGGGTCAGATACATCACATGATCACACTGACAGAACCACAGGCACATAGACACAGGCAACAGAGCATGCACAATGTCGGCACTAGTACAGTGTGTATCCACCTTTCGCAGCAATGCAGGCTGCTATTCTCCCATGGAGACGATCGTAGAGATGCTGGGTGTAGTCCTGTGGAACGGCTTGCCATGCCATTTCCACCTGGCGCCTCAGTTGGACCAGCGTTCGTGCTGGACGTGCAGACCACGTGAGACGACGCTTCATCCAGTCCCAAACATGCTCAATGGGGGACAGATCCGGAGATCTTGCTGGCCAGGGTAGTTGACTTACACCTTCTAGAGCGCGTTAGGTGGCACGGGATACATGCGGACGTGCATTGTCCTGTTGGAACAGCAAGTTCCCTTGCCGGTCTAGGAATGGTAGAACGATGGGTTCGATGATGGTTTGGATGTACCGTGCACTACTCAGTGTCCCCTCGACGATCACCAGTGGTGTACGGCCAGTGTAGGAGATCGCTCCCCACACCATGATGCCGGGTGTTGGCCCTGTGTGCCTCGGTCGTATGCAGTCCTGATTGTGGCACTCACCTGCACGGCGCCAAACACGCATACGACCATCATTGGCACCAAGGCAGAAGCGACACTCATCGCTGAAGACGACACGTCTCCATTCGTCCCTCCATTAATGCCTGTCGCGACACCACTGGAGGCGGGCTGCACGATGTTGGGGCGTGAGCGGAAGACGGCCTAACGGTGTGCGGGACCGTAGCCCAGCTTCATGGAGACGGTTGCGAATGGTCCTCGCCGATACCCCAGGAGCAACAGTGTCCCTAATTTGCTGGGAAGTGGTGGTGCGGTCCCCTACGGCACTGCGTAGGATCCTACGGTCTTGGCGTGCATCCGTGCGTCGCTGCGGTCCGGTCCCAGGTCGACGGGCACGTGCACCTTCCGCCGACCACTGGCAACAACATCGATGTACTGTGGAGACCTCACGCCCCACGTGTTGAGCAATTCGACGGTACGTCCACCCGGCCTCCTGCATGCCCACTATACGCCCTCGCTCAAAGTCCGTCAACTGCACATACGGTTCACGTCCACGCTGTCGCGGCATGCTACCAGTGTTAAAGACTGCGATGGAGCTCCGTATGCCACGGCAAACTGGCTGACACTGACGGCGGCGGTGCACAAATGCTGCGCAGCTAGCGCCATTCGACTGCCAACACCGCGGTTCCTGGTGTGTCTGCTGTGCCGTGCGTGTGATCATTGCTCGTACAGCCCTCTCGCAGTGTCCGGAGCAAGTATGGTGGGTCTGACACACCGGTGTCAATGTGTTCTTTTTTCCATTTCCAGGAGTGTATTCTGTGTATGAAGTAGGTTAGATTTTGATCTCCTATAGTGGGGTGGATCCACGATGTCTCTGTCTTGGAGACGACTGTTGTACTATGGCTTTTCTTTTTAAAAAGACACAAACTGCATGAAAGGAGCTACATCTGTCTCGCAAAAAACGGGGTGAGACTGTACACTCTGAACAGAATTATTAGAAAAATTTTATGAACATATGAGATGAAGGGGGAAATGTTCTGCCGCATATAGAACATAATTAGTGGTAACCCTGAAAAGCAAGGCTACAAACGCTGTGTTTTATTGTATATATTTGAAGTTGTACAGACGTATATCAATTAACCTTCCTGTCAGGGAAACAAAGAGCTCAGGTGGACATCTGGATTAACATTGCACCATCATGTCACAAACATTCTTAATTTATATGGAGTAGCATGAACAGTAGATAAGATGAAAGGAATTCGTTTATGGCGGTACAGCCATGTTCTTTAGAGCAGATGCAAGAACAGTGACAAAGACTAGTTTCATTTGACAGTAAATGGCTACTCGGACGATCCAGGCAGCGATGGCTTGACACTCCTCACGAAGATCCCAAGACCTCAGGACTGCACCCCGATCAGGCACTAGATCGGATAGAATGGTCAAGAAGACCAAAACACCAGATCCCGGCAACAAGCAGGACTAATGCCACACTGTCTCTGGTTTACTGGGAGAATTTTAGGGAAGTATGGTTCGTCTGTAAAGGTGACCACATATAGAACACCAGTGCGACCCATTTTTGAGTGCTGCTACAGTGGATCTCCAACAGACGAGATTAGAGGAAGACTTCTAAGCAATTCAGATGTGGGCTGCTACATTTACTAGCAGTAGGTTGCATCAACACAAAATTATTAACGGCGATGATTCGTGAATAGAAGCGGTATTCCCTGGAAGGAAGATGACCTTCTTCTCGTAGAACACTATTAAGAAAATGTAGGGAACCGGCATTTGATGCTGACTGCAGAACAATTCGATTGCTGCCAACATAACTTTCTCGTAAAAGGGCTGGGTTGTTGTGGGGAAGGAAACCGTACAGCGAGGTCATCGGTCTCCTCGGAATAGGAAAGGACGGAGAAGGAAGTCGGCCGTGCCCTTTCAAAGGAACCATCCCGGCATTTACCTAGAGCGATTTAGGGAAATCACGGAAAACCTAAACCAGGATGGCCGGACGCAGGATTGAACCATCGTCCTCCCGAAATCGAGTCCGATGTGCTAACCTCTACGCCACCTCACTCCGTTGCGTAAGAACCACGAAGATAAGACACGAGAAATTTGGTCTCATACGGAGTCATTTAGACAGGTGCGAGGTGAACAGGAAAGAAAATGACTAGTACTGGTACAAGATACCCTCCACCACGCACCATACATTGGCTTGCGGAGCATCTGTGTAGGTATAGAAGAATAAATCGAAGCTGCAGTAGCATCCAACGACATGCTTTACCTGTACAGCCCAAGTGGAAAACGCAATACTCATTAATGAATCTATATATCAGGATTAAATCAAAACGATTATGACGAGAAGAACTTTAACTATGAGTCGTAAAGAAAAAGAATAGAGAGGCACAGCACAAACTAAAAAACAGTAATTATATAGAAACCAAAGACAATGTTTGAAAATACACGTCAGCTCTGTAGCTCAAGTGGAGATTGTGATAGCTAAGTTCAGTTACAACATGAATCTTGAATATGTTTGACACGAATCACACAAGCAGTTGTCATATTCCCAGAAACCAGGTTAGGCAGCGGTAGAGTAACCTATTACAGTCGGCACAGTATTCTGCTTAAAGATAATCAAATGCACAGGTCAGAACCACCTCACACAAACTCTATTACACAAATAATAATTACAATTGGAAGATATTCATATGCACTTACCAATACCAGCTGAATATTTCCACATAGTCACCAACATCAAATGATAGCTGACTATGAAAGTGCAGTATTTGAACAAAAAAAAATCATCAACATTATAAAACGAAGGAGAAAACAGCTCTGGTAGGATCCCTTTCAGCCAATTTTGGCACTGGGAAATGCACATGAGGATTCCATTTTCAAGGCTCCCGTTCTCTTAAAAAATATCTTTGAAATCTGTATCTGTGCTATGCCGATAAAAGGCAGACAGAATTCACTAGGGCTGAGCAAAAGATACTCCTCTTTGAACGATCTCGAACATTTATGATACGCCAGAAAACTCAATATGATATCACCGCTGCTCGAACGCAGTGTTGTCAGAACTATTGTTTTTGCAGGAGATTTCTTGCTTTGTCAAAAAATTCTGTTCCTCTACTGCTAAAAGGCAAATAAAAGAGCAAATCCCCTGTTTTTATGTCACGTTCATTTCTATTCCTACAAAGTAATTTTTATGTTGGCAAATTTTGGTACATCACTTGTTTAACTCTTTATTTCTTGAGATATTACTTAAATTTTGGACATCCTCTCTGTGAATTACTCAACCCAGAGACGTTTTTCTTACCAGATCAAAGTGCTGAATCAGGTTCCCCTAAGTTTATTCCTCACTGGGATATTACTTAAAGCCTACTGCGAAAAGCTAGACAGTCTTACAGTATAGCGTAATGACTCATACTAGTCTATGCTGAAAGTAAAATGTCTGTGATTTATTTTCCTACTAAGTTATTAAAATAAGTCTGCAGTAGCTCCTTCGTTATTCATTCCAAGAAAGTAAAGCTGTTCGCATGGCATCTACTGTATATTTTCGGAGGCAAAATTATGTGAAAAATTTGGGTAACATAACTAACATGCTTGCAAAGCTGTGGTGTCAATGCATTATAGAGGAATGGTGTCCACCCCCATTAGCTGAGTGGTCAACGTGGCGGAATGCCACACCAAGGGGCCCGGGGTTTGATTCCCGGCTGGAGCAGGAGATTTTCTCCGCTCGGTGACATACGCATATCTCAGACGAGAGAAGCTGCATTACCAGTATGTGGGAATGTGGCTGCCCAGTCAATCATATTGCTGAAACAACTGACATCTCAGAGGTAACTGTGAAACTATTGAGCAAAAGAAGCATTTTTGTGTATCAAAATGCACAGAAGTATAAAATAACTAATAGCAAACAGAGTCCTAATGCTAATTCTCCTAACATTATGAAAGGAACTGTGTAATCTCTAGAGATCTGTTTGGACTGCTGTCTGTGACAGCCATTATGTTTATTATTTGAATCTGAACTTTGCTAGGTGCTCAGAATTTTATTGTCTCCTATCACTTATAGATAGTGGCTCGGTATTATGGCAGCAGCTTTCGATAGTGTCGATAGAGATAACTGTAGACTGGAATTGTTGGCAGCTGATGAACCACAACTGGGACTGTGGAACTGCAACAGGAACTGTCTGTGGTGTGCGATGCATCTTCATTTATCTGCGATCTGTGATTGGCATAAGATTTCCAACTGTGCTCTACTTTTGGTAAGAGGAATGCAGATCACACTCTCTGACAGCTAACATGTGATATGTAGGATCTCTAATGGCAGCATAAATTAGTTCACTATATGGGTGTCATTTATGCAGTGTTTGGAAATTATAGGCATCTGGCCAGCAGATTGTCTGGATTGTGCTGCCCTCTTGTGACACTGCTGTGTACCAATTTACTGCAGGAGCAGCAAGACCATAAACCATTTGAAATGCCAACATCATGAATCCATTCATGTCAGCTACAGAAGTGGTCACAGAACTTAACCTACTGTGAGTGCAAATATTGTCTGCTGATTCCTTGATTCTGCTGGTTTTGGTCACTGCGAGCTTGAAACAAAATGGTTCACTAATTGTGACACCTTGAACCAACTCCAGTATTTCCCTGCTGACAAAACCAACCTGAACTTCAAACTGGTAATGAGAGCAAATAAAGAAGATTTCATGTGTGCTCTCAACTTCATGGGTTTTCAATCCCTAACATATTTAAAAATTTACAACAGATCATGTATCTCCCGACTGACAATGTCAAGAAACTTGATTCATGCTATGTATGGATAACACAGGTTTTATTCATATAAGGGTAACATACAGTATTTTGAATGCTTCTCTCCAGATCTCACTGTTGCAACAACACAGTATGGAAGGAAAGCTTGTTGACTGAGGTTGCATGACTGCAGCTGGTTTTGGAGAGTCTATTGAAGTTTCATCTATGACCGACATGGAGAAATTCTCTTAGACTTTAGAAGCATATATGCTGCCAACCACTCAGGCACCCAGCAGAAGGATACTCCATACGTACACAGCAGCTGATGCATGCACTGACAAAACAATGAACAGTCACACAGGTGTATCAGGATTGGAATGGCCTGTAATAGTCACTAGACATAATCCAGCTGTCTCTCTGTGGTCATTAATGGTGGAAGACTAGGACTTGTTCCAAGAGTGTACTTCAGACACTTTGCAACTGTGTATTTAACATGTGGGAAACATTAAGTGACATCAAAAGATAGTACCTTTTGTTTTAAGTCTTGTCATTTGTAATGTTTTTTTGTTCCATAAATGGTGCAGTGATTCTCATATCCTTTGAGCCACAACAACTCAGACAATGAGAATTCATACTCCTTGTATAAATAGGAAAAAAAAGATGTACCTTATTTTCAGTTTCTAGTTTAGATCCTCAAAAATTTTATCGTTATTTTATAATGACTCATCATTTAATCCCTTTGCTAAATTTTTTTCCTTCAGTTTTTATGATTGTGTTTCTTTATAACTTTCAACAATAAAAGATTGTTTATGGGACACTAGTTGCTAATTTTAAGTTGTCAGTATACATTTCATTTTGATATAACCAACAAAACAGTTTGAAATTTTCTGAATGTAGCACACACAGTACAAGCTTATGGATTATGTAAAACAGATATTTGTTTTACAGAGAAAAATATAGCAGCAAATCACTTTTAAGAATTATTTATTGTAGGAGTCTCATCAGTGAGTGGAGCTTCTGAGTACACTCTCCTCCCACCTCCAGTCTCTACTAATGATTTAAAATGTAGTTGAACAACACATTTGAGTTTCTATTTGAGAATAATTTTATCCTCCATGCACCTTGGAATGCTGACAGGTGTGAATATTATTTAACTGTCTGTGTAATAAATCATGGTTCAAAATATTAACATGAATTGCTTACAGAAGAATGGAGAAACTGTTGGAAGTCAACCTCAGGGAAGATAAGTTTGGGTTCTGCAGAAAGATAAGAACACTCCAGGCAATATCGATGCTACAACTTATCTTGAAGATAGGTTAAGCAAAGGTAAACATACGTTTATAGTAAATGTGGATTTAGAGAAAGCTTTTGACAATGTTGACACAAACACACTCTTTGAAATTCTCACGCTAGCAGGGATAAAATACATAGAGCAAAAGGCTATTACAGCTTGTACAGAAACTATATTGTAAAGATAAGAGTCGAAGGGCATGAAAGTGAGGCTGTGGTTGAGGGGGAGTGAGACAAGCTTTTAACTTATCCCAGATGTTATTCTATCTGTACATTGAACAAGTAATAAAGGAAACAGGGGAGAAAATTGGAAAAGAAACAAAAGTTCATGAGAAGAAATTAAAGCTCTGAGGTTTTGCCAGAGAGTGACATTGCAATTCTGTCACAGACAGCAATGGACCTGGGCAAGCAGACGAATGAAATGAACTGTGTCTTTAAATGAAGTTGCCAACGGCCTTGCCGCAATGGTAACACAGGTTTCCGTCAGATCACCGAAGTTAAGCGCTGTCAGACTGGCTAGCACTGGGATGGGTGACCATCCGGTCTGCTGAGAGCTGTTGGCAAGCAAGATGCACTCAGCCCTTGTGAGGCAAACTGAGGAGCTACTTGATTGAGAACTAGTGGCTCTGGTCTCGGGAGCTGTGAGAGTGGTGTGCTGACCACAAGCCCCTCCATATCCGCATCCAGTGACACCTACAGGGTTAGGATGGCACAGCTCCCGGCTGGTACCATTGGGCCTTCATGGCCTGTTTGGGAGGCGTTAAGTTTTAGCTTTAAATGAGATTATAAGATAAGCATCAACAAAAGTGAAATAGGATTATGGGATTGTAGTTTAATTAAATCAGCAGATGCTGAGGGAATTAGATTGGGAAATAAGAAACTTATAGTAGTAGATGAGTTTTGTTATTTGGGCATCCAAGTAACCTGGTGATGGCTGAAGTAGAGAGGATATAAAATGTAGACTGCAATAGAAAGTGAAGCATTCCTGAAGAAGAGAAATTTGTTAACATTGAATATAGACTTAGGTGTTAGGAAGTCTTTTCTGAAGGTATCTGTCTAGAATGTAGCCATGTATGGAAGTGACACATGCACGATAAACAGTTTTGGTAAGAAAAGAACAGAAGCTTTTGAAATGTGGTACTACAGAAGAATCTTGAAGATTTGATGGGTAGATTGCGAAACTAATGTGGTGGTACTGAACAGAAATGCGGAGAAAAGAAATTGTTGCACAAGTTGACTAAAAGATGGAAAGATTGGATCTGTCGATAGGACACATTCTGAGACATCAAGGGGTTACCAATTTGCTATTGGAGGGAAGTGTTTGGGGCAGAAAATTGTAGAGGGAGATAAGAGATGAATACAGTAAGCAGATTCAGAAGTATGTGGGCTGCAGTAGTTATTCAGAGATGAAGAGGATAGAGTATCATGGGCAGCAGTATCAAACCAGTCTCTGGACTGAAGACCGCAACAGTGTAACAGTAATGGAAATTTCTGGCTGGAACTATGCATAAAATAAGAGACTGGCAACCGTTCACCTATAGCAGACTGATGTGTGGTGCACACATACACACACACATAACAGATAACAGTACTCACAAGCTTTATCTTGCTTTTCAGCCAGTAAGCTCTTCATCTAGTAAGAAGTGTACACATACACACAAACACACATTCAAACATCTACACACACACACACACACACACACACACACACACACACACACACACACACACACAGTGTACTAGCAGTGACACATTAGTAATTTGCTTTATCTTTCTAAAGAAGATCAGTGTAAGCTGTGGAAAAAATGTATGAAATATAGGACTCTTATCAATAAAGTTGCAGTAGATACATTTGGAGATTACCATCATGCAAATAAAAAGACACTAATGTATAGCAATATGTACTATGATGCACAGTTTGATAAGAGCTATTCAGTAAGTGAATATTGTCAATATTGTTCTTTGTTTACTACAGAAAAAAATGGTTGGCTTTCAGGATTGTGTAAAATTTCAAAAGATCTAGTAGAATTTATAATAAAATGTTTTTAATAGTAGCATTGCCACTTAAATGTGTTATACAAAGAAATGCCCCATGGAAATGACAGAATTAGAGACACCATTATGTTAGCTGTCCATTAATTCAGTCACTATGTTACACTGAGCTCATCAAGAAATAGAACCCTCAGAAATGTGAAACAAGCCATTGCATACATAACAAAAGTGAAGCAAAACATAGAAACAGAGCCTGTACACTGCATTGATTGATTGATTGTGATTTAGTCCCATTTCATTACATTTTGTTCAGAGTGTGTACTTGTAATATAGGATAAGTGAACGTATACCTATTTTCTTACAGTATTTATCCTATTTATTAAAATTTAATATATGAAAGTGGCAATGCTTATAATAATGTTGCATATATTTTTACCCAATTTGTAGGTCCCGGAAATTATTTTCATGCTACATTAAACTCATATTTACACTTTTCTCTCAGTATTCGTGTTCTCATGTTATTTACATATCATAATATGTTCAGTTAGTTATAGTACCTCTATAACAGTAGTAGTAGCATTTTTCATTCATTGATACATGTGCTCTTCTACACTATAAAATTCTTTTTCCATTAAGTAATCCTTTAAAAGTTTTAGGAATGTCTTTTTGCTCACATTGTCCTGCAAACTCTTTGGAAGGCACTTTTAGAGTTTGACACCCAAGTATCAAGAACCTTTTTCAGTAACTCTCAGTTAGTGTTGTATACGACTCAGCTGGCCTTTATTTCTTGTTTCATATATATAAATGTCTGTGTTTCATTTTAGTACTGCATTTCCTTTTATTAATGATGTTATTGTTTTGTAAAAGTATAGAGATGGAAATGTCAGTATTTTTAGACTATGGAAAACAGTTCTGCATGAGCCTCTTTGTTTCTTGTTCAAGATGGTCCTAACAGTTTTTTTCTACAACTTAAATATTCTTTTTGTATTTTTGCTGCTGGGATTACCCCAAACAGTAATTCCATACTGTGGGTATTGCTCAAATAGAGTATAGTACACTGTACATAGAAGCTTCTTGTTAGCATAATGTGCATAACAAATATTGCAGTTCTTAATTTACAGCAAACATTCTCTATATGTTGACTGCACTGGAGCTTATTGTCAGCTGTAATCCCCAAAAATTTAATAGTGGTAACTTCTTCCAGTCTTGTTTCATCTGTGAATTTATCTACATGTTCTTCCTTTTCTCTATTTGTGAACACCATGAACTTTGTCTTTTTTGGATTTAAAATTAGGTCATTTTGTATAAGCCACTGTGTTGTGTTATTTATTGACATAAATGCATTTCTTTCCTGTGTTACTTAATATTTCTTATTTCGGATCTGTGTTCAGTTTCTGTTTCCATGTACTGCTTTCTGTTGCTGATGTATGATTTTATCCACTTGGCTGCACGTCCACAAACACCATAGCTTTCAAGTTTTTCAATAAGTGTAGTATGGGTGATTGCGTCAAATGCTTTAGGCAAATCCAGAAACTTAGCAGACACAGAGTTTCTTTTGTCACATGCATCTATAATGGATTAGCTATAACCTATCAGTTTACTGCCTATTAATGTATATGTGTGCCCCAGCTACATGTAAGCTGGTAAATTAGAGGGAAAGCTGCTGGTTTGGGAAAAACACTTGTTGCCACAACACTTATATTAAAAAGCTCCTGTTTATCTTCTGTCAGTTGCTCAATATTTTCTTCACTACGCTGGTGTTGGTCAAAGAAAATAGAACCAACATCTGCAATGACATATGCCTGTTTACAATACACTACTCCTACCATACGGTTTTACAAAGAACACTTCAACCTGTGAGAAGCTGAAGTGTGTGGCAGAAACCCTTGACTGAGCAGTCGACCTGACTGCATGGGCATACACAGAAATTTATGCGAGAGGAGAAAAGACTCTAAAATTACCATTTTTGGTATTCAACTTCAGTGGTTTCTGTTGGTTATTAACAAAAATAAAAAGATGCTTTGTTCGACTTACATCACATATAGCACTGCCTGCTTACATAACACATCTCACCATATTAGTGGATTTATAGCCTTATTTTCATGCTTTCTGTTTTTTAAAGTTGATAGCCATAATAACAATTCAATAAAACATGTTCCAGTTCTCAGAAACTGTTGAAAACATTTGCAAATATCCTGGTAAAATTGATTATTAGCAGCCTCAGATTAAACCAAGATAAGGCTTTTCCCCCCATGAACTCCTCTCCCTTCTCCACTTTGGCACATTACTGAACAGTCATACCAACTAAGCTGCTGAACTTGAAGTCCATGACTGCATGTTGTGCTATGTTGCACCTCATGGAATTTGGGTATATCCCATTTCTTGAAGTAGAGATCTTTTTGACCTTTATTTCAGAAATCTTTTTCCCTCTCTTCTAGCACTGAAAAAGGTGTTTTCTCTTTTTGATAGATGAGTTACAGATGAACACAGTTACAGTATAACAAGAACATGTTCTTCAAAGACTACTACAATCACTCTGCAATTGTAAAACTGGATGTACTCTGTGGGGACTACGCCAAGTGTCAACTCAGTTTGCGTGGACAGGAATATCGGCAAGCTGTGGTGGTCTTCTTTGGCCGTGCAGACAAATAGTAAACCACTTATGTAAAGTTAAAGTGGAGGGGGGAGAAATGAAAGGAAAGGAAAGGACTAGTAATATCAGCTGCAATGGACTTGATGCAGAGTGAATGGGGGTGACTGAAAATGTGTGCCATACTTCCAGCATCTCCTGTTTACTAGTCAGTTACATTAACCACTGCACCACCCAGATACAGTGATCATTGTAAATGCACAGACAATCCCAGCACTTCTCCTGACCGACCCACATTCCCACCTAGTACCAACTACCCATAGTCCCTAACCATACCCTCCAAACTCGCCAATTTTCATTGCCCGTCGAGGTGAAGCAATCATATGAATCCGCAGCTGTGATACATAGGCGAGAGTGTGGGTTGGCCAGGGAGTGTGCTGAGATAGTCAGCACATTTGCTAAAACAGTTTGTCTGCATGGTGCAGTGGTTAATGTAACTGCCTTGAAAGCAGGAGATCCTGGGTTCGAGTCCCGGTTCAGCAGGTATTTCCACTTGTTCCTGCTGATTCCACATAAAGTCCAGATGCATCTGATACCATATGTTCTGTCAGAACTTTCCTTACATATTTACATCCGGAATATCACATGACTAAATGTGTGTCTCACATTAAAGTTTTGTGAAGCAAGTGTGACAGTGCATTTCAGATAATGTAAGTATACAAATAAGGAATTTGACTGATGTGTCGCACACACATCCTAATCCCAGAAACTGCAGTGGATCATTCAGTGACAAGAGGCATTGACTGGTGGCCTGCTGAGCCAAGGCAGTGCTTGCTAGGCACAGTTTAGCATGCAACGCATTTTGTGCACGAGGGATTCTATGGCGGTGTTTCAAAGCCACCTGGTACTTCTGTACTTTCTCTTACCGATTTTTATCTTTTCTTGCATGTGAATACATCTGTTGTGATATGATTTTTCAGTGAAAAAAGTGGTGGAAATGACTGTAGTATACAATTATCAGACACAGGTGGCAAACGTCTTACACCAGAAATATGTGGTATGACATTTATCAGTTCTAATCAAAAAACTGTTGTAGTAGCTCAATGATTCTTTTAAACAGTTGTGATAAATATTTCTTTCTCTTTGTGGTCCTAAGGAAATTTGCTTTGTGTATAATTCTGTGTCCATAAGCCTTTCTCCAAGAGTTCCTGCATTGGCATCATAGATGTTTCTCATCCATCAGAAATGTTATTAATATTCTTTTGTTATTTCAATTTTGAACAGAGAAGGTAATTTGTTTCCTTTTGCACGCAGGTTGCCAAATGCCTATCTAGAAGGCAAGAGCATGAGGGTTCAGGATGCGTTAACAATCTGGAGGGCTGTTCCAAGAAACCCTGTGGCTCGTGTTATAGCTTTTGATTATGTAAGGGAACAGTGGACTAACCTTACAGAAAGGTAGGCTGAAAAATTTCATAGAGTATCAATTATTTGAAAAAATTTCTCTATTTATTGGTCAGACATTTGCACAATGAAAGTAAGGTATGAGCATTGTATGTGGGGAAAAAAACAACTGTAATTAAATACAGCTTCCTTTGGTTTTTCCTTTTGTCTTTTAAAATTTCGTAGATATTATCTGATGCATATGTGCATTTTTTCTTTGACAGACAGCTCTTTGGTTCCTAATGGAAAGAATTCAGAAGATTTCAATAAGACAAGGTGTATACTCAGCATTTACGGGTCTTAACAGTCACACAGTACTCTAGAACAGAAGCACCCATTAGTGACGCAGTGGAAACACTCTATATTCAGTCTTTTTCTTTGATCATTCTGATACAGTTTGACAACATTTGTATTGTGCTTGAGTTACAATGTGTAAAGAAATTGCAGCTATTTGTTTTAATGTTCCTCTCTGCTGAAAATTATGTTAATTTTTTCTGAGACTTTATCTAGGACTTCTGCTAATCTATTAATAGCACTATCCACACTACCATTACACATGGGGAAAATAACTATTTTCTTGTTGTTGCCAGGCTCTTTTAATAGCTGATATTTTAAAGGTTTTACTTTACTAACTAAACTAGGACCATGTCTCAATTTAAACTGTGTTCCTTTTTTAACATAAATGACCAATTCTTTGCCCTTTGAAGCAATCCTACAGTAAGTGTCCGATCCTTCAGGCAGTGATAATCTTAGATGCTAGATTTCTAGTGTCTCTTTAGCAGTGCTCTTTGTGATAAACTATAGCACAGTTCAGGGGTTAGAGCTCAATTTCAAATTGCAATGTTTTGTTTTTTACATATTTCATGCTTTTGTGCAATATTGTGAAATCTGTTAACTGCCCAGTATTAATTGTCCCAATGGTTTCTTTCTCTCTGTTACATCCAGTAGGTGCGCTTTTTGGTGTGTCATAATCTGTTCTGCGAGGGCCTGCTGCCAAAGTTTTCTTCAGGTTGAAGATGTTGCCTGGCTTCATCCTAAGACAAAGGCCAACTTCTCCTATCTATAACAGCAGTTAGTTGATCATGCACGATCTGTTGCTGAGTTTCTGTAAGTATCAGTACCAATCTTCCCTTCCATTCCTGTTTAAGTGTAAGCCACACCTAGTGGAACTCCGCCTATTGACAGTTCTAACTGGTAACAGATCAGCACGTGAAAGATCAGTCACTGTCGGTGACATTTTAAAGCTCGCATTGATCTGTCTCACAGCCTCATCTTGGCCAGAACAGCTCAACAAAGTGCACATTTGTAGACATTTCTCAGATATGAGATCCTTCAGCTGCACATACTGTGGGCTTGATCAGCTATAAGAATGTCACTTAATTATTGCCCCAAGGGGTTACCATCCAGTAGTTTTTCTATTAAGGTGCTTCATAAATATACTATATTTTATCAGACTGTACGGAGTCCCCTATAATATGTTACTGTCCCAGAATTTACGTACAGCATTTGTTGTCAGCAACCGGAGACGAGACTGCTGAAGCGTACTTTTTGTACCATGTTACAGATTTTCTGACACAGACTTCCCCATTATGGACATGCTGGAAGGTGCTACTGCTGGACTGAGCACTCAGGTGCAGCTGGACGATGAAGTAGAAGGCGGGACTTCAGATATTAATTTCTTGCTTTTACAGTAGTTTTACAACTACTAATTGTCAGTGACAGGACATTAAAACTTTTTTAATGGTCTACAGTTACTCAGTTGTGCATAGAACAAAATATCTATCACGATTTATTGGTATTTGCATCTGTTGCACTTTTGTTTTCATTTTATGTAAGTTTATACACATGGACAATGTGTGCTGCATACCAGTACATTATTACATATCTTGTATCCTGGGGACGGACCGGAACACTGGAGCATTGTACTGAGCAGGAGCCATATAAAACAAAGGGAGCTTGACAAGTTGGCCATAGCGGAGCATTGTCTAAAAAACGAACATAAAATACCGTTCGAAAATACAAAAGTGTTGGCTCATGCATCTACATATTGGGACTCCGTTATAAAGGAAGCGGCCGAGATCCGTTTAAACAACAACATTTTCAACAGAGACCAGGGGTACACACCCAGCAGGGCATTGGGACGGGCGTTGGACATCGGAAGAAAGCAAAGACAGATGCGTGACGCGGGAGCGGCAGTTTCAAACGTGGCGCCTGCCCCTGGCGCCAACTGACGTCCAAGGTGCTGCCACGGGCAATAGCTCCGCTGGCTGCCCCGGGTCGACATACGCGCGCGGGCCACATAGGGTCTAACTGATTGGCTGCTGATGATGTCATCATGTCTATATAAGGGAGAAACCGTAACAGCCGCGGCAGTCAGTGAACTCCTGAGGACGATTGCGGAGGTAGTCAACGAAAGCTCTAGGATTTTATTCGAACTGGCATGGCTTGAAAACCGAGAACGTTTTATTCAATCCTACTTTTTAGTTAGACCTCCATCTTGAAAGGCGTTTTGCATTTTGTCCTATATCTCCTGTGCTGACGTAGACTTTTCTATAAGAACATAATTTACTGGATCAACCAAAAGGATGAATTTTAATTTGGCCTTCCGATCCTTAGCAGAAAAAAGTTGATTCCGTAGGTTTCAACGTACGACGTCCCATAGGTGATCCAAATAGAAATACACCTCAATGTCCAATTTCGAGCTTGCATAATTCTTGCGATCTCAGTCACTTTTATTCACCTTATAATCAATGCAACTTCGTATGAAATTCTGTGAAATTTTGCGCAAATGCAAGTCGCTGTGAAATTCATTATCTCACTTTAATTCAGTGCTGGGTCTGTAATCTGTTGGATTCTTTGCTTAGCTCAACGAAATCACGTGGAAAAAAGGTTTAGGGACAAAATATAACTCGTTTTTTGCTGACACGTGAAAAGATTTTAAGCATTGGCTATGTACAAGATCTCGTTGCCAACCAATAACCATACCACATCATTCGACAGAGGTCTAATGCACTCAGCAATATAATATACAAACTGGAAGAATACTTTGTTCACATAGTTCCAACAATTACTACTCGACAAATCATTCTAATCCATCGACGAATTATTATTTAAAAACTAGTAGCTTGTTGAGGCTAGTTTTTAAATGTAGCTGCATGAGTAGGACTAAAAAATTGTGTTTCAGAATGTGAGCAAGTATACATAACCTGTAAACTGACTCGTTGCAAATTATTTAAATAAAAAAATCGTTCAAATGATCTACTTGACATGTAACGCTGCGTAGATGCAAGTCAAACTCCAAACAAGAAAGACGTTGGAGTCCATGGAGAGATTTACTGTTCAAAATCTGAGGCGATCGCGGTATGTTAAAAAACACCACATCACTGCCTCTCACACACGTCCACAACATGAGAACAACCACAAAACCAGGTAAGTTGGGGTTCATACAGTTGACTGACAGCTGCTCTTCCCATACAGCGTTACGAAAGAGCAATGGAGGAGACGGCTGTGGTCCATACCAGAAGTACCCCCCGCCATAAGCCGTAAGGTGGCTTGTGCAGTAGAGCTGCAGCTACGTGTAGCACACAGCAGCGGCAGACGTGTTTACCTGCCACTCACCAAAACTGAAGCAAAATTTCCGATTGGAGATGTCGAAACATCTCGTGGGGTGGTCTATTGATATCTTGAAATGGACTCCGTCCAGTGTACCTTACAAGGAATAAGCGGCAAAGCTGTGGTGTCTGTCACCATGGACAGTTATGATCGTTAAATAATATCGTGCAGACTCCACTTTGTGGTTATGAGAAAGAAGGAGAACGGTGCACGTTGAAAAATAAAAAAAAGTATACATGGTATAATTAAAATGAATCGGAGCACTGGAATTAACTATCAGAATTGTTGCAGTTCGGAAAACTGTCTTAATACGGGTTGTCGGCTTCGCTTTTATCAGCGAGACAGAGTTAACATTGTTTCTACTTCAACAGCAATCATAATAAACGCCGTGGAACATTCTAACTGTATTCTGAAAGTGGTACTACTGAAGATTTCGGTTAACTTTGTATCGCCTGGTCACTCTCAAATACAAATGTCCCGATTTTGGATGCTAGGAAATAATGGCTATCATTTAAGTCGGTATTATGTTTTCTGTTTCCACTTTCGTCCGCTTGTGTCAGTACTTCACTTCTGTAATTCATGTTGTTGGTACCGACATTTTCTCGAACAGGTCACAGCTGCTACCTTTCTGTATGCTAAACCCTAATGAGATTTTCATTCATTTCTCCTTCCGTTTAATAGTCAATTAGTGCACTGATGGAAAAAGCTAACTACAGCAATTCCATAAAAGTACACTCGCCACGCCAATATATTTTATGCTGTTTATTCGATTACGATATTTTTAGAAGTAATGACGGAAAGATTATTTTATGTTAACTTCGATTACATTTTTTGACGAATGGGACAAAGAACAACTTTTTGTTGCCACAGCGTGCAATAACAATGGGACGAGTCTCTTACTCATTGGTTCCGTTGCTAGGTTTCTGCACATACGTCGCGTCCTTTCACCTATTTCGTGACGTGGTGTTGGAAGCGTCATTGCTAGCGAGGTGTGCCGATTAGCCAAGCAGAACGAACCATGGTGGGTGTCTTGCGAGAGGTTGAGCCGAGTAGGCGCCTTGGGCTGGAAGGCGGAGCTGATGGTGAGATCATTAACACAATGAGACTCCAGCAGCTGCGGCTGGAGGCTGCGAACAGCCAGTGCAGGCGTGTAGACGTACTGCTGGAGAAACTGGACGCAGCTACAGAGACGCTGATACGCTGTTGTGGAGCGGACTGCTCCGGGATGCGTCCCCAGCTGGAACGTAAGCTGGATCAGGATAAGCAGCTGGAGAAAGAGCAGTGTCAGCTCCTGCAGAGGACAGGCCAGGATGATTATTCTGAGGTGGTGGGCGAGATATACGAGCAGATGGAGGAGGAGCTGTATCAGAATCTCCTAATGAAGCTGGAAAAGGACGAGAAAGAGGAGAAACAGCTCGAGGACGAGCTGCAGCAGCCTCTGCAGACAGAACAGCAGCAGCAGGCGGCAGAGGAACCTGGCCAGCAGCAGCAGGAGGAGGAGCAGCGACGACAGCTGCATCTCCAGCAGCTGGAGGAAACGCTGGAGAGAGATCAGGAGCTGTGGTGGTATACCGACCCGCCTGCGACCGAGTCGCGGTGGCGCATCGGCGCTGTCTGCCTGTGTGGCGTTTCTCTGCTAGTTTGCGGGCTCCTTCCGTGTCTGTGGTCCGCTGTTGGGGATTTGCAGCTGTTTCACCACAGTCCACCGCCGATCTGAGAAAGTGTGCCGTCAGTGTGTCTTTGTGTACGGGTCTGGCGTTATCGTGCTTTTGACAGACATTGGCTGGAGTACTCGTCCTGTTATAGGAGTCTGAGAAACTCGCCACCCAAATCGACAGTGCTCTGCCGTCTTACAAAATACAGTGCTCTTATCTGTTCTTATTTAGCAAGTAAGAAAGTCATTTGGGCAGAATATGGCTGCAGTACTCCTCCTGTTATAGGAGTCTGAGAAACTCGCCACCCAAATCTACAGTGCTCTGCCGTCTTACAGAATACAGTGCTAATCTCAGTAGTTGTTTAGGAAGTAAGAAAGTCATTTGGACAGAACTTGGCTGCAGTACTCCTCCTGATATAGGAGTCTGAGAAACTCGCCACCCAAATCGACAATGCTCTGTCGTCTTACAGAATACAGTGCTAATCTCAGTAATTGTTTAGCAAGTAAGAAAGTTATTTGGACAGAATATGGCTGCAGTACTCCTCCAGCTTCTGGAGTCTGAGTTGTCTGCCCGCTAAATTTACAAGTGCCTGAGGCTCTATGCTCGCATAACCCACAACTTATTTCACTGATTGTGGTATACCACATTACTTGTGTGAAAAGTAATTTACTGATTTGGGAAGAATACCACTGCTGTTCTACTCCAGTTTCTCGAGCCAAGGGATGAGTGCAACGAAACCTACAGTGCATGACATGCTTACCATACACAATGGTAATCTCATTACTTGTTTAACAAGTTATATCTTGATTGGGACAGAAAGTGAATGCTGTACTCCTCCAGCTTTAGAATTGAGTTGTTTGCTCGCTCAACTTGCAGAGTATAGTGCTCTCGTGATAACAGTGTTTACTTCATGACTTGCACAGCAAGTAGTATCTTCATTTGGACAGAAAATAACTGCAGTGCTACTTCTGTTCAGGAGTCTCGTGTTTCTGCTCGCGTGAATGGAAGTGCAGGGAAGTGCCACGCAATTCAGTGTTTATCTCATTTTTTGTGAAACGAGTAATATCTTGTTTTGGACAGTACTCTTCATAACTAAAGTGCCTCAGGATGCCTACAACACATGGTACGCTTACAATACACAGTTCTTATCTCATTACTGGTGTAACATGTAACTACCTTAATTTGGACAGAATATTGTTACAGCAGAGCTTATGTTTCAGGTGTCTGGGGTTGATTGCTCGCATAACCCACCGCTTGTACAAGCAGTTTCTTGATTTGCGAAGATCATGGCTGCAATTCTGTTCCTGCTTCTAGAGCCCAAAGATGGCTGCAGCGAAGTCTACTGCGCATGGTATGCTTCCAGTACACACTGCTCGTCTCATTACTTGTGTAACAAGTAACGTCTTAGTTTGGACAGACTTTTGTTACAGTACCATTCTTTTTCCAGGAACTTGATGTTGTCTCCTTGCGTGTTCTACGGTGCATACATTGACTGTGCTCTGTATAATTACTACACAACAACTATTACCTATATTTGAGAACAATATCGCTGCATTTTTCCGCCTGTTTCTGGATCCCAAGGATATATTCTGCGAGTAAGTAAGGTGTTTATTTCATTATTTAAAATTTGAATGACGCAGTTGTAGGCTTTCCAAATACGTAGGCTATGATAAACGAAACTAAGTTTATTTTGCATTATTCCTCCTTTTGCAGGAATCTACAGCGGAGTGCCGGCTGGGATTGTGCAGTGCTTCTGTCAGTAGTTGCGGAACTGGTTTATCGTAGTGTGTACATAAAACTGCTGCAGTGATGCTCTTGCTTCGTGTCGTGCGTCAGTTACAAAAAACCAACAGCGCGTTGTCCATCGTCAGTGTACAGTACTCTGATCGTGCTGTGGACGGACAATTGCTGCAGACCATCACATCTTCAGTGACTCTGAGGAAATTCATTCTCGCTAAAAAATCAGTTGTTTTTTCATCAACAATCAAGTGTTTACAGACTGGCAAATTGAAGCACACGTCATATTCATTCTTTTGTGTTATTTCACGATTTGTGTTATTAAAATTACTTGAATATCAGCAACATTAATATGTGTCACTTATATAGAGGTTTAGAATGATGTGTAAAACAATTCATTTGGTTAAATATCTAATATAACATGCTTGTAGGGATCCGTATCATAATATTTTCAAAATCATCCAGCACTTGTAACTGTGTAATTCGTAGCATACATCTTACAATCAAGTTTCCTAATGCCTGACTGCAGTTTATCTTTCACCGGAATGTTATTTAGCTGCCAAGTCTTGGTATTATTCATCTGTAACCTATGCAAGACCGAACTGTATTCTACTACCAGGTTCTCGGCTGGAATCCGTCATGACGGTTTTTCGTAGGTTTGTTAAAATAATAATACTGAAATTTTGCATTACATTGAAAAACACAGTTGCTTTTTCTGGTACTAATCTGGACGGTCAGTATGGCAGTGCTTCCATGTTTGGGTCGACATAAAGAACGGTCTGTCTGTAATCATCTATAAACTTAAACATACTTTCTTTGGAGTCAACAGGCATTATTGCGCGTAATTTGCTTCACAGCACAGCCTCAACACTTTATACAATCAAACATGAGCGTCAGCTGCCTGTCGTCTGCTAAGAGACGCAAAGATTCCCACCAAAGGCAGGTAGCAATGCACTTCACGCATGGCCTCAATTGCCACGAAATTACACATGACTGACGGGCTGATTGGGGGGAGGGGACCAAACAGTGACATCATCGGTCCGAAAATGACGCATGCACAAATGCGCGTGCGTATTTGCGCTGTTAAAAATTTACACACATGCGCAAAGTTGAACACTTAAAAGGCATCGTCTGAACGCACATTTAGACTGCTTTCACAGTGGCTCCAAAAGGTCACCAGACGCAGTCGCCAGAGGTCGCCTGATAACATCGGCCGACAGCGTGGCCACAGAATATCCTATCTCCTTTGTCAGTTTCTAGCGGGGTTAAGGAGAAGTTAAGTTAGTGTACGTTAGAATCTATTCTGTGTATGAAGTAGGTTAGATTTTGATCTCCTATAGTGGGATGGATCCACAATGTCTCTGTCTTGGAGACGACTGTTGTACTATGGCTTTTCTTTTTAAAAAGACACAAACTGCATGAAAGGAGCTACATCTGTCTCGCAAAGAACGGGGTGAGACTGTACACTCTGAACAGAATTATTAGAAAAATTTTATGAACATATGAGATGAAGGGGCAAATGTTCTGCCGCATATAGAACATAATTAGTGGTAACCCTGAAAAGCAAGACTACAAACACTCTGTTTTATTGTATATATTTGAAGTTGTACAGACGTATATCAATTAACCTTCCTGTCAGGGAAACAAAGAGCTCAGGTGGACATCTGGATTAACAGTGCACCATCATGACACGAATCACACAAGCAGTTGTCATATTCCCAGAAACCAGGTTAGGCAGCGGTAGAGTAACTTATTACAGGTGGCACAGTATTCTGCTTAAAGATACGCAAATGCACAGGTCAGAACCACCTCACACAAACTCTATTACACAAATAATAATTACAATTGGAAGATATTCGTATGCACTTACCAATACCAGCTGAATATTTCCACATAGTCACCAACATCAAATGATAGCTGACTATGAAAGTGCAGTATTTGAACAAAAAAAAATCATCAGCATTATAAAACGAAGGAGAAAACAGCTCTGGTAGGATCCCTTTCAGCCAATTTTGGCACTGGGAAATGCACATGAGGATTCCATTTTCAAGGCTCCCGTTCTCTTAAAAAATATCTTTGAAATCTGTATCTGTGCTATGCCGATAAAAGGCAGACAGAATTCACTAGGGCTGAGCAAAAGATACTCCTCTTTGAACGATCTCGAACATTTATGATACGCCAGAAAACTCAATATGATATCACCGCTGCTCGAACGCAGTGTTGTCAGAACTATTGTTTTTGCAGGAGATTTCTTGCTTTGTCAAAAAATTCTGTTCCTCTACTGCTAAAATTCAAATAAAAGAGCAAATCCTCTGTTTTTATGTCACGTTCATTTCTATTCCTACAAAGTAATTTTTATGTTAGCAAATTTTGGTACATCACTTGATTAACTCTTTATTTCTTGAGATATTACTTAAATTTTGGACATCCCTTCTGTGAATTACTCAACCCAGAGACATTTTTCTTACCAGATCAAAGTGCTGAATCAGGTTCCCCTAAGTTTATTCCTCACTGGGATGTTACTTAAAGCCTACTGCGAAAAGCTAGATAGTCTTACAGTATAGCGTAACGACTCATACTAGTCTATGCTGAAAGTAAAATGTCTGTGATTTATTTTCCTACTAATTTATTAAAATAAGTCTGCAGTAGCTCCTTCGTTGTTCATTCCAAGAAAGTAAAGCTGTTGGCATGGCATCTACTGTATATTTTCGGAGGCAAAATTATGTGAAAAATTTGGGTAACATAACTAACATGCTTGCAAAGCTGTGGTGTCAATGCATCATAGAGGAATGGTGTCCACCCCCATTAGCTGAGTGGTCAACGTGGCGGAATGCCACACCAAGGGGCCCGGGTTTGATTCCCGGCTGGAGCAGGAGATTTTCTCCGCTCGGTGACATACGCATATCTCAGACGAGAGAAGCTGCATTACCAGTATGTGGGAATGTGGCTCCCCAGTCAATCATATTGCTGAAACAACTGACATCTCAGAGGTAACTGTGAAACTATTGAGCAAAAGAAGCATTTTTGTGTATCAAAATGCACAGAAGTATAAAATAACTAATAGCAAAAAGAGTCCTAATGCTAATTATCCTAACATTATGAAAGGAACTGTGTAATCTCTAGAGATCTGTTTGGACTGCTGTCTGTGACAATCATTATGTTTATTATTTGAATCTGAACTTCAGCAGGTGCTCAGCATTTAAATGTCTCTTATCACTTATAGATAGTGGCTCGGTATTGTGGCAGCAGCTTTCGATAGTGTCGATAGAGATAACTGTAGACTGGAATTGTTGGCAGCTGATGAACCACAACTGGGACTGTGGAACTGCAACAGGAACTGTCTGTGGTGTGCGATGCATCTTCATTTATCTGCGATCTGTGATTGGCAAAAGATTTCCAACTGTGCTCTACTTTTGGTAAGAGGAAAGCAGATCACACTCTCTGACAGCTAACGTGTGATATGTAGGATCTCTAATGGCAGCATAAATTAGTTCAATATATGGGTGTCATTTATGCAGTGTTTGTTTGGAAATTATAGGCATCTGGCCAGCAGATTGTCTGGATTGTGATGCCCTCTTGTAACACTGCTGTGTACCAATTTACTGCAGGAGCAGCAAGACCATAAACCAGTTGAAATGCCAACATCATGAATCCATTCATGTCAGCTACAGAAGTGGTCACAGAACTTAACCTACTGTGAGTGCAAATATTGTCTGCTGATTCCTTGATTCTGCTGGTTTTGGTCACTGTGAGCTTGAAACAAAATGGTTCACTAATTGTGACACCTTGAAGCAACTCCAGTATTTCCCTGCTGACAAAACCAACCTGAACTTCAAACTGGTAATGAGAGCAAATAAAGAAGATTTCATGTGTGCTCTCAACTTCATGGGTTTTCAATCCCTAACATATTTAAAAATTTACAACAGATCGTGTATCTCCAGACTGACAATGTCAAGAAACTTGATTCATGCTATGTATGGATAACACAGGTTTTATTCGTATAAGGGTAACATACAGTATTTTGAATGCTTCTCTGCAGATCTCACTGTTGCAACAACACAGTATGGAAGGAAAGCTTGTTGACTGAGGTTGCATGACTGCAGCTGGTTTTGGAGAGTCTATTGAAGTTTCATCTATGACCGACATGGAGAAATTCTCTTAGACTTTAGAAGCATATATGCTGCCAACCACTCAGGCACCCAGCAGAAGGATACTCCATACGTACACAGCAGCTGATGCATGCACTGACAAAACAATGAACAGTCACACAGGTGTATCAGGATTGGAATGGCCTGTAATAGTCACTAGACATAATCCAGCTGTCTCTCTGTGGTCATTAATGGTGGAAGACTAGGACTTGTTCCAAGAGTGTACTTCAGACACTTTGCAACTGTGTATTTACCATGTGGGAAACATTAAGTGACATCGAAAGATAGTACCTTCTGTTTTAAGTTTTGTCATTTGTAATGTTTTTTTGTTCCATAAATGGTGCAGTGATTCTCATATCCTTTGAGCCACAACAACTCAGACAATGAGAATTCATACTCCTTGTATAAATAGGATAAAAGATGTACCTTATTTTCAGTTTCTAGTTTAGATCCTCAAAAATTTTATCGTTATTTTATAATGACTCATCATTTAATCCCTTTGCTAAATTTTTTCCTTCAGTTTTTATGATTGTGTTTCTTTGTAACTTTCAACAATAAAAGATTGTTTATGGGACACTAGTTGCTAATTTTAAGTTGTCAGTATACATTTCATTTTGATATAACCAACAAAACAGTTTGAAATTTTCTGAATGTAGCACACACAGTACAAGCTTATGGATTATGTAAAACAGATATTTGTTTTACAGAGAAAAATATAGCAGCAAATCACTTTTAAGAATTATTTATTGTAGGAGTGTCATCTGTGAGTGGAGCTTCTGAGTATACTCTCCTCCCACCTCTGGTCTCTACTAATGATTTAAAATGTAGTTGAACAACACATTTGAGTTTCTATTTGAGAATAATTTTATCCTCCATGCACCTTGGAATGCTGACAGGTGTGAATATTATTTAACTGTCAGTGTAAGAAATCATGGTTCAGAATATTAACATGAATTGCTTACAGAAGAATGGAGAAACTGTTGGAAGTCAACCTCAGGGAAGATAAGTTTGGGTCCTGCAGAAAGATAAGAACACTCCAGGCAATATCGATGCTACAACTTATCTTGAAGATAGGTTAAGCAAAGGTAAACATACGTTTATAGTAAATGTGGATTTAGAGAAAGCTTTTGACAATGTTGACACAAACACACTCTTTGAAATTCTCCCACTAGCAGGGATAAAATACATAGAGCAAAAGGCTATTACACCTTGTACAGAAACTATATTGTAAAGATAAGAGTTGAAGGGCATGAAAGTGAGGCTGTGGTTGAGGGAGAGTGAGACAAGCTTTTAACTTATCCCAGATGTTATTCTATCTGTACATTGAACAAGTAATAAAGGAAACAGGAGAGAAAATTGGAAAAGAAACAAAAGTTCATGAGAAGAAATTAAAGCTCTGAGGTTTTGCCAGAGAGTGACATTGTAATTCTGTCACAGACAGCAATGGACCTGGCCAAGCAGACGAATGAAATGAACTGTGTCTTTAAATGAAGTTGCCAACGGCCTTGCCGCAATGGTAACACAGGTTCCCATCAGATCACCGAAGTTAAGCGCTGTCAGACTGGCTAGCCCTCGGACGGGCGGCCACCCGGTCTGCTGAGCGCTGTTGGCAAGCAAGATGCACTCGGCCCTTGTGAGGCAAACTGAGGAGCTACTTGATTGAGAACTAGTGGCTCTGGTCTCGGGAGCTGTGAGAGTGGTGTGCTGACCACAAGCCCCTCCATATCCGCATCCAGTGACACCTACAGGGTTAGGATGGCACAGCTCCCGGCTGGTACCATTGGGCCTTCATGGCCTGTTTGGGAGGCGTTAAGTTTTAGCTTTAAATGAGATTATAAGATAAGCATCAACAAAAGTGAAATAGGATTATGGGATTGTAGTTTAATTAAATCAGCAGATGCTGAGGGAATTAGATTGGGAAATAAGAAACTTAAAGTAGTAGATGAGTTTTGTTATTTGGGCATCCAAGTAACCTGGTGATGGCTGAAATAGAGAGGATAAAAAATGTAGACTGCAATAGAAAGTGAAGCATTCCTGAAGAAGAGAAATTTGTTAACATTGATTATAGACTGAAGTGTTAGGAAGTCTTTTCTGAAGGTATTTGTCTAGAATATAGCCATGTATGGAAGTGACACATGCACGATAAACAGTTTTGGTAAGAAAAGAACAGAAGCTTTTGAAATGTGGTACTACAGAAGAATCTCGAAGATTTGATGGGTAGATTGCGAAACTAATGTGGTGGTACTGAACAGAAATGCGGAGAAAAGAAATTGTTGCACAAGTTGACTAAAAGATGGAAAGATTGGATCTGTTGATAGGACACATTCTGAGACATCAAGGGGCTACCAATTTGCTATTGGAGGGAAGTGTTTGGGGCAGAAAATTGTCGAGGGAGATAAGAGATGAATACAGTAAGCAGATTCAGAAGTATGTGGGCTGCAGTAGTTATTCAGAGATGAAGAGGATAGAGTATCATGGACAGCAGTATCAAACCAGTCTCTGGACTGAAGACCACAACAGTGTAACAGTAATGGAAATTTCTGGCTGGAACTATGCATAAAATAAGAGACTGGCAACCGTTCACCTATAGCAGACTGATGTGTGGTGCACACATACACACACACATAACAGATAACAGTACTCACAAGCTTTATCTTGCTTTTCAGCCAGTAAGCTCTTCATCTAGTAAGAAGTGTACACATACACACAAACACACATTCAAACATCTACACACACACACACACACACACACACACACACACACGCACACACACACACACAGTGTACTAGCAGTGACACATTAGTAATTTGCTTTATCTTTCTAAAGAAGGAAAAAATGTATGAAATATAGGACTCTTATCAATAAAGTTGCAGTAGATACATTTGGAGATTACCATCATGCAAATAAAAAGACACTAATGTATAGCAATATGTACTATGATGCACAGTTTGATAAGAGCTATTCAGTAAGTGAATATTGTCAATATTGTTCTTTGTTTACTACAGAAAAAAATGGTTGGCTTACAGGATTGTGTAAAATTTCAAAAGATCTAGTAGAATTTATAATAAAATGTTTTTAATAGTAGCATTGCCACTTAACTGTGTTATACAAAGAAATGCCCCATGGAAATGATAGAATTAGAGACACCATTATGTTAGCTGTCCATTAATTCAGTCATTATGTTACACTGAGCTCATCAAGAAATAGAACCCTCAGTAATGTGAAACAAGCCATTGCATACATAACAAAAGTGAAGCAAAACATAGAAACAGAGCCTGTACACTACATTGATTGATTGATTGTGATTTGGTCCCATTTCATTACATTTTGTTCAGAGTGTGTACTTGTAATATAGGATAAGTGAACTTATACCTATTTTCTTACAGTATTTATCCTATTTATTACAATGTAATACATGAAAGTGGCAATACTTATAATAATGTTGCATATATTTTTAACCAATTTGTAGGTCCCGGAAATTATTTTCATGCTACATTATACTCATATTTACACTTTTCTCTCAGTATTCATGTTCTCATGTTATTTACATATCATAATACGTTCAGTTAGTTATAGTACCTCTATAACAGTAGTAGTAGCATTTTTCATTCATTGATACATGGGCTCTTCTACACTATAAAATTCTTTTTCCATTAAATAATCCTTTAAAAGTTTTTGGAATGTCTTTTTGCTTACATTGTCCTGCAAACTCTTTGGAAGGCACTTTTAGAGTTTGACACCCAAGTATCAAGAACCTTTTTCAGTAACTCTCAGTTAGTGTTGTATACGACTCAGCTGGCCTTTATTTCTTGTTTCATATGTATAAATGTCTGTGTTTCATTTTAGTAGTGAATTCCCTTTTATTAATGATGTTATTGTTTTGTAAAAGTATAAAGATGGAAATGTCAGTATTTTTAGACTATGGAAAACAGTTCTGCATGAGTCTCTTTGTTTCTTGTTCAAGATGGTCCTAACAGCTTTTTTTCTGCAATTTAAATATTCTTTTTGTATTTTTGCTGCTGGTATTTCCCCAAACAGTAATTCCATATTGTTGGTATGGCTCAAATAGAGTATGGTACACTGTACATAGAAGCTCCTTGTTGGCATAATGTGCATAACAAATATTGCGGTACTTAATTGACAACAAACGTTACCTATATGTTGACTGCACTGGAGCTTATTGTCAGCTGTAATCCCCAAAACTTTCATGGTGGTAACTTCTTCCAGTCTTGTTTCATCTTTGAATATATCTACATGTTCTTCCTTTTCTCTATTTGTGAACACCATGAACTTTGTCTTTTTTGGATTTAAAATTAGGTCATTTTGTATAAGCCACTGTGTTGTGTTATTTATTGACATAAATACATTTCTTTCCAGTGTTACTTAATATTTCTTATTTCAGATCTGTGTTCAGTTTCTGTTTCCACAAACTGCTTCCTGTTGCTGATGTATGATTTTATCCACTTGGCTGCACGTCCACAAATACCATAGCTTTCAAGTTTTTCAATAAGTGTAGTATGGGTGATTGCGTCAAATGCTTTAGGCAAATGCAGAAACTTAGCAGACACAGAGTTTCTTTTGTCACATGCATCTATAATGGATTAGCTATAACCTATCAGTTTACTGCCTATTAATGTATATGTGTGCCCTAGCTACATGTAAGCTGGTAAATTAGAGGGAAAGCTGCTGGTTTGGGAAAAACACTTGTTGCCACAACACTTATATTAAAAAGCTGCTGTTTATCTTCTGTCAGTGGCTCAATATTTTCTTCACTACACTGGTGTTGGTCAAAGAAAATAGAACCAACATCTTCAATGACATATGCCTGTTTTCAATACACTACTCTTACCATACAGTTTTACAAAGAACACTTCAACCTGTGAGAAGCTGAAGTGTGTGGCAGAAACCCTTGACTGAGCAGTCAACCTGACTGCATGGGCATACACAGAAATTTATGTGAGAGGAGAAAAGATTCTAAAATTACCATTTTTGGTATTCAACTTCAGTAGTTTCTGTTGGTTATTAACAAAAATAAAAAGATGCTTTGTTCGACTTACATCACATATAGCACTGCCTGCTTACATAACACATCTCACCATATTAGTGGATTTATAGCCTTATTTTCATGCTTTCTGTTTTTTAAAGTTGACAGCCATAATAACAATTCAATAAAACATGTTCCAGTTCTCAGAAACTGTTGAAAACATTTGCAAATATCCTGGTAAAATTGATTATTAGCAGCCTCAGATTAAACCAAGATAAGGCTTTTCCCCCCATGAACTCCTCTCCCTTCTCCACTTTGGCACATTACTGAACAGTCATACCAACTAAGCTGCTGAACTTGAAGTCCATGACTGCATGTTGTGCTATGTTGCACCTCATGGAATTTGGGAATATCCCATTTCTGGAAGTGGAGACCTTTTTGACCTTTATTTCTGAAACCTTTTCCCTCTCTTCTAGCACAAAAAAGGTGTTTTCTCTTTTTGATAGATGAGTTACAGATGAACACAGCTACAGTATAACAAGAACGTATTCTTCAAAGTCTACTACAATCACTCTGAATTTGTAAAACTCGATGTACTCTGTGGGGACTATGCCAAGTTTCAACTCGGATTGTGTGGACAGGAATATCAGCAAGCTGTGGTGATCTTCTTTGGCCATGCATACAAATAGAAAACCACTTATGTGAAGCTAAAGTGGAGGAGGGAGAAATGAAAGGAAAGGGAAGGACTAGTAATATAATGTGCATTGTGACTTTATGTGGAGAGAATGGGGATGACTGAAAATGTGTGCCATACTTCCAGCATCTCCTGTTTACTAGTCAGTTACATTAACCACTGCACCACCCAGATACAGTGATCATTGTAAATGCACAGACAATCCCAGCACTTCTCCTGACCAACCCACATTCCCACCTAGCACCAACTACCCATGGTCCCTAACCATACCCTCCACGCTCGCCAATTTTCATTGCCCATCGAGGTGAAGCAATTATATGAATCCGCAGCTGTGATACATAGGCGAGAGTGTGGGTTGGCCAGGGAGTGTGCTGAGATAGTCAGCACATTTGCTAAAACAGTTTGTCTGCATGGTGCAGTGGTTAATGTAACTGCCTTGTAAGCAGGAGATCCTGGGTTCGAGTCCCGGTTCAGCAGGTATTTCCACTTGTTCCTGCTGATTCCACATAAAGTCCAGATGCATCTGATACCAAGTGTGACAGTGCATTTCAGATAATGTAAGTATACAAATAAGGAATTTGACTGATGTGTCGCACACGCATCCTAATCCCAGAAACTGCAGTGGATCATTCAGTGACAAGAGGTGTTGACTGGTGGCCTGCTGAGCCAAAGCAGTGCTTGCTAGGCACAGTTCAGCATGCAACGCATTTTGTGCATGAGGGATTCTATGAAGGTATTTCTAAGCCAGCTGGTACTTCTGTACTTTCTCTTACCGATTTTTATCTTTTCTTGCATGTGAATACGTCTGTTGTGATATGGTTTTTCAGTGAAAAAATGGTGGAAATGACTGTAGTATACAATTATCAGACACAGGTGGCAAACGTCTTAAACCAGAAATATGTGGTATGACATTTATCAGTTCTAATCAAAAAAAATGTTGTAGTAGCTCAATGATTCTTTTAAACAGTTGTGATAAATATTTCTTTCTCTTTGTGGTCCTAAGGAAATTTGCTTTGTGCATAATTCTGTGTCCATAAGCCTTTCTCCAAGAGTTCCTGCATTGGCATCATAGATGTTTCTCATCCAAAAGAAATGTTATTAATATTCTTTTGTTATTTCAATTTTGAACAGAGAAGGTAATTTGTTTCCTTTTGCACGCAGGTTGCCAAATGCCTATCTAGAAGGCAAGATCATGAGGGTTCAGGATGCGTTAACAATCTGGAGGGCTGTTCCAAGAAACCCTGTGGCTTGTGTTATAGCTTTTGATTATGTAAGGGAACACTGGACTAACCTTACAGAAAGGTAGGCTGAAAAATTTCATAGAGTATCAATTATTTGAAAAAATTTCTCTATTTATTGGTCAGACATTTGCACAATGAAAGTAAGGTATGAGCATTGTATGTGGGGAAAAAAACAACTGTAATTAAATACAGCTTCGTTTGGTTTTTCCTTTTATCTTTTAAAATTTCGTAGATATTATCTGATGCATATGTGCATTTTTTCTTTGACAGACAGCTCTTTGGTTCCTAATGGAAAGAATTCAGAAGATTTCAATAAGACAAGGTGTATACTCAGCATTTACGGGTCTTAACAGTCACACAGTACTCTAGAACAGAAGCACCCATTAGTGCCGCAATGGAAACACTCTATATTCAGTCTGTTTCTTTGATCATTCTGATACAGTTTGACAACATTTGTATTGTGCTTGAGTTGCAATGTGTAAAGAAATTTCAGCTATTTGTTTTAATGTTCCTCTCTGTAGAAAATTATGTTAATTTTTTCTGAGACTTTATCTAGGACTTCTGCTAATCTATTAATAGCACTATCCACACTACCATTACACATGGGGAAAATAACTATTTTCTTGTTGTTGCCAGGCTCTTTTAATAGCTGATATTTTAAAGGTTTTTCTTTACTAACTAAACTAGGACCATGTCTCAATTTAAACTGTGTTCCTTTTTAACATAAATGACCAATTCTTTGCCCTTTGAAGCAATCCTACAGTAAGTGTCCGATCCTTCAGGCAGTGATAATCTTAGATGCTAGATTTCTAGTGTCTCTTTAGCAGTGCTCTTTGTGATAAACTATAGCACAGTTCAGGGGTTAGAGCTCAATTTCAAATTGCAATGTTTTGTTTTTTACATATTTCATGCTTTTGTGCAATATTGTGAAATCTGTTAACTGCCCAGTATTAATTGTCCCAATGGTTTCTTTCTCTCTGTTACATCCAGTAGGTGCGCTTTTTGGTGTGTCATAATCTGTTCTGCGAGGGCCTGCTGCCAAAGTTTTCTTCAGGTTGAAGATGTTGCCTGGCTTCATCCTAAGACAAAGGCCAACTTCTCCTATCTATAACAGCAGTTAGTTGATCATGCACGATCTGTTGCTGAGTTTCTGTAAGTATCAGTACCAATCTTCCCTTCCATTCCTGTTTAAGTGTAAGCCACACCTAGTGGAACTCCGCCTATTGACAGTTCTAACTGGTAACAGATCAGCACGTGAAAGATCAGTCACTGTCGGTGACATTTTAAAGCTCGCATTGATCTGTCTCACAGCCTCATCTTGGCCAGAACAGCTCAACAAAGTGCACATTTGTAGACATTTCTCAGATATGAGATCCTTCAGCTGCACATACTGTGGGCTTGATCAGCTATAAGAATGTCACTTAATTATTGCCCCAAGGGGTTACCATCCAGTAGTTTTTCTATTAAGGTGCTTCATAAATATACTATATTTTATCAGACTGTACGGAGTCCCCTATAATATGTTACTGTCCCAGAATTTACGTACAGCATTTGTTGTCAGCAACCGGAGACGAGACTGCTGTAGCGTACTTTTTGTACCATTTTACAGATTTTCTGACACAGACTTCCCCATTATGGACATGCTGGAAGGTGCTACTGCTGGACTGAGCACTCAGGTGCAGCTGGACGATGTAAGTAGAAGGCGGGACTTCGGATATTAATTTCTTGCTTTTAAAGTAGTTTTACAACTACTAATTGTCAGTGACAGGACATTAAAACTTTTTTAATGGTCTACAGTTACTCAGTTGTGCATAGAACAAAATATCTATCACGATTTATTGGTATTTGCATCTGTTGCACTTTTGTTTTCATTTTACACTCCTGGAAATGGAAAAAAGAACACATTGACACCGGTGTGTCAGACCCACCATACTTGCTCCGGACACTGCGAGAGGGCTGTACAAGCAATGATCACACGCACGGCACAGCGGACACACCAGGAACCGCGGTGTTGGCCGTCGAATGGCGCTAGCTGCGCAGCATTTGTGCACCGCCGCCGTCAGTGTCAGCCAGTTTGCCGTGGCATACGGAGCTCCATCGCAGTCTTTAACACTGGTAGCATGCCGCGACAGCGTGGACGTGAACCGTATGTGCAGTTGACGGACTTTGAGCGAGGGCGTATAGTGGGCATGCGGGAGGCCGGGTGGACGTACCGCCGAATTGCTCAACACGTGGGGCGTGAGGTCTCCACAGTACATCGATGTTGTCGCCAGCGGTCGGCGGAAGGTGCACGTGCCCGTCGACCTGGGACCGGACCGCAGCGACGCACGGATGCACGCCAAGACCGTAGGATCCTACGCAGTGCCGTAGGGGACCGCACCGCCACTTCCCAGCAAATTAGGGACACTGTTGCTCCTGAGGTATCGGCGAGGACCATTCGCAACCGTCTCCATGAAGCTGGGCTACGGTCCCGCACACCGTTAGGCCGTCTTCCGCTCACGCCCCAACATCGTGCAGCCCGCCTCCAGTGGTGCTGCGACAGGCGTGAATGGAGGGACGAATGGAGACGTGTCGTCTTCAGCGATGAGAGTCGCTTCTGCCTTGGTGCCAATGATGGTCGTATGCGTGTTTGGCGCCGTGCAGGTGAGCGCCACAATCAGGACTGCATACGATCGAAGCACACAGGGCCAACGCCCGGCATCATGGTGTGGGGAGCGATCTCCTACACTGGCCGTACACCACTGGTGATCGTCGAGTGGACACTGAATAGTGCACGGTACATCCAAACCGTCATCGAACCCATCATTCTACCATTCCTAGACCGGCAAGGGAACTTGCTGTTCCAACAGGACAATGCACGTCCGTATGTATCCTGTGCCACCCAACGTGCTCTAGAAGGTGTAAGTCAACTACCCTGGCCAGCAAGATCTCCGGATCTGTCCCCCATTGAGCATGTTTGGGACTGGATGAAGCGTCGTCTCACGCGGTCTGCACGTCCAGCACGAACGCTGGTCCAACTGAGGCGCCAGGTGGAAATGGCATGGCAAGCCGTTTCACAGGACTACATCCAGCATCTCTACGATCGTCTCCATGGGAGAATAGCAGCCAGCATTGCTGCGAAAGGTGGATATACACTGTACTAGTGCCGACATTGTGCATGCTCTGTTGCCTGTGTCTATGTGCATGTGGTTCTGTCAGTGTGATCATGTGATGTATCTGACCCCAGGAATGTGTCAATAAAGTTTCCCCTTCCTGGGACAATGAATTCACGGTTGTTCTTATTTCAATTTCCAGGAGTGTATATACGTTTATACACATGGACAATGTGTGCTGCATACCAGCACATTATTACATATCTTGTACCTTGGGGACGGACCGGAATACTGGAGCATTGTACTGAGCAGGACCCATCTAAAACAAAGGGAGCTTGACAAGTTGGCCATAGCGGAGCATTGTCTAAAAAACGAACATAAAATACCGTTCGAAAATACAAAAGTGTTGGCTCATGCATCTACATATTGGGACTCCGTTATAAAGGAAGCGGCCGAGATCCGTTTAAACAACAACATTTTCAACAGAGACCAGGGGTACACACCCAGCAGGGCATTGGGACGGGCGTTGGACATCGGAAGAAAGCAAAGACAGATGCGTGACGCGGGAGCGGCAGTTTCAAACGTGGCCCCTGCCCCTGGCACCACCTGACATCACCGGTGCTGCCACGGACAATAGCTCCGCTAGCTGCCCGGGTCGACTTACGCGCGCGCGCCACATAGGGTCTATCTGATTGGCTGCTGATGATGTCATCATGCCTATATAAGGGAGAAACCGTAACAGCCACGGCAGTCAGTGAACTCCTGAGGACGATTGCGGAGGTAGTCAACGAAAGCTCTAGGATTTTATTCGAATTGGCATGGCTTGAAAACCGAGAACGTTTTATTCAATCCTACTTTTTTTAGTTAAACCTCCATCTTGAAATGCGTTTTGCATTTTGTCCTATATCTCCTGTGCTGACGTAGCCTTTTCTATAAGAACATAATTTACTGGATCAACCAAAAGGATGAATTTTAATTTGGCCTTCCGATCCTTAGCAGAGAAACTTGATTCCGTAGGTTTCAACGTACGACGTCCCATAGGTGATCCAAATAGGAATACACCTCAACGTCCAATTTCGAGCTTGCATAATTCTTGCGATCTCAGTCACTTTTATTCACCTTATAAACAATGCAACTTCGTATGAAATTTTGTGAAATTTTGCGCAAATGCAAGTCGCTGTGAAATTCATTATCTCACTTTAATTCAGTGCTGGGTCTGTAATCTGTTGGATTCTTTGCTTAGCTCAGCGAAATCACGTGGAAAAAAGGTTTAGGGACAAAATATAACTCGTTTTTTGCTGACACGTGAAAAGATTTTAAGCATTGGCTATGTACAAGATCTCGTTGCCAACCAATAACCATACCACATCATTCGACAGAGGTCTAATGCACTCAGCAATATAATATACAAACTGGAAGAATACTTTGTTCACATAGTTCCAACAATTACTACTCGACAAATCATTCTATTCCATCGACGAATTATTATTTAAAAACTAGTAGCTTGTTGAGGCTAGTTTTTAAATGTAGCTGCATGAGTAGGACTAAAAAATTGTGTTTCAGAATGTGAGCAAGTATACATAACCTGTAAACTGACTCGTTGCAAATTATTTAAATAAAAAAATCGTTCAAATGATCTACTTGACATGTAACGCTGCGTAGATGCAAGTCAAACTCCAAACAAGAAAGACGTTGGAGTCCATGGAGAGATTTACTGTTCAAAATCTGAGGCGATCGCGGTATGTTAAAAAACACCACATCACTGCCTCTCACACACGTCCACAACATGAGAACAACCACAAAACCAGGTAAGTTGGGGTTCATACAGTTGACTGACAGCTGCTCTTCCCATACAGCGTTACGAAAGAGCAATGGAGGAGACGGCTGTGGTCCATACCAGAAGTACCCCCCGCCATAAGCCGTAAGGTGGCTTGTGCAGTAGAGCTGCAGCTACGTGTAGCACACAGCAGCGGCAGACGTGTTTACCTGCCACTCACCAAAACTGAAGCAAAATTTCCGATTGGAGATGTCGAAACATCTCGTGGGGTGGTCTATTGATATCTTGAAATGGACTCCGTCCAGTGTACCTTACAAGGAATAAGCGGCAAAGCTGTGGTGTCTGTCACCATGGACAGTTATGATCGTTAAATAATATCGTGCAGAGTCCACTTTGTGGTTATGAGAAAGAAGGAGAACGGTGCACGTTGAAAAATAAAAAAAAGTATACATGGTATAATTAAAATGAATCGGAGCACTGGAATTAACTATCAGAATTGTTGCAGTTCGGAAAACTGTCTTAATACGAGTTGTCGGCTTCGCTTTTATCAGCGAGACAGAGTTAACATTGTTTCTACTTCAACAGCAATCATAATAAACGCCGTGGAACATTCTAACTGTATTCTGAAAGTAGTACTACTGAAGATTTCGGTTAACTTTGTATCGCCTGGTCACTCTCAAATACAAATGTCCCGATTTTGGATGCTAGGAAATAACGGCTATCATTTAAGTCGGTATTATGTTTTCTGTTTCCACTTTCGTCCGCTTGTGTCAGTACTTCACTTCTGTAATTCGTGTCGTTGGTACCGACATTTTCTCGAACAGGTCACAGCTGCTACCTTTCTGTATGCTAAACTCTAATGAGATTTTCATTCATTTCTCCTTCCGTTTAATAGTCAATTAGTGCACTGAAGAAAAAAGCTAACTACATCAATTCCATAAAAGTACACTCGCCACGCCAATATATTTTATGCTGTTTATTCGATTACGATATTTTTAGAAGTAATGACGGAAAGATTATTTTATGTTAACTTCGATTACATTTTTTGACGAATGGGACAAAGAACAACTTTTTGTTGCCTCAGCGTGCAATAACAATGGGACGAGTCTCTTACTCATTGGTTCCGTTGCTAGGTTTCTGCACATACGTCGCGTCCTTTCAACTGTTTCGTGGCGTGGTGTTGGAAGCGACATTGCTAGCGAGGTCTGCCGATTAGCGAAGCAGAACGAACTATGGTGGGTGTCTTGCGAGAGGTTGAGCCGAGTAGGCGCCTTGGGCTGAAAGGCGGAGCTGATGGTGAGATCCTTAACACGACGAGACTGCAGCAGCTGCAGCTGGAGGCTGCGAAAAGCCAGTGCAGGCGTGTAGATGCACTGCTGGAGAAACTGGACGCAGCTACAGAGAGGCTGATACGCTGTTGTGGAGCGGACTGCTCCGGAATGCGTCCCCAGCTGGAACGTAAGCTGGATCAGGATAAGCAGCTGGAGAAAGAGCAGCGTCAGCTCCTGCAGAGGCGAGGCCAGGGTGGTGACTCTGAGGTGGTGGGCGAGATATACGAGCAGATGGAGGAGGAGCTGTATCAGAAACTCCTAATCAAGCTGGAAAAGGACGAGAAAGAGGAGAAACAGCTCGAGGACGAGCTGCAGCAGCCTCTGCAGACAGAACAGCAGCAGCAGGCGGCAGAGGAACCTGGCCAGCAGCAGCAGGAGCAGGAGGAGGAGCAGCGACGACAGCTGCATCTCCAGCAGCTGGAGGAAACGCTGGAGAGAGATCAGGAGCTGTGGTGGTATACCAACCCGCCTGCGACCGAGTCGCGGTGGCGCATCGCCGCTGTCTGCCTGTGTGGCGTTTCTCTGCTAGTTTGCGGGCTCCTTCCGTGTCTGTGGTCCGCTGTTGGGGATTTGCAGCTGACTCACCACAGCCCACCGCCGATCTGAGAAAGTGTGCCGACAGTGTGTCTTTGTGTACGGGTCTGGCGTTATCGTGCTTTTGACAGACATTGGGTGGAGTACTCCTCCTGTTATAGGAGTCTGAGGAACTCGCCACCCAAATCTACAGTGCTCTGCCGTCTTACAAAATACAGTGCTAATCTCAGTACTTGTTTAGCAAGTAAGAAAGTCATTTGGACAGAATATGGCTGCAGTACTCCTCCTGTTATAGGAGTCTGAGAAACTCGCCACCCAAATCGACAGTGCTCTGCCGTCTTACAGAATACAGTGCTAATCTCAGTACTTGTTTAGCAAGTAAGAAAGTCATTTGGACAGAATATGGCTGCAGTACTCCTCCTGTTATAGGAGTCTGAGAAACTCGCCACCCAAATCGACAGTGCTCTGCCGTCTTACAGAATACAGTGCTAATCTCGGTAGTTGTTTAGCAAGTAAGAAAGTCATTTGGACAGAATATGGCTGCAGTACTCCTCCAGCATCCGGAGTCTGAGTTGTCTGCCCACTAAATTTACAAGTGCCTGAGGCTCTATGCTCGCATAACCCACAGCTTATTTCACTGATTGTGGTATACCACATTACTTGTGTGAAAAGTAATTTACTGATTTGGGCAGAATACCACCGCTGTTCTACTCCCGTTTCTCGAGCCAAGCGATGAGTGCAACGAAACCTATAGTGCATGACATGCTTACCATATACAATGGTTATCTGATTACTTGTTTAACAAGTTGTATCTTGATTGGGACAGAAAGTGAATGCTGTACTCCTCCAGCTTTAGAATTGAGTTGTTTGCTCGCTCAACTTGCAGAGTATGGTGGTCTCGTGATAACAGTGTTGACTTCATGACTTGCACAGCAAGTAGTATCTTCATTTGAACAGAAAATAACTGCAGTGCTACTTCTGTTCAGGAGTCTCGTGTGTCTGCTCGCGTGAATGGAAGTGCAGGGAAGTGCCACGCAATTCAGTGTTTATCTCATTTTTTGTGTAACGAGTAATATCTTGTTTTGGACAGTACTCTTCATAACTTAAGTGCCTCAGGATGCCTACAACACATGGTACGCTTACAATACGCAGTTCTTATCTCATTACTGGTGTAACATGTAATTACCTTAATCTGGACAGAATATTGTTACAACAGAGCTTCTGTTTCAGGTGTCTGGGGTTGATTGCTCGCATAACCCACCGCTTGTACAACAAGCAGTTTCTTGATTTGCGAAGATCATGGCTGCAATTCTGTTCCTGCTTCTAGAGACCAAAGATGGCTGCAGCGAAATCTACTGCGCATGGTATGCTTCCAGTATGCACTGCTCGTCTCATTACATGTGTAACAAGTGACGTCTTGGTTTGGACAGACTTTTGTTACAGTGCCATTTTTGTTCCAGGAACTTGATGTTGTCTCCTTGCGTGTTCTACAGTGCATACATTGACTGTGCTCTGTATAATTACTACACAACAACTATTATCTATATTTGAGAAGAAAATCGATGCATTTCTCCCCGTGTTTCTGGATCTCAAGGATGTATTCTGCGAGTAAGTAAGGCGTTTATTTCATTATTTAAATTTTGAATGACACAGATGTAGGCTTCCCAAATACGTCGGTTATGATAAACGAAACTAAGTTTATTTCCTTACTTGTGACACAGATGGTATTTTGATTTTGACAAAAGAATAACTTTGCGTTTCTCCTCCTTTTGCAGGAATCTGAGCAAGTGTCCAAGCCAAATCTACAGTGGAGTGCCGGCCGAGAATATACAGTGCTTCTGTCAGTAGTTGCGGAACTGGTTTATCTTAGTGTGGACATAAAACTACTGTAGTGATGCTCTTGCTTCGTGCGTCAGCGGGAAAAAACCAACAGCGCGTTGTTCACTGTCAGCATTCGGATAACTGCTGCAGACCATCACATCTTCAGTGACTCTGAGAAAGTTCGTTCTTGCTAAAAATCAGTTGTTTTGTCATCAATAGTCAAGTGTTTACAAACTGTTAAATTGACACACGTCATATTCATGCTTTCGTGGTATTTCACGTTGTGTCCCATTAAAATTACTTGAATATTAGCAACATTAATATGTGTCATGCTTATGTAGAAGTTTCGGAAGATGTGTCAAACAACGGATTTGGTTAAATAGCTACTATAAAATACTTAAAGGGATCTGTACCATAAGATTTTCAAAATTATCCAAAACTTGTAACTGTGTAATTAGTAGCAAACATCTTACAATCAAGTTTCCTGATGTCTGACTCTACAGTTTCTCTTTCACTGGAATTTTGTTTAGCTGCCATATCTTGGTATTATTCATCTGTAACCTATGCAAGACCAAACTCTATTCTACCACCAGGTTGTTCGTTGGAATCCGTCGTGACGGTTGTTCGTAGGTGTGTTAAAATAATAATACTGAAATTTTGCAATACATTGAAGAATACAGTTGCTTTTTCTGGTACGAATCTGGACGGTCAGTATGGCATGTAGCGCTTCCATGTTTGGATCGGCATTAAGAATGGTGTTACTGTAATCATCTATAAACTTAAGCATGCTTTCTTTAGAGTCAACAGACTTCATTACTCATAATTTGCTTCACAGCACAGCCTCAACACTTTACACAATCAAACATGGACGTCAGCTGCCTGTCGTCTGCTAAGAGACGCAAAGATTCCCACCGAAGGCGGGTAGCAATGCACCTCACGCATGGCCTCCATTTCCACGTAATTACGCATGGCTGACTGGCTGAATTGGGAGAGGGGACCAAACAGTGACATCATCGGTCCGAAAATTACGCATGCACAAATGCGCATGCGTATTTGCGCTGTTAAAAATTTACGCGCAAGGCATCGTGTGGACGCACCTTTAGACTGCGTTCACAGTGGCTCCAAAAGGTCACCAGACGCAGTCGCCAGAGGTCGCCCGGTAACATCGGCCGACAGCGTGGCCACAGAATATCCGATCTCCTTTGTCAGTTTCTAGCGGGGTTAAGGAGAAGATAGGTTAGTGTACGTTAGGATCTATTCTGTGTATGAAGTAGGTTAGATTTTGATCTCCTGTAGTGGGGTGGATCCACGACGTCTCTGTCTTGGAGGCGACTGTTGTACTATCGTTTTTCTTTTTAAAAAGACACAAAATGCATGAAAAGAGCTACATCTGTCTCGAAAAGAACGGGGTGAGACTGTACACTCTGAACAGAATTATTAGAAAAATTTTATGAACCTATGAGATGAAGGGGAAAACGTTCTGCTGCATATTCAATATAATTCGTGGTAACCTTGAAAAGCAAGACTACAAACACTCTGTTTTATTGTATATATTTGAAGTTGTACAGACATATGTCAATTAACCTTCCTGTCAGGGAAACAAAGAGCTCAGGTGGACATCTGGATTAACAGTGCACTACCATGTCATAAACATTCTTAGTTTATATGGAGTGGCATGAACAGTAGATAAGATGAAAGGAATTCGTTTATGGCAGTACAGCCATGTTCTTTAGAGCAGATGCAACAACAGTGACAAAGACTAGTTTCATTTGACAGTAAATGCCTAGTCAGACGATCCAGGCAGCGATGGCTTGACACTCTGCACGAAGATCCCGAGACCTCAGGACTGCACCCCGATCAGGCACTAGATCAGATAGAATGGTCAAGAAGACCAAAACACCAGATCCCGGCAATGAGCAGCACTAATGCCACATTGTCTCTGGTTTACTGGGAGAATTTTAGGAAAGTATGGAGCGTGGAGGGTAAAAATCGTAGAGGGAGACCAAGAGATGAATACACTAAGCAGATTCAGAAGGATGTAGGTTGCAGTAGGTACTGGGAGATGAAAAAGCTTGCACAGGATAGAGTAGCATGGAGAGCTGCATCAAACCAGTCTCAGGACTGAAGACCACAACAACAACAACAACATGGTTCGTCTGTAAAGGCGACCACGTATAGATCACCAGTGCGACCCATTTTTGAGTACTGCTGCGGTGTTTGGGATCTCCACCAGACGACATTAGAGTAAGACTTCTAAGCAATTCAGATGTGGGCTGCTACATTTACTAGCAGTAGGTTCCATCAACACGAAATTATTAGCGGAGATGATTCGTGAATAGAAGTGATATTCCCTGGAAGGAAGATGACATTCTTCTCGTAGAACACTACTGAGAAAATTTAGAGAAGCGGTATTTGAAGCTGACTGCAGAACAATTCGATTGCTGCCAACAACTTTCGCGTAAGAACCACGAAGATAAGATACGAGAGATTTTGTCTCATACGAAGTCATAGAGACAGTCTTTTCCCTTCCTCTATTTGCGAGATGAACAGGAAAGGAAGTGACTAGTTCTGGTACAAGATACCCTTCGCCCCGCACCATACGTTGGCTTGTGGAGCATCTATGTAGATATAGAAGAAGAAATCGAAGATAGTAGCGGACGACATGCTTTAGCTGCACAGCCCAAATGGAAATCGCCATACCCAATTATGAATGTATATAGCAGGATTAAATCGAAACGATTATGAAAAGAATAGCTTTAACTATGTGTCGTAAAGAAAACGTATGGAGAGAGAGGCACAGTACGAAGTAAAGAACAGTAATTATACAGAAACCAAAGCCAGTGTTCGAAAATACACTTCAGCTCTGTAGGTCAAGTGGAGATTGCGGTACATAAGTTCAGTTACAACATGAATCTCGAATATGTTTCACACGAATCACACAAGCAGTTGTCATATTCCCAGAAATCAGGTTAGGGAGCGGTAGAGTAACCTATCACAGCCGGCACAGTATTAAACTAAAAGAAACTCAAAATGCATAGGTCAGAAATACCACACACAAACTCTACTCCACAAATAATAATTACAATTGGAAGATATTCATCAGCACTTACCAATACCAGCTAAGTATTTCCACATAGTCACCAACTTGAAATATAGCTGATTGTGAAGGTTCAGTATTTGACCAAACAAAAAATCGTCAGCATTATAAAACGAAGCAGAAAATAGCAATGGTAGGATCCCTTTCAGCCAATTTTGGCACTGGGATATGCACGTGAGAATTCCATTTTCAAGGATCCTGTTCTGTTAAAAAATATCTTTGAAATATGTATCTGTGCTATTCCGATAAAAGGCAGACAGTATTCCGTAGCGCTGAGCAAAAGATACTCCTCTTTGAACGAACTCGAAAATTTCTTGATACGCCAGAAAGCTCGATATTATATCACCGCTGCTCGAACAAAATGTTGTCAGATCTATTGCTTCTGCAGATTTCCTGCTTTGTTAAAAAAAATCCATTCCTCTGCTGTTGAAATTCAAATAAAAGAGCAAATCCCCTTTTTTTGTCACATTCGTTTCTATTCCTACAAAGTAATTTTTATGTTGGCAAATTTCTGCACATCACTCGATTAACTATTTATTTCTTGAGATATTAGTTAAATTTTGGACATCCCCTTTGTGAATTCGTCAACCCAGAGACGTTTCTCTTACTAGCTTGAAGTGCTGAGTCGTTCCTCTAAGTTTATTCCTGACTGGGATATTACTTAAAGACTCCGTTTAGCTGTTTGTAATACGTGACGGGCGACGATAACCTGCACAATGCCTGACTGCAAGAAGCTAGACAGTCTTACAGTATAGCGTAACGACCCATACTAGTCTTTGCTGAAAGTAAAATGTCTGTCATTCGTTTTCCTACAAAGTTATAAAAATTATTCCGCAATAGCCCCTTCGTTATTCATCCCAAGAAAGTAAAGCCGTTCTCCTGTGATCTACTGTGTATTTCCACAGGCAAAGTTATGAGAAAAATTCGGGTAACATGACTAACATGCTTGTAAAGCTGTGGTGTCAATGCATTATAGAGGAATGGTTTTGCTTTGTTTTAGGGCACAAAAAAACCACTGGGGGTCATACGCGCCCAAGTCCAAACTATAGAATGGGAGTTAAAAACGACCATACATCAGTCCCAATGGACAAAATAGCAGACAGCTAAAAACAGGCACTTGGAGAAAGGGCTAAAAAAACACCATACAAAAATGGAGGTCCTTAACAAAATTAAATGGCATTAGCCATACTGCTTCGGCGGATAAAAAGAGGAATAGTGATGGAAAGGTTTGAAAATGTAAATAATGTAATCGGTTATAGAAGTGCTTATTGCTAACAATATTATTGGCGTGAAGTTAACGTGTCCAAATTCGTTGTTAATTGTGTGAGGTGCCCTATATGAAATATATATGTATATGAATAACAGTGAACGGGCTGTCTAGTATCTACTGCTATCTCCTAATTTCAAAACTGTTGCTTCCAGTAACACTGCTTGGACCATCACAACGCACGGCGCGAGAACATGCTTTCGCGAAAGACTAAAAATTACTATATGAATAAGCTGTATCAGTGATGCGTTTTTGCATTTGGTGCCGGGAGAGTTTGATTAAATGGGCCACATTTTTAAAAATTGGTCTGAAGCATTTTCTATTTAATTCACCTGCATTAAATTTTATAGAAAGTCTGGGTTACATATACTCTATACAATCAGATGGTAAATGGGTCTGCATTACTTTCAATTATTATGATATCTGAAATAATTAACTCATTCATGAAGTGATAATTTATCCTAGCTGGTACAGTTAACTTGTCTAGTTAGTGAAATAAGTGGAAATACACTAAATAAATCTCATTTTAACTTCAAACCACTGTGAAAGTAGACTGCAACTGCATTTAGCTGAATGTCATTGATACATCGAAAATAACTAATTTAAGTTTTAAATAAAATCAGTCTTAAGTGAATACTGTATTCATATAAATCAACAGTGATATAAACCATGTCCTCAGGTCTTTGACGTATGTCTTTAAGGGGAGGAGAAAGCATCGTAATAACATTAGCAGTGGCAACAAACGTATTTCCATCCATAATCGAAAACAAACTGGAGGCTATGTGCCACTTCCAGAAAGGTGCTTGAATATCAGAACGAAGTAACTCCACAACAGCAACAACCTGAATCTCGTTTACATCTGACGATAAATGCGGTTCTTATGGAGCAGGTTTTCTTCATTTTATGTTTCGTTGACTCTCTGGTACAGGCTGTCACAGGCGAATTTGTAAGAATAAGAGAATCTCCTTTCATTCCGACAAAGCACACCTCTTTCTCAGGGACCACTGAGGGTATGGATGCAGCGCATCAGGAGGCACAAATAATTCAGACTGGAGTTCTTCGTCGTGACGACATGGAGGATTAGTGGATGTAATGCATCAGGAGAAAATGGGCGAAAAGAACCTGGAACTGCAGTAGGAACATTATTTTTTGAAACTAGTCTTTTATTCTCAGATGCCTCAAAACGCTGGACAGTGACAGATGAACACAGAGAACATACTTCACCAAATTTTTCATTATTGCCAAAAGTATGGTGTGATAGAACTTTTAAATTAGGAAGATCCATAAATTGCAAAAGTGTTGTTATATTTTCTCAGAATAAGCTTTCTATTTGTGCCGTAAATAACACATAAGAACCAATGTATTTGAGCAGTACAACTTTGTATCTGCACAGATACAATGTTATTCGTCCAGGAAAATTAAAATAGTGCTAGTTTTTCAAGGATGACATAGGCAATACAAATACAGTAGCTGAGGGTGGATAAAATGCTAAGCAAGAAATTGTGTAATGGCTGTTACAAAAATTCGCAATACGGCTTTTTACCTCATGTACATCAAGCGGCCCAAATAGGCAAGCATTAAAAAGTTTTTTGTTCTCTTGATAATTTGCATTTTGTTAGTTACGTTTTCCGGGTGAGCGTTTCATTTTTTTAGAATACTAGTTTGCGAAATCTTCAATATATTGCAGCGACTCGCATAACATAGATAATACTGTTAGCTGGCAATACAGTTTTGCAAAGTTAAGATGTCGGACACCCAAAAGGAGGTGTGTACCAGAGTTGTATTAAGGAAACAAAGAAATAGGAAAAATGTGTGCAAGACTGACTGAAAAAAAGAGTACTTCATGTATGTTAATTTGCTGACAAAATTTATTACCACGTAATCGAAAGATTTAATTACTGTTTTCGGATGAGTCCTGCATCTTAGGACAAAAACAGAGAAGCATAATACGTTAATGAGAGTGACTATCACAGCTGACGAGGGATTATGTGTAAATTTGAGATCTCTGGCGACAGGCAAATCTTTCGAAAGTTTGCAGTTTAGTTCTGTAAAATCAGCAAACACAATTAGCAGAATTGTTATTGAAACCCGTGAAGTATTTATATCTGTCTTGCGATGATATTATTATATTTTTATTGTAATTAACGTAATACACTTTTTAGTTTTGTGTTTATGTGGTTTGGTGGTACTTGAACTTTGCTGACGTCTTACTAGTCATTATATACACAGAGTGTAACATAAGGAAATGCAGACATTTTAACTAGTGACTGAGGACAGTGTAGTGAACAATATTACCCCACAGTATTTATATCGTTTTCAGACTAATAATTATAGCTATTTCAATTCTATATTGTTACGTTGGATAATACCTTGAAGTACATGTGGCAAGACCAAACCATTAATGCTATTTTCCTTGGGCAGCAGGCAGACGTTGAAGTAAGGACGCAAAATGCTTAGTCTATAGTACAATCTCTATAATGACAGGCGTATTTCACTTAGCGGTGTAATTACAACCAAGCAGCAAACATAAGGAAGTAAATTATGTGGTGTGTTTGTGGAAACACTGTTCGATGCACAGAAAAAACAAATGACATGCTGGTGTATGAACATATTCAGGCATCACATATAAAAGGGCCGTTTATAGCATTAGGCAAGACTAGGCGGCCGCCTAACGCGTAATTTTAGGGTCGCCAAGGGGCGGAAAAATTGATTTGAAACTAAACAGCGGAAAAATTGAGCAAATGAAGAGCGAAAGTGGAAAAGAGGGAAAATTAAGGTAACGGACTTTTTCTCTAAAGCATACAGGACAGTTACTAAACAAGTCTTCACTTACTTTGACAAAAGTGAGCACACAGCCTCCATCTACTCCAAAAGTAAAGCAGCCACTGCTAAGTACGTAATGGAAACAAACATGACGATTCACCTCTGTCGAGCACAGGAGCGGGGTGCGTGCGCTGGCTTGGTATCTGTTGCGATGTGATACCATAGCTCCCTTAGTCCCTGTTTTTGCTTTGGCTCTGCAGATCATTTGTCAAGTGTCAGTTGTATGAGATGCTTCTGTTGATGTTTTTAGTTCTGCTATTATATTTGTGGATAATCGATCACGTGCTCACAAGATAGGTTTTGTACTTCTCTTTCAACATATCTGAAAAGAGTAAAAGACAAGTGCAATTCATAGTACACAAAAATAAAAGTGAGTTGGTATCTGTCTATATGTATGTTTCTGACTGTCTGAGACTCTCAAACAAATTAGCTGTGGTTTCCTTAAAATTTGACATACATGCAAATAATAACTGGGAAGAGAATGTCATGACTTTTTTTTATCGAAGGGACATAATTGTAGAACTTGTATGACTTCTGTTTGTAAGCTGTTGTCTCAGTGTAATTTACAAATTAGTGCATATTGCAATCTCTATGTAGCATACTGAATCTCGGCGACTGTTTTCACATAAGTATAGAAATTAAACTTTTTGAATCAAGAACTTCAAGAAACATTCGCAATTTGAACACTGAAGTAGATGTTATTAATAACATTGATGTCGGGTGACATGCTAATAGTTCCACACTTTTATTAGTCCCTTTTCTTGCAATTATGTAAAATGAGTAATTGGTGCCATATTTGTTCGCACTCGTATATTCAGCTGAGTTCCAGGTTAAAATGTTAAGCACCTTCTTCCTATCTCAATTATTTTGGGAACTTTCAAAAATTGAGGACAAAAATAAAAAATTGGCAACATACGTTATCCCCAAACAGTTTTAAAGGAATAAAGAGAAAGCATGAAAAATGAGAATTGTCCCCTGAGGACGTCTGCTCAACCTAGTATGGTAGTAGAAAAAGAGGAGGCGTCATTTTTCAATTCTCGCCTAGGGAGGCAAAACACGTAGCAAAGGCCCCGATGTTCATTGGTTTCGATAACCAAGTGTGGATGATACGTGTATAGCTGTGTGTCCAAGCGTGCTTTCCACTGGATTTTTTTAATATAAAACGAAGGAAACTACCTACATGCCAATCCTCTGTTAGCGAATTTTAACTAAAATTTATTAAAACTTGCTTAGTCAAAATAAATCGAATTTCTCCAGTCACAAAAAAGGGTCGGATTTACGCGAATAGTTGTATAAATACACCCTTAGGACACGCCCAGACAGCCTGAAAACTGGGGAAAACTTGGGAAAATCCGGACGTATGGCAGCCCTAGACACAGAGTGCAATCTACATCTACATGTAGATACAGATGTACTGAGAGTGCTGACCAGTTGACAGTATTCACCATTCAGAGTTGCATGAGCCAGCCACACATCAGCAGTGTGCACTATTTATGATCTCATTTCGTCTTTGTGCATGTCATTCCTCAGATTCCATTTGTCAACTAGTCTTCTAACACTATTAGGGCTAGGTAGGATTTACCACTTTAGGGAAATCAGTAGAAGATTCACTACGGTGTTGCTTCCTTTATTAATATGACGATACACAGAATATTTTTGAGGCCATCAATACTACTCACATCACCGATTCTATATGTTGTAATGGCTGTATTACTTGCTACAAAAAGCTAATGAAATTAATTTAAGAAATCAATGAGTAGTATCGACGCACCCTCAGACCTTCAGTATATTGAGTGTTTAAGAATAACACTGAACTTTTGAGGGCCACTTTAACCTTATACACGAGTGCACTGAAAACAAATGAGACCCGGAATTGGGGTGCTTATTTTCTTCTGTATACCCTATAGTAATGGTCGCCAAACTGCGGCATGCCGTATTTTAACAAGATATGCTAACAGCTAAATCTAAAAACAACAGTTAACGTAAGAGTTTCTTTAGAGTGTTGTTTTCCTGCTTAGTTGCAAACAAATATACTTATAGAGGCAGTAATATTAAAGATGTGCTTAATCTTAGTTGAGATAGGGGATTCGGTCGTCAGCTACGTGAAGTTTGTCGCTTACTTCAGGAGTAGAGAGGTAAATGGTGTGACTACCCCAGAGTTAGAAGATGAGAGAGGGGTAATGATTATCATTTGTCGTTCAGTGCTGACAACTCATGAGCATGTGCGACTCGTACCTTTGAGCTGCTATGGTATACATTTTGGCATAGCGTGAATGCAGATTACAGACAGTCATCGTCAAATGCGGTGCTTATTGTAGCAAGGAATATGAAATTTAATTAAGGTTGCTGCAATACAATGCAGTGTGCAGATCAAAAATGACATTCAGAACATTTAGCAAATGTTTGTGATCGTAGCTCATGTTGCATAATGCATTTATACATACGCAATTACTGTTATTAATTAATTAATCATCCGCTCACCAACCAACACAACAACACTTCCTCAGGCAATTACTGTGTCACAAGTTGTGAGTCATTGAAAATGGCAAAATCTGAGACATAGAACAGTGAACACGAAGTGTTCCGAATGGTACCGACTTTTAACGATGAGTGCTTTCGGCCAGTTGCCATCTTATCACGGTTGCTACAGCTAGTGGGGGATTCGTAACTAAATTATGTACATTACTAATTAACAATAAGATCAGTAGAAATGTGGCCTGAAGTGCTGCCCCACAATGTCAGTACCGGTATAGTCTCTTCACCAAAAGTGGTTTTCGACCACTGGCTTCTATTTTACAGTTTGGTGCCAGAACAAAAATTCTAGAGTTACATGAATTTTTTCATTCACAACTAAATTTCAATAAATGTGAACATATTTAGTAACTTTAATTTGACGCATTTTTTAAATTAAATTGCAATTTATAGCATAAACTTAGAGAACTGAAAGGTTTGTTTACATTAAGTTTTTTAATTATATTTCCTTAAATAAAATGTGTTTGATAAAACTAATTTTGTAGCTACACTCAGGAATGGAAAATGGAAATGAAGTCCCATGCTTCTTGACAGCTTAGGGGAACGATGCGGAAGACCCGCACCGGCGTAGGCCTACTAAGAAGGTCTTAATGACAGTGGTTTGCCATTGCCCTCCGCCGACACTCAGGAAGATGTAATATAATTTAGCTGAGTGCTTCTACATGTAACCGTCACAATTTCGTAATTGGTAAGTTCCTTATTAAGCGTCTACCACAAAGCACAAAAGAAAAAATGGCTGAACTGCGGTTATGATGTACCGAGTTCTTTCGTTGCATCCTGAGTTGGTAGCTGCGCGACATTGGATACTGACAGGATGACCTGTAACGAAGCCTAAGGGCGAGGTTAAGGTTGGAATGTAACAATTTGATTGAGATTTGGCGAAGCTAACGAATGTGACTGGAAGAAAACCAGATGTGCTGGCAGACTGCCCTGTGAAGTCCATGGCCTAGGTTAGGTTTCAAAGTGACAATTTCGTTGTGAGTTGGCGAATGTATCCAGCACAAAAATCCGACTGCCATAACAGATTGATCTGGGCTAACGGTTAGATAAGGGGCAACGGCAGTCACGCCTGTGCTTATTTACTGCTCATAGGTTGGCAACGCGTCAGTATCGCGTAATCAATGGGATAATTCTTTGACATAACCAATGAGAGATGAGAACAGAGGCAATGTATTTCTAGCGCTGAAATTGAAATCGTCGTCCTTGTTGCTTTTCGATGTGTGAGTGAGATTCGAGAAAAATATTTTGTGTTTCTGTAGATGAATGTTATAAATGGAACTGATTTAAGTGATAATTTACGACGCGTTGATGTCGTCCGCTTGTGCAAGTCTCATGGATTAATTGCATATACGGAAATATGTGCAATGTGGTGGTGAAATTACTTAGTCAAAGGTTTGTGTGGATGGAATCATCTGGAAATGCCGGCACTTAAAGTATATGGATCAATGTTTTATAATTCAGTCACAGGAGAAGGTAGCGGGATCAGTGACTACTAATGAGACAGTCGTACTTTCGCTGTAGTAATAAACATTTAGCCACCTACCTACTCTCGTGAAGTAATTAAAAACAATGATCCACGTACATTCTCCCATGTTTATATTAAAAAAAAATTATTCCACTTACTCAGTGTGGTCGCGCAGATCGATTTTGAAGCAACAAAGATCAGAGAAAAGTTTCACAGCTTTTTCGAATATATTATGGGTTGCGACGGGCCCTTGCTTTGCTGAAACTTGCACAATTTAAATACCTGCGACCCAAACAAGGAGCAATTAAATTTATTATCCTCGTTTACACCAATGTTTCATGCTTGCTTCCGAATGTATTACCTCGAAACACATTTTCTGCCTGTTGGTCTCTGGCTGCATACATAAACAACTGTGATAACTTCATTTGTTCCCATCGTAACTCATGGCAAGTACTGACAACACCCTTGGACGAACATGGAAGGGCACCACTGGCTGTATTCTTAGATTTTTACCGCTAACTTCATTTAGCGAATCATTGGAAATTACGAAGGAGCTTTCTGGTTGACTACAGACAACCCACTCGCCATTTGTCGTGTTCACTTTCCATCAGTCATTGAGCAAACTCCAGCACGTACAGCAAACAGTATCAGCTACGGTAAACTTAACACCCTATCGCGAACTATTCATTATGCGAAGCTGAGAGTCTGAAGTCAGTCGTGCTGGGTACAGCCCAGGGAACAATATGAACTTCTCAAAGTTGGGCCATGTAATTCGTAATTAAAAGAAAAGACTAAAAAATTCTGAACAAACATTCAGTTGCAGTTTCAGAACAGAAACTAAAGGTCGAACAGTAAATAAAGTTCTTTGACCTTCTGATTAAAAAAAGCTTACAATAAAATACAGTGGAAAATCCGGGATGGAGTAACAACAATATTAGGAAAAGGATAGATTCCAACAGTGACTCATTGACATTAGGCTATAGTCATACGATTCCACGTTTTTTCATTTTGTTAAGTGCAAATTATGCATTTCTGAATATTTAAAGCACTTTGCCAGTCTTTGCATCAATTTGACAACTTATTAATATCTGACTGAATATTTATGCAGCTTCTTTCAGACAATCCTTCATTACATATAACTGCATCATGTGCAAAAAGTCTGTGGTTACTATTGATATTGTCTGCAAGGTGATTAATACACTATGTGAACCGCAGAGGTTTCATCACACTTCCCTGGGGCACACCCAAAGTTACTTCTACACCTGATGATGACTCTCCATCATAACATTCTGCATCCACCGTACCTAAACGTCCTCAGTCCAGTCACAAATTTCACTTGATCCCCTATATGACTGTACTTTTGACAATAAGCATAGTCGTGTTACTGAATCTTATGCTTTCCTGGAATCAAGAAATACTGCACATACCTGATTGTCTTGATTCGAAGCTTTCAGAATGTCATGTGAGAAAAGTGAGAGTCGGGTTGATTGATGCTTTTGGAATCCATGCAGATTTGCATGGAGGAAGTCATTCTGTTCAATATACCTGAATATGTTTGAGCTCAGAATACGTTCTAAAATTCTACAACAAATGGGTGTCAGGGTTAATGGATGCTAGTTTTGTGGATCACTTCTACTACCTTTCTTGTAGACAGATGTGAGCTTTTCTTTTTCCACAACTTGGGCATGGTGTTTTATTTGAGGGATATATGACAGATTATTGTTAGAGGAGGGGTTAACTTAGGTACAACAGTATAGAATCTGATAGGGATTCTAACAGTCCCAGGAACTTTGTACAATTTAAACTATTTCAGATGTATCTCAACACCACTGACACTAATACTTTTTTCATTCATCTTTTCAGAGGTGGGTGGATTAAATTGAGACAGTTCTCCTGGGTTTTAGAATCAGAGTTAAGCATTTGAGCATTTGCTTTGCTATCTTCAGTTTCATTCGCTACCTCGTGTGCTAGGGGCTGGACACTAACTTTGCTACCACTAACGGTTTTTAAATATGAGCAGAATTTCTTTGGGTTCTGTGAAAGATCATTTGACCATATTCTGGTACAGTAGTCATTGGAGGCACTATGCATTGCTCTGACAGGCGAACACATTTGATTCAGCTTCTCTCTATCTGTAGCTCTATGCCTTATGTCATTATCACAGAGATCAGTTTCGATGTGGACATCCTCAAAGAGGACAGGTCTGTTTGTTGCCATTACATCCAGTATTTTTCCATCATGAGTGAGGTTCCTAACTATCTGTTGTGGGTAATTTTCAGAGAAGGCATTTGTTACTGTTTCATATGATGTCTTATCATACCCACCACTAACAAAACTGTAATTTTCCCAATTAATTGTTGGATGATTAACGTCTCCACTGATGAGTTCAGTATGACTGGGGAACTTACATACAAGTGGACTGAGGTTCACACTATAGAGTTTTTTGTTACATCAAGACATGAGTCTGGTGGGTGACAGAAGGTTCTAATTATTTTGTGCCCATCCCTGATACTGAGTCTTGCCCAAATAATCTCACATGTTGCTTCAACTTATATCTCTATGGATTTGAGTTTCTTGTCTACTGTGACAAACACACCACCTCTGTTTCCCTGTACTTTTGGTATACAGTTAAATTTTTCCCAAAAATCTCACTCCTATCTATTTTAGGTTTCAACCAGCTTTCTGTACCCAGTATTATGTGAGCCTCACTGCTTTTCAGGAATCCTTTGGCAGTTAACCATTAGAATTGTAATACTCTCATCTGTGGGAGACACTTATTTGATCATACATGATACTTCTGGGTTTCCTGTAGCTATTGTTATCTTGAGTGGATGGAGAGTCACCTAATTTAAAAAACCCTTGTGTGGACGCCATAAACAGTCAGCTACCAGAATATCAGCCTTGATGTGTTGTGCACACCTTACCCATTTAAGGGGACCCTACATAATCGACCCTATGGCACAAGTCCAGGAAGTTGCAGAGTAACTTATCACAGACCCTTCAAAGTCTCTCGATCAGTCCTTCCACTCAACTCAGCACCAGAGGGCCACAATTATTTCTGGGGACAATGCTGCAAATTGTGAGATTCACCGAAACTCCATGCCCAAACCTGGTCTTTTCAACCTTCTCTACCAGTTGTTGGAATGACCCAGGTGCGACCTCTGAGCCCAGATGACAGGCATCACTTGCTCATACGTGCACTGCAGGCTGCAGTTGCTTGCACCCTGTTCCCTCAGTGGCTGCTGGAATAGATTTTAGAACAAACATTCTTTGTGTCATATGTAACATATAAACAGAGAGAACATGAGGCAAAGATTCCAATGAGTGGAGTGTACTAGGATAGTCTTCGTATTGCTTTGTGGCACCTTTGGATAATTCCAGAAGTGACCTCTGTTACTTCAAAAAATGTCAGCGATGGCATAGATGTAAGGCAAGCTTCTGGTATAAAGGGAGCACAATTTATTTACTTAGTCTATGTTTCGATGAGCCATGTTTTGAATATATCACAGGATATGGAGCAAGTTAATTTGTTGTGGTTATTACAACACATTCTACCGTATTATGTAAATAGTACTAATTAATTTCATGTTAAGGTCTGTACAACTTCCATCATTTTACAGAAAAATAAAATACTTAAATATCATTAAAATCATAAAGAAAAGTGCACAGGAAAGGATTGGAAAAGTCTCTGGGTGTTACAGGTACTACCCATTATGATTCAAAAATTCTTCTGTATTGTAGGACATCCTGTGCAATAGAAAGTCTTAGACTTTTTGAATGAGAGCTCATTACCCACTAGCTCGTAAATTGTAAAGGGGGGCACTAAAAAGCCTACAGCCAATGAAATGGATGTTATTCTGTACCATATTCTGATTTGCATGCTCATAGCAGACATCCTCCTTCCTTTTAGCATCTTCACTGTGATAAACACAACTGGATTTTTTTAAAAGCCCTGTTTTCCATTGTGAAAGACATCAGGGCGAATATGTATTGGGCAGTAGACGTGAAGATTTCATGTTCCTTAAAAAGATTTCCATATGTAATTGCAGGGTGGACTTTTCTCTTGATGCATACAACTAGTTCCTGTGCATGCAGCTTTTTCTAGCCAGTGGCCAGTTTCCCTGAAAGAAGATTCCATTTGCCATAATGGCATGAAAATAACTGTAATAAGCTGATTTAATACTCGTAGTCTCTATATTTGTGTAACAGCCAACATTGTGTATGAAGTATAAGTTGCAGAACACAGTCTTTTGCACAGAACCTTGACACAATTTGACCAGTTTAATTTGCTAGCAGTATATAAAGCACGGTATTTTGTAGTGTCTATACTAGCTATCTGCTGGTCACTCAGTTTCTTCGTGTTTAAAAGTTGTGTAATACTGAATGGAGCTTTTTTTTATAATTAAAAGAAAGACCATTTATTTTACACTTGTTTATAACATTCCACTCATTTACAAATCTGAAACAATTTCTATAAATAAGGTGATGGTACAAATACAATATTTCTGTATTAAAAAAGGACTCCCTCCAGTGCTGGCTGGCAAAGCTAAAGGCATACACAATACCATTCACATTCGCACACATTTGTTTTGTGAGCTGAGTCTCTGAGCTCACCGACCCTGCAATTTGTAAAACTCAAGTGCTTGAGCTGCTCCTCCATCTGGTAACACATTCATCTGCTTTGTACTAAACAATAGTCAAGGAAAGAGGTTGGTTGATGAGCAAATAAGTACAGAACTCACCTGGTAAAAACAGAATATGTTGAAACTTCCTGGCAAATTAAAACTGTGTGCCCGACCGAGACTCGAACTCGGGACCTTTGCCTTTCGCGGGCAAGTGCTCTACCAACTGAGCTACCGAAGCACGACTCACGCCCGGTACTCACAGCTTTACTTCTGCCAGTACCTCGTCTCCTACCTTCCAAACTTTACAGAAGCTCTCCTGCGAACCTTGCAGAACTAGCACTCCTGAAAGAAAGGATATTGCGGAGACATGGCTTAGCCACAGCCTGGGGGATGTTTCCAGAATGAGATTTTCACTCTGCAGCGGAGTGTGCGCTGATATGAAACTTCCTGGCAGATTAAAACTGTGTGCCCGACCGAGACTTGAACTCGGGACCTTTGCCTTTCGCGGGTAAGAATGTAACTCTTTTGTATCGGTTGTGAATGAACAGTTGCCACTATTTAAGTTCCAATCCTCGTATAAATTCTTTTTATATTTGCAACTATTTGCAAGTATTGTTGTTATTGTCATTACTACTACTACTACTACTACTACTACTACTACTATCACTATTAGGGCAGCAACAGTACAACTGCTTCTGGTATTAGCTGTATTAGTTCATTGTTTATATTACTTACATTGTGACTGTAAATACTCAAATCATTTTAATACTGTCTGACATATTAAAAATGTTATTTCTTTTGTAACTACGAGGGCTATCCACAAAGTACATTACGTTTTGGAATTAAAAATAAATAAAGTATTGGAAATTTTTTTTTAATTATATACAGATGAAAGCCACACTTAAATACTACTTTTCTACATAGTTGCCATTTAAATCAAGGCACTTATCGCAGAGATGGACGAGCTTGGAAATTCCTTCGTCGTAAAATTCGGCCACCTGCGCCTTCAACCACGTGGCGACTGTCTTTTGGGACAGGAAAGGTGTGATTTTTGTGGATTTCCTGGAAAGAGGCACTACAATAAACTCTCAAAGGTATTGCCAAACTCTGCACAACCTCGGAAGAGCAATACAAAACAAGCGCAGGGGAAAGTCGGGCTCAAAGATCTTGCTGATTCACGACAACGCCCGGGCCCACACGGCAAATGCCACTCGTGAAGTTCTCGAATCTTTTAAGTGGGAGTTGTTTCCTCATCCGCCGTACAGTCCCGACCTGGCACCGAGCGACTTCCACTTATTCCCAGCAATGAAGAAATGGTTGGCTATGCAGCGTTTTGATGACGACGCACAGCTTCAAGAAGAGGTAACCATGTGGTTGAAGGCGCAGGCGGCCGAATTTTACGACGAAGGAATTTCCAAGCTCGTCCATCACTATGATAAGTGCCTTAATTTAAATAGCAACTGTGTAGAAAAGTAGTATGTAAGTGTGGCTTTCATCTGTATATAATTTAAAAAAATCTAATACTTTATTTATTTTTAATTCCAAAACGTAATGTACTTTTTGGATAGCCCTCGTATGATGTAAAAAAGGTATACTGTGTGTGTTAAAACCAGGTCCAATGCAACAGAGGGCCTGCTGGCTCCTATCAGATCAGGTTAAATAAATAAATAAAAATAAAATTACTGGTGTCCTTTTCCATGTGCAGTTAGCATATGGAGTATCAAACATCATTTAAGCAGTCATTCTTCCCATATTCCACACAAGAATGGAGTGGGAAAAACCTGGATTTAGAGCAATGGGAAGTAACATCTGCCATGTTTTTCACAGTGGCTCATACAGTATGGATATAGATGTAGAAAAAGCATGTACACAAACTCTGTGACAGAAGCAATGCGTTCTTTGCTTGGGGCAATTCTTAGGTAAACCACTGAAACACAGGGTAGGATGGTCATATATGTACATGAACTGCCATCTTCCTGAATGTGAGTCTTGTGCTTAACCAATGCACCACCTCATTCAGCTAACACTGTAGAACAATAGTGGTGACAGCATTTTAGGTGCATACCTGTCCTCGTCAGCTGTTACAGTAACTTGATCAGCAGAAATGTTGAGCTGCTTCACGTGGAAGACAATGGAGTCGACCTCAGTGCCTGGCAGAATGGTTAGTGTGATGGCGACGTGGCCGTAGAACGGGAAGTTGGTGCCCACATCGAGGAAGGGCCTCACGGTAAGGCGGTACAGCAGTGGCCTCACACGGGGGTCCAATCGGCGAATATATTTAAAAACAAAGATGATGTGACTTACCATACGAAAGCGCTGGCAGGTCAATAGAAACAAAAACAGACACATACATACACACAAAATTCAAGCTTTCGCAACAAACTGTTGCCTCATCAGGAAAGAGGGAAGGAGAGGGAAAGACGAAAGGAAGTGGGTTTTAAGGGAGAGGGTAAGGAGTCATTCCAATCCTGGGAGCGGAAAGACTTACCTTAGGGGGAAAAAAGGACGGTTATACACTCGCACACACACACATATCCATCCACACATATACAGACACAAGCAGACATATCAACAAAAATGGCATTTGGATCAAGAGACCACAAAACGAGCTCTATAGAAAGATCAGCATAGTAACAGATGAAATCAGAAAGCGCCGAGCCAAATTTTTACACACACATCTATAGGATGGAAGACTCCAGAACAGCAAAGTAATTATTCAATATTATAACAAGGAGTAAATGTGGCACGGAATGGCTGAAAGAAGTCCAGAGGGATCTACAGCAGATCAACATAAAGAATCTCGAAGATCGCACCGAGTGCCGGCATAAAATCACAAGTGTGAAGTTTGGGGAAAGAACATCACGTCAGCCTGGTAAAAAATGGACAGAGGAGCAGAAGAAGGAGCATTCTGAGAGGATGAGGAGGTTTTGGGAAGCAAAGAAGAAAAACATCTCAAGATGAAATTATGAATTCAAGTTCAATCGCTCTCCTAAAGGGGAACAATCGTTATAATAATAATAATAATAATAATAATAATAATAAAATTCAGAAAAAAGGAAGATTTTGTTTTGTTTGTAAGGATAGCCTTAACCTTGGTTTCCCATATTTCCCCTGGTATATAGGCAGCTCTCTGGGGTAGGTTTAGCCAGGAGCCAACGCCTGAAGTGGACCAGATTGTTTTGTTATAGGATGAAAAGTGGCGGTGGCACTTAGGTTTCCTTTTTTTTCTTTTTTTCCCATTTTATTAAGGAGTTTTCTAAAAAAATAAAGAAAAAATAAAAAAAATTAAAAAGAACATGGATGGAGCGTCTGTCATTTTAGCAGGAGATTCTGGGTTCGAGTCTCGGTTGGGGCACACATTTTCACCTGTCCACGTTGATATTTATCAACTCTCGTGAGCAACTGACGGTATTAATATAATTCTAATTTCGTTAAATTAAATCGTCAAATAAAACTTTTTCCGCTGTTTGCTGCTTTTCTCTAAATATGGCGAGTGCTTCTATACTACAGAAAACTTCCAGTATTCTCCTATTGATTTTAGTTTTTAGAAGCTCTGCTCAAAAATTATATTGTAATCGGTTATCACAGCACTATGTGGGCATTTCGTATAGTCCAGTGATAAACTGTGAAAACTGCGGCTGGAGAACTCTCTTTTTCGTTTTAATTTCTCTGTTTTCAAGGGCTACAAGCAGATAACGTAGACACAGGCAGCAGATCAGGCATTTTCTATTTTTATCGCGAACTATGAATGATTTGTTAAATTTTTACTTTTTTCCTTGTATGATGTCGCAAGTTGACCAAATCGACCACTGTGCTTCACTCATACCGCATATCGTAAAATACTTCCAGATGATGCCATTCTGTATTACAACTGACGTTCGACAACAGCGAGAAACTGCGTTAGGTCTCGCACACTGCGTGTATAATAGGCACAATATTATCTCGGAAATGCTGGACCAATCCATTTGTTGCTCGTTTCTGTCAGCAGTGTTATTAATGTGGCATAGATCACTTTTCCCATTTTTCTGTAATAACGTAGTATTTCAAAGCTATGGAAATATTACAAAATTAAAATTACTCGTTTTTTTTAAAAAAAAAGGTTTATTTGAAAACTAAAAATTTTACTACGACTGCTGTGGCTAATTGAGATATATGTTTTTTACGTGGTTATTAGGAAAATATCAAAAGATACTTGCTATAACCAAGAGCAAACAAATACCCAAACACAGCGGTTATTCAGATCTAAAATACCGATATCGTTTTAACTGATCGGTTTTTCTATCTGTAAACTGCAGTGTCGCCGTAGAAAAGTGTGTCGTTACGTCATGGTCCATAGCAACTTCGAGACATGTGAGTGTTTATGCGCGATATCGGCAAATGGAAACACGGAGGGGTAATAAGCACCTGAGTGGTATAATTTATTTCACGGTCAGAAGATTCGAGTGGCAGACAAGACTGAATCACTGTAATAGAAATTATATGGAAAGCTGTGCAGAGGAAAATTTCCAGTTCTTTCGTGGGTTCCAAAATTGAAGCAAATTCCGGGACATCAAGGTCTTATACGGATAGTATTCCACGACTAACGTAATTGTCCCACGTACTGTACTGGTATACGGATAATATTACACGACTTACGTAATTCACCTGAAGTTAATTACAAACATATTACTGCAGTGTTCACTACTATACATTTCCTCATTCACCTGAAATTATTTACAAACGTGCAGTCGTAAGTAGATGTGTTCACGACTAACGTAATTCACCCGAAATAATTTACAAACGTGTTACTATAACATTCGCTACTACTCATTACGCTAATTCAGCTTCAGCCATTAAGCGCAAGCGCAGACCACAGTTATGATACGTGCGCCATCCAAAAACTTATCAAGGCAGTAACTCAACACAGCTGCAAACGATCATTGTGTGCAAAATAAATAGCATACCTCATAAGAAGAACATGAATCATTCCCACCGCAAAGGATTAAAAATTCAGGCTCGCACACAAGACCACTTGCTAACTAACCAGAAACTCAGTTTAGTTGTAGCTTCGGTGACGGTCGTCTTTTTTACATTTTCCCCTTAAACTAGTTAATTATAAAACGTAAGCAACTATTCTAAAATAGCTGCGGCTACGGCCTTGCCGCGGTGGTTACACCGGTTTCCGTGAGATCACCGAAGTTAAGCGCTGTCGGGCGTGGTCGGCACTTGGATGGGTGACCATCCAGGCCGCCATGCGCTGTTGTCATTTTTCGGGGTGCACTCAGCCTCGTGATGCCAATTGAGGAGCTACTCGACGGAATAGTAGCGGCTTCGGTCAAGAATACCATCATAACGCCCGGGAGAGCAGTGTGCTGACCCCACGCCCCTCCTGTTCGCATCCTCCACGGATGATGACACGGCGGTCGGATAGTCCCGTCCCAGTAGGCCACTCGTGGCCTGAAGACGGAGTGCTTACAAAGCAACTACTCTCTAGTGCAAAGCCGTACTACTGAGGCCGGCCGAAGTAGCCGTGCGGTTCCAAGTGCTGCAGTCTGGAACCGCGAGACTACTACGGTCGCAGGTTCGAATCCTGCCTCGGGCATGGATGTTTGTGATGTCCTTAGGTTAGTTAGGTTTAACTAGTTCTAAGTTCCAGGCGACTAATGACCTGAGAAGTTGAGTCCCATAGTGCTCAGAGCCATTTGAACCATTTACTACTGAGACCTTGATGCTTGACATCAACAACAGATGGCAGTACACGAGGTTGGCTAACGCCTACTGGCGAATTTTGCGATCTGTCGTAAGCTGGAGCTCGTGATGACTGGGTGTTGTGTGATGTCCTTAGGTTAGTTAGATCTAAGTAGTTCTAGGGGCTGATGACCATAGATGTTAAGTCCCATAGTGCTCAGAGCCATTTGAACAATTTTTGTCGTAAGTCTGCGTAAACATGTGGGGCCTTCCGTCTTAAGTGCTAGCATATTCACTGCGTTTTCTGCCGCGCGACTTAAGTGGAATGTTTCATTATTTCAGAAATTTTTTAGAAATGTTTTTCGTTGTATGTCCTCTCCATCGGTACTGAATTTACTGTAAAATTATTTGCCCATTTTCGGAACTTCTGTTCATGGTAAATCGATGGTAGACACGAGTCTAGTGTGCTTCGCCTTCAGCACCTTCTGTTTCAGTCTCGGTTCCTATGTCGCTGATTTCACAACGAACAGTTCGTTGTCTACTGAGTATACTGTCTATTGCACGACACTATCCCTCCCACGCTGCTAAATTTAGGTCGTCGGCAAAATATGAGTGCAGTGGAACAAGGGCGTCCGCAGAAATTTCCCCAGGAAGTGGTGGGGGCATTGGTAGGGGTGGGGTGGGGTGTGTGTGGAGGCCTATTACTATGAAATTCACCCAGTCCCGACCGCCAAGGAAAAGAAACCTTGAGATTTGGAAAGGGTGTTGATATTATACTTATACTGCATATTTCGAAATTCCACCTCTAAGGGGGAGAAACAGGAAATGAAAGGATTTATGAAACATGTAGCTCTTAAGGTAATTTTGAAGCTATACGTACGAAAATTTGTATCTGGTTTCTAGGTCAGAAATAAAGAAATATGTTTTCCAGTATTATTGGAAATTTAACATCTAATAGTGGGTAAACGTTTTATTTTGAGATAATTATGGAAGAACCATTAAAGTATTTTTAAGGCTACATCTACGAAAATTCGTATTTGACTTCAAGGTTACAAATACGAAATTACGTGTTTCAGTGTTTTTGGAAAGTCAACCCCTAAGGGGATGAAATAGAGTGAGCTGGTGCGTTTCTGGCGCCAGTTTCCATCGATCGTCATTTTGATCTTTGAGTCGCGGTCCAGAGGACACTGCTCCCTAACCGACTGTAGTAGCTCTCTGCGCAGCCCCACATCGGGCTTACCGCGCTTACACTGGACACAGTTACCAACATATCGCCTGACATCGCGATATAGGTTGGGCCAAAACATGTGTTCCCGAACTCGGTTCAAGGTCTTGTAGAACCCCAAATGACCCCCGACCGCCGAAGCATGAGTACCATGCTAACTCGTTTCTGTGGAATACAGACCTTCACTTCACCACGGTTGTCTCCCCCTTTACACAAGAGGCCCCCACGAAGGCAATGGCCAGTAACAACCTCGCCATCCACCAACTGATGCCGAATCGGTCCCCACCTAGGGTCCTCAGCCTGTTTGTCAGCTAAGTGCCCTTGCCTTCCCCAGACTCTCACGCGAACATACGGCTAAGAGCGTCGGCCACTTCGTTGTCACTGCCCCTGACATGCCGAACCCGGAGATAAAACTTGTCATCTAAGAGGCCACACTGCACGCAGCCTACGTACTTCAGACTCGCAGGCCCTTGATTAAATCATAATTACGGGCGCCATTTTGTTCCTGTTTTTTACTGAAAATCTAAAATAAAGCTCATAGTATGATCACTCGTAATTCCCAAACAGATCCTTCGAATGTATTTTCATTGTCTCAAAAAAATTTCCAAATGTACCATTTTATGCTCATTTGAATGAGAACCTGGCCGTAACGCCGGAATATAGTCACGAGATTTTTTTCGGAGACGCTGTACGTTCGCGAGAAGAATTTCGTTCCACAGATATTACTGTGTGTGTGTGAGTGTGCGCTACTCAGTCGTCCCATTTGAGTGTACATCTTTGCATAGTTTTCCTTTCACGCTGTAAACAGTGCTCGGCTCAGTTGCTAACTGGCCAGTGAGTGGTTCCGAAGGTGTCGGATGTGCGGTGCGTTCGGTCTGCTAGGACAACAACAGACTGGCGTGGTGCGATGGCAGAAGCACACACTGAGGGAGCTAGCTGCTGGGACGCCAGCGAACAATTTATGCCAAGTAAGACGAAGAGGACTATTCTAAAATTATGAGCCGTCTCTAAAGTGTTTATCATTAATAAATCTTGTAGTTGAGACTGACAATCAATCTACAATATCTGACAGTTTTGCCTAGAGAGAGATACAGGAAATCCCCCCCCCCCCCCCCCAATGAAATTTTGGTTGTGATGACAGGCCGATGGGTAGTGTAGCCCGAGATCTAAATTAGGTTGGAAGGGGGTAATTTGATTGAGAGTTGTTTAGGCCAACGATTATGAATGCCGAGTAAACGTTGTGCGAGCATATTGCCTGTAGCGTAGCGTAGCCTAGTGTTTCCGTCCGCGCCATATTTAACACAATTTCTCTAGCTGTGTACAAAAGTTGTACAACAGCCACGAAAACTAAGTTTCTGGTGGGTGGAGGGGAGAGTCCACTATGTAACTTCCACAATTTTTAGTAACCGCCAAAACAGAAGCGTAACTTTAACTATATTTCCGTTTGTGGGAAAATAGTGGTTCTCCTCTTTCGGCAGCAAATGTAATATGTAGGCGACTTATTAGATTTTTTTTAACTCTGAAACATGATCTCAGTAGACGCAGAGCTGTTTTATACGTTACTTGATTCGTGGTCTATTGTAAACAATGCAACGTATTGGTAAATTCATTGAAGTGTGACGGCTATTACGTAGACGGCGTCTGCAATGTTCGTGGGTCATATTCCAGTAGCTTCGAAACTTTTAATAGCGGTTTTCATTGTCGCACTTTAGACGAAAGCTGAACCAAAAAGCGTTGAAATTTGAAAGATAGTTACGACTTTCCCTGCGTGGCTTCGTAGCCATTTTCGAAGCTAATCACTATAACGAAGCCTTAAAGGCTTCATAAAACAAACATCAAGCGGCTGAAGTCAGTGAGAGCACTGTGTTGTAAAGATAGCAACGAAACGCCACTCTCCCTCGCGTAGTCCATAACGTCAATGTTCGTGTTATGTGCGAAGTGGCCATCTAATATAAGGAGAACTGGGAAGTCCTTTGGTGCCTTAGAAAATTCCACAAATTTTCGAAACCATACAAAGAATGACTCTGTGGTCATCCATTCGGTGCTGTGGACCTCAGCGCAACCTCCTGCTGCCAGTCCTAAGTCAAGTTCTTTCTGCTTCTTTTTTCATGGAAATATGAGCTTAGGAGGCATGTAAGCTCCGCTTGCTGACGTACTAATGAGGCAGGTTGCAGTTTCGCCCCTTTCTGCAGATGTTAACGATCCTACTTGACGTTTCCCCTTGCAAGCTGTGATCTTCGATTGGTTTTTAGGATTAATCAAAACGTCTGTATCATCACAATTAGATACTTGAGAAGTTATTAGTTTGTGTTTGTCAGTTACATTTGTTAGCAACGAATAACCACTATCGAGAGCTACTTTTTCATAAAACCCATGACTCTTGCACCAGATGTTGCTTCGGGTTTGCGAACAAACCCGCATATGCTTCTTCTTTGTTTCATGACGTAATAAACATTTCGATTTGCTTTGCTCGAAATTTTCGAAAAAGTATCTGGGAAACGTGCAAAAATTGAAAGGCAAAACTGCGCACCTGTCGAAATACGAGTGCGTATGCTCATTTGAAACAATTTTCCTAAACCGCTTCTGATGCGCTAGAGGTTACCGCACAGTTAACAGCAATTGTAGTCGACCGTTTGCCTGTACCATATAAAGTACGGCCAGTAAAATATTTTTGTAGGGAGGACACAGCATCTCATCTTGAATGGAGGTTCATCTGTACGTGTAAAAGTAGCCACGTGTTCCACAGGGAAGTGTGTTGGGAGCCTTACTGTTCATGTTATATATTAACATTACAGATGATATAAGTAAGCTTACATATTTCGAAAAAGGAGCAGATATCGACATTGAGGTAACAAAGTTCGTGGGAAAAGATATGTACATACAGGGGATAGGAAAAATAATGTGAACACCTATACCTACATCTATATGGATACTCTGCAAATCACATTTAAGTGCCCGGCAGAGGGTTCATCGAACCACCTTCACAAGTCTCTCTTATTCCAATCTCGTATAGCACACGGAAAGAATGATCACCTGTATCTTTCCGTACGAGCTCTAATTTCCCTTATTTATTGTGGTGATCGTTCCTCCCTACGTAAGTCGGTGTTAACAAAATATTTTCGCATTCGGAGGAAAAAGTTGGTGCATGGAATTTCGTGAGAAGATTCCGTCGCAACGAAAAACACTTTACTTTCAATGATGTCCAGCCCAAATCCTGTATCATTTCTCAATAACAGAAAACGTGCTTCCTTTCTTTGAACTTTTTCGATGTATTCAGTAGGCCTATCTTGTAAGGATCCCACATCTCCCAGCAGTATTCTAAAAGAGGACGGACAAGCGTAGTGTAGGCAGTCTCCTTTGTAGGTCTGTTACGTTTTCTAAGTGTCCAGCCAATAAAACGCAGTCTTTGGTTAGCGTTCCCGCAACATTTTCTATGTGTTCCTTCCAATTTAAGTTGTTCGTTATTGTAATACCTAGTTATTTAGTTGAATTTACGGCTTTTAGATTAGACTGCAACTTCTGTGATAGTGATTCGTCTATTCTGCTTCACCAGGGATCTTGCGGGGTCAGTAACGACCTGATTTGCGGATACTGCGTACCTTAACTGGCTTCTGTCTTCATTGATTAGCGGCTACCTCTGAAACGGTTGTACCACTCCTTTAGCCGTGTAGTACCCATTACTTAGCCCACAAACACATGATAGTTTCAACTTGAGAATCGCCAAGCTTGAAGCCAAATGTGATGCAACGACGTCATTTTGCTAACATTACTAAATCCAACTTGTACCACTTACAAGCGCTCCGAAGTAGTGGAGAAAATCGGGCATGTGTGCTATGTATGCTTGAAAACATGAGCGCACGCACGCTCTGATTCCATTGTTGATTTCAACAATTAAAAAAGGTCGGATGTTTTTTGAACAGCTCTCGTATATAAGTCATCGCCAGTGATGTCGAAAGAGCAAGATACCCCAAGCTACGCCAGTTGTATAGGTAGTTCGAGTGGAGCAGTCGATTGTCCGGCGAATCTCCATAACAGCCCCGAACCGAATACCCTTAAGTTCGTCCTTCACGTTAGGAATCAAGCTGAGCTCACCAGGGCGTAAGTCCGGGGAGTGTGGTGAGTGGTGCGGCGCTTCCCATCCCCATATACCGATCTAATCAGTCACGACTTGAACCAAGCCTGCCCGAACACTGTCCTGCAAAATGATGGGCGCGTGCTGCAGAAACTGACGCCGCTTCTTTCTCTCAGTTGTTTTTCTGCTTTGTAACAATCTGTTTCGTTTTCGAGACTAAACCGCTTAACAGATATTGTTCAAATTTGGAATGGAGACAGTTTGAATCCTGAGAAAGAACATACCCCACTTTAGAAAGCAAGAAATTTTTTTTTCTTTACATCAGTGAACGTAAACTACATTAAAACTTACTTATTTTGGTGTATAACTTAAGAATTCTATAATGTATTTCAGTAGTCGCCACGCGGGATAGACTCTCAAACGAAGTTACTCCCACGTCCGAGGCCTTCCAATATCACTTCTCCCATTCCGCTTGTAGTTCAGAATATTTTGGGGAAGTCTGGGATTTAGCATTCTCACCAGACTTCACGATATTTTTGAATTTTTTAGTTTCTGCTGAAAATACTTAATTTTTCTCTAGTATCTTCATTCCTAATCATTTCTGTTCTGCAGCCCTTCGAATTTCTTAGGAACCTCATCACTGCCGTCCGAATTTCTTTTCTTTTAACCATGTTTTCGCTTTATAGCATAACACAGGAACCGCGACCACTTTATAGAATTTCAGGACAATCTCTTTTTGTACTTTATTGCCCAATGTTCGGATAATGGTGCCACAGACAGCTTAGAATTTGTGTAATTTATTTTCAGTATCAGAGTAAAAATCAGATCATACGGCGTACCCTAAATGAAAGATTAAGAGACCTGTTCTAAAGCAGGATTATCCAAAACTAGTTTTAAACTGACTGAATATTTTCCTCGGAGTGCACTTATTATCGTTTTATTACTAGAAATTTTAAAGTTGCATTCGTTGCATATTTCGTTCAAGTGGTATACAGATCTTTGGAGCTCATTTCATTCACTTGAATTATGTCATCTACAAACAGAAGCACAATGAGGTATTTCTCATTCGTTATCCCAATTCCTTTGTCTTCTCGTAGTTCATGCTTTCATTTATGAAGAATGAAGTCAATGTAAATAGTAAAAATGCTGACATAATCTACTCATTTAAAAGTATACCGAGCGAGCTGGCGCAGTGGTTAGTACATGGTACGATGATGATGAAGAAGATTGGTTTGTTGGGCGCTCAACTGCGCGGTTATCAGCGCCTGTTCAAAGTCTTAATCTTTACACAGTCCAATCTCGCCACCTTCACGAATGATGACGAAATGATAAGGACAACACACTCACCTAGTCCCCGGGCGGAGAAAGTCCTCAACCCGGCCGGGAATCGAACACGGAATCCCATGATCCAGAGCAGAAACGCTAGCTACGAGACTCCCATTGGGAGGACGACGGTTTAAATCCGCGTCCGGCCACCCTGATTTATGTTTTCCGTAATTTTCCCAAATCACTCCAAGTAAATATCGCGATGGTTCCTTTAAAAGGGCACGGTGGACTTCTTTTACCCTTCCTTGACGCAGTGCCATTTCCTGCTGCGTCTCTGATGACGTCGACATCGATGGCACATTAAATACAATCCTCCTTCCGTCCCTCATTTAAAGGCATAGGTTTAACGCAATAAGTCGGGCGTTAAAAGTTAGAAACTGCGTACTCGTCTAAGGCAGCATAGTTACATGGCGCGCAAATTATCCAGATTATATTCACCGTGCATTTGTGAATGGCAGTGCTTGGTGACTTCCAACAAACTTCACACATAATTTTGAAACTTTGCGAAACTCTTTTTCCTGCTGACATCCCTGACAGAATGATGAATGGAAAAAAGACTTTTATCACTCCTACATTTTAGCTGTTCATGCAGTAAGGCGTCAGCATCAGGCATGAATTTTGAATTTATTACTTCTTTACAACTCACTCTATTCGCAACACATTTGTCAGACAGTATTCACACATATCGTTGAATAAACCTGAAAAATTATAGCATTGTACAACACCTAATTCAGGATATAAACACTGTTATGTTTTCGAAAAACTAGCTTCTCTTAAAACAGAGCGTCTTCAACTGCAGAGGGATATGATTATTCAGGTCAAGTTTTTAACACATTAACTGATACGGAAAGTAAACGAGCTTCTGAAGGTGGTTTACATATGGGACTTCCAGTCTTCAGATAGCAATTTGTGGTGGAGAAGGGGGCGGTGGTTACGCGGTCTATTTGGAACTTCAGACTTTCCGCAAATGATGCAGTCGTCTGCAATGAAGTACTGTCTGAAAGAAGCCACGCCCTCATAAGATTTCACTGTAGTGCAAAGCATGACAACTTGGTTCAAAAGTTCCCGAAATGTAAAATTGTTCGGTTCACAAAAAGAAATAACCTTATCCTACGGGTATAGTGTCAACGAGTCAAATTCTCAATCGCTCAACTCACACGAATACCTGGGTGTAAAAATTTCTAGAGATTTGAAATGGAACCGTCACATAGACGCAGTCTTGGGAAGAGATGGTGGCAGGCTGCCATTCGTTGGTGGAATTCTAGGAAAATACAATACGTGTACCAAAGAAATTGCTTAGAAATCACTCGTGCGACCCATCCCCCAACATTGCTCGAGATTCTTGGATCCTAATCAGATACGACTGCCAGGCGATACTGAATGTATACAGAGAAGGGCTGTACGAATGGCCACAGGTTTGTTTGACCCGTTGGAGAGTGTCACAGAGTTTCTGACGAAATTGAACTGGCAGGCTCTTGGAAACAAACGTAAAATATCCAGAGAAAGTCTACTTTGAATATTTCCGGAGGAATCCTTAACTGTTGAATATAGACGAATGGTAGTCAATAGAGGGAATAACTGCGAATGCTCGTTCGATCTGCGCTCGCTTCCCTTAGCTGCGGTTCAAACTGAGCCTAATAATATTCCCGGTGCGAGATGTAGTTGGCAGCTCTGTAAATGCTGGCCGGTGAGTCGCTTAAAGTCCAGACAAAATTAATCTCGGAGGGACACATCACGCACTCAACAATTCAAATAGTATCACAACCGATTAAGCATATCCACTGAGGATCTGGAGCCTGTGACTAGTGTATTGAATATAAATACGGAAAACAACAACTCACTCTTTAAAATATTTTTAATTCCGTTAGCTAGTTTTGTACCCTTTACAGACTCACCTTCAAATGTGGCACACAGAAATTGCGTCTTTATTTCGTTAGAGTGATGCCGGGTACTGGTTCTCTGACGTGGGGACAGAGAACTCTTTAATGTATCACCATGAGCGACTGTTACATGGCGACATGTGTCGGTAAACAAATTCTTCCATTTACCGTGGCAATGTGGGCGGTATTGCAGTTAATATCCACCTGGCCACCTGGCTACTGCCATTTTAATTGTGTATTGGCCAATGTAAATATAAATACGAAATTTCGCCATCACCATAAGGTTTACCACTGATGTACATTACAAAGATGTTCAATTAAAAGGATAGCATACTTTAATCGGAAACAGTTTCTTGGTTTTGTGCATATAACACGAGGGCGTGCTGAGAAGTAATGACTCCAAATGTTTTATTTGAAAACTCTTAAGCTTGTAACCTTCCCACAGAATAATAATATATATATATATGTAAATGAAAATGTGCCAAGTGTAACCTCCCCAAAGAATTCTTTATGTTTAAAATATGAACCATGTGTAAACTCCCCACAAAATAATAATTAAATGAATTTTAAATATTGTAATCTCTGAACAAAATGGCTCCCATTTATAGTCTGTGTGCAGAAATGCATTCACATTTAATGTTCCCACAAAATTCTTTTCTCATTTAATGTTAAGTTCGAAACAGAAAAATTCCTAAACAGCAAAATACTAAAAAATATTTTGTAACCTGATAAATTTTATGACAGCAGTGCTGCCCTTTGGCCCTGTATTCTGAATAAAAGAAGCAAAAATTCTTACCTCAATAAAAACTGCAATTATATCTGCTCTTAAATAGATATTTTTGGACACAACTTCGTGCAGTGTTGGCGTATATTTTTTCTTTTGATTATTGGAAGGAATGATCATGCATTGGAAATATTCTTTAAATTGAAATGAATGCTTTTCTTTAAAAGAGTTACTTTATATTATAAAAATTATTATTGGGGCATTTTTTGGAACAAATTAAATTACAATTAACATACATTATTAAATATGTGCAAGGCTGCTTCTTTACCTTCTACAACAATACTCATCCGCCAGAGTCCTCACCAGAGTCGCGAGCAGAGCACGCAGCCGACACATGCCGACTCACGCAGACTACACCAGACTACTGACGACTCGCGCAGACTAGCGACAAGCAACAACTAACGATAAACTACTCTCTGGTCAGAGATTCTGTCATGCCTCGCCCATCGCCGGCAAAGCATACGTCTTACATAACCCTCCACTGAGGTGGGGGGGGGGGGGGGGGGGGGGCAAAAATTTGGCGGCGATGGTGAGTCAATTGGACTTGCCATGAGCAACAGATTTTTCTTAATTAACTAACTTTACAATCACAGAATATATACATATATATAGGTGCAGAACATGAAATAAAATAAAGTGCACATGCACTGAGTACAGAACATATCAGGCAATGACAAAATGTATACACAATGAGTACAAAACATATTAACAAATGGCAAAAGTGCACATGCACTGTAAAACTCTTTAGCATTTTTACAACAAATAAACATAATGAGTACAAATGACAAAAGTGCACACGCACTGTAGTTCAGATAATATCAGCAAATCACAAAAATGTATATGCAATGAATACAAATCATGTTAACAAAATGACGAAAGTGCACACGCACTGTAGTACAGAACATATCTGGGAATCACAAAATGTATACGTAATGAGTACAAATGGTATAAAGTGCACACGCACTGTAAAACTCTTTAGCATTTTTACAACAAATAAACATATCAAGGAGTTAAATAAAGTGCACACACACACACTGTAGAAGTCTTTAGTATTTTTACATAACATATCATGGAGTGAAATAAAGTGCACACGCACTGTATAAGTCTTTAGCATATTTAGGACAACTGATCTTGTTAACCAATGAAATGAAGTGCACACGCGCTGTATAAGTCTTCAGCATATTTAGGACAACTGATCTTGTTAACAAATGAAATGAAGTGCACACGCACTGTATATGTCTTTATTATTTTACAAGAATTTAAACGCATTGTATAAGTGTTTACCATTTTACAAGAACTAGGAAATGAATGGGAAGGATTGCGTCATGGTTGTAGCACTTTAGGTTGCACGCAGCTGCACTGAAAGTCCATATCTTTCTATAGAAGCACAACACCAAGTGAGACAATCTGAAGTTCTTTTCCTTGAAGTATTAATCAGTGTAGCCAAGACACTGAAATGTCGTAATAATATTCCATGCTATCATTTTGCTAGTACACTAGTACACCAATTAGTGCGACCATAATATCTCCATCGCTCAAGGTGGTGGACAGCATGTCGTGTCAACACCACGTTCTTGTAAAGTACACCAACGTAGAATTAGTGCAAAAACCAAATACAGTGCTCCATGATCATGAGGATAGACAGGACAAACGGATATTGCAGTAATTTCTGGTAATTAGGTCAGAAGGTGAAGGACATTAAGTCACATACTAGCCTTCATTGAGAATTACACTAGTCTAACAACTGATTTGAGTAATTGGTGTCATTCATCGCCCAGTTACTGAACATTTCTGTACCATGTATGTAGTATTACAGAATAATGTTCATAAATTATCTGAATATAGTAGTTATTGGCATAGCATTTATACATAATTCATCTAATTATAGTAATCATTGGCATCATAGGTCATCTCATTACAGTAATCAGTGGCATTCAGTGGCCAGTTGCAAAGCATTTTTTTAATGCATTATTCAGAAGTGATTATTCAAAGCAAGAGTTAATTATTGGCGTAGCATTTATACATAATTCATCTAATTATAGTAATCATTGGCATCATAGGTCATTTCATTACAGTAATCAGTGGCATTCATTGGCCAGTTACAAAGCATTTCTTTTATGCATTATTCAGAAGTCATCATTCAAAATGAGTTAATTATTGGCATAGCGTTTATACATAATTCATCTAATTATAGTAATCATTGGCATCATAGATCATCTCATTACAGTAATCAGTGGCATTCATTGGCCAGTTACAAAGCATTTTTTATGCATTATTCAGAAGTCATCATTCAAAATGAGAGTTAATTATTGGCATAGCATTTATAGAGTATAACAAAAATATTATTTACAGAAATTATGCACATAGTATTTATGCATTATTACAAAGCATCATTCAGTATTACTCAGAATTCATCATTCAAGTGACATACTATTCAGAGCTGATCAGTATTACTCACAACTCTCTTAAACCGGTAGCATTATTTGGGACTGGTAATACATTTTTTCTTGTGCTAGGAATGCATTGCGTTGGGATCGATAATTAGTTACTGGGGCATAACAATATTTGCTTTTGAGTTATTCCTGCAAATGAAGATGTGTAACATCATTCGTCATGAGTCAGCTGTAGCAAGGTTATGAAATCAGTAGAGTATATGTGATCACATTCATAAATGACATAGGTTTAATGAACAACTGCTTATAGCACATTAATTTCATGAATAATTTCTCCTGCAAAATATACAAAATGCATTATTAAACTGAAAGAAGAAACGCATATTATGCTGAAAAGTAGTGAACTTCGAATTAACAGGTAGTGAAATGTGTATAAAAATATATATGTTCTCTAGCTGTCCTTTCCGAAACCTTCAGTCATCATACCATCCGATATAAGACATATTGTCAAAACGAACTGCAACAAATACTTAAATAACTACATAGCATTTCTTAACTAACAGTAAATATATAAACTTCATCATTATCCTCATCTGTAAAGAAAAACTTCATTATCTATAGTAGCATATTTTTCATCGTTATTCATCACCATTCATTATCATCTGCAAAAAAGTCACTTCATTATTCATTATACAACTATTCCTTATTTCTAGCATATTTCATCACTAAAACTAAGATGTGTAGTTCTGTCTGACAGCCTGCATCAATCGCCTCGTATTCTGAAAGAAAAAATTAGTTAAGACTGCTATCATACGGTGTATATAGTATATTCTCGTTAATGCTTGTTAATTCTGATCCATTTACTCTTCGTCACGAGGTACTGCATCTTCTTTCATCCATTCCGAAGGTTAAATTCCCATTTCTGTTTAATTTATTTCTTTTACACGTTATTTCTTTCTGAAAATGATGAACAAAGATTAATGTCTTGCATTTAAATTATATACCCATTAAATAAAAACCGGTCTTATAGTAGCATAATTGAGGATACAGCATAGCATGACAGAAAACGTAATATGTCAAAAACATAAACAGTGTTCACAGGCAAAAATGTACACAGTGTATCACAATGTAGCAGCAAAAAAAGTAAAGTGGTCACGATGTTGAGATATCATAAGGCAAAATGTTAAAGTCAACTGGTGTTTGTTATATCTTAAATATTTCATAGTGCATACAAACAAAACAGGAAAACAATCATACATACATGAAAATGGAAAATATGCACGGTCTGATATATGATGACAAGAAATGTGACCTTCTTTGTGTTCAGCTTGTATGTTGTGTAGTTAATAGAGACGAGAATTGAAGACTTTAATGGAGAGAGAATTTAATAAAATTAATATGTCACTAGATAAAATTGTATAATTATTCATAAGATACGTAAGTTTATCTGGAAAAATGTGCATGGTCTGATGTGTAACGACAAGAAGAGCGACCTGCTAACCTTACCTTGCCAGGCACTTGCCAAGAAAAAATACGACAATCATCAGTAAGTAGTCACATAAATATAATTGCATAAGTGGTCAAAAAATGTGTAATTTCATCTGGAAAAATATGCACGGTCTGACGTGTAACGACAAGAAGAGCGACCTGCTAACCTTACCTTGCCGAGCACTTGCCAAGAAAAAATACGATAATCATCAGTAAGTGTTCACGTGAATATAGTTGCATAAGTGGTCATAAAAAAATTAGGAAATGGCATTACAGTGTGATAAATCATAAAGTATGTTCATTCAATAAAAGGTTTGATGTTGTTGACGTGGTGGTTCCCTTTGGTTTTTCTGGTTCTCAAAGTTTCGACGTGTACTACATTGGGGTGACGAATGCTGCGAATTCGATATGGACCTGCGTATAGAAGCTCAAATTTACTGCATCTATTCTTTCCTCTGTGCATAGATAGTGTGTACATACTAATATCTTCTGTCCAATGTGAAAGTCACGGCGTGTACAAACCTGTTTTTGCTGTCTTCTCCGGCGCTCTGCGGCACGTTTGATGTTGTTCAGCGCAATGTCAATTATTTCATGGTGTCGTAGTCGACGAGATGTAGGAAAGGTTACTAATTCTTTAATTTTCTTAGGTGGTTCAACATTTTTCAGTATAACAGACGGAGATAGCATAGTAGATTCATTTGGTATGGAATTAATTACATCCTGGAATGAGAGTATGTGTCCCAATCAATATGTTTTTTATGGCAGTATATTCTACACAGTTTACCAATTTCTTTCATTAATCGTTCGCAAGGGTTCGAAGAAGCATGGTACCTGAATATATAGATTTGAGAAATGTTTCTTGCTCGTAACATACGTGTCCATATAGCAGATCGAAACTGTGATCCATTGTCGGAAATTACTTTCAACACATGCCCTACATGAAATAGAAAATGTTTTACAAATGCTTTCGAAACAGTTTTAGCAGTAGCTTTGCTACATCTTTGTCGCTGTTGAACTCACTTCAAAATTTGTTACCTTCACTCCGTTACGCAAAGCTACAAATTTTGAAGTGAGTTCAACAGCGACAAAGATGTAGCAAAAACCTCTATTAGTTCTGGGAATCGGACCAAAAATGTCTACAGCGGCCATATGTCTCAATTTAACAGGTACAATGGAATGTAATGGAGGAACATGTGACGTCGTGTCTGATTTAGCTTTCTGGCAGAATTTGCTGATTCCCTTGTTGCTGTGCATTACTATTTGTTGGAGCTGATGCTATACGTGCACGCGGCGAAACATTAAAGCTTGGTTGACCATGTGGACTACATTGTTGGTTAGGTATGCTAACCGGTTGGCTTTCACGCTGTTGCGGTGAAAAACGTCTATTGTTACCAAAATGTGTTTGCGACTGCTGAAAATTTTGTACACACTGATGATTACAATTTTATCTGTTATTAAAACTACGGCGATAGTTGTCATTCCGGGAGTGTCTAAAGAGAACTGTCACTTCGGTAAAATTTGTCATACCGGGCTTTCTTTACACATTCTTAATACTAGATAGATCGATAGTAGAAGAGATGTTCTGATAGATATAAAGGATAGTAGAAGAGAAGGCAGCAGTGCAGAAAACTAAAGATGAAACAGCACTACTATGGCTCGGGGCCCTGTGCACGCTACGGCACATATTCATCTAAGTGTAATGAATCCCCTGAGGTCTATTACGCGCTGCAAATAAATTTTATCTTTTGCGTTACAGGCAATGGCGGTAAAAATTCAAAAACAAATTGTTGTATCCAAGCCAATGCTAGTTTCTGCATTACAGGCAATCGCAGTGAAAGTACAAAAATAAATCGATGTATCCAGTTCAAAGCGTGTACCTGTGCTCTGTCACATTCAAATACCTTAGATTTTTTACGGATAAAATTTGCTTATAATCAACGTTATCGTCACTGAATTTGTGAACAGGTTCACGATTGCATAAGAATCTGTTTGTCTGTGTCTTTTCGGAATCTAAGTCACGTACTCTGTAAATTACCCAAATTATACTGGCTGTGTGAGTGTGAGAAATGTTCGGAATGTGCAGTATACTGTGACGTGTTATTAACTGAAATATTTTTTATCTCTGTTACCTCTTGCTGTAAAGTTGACAATTTTCTACGTAATGTATTATTAGACGAATCTATCTCACTGATCGTCTGCTGTAAATTTTGGAATTCGGGTGTTTGATTAAACGAAACTGGTGACGTATCGTCTGATTTGGTGTCATTATTACTTTCGATAACGTCAATACGACTGGCCAATTCATCATATTTTTACCTGATCATCGTTTTTAGTATCGCAAGCATTAATTTGTTCTTGTATTTTACGTGTGGTTTTATTTAACTTCTTAACGTCTGCTTTGATGGCATCGGGATCCTGTATTAGTTCTAATTGTTCAAGTCTGTCGGTCACTGTCTGAAAGTCTACTGTGTGTGTGTGTCTGTTTTTGTTTTAAGATCGGAAATTTCATCACGCAATTCGGTGTTCAAATGTTTGATAGTATTAATTTCGTCTGATACTGTAGCAATATTGTTGTCTACGTATGTATTTGCTTTCGTAAACAATTTACGTTTATCTTCCTGTCTCTGTGCGGTAATTTTTTCCATGACTTGTCGCTTTACTTTATTCTGTTCCTGTATGAATTTACGGTAACGCGCTTCACTGTTCTGTAGGTGGTGATTAAAGCGTTCGTCAATTTGGCTGTTCTGTTGCTCGAATTTCTCATCCAGTGTGCGTGAAAGTTCTGCTGACATTAACTTAAACTCGTCGCGTAACTGTGTTGCGTTTTCAGAGCATTGTTTACCGACTCCACTCTAAGTAATTTAATTGTATCTGCATGTCTATTATTTAATTCTTGTGCCACAGATCTAATTTCTTCACTACTGTTTCTAGCACAAGCCTTAATTTCCTCACGTAATTGTTCCTTCGTATCATGACACTGCGCGGCAACGGCTGTAATCTGTTCACTAAGCTGTCTGGAATTGTTGTCTAATTTTTCATTAAGGTTGTCATGTTTTTCATTAAGTTGTTTGAAATTTTCATTAAGGTTGTCTTGTTTTTCATTAATTTGTTGTTTGAGACTTTCATTATTTTCATTAAGTTGTTGTTTGAGACTTTCACTAAGTTGTTTGTGCTTGTTGTCTTGTCTTTCATTCTGTTGTTTGGAATTTTCATTCTGTTGTAGCAATATTGCCATAATTTGATCCAAGCCAATATTACCTACTCTATTCTCTGCGCTGTTTGATGGCGTACCTGCTATTGTCACGTTTTGTGTAACCATTTGGTCATTCTGTGATTCTCGCAAAGGTTTCCCAATCGGATGTGTATTGTTAGTCTCTACCTCGGAATCAAATAAATCTGGCCTACTTTGAGTATACTGTTCATTTTCGTTAAAAACAATTATCTGTTCGCTACGTAAATTTTGCAAATTGTAACAGAACGTCCCGCGTCATCAATTGTCGTTAAATTAACAGAGGACCCAATTGAATTTGTTTGCTCATCATTAGCATTAAAATCATTCCTGGTGATCAGTACGCATTGATTGTCTGTAAATAGGCGACTGTCATTAAGACACTGAGTGTCGCAAGTATTATCGGTCAAATTATTAGAATCGGCTATTTCACTCATTACACACCGCGATGTACTATTAACAGTTTTTCGCGGCATTTTTCACAAATCAGAAATAAGCACAAATAAAACAAGGACAATGCAAAATGCAGCAAACACTATTACAACAAAGAGCAACAAATTGACGATGATCTGTGAAAGAAAGAGTGACAAATTAGTAAATGTGTTGCGCCAGATGCAAACTACGTTTAAGTAAATAAGAGCAGATATATGACTACTTCTCAGAAGATTCACAAAGAAATACCATCCTGGCCGGATGTCGCCAAGTGTAACCTTCCCACAGAATAATAATAATATATATATATATATATATATATATATATATATATATATATATATATATATATATAAATGAAAATGTGCCAAGTGTAACCTCCCCAAAGAATTCTTTATATTTAAAGTATGAACCATGCCTAAACTCCCCACAAAATAATAATGAAATGAATTTTAAATATTGTAATCTCTGAACAAAATTGGCTCCCATTTATAGTCTGTGTGCAGAAATGCATTTACATTTAATGTTCCCACAAAATTCTTTTCTCATGTAATGTTAAGTTCGAAACAGAAAAATCCCTAAACACCAAAATAATAAAAAAAATTTGTAACCTGATAAATTTTATGAGGACAGCAGCGCTTCCCTTCGGCCCTGTATTCTGAATAAAAAAAGCAAAAATTCTTACCTCAATAAAAACTGCAATTATATCTGCTCTTAAATAGATATTTTTGGACACAGCTTCGTGCAATGCTGGCGTATATATATTTTTTTTTATTATTGGAAGGAATGATCATGCATTGGAAATATTCTTTAAATTGAAATGAATGCTTTTCTTTAAGAGTAACTTTATAGTGTAAAAAATATTATTGGGGCATTTTTTGGAACAAATTAAATTACAATTAACATACATTATTAAATATGCGCAAGGCTGCTTCTTTACCTTCTACAAAAATACTCATCCTCCAGAGTCCTGACCAGAGTCGCGGGCAGAGCACACAGCCGACACATGCCGACTCCCGCCGACTACACCAGACTACTGGCGACTCGCGCAGACAAGCGCAGACTAGCGACAAGCAACAACTAACGATAAACTACTCTCTGGTCAGAGATTCTGTTATGCCTCGCCCATCACCGGCAAAGCATACGTCTTACAAGCTTTCCAGTTAAAAAACGTTAGTAACATTCTACACCTTTATTCTACATATCTGCAGCCCTCTGCTTCTAGGGGGATCCGATTTGTACCGTGTAACATAGCGGTGTGTGATGTAACTTATAGAGAGAAGGGCAGCAAAAATGCTCACAGGTTTGTTTGACCCATAGGAGGATGTCACGAAGGTGTTAAAACAACTGAAGTAACGGACAGTTGATGATAGACACAGACTATCCCGTGGAAGAGCAAAGTATCGCGAGGAGACCTACTTAGAAAGTTTCTAGAACCGACGTTACATGATGAATGTAGGAATATACTGAAATCGCCTACGTATCGTAAGTGTAGGAAGCGTGAAGACCAGATTAGACTAAGCACAGCACGCACAGAGGGTTTTAAGCAGTCACAATTCGCACGCTCCATACGTGTCAGTGGAGACGGAATAAGTCCTAATAACTGGTATAATGGCAAGTTCCATCTGCCATGCTCTTCACGGTCGTTTGTAGAGTACAGATTATAAGCTGCCTATTTTTTTTTGTTTAAATTTGGATTACAAGTTAATGGGCGTATTGCAAAATGTCCTAAATAAGTCTTCTTCACCACCACCACCACCACCACCACCACCACCACCACCACCACCACCATCGCCGCCATCATGAGTGTTCTGCCCTAGGGCAGGTCTTCACATGTACCTCTCCATGCAGTCCCATCATTTGTTACCCTCTTGTTTTCTCACAACTATTTTCTGTCCTTACGCTGTCCACCACCTGGTATATTCTTCTTCTTCTTCTTTTCCTTCCTCTTCTTCCATTCACTATTCCCTCCATGCCATCCATCAATAAACAATCTCTTCTCATTCAGTGTCCACGCCAATTGTGTTTCCTCATCCTGCTACCTTTAAAATTTCTCTCTGTTCTCCCACTCAACACCACCTCATTTCTCACTGTGCCTGCCTATTTTATCCCCTATGAACACACTCACATAAAAGCCTCCTGTTATGAAACGTCTCGTTGGCAATTGCTATACGTGTTTTCACCTCCTTATTACTTCTAATGTCGTCCATAATAGCGCGTCGCAGTTATCTAAAAACACTAAATTGTTCTGTATCTTCCTGCCTAGCATTATAGTTGTTCTTACTTTTCGTGCACTTACCACCGGACATTTTGCATTTTTCTTATTATTTCTCATTCCAATTTACTCACGTCTCTTGTTTCATTCTTTTAACATTTCAGTCATACTTTTCTCGCTCTCTGCCAATAACACCATATTATCCGCGAGTCTAATGCATTCTGTTCTCCTAACAACAACCCGCTCCCCTCTATTTCGTTTCAAACGTTTTTGAATGACACGCTCCAAATATATTTACACACTAAGGAAAATAAACGTATCCCGGAGGAATTACCCCAGTGCGATGGAAATCGATACACGTGATGTACGTGTAGGGGCAAATGAATGATTACAGTTGCAGAAAAACTGGATGATTAATTCAAGAGAAAGAGCTTCACAAATTGATAAGTCGATAACGTGTTGGTCCTCCTCTGGCCTTTACGCGGGCAGTTATTTGGCTTGACATTGATAAAGTTAGTGGATGACCTCCTGACGGATATCGCACCAAATTCAGTTCAGTTGGTTCGTTACATCGTCAAAATCGCGACTTGGTTTAAAGAACCTCCCCATAGTGTTCCAAACGTTCAAAATTGGTGAGGGACATGGCAATCCTGCTGAGCACTGTATTGTCTGGCATGTTCAAAAACAAACACGTGGATACTATCTCCGTGTGTGGTGCGTAAATTGTCGGCAGGCACCTCACTTAGTGTCCCGAGCAGAGTTCAAGCCGCCATAGAGACAAAGGATGGACACACTGCATATTGATGTCCACTGATAGGTGTCTGTACACTTACTGATAGGACAGTGTATTTCGAAATGTTAGCAGAAGCCAGAAGTTGGAGCATTTGGCTTTCCGCTTAAAGCTTACGTGCGGCGAGTCGTCGTATCTCTAAAAAGAGACACCTCTGGCAACACTAGTTGAAAGTGGCCTTCAAACTAGCCGTGCTGCGCTCTCTACCTCCGGTTATTCTCGTGGGCGTCAGAGCTGCCGTGGCCAAGACTCGCCCTGGGTAAACGGCGCGGGCGTCTGCAGTCGCGCCTAACGATCTGTCACGAATTCTGAAATGTATTTACAGATATCCGTTATAATACGACAACGGCTACACAATTTACTGGAAACGTACAGGATGTTCTGAAATTCCCGTCACTAACTGCTAGAACTTCTAGAGGGGACTGAGTACATAATTCTCGTATTTTAAATTGTAACCCGTCTCCGGAGACGTACCGTACACTAGAACCATTTGAAAACATGTTGGTAACGCTGTCAGCTTGACAAGTAATTTGTTACACTGAAGAAGCAAAGAAATACCGTGTAGGCCCCCCCGCGAGCACGCAGAAGTGCCTCAACACGCCGCGGCATGGAATCGACTAATGGCTGAAGTCGCGCGGGAGGGAACTGACACCATGAATCCTGCAGAGCTGCCCATAAATCCGTAAGAGTACGAGGGAGTAGCGATATCCTCAGATCAACACGCTGCAAGACATCCCACGTATGCTCGATAATGCTATACAATTTACTGGAAACGTACAGGATGTTTGGGGAGTTTCGTGGCCAGCGGAAGTGTTTAACCTCGGAAGAGTGTTCCTGCAGCCACTCTGTAGCAATTGTGGTTGTGTGGGGTGTCGCATTGTCCTACTGGAATTACCCACTTCCGTCGGAATGCACAATGGACATGAATGCATGCAGGTGATCAGACAGGATGCTTACACACGTGTCACCAGTCAGAGTTGTATCTAGACGTATCAGGGGTCCCACATCACTCCAAATGCACACGCCATACAACGTCACAGAGCCTCCACCAGCTTCAACAGTCCCCAGCTGACATGCGGGGTCCATGGAGTCATGATGTTGTCTTCATACCCGTACACGTCCATACTCTATATACATTTTGAAATGAGACTCGTCCAACCAGGCAATGTGTTTCCAGTCATCAACAGTCCAATGTTCGTACCGATGGGCCCAAATGAGGCGTAAAGCCTTGTGCTGTGCAGTCAGCAAGGGTACACGAGTGGGCCTTCGGCTCTGAAAGCCCATGTGGATGATGTTTCGTTGAATGGTAAATTGTAACCCGTCTTGTTGATGGTCAAGCATTGAAATTTTCTGTAATTTGCGTAAGGGTTGCACTTTCGCCGCGCTGAACGATTCTCTTCAGTTTCCATTCTTGCAGGATCTTTTTCCGGCCGCAGCGATGTCGGAGAATTGTTGTTTTACTGGATTGCTGATATTCACGGTGCCCTGGTGAATTGGTCGTACAGGAAAATCCCCACTTCATCGCTACCTCGGAGATGCTGTGTCCCATCGCTCTTGCACCGAGTATAATGCCACGTTCAAAGTCATTTAAATCTTTACAACCAGCCACTGTAGCAGCAGTAACCGATCTAACAACTACACCAGACACATGTCTTACACAGGCGTTGCCAGCCGCAGCACCATATTTTGCCTGTTTACATATCTCTGTGCTTGAATACGCATTATTATACCAGTTTCTTTGGCATTTCAGAGTAGATGTGACCCAGTACATCTATTGTTCTACAGTTCCACTCGTTAATAACCAAAGAAACAAAAAAAAAATCGGTCTTCAGAGACACTGTTTTTACAGAGACACTGTTTTTACAGGAGGGCCATTTCCAGTTCGAAATTAGAATGATATTAATACCTTCGGCTGATGACGGGCGTTGATATAAATCAACGAAGACAGGTGAAAATGTGTGCCCCGACCGGGACTCGAACCAGGGATCTCCTGCTTTCATGGCACACGCTCTATCCATCTGAGCCACCGAGGGCACAGAGGATAGTGCGACTGCAGGGACTATCTCGCGCACGCCTCCTGCGAGACTCACATTCTCACCTTGTATGTCCACACACTACATTCGTAGTGTCCTTCCGGACATTTCCGAAGGAACAGACACCATATCCATATAAACATATTTTCCAATTCGCGTGCGCTGCGTCTCCACGAGGCACCACAGACGCACCTGCTGACGGTGAAGGCACCCTTTCTCGAAGACGTTGCGCAATGGTGACGAAAAGCGTGTGGGAAGGAGTCAGACGTTGTGGACAACGATCTTGATAAAGGCGACCAGCAGGTCTTCCAGTATTGTGAGCTTGGCCGCACAGAACACTCTTGTCGGTGTATTCGGCAAAAGTGTACTCAGCAATGTTGCTCTATCACTCACAGACACATGAACGAGACTCGAACCAGTTCAGAGAGGTAGGACAGCCGTCAAATGCCATCATACGATCCGACGTAAGTACCCCCTTCCCCCCCCCCCCCCCCCCCACCCCAGTGATGATTACCCTGTTGCATACCACATTAGCGAAGATGTATTTATACGGCTGTAGCACGGATATACGCTTCCATACATGGGTTCCAGTTCAAAATATCGTCACTCAGTTTTCTAGAAGTTTTTAGCGGGAATTTTGGAACGTCCTGTATCTCTCCAGTTCCTGTACAGCTGTTTCCAGCATTAGTTCACTCTGCAGCGGAGTGTGCGCCGATATGAAACTTCCTGGCAGATTAGAACTGTGTGCCAGACCGAGACTCGAACTCGGCAGCTTTGCCTTTCGCGGGCAAGTGCTCTACCATCTGAGCTACCCAAGCAAGACTCACGCCTCGCCCACACAGCTTTACTTCTGCCAGTACCTCGTCTCCTACCTACAGCTGTTGTACCACATTCGAAATATAGGGATGTATTTCAGGATTTTGGCGTTGTGCAACTTCGCAGAAACATAGCTGAATTTTCCGGTATATCGTTATCATTAAAACGAAACACCGTTTCTGTCTCCATATCAAAAAGTATTAGGTACTATTTTCATCATTTCAAGTACTACTAAAGTTGCTAGGTGTAGGAAAAAATACTAATATCATACTGAAAATATTGGAGAGAAGCGATAGAATTCCTACAAACAACTTAAAGAAAATCATTTTGGGTACTAGGCCATGTCATTATAAAACAGTGAAACAACTAAAATAACGACATTTCGACCATCGTTTGAACGATCCTCTTCAGAGCGAATAAATGCCACGAAATTTCAAATCAGCAGCAGCAAAATGAAAGTTTGATTTGGAAACAACTTCTATTTCTTCTTTATCTTCGATTAATTTCCCGAATTTCTCGTCCCTTTCGTATGTTACTTTCTTTATACATTTCTAGAGCTTGCAATTTTAGATAGTAACTCATGCCTGCAAACGTCATCTAACGAGGCTACGGAGCATCAAAATACAGGCGAGAGCTCCGACAAATGTTTGTAAATAGAATGTGATGCCGTGATTATGTATCAATTTGAGGTAAGGGCCCCAGCACCGGAAACGAATGAGTCGAAAGTTAAAAGGGAAAATCGTTATCTTACCTCTGACGGTGGAATACAAGTACTGATACTGTTGTTGCTAACTAGTATGGATCAAAGTAAGAAAAAATGTCCGGTAAACATGGGCTACAAAATGCATACCTGAGGAGCTATGAGCACTTGTTCAATAGTGGAGATATGTTTTATGTTAGCGAAGATGTACAAGTCCTCACAGCTCTTAAGGTAAGCATTTTACAGTCCATGTGTACTGGAAGTTTCCTGCCCTACAATTTAGCTACAACACTACCGGTACATACTGTCACACATAACAGGGATGTCTTCTCTTCTAATTTTCCGTTATAGGGACATAACCTCAAATTTATACATTTATCCATCTCCATCACCATAGAAAATTGGTAACATCTTCGTTGGATCTCCCTGTATACACATATTTTACAGACACCAGCGCCTGTAACTTACATACTCTGTAGCGTCGCTGGATGACGTTTCGAGACATCGATTCCTATGTAAAACTTCATCAGCTAGGTCCCCTCTACAGACTCGATAAGTGTGTAGCATGAGGTTTGAAACATTCTGTATGCAAAGTGAATAACATGGAAGATGGGGCTAGAACACCCCCCCCCCCCCTCCCTCTCTCTCTCTCTGTATGTCTCTCACTCACTCACTTCTCAACTGTCAACTACCAGCTTCCTGTTAAGTCTTACAACTGCTGTCTGATTTCTGGCCGAGTTCTAGATAACATGCCGCTCACTGTATTTTATCGGTGGTTGCATCTTAAAATCAAACTGTATGTTCTGGTCAAAACTGTCAAAAGTTATTTTCTACATCTATGGATGTTATAAATAGGGGTTGAATTTCTTCAACCGATCTCTAGCGGCTAGTGTGTTCTCTCAAAATCGATTTTCCTCTAGCTCGTCTTCTCTAATGTGTTCCATTCCTCTGTAAATATTTTGGATCAGTATTTTCAGCCAGGACGTATGAAAGTGATGGTTCGGTAGTATTCGCACGTATCACTATTTGCCCTATTTGGTATTTGTGTTATTTTTTCGTTTAGTCTGAAGATTTAGCAGTCACGTCAGCTAGCATAGATGTTGAGGAGTGAAGCAGCAAACGCCGACAGTGTGAGTCCTCGTTGGTACTGATAGAGCTTTCTAGTAGCGAAGCCCTGCACTATAGACAACTGAGTGTGTGAGGGACTAGCAGCGAAGTGATGAACCGCAAAATGGCCGCGAAAATTGAGTGACTTAAATGTCTAGTTACTGTTTATTCCTTCCTTCACACTATTATTACAAAACAGACTATGGCATCATTGCTCGGTTTGTCTCTTACCGTAATTTTGTATATTTCATACGTTACAAAATAATTCTGTTCTCGTAACATATAATGCAAACTACATCTCCAGTGACATTAATGTACGCAGCATGTTACATTCATCATTCCCTCTTTGTAATTTAATATTACTAAAAGTTTTGTCCTCACTTTTAAGCATTAAAATGGATATGTGGCACGGGATTTAATAGCAAAAGAAACAGCCATACTAGCAGACAGTCTCTCTTTCATTAACAAAAATACGAAATGTAGGTTCAATTTCCTCTGCACAGTGAGTTGTCGGGGCTACTGTTACATTAAATGGTACCAAAATAATCGCACGGTATTGTGGGTTAAAGAATTTTGAACAGCAAGGGAAACTGTAAGTAAGGTTCTTGCAATGCAACGTTAGTGATATAATAGTACAGCAATAATAGATATTTGTCATCTCTTTTTCTTATTTTACAGTTTCACTCATTACTGATGGCAAACGCCTTGCAGAGAAGGTAACATTCTGCATCTTCGGCTACGGCCTTTACAATCTCTTTCATTCAACTAGACTTAACCTGTAGAGGTAGTAATATAGTTTCTTTTCTGATCCACAAGATACTTTTACAAAAAGTAGAGGCATAGAGGTTGTCATATAACTATTATATGAAATATGTAGACGTGTTAGTAAAATCGCCAAGAAATTCCTCTTATTAATGTTAAGTGTTATCTGTTTGATTCAGCATTCAGCTGACATAAAACAACGAGAAATATCGTTTTTCATAAAAAAAAAGTTGGTCTCATTAGTGACCTGTGTCGTATCAGACATCTCATTTTGACACTAGAATAATTTGAGAAAAAAGGCCTGTGTGCGTTTTTGAAAATGCAATTTTGGTGAAAACAATGTATTTTCAAAAGGTATTGTCAACTGTTACGAAACGATTTCTTATACAGAATTTATTTATCGCATAGTCAATCATGATACTAAAGAGAACACATTGTTGGCTTGTATTTTGCTATTGATATAATATTTTGCATTTTCTTATGACTTTGAAATAATTACTGCTTTTTCAGCACTGAGAAAGTGTGAAATACAGTATGTAATGTATGAATCAGTATGATAAATTTTTTTTTTTCGAATATTGACTGTTAACTACAAGAAAATGGCAGATGTTTGGGTATTTACCTCAGCAGTATTCAACACACGATGGAAAACAAAATATTTTATTTATTTTTATTGTAAGGTTTTTATTTCATAGTTTTAATCCTACAAATATTAATGATACCATGCAGTTTCTTTTGATAGTGAGGTATATTATGTACCTTAAAATATATGTAGATGAAGTCTGGTGAAGAAAGTGTGTGAATTAAAATTTAAAATGTTTGCAGCAGCATAATCAGGTTTAGTTTGTGGTGTGGGAGTGAGCTCCACGTGGGATCCGAAGAACGGACCCCACGGGGGTACCCGGCATGCGCCACATGGCAGGGCAGAGGTGGAGGCTAGTGTTCGGAAATCTGAAAATTCCAGCGCAGGCCGGGGATAGAACCCCGGCCCGGCTGGGGCTATTCGCCCCAGCCGAGGCGCTGGAACGTTCCAGACCCCTTACCACTAGACCACCGAGGACCCCGGCTGTTTCCTGCTCTGGAGTCCAGCTAGTGGTCGTAGGGCACTTCCTGCTGTCCGTGTTTACACCGAGGCAGCAGTGGCATGGTATAACAGGAAGTGTTTACCTGCGTCCGCTGGATGTCCACTTAGCGTACGACTTATTTACCCGGCTGACGTTCGTGTCGCTATAATGTCCTTAGTTGCATTACAATTATTTGCGGGGACCGAAAATCTGCCTATGCAGTGACACGCAGTCGAGTCTCACTATTTGAACCTCTGTAATTCGGTCGTGTTGTCAAGACCCATGTAAGAACTTCTATTTATCGAAGAAACAGCATGTGTTCGGTACATTCCATAAACCGAAGCTACTGTCACAACAGCCCCGTAAACATTTTCTAATGAAGTGCCAGCTGGTACGTAATACTCGATATCTGGGATTGTTTTATCGGTTATTAAGATAATCGTTTCACCCCTATACACTTCGAAAAATGCTCGTGTTTTCTCAATCAAGCATAAGCACAGTATATAAATCCGTCGCGAAAATGACATCGAAGAAGTACAAGTGTTCAAGTACCACAGAAAAGAAGTGGGTCCTTGAAGGTGTGGAACGGAGAGCAGAACAAAAATAAGATATAGCGTTTCGGGATTCCCTCATACTCCTGTAGACACTCCAGAAGGAGGAAGATCAGTTCGATGACGCGTCATGAGGAGCGAGGGATAAATTCACTCTCAAATAACTGCTGTACGAGATGCCTCGCCGCCTCTTGAAGGGTGTCATGGGATTTTGCTGCCGTGTGACTTGGCGACCCGTGAGTCAACGCGGTTTTTCTGACCACATACATTTTAGCTGCGGGTTCTCCGACCTTAAAAGGAGGCAGCGACAATGGGGAGGCTCTGCTTGTCATTTCGTAATAAGAACGCCCCTCCACATTTTATCTAGGCTTAAAACTGCCTAAGCACATAGTGCATAGCCGTGTTTTAAAAAATAAATATATTTTTTTTTTCACCTTTTCCATTCTACAACATTACTTCCTGTCTTATTTTACGAACTTTTCGTAGGAATGTCGTAAATTTTAAACGTCCTAAATCCACGGAGTTCTTAAAATATCTTTTAACTCTTTTTCAGCACATATGTATCTTTTACCTCTTTCACTGAAGAGGCTGATCAACGGATATTTTTTTTTTTAATTTCAGGTATTGATTTTATTGCATTCTCCTTTAGCGTATTGATCAGAAATTGTAGGTTCAGATACCTTTGCCTTATTGAGTATCGTTTGCTATGCCAAACTTCGACAGCATTCATGGTCCTGTGCATCGAACTGATGACGGTAGATAGCTGATCGAAATCACTTGGAAATAAATTCTCTGAACGCAGATAACTTTGATACAGTTGTGTTAGGTATCGAGGTATTATCTAACGCAACTGAAGCCAAGTTAAGAGTGAATTTATTTCGAAATAAATTCGGTCGACTGTCTGTCTTCACCAATTCTACATTTCAGATGGTGTACTAGGATTTTCCATCTATTGACTGACTATATAGTCGACGAATTCATGATCTTTTCGCCAGTGGGCATTTGATACGCTGTTACCATCCACGCATCATCAAGGCAGTCCGGTGGAAGATGTGCTCTACAGCATACATGCGGCAAGACAGTCGAACTACTTCTTCATCCCTGTATTTCTCCACTAATGTCAGTTCTTTTATGTCTTCCAGAGGCATTGCTTGAAATGAAAATTACAACTGGAAATAGATGTCTCGGAGAACACTGTTTTCATAGCTTAATTTGCAGCCATTTCGAAGCGTAGCAATGCAGTTTTAAATGACAACCCAGTTATGACATTTCTCGGTTCAGAAAAAAATATTTCACAATTATTTTGACTTTCCTCTGTTAAAAAAGCTAGTCTTCCGTGCTTCAGATATCAACATGCAATGGTGTACAGTTGCTTCAGTTGTTTCGAACAACTCTGAAATGTCCCTCCGTAAGAAGAGATTTATTTTCATACATTTTCTCCCCCTCTTCGTAACTGATCACCAGGATTCATTTGTCGGGGACAGATTTATTATCAATTTTCAAAAAAACTTCAGTCACCTTCAAAATCTCTTCGCGCAGCTGAATCCCTGAATTAGTGCCATGGTTATGGGACATCCCGGTAGCTTCCCTTACACTGTGCAGTCTTTCTCATAATTCGTCATACTTGCGACGTAATCTAAACCTTTTTATCTCGCAAATATTGAAATTTCTCTTTAAACTTTCGGAAAACAGGTAGTGTCTCCTCTCCGCAGACGCTTTTCCAGCAGTTATGCATTCGTTTCTCAATCTCCACATCTGTTTGGTCAGGTTGGGCGAGAAACTTACTGTTCAGCAGTGATTCTACCATTTACAATTTTTAAACTGCCGCTGCTCCTATTTCGTACGGAGTTCATGCACAGGCAATTCCAATACTTACCACATTTTCGGTGCTCCTGGTACCGATTAGCATCCTTTCCCCCTTCTGTTTCCTTTTCCTTTCCTTTTTCCAACTACACGGTCCAGTCACATTATCGTCATCACCGCCTGTGTCCGACGTCAATGTGCAATAACCACTCACAGACAGCAGGTGGCAGCACTAGCAGTGTAGGGTGTGCGTAATACGGAAACTCAACGATTTATGCGACATCCAAAAGCACGTGATGATTGCCTTTCGGGCCACGGGTGGATGCATTTTCGAAACGGCAAAGTTCGTAAAATGTTGGCGTGTTGCCATACTTAAAGCGCACCGTGCATGGCGCTGTCCAGAACCGACGTTGAGGCCGTTGTGGTGCCCCACGGGCCACAGATGACAGGAGTTAAAGAAAGCTGCAGGTGAATAACGTGCAACTGTTGAGCAACTGACCACGCACGTGAACCAAGGGGCTACCGACAGTGTCTCCTCAAAGACCACTCGGCGGTGTATGGGTCACCACAGCAGACGCCTGGTCCACACACCTATGCTGACTGCTGTTCACAGGCGACGAAGGCTGGAATTTCCACGCCAGTTCTGCGACTGGGCTTCCACTGCACGGTGACAAGCGGGCTTTTCAAGTGACAGACAGACGTTGGCGTGTAGGGGGTGATTCACCTGAAAGTGAACACCCTGCAACAGTCGACGGCAGGGTTAAGACAGGAGGAAGGATCGTTATGGTCTCAGAAACGTTATCGTTACACTCCCGACGTGATATCGTCGTTCTGGAAGGCACAGTGGATGAGCAGAAATATCCGTCGGAACCAATGCCCACACCTACATGGAGTTTGTTTTCCCTCGGAATCTACCAGCACAACAACTGAATGTGTGACACAGCTTGCAGTGTACGTGCGTGGTGTGAAAAGCACCAGGATGAGTTTGCTGTACTCTACCGACCACCAGGCTTCCCGGGCTTAACGGAATCGACAATATGTGGGACCACCTCGATGAGGCTCTTCGTGTCCTGGGTCCTCAACCGACAAACATAGCGCAGCTGACTGAGGCACCGGCGTCGGCATGGCTCAGTACCTCACTGCCTCCTGCACCTTTCTCAGTTGTCCGCGCTTCGCGTTAATTGTATCCTCCTACAGTGACTCAATGACGACACTCTCCCGTACACGACAGCATCATCAACAGCCGCAGATTGCTGTTCACTTCGCCTGTCACATCATTTATGTCTATAGAGAATAACAACTGTCTGTCACACTCCTGACGATACCCTTCTCTCTGATCAACGCACGCTGTCGAGAACGTACTGGTATCTGTTGTAGTCTTTGAGCCACTCACATATCTGGGAACCTACTCCGTATGTTCATACGAGGCCCCTGGTTAGCAGTGTGCAGTGGAGCACCGTGTCAAAGGCTTTACTCAAATCTAGGAGAGTGCAATCTGCCTGACACCCTTCATCCGTCGTTCGCAGTATATAACGTGCGAAAAGGGCAAGCTGCGTTTCACACGAGCTTTCTAAGACCGTGCTAGATTTATGGACGTAAGCTTTCCGGTGTCTAGGAAATTTATTATAATCAGATTCAGAATACGTTCTAGAATTCTGCAGAAAATCGATGTCAACGACACTGGTCTGTAATTTTGCACATCTTTCTTTTACTCTTCTTGTACACGAGTGTCACCTGCGATTTTTTTAAACTGCCTTAGGTTGGACCCATTACGGGTGTAATATTCAGAAGGCAAATGTATATTGATCCCGTTATATACGAGTGCCACTTGCGCTTTTCCCAGTCGTTTGCGACATACTGCTAGACAAGAGATAGGCGATAAATGCGAATGAAGTAAGTCAAGCCGAAATTGTATTAACCTCCTCGCTGCCGCCGAATCCTTTCCACGCGATGCGTCCTTGAGCGGATCAAACAGGTAGCAATAAATGCTCTACAAATGTGGTTGACTTTTGAAGTTTTTCTTATGAGTTAATTACACTGCAGACAGCTTCCATTCTGCATAATATCAGCAATATGAAAATGAAAATTCACGGAAGTCAAATCTGGACTGAAGGGACGATGACGTAGAGTCTCCCAGCCCATTATGGTTTCTTTTTCCTTCCAGTGGTTTCTTGGATCAGCTGCGCTGTGTGTGAGCGAGCATTGTTGTGTAATAATATCACGTCTTTTCTTTGACATTGGCGACCCTTTCCTCTCATCGCTGGCTTTACTTTGCTCATCAGTATGTGTGAGTGGTCAGCGCTACATCCTGTACGCTGATCTTCCAAATAATCACCAAAATACGACAACTGTGGCATCCAGATGATGGCCAGCATCACTTTCCTCGCTGATGCTCGAGTTTTGAATTCCTCTCGCACAGGTGAGCTGGTGTGCTTCCATTTCACGCCTTCTCTTTTCGAGTCGGGTTCACCATTTTGAACGAAAGTTTCATCACACGTTAAAATCTCGTTCAGAAAAGGTTCACCTTCACATTCATAGCACTCTTTGTTCCCTGGTGTTGTTGTGAATTCTTTCGGGACTCACGTTGGACTTGTTTTGCTGTACTTGAGCATGTCACTGACAACGTTACGAACTGTGCCGCTACCTATTGCAGCTATTTTGCTATTCAGTTCTACTGCAACACGTCGGCCATCAGGAGTAATGTCGTCAGAGCCGGCTTTAACCGATGGAGGAGACACTTCAATTGGCCGGCCACGGCGTTTTTCATTTGTCACTGAAGTTAGATTGTTTTTGAACTGTCCTACGTATTTATCGAAAATTTCCGTCGTTCGCACAGCTTCGACCACACTGAAAAATCATTAGAGAAAATATTTTGGCCGTTTTCCACCTTCTGAAAGGGAAAACGCATGGCTGAACGTTGCTCAGTTAATGTGGAAACTTTAACCCGACGCGTCATTGTTCATTGCAACATTAAGGTTATAAATAAAAGTTTTTTTGTTTGTCAGCCACCCTCATCTCAGTCATGCCAACCTAAAGTCATGAAACTACAAAAATTCTTCCTACAAACTATTCGACTTCATCAATTTGCCTTTGCCTAGGAAAGTCAGGAAGGAGTACGCACTTACTATTTAATCGGTCATTTCTATTTGATGAGAAAGTTAAAACAAACAAATAGCAAACCATTGCTTATTTATTTACGAACAACATTTATCAGAGTAAATGTCATTATATATATGAGACTGCTCGTTCGCACTCGTAGCCGCATCGTCTGGTAAGAGTACGCACTAACACCAATAACAAGAAAATGCGCCATGACCTTCGTAAACTGTGCATTCTTCATGCCACTGTTGGGAGTAATTATCACACTTAATACGGTGTTATGTGACAGACTCCTTTTAGTCTTCTGTACACCTTGGGCAGTTCAAAACATGAATTTTGATTAATAGACAATTGTCAAGGTGATTCGATAAACCCTGTGCCAGGCACTTAGATGTGATTTGCAGAATATCCATGTGGGTGTAGATCCCTCCGTGGATTGTGCCCTGATTGTTGCTGAAGATGATGGCGCAGTTTAATCCAGATTAGCCGTAGAGATTCTACGTTGTTCGTTACTGATATTTTGTCCCTTCTTGGTTTAGTTTGTTTCTCTAACAATGCATTTTTGTACGTAGACTCAAACAGAATTTGGGATGTTTTTGCAGCTTGCTTTAGGTGTTCGAAAACCTAAAATTGTGCGATTCACAAAACGAAAAAGCATAGGATACTATGATTACAACAGCAATAGCTCTCATTTTCACTCGGTCAACTCACACAAATACCTCGGTGTAACACATTGTAAGGATACGAAATAGAAGCAGGACTGAATAAAACTCAAGACGCGTTCATAGGATTTGTAGACCTGGAAAAGCGTTCGACAATGTAAAATGGTGCAAGATCGAAGTTCTGAAGAAAATAGCTCTAGGGAGAGACGGGTAATATATTCGTACAAGACCCAAGAGGAAATATGAAAGGAAGACCAAGAACGAAGTGCAAGGATTAAAAAGGGAGTAAGACTTTGATATGGTCATTCGCCTTTACTGTTCAATCTACGCATCAAAGAAGCAACGAAGAAAATAAGAGAGGGGTTCAAGATCAGACTGAAATACGGGGTGAAAGAATATCAGTGACAATATTTGCTGATAATATTATCGTCCTCAGGAAAGTGAATTACTACAGGATCTGATGAATGGAATATACAATATAATGAGTGTAGAATTTGGGGTGAGAGTAAATCAAAGACAAAAGTGATGAGTTGAAGCATAAACGGGAGCAGCGAGAATCTGTACATTGGTGATAACGAAGTAAGAAATGGAACCATCACATTGTCTCAGTCAAAGGTAAAGATGGTGGCGGACTGTAATTCATTGTTAGAATTGAAGGGAAATATAATCAGTGCACAAAGATGATCTTTTTCGAACTATTGGTGTGACCCATACTCTAATATTGCTCCAGTGTGTGGGACCTGTCCAATATACGACTAGCAGGGGATATTGAACTGTTCATAAGAAAGTCAGCACGAATGGTTACAGGTTTGTTTGGCCCACAGGAGAATGTAACAGAGATGCTGAAGAAATTGGCAGATGCCTGAAGATACACGTAAGCTATCCGTAGAAAGCCTACTTGCTAAAAATTTCTAGAACATACCCTAAATTTTGAATACGCGAGGTGTGTTGAAAAAAATTTCGGAACATTCGTAATTTCGCGCCAATGGCGTGTTGGGGCGAAATGCAGTTGACATCCCTGCACACGCGTGTGCTTAATGTGTAACTGCGGGAAGTTTCATTGTTGTATGTCTGTTAGCTTATTGTTCAGTGCTGTATTGAGTAGAACGCTGTGTCGCACAGTTGGCGAACATCGAGAGGGGATAGTTAGAGGAGCAATGCGCCTGCAATAAATTTTGCGTGTAACTTAAGAAAGCCGCTGTTCGGGGTAGCCGCGCAGCCTTCGGGGCCTTGCCACGGTTCGTGCGGCTGCCCCCCGCCCGAGGCTAGAGTCCTCCCTCGGGCATGGGTGTGTGGAAGTGGTGCAAGCCTAGGGACTGATGACCTCAGCAGTTTGGCCCCATAGGAACTTAAAAGCTAAACTCAAGAACACCTTTACAGACACACACCAAATGATGCAGGAAGCCTATGGTGATGACTGCTTAAGCCGTACTCGGTGTTACGGATGGTTCACAGGGTTTAAAAAAGGGCGGACGAAAGTTAAAGACGACCCTCGTCCAGGACGTCCTTCGACTTCTGCCAGCAACGCTTGTGTCAGGAACGTCAACGAAACTGTGCGTGCTGAACGAAGACTGACTGACTCCGATAGATTGCAGAAGAATGTAACATTGCAGTTGGATCGTGAAATCCTAATACAGCGTGTTGGAAACTATCGTGTTGCCTCCAAATTCGTGCCACGGCTCATGAGTCAAGAGCAGAAAGACCTTCGCCTCGCAATCTGAGAAGAGCTTTAGGATCACCCAAATGAGAACGAGATGCTCCTTAAGAAAATTACAACTGGTGATGAGACGTGGGTCTGCAGTTATGACGTTGAGAACAAGGTTCAGTCATCGCAATGAGTAGGGAAATGTTCTCAACGATCAAAAAATAAAAAAAGCTTGTCAGGTCAGCTTGGCCCTTGCAGACATTTTTTTATTTCCAAAGTTGAAAACCAAGTTGAGAGGACGAAGATTTGTGACGATAGACGCGCGGTCCAGCGAAAGGCGAACACAGTCTGCTCCCGGAAGTCGAAACGGTGTTGGGAGCGGTGCATCAGTCGTGGGGGAGATCATATACAAATAAGTGAAGGTAAGCGTAGAAAAATTTTGTGCACAAAGTTCCGGAATTCTTTGAACAGACCTCTTAGACGAAAGGTAGTGAATACTGGCAAGTGGTCTGCAAATGTTCGTACGGTTGCGTTCGCTTCCATTCGCTGCTGTGGAAACTGGGCTTAATAATAGTATTCCCGGAGTGAGATGTAATTGGCAACTTTGTAAACGCTGAGCCGTGCGCCGCTTATAGCCCAGGCAAAATTATTCTCGGAGGGACACATCATTATCTCCTTCGTGCCTAGAGTTGCTTCGGCCGAACTCCAACTCAATTGCCAGGCCGATAGCTCGTTATCCTACTCCTCTGCAAGTAACACTTCGTCTGAAACCATCTGTACGCTTATGTAGGTTAAGACACTGCAGCCACTCATCGTGGGGGGTCCACGTTTGCGAGTAACTGACGAGAAAGGAAATTCTGTACTGTGTGTGACACTCGGTAGCATTAAGAAAGCTGAGTGACATTAGTTGGTTGTGACGTGTAATGGAAAGGATAATAGCTTCACATGTTGTGTTCGGGTACCAAGATTTAAAAGCCTGAAGTCTTCTATTGCAGAAGTATGGAGCGCAACAATCAAGTGATTTATGAACAGTAAGTGCACACATTTTTGCTCGGTTGATTTTAATTGAGGTTGCAATGTGCAGGTCACGCAAGGGCCGTACTGTAGAGAGGTTGTGCAAGAGGATCGTTTTCTAACTAGTGTTTATCCTTATTTTGCTTTCTTATCTGAGAAGTAGTTGTGGGTAGCACTTGAAATGCATCACGACTAACTAAATACCCTCCACCTCTCATGATTTTAAAAATAAAAGTGTTCCCAGAAAAGTTGTTCACTCTACAGTTTATTTATGTGCCAAAGTTAGTTGCTACGATTGGCTAAAGGAAAAGTTTTGCAGAATCACGGGAAATCACTTCTACAAGTGGCTGAGAATCTCGTAGTGAATAAAAATTCTGTACTGAAGATTCCAAGGTGGGAGACGCAAGATTCCTCCCCCGTCTCCCCTCCTCCCTCCACCCATTGCTATCCTCCTTTTCCTATAGCAAAAAAAACTAGAGAAATTTCCGCTGTGAAACTAGTTGCAAACAAGAGAACGGCCCTTGAAATTTAAAGCTTCAAAGTTTTAAGCCCTGCTCATTGCGGATATTGATTAGAAACTGTTAACCCACATGTGAAACCTGGGTACATAATCCCTGCGACATTTGATCAACGGTGTTCCTTAAGGTCAGGTTCTCATTCAAAACGTTCGAAAATTCAATTTCTTTGTAGTTGCATTTCTTTAAAGGTGCACTTGTCTAGACTCTTGGAACGGAAAGGTTTATTTTGTAATGCGTGCTTTACGAAAGTTTCTACAGCGCATTGTTTGAAGCAGTGTCACGGTTGCCATGATCCGCGCGGTGCAGCCGTGCTGTCTCAAACGCCTTGCACCGGTTCGCGCGGCACCCCCCGTCGCTACGAAGCTCCAGTCCTCCCTCGGGCATGGGTGTGCGTTGTCTTTATCATAAGTTACTGTAAGTAGTGTGTAAGCATAGGGACTGATGGTCTCAGCAGTTTGGTTCCATAGGAGCTTCCCATAGACAGACGGTTGCCATGGGACACACTTGAGTCGGAAACGCTCTGCTCAGGTACGCTTGTCCGTCGGCTTTTAGAATACTGCTGCGCGGTGTTGGATCCTTACCTGATAGGAGTGTCGGAGTACATCGATAAAGTTCAAAGAAGGGCAGCAGGTTATATCACTGAAATGATACAGGATTTGGGCTGGACATCATTAGAACAAAGGCGTTTTTCGTTGCGACGGAATGCCAATCACCAACTTTCTCCTCCGAATGCGAAAATATTTTGTTGACACCGACCTACATAGGGAGAAACGATCACCTCGATAAAATAAGGGAAATCAGAGCTCGCACGGAAAGATGAAGATATTCGTTCTTTCCGCTCGCTATACGGGATTGGAATAATAGAGAATTGTGAAGGTATATGAAGATAGTAACCGCTCTCGAAAGAACAGATACCATTGATGATGACTTTGCCGTGTGGTTCTAGGCGCTACAGTCTGGAACCGAGCGACCGCTACGGTCGCAGGTTCGAATCCTGCCTCGGGCATGGATGTGTGTGATGTCCTTAGGTTAGTTAGTTCTAAGTTCTAGGCGACTAATGACCTCAGAAGTTAAGTCGCATAGTGCTCAGTGCCATTTGAACCAACACCTGTCGGCAGCCGTGGGTTTCAATTAATTATCATTTATTCTAGAGAAGCTGCACGGTCGTCAGTGGCGCCTGTTCTTTCGAGAACAGTTACTATCTTCATATATATATATATAGTTAAAGGCTACCCAGCCACTGACCGTCTGTGCGAATGGGCACAGGCTGCCCGAACTCTTACGGGAATCGGCACCTCAGTGGGCGCTAGTAATGAGTGGATGGGCAAATACCTATTAGGTGCATAACGTTGGAAATGTGGGTCTCACGGGAAGCGTGTAAGGGATAAGTCCCTGCAGTCGTGCTATTCATTTGTGTCCTCGGTGGCTTAGATGGATAGAGCGTCTGCCATGTGAGCAGGAGATTCCGGGTTCGAGTCCCGGTCGGGGCACACATTTTCAGCTGTCCCCATCGAGGTATATCAACAACACCTGTCGGTAGCTGAGGGTTTCAATTAATTACCTATTGCGAAGGTGATTCGATGAACCCTTTGCCAGGCACTTAAATGTGATTTCCAGGGTATACATATAGATGTAGATGAAAACTCGTCCCGTGACGCACGTGCACAAAATGATTCATACTGCAGAATGCATGCAAACATACTCACCGAAAATACTGACGAGTGCAGGCTGCATATCCAGATTATTAGACAGATCGGCTTTTCCTGCCAAGAAGAACAGGGAATTGCTATCTAGGAACAATTCGAGCTAGAAGAAGGGTTGGTAAGTACTCCTTGAATTGCAGACTAAACGTAAATAACGAAAACACATTTTTGGTAAAAAAAATTGGTCAAAACATAATCCTTGGTCCTCCATATTGGATTAGCCGTTTTGAATATTGAAAATCTAACTTCAGATTCGTGTTGAGCGACATTCAAAATATATATGTAACACTTAGTTCATGCAAATTGAAGTAATAATACAACTAAAAGTTTTCCCTAAATCTTCAACATTTTTTTTTTTTTTTTTTTTTTTTTTTTTTTTTTTTTTTTCTTCGAGAAACTATTTTCTCAGAACGGCACGCAGCATAAACTAAAAATGGTTAGAACCGCTTAACTTCTACCTATCACCCCGAAAAGTAAACACTTTTCTTAGGAGCTTAAACCTATAATACATCACATTTGTTAATACTAACCAATTTCTGTTAAGGCATAAGGAGTGAAACAAACCCCCAAAGCTAGAATTATCACCGTATCGTTAAATTTAAGGTTGTTTCATTGTTGTTAGTTATGAGCTCCGATAAATTTAATGTGGTATCAACAGATGTTATCCATTTTTGATTTCAGGTAACATCTGAGAGGCCACACTGCACGCAGTCTGCGTACTTCAGACTCGCAGGCCCTTGATCAAATCATAATTACGGCACCATTCTTTTTTTTACTGAAAATCTAAAATAAATCTCGTAGTATGATCACTCGTAATTCCCAAATATATCCTTCGAATGTATTTTCATTGCCCCAAAAAAATTTCCAAATGTACCATTTTTTGCTCATTTGAATGAGAGCCTGGCCGTAACGCCGGAATATAGTCACGAGATTTTTTTTCGGAGACGATGTACGTTCGCGAGAAGAATTTAGTTCTGCGAGTGTCGATGTACATTCCACAGATATTACTGTGTGTGCTACTCAGTCGTGCCATTTGAGTGTACATCTTTGCATAGTTTTCCTTTTAAGATGTAAACAGTGCCCAGTTCAGTTGCTAACTGGCCAGTGAGTGGTTCCGAAGGTGTCGGATGTGCGGTGCGTTCGGTCTGCTAGGACAACAACAGACTGGCGTGGTGCGATGGCAGAAGCACACACTGAGGGAGCTAGCTGCTGGGACGCCAGCGAACAATTTATGCCAAGTAAGACGAAGAGGACTATTCTAAAATCATGAGCCGTCTCAAAAGTGTTTATCATTAGTAAATCTTGTAGTTGAGACTGACAATCAATCTACAATAACTGACAGTTTTGCCTAGAGAGAGATATAGGAAATCCGCCCCCCCCCCCCTTCCTCAATGAATTTTGGTTGTGATGACAGGTCGATGGGTAGTGTACCCCAGATCCAAATTAGGTTGGACGGGCATAATTTGATTGAGAGTTGTTTATGCCAACGATTATGAACGACGAGTAAACGTTGTGCGAGCAGATTGCCCTGTAGCGTAGCCTAGTGTTTCCGTCCGCGCCATATTTAACACACTTTCTCTAGCTGTAGACAAAAGTCGCACAAAAGCGACGAAAACTACGTTTCTGGTGGGGGGGGGGGGGGGGGGGGAGGGGAGGGGAGAGTCCACTATGTAACTCTCACTACAATTTTTGGAAATACGGAAGCGTCCGATCCCACCCGTCTGCTTTGACCCATGACGTCACAAATATGGCGGAAAGAAAAACAAACACACACACTTCCCACAAGAAGCCTAATGACACTAATGGGACAAGAGCGGGAAATAGGGTGTTTTGGGTGGAGGGCAAACTAAATATAAAGAAATTTAGACTCCTTGCGTAGCTACAACGTGTAAGTGAAGACAGCCATGCATGAATACCCACCCACCTCCCCAGGGGTCGTAACCCCTGCAACCCATAGAAGGTAAAGATGCTTCAGTAGCTGATTAGTGTTTTTTGTCGTTTAAAAAAAAATCTCTCGGGATAGAACGAACAGATCAGAAAAGTAAATAAAATAAAGTAAGATAAAACAGAACTGGAGACAGCCACACTCAAACCAAACTCCGCGCCGTCATGACGTCACACACAACACCCTTATGTCACGGGTCAAAGCTGACGCGTTGTATCGGACGCTTCTGTCGACCCAGATAATGTTATTAATTGTTTCGGTCTTAAATTGTATTTCGTTCACGAAACGTCGTTTAGCTCTTTCATGGATAACAGCTTTGGAAAGCGTACAGGCTGTACAGGTTATATTGATAATCGCTCGTCGTTAGTCCAAGGCAACTATAGCGATTTTTAAACACAGATGTAGTGCGTATTAAGCCTACATACGTATTTGGGTCCTGTGTTTCTTTACCAAGAACTTCTTCGTAGGTAATTTCCCTATAGTGATTTTTTGTTTATTTATAGACGGCAGACTTCGATGAAGTATTAAACACACATCCGAAGTTTCTTCTGATGCTGCAGATACTGTTTTATCCGTACTAGGTGCACAACCTCATTTAATACTGACGGACACAATTTGTCTCCACATTTAGCAATTTTTCATAATATAGCTTCGATATATTCTTCTGTAATCCTTGTTTATAGTTAAACCTAAAACACATTAACTCTTCCACCAATTATTCGATATGTGGTTTCATCCCTTTCGTAGCCTAGAGTTCCTAAACGGTCGATAATATTAATAATTTCCTTTCTCACTTTTATTTCCTGTAGAATCTCCTGTTTATGGTTTTTGCTAACCTGTTTCACGTTCTCACTTTTATTATTTTTATTTTTCTAGTTTTGTGACTGGTAGCCAAATTTTCTTTGAATTAGGTTTTTAATTCTGAAGTAGTAACAGTTAAAGGTCAAGTGAAGATTGCGATCTATTTGAGGAGAGTGGTTCGGAGATCTTTTATATTAGACCTACACAGGTCATGGAGATCCGTATCTATATAAAATTACTTCAAGTGTAATGTAGCTCATTCTCTTGTCATGATCTCGGCTGTATCGTAGCGCATTGTCTCGGTTAGGTTGGAGATTTTGGTTGAGAGTCGCCGAAGTCAACGAAAGTGATTACGAAGTAAAGACTGTGCTAACAGAACGATCTGTAGCGTAGTTCAAAACGTTCTTTCTGTCCTTTTAAAGACTTTTAATTTCAAAAAGTTAAAGCTGCAAGATACAATCACAACTATTATGTAATAGAGAAATCACAGACTATTGTGGTGTATGTTGTTTACGTACACTAATTTTTTGTCAGTGAATATATTTTTTTTACTCATTTGCCGGATTTCAGTTTTCCGCGTTTTGCGGCGAAAAACCTTTTCCTGTGATGGGCCCATTAGCTTGTCGGTTATATTCGTGACTATCTCGACGGTCAGTAATTTCATGTTAGTCTGTCCACCTGTGTCATTCTTAACATCGAATATACAGGGTGTTTCAAAAATGACCGGTATATTTGAAACGGCAATAAAAACTAAACGAGCAGCGATAGAAATACACCGTTTGATGCAATATGCTTGGGACAACAGTACATTTTCAGGCAGACAAACTTTCGAAATTACAGTAGTTACAATTTTCAACAACTGATGGCGCTGCGGTCTGGGAAACTCTATAGTACGATATTTTCCACATATCCACCATGCGTAGCAATAATATGGCGTAGTCTCTGAATGAAATTACCCGAAACCTTTGACAACGTGTCTGGAGGAATGGCTTCACATGCAGATGAGATGTACTGCTTCAGCTGTTCAATTGTTTCTGGCGGTACACCTGGTCTTTCAAGTGTCCCCACAGAAAGAAGTCACAGGGGTTCATGTCTGGCGAATAGGGAGGCCAATCCACGCCGCCTCCTGTATGTTTCGGATAGCCCAAAGCAATCACACGATCATCGAAATATTCATTCAGGAAATTAAAGACGTCGGCCGTGCGATGTGGCCGGGCCCCATCTTGCATAAACCACGAGGTGTTCGCAGTGTCGTCTAAGGCAGTTTGTGCCGCCACAAATTCACGAAGAATGTCCAGATAGCGTGATGCAGTAATCGTTTCGGATCTGAAAAATGGGCCAATGATTCCTTTGGAAGAAATGGCGGCCCAGACCAGTACTTTTTGAGGATGCAGGGACGATGGGACTGCAACATGGGGCTTTTCGGTTCCCCATATGCGCCAGTTCTGTTTATTGATGAAGCCATCCAGGTAAAAATAAGCTTCGTCAGTAAACCAAATGCTGCCCACATGCATATCGCCGTCATCAATCCTGTGCAGTATATCGTTAGCGAATGTCTCTCGTGCAGCAATGGTAGCGGCGCTGAGGGGTTGCCGCGTTTGAATTTTGTATGGATAGAGGTGTAAACTCTAGCGCATGAGACGATACGTGGACGTTGGCGTCATTTGGACTGCAGCTGCAACACGGTGAACGGAAACCCGAGGCCGCTGTTGGACCACCTGCTGCACTAGCTGCGCGTTGCCCTCTGTGGCTGCCGTACGCGGTCGCCCTACCTTTCCAGCACGTTCATCCGTCACGTTCCCAGTCCGTTGAAATTTTTCAAACAGATCCTTTATTGTATCGCTTTTCGGTCCTTTGGTTACATTAAACCTCCGTTGAAAACTTCGTCTTGTTGCAACAACACTGTGTTCTAGGCGGTGGTATTCCAACACCAGAAAAATCCTCCGTTCTAAGGAATAAACCATGTTGTCTACAGCACACTTGCACGTTGTGAACAGCACACGCTTACAGCAGAAAGACGTCGTACAGAATGGCGCACCCACAGACTGCGTTGTCTTCTATATCTTTCACATCACTTGCAGCGCCATCTGTTGTTGAAAATTGTAACTACTGTAATTTCGAAAGTTTGTCCGCCTGAAAATGTACTGTTGTCCCAAGCATATTGCAACAGACGGTGTATTTCTATCGCTGCTCGTTTAGTTTTTATTGTCGTTTCAAATATACCGGTCATTTTTGAAACACCCTGTAGTTTTAAGTATTAGGAAGGCTAATATTAAGGTAATGTACGAGTAGGTCTAATGATTAAAAAAAAAATAGGAATGTGGGTAAGCTACTACAAACAGCATGTTGTTGTTGTTGTTGTTGTTGTTGTTGTTGTTGTCTTCAGTCCTGAGACTGGTTTGATGCAGCTCTCCATGCTACCCTATCCTGTGCAAGCTTCATCCCCCAGTACCTTCTGCAACCTACATCCTTCTGAATCTGCTTAGTGTATTCATCTCTTTGTCTCCCTTTGCGATTTTTACCCTCCACGCTGCCATCCAATGCTAAATTTGTGATCCCTTGATGCCTCAGAACATGTCCTACTAACCGGTCCCTTCTTCTAGTCAAGTTGTGCCACAAAGTTCTCCCCAATTCTGTTCAGTACCTCCTCATTAGTTACGTGATCTACCCATCTAATCTTCAGCATTCTTCTGTAGCACCACATTTCGAAAGCTTCTATTCTCTTCTTGCCCAAACTATTTATCGTCCATGTTTCACTTCCGTACATGGCTACACTCCATACAAATACTTTCAGAAATGACTTCCTGACACTTAAATCTATACCCGATGTTAACAAATTTCTCTTCTTCAGAAACGCTCTCCTTGCCATTGCCAGTCTACATTTTATATCTTCCCTACTTCGACCATCATCAGTTACTTTGCTCCCCAAATAGCAAAACTCCTTTACTACTTTGTCTCATTCCCTGATCTAATTCCCTCAGCATCACCCGGCTTAATTCGACCACATTCCATTACCCTCGTTTTGCTTTTGTTGATGTTCATCTTATATCCTCTTTTTAAGACACTGTCCATTCCGTTCAACTGCTCTTCCAAGTCATTTGCTGTCTCTGACAGAATTGCAATGTCATCGGCAAACCTCAAAGCTTTTATTTCTTCTCCATGGATTTTAATACCTACTCCGATTTTTTATTTTGTTCCCCTTACTGCTTGCTCAATATACAGATTGAATAACATCGGGGAGAGGCGACAACCCTGTCTCACTCCCTTCCGAACCACTGCTTCCCTTTCGTGCCCCTCGACTCTTACAACTATCTTGTTTCTGTACAAATTGTAAATAGCCTTTCGCTCCCTGTGTTTTACCCCTGACACCTTTAGAATTTGAAAGAGAGTATTCTAGTCAATATTGTCAAAAGCTTTCTCTAAGTCTACAAATGCTAGAAACGTAGATTTGCCTTTCCTTAATGTTTCTTCTAAGACAAGTCGTAAGGTCAGTATTGCATCACGTGTTCCAACATGTATACGGAATCCAAACTGCTCTTCCCCGAGGTCGGCATCCACCAGTTTTTCCATTCGTCTGTAAAGAATTCGCGTTAGTATTTTGCAGCTGTGACTTATTAAACTCATTGTTCGGTAATTTTCACATGTCAACACCTGCTTTCTTTGGGATTGGAATTGTTATATTCTTCTTGAAGTCTGAGGGTATTTCGCCTGTCTCATAAATCTTGCTCACCAGATGGTAGAGTTTTGTCAGGACAGGCTCTCCCAAGGCTGTCAGTAGTTCTAATGGAATGTTGTCTACTGACGGGGCCTTGTTTCAGCTCAGGTCTTTCAGTGCTCTGTCAAACTCTTCATGCAGTATCGTATCTCCCATTTCACCTTCATCTACATCCTCTTCCATTTCCGTAATATTGTAAAGTACATCGCCCTTGTACAGACCTATATAGTCCTTCGACCTTTCTGCTTTCCTTTCTTTCCTTAGAACTGGGTTTCCATCTGAGCTCTTGATATTCATACAAGTGGTTCTCTTTAATTTTCTTGTAGGCAGTATCTATCTTACCCTAGTGAGATAAGCCTCTACATCCTTACATTTGTCCTCTAGCCATCCCTGCTTAGCCATTTTGCACTTCCTGTCTATCTCATTTTTGAGACGTTTGTATTCCTTTTTGCCTGCTTCATTTACTGCATTTGTATATTTTCTCCTTTCATCAATTAAATTCAATATTTCTTCTGTTACCCAAGGAGTTCTACTAGCCCTCGTCTTTTTACATACTTCATCCTCTGCTGACTTCACTACTTCATCCCGCAAAGCTATCCATTCTACTTCTTCTTCTTCTGTACTTCTTTCCCCCATTCCTGTCAATTGTTCCCTTATGATCTCCCTAAAACACTGTACAACCTCTGGTTCTTTTAGTTTATCCAGGTCCCATATTCTTAAATTCCCACCTTTTCGCAGTTTCATCAGTTTTAATCTACAGTTAATAACCAATAGATTGTGGTCAGAGTCCACATCTACCCCCGGAAATGTCATACAATCTAAAACCTGGTTCCTAAATCTCTGTCTTACCATTATATAATCCATCTGATACCTTTTAGTATCTCCAGGATTCTTCCATGTATATAACCTTCTTTCATGGTTCTTGAACCAAATGTTAGCTATGATTAATTTATGTTCTGTGCAAAACTCTACCAGGCGACTTCCTCTTTCATTTCTTAGCCCCAATCCATATTCACCTACTATGTTTCCTTCTCTCCCTTTTCCTACTCTCGAATTCCAGTCACCCATGACTATTAAATTTTCGTCTCCCTTCACTACCTGAATAATTTCTTTTATTTCATCATACATTTCTTCATCTGCAGAGCTAGTTGGCATATAAACTTGTACTACTGTGGTAGGCATGGGCTTCGTGTCTATCTTTGCCACAATAATGCGTTCACTATGCTGTTTGTAGTAGCTTACCTGCAAACCTATATTTGTTATTCAGTATTAATCCTACTCCTGCATTACCCCTATTTGATTTTGTGTTTATAACCCTGTATTCACCTGACGAAAAGTCTTGTTCCTCCTGCCACCGAACTTCGCTAATTCACACTATATCTAACTTTAACCTATCCATTTCCCTTTTTAAATTTTCTAATCCACCTGCGCAGTTAAGGGATCTGACGTTCCATGCTCCGATCCGTAGAACGCCAGTTTTCTTTTTCCCGATAACGACGTCCTCTTGGGTAGTATCTGCCCGGAGATCCGAATGGGGGACTATTTTACCTCCGGAATATTTTACCTCCGGAATATTTTACCTCCGGAATATTTTACCTCCGGAATATTTTACCTCCGGAATATTTTACCCAAGAGGACGCCATCATCATTTATCCATACAGTAAAACTGCATGCCCTCGGGAAAAATTACGCCTGTAGTTTCCCCTTGCTTGCAGCCGTTCGCAGTACCCGCACAGCAAGGCCGTTTTGGTTAATGTTGCAAGGCCGGGTCAGTCAATCATCCAGACTGTTGCCCCTGCAACTACTGAAAAGGCTGGTGCCCCTCTTCAGGAACCACACGTTTGTCTGGCCTCTCAACAGATACCCCTCCGTTGTGGTTGCACCTACGGTATGGCCATCTGTATCGCTGAGGCACGCAAGCCTCCCCACCAACGTTTCATGTGGAAGGACAAACAGCATAGTGAACGCATTATTGTGCCCAAGAAAGACACGAAGCCCACGCCTACCAGAGTAGCACAAGTTTATATGCCAACTAGCTCCGCAGATGACGCAGATATTGATGAAATGTGTGATGACATTAAAGAAATTATTCAGATAGTGAAGGGAGACGAAAAGTGTCATGAGTGACTGGAATTCGGTAGTATGAAATGGGAGAGAAGGATATGTAGTAGGTGAAAATGGATTGGGGGGGAAGGGGGAAGAAATGAAAGAGGAAGCTGCCTGCTAGAATTTAGCACAGAGCATAACTTAATCATAGCTAACAATTGGTTCAAGAACCATAAAAGAAAGTTGTATACATGGAAGAAGCCTGGAGATACAGATAGATTATATAATGGAGGACTGACATTTAGGAACCAGATTTTAAATTGTAAGACATTTCCAGGGGGAGATGTGGACTCTGACCACAATCTATTGGTTATGAACTGTAGATTAAAACTGAAGAAACTGCAAGACGGTGGGAATTGATGGAGATGGAACATGGATAAACTGACAGAACTAGAGGTTGTAGAGTGTTTCAGGGAGAGCATTAGGGAACGATTGACAGGAATGGGGGAAAGAAATACAGTAGTAGAAGCAGGCAAAAAGGAATACAAACGTGTCAAAAATGATATCGACAGGAAGTGCAAAATAGCTAAGCAGGGATGGCTAGAGGACAAATGTAAGGATGTAGAGGCGCATATCACTAGGGGTAAGATAGATACTGCCTACAGGAGAATTAAACAGACGTTTGGAGGGAAGAGAACCACTTGTATGAATATCAAGAGCTCAGATGAAAAGCCAGTTCTAAGCAAAGAAGGGAAAGCAGAAAGGTCGAAGGAGTATATAGGTCTGTACAAGGGCGATGTGCTTGACAATATTACGGAAAAGGAAGAGGATGTAGATGAAGTTGAAATGGGAGATACGATAGTTCGTGGAGAGTTTGACAGAGCACTGAAAGACCTAAGTCGAAACAAGGCTTCAGGAGTAGGCAACATTCCATGATAACTACCGACAGCCTTGGGAGAGTCAGCTCTGACAAAACTCTACCATCTCGTGAGCAAGATGTATGAGACAGGCGAAATACCGTCAGACTTCAAGAAGAATATAGTAATTCAAATCTCAAAGAAAGTAGGTGTTGTCAGATGTGAAAATTACCAGTTTAATAAGCCACTTCTGCAAAATACTAACACGAATTCTTTACAGACGAGTGTAAAGACTGGTTGAAGCCGACCTCGCGGAAAGACGAGTCTGTATTCCATAGAAGTACTGGAACGCGTGAGGCAATACTGACCCTACGACTTACCTTAGAAGATAGATTAAGGAAGTTCAAACCTACGTTTCTAACATTTGTCGACTTAGAGAAAACTTTGGCAATGTTCACTGGAATACTCTTTCAAATTCTGAAGGTGGCAGGGGTAAAATACAGGGAGGGAAAGACTATTTACAATTTGTACAGAAACCAGATGGCAGTTATAAGAGTCGAGGGATATGAAAGGGAAGCAGTGGTTGGGAAGGGAGTGAGACAGGGTTGTAGTCTATCCCTGATGTTATTCAACCTGTTTATTGACTATGCAGTAAAGGAAACAAAAGAAGAATCGGAGTAGGAATTAAAATCCATGGAGAAGAAATTAAAACCTTGACGTTCACCGATGACATTGCAATTCTGTCAGAGACAGCAAAGCACATGGAAGAGCAGTTGAACGTGGTGCTACAGAAGAATGCTGAAGATTTGATGGGTAGATCACATAACTAATGAGGAGGTATTGAATAGAATTGGGAGAAGAGAAATTTGTGGCACAACTTGACTAGAAGAAGGGATCGGTTGGTAGGGCATATTCTGAGGGATCAAGGGATCACCAGTACAGTACTGGGGGGCAGCGTAGGGTAAAAATCGTAGAGGGAGACCAAGAGATGAATACACTAAACAGATTCAGAAGGATGTAGGTTGCAGGAGGTACTGGGAGATGAAGCATCCACAGGATAGAGTAGCATGGAGAGCTGCATCAAACCAGTCTCTGGACTGAAGATAACAACAACATAAAGGTATTTGTCTGATGTGTAAGCTTCAATAGAAGTGGGACAGATAAGAGGGTTAGATCGGATTATATGTACTTCCCGTTACAATTGATCCATAATGAGACACTTAATGGGAAACTAATATGCTAATTTACCTCCCACAGATCGTAAGTGGAGTGATCCTGGACGTGGAACGTGGAATGAAAATTTAGACATACTTTTGATTGTACTCGCATTATTTGACCCCCACCCCCCTCTCTCACTCACTCTCAACCGCGCACACGCTAGTTCTACTAAGAAATTCAGTTCATTAATGGAATCTGAGGAGATGGTTAGCAATAAATCCTTTAAGCTCCTCTTAAACTGAAATTTGTCAGTAGTAAAGTTTTTTATGGCTGCTGGCACGTTATTGAAAATGCGTTTTCCTGAATGATGGAGACTTTCTTGCACCAAAGCAATTAACTTCCAAACTTTTGTGAGGATTATTCACGTTTCTACTAATGACTTCATGAAATGAGCTGTTGATTTGAAAATATTCATTTGTTTTTAAAGACAAATTTAATGGCGAGAAGGTATCTTCTATCTGCACCATGTTAAATTGACCTATTTCCATGTCCCTTATCTCAAGCTGTATTATACTAACGGTAGAACACGAAACATTTCTTACATGGATTTCCACTATTTTCTAACAATGACGTTTTTTCATGAATAATTCCCCCAGGGGTCCACAACTCTCTTGTGGATACGTGCGTGGCGTGCACGGGGCCCTGAGCCATTGCAGCCTTCTTTCTCTCCAGGGCTGCATTTCCTTTCCCTTCCCCTCCTTGCTCCTTTCCCCTCGCCCTCTCCCTCTCTTGGTGTCCTTGCCTTTGTTGGCCCCCGCTATCCTCCTGGTTCTGTTGGTTTCCCAATTCAGCTTTGTTGCATAATCATCTCCTCCTTTTGGCATTCCTTGGTCCCCCTCTGGGGTTTGACCTCCATTACAAAATTTCTCCTCCGTAGTGTGATCCATCTGGGGAAGAACACCTTACCTAGTGTCTCCGACGTGCGCCCTCCTAGTACATTCCACCTTTTCTTTCACGTCGTCGTCTGATACTAGGGTGTATAGCCAGCACGGTAGTCAGCCCGTGTGGTGGGGTCGCTATGTACCCTTTTGGTTGAGCCCCCTGAACACACAGGGATCACACTTCTCATACCTGAGCTGTGACCCCCTCATGCATGCCTTGGAGTGGTTGCCCATCATCCTGGAGCATCGGAACTCCCGGCAATGGCCGCCGTGCCAGATGGCCCTTGCTATGGCTGGGTGGCGCCCGTGAGGAGAGCCCCTGATCGGAGTGGGTGGTATCAGGGCGGACACTATGCAAATGAAATGCATACAGGTCCAGAACTCTGGCCGTTCTTCTGCGGCCGTCTCTCTGCGTGGAACTGATTCCTCAAGTGCTGCTTCTCTTGCCCCTTCGGCCTTCCCTTCCATGGCTACCCTCAGGGAAGAGGGTCAGGCCCGTTGGCTAGGGGCAAAACCTTTCCCCCGTTATCTAGTTTGCACCAGGACTGATGGAGATACTTTCACCAATACCAAACCCTTATTCTTTGTGGAACACATTGAAGACAAGTTTGGCGAAGTGGACTCCCTCAGCAAGATGCAGTCGGGTTCGTTGCTGATAAAAACTGCTTCAGCTGCCCAATCTGCGGCCCTTCGTGCCTGTACCCATCTTGGCACCATTCCTGTGTCCATTACCCCCACCAGTCTCTAAATATGGTACAAGGTGTGATTTTTCACAGGGACGTAATCCTTCAAACTGATGAGGAACTTCGGGACCATCTCGGACGGCGGGGTGTTCACTTTGTTCGGCGTGTTCAGAAGGGTCCTAAAGACAATCGTATTGATACTGGTGCCTTTGTCCTGGTCTTTGAAGGGGATACCCTCCCTGAGAAAGTTAAGATTATGGTCTATCGCTGTGATGTGAAGCCATACATCCCCCCTACTATGAGGTGTTTTAAGTGCTTGCGTTTTGGCCATGTCTTCCCACTGTTCGCAGGCCCCTCTCTGTGGTGACCACAGTCCACTCCATGAGGGGAGTCCCTGTGTTCCCCCTCCTGCCTGTGTAAATTGTCATGGTAGTCATTCTCCACGTTCACCAGATCGCCCAGTATATAAGAAGGAAAAGAAGATACAGCCTCGATCGTTTAACCTACACAGAGGCCCGTAAGAAATATAGACGACTTCACCCTGTGTCCGTGATATCTAGTTATGCCTTGGTTACATCTACACCCCTTCCTCCCCCCCATCCCGGACCCCTCTCCTCCTCACCCTTCCCCTGTGGCCCCCACACCTCCTATTGGCGCTGCTCCCCATCCCCAGCCGGAGAAGTGTCCCACTCCTTCGGCGTCTGCCGGTCAAGGGCGCCTCTCCCTGGATGCACCTTCCCGGCACCTTCTGGGCCAAAGGTCTGCTGCTGCGCGACGACCGCGAGAGCTGCGGTCTGTCGGCCCCCAGGTCGCCCGGTGTCTTTCTGTTCCTGATCTTGCTGCAGCTGGCTCCTTTATGCCACACAGCCCTCCTCGATCTCAGCCTGAAAAGAAGAAGAAACGTAAGTCCCGGGACAAAGAGCCTCTGGTGTCACCGGAGGTCCCTTCTCCGACTTCACAACTGGATTCTCACCTGTCGTTCATGGATGTCGCCCCCTCCTTGTCTGTGACGGGTGAGGACCCGGCGGTATGACTGGCTTTAGCGTGTTCAGCCCCCATTTAAACCATCGATCTGTGGTTCTCCAATGGAATTGTAATGGATACTATCGTCACCTTCCGGAATTGAAATCCCTTCTTTCGTCCTACTCTGCAGCTTGTGTGATTCTCCAGGAATCTCATTTTACTGATGCTCACTCACCGACCCTCCGTGTTCTCTGTCGAAATCGGGTCGGACCCCTTCGGACTTCTGGTGGCGTTTGTACGTTGGTCCGTACAGATATTGCTAGCACGTGGATTCCTCTTCAAACTACTTTGGAAGCGGTTGCTGTTAGGGTCCACTTAGACTCTGCGGTCACAGTTTGCAACATTTATCTCCCTCCTGACAGGACGCTTACACCTGCTGCCTTAACTGCCCTTATTCAGCAACTTCCTCCTCCCTTCCTCCTCCTTCGGGATTTTAATGCTCATCATCCCTTGTGGGGCAGTGCCTTTCCATCTAGACGAGGTATTCTTATCGACCAATTTATTGCAGACCACGACCTGTGCCTTCTTAATGATGGCTCCCCTACTCATTTCAGTGCCGGTCATGGTATTTTTTCTGCCATTGATCTTTCTCTTTCTTCTCCCCCTCTCCTCCCTTCATTACACTGGTCGCCACACGACGACCTTTGCGATAGTGACCATTTCCCGTTGATTATCACGCTCCCTTCCCGTTCCAGGTTACCTCGTTGGTCTTTCCAACGCGCCGATTGGCCTCTATACACTGCACAGGTCGCGTTTTCTCCCTCTTTGTCGGGTTGTAGTGATGACGTCCTACGTGACGTGTCTGTTCGCGCTGCTGGCCTTGCTGTCCCGCGCTCATCTGGACCATGGTGGAGTACGACCATTGCTATTGCCATCCGTGATCGCCGTCGAGCTTCGCAACACTTTAAGAGGCACCTATCCGTAGCCAGCCTTACTACCTTTAAACGCCTTCACGCTAAAGCCCATTATTTAATCAAACAGAGCAAGCGGATATGTTGGGAACGATTCGTTTCTTCCCTTGGTTCTACTGTCCCTGTCACAGGTATGGGCTACGCTCTCTCCAAGGTTGCCATCGGCAGTCCACCCTCCCAGCCCTTCACCTCCCAGATGGCATTTGTATGGACCCATTAGTTCTTGCAGAACATCTTGCGACCCATTTTGCAGTGGCATCAGCGTCAGCCTCCTATCCAGCTGCTTTCCTTCATCAAAAACAGCGGGTTGAAGCTTCCACCTTATGTTTCACCCCTTGTGAGTCAGAATCTTACAACGAACCTTTTACTGAATGGGAATTTCTTTCTGCTGTATCTTCTTCTCATGATACGGCCCCTGGCCCAGATTCCATTCATAGCCAACTGCTTCAACATCTCAGTGCTCCACAACAGCAACATCTTCTTCGGGTGTTTAACCGTATCTGGCTCCAGGGTGACTTCCCTTCTCAGTGGAGGGATAGCATTGTGGTTCCTGTCTATATGTTGACAGCTATCTGCCAATTAGTTTGACCAATGTTGTTTGTAAGTTACTTGAATGGATGGTAGCCAGTCGGCTCAATTGGGTCCCCAAATCTCGGGATCTATTGTCCCCTTACCAGTGTGGCTTTCGAGAGGGACGGTCTCCAATCGATCATTTACTTCGCTTCGAATCCGCAGTTCGGCAGGCTTTTTCCCAGCGCCGCCATTTGGTTGCAGTGTTTTTTGACCTTCGCAAGGCCTATGACACGGCCTGGCGCCATCGCATCTTACTTACCCTTCATCAGTGGGGTCTTCGGGGCCCACTCCCGATTTTTATCCGCCAGTTCCTGATCCATCGGTCATTCAGAGTTCGAGTTGGTACTGCTTTTAGTTCTCCACGGACCCAGGAGACGGGCATCCCACAGGGTTCTGTCTTGGGTGTCCTTCTTTTCCTGATTGCTATCGATGGACTTGTGGCCTCTGTCGGTCCCTTGGTCGCCCCTGCCCTGTATGTGGATGATTTCTGCATTTGGGTTAGTTCCTCCTCGATGGCATCTGAAGAACGGCAGCTCCAGGTAGCTATATGGCGTGCCTCTGCATGGACCCTCTCACACGGGTTTCAATTCTCTCATTTAAAATCGCGAGTGGTCCACTTGTCTCGCCGTACTACGATCCACCCTGATTATGAGCTCTATCTCGCAGCACAACGATTGCCTGTGGTCCCACAGTTTCGTTTCCTGGGTCTTCTTTTCGACAACAAGCTCACTTGGCTGCCCCATATCAGACTCCTGAAGGTAGGATGTTTTTGTAAACTCAATGTCCTTCGCTTCCTTGCCCACTCCTCTTGAGGTGCGGACCGTTCCCTCCTCCTCCGTCTTTATCATGCTCTAGTTTTGTCTCGCGTGGACTATGGTTGTCAAGTTTATGGTTCAGCTGCTCCTTCCACACTGCACGTGCTGGATCCAGTCCACCATCGTGGTATCCGTTTGGCCACCGGTGCCTTCCCTACTAGCCCTGTTGATAGTCTCCTGGTTGAAGCTGAGATCCCTCCCCCCTTTCGGTCCGAGCTTCTGGTGCCTTATGCACTCACTATCCGTTCATCTCCCACTCATTCTTCCTATTCTATCCTGTTCCCAGACCATGGACGTCGCCCACCCGACTCCGGCCCTCGGGCGGGTTTACAGGTTGGGCTCCGCCTTGCGTCTCTTTGCCGTGGATTTCAGCTTCATTCTTTGTCCTGTCTTCCTCGCTCCCTCCCCTCCCCCCCTCCTTGGTTAGTTCCTGGGCCTCGAATTCGGATGGATCTCCGCTGAGGTCCGAAAGATTCCATCCCCCGTTGGTGTTCCGTTCCTTTTTCCGCCAAATTTTATGGGAGTTTCGGGATGCTGTTGTTTCTTACACTGATGGCTCTAAATCTGCTGATCATGTTGGGTATGCCTTCACGTCCTCTGTTGGAATGGAAAGTCATCTGCTGCCACCTACATGTGGGGTGTTTACTGCGGTATTGATGGCAATTTCCCAGGCCCTTACCTTTATTAAACAGTCCCAACACAACCGCGTTTTGTTATGTACAGACTCGATGAGTGGCCTTCTTGCTATTGACCAGTGTTTTTGGCGCCATCCCTTGGTCTCTGCCATTTATGACCATCTCGCTGATATTCACCGGGCTGCTTGTTCCATTGACTTCCTTTGGGTCCCTGGCCATGTGGGTGTCCCGGGTAATGAGCTCGCTGATCGTTTGGCTGGGGGAGCAGTTACTTACCCCCCGTTTTCTGTAACCCCTCCTGCAGCGGATTTACGGCTTCACATCAAATCCCACTTCGCACAGTCATGGGCCAATTCTTGGGAGGCTACTCCCCTGTCTAATAAACTTCGTACGATTAAGGTGACACCAGGCCCGTGGCGTACTTCCTTTCGCCTCTCCCGAAAGGACTCGTCCACACTGTGTCATCTCCGCATTGGCCATACCAGGCTGACCCATGGTTTTCTTTTGCATGATGAGCCACCCCCACTATGTGGTTGTGGAGCCTTCCAGTCAGCCCCCCTGCGGGTTCGGGTGTAAGAATAGGCCCGCAGTATTCCTGCCTGTCGTATGAGGCGACTAAAAGGAGTCTCAACTATTTTGGCCTTTAATATGATGGTCCCCTAAGGGGTTTGACCACTACATTTCAAAATTTTCCGTTAGTGCGTACCGTTTGGGGAAGGACGCCTTACGTGGTGCATCTTACATCCATCTTGCCCTAAGATCTGGCACACCCAGTGTTGTCATGGAGTTGGATGTACATCGAGCTTCCGGCCACATCTGCTGAAGTGTGTTCCCGATAGCATACATTCCCTCCATTGTGCACTTCCAACTTTGCCCTCGTAATGTACATGGATATTTCGACACCCGACATCCAGCACGGTAGCCAGTCCGATGTGGTAGGGTCATCATGTATCCTCTTGGTGGTAGCCCCCTGACTACACAGGGATCGCACTGCTGATGCCTGAGCTGCTACCTCCCCACGTATGCCAAGGAGTAGATGCCTATCCCGCTGGGGCATCGGGATTCCCAGGAAAGGCCATCCTGCCAGGAGCTCTTTGCTGTGGCTGGGTGGCGCCCGTGGGGAGAGCCCCTGGTTGGAGTGGGTGGCATCAGGGCGGATGACCCGCAATGAAGCATGGTACATCATCTCTCGCTGGTGGGCCTCCACCAGCAGTCTCTAAGCGATCGAGGTCTAACCTCAACGGGAAGAAATTTGATCATAGATCGCTTCCCTCCCTGGCCACTCCATGGGAGGAACGCCTGGCTAAAGAAGGCAGTGGGGAATATTCACCCCAGTACCTCGTGTGTATGCGGGTTGATGGGGAATCGTTTATGTCGACCAAGCCCCAGTTTTTTGTGGAGCATTTGGAGGATAAGTTCGGGGAGGTGGTGGGCTTGTCCAAAATGCGCTCTGGGATCTGTGCTCATCAAAACGGCATCCTCTGCCCAGTCACGGATGTTGCTCACTTGCGACAAGTTGGGGGATGTTTCCGTCACCATCACTCCCCATAAAACTTTAAACATGGTCCAGGGTGTTATTATCCACAGGGATCTTCTTCAACAGTCCGACGATGAACTACGCGCTAACCTAGAACGACGAGGTGTTCACATCGTCCGGCGTGTCCATCGGGGTCCGAGGGATAATCCAGTGGCCACAGGTGCCTTCATCTTGGCCTTTGAGGGTGATGTGTTACCCGAAAAGGTTAAGGTGATGGTTTACCGATGTGATGTGAAACCATATATCCCTCCTCCGATACGGTGTTTTAAATGCTGGAAGTTCGGACACGTCATCTCGCTGTACTATCAGCATCACGTGTAGAGATTGTGGATGTCCTTCGCATCCCAATACTCCATGTTCCCCGCCTCCTATCTGTGTTAACTGTGGAGAACACCATTCCCCTTGCTCGCCGGACTGTCGGATATTCCAGAAAGAAAGGAAAATAATGGAATATAAAACCCTGGACCACCTGACCTACTCTGAGGCTAGGCGGAAATATGAGAGGCTCCATCCTGTGCCAATGACGTCAACGTACGCTGCTGCTGCAACGACGGTTCTTCCATCTCCTGTGTCGTCCCATACGGATTGTTCTATGATTGGTCAGCATCCAACAGCCCCCTTGATTGTGGGGGGCACTTCACACCCTGTTGCTCCTGCTCCATCTTCTTCAGGAGCAACGCCCTCCCAACCATCGGGGACATCAGCTCCCCCTTCCCAGCCGGAGAAACGTAAGACTTCTTCGGCTACTCTCGCCAGGAAGAGATCCCTTGGGGACCTCCCTTCGCAAGTTCCGACCAGTGGACGCCCGCAAGTGGTTGAAACCACCACCGGTCCCTGGTCATAGGGCCTCACAGTCGTCGTCTGTCCCTGAGACTGACAAGGTGAAGCCCATGAAGCCTGAACCACCGAAGGTACAGCGCGACAAGCAGAAAAAGAAGAAAGTCCCCAAGACCAACGATGTTGCGGTGGCACCCGTCCCACTGCTTCCTACAAGCTCTGCCTCTGAGGACGAGGTGGAGATTCTGGCGTCCGCTGAGGACCTCGATCTCGCTGGTCCCTAGGATGCAATGGATAGCATTTACACGGGTGCTCTATCAGAGGCAGCAGGTTAGCCAGCAGCGTAATCTGCCTTCCCAGTCCCGTCACGCCTTGCAGAGACATGGAAAATACCATCCTCCAGTGGAACTGCAGCGGTTTCTTCCACCATCTAGCTGAGCTCCGGCAACATATCAGCCTTCACCCTTTCTTCTGCATTGCTATTCAGGAAACTTGGTTTCCAGCAATGCGAACCCCTGCCCTCTGTGGCTATCGGGGTTATTATAAGAACCGGGCAGCTTATGAAAGGGTGTCTGGTGGCGTCGGCATATATGCCCTTACCTCTCTTCACAGCGAGTCTGTCCCTCTACAAACACATTTAGAGGCTGTCGCTGTGCGGGTGTGGACGCCACAGGCTGTTACTGTCTGCAGTCTTTACCTTCCACCAGATGATGATGATGTTGGGCAGCATATCCTGGCTGCGCTGACAGCCCAATTGCCGCCCCCTTTCCTGTTACTGGGCGAATTCAACGCCCATAACCCTCTATGGGGTGGGTCGGTGGCGACAGGTCGAGGCGCCACCATTAAGCATTTATTGGCACAGCTCGATCTTTCGCTTTTAAATGATGGTTCCTTCACACACTCCAGCATGGCGCATGGCATGTACTCTGCCATCGACCTTTCCATCTGCAGCCCTCACTTCTCACCGTCTGTCCAATGGAGAGTGCATGATGACCTGTGTGGTAGTGACCACTTTCCGATCTTTCTGTCACTGCCACGGCGACAATCTTCTGGGCGCCCTAGCAGATGGGCTCTGAATAAGGCTGACTGGGACTTATCCTCCACTGCCGCTATTGAGCCTCTCTCTAATGCTGACATTGATGCAGTGGTTCAATCGGTAGCCACCGGCATCGTTACTGCCGCCGCATCTGCCATTCCCTGTTCTTCTAGGTCCCCTCGGCGGCGGACTGTGCCTTGGTGGTCGCCTGAGATCGCTGCAGCGATTAAAGATCGCCGGCGGGCGCTACAGCGTCACAAGCGACATCCATCCATAGACCACCTTATCACCTTCAAACGGCTGTGTGCGCGAGCCCGCCTCCTTATCCGCCAAGGCAAGCAGGAGTGCTGGGAGTGGTATGTGTCCACCATTGGCCTCCATGTCACTCCATCGCAGGTCTGGGCCAAGATTCGACGCGTCTACGGCTATCGGACCCCGGTCAGCGTCCCTGCGCTCTCACTGAATGGGGCAGTTTGTACTGACTCCGGCGTCATTGCAACCTGCCTGGCAGAGCATTTTGCTATGAGTTCCGCTTCTTCCAATTATGCCCTGGCTTTCCGCTCCATTAAAGAGCGGATGGAACATCGGAGCCTTTCATTTCACACCCACCATTCTGAATCGTACAATGCTCCATTCAGTGAGTGGGAATTTCACAGTGCCATTGCCACTTGCCCTGATACCGCTCCTGGGCCAGATCGAATTCACTGTCAGATGCTGAAACACCTTTCAGTGGGCTGCAAGCGACGCCTCCTCGACGTTTACAACCGTCTCTGGGTCGAGGGTGTGTTTCCGTCGCAATGGCGGGAAAGCATTGTCATCCCTGTTTTGAAACCGGGCAAGAGCCCTTTGGAGTTGGACAGCTACCGTCCCATTAGCCTCACCAACGTTCTTTGCAAGTTGCTTGAACGGATGGTGAGCCGGCGGTTGAACTGGGTACTGGAGTCACAGGGCCTTCTGGCTCCGTTCCATAACGGCCGCTCCGCCGCCGACAATCTGGTGAGCTTGGAGTCGGCCATCCGTACCGCCTTTGCCCGCCGTCGGCACCTGGTCACTGTCTTTTTCGACATGCGGAAGGCATACGATACGACATGGCGTCATCACATACGTTCTACGCTTCATGGATGGGGTCTTCGATGCCGTCTGCCGATCTTTATCCGCAATTTTCTGTCGTATCGTACCTTCCGCGTGCAAGTCGCAGCCTCCCATAGTTCCTCCCAAGTCCAGGAGAACGGGGTTCCACAGGGATCTGTCCTCAGTGTCTGCCTGTTTTTAATCGCCATCAACGGGCTCGCTGCAGTGGTGGGAAATTCTGTCTCCACTTCCCTGTATGCTGACGACTTCTGCCTTTACTACAGCTCTACTGGCATTGCCGCTGTTGAACGTCAGCTACAGGGCGCTATCCGCAAGGCGCAGTCTTGGGCTGTAGCGCATGGTTTTCAGTTTTCAGCTGCCAAGACCCGCTTCATGCATTTCTGCCGGCGCCGAACAGTCCATCCTGAGCCGCGGCTTTATCTTGCCGACGAACATCTTGCTGTGGTGGAGACCCACAGGTTTTTGGGTGTAGTTTTCGATGCCCGGCTGACTTGGCGGCATCTAAATGCTCTGAGATGCTTGAGCCACACCCGCTGGGGCGCCGACAGATCTACCCTGTTACGGCTCCACGAGGCGTTAATCCAGTCCCGTCTGGGTTATGGGAGCCTGGTTTATGGCTCCGCATCCCCATCTGCGTTGCGGGTGCTGGACCCAATTCTCCACAGCGGGATACGCCTTGCTACTGGTGCTTTCCGCACCAGCCCTGTGGACAGCATACTAGTGGAGGCAGGTGTCCCTCCACTGCTGTTACGGCGCCAACAATTACTGGCTCCTTATGCTGCCCATGTTCTTAGCTTGCCCGGGCATCCAAATTACCGTGTCCTGTTCCCGCAGTCAGTCGTCCATCTGCCAGAACGTCGGCCCCGGTCGGATTGTCCTATCGCCGTACGCGTCAAAGAACTTCTCTCCGGGCTTGGGATTTTCCCTGTTCCACCTCCTTTCCTGGCACCTCTGCGTACACCCCCGTGGTGTGTGCCTCTCCCTTGCCTTCGGCTCGACTTAGCACAGGGCCCGAAGGACTCAGTCCCTCCAGAGGCCTTCCGCCGCCGCTTTTATTCCATCCTGGCCATGTATCAGCGCTCTGGCATTGTTTACACTGACGGCTCGATGGTTGCTGGTCGAGTCGGTTATGCGCTAACTCTAGGGGACCATTCCGAACAATGTTCCTTGCCGCTGGCTGCAGCGTTTACAGTGCTGAGCTGGTCGCCATCTTTCGAGCCCTAGAGTATATCCGCTCCTGCTCAGGTGAGTCCTTCGTTATCTGTAGCGATTCCCTGAGCGGTTTACGAGCTCTCGACCAGTGTTTTCCTTGTTCTCGTCTGGTGATGGCTATCCATGAGTCCCTGCATACTCTTGCGCGTTGCGGCCGCTCTGTGGTCTTCGTGTGGACCCAAGGCCATGTTGGGTTACCCGGCAATGAGAATGTTGACTGCCTGGCGAAAGAGGCCAACATGGCGTCCGGTACAGTTGTTTATAGTGAGAAAGTGAACAAAAGTTATAGTTGTGTGGTGAAAAACGGAACATACGTAAATTATAACAGTGAAATAGTGAAGCTAAATGAACGTGTATCAAGCCTGCAATTAATTGTAGATGTACTAAGGCGGGACATTGCGCATTTAGAAAATGAAAATGCCGAACTGAAAAAGGCGCGTAATATCCCGATCGCCAAAGCACGTAAAACATGGAACTGGGAGCACAGGACTAGCATGATCACGGAAGAAAGAAGCGAAAAGGTGATAAATACAACGAATAGAACGAACCGTAAAAGCAGTTTGTGTCCTACCTACAATAAACGAGTGCTCTGAAGTGGATATAGGCCTAAAGGCAGAAACAACAAGGCAACATATGTTTACTAGGCCAAGAGGGGTTGGTCGTGTGAAACTCAGTGACTGTAGAATTACTGTGGTAACAAAAAACCGTTTTCATGCACTAGATTCAGATATAAATGTGGAATCCACGGAAAACTGTGACGACAACAACACGCCGAATCTACATAGTGACAAGCACATGAGCAGAAACTTCCGCAATAAACGTGAAGACAAACTCAAAGTGAAAATATTCTCTGATAGCCATGGACGTGAGATCGCAAAAATACTACGTTACAGTCATTGTATACAAGCAACTAGTATTGTCAAACCAGGTGCACCCATCCAAGAACTCGTCAGAAACATAGAAACTGAAAATGATCGTCATATTGTCGTCATAGCAGGAGCCAATAATGTGTATAAAAACGACCTCCACAGTGCAACACGAAACCTTAAGGCAATACTAAATTCAACAGGAGAGAAATCAGTTTTTGTAGTCGGAATTCCACATAGGCATGACCTTTCGGAATGGTCATGTGTGAACGTGGAAATCATAAAAGCAAACAGGCAATACTCAAAGATTTGCAGGGCCCACCAAAATGCATATTTTATAAGTATGGACTCCTTGCAAAGAGACTGTTACACGAGACATGGCATGCACCTTAATAACAGAGGCAAGAAGATTCTGTGCCAAAACATCAGCATGATACTGAAAGCATCTGACAACCAAGAAGTAATTGCTGCTCTTCCAGTTCCTTGCTTGACGCAAGCAGAGCCTGAAGAAATGGTTACTTCTATTGCAGCAGTAGAAGTAGAGGTGGAAGCAGCAATTGTACCTACACACATAACAAATGCTGCAGCAGCAGTACCTACCACACTTCATCTACAGGATTCAATAGCAGCAGAAGATGAAGCAACATCCAAATCTCCACTGTCACCAGTTGCCCCAACAATGCCTACAGCAGCAGCAGCAGCAGTAGTACCTATCACACTTCACCAGCAAGATTCAACAGCAGCAGAAGAAGAAGCAACCACCTTATCTCCTCAGTCACCAGATGCCACAACAGTGCCTCCAGACACCATAACAGCAGTTACATCAATTCCTCTAGTAGCAGCTTCATCTACAATATCATCACAAGGAGGGAAGAGTAGGTATACAACAGTAGATGTGCTACCACTCCAAGTGAACAATTTAAAAGGCAACAAGGGGCAGAAATCCAAAAGATAAGCCCTGAAAAACGTTTGAAAACCAATCACCGTAGTGTTCAGTGTGTAAGCAATAAGAGCATGGATCTTAAAATATGTTACCTTAACGTTCAAGGACTAAAAGATAAAGAACTTATCATAAATGAGTTTGGTCTTGATAACCAGTTTGATATTTTTTGTCTGAGTGAACACTGGGCTAATGAGAATGAACTTGCAGTTGCCAAATTTGACAATTTTAGTATAGTAAATAGCTACTGTAGGAAAAAGCACATTAGAGGTGGTGTGGCAATTTACTCCAACCAGTCACTCAATTGTACAATAACCAAACTAGACCTAAATTCCTTGTGTGATGAACAGCACTTTGAAGTTACGCGTATAATCATTAACAGTCATAAGCTAATAGTAGTATCCATGTACAGATCACCAAAGGGAAGCACTAACATATTTTTAGAAAAAATGGACATGCTATTGAGTAAATTAAGTAATATTAAATGGCTACTTTATGATATTGCAATAGGAGGTGATTTGAATGCTGATTTTGATGTTACTAAATGTAAGGGATGTGTTGCAGATCTGGAAAACTTACTAAGACAATACAATTTACATCATGTTAATAACAGGCCCACAAGAAACAAAGCATGTTTAGATAACATCTTTGTAAAATTCAAGACCACTGAAAACACATGCGAAGTTGTAGTGTTCCCATTCTCTGACCATGACTCCGTATCTCTAAATTATGCAAGTAAAATTCCCCTCAATAGGAGCAATGCAAACAGACCTGTCCCAACAGTTGTGATTACCAGACCCATAACTGAAGACAAAATTAACACATTTCGTAATTCCCTTGCTGACAGATCCTGGTTTGGCCATTGTAGTGTCGATGGACATTACACATCAAGTAATGACCTGCCGGCCAAAATAATATTTGATAGATTTTTTAATGCGTTCTTGACCCTATTTAACCATAGTATTCCCATAAAGAAAATCAAAATAATGGACAGCAGCCACAAATCCAGATCTCAAAACAGACAAAATATGTGGTACACTAAACAGCTGACAGATCTAAAGAAACAAGTTTTGTTACTGTACAACATATACAATAGTATGAAGTCTGACTGTGCCAAATCAGCCTATGTGGAATGCAGGAATGAATACAAAAAAGCCATCCTGCAAGCCAAAAAACCTACAATGCCAACAGCATACATAATTCCACCAATAAATGCAAAACCGCTTGGAAAGTAATTAACAGTGCTGCCAGAGATACTAAAAAAGACAAAATTAATATCCCACCACAAACACTCAATGAGTTTTTTATTAATTCAGTGAAAGAAACAGGAGACACAATTATAAACCAGACATTAGTCCATCAGAGTTACTCTCCCAAAATTGGGGTAGACAGTCACTAAATACAAGCATGGTAACCTTCTCTGAAGTATCGCCTAGATATGTACAAGGGGTCACAAAACAACTGAAATCATCTGATAGCTTAGATATATATGGCATATCATGCAACCTGCTAAAAAAAGTGTGAGACCGCATTCTCTACCCCTTAACCCATTGCATAAACAAGTGCTTACTTGAGGGATATTTTCCTGATGAGTTAAAACTGTCTAGGATCGTCCCAGTATACAAAAAGGGAGATAAAGACTCTCCATCTAGCTACAGGCCTATTTCAATAGTACCCGCATTCTCCAAGGTAATAGAATGCATCATGTACCAACAATTATCATCTCACTTTGAGAATCTAGGAATAATTAATGATACACAATACGGGTTTAGGAAGAATCTGTCGACCATTGATGCAATCAACACGGTAGACAGTTACATCCTCAAAGTTGTTGAGAACAAAGGCTTTGCTCAGGTCTCATTCTGTGACCTAAGCAAGGCCTTCGACTGTGTTGAGCACATGCCACTACTAGAGAAACTAGAATTCTACGGCATCAAAGAAAACAGTCTCAGACTATTAAAAGCTTATCTCAACAACCGTAAACAGGTAGTTTGTGTTGGTAAGGAAATGTCAAACATAGAAAATGTTAAAGTAGGTGTGCCTCAGGGATCTGTACTGGGGCCTTTCTTGTTTCTGATAATGGTCAATGACCTCCCCTCGTTTATTAGATCCACCACTGTATTGTATGCAGATGATACGACCTTTCTCCACAGCAGTAACAGTCTTAATGATCTTAAAACCTGTGCTGAAAATACACTCACTCATGCAGCATATTGGTTCAGAGCAAATGGTTTCCTGCTAAATGAAACTAAAACTCAGCAGATAATCTTCACCCTAAGAGACAAGCCACTATCTGATGACCTTAGTTCTGTTAAATTCCTGGGAGTTTATTTAGACGAAAAGTTATCCTGGGGCCAACATGTAAACTATATTAGTAGTAAACTATCTAGAGTAATTTATTTATTAAGACAACTCAGAAATTGTGTACCTGAAACATACATCATATCATCTTATTTTGTATTTTTCCAGAGTATAATATCCTATGGCATTATCTTGTGGGGTAACTGTAGTCATATATATGACATCCTATTATTGCAGAAGAAAGCCATTAGGATAATTACAAATTCTTCACATAAGGCTCACTGCAAACCCTTATTTACTAAACAAAAAATTATGACTGTAATAAACCTCTATATATACAATGTCTTAATCTTTACGAAGAAGAACCTACAAGATGTGAAACGTAGAGAAAATGTACATTGTTACAACACAAGAAGCATCAAACACATATACACGCCTTACCACAGACTATCAAAATCAATAAACAGCTATGAAGTCACAGGGCACAAGCTATTTAATAAGCTGCCACATGCCATACAGGATCTTCCTGAACATACATTCAAAGAAAGACTGCATGAATGGTTTATTGCCCACCCGTTCTATGATATCAATGAATTCTTCAACTGTAAAATGCAGTAATCCAACAGATGACCCACTGTACATTTATTGTAATATAAGCTAAAATATTTCAGTAGTCAATACCTTATCACACTGTATTATAAATTGTAACTTCATTTGACGTTGTCAATTGCTGTAATGGCCTAAAGACAATAAAATCTTTATTATTATATTATTAAATCATCTCTGGAGATTGGCCTCCCGGAGACTGATTTGCGGGCAGTCTTACGCCGCGAAGTTCTATCGGTTTGGGACGCTGAATGGCGCAATCTGCCCACGCCCAGCAAACTCCGTCCAATCAAGGCGACGACGACTGTGTGGCGGTCGTCCATGCAGGTCTCCCGCCAGGAGTCTGTTGTCCTCTGCCGGCTGCCCATTGGGCACACTCGGCAAACGCACGGCCACTTATTGCGCCGTGAGGACTCACCTCTATGTCGCTGCGGCACCGTTTTATCTGTGGTCCATATTTTATTGGAGTCTCCGCTTTTAGCTGTGCTCAGGCAGACGTTCGTACTGCCTGACACGCTCCCTGCCCTTTTAACAGATGACCCTGCCATGGTTGGCTTAGTTTTGCGTTTTATTCGGCCAGGTGGTTTTTATCATGAGTGTTTATGTTTTATGTTATTGTTTTGTGTTGATTCTGGCCTTTGGCCTACGGTTTTAAACTCAGTTTTTAATGTGTTTTCGGTGGTTGGCTTTTCCTTTTTTGTTGCTATGGTCGGCCAACCACCGTCACACTCTGTGTGATTTTATTTCGTTTTGTCTGGTCCTTGTCTACGTTTCTTTTGTTCTGTGTCGTCTATCTCCTATTCTGTTGAACGTTTTTTATTCTCTGTGGGTATTTTAAGGTTTTTTTGGAAAAAGGGACCGATGACCTCTGCAGTTTGGTCCCTTTAATCCTTAAACCAACCAACCAACCTTCCAGTCAGTAGCCCACATTTTGGTTGAATGCCCCCTTCTTTTGGCTCTGCGTGCTAAGTACAGACTCCCCCACACTTTGATGTTGGCTGACGAATCCCGGATGGTCTCTCTGGTTCTCGGTTTCCTCCGGGAAAGTGGTTTTTATTCTCAGTTTTAATGTTTTTAGTCTCTCTCTGGTGTTGGGGCAGGGCGGTGAGTGTTTGGGTGTCTCCCACGGTAAGCCGTGTTTGGAGATTCCCGATTCACCTCCCTGACAGAGATCCTCTTTTCTTCCCCTTTTACTCTGTTTTTACCTTTTTTTTAAGGATTGATTAGCCTCCTTTTCCCATACGTATTCCTACATTCTAGCGGTTGCACATTTTAAGCCACAGGTGGTCTTGCCTATGCTGCTTCAGCATGGTGTTGGGTTCGTTCTCTTGCCGACTTCCCTCATTCTGTTTCTTACCAATGACAACATGACTGCCCTTTTACGTTTTTACCTTTTTCCGTTTTTTTATTCTGACTTTCCTGAGATGTCCCATTAGCGGAATGGAGCATATTTGAAACAAGGGACTGATGACCTTGCTGTTTGGTCCCTTAAACCTCAAACAACCAACCAACCTTTCATGAATAATATATTAATAATGTAATTTTGGAAAAGTTTAGTAAGATGTTTTGGGGGCAAATTTCAAAAATAAAAAGACCATAGGGTTTTTTATAATATAGTAGAAAGCATTAAAAATATTACTTCGTGCATGTCGAGTAAGGCAACTGACCGTTAGAATTACATGGTTCTGGGATAAATGGTTTGAGAGGAAAGGTACATTAAGTTACAAAAGTTACAGAAAATTGAATATGAAGTTGTAATGCACTTAATGGTGTATATGCAGTCATTTAAGTTCACAGTTTCTTTCACTGCATCTGTCATACATTTGATTAAAAGTACAAAAGTGTTTAATAAGAGAGTTACCAATTTTTATATGAACATATTATGTTGTATTAATCACAAAACTACCAGAACATTGCCATAAAATAAAGGAACAGTATTTTTTTCGTTCAAAAACAGAAAGGTATGTCAATTGCTCCATTCTGCCCCGTGTGCGGGGCAGATTGGGGTGGTAAGTACAAGTGATTATAAAAACGTATAAAATCTTCTTTGGCAAAGTTCTTTTCTATTTTTCCTTAATAATGACTTCTAACTCTTTTTTGGACTTCAAATCATTTAAAACATCGGTTTTCCCCTTATCCGTTTCGACATTTTCTTGCTTTCGTCAACTTTTGGCAAGGGCATCAGAATTTCAGGTGAAATATGAAATGAGGAGGAGGTGTTGTCAGTTGTCATCCAAGAGCACCCAGTATTAGAACAATTAGCCCCAATAACTTCGTCATTCTTAGGCGGCAGTTAATTGTTACAATTCGCTGAAACCTCGCCTGCTTGATTATCCAGCTCGTTGGCGTCGTCTTTTTTAGCTGGCGTGCTAGGTGAAGGCAATTCCAATTGTTCAGATACAACAACCTCTTTATCTGACGGCCTATCACGTCCGACGTCCGATCTTAAGTCTGGCACCTTTTTCTCTTTTTTACCAGCGATGAAGGCTATGCGATCATTATATTTCAAATCTTTTCAGACTGTTACACCAGTTGTTTGTGTGAATTGACTGTTTCCCGTCGTGTTTCTCTGATATCATAGTTGCAGGTTTCTGGACGTATGCAATAAGTTGCCAAATTGTGCCCCACTTTGAAATCTTATAACGATCCGACTGAAAACGTGTCCAGACTTTATTTATACATTGTGCAACACAGGAAAAGAGTCACTTTTTCGAAATCCCATAACTGTCTTCCATTGCGAGGCATAGATTTGAAATTTGACTCGAGGTGGTCTAACCTTCAATTATAATGGTGCGAGATCGTGAGGCCGGTTAGCTTCGGACGCGGCGACGGTTCAACGAACAAAATGCTGCACAGCTCAGGAGTAAGGTCGGTTACTGACGTCACAGTGGCACCAAATTTCACCACAGTTCTGCTCAACGCCACAGCGGAGGTGTCACAAGATGGGAAGGTTGCCACGGCCTGCCTTGTCCACATTTCACCCATTCTTTTGACGTCCGTGTCATGCAAGTCAGAGCCGCGAGGCCCAGCGCTGAGTCACGTGGTTTTGTTATGGCTGGCGCATCGCCGCTCACAATCAACACGGAAAGCCTTCAGGGGTGGCATAAAGGGCGTCAAGAAAACACTCATTGTCTTGGGGCGTTGATTTCCACACATTTCGCTGTCGAAAACGACAGTTCGCAGGAAGTGTGAAACCGCACGACGTTCTTGACAACCATTCATACTGCCGAAACCACTCCCCCCCCCCCCCCCCCCCCCCGCACATCCCCCACCCCACCCCGCGCTCCGGTTCAGCCCTTCTCTGAGGAAATCGTAGGCCTACAACGCTATTGACCGTCACCTGACGCCATTGGCGTGTAGCGCGACTACAGTTCTTGCTTTGGTACACAGGCTGGAACTCCAGTTAAGCACCATCCTCAGTGTTACCTGCTCACCTTTGTTGGGCACTTAAAAAATTTCCCTGTACAGAGACAGCCATTCAGTGATTCATAGACACAGGCATGACAGAGAACCGTTTTGGCAGATCTCAGCTGAGTAGCACTCACTACATCGCAGAATTAATACCTGCTGGCCACATGCGGAATCTAAGGCCGGTATTACACCACGATATTTTTTTGTAAGAGATGATTCATCAAATACTTGCATCAAAATAAGTTTATAGTGTAATAAGGAACTTTGTCAAATCTCGCCTTTTGTCAAAGAAATATGATCAGATCTAGCGCTTCGCCGTAGATTTGATCATAAAAGTCGTTCGTCTTCTGTTCCCTGCATTGTGAAATGTAACTACTTGAAGTGCTGGCATCACTACAGCTATTTGATATCTGAAGCGTGTTTGTAAACATGGCTGCAAGGTTGTGTGTGTGTGTGTGTGTGTGTGTGTGTGTGTGTGTGTGTGTGTGTGTGTCCACAATCACAGCTACAGCCATCCACCTCTACACCAAGCGAGCTAAAAGCAAGCTGTGATAGAGGACGACACACCTTAAAATAAAAAATATTTGCTGCTCTCCTATTCTAGTTCGTCTACATTTGAACTGTGGATGCCACAAGATAAAAAGTGTTCATCTGTTTCGTACTTTTAATTCATTTTGTATTTGTTGGAAAACTAATTCTATTAATTAAATTATTCGAAAATAAAATAGTTCTTAATTACCTACATAGTGAACTAAGCACATATTTATCTTCAGATATCCCTCGTTCAGTGCATTATAAATCACTTGACACGTTTCTGTACTTCTTGTGATTAATGTGCACTATGGTATTTAGAGGGCTGTATAGTAAGTTAGAGTAGCTCTCTCCTGTAGTAAGATATCACTGTGTTACGGTGAACCTGTCTTATGCACATCTAGCACTCCGAAGTGAGTGTTCTGCTTTCTAATATTAGGAGCCACTATACTGAGAAAGTACTGAAATTCACTCTCTTCCATCCGTAAGTAATTTGTATAAGATCTGACGTCCACTACTTGGAGCTCTCATGACAAATTTTTTGAGAAGGCGAGCTTCCAGTGACGCCCTTTACAGGGTCTGGTGCATTGTCATCATGCAGCTTCCGTTCATTAGCGATGAATGGCCTCACGCAGTGGACCCTGGCTTTCAGTCTCTTGCTCACTTACACCTGACACCGAAACACCGTCAGCATGGCTTTAACCTTCGATTTGCTCATGCCAGCCTCTTTTGGTCTTGGGGATGCTGCAGTGTGCAATTCGGCACTATTGCGCTTTGTCTCCAGGTCGTACTGAAACACCCTGGTTTCGTCTCCGGTGATTTATCTAAAAAATCCGGATCAGCTTAAAGGCTCTGCAGATTTTCTTGCGTCCATACGTGCTTGAATGTCTCAGAAAATCTTCGGGACCATCTTGGCGCAGATCTCCTTCGTCGACAATTCTTTGGTAATGATGTTGTGCACTGTCATTTTGCAAGTACGAGGTGGTCTCCTATCAACTTGACACTCATCTGACGGTCGGTGTTCAATAAAACGCCCACACGGCCGATGTAAACGTCAGTTTTGCTGGTTGAAGGGCGTCCGGAATGGTCCTCGTCCTCAGCTCTCCTCGCCCTATTTAATGTTCTTCACCTACCTGAAAAGCTGGGCTTTTGACAGGCAATCATCGCCGTAGGCTTGACGAAACATATCCAACGTTTCCGTACCCTATTTTCCTAGTTTCACACTAAACTGTTGTTGCACCACAACCGACGTCTTTGTGACGTGTCCACTCAAAGCGACTGGCACGCCGCGCGTTTTCGGCCCCCCGGCGAGCGCGCGCTGTGAAGTACAGTCGCGTCAGCAGAGAACCAGCCTCATTAATTTTTATAAAAACCCTGTATGTCATTCCGTGAAAGCTTTGAATGTTGATTCTGAGAAGCGGTGCATCTCAAATGTTTTCCTCGGTCACCTATACGAAACCCCCGTGATTCCAACGCTGGGTGCGCGGTTTTGGCCTCTATGACATGGGGTCAAAAGAATGGGTGATATGTGGGTAACAGGGGTGTGACGACCTTCCTATCGCGTGACACGACCGCGGTGATGTTGGACAGGATTATGGTGAAAGTTGTTGCCACTGTGACTTCATTAACCCACTTTAAATGTCACATGAGCTTTTGAGCTCTGGCCTTTCTCTGGCATGTGTTGACCCTTGCAGTTTGAAGCGTCGCTGACGCCGAGTGTGAAGTCGCAGAGCGCCACGTTTCAGAACTATTACACAGGAAGGTTGCAGGCACCTTTGAGCCAAACTTGTAACTTCGACTCTGCAGTGGGAAACAATTATGGGGCTTCGAAAAAGTGACCCGTTAGTTGTGTTCAACAGTGTCTGAGGATAGTATTGATACTGTCTGCAAGGTTATTAACGTACACGGTCCGGCGAAAGGACCTCCCGTACGTGATGGGGGCACTCTGTGAGCTATAGTGGGGATACTAATGTTGAGGGGGGTATCGATCGATGCTGGTATGCCTGCCATTTTCAGTAGGCGCAGTGGCTTGACTAGGTGAGGGCAGTACGTTTGTTGTACATTATGTGGTCAAAAGTATCCTGGCTGAAAATGACCCAGAAGTTCGTGGCGCCCTCCATCAGTAATGCTGGACTCCAATATGGTGTTGGTCCACCCCTAGTCTTGATGACAGCTTCCACTCTCGCAGGCATATGTTCAATCAGGTGCTGGGAAGTTTCTTGGGGAGTGGCAGCCCACTCTTCACTGAGTGCTGCACTGAAGAGAGGTATCGATATCGATCGGTGAGGCCTGGCACCAAGTTGGCGTTCCAAAGCATCCCAAGGATTCAGGCCAGGACTCTGTGCAGGCCAGTCCTTTTCAGGGATGTTAGTGTCGCGTAACCACTCGGCCACAGGCCATGCATTGTGAACAGGTGCTCGATCGTGTTGAAAGATGCAATCGCCATCCCCGAATTGCTCTTCAACAGTGACAGCATGAAGGTGCTTAAAACATAAATGTAGGCCTGTGGTGTGATAGTGCCACGCAAAACAACAAGGGGTCAAGCCCCTTCCATGAAAAACACGACCACGCAATAACACCAGAGCCTCCGAATTTTACTATTGGCACTACACTCGCTGGAAGATGACGTTCACCAGGCATTCGCCATACACACACCCTGCCATCGGATCGCCACATTGTGTACCGTGATTCGTCACTCCAGATAACGTTTTTCCACTGTTCAATGTTTGCGCTTCTTACATCAAGCGAGGCGTCGTTTGGCCTTACTGGCGTGATGTGTGGCTAATGAGCAACTGGTCGACTGTGAAATCAAAGTTTTCTCACCTTCCTGCCATAATACTAGCAGTGGATCCTGATGCAGTTTGGAATTCCTGTGTGATGGTCTGTATGGTTGCCTGCCTGTAACACATTATATCTGTCTTCAACTGTCGGCAGTCTCTGTCAGTCAACAGACGAGGTCGGCCTGTACGCTTTTGTGCTGTACGTGTCCCTTCACGTTTCCACTTCACTTTCTTTTTTTGGTCATCAGTCTGCTGACTGGTTTGATGCGGCCCGCCACGAATTCCTTTCCTGTGTTAACCTCTTCATCTCATAGTAGCACTTGCAACCTACGTCCTCAATTATTTGCTTGACGTATTCCAATCTCTGTCTTCCTCTACAGTTTTTGGCCTCTACAGCTCCCTCTAGTACCATGGAAGTCATTCCCTCATGTCTTAGCAGATGTCCTATCATCCTGTCCCTTCTCCTTACCAGTGTTTTCCACATATTCCTTTCCTCTCCGATTCTGCGTAGAACCTCCTCATTCCTTACCTTATCAGTCCACCTAATTTTCAACATTCGTCTATAGCACCACATCTCAAATGCTTCGATTCTCTTCTCTTCCGATTTTCCCACAGTCCATGTTTCACTACCATACAATGCTGTACTCCAGACGTACATCCTCAGAAATTTCTTCCTCAAATTAAGGCAGTATTTGATATTAGTAGACTTCTCTTGGCCAGAAGTGCCTTTTTTGCCATAGCGAGTCTGCTTTTGATGTCCTCCTTGCTCCGTCCGTCATTGGTTATTTTACTGCCTAGGTAGCAGAATTCCTTAACTTCATTGACTTCGTGACCATCAATCCTGATGTTAAGTTTCTCGCTGTTCTCATTTCTACTACTTCTCATTACCTTCGTCTTTCTCCGATTTACTCTCAAACCATACTGTGTACTCATTAGACTGTTCATTCCGTTCAGCAGATCATTTAATTCTTCTTCACTTTCACTCACGATAGCAATGTCATCAGCGAATCGTATCATTGATATCCTTTCACCTTGTATTTTAATTCCACTCCTGAACCTTTCTTTTATTTCCATCATTGCTTCCTCGATGTACGGATTGAAGAGTAGGGGCGAAAGGCTACAGCCTTGTCTTACACCCTTCTTAATACGAGCACTTCGTTCTTGATCGTCCACTCTCCACTCTTATTATTCCCTCTTGGTTGTTGTACATATTGTATATGACCCGTCTCTCCCTATAGCTTACCCCTACTTTTTTCAGAATCTCGAACAGCTTGCACCATTTTATATTGTCGAAAGCTTTTTCCAAGTCGACAAATCCTATGAAAGTGTCTTGATTTTTCTTTAGCCTTGCTTCCATTATTAGCCGTAACGTCAGAATTGCCTCTCTCGTCCCTTTACTTTTCCTAAAGCCAAACTGATCGTCACCTAGCGCATTCTCAATTTTCTTTTCCATTCTTCTGTATATTATTCTTGTAAGCAGTTTCGATGCATGAGCTGTTAAGCTGATTGTGCGATAATTCTCGCACTTGTCAGCTCTTGCCGTCTTCGGAATTGTGTGGATGATGCTTTTCCGGAAGTCAGATGGTATATCGCCAGACTCGTAAATTCTACACACCAACATGAATAGTCGTTTTGTTGCCACTTCCCCCAATGATTTTAGAAATTCTGATGGAATGTTATCTATCCCTTCTGCCTTATTTGACCGTAAGTCCTCCAAAGCTCTTTTAAATTCCGATTCTAATACTGGATCCCCTATCTCCTCTAAATCGACTCCTGTTTCTTCTTCTATCGCATCAGACAAATCTTCACCCTCATAGAGGCTTTCAATGTATTCTTTCCACCTATCTGCTCTCTCCTCTGCATTTAACAGTGGAATTACCGTTGCACTCTTATTGTTACCACCGTTGCTTTTAATGTCACCAAAGCCTGTTTTGACTTTCCTGTATGCTGAGTCTGTCCTTCCGACAATCATATCTTTTTCGATGTCTTCACATTTTTCCTGCAGCCATTTCGTCTTAGCTTCCCTGCACTTCCTATTTATTTCATTCCTCAGCGACTTGTATTTCTGTATTCCTCATTTTCCCAGAACATGTTTGTACTTCCTCCTTTCATCAATCAACTGAAGTATTTCTTCTGTTACCCATGGTTTCTTCGCAGCTACCTTCTTTGTACCTAGGTTTTCCTTCCCAACTTCTGTGATGGCCCTTTTTAGAGATGTCCATTCCTCTTCAACTGTACTGCCTACTGCGCTATTCCTTATTGCTGTATCTATAGAATTAGTGAACTTCAAACGTATCTCGTCATTCCTTAGCACTTCCGTATCCCACTTCTTTGCGTATTGATTCTTCCTGACTAATGTCTTGAACTTCAGCCTACACTTCATCACTACTATATTGTGATCTGAGTCTATATCTGCTCCTGGGTACGCCTTACAATTCAGTATCTGATTTCGGAATCTCTGTCCGACCATGATGTAATCTAATTGAAATCTTCCCGTATCCCCCGGCTTTTTCTAAGTATACCTCCTCCTCTTGTGATTCTTGAACAGGGTATTCGCTATTACTAGCTGAAACTTGTTACAGAACTCAATTAGTCTTTCTCCTCTTTCATTCCTTGTCCCAAGCCCATATTCTCCTGTAACCTTTTCTTCTATTCCTTCACCTACAACTGCATTCCAGTCGCCCATGACTATCAGATTTTCGTCCCCCTTTACATACTGCATTACCCTTTCAATATCCTCATACACTTTCTCTATCTGTTCATCTTCAGCTTGCGACGTCGGCATGTATACCTGAACTATCGTTGTCGGTGTTGGTCTGCTGTCTATTCTGATTAGAACAACCCGGTCACTGAACTGTTCACAGTAACGCACCCTCTGCCCTACCTTCCTATTCATAACGAATCCTACACCTGTTATACCATTTTCTGCTGCTGTTGGTATTATCCGATACTCATCTGACAAGAAATCCTTGTCTTCCTTCCACTTCACTTCACTGATCCCTACTATATCTAGATTGAGCCTTTGCATTTCCCTTTTCAGATTTTCTAGTTTCCCTACCACGTTCAAGCTTCTGACATTCCACGCCTCGACTCGTAGAACGTTATCCTTTCGTTGATTATTCAACCTTTTTCTCATGGTAATCTCCCCCTTGGCAGTCCCCTCCCGGAGATCCGAATGGGGGACTATTCCGGAATCTTTTGCCAATGGAGAGATCATCATGACACTTCTTCAAATACAGGCCACATGTCCTGTGGATACACGTTGCGTGTCTTTAATGCAGTGGTTTTCATTGCCTTCTGCATCCTCAAGTCGTTGATCATTGCTGATTCTTCCGCCTTCAGGAGCAATTTCCCACCCCTAGGACAAGAGAGTGCCCTGAACCTCTATCCGCTCCTCCGCCCTCTTTGACAGGGCCGTTGGCAGAATGAGGCTGACTTCTTATGCTGGACGTTTTCGGCCGCCAATGCTGACTATTTATCAAAATTTAGGCAGTGGCGGGGATCGAACATGGGACCGAAGACGTTTTGATTATGAATCAGAGACGCTACCCCTAGACCACCCACTTCACTATCACATCGGAAACTGTGGACCTAGGGATGTTTAGGAGTGTGGAAATCTCGTGCACAGACGTATGGCACAAGTGACACCCAGTCACCTGACCACATTCGAAGTCCTTGAACTCCGCGGAGCGCCCCATTCTGCTCTCTCACGATGTCTAATGACTACTGAGGTCACTGATACGGAATATCTGGGAACAGGTGACAGCACAATGCACCTAATACGAAAAGCATATATTTTTGGGTGTGTCCAGATACATTTGATCGGATAGTGTATATATTCGTAATGGTCCTTTCGTGATTATTACTCAGCGAGCGTTTCACATTCGATTCGAATTTGGCCGACGTGGTTCTGTTCCTGACAGGAAAGCTATTCGATTTTGGAGTCAAATTTTGAAACATCAGATTCTGCACTGCTTGCCGACCTCGGACTGTTAATGACTCTGTAAAATGTGTGTGTGTGTGTGTGTGTGTGTGTGTGTGTGTGTGTGTGTGTGTGTGTGTGTGTGTGCGTTGGGCAGTCCTCAAAATGTTTGGCACTCCCATGTTGATGGTTACCCTAGAATTGAGAGACTGCGAATTCTTGAGATGATCGCCTCTGGCGCTGTTTTGATTTCTTCTCTTGAGGTTTGCTTCCAATTATCAGGTACTGCAAATAAATAAAATTACCGCTTCCTCACAGCAAAAAACCGTCAGGAGCTTCAGTAACGACCACTTCACAGCCATCGTGTGACACTTCGGTGCGTCATCGATGATTTACAGAGTTGTTTTCTGGACTTGTTCTGCCTTCGCGTGGAGATATCGTCTGGCCCCCAAAGCCACCCGATTTATCGCCTTGTAATTTTTGTTCTTTGGGAACACTTAAAGGGTCAAGTGTACAAATATCGCTCCTCAAACCTGCGAGAACTTAAGGAGGCAATCATCCAGGAAGTGGGTGTCATTCCACTGAAGGAGCATGGAGAACTTCTGGAAAAGGTTTCTTCAGTGTCTCAACAATGGAGGATGCCATTTACCAGACATAATTTTTAAAACCAGCCGATGTAAACTGGCATGGTATTTATATTGTTCCTCTGAATAAAGATGAAACAAAATCAGCCCTCGGTCACAATTTTCAGTCTTATTAACCAGGTCTCAACTCGCCGAAGAGTGCCTTCATCAGAATTTAAATGTTTAAAGTTACCTATAACTTAATAGCAAATTTATGGGAAAATAAAATTTTTTTCTCTGAATCTTTGGTTGTTTGTTTGTTGCTTGTTTGTTACTACTGTTTGAAATATGGGACGTCTTCTTGCCGGAACCTGTACAACAGCTTAGTTCCAAACATGCAGCTGTTGGGATACACCTGTCAAAGTGATTAGATTTTTACCTGTGGGGCACTTTCGCTGGTGGAAGGCTTGGCGAGGGCGGCGACCCGATGGTATAGTGCCCCCACAGGCGCCAGGGCCGAGTCATAGGGCGTGGTGGTCAGCCCTTTGTGGTGCAGCGTGAGCCTCTCCATCTGCTTGAACTGGTTTCGCACCTGCCTGCACAGCGACTGATATGTTCTGGACACCACCATGGCTATTGTCATGTTTACGTCACGGAGCTACTTCTGGGAGATGCTCTGCACTTCCTGTTTGGTCGTGGTCGGATCGGTGCTGTTGTTTTGGAAGTTGGAACTGAGGTGTATGGGCGACAAGGGCTCTGTCGCTGCGATCCACGCCTGCTCCAGGGTCGCGCCACTGGAGCCTGGAAATTTCTGGGACGCTCTTTGAGTCTCTTCGTCTGTCATGGTCGAATTATAATGGAAGGACCAAGTCGACTCGTTTCGAGATTCCACTGAAACCGGTTTTGAACAACATACAAAGGTAGTGGCAACAACCCGGCCGGGGGAGAAAAAGTCGCAACACCATGGACTAGTTGCGTGACATAAACAAATGTTGGTGGGTGTGTTTCTACACCTGAAAGATGATGTCTATTCAGAATTCGCGCCAGTCGCATAAGAGTGGTGCTAGTAGCGTCACTATGAGGATGCAAATAAAGTTTAATTTACTTATACACTGTAACAGTCATGAGCGTTAATGACCTTTGAGATTGGTCGTGGTGAACTGATGTTAGTCAAGAATGCCTTTAAGGGAACAAACACGGCATTCCGAGCTCCTCACTGAGTTTCAACGAGGTCGTGTAATGGAGCTACGAGAAGGTGGATGTTTCTTCTGCAACACTGCAGAGAGTTGGCAGAAATGTAGCCACTGTACATGATTTCTGGCAGCAGTGGTCACGAGAATGTACAGCCGGAAGAAGACCGGGCTCCGAATAGCGACGTGGCGCTACCGAGAGGGAGGACCATCGTTTTCAGCGTAGGACTGTGGAGCAACATACTGCACCTGCAGCAGCTGCTGGCACCACAAACTGTTACAAATCGGTTACTTCAGTGACAGCCCCGAGCCAGACTCCCGGGTAATGTGCATTCTACTGACCGCGCACCACCACCACCACTGTGACTTCCGTGATGTCAAATGAGAGCTCATTGGAGACAGGGTGGGGGTCTCTTGTGTTCTCTGGTGAAATCTGGTTCTGCCTCAGCGCCAGTGACGGTCGTGTGTGCGTTAGGGGGAGGTCAGGTGAGGTTTGCAACCGACCAGTCTGCATGCTAGATAAACCGGACCTACACCTGGAGTTACCGTGCCGGGTACGATTTGATAGGACAGCAGGAGAACTCTCGTGGTTATATCCCACGCACTCTACTAATGTGTACGTCAGTTTGGTGACTCGACCTCTTGTGCTGTTGGGCATTACAGGGGTTGTTCTCTAAGAGGATAAGGCTCGCCCACATACCGGTGTCGACATGTCGCCTTGGCCTGCTCGATCACCAGATCTGTTTCCAGTCGAGCACGTATGGGATATCATCAGACAACTCAGTATTATCCGCAAACAGCATTAACCGTCCCTGTGTTGCCCGTCCAAGTACCATACACTTGGAACTCCATACTACAAACTGACATCCGTCACATGCACAACACAATGCATTAACTTTTTGATGCTTGCGTTCAACATTCCGGTTGTTACAACGGCTACTAGTGTAACAGCATTTCACATTTCGAATGGCTTATCTCGCACTTGCGTTACCTGGTGATTTTGCAATGTGAATCACTTAAATATATTATCTAGACAAGTGTATTAGCGTCATTTCTTTACTCTACATTAATAACATATAAGTTTTGGGATGTTTTCCAAGTATTTATTTACAACTTGTACAAAATAGATACAGGATTCAAAGGTTCACTCCCCAAAGCCGTCACCAGCACTGTACGACGGTTGTTGAAAAAGAATCTGACTTTTATTTATAAAATCATCTTTATTGAGATACAAGTGTTTGGTACCAATCACTTTCAAAGTAGTCCCCTTCAGCCTCGACACAACTCCCGTACTGCTGTTGCCACTGCTGGAAGCACCTCTGGAAAGTCTTTTGGTATTGTGCGCAACTGCTCCGTGAAATTCTGCATAATGTCTTCCCTGTTCTGGAATCTGATCCCCTTCAGAGTCTCTTTCAGTTTGGAGAAAAGCCAGATGTAACTCAGTGCTAGGTCAGGGGAATATCGAGGCTAACATACCACAACTGTGTATTGACATTATTACCATCTGGTACGTATGCGTCTTGGACGACACCATTCGCTTCAAATAAACACAGTCAGCATGATTTTCTCATTTCTGCGGACCTGCTTCGCTGTTTTGGGTTTATGGGATGATGGATGCTTCCATTGTTATGTTTGAAAATTTGTTTCTGGCCCCTGCCCATTAACCGAGCACTAATCACGAGTGTTCGTTGTGTCAATAAAATTTAGATTAGTGTTCCCAGTATCCAGCATGTACTATGGGATCTGCGATCAGAGTTGCTCCTGCTCAGTTGTTAGCAACTTAGGCTCAAGATTTTCTGAAACCACCCTGAGGTCCAAATGTTACTTTAAGATGGAATAAATTTTAACCTCGTCTGCAACTCCTCTGATTGTGATTCGTCATTTCTGCTTCACCAGGGACCTTGCGGGGTCAATAACCACCTGATATGCGGATATTGAGGGCGTACCTTAACGTGCTTTTCTCTTCACTGATTAGCGGCCACCTTTGAACCGGTTGTATTACCCCTATAGCTGTGTCGTACCCATTGCTTCGTCCACAGACACATGTCGATTGTTTCGACTCGAGAACAGCCAAACTTAAAACAAAGTTTGTTGCAATAATGTCATTTTGTCCACAACACTAAATCCGACGAATACCACTTACACGCGTTCACTTGTCAAAGGCTATCCAGCGACTGCTTGTTTCCGAAGTAGTGAAAAAAAAATCGGGTGTGTGTGCTACGTATGCCTGCAACCATAGAGCGCAGACACGCCCTGGTACCAGTGTTGATTTCTACAATTAAAAAAGCTCGGATATTTTTTGAATAGCTCTCCTAATATAACTCGTCACCAGTTACGTCGAAAGAGCAGGGTACCCCTGGGTACGCCAGTTGTATAGGTAGTTCGAGTGGAGCAGTCGATTGTCCGGCGAATCTCCATAACAGCTCTGAACCGAATACCCTTAAGTTCGTCCTTCACGTTAGGAACCAAGCTGAGCTCACGAGGGCGTAAGTGCGTGGTGCGGCGCTTCCCATCCCCATATACCGATCTAATCAGTCACGACTTGAACCAAGCCTACCCGATCACTGTCCTGCAAAAAGATGGGCGCGTGCTGCAGAAACTGACGCCGCTTCTTTCTCTCAATTGTTTTTCTACTTCAGAACACAGTCTATTTCGTTTTCGTGACTAGGCCGCTGAACAGATGTCGTTGAAATTTGGCATGGAGACAGTTCCAACCCTGAGAAAGATCATAGCCCACTTTAGAAAGCAAAAATGCTTTTTTTATAAATCAGTGAACATAAACCAGGTTAAAAACTTACTTATTTTGGTTTATAACTTAAGAATTGTATAATGTGTAAGTACTTCATTAGTCGCCGCGCGGGGTAGTCCCTCAAACGAAATTATTTCCACTCCGTCGCTTTTCAATATGTTTTCTGCCATTCCGCTTGTAGTTCTGGATCTTTTGGGGAAGTCCGGAACTTAGCATTCTCACCAGTCTTCACGATATTTTTTAAATTTTTAGTTTCTGTTGAAAATACACTCCTGGAAATGGAAAAAAGAACACATTGACACCGGTCTGTCAGACCCACCATACTTGCTCCGGACACTGCGAGAGGGCTGTACAAGCAATGATCACACGCACGGCACAGCGGACACACCAGGAACCGCGGTGTTGGCCGTCGAATGGCGCTAGCTGCGCAGCATTTGTGCACCGCCGCCGTCAGTGTCAGCCAGTTTTCCGTGGCATACGGAGCTCCATCGCAGTCTTTAACACTGGTAGCATGCCGCGACAGCGTGGACGTGAACCGTATGTGCAGTTGACGGACTTTGAGCGAGGGCGTATAGTGGGCATGCGGGAGGCCGGGTGGACGTACCGCCGAATTGCTCAACACGTGGGGCGTGAGGTCTCCACAGTACATCGATGTTGTCGCCAGTGGTCGGCGGAAGGTGCACGTGCCCGTCGACCTGGGACCGGACCGCAGCGACGCACGGATGCACGCCAAGACCGTAGGATCCTACGCAGTGCCGTAGGGGACCGCACCGCCACTTCCCAGCAAATTAGGGACACTGTTGCTCCTGGGGTATCGGCGAGGACCATTCGCAACCGTCTCCATGAAGCTGGGCTACGGTCCCGCACACCGTTAGGCCGTCTTCCGCTCACGCCCCAACATCGTGCAGCCCGCCTCCAGTGGTGTCGCGACAGGCGTGAATGGAGGGACGAATGGAGACGTGTCGTCTTCAGCGATGAGAGTCGCTTCTGCCTTGGTGCCAATGATGGTCGTATGCGTGTTTGGCGCCGTGCAGGTGAGCGCCACAATCAGGACTGCATACGACCGAGGCACACAGGGCCAACACCCGGCATCATGGTGTGGGGAGCGATCTCCTACACTGGCCGTACACCACTGGTGATCGTCGAGGGGACACTGAATAGTGCACGGTACATCCAAACCGTCACCGAACCCATTGTTCTACCATTCCTAGACCGGCAAGGGAACTTGCTGTTCCAACAGGACAATGCACGTCCGCATGTATCCCGTGCCAGCCAACGTGCTCTAGAAGGTGTAAGTCAACTACCCTGGCCAGCAAGATCTCCGGATCTGTCCCCCATTGAGCATGTTTGGGACTGGATGAAGCGTCGTCTCACGCGGTCTGCACGTCCAGCACGAACGCTGGTCCAACTGAGGCGCCAGGTGGAAATGGCATGGCAAGCCGTTCCACAGGACTACATCCAGCATCTCTACGATCGTCTCCATGGGAGAATAGCAGCCTGCATTGCTGCGAGAGGTGGATATACACTGTACTAGTGCCGACATTGTGGATGCTCTGTTGCCTGTGTCTATGTGCCTGTGGTTCTGTCAGTGTGATCATGTGATGTATCTGACCTCAGGAATGTGTCAATAAAGTTTCCCCTTCCTGGGACAATGAATTCACGGTGTTCTTATTTCAATTTCCAGGAGTGTATTTAATTTCGTTCTGTTATCTTCATTTCTAATCAAGCCTTGGTCTGCAGCCCTTCGTGTTTCTTAGGAACCTCATCTCTGCCGTCCGATTTTTTTTGTTCCAACCATGCTTTATCTTTCATAACATAAGAACCGCGAACACTTTATAGAATTTCGGGACAATCCGTTTTTGTCGGTACTTTATTGCCCAATGTTCGGATTATGGTGCCACAGACAGCTTAGAATTTGTACAATTTGTTTTCAGTATCAGAGTAAAAATCAAAACTTACAGCGTAGCCTAAATAAAAGGTTAAGGGACCTGTTCTAAAGCAGGATTATCCAAAATTAGTTTTAATCTGAATGAATATTTTCCTCGGAGTGCACTTATTTACGTATTATTACTAGAAATTTTAAAGTTGTATTCATTGCATATTTCGTTCAGGTATTTCTAATTCGTTATCCCAATTCCTTTGTCTTCTCGTAGTTCATGCATTGAAGAATGAAGTCAATGTAAATACTAAAAATGCTGACATAATCTACTCATTTAAATGTATACCGAGCGAGCTGGTGCACTGGTAGTACATTGGATGATGATTGGTTTGTTGGGCGCTGAACTGCGCGGTTATCAGCGTCTGTTCAAAGCCCTAATCTTTACACAGTCCAATCTCGCCACCTTCACGAATGATGACGAAATGATAAGGACAACACAGACACCTAGTTCCCTGGCGGAGAACGCAACCCAGCCGTGAATCCCATCATCCAGAGCAGCAACGCTAGCTTCTGGACGACGAGCTGTCAACTAGTACACTAGACTCGCATTCGGGAGGACGACGGTTTAAATCCGCGTCCGGCCATCCTGATATATGTTTTCCGTAATTTTCCTGAATCACTCCAAGCAAATACTGGGATGGTTCTTTTGAAAGGGCACGGCGGACTACTTCTACCCTTCCTTGACGCAGTGCCAGCTCCTGCTCCGTCTCTAATGACCTCGACAGCGATGGCACATGAAATACAATCCTCCTCCTGTCCTTTTAAAGGAATAGGTTTAACGCAATAAGTTGGACGTTAAAAGTTAAAAACTTCGTACTCGTATAAGGTAGCGTAATTTCATGGCGCGAAAATTATACAGATTATATTCACCGAGCATTAGTGAATGGCAGCACCTGGCGACTTACAACAAACTTCGCACTTAATTTTGAAACTTTGTGAAACTTTTTTTCCCTCTGACATCCCTGGCAGAATTATGAAAGGAAAAACGACTTTTATCACTCCTACATTTTCGCTGTTCATGCATTAAGGCGTCAGCATCAGTCACGAATTTTGAATTTATTACTTCTTTACTACTCACTCTATTCGCAACACATTTGCCAGACAGTATCCACATACATCGCCGAATGTGCCTGAAAATTATAGCATTGTACAATACCTAGTTCAGTACATAAACATTGAGATGTTTTCGAAAAACTAGCTTCTCTTAAAACAGAGCGTCTTCAACTGCAAAGGGATATGATTCTTCAGGTCAAGTTTTTAACACATTAACTGATACGGAAAGTAAACTTCTGAAAGTGGTTTACATATGGGACTTCCAGTCTTCAGATAGCAACTTGGGGGGGGGGGGGGGGGGAGAAGGGGGCGGTGGTTACGCGGTCTATTTGGAACTTCAGTCTTTCCGCAAATGATGCAGTTGTCTGTAATGAAGTACTGTCTGAAAGAAGTCACGCCCTCATAAGATTTCAGTGTAGTGCAAAGCATGATAACTTGGTTCAAATGTTCCCGAAATACACTCCTGGAAATTGAAATAAGAACACCGTGAATTCATTGTCCCAGGAAGGGGAAACTTTATTGACACATTCCTGGGGTCAGATACATCACATGATCACACTGACAGACCCACAGGCACATAGACACAGGCAACAGAGCATGCACAATGTCGGCACTAGTACAGTGTATATCCACCTTTCGCAGCAATGCAGGCTGCTATTCTCCCATGGAGACGATCGTAGAGATGCTGGATGTAGTCCTGTGGAACGGCTTGCCATGCCATTTCCACCTGGCGCCTCAGTTGGACCAGCGTTCGTGCTGGACGTGCAGACCGCGTGAGACGACGCTTCATCCAGTCCCAAACATGCTCAATGGGGGACAGATACGGAGATCTTGCTGGCCAGGGTAGTTGACTTACACCTTCTAGAGCACGTTGGGTGGCACGGGATACATGCGGACGTGCATTGTCCTGTTGGAACAGCAAGTTCCCTTGCCGGTCTAGGAATGGTAGAACGATGGGTTCGATGACGGTTTGGATGTACCGTGCACTATTCAGTGTCCCCTCGACGATCACCAGTGGTGTACGGCCAGTGTAGGAGATCGCTCCCCACACCATGATGCCGGGTGTTGGCCCTGTGTGCCTCGGTCGTATGCAGTCCTGATTGTGGCGCTCACCTGCACGGCGCCAAACAGGCATACGACCATCATTGGCACCAAGGCAGAAGCGACTCTCATCGCTGAAGACGACACGTCTCCATTCGTCCCTCCATTCACGCCTGTCGCGACACCACTGGAGGCGGGCTGCACGATGTTGGGGCGTGAGCGGAAGATGGCCTAACGGTGTGCGGGACCGTAGCCCAGCTTCATGGAGACGGTTGCGAATGGTCCTCGACGATACCCCAGGAGCAACAGTGTCCCTAATTTGCTGGGAAGTGGCGGTGCGGTCCCCTACGGCACTGCGTAGGATCCTACGGTCTTGGCGTGCATCCGTGCGTCGCTGCGGTCCGGTCCCAGGTCGACGGGCACGTGCACCTTCCGCCGACCACTGGCGACAACATCGATGTACTGTGGAGACCTCACGCCCCACGTGTTGAGCAATTCGGCGGTACGTCCACCCGGCCTCCCGCATGCCCACTATATGCCCTCGCTCAAAGTCCGTCAACTGCACGTACGGTTCACGTCCACGCTGTCGCGGCGTGCTACCAGTATTAAAGACTGCGATGGAGCTCCGTATGCCACGGCAAACTGGCTGACACTGACGGCGGCGGTGCACAAATGCTGCGCAGCTAGCGCCATTCGACGGCCAACACCGCGGTTCCTGGTGTGTCCGCTGTGCCGTGCGTGTGATCATTGCTTGTACAGCCCTCTCGCAGTGTCCGGAGCAAGTATGCTGGGTCTGACACACCGGTGTCAATGTGTTCTTTTTTCCATTTCCAGGAGTGTATAAAATTGTTCGGTTCACAAAAAGAAATAACCTTATCCTACGACTTTAATATCAGCGAGTCAAATTCGCAATCGCTCAACCCCCACGAATACCTGGGTGTAAAAATTTCTAGAGATTTGAAATGGAACCGTCACATAGTCGCAGTCTTAGGGAAAGACGGTGGCAGGCTGCAATTTATTGGTGGAATTCTAAGAAAATACAATCTGTGCACAATAGAAATTGTTTAGAAATACTCGTGCGACCCATCCCCCAATATTGCTCGAGATTCTTGGATCCTAAACAGATACGACCGCCAGGCGATACTGAATGTATACAGAGAAGGGCAGCACGAATGGGCACAGGTTTGTTTGATCCGTTGGAGAGTGTCACAGAGTTTCTGATGAAATTGAACTGGCAGGCCCTTGGAAATTGACGTAAAATATCCAGAGAAAGTCTACTTGGAATATTTCCGGAGGAATCCTTAAATATTGAATATAGGCGAGTGGTAGTCAATAGAGGGAATGACTGCGAATGCTTGTTCGATTTGCGATGCAAACTAAGCCTAATAATAATCCCGGTGTGAGATGTAGTTGGCAGCTCTGTAAATGCTGACCGGTGAGTCGCTTAAAGCCCAGGCACAATTAATCTCGGAGGGACACATCACGCACTCAACCGATTAAGCCTATCCCCTAAGGGTGTTCGAGAGCCTGTGACTAGTGTATTGAATATAAATACGGAAAACTGCAGCAACTCGCTTTTTGAAGTATTTTTAATTCCATTAACTAGTTTTGTAACCTTTTCAGACTCATTTTCAAATGTGGCACACAGAATTTCCGTCTTTATTTCGGTTAGAGTGATGCCGGGTACTGGCTTTCTGACAGGGAGACAGAGGACTCTTTAATGTATCGCCATGAGCGACTGTTACATGGTGACATGTGTCGGAAAACCAATTCTTTCACTTACCGTGGGAATGTGGGTGGTATTGCAGTTAATATCCAACTGGCTACTGTCGTTGTCATTGTGTATTGGCCACAAATTAATCGCCTTTCAATGTAAATATAAATACGAAATTTCACCATCACCATAAGGTTTACTACTGATGTACATTACAAAGATGTTCAATTAAAAGAATAGCATACTTTGCTCGGGAACAGTCTTTTGATTTTTGTGCATATAAGACGAGGCCGTGCTGAGAAGTAGTGACTCCAGATGTTTTATTTGAAAACTCTAAGCTTTCCAGTTAAAAAACGTTAGTAACATTCTACATCTTTATTCCACATATCTGCCGTTCTCTGCTGCTAGAGGGCTCCGATTTGTACCGTGTAACATAGCGGTGTGTGATGTAACTGTGTCGGTGCGTGAGAAACAGCTCAGAAAACTGAAAGCACGAACTGGAAGAGTTGGTCCGCACGTGGAACGCCCTCACCTTCAGCATTACAACGCCTAACTACAGCCGAGCGCAGCGACGTCTGCAGCACTCCGATGCCGTTCGTTCACTGCCGTCGATTGACCTCCTAACAGCCCCGACTTGGTCCCATCCGATTTTCATCTGTCTCCAAAACTTACGGAACACATTCGAGGTCATTTATACACTCCTGGAAATTGAAATAAGAACACCGTGAATTCATTGTCCCAGAAAGGGGAAGCTTTATTGACACATTCCTGGGGTCAGATACATCACATGATCACACTGACAGAACCACAGGCACATAGACACAGGCAACAGAGCATGCACAATGTCGGCACTAGTACAGTGTATATCCACCTTTCGCAGCAATGCAGGCTGCTATTCTCCCATGGAGACGATCGTAGAGATGATGGATGTAGTCCTGTGGAACGGCTTGCCATGCCATTTCCACCTGGCGCCTCAGTTGGACCAGCGTTCGTGCTGGACGTGCAGACCGCGTGAGACGACGCTTCATCCAGTCCCAAACATGCTCAGTGGGGGACAGATCCGGAGATCTTGCTGGCCAGGGTAGTTGACTTACACATTCTAGAGCACGTTGGCTGGCACGGGATACATGCGGACGTGCATTGTCCTGTTGGAACAGCAAGTTCCCTTGCCGGTCTAGGAATGGTAGAACGATGGGTTCGATGACGGTTTGGATGTACCGTGCACTATTCAGTGTCCCCTCGACGATCACCAATGGTGTACGGCCAGTGTAGGAGATCGCTCCCCACACCATGATGCCGGGTGTTGGCCCTGTGTGCCTCGGTCGTATGCAGTCCTGATTGTGGCGCTCACCTGCACGGCGCCAAACACGCATACGACCATCATTGGCACCAAGGCAGAAGCGACTCTCATCGCTGAAGACGACACGTCTCCATTCGTCCCTCCATTCACGCCTGTCGCGACACCACTGGAGGCGGGCTGCACGATGTTGGGGCGTGAGCGGAAGACGGCCTAACGGTGTGCGGGACCGTAGCCCAGCTTCATGGAGACGGTTGCGAATGGTCCTCGCCGATACCCCAGGAGCAACAGTGTCCCTAATTTGCTGGGAAGTGGCGGTGCGGTCCCCTACGGCACTGCGTAGGATCCTACGGTCTTGGCGTGCATCCGTGCGTCGCTGCGGTCCGTTCCCAGGTCGACGGGCACGTGCACCTTCCGCCGACCACTGGCGACAACATCGATGTACTGTGGAGACCTCACGCCCCACGTGTTGAGCAATTCGGTGGGTACGTCCACCCGGCCTCCCGCATGCCCACTATACGCCCTCGCTCAAAGTCCGTCAACTGCACATACGGTTCACGTCCACGCTGTCGCGGCATGCTACCAGTGTTAAAGACTGCGATGGAGCTCCGTATGCCACGGCAAACTGGCTGACACTGACGGCGGCGGTGCACAAATGCTGCGCAGCCAGCGCCATTCGACGGCCAACACCGCGGTTCCTGGTGTGTCCGCTGTGCTGTGCGTGTGATCATTGCTTGTACAGCCCTCTCGCAGTGTCCGGAGCAAGTATGGTGGGTCTGACACACCGGTGTCAATGTGTTCTTTTTTCCATTTCCAGGAGTGTAGTTCGAAGCCGTGCAAGCAGAGGTGAGGTCGAGGCTGTGTTAGCACAGTCAAATGTTCTACTGTGACGGTATCGACAAAATCAACGTTTCAAAAATGAGACTACGTAGAATCCGATGGCTACAGCTTCAGTGCGCTGCAGCTGCTATTTGTTAACTCGTGTAAATACTTGAGTGTATAAATTTGTAGCGGTATGAAATGGAACGATCACATAAGAACATTTGTAGGTAAAGCACGTGCGGTTGATTGGTACAATACTGGGGAATTGCAATCAGTCTACAGAGTAGACTGATTACAAAATAATCTTGCGACCCATCCTGGATTATTGATCAGATTCATGGGACCCGTACCAGATAGGACGAACAGGGGATGTTGAACTTACACAGAGAAGGGCTGCAAAAATGCTCATAGGTTTGTTTGACCCATAGGAGAATGTCACGAAGATGTTCAGAGAACTGAACTAACAGACAGTTGATGATAGACAGACTATCCCGTGGAAGAGCAAAGTATCGCGAGGAGACCTACTTAGAAAGTTTCTAGAACCGACGTTACATGATGAATGTAGGAATATACTGAAACCGCCTACGTGTCGTAACTGTAGGAAGCGTGAAGACCAGATTAGACTAAGCACAGCACGCACAGAGGCTTTTAAGCAGCCACAATTCGCACGCTCCATACGTCAGTGGAGTGGGAATAAGTCCTGATAACTGGTATAATGGCAAGTTCCAACTGCCATGCACTTCACGGTCGTTTGTAGAGTACAGATTATAAGCTGCCTATTTTTTTTGTTTAAATTTGGATTACAAGAAAATGGGCGTCTTGCAAAATGTCCTAAATAAGTCTCCTCTTCATCATCATCATCGTCGCCGCCGCCACCACCACCACCACCACCACCACCACCACCACCACCACCACCATCATAATGAGTGTTCTGCCCTAGTGCAGGTCTTCACATGTAGCTCTCCATGCAGTCCCATCATTTGTTACCCTCTTGTTTTCTCACAACTATTTTCTGTCCCTACACTGTCCACCACTTGGTATGTTCTGCGACTTCTTCTTCTTTTTCTTCTTCTTCTTCTACTTGTTCTTCTTCTTCCATTCACTATTTCCTCCATATCATCCATCAATAAACAATCTCTTCTCATTCAGTGTCCATGCCAATTGTGTTTCCTCATCCTGCTACCTTTAAAATTTCTCTCTGTTCTCCGAGTCAACACCACCTAATTTCTCACTGTGCCTGCCTATTTTATCCCGTATCAACGCACCCACATGAAAGCCTCCTGTTATTAAAACGTCTCGTTGGCAGTTGCTATACGTGTTTTCACCTCCTTATCACTTCCAATGTCGTCCGCAATAGCGCGTCGCAGTTATCTAAATGGTTCAAATGGCTCTGAGCACTATGGGACTTAACATCTGTGGTCATCAGTCCCCTAGAACCTAGAACTACTTAAACCTAACTAACCTAAGGACATCACACACATCCATGCCTGAGGCAGGATTCGAACCTGCGACCGTAGCGGTCACGCGGTTCCAGACTGAAGCGCCTAGAACCGCACGGCCACTCCGGCCGGCAGTTATCTAAAAACACTAAATTGTTCTGTATCTTCCTGCCTAACATTATAGGTCTCACTTTTCTTGCACTTACCACCGGAAATTTTGCCTTTTTCTTATTATTTCTCATTCCAATTTACTCACGTCTCTTGTTTAATTCTTTTAACATTTCAGTCATACTTTTCTCGCTCTCTGCCAATAACACCATATGATCCGCGAGTCTAATGCATTCTGTTCTCCTAACAACAACCAGCTCCCCTCTATTTCGTTTCAAACGTTTTTGAATGACCTGCTCCAAATATATTTACACACTAAGGAAAATAAATGTATCCCGGAGGAATTACCCCAGTGCGATGGAAATCGATACACGTCATGTACGTGTAGGGGCAAATGAATGATTACAGTTGCAGTAAAATTGGATGATTAATTCAAGAGAAAGAGCTTCCCAAATTGATAAGTCGATAACGTGTTGGTCCAACTCTGGCCTTTACGCGGGCAGTTATTCGGCTTGACATTGATAAAGTTAGTGGATGACCTCCTGACGGATATCGTACCAAATTCAGTTCAGTTGGTTCGTTACATCGTCAAAATCGCGACCTGCTTTAAAGAACCTCCCCATAGTGTTCCAAACGTTCAAAATTGGTGAGGGACATGGCAATCTTGCTGAGCACTGCATTGTCTGGCATGTTCAAAAACAAACACGTAGATACTATCTCCGTGTGTGGTGCGTAAATTGTCGGCAGGCACCTCACTTAGTGTCCCGAGCAGAGTTCAAGCCGCCATAGAGACAAAGGGTGGACACACTGCATATTGATGTCCACTGATAGGACAGTGTATTTCGAAATGTTAGCAGAGGCCAGAAGTTGTAGCATTTGGCTTTCCGCTTAAAGCTTACGTGGGCCGAGTCGTCGTATCTCTAGAAAGAGACACCTGTGGCAACATTAGTTGAAAATGTCCTTCAAACTAGCCGTTCTGCGCTCTCTACCTCCGGTTATTCTCGTGGCCGTCGGAGCTGCCGTGGCTAAGACGCGCCCTGGGTAAACGCTGCGCACGTCTGCAGTCGCGCCTAACGATCTGTCACGAATTATGAAATATATTTGCAGATATCAGTTATAATACGACAACGGCTACACAATTTACTGGAAACGTACAGGATGTTCTGAAATTCCCGTCACTAACTGCTAGAACTTCTAGAGGGGACTGAGTACATAATATTCGTATTTTAAATTGTAACCCGTCTCCGGAGACGTACCGTATACTAGAACCATTTGAAAACATATTGGTAACGCTGTCACTTTGACAAGTAATTTGTTACACTGGAGAAGCAAATAAATACCGTGTAGGGCCCCCGCGAGCACGCAGAAGTGCCTCAACACGCCGCGGCATGGAATCGACTAATGGCTGAAGTCGCGCAGGAGGGAACTGACACCATGAATCCTGCAGAGCTGCCCATAAATCCGTAAGAGTACGAGGGAGTAGAGGTCTCCTCTGATCAACACGTTGCAAGGCATCCCAAGTATGCTCGATAATGCTATACAATGTACTGGAAACGCACAGGATGTTTGGGGAGTTTGGTGGCCACCGGAAGTGTTTGACCTCGGAAGAGTGTTCCTGCAGCCACTCTGTAGCAATTGTGGTTGTGTGGGGTGTCGCATTGTCCTACTGGAATTACCCACATCCGTCGGAATGCACAATGGACATGAATGCATGCAGGTGATCAGACAGGATGCTTACGCACGTGTCACCAGTCAGAGTTGTATCTAGACGTATCAGGGGTCCCACATCACTCCAAATGCACACGCTATACGACGTCAGCGTCCACCAGCTTCAACAGTCCCCAGCTGACATGCAAGGTCCATGGAGTCATGATGTTGTCTTCATACCCGTACACGTCCATACTCTATATACATTTTGAAATGAGACTCGTCCAACCAGGCAATATGTTTCCAGTCATCAACAGTCCAAGGTTCGTACCGATGGGCCCAAATGAGGCGTAAAGCCTTGTGCTGTGCAGTCAGCAAGGGTACACGAGTGGGCCTTCGGCTCTGAAAGCCCATGTGGATGATGTTTCGTTGAATGGTAAATTGTAACCCGTCTTATTGATGGTCAAGCATTGAATTTTCTGTAATTTGCGTAAGGGTTGCACTTTCGCCGCGCTGAACGATTCTCTTCAGTTTCCATTCTTGCAGGATCTTTTTCCGGCCGCAGCGATGTCGGAGATTTGTTGTTTTACTGGATTGCTGATATTCACGGTGCCCTGGTGAATTGGTCGTACAGGAAAATCCCCACTTCATCGCTACCTCGGAGATGCTGTGTCCCATCGCTCTTGCGCCGAGTATAATGCCACGTTCAAAGTCATTTAAATCTTTACAACCAGCCACTGTAGCAGCAGTAACCGATCTAACAACTACGCCAGACACATGTCTTACACAGGCGTTGCCAGCCGCAGCACCATATTTTGCCTGTTTACATATCTCTGTGTTTGAATACGCATTATTATACCAGTTTCTTTGGCATTTAGAGTAGATATGACCCAGTACATCTATTGTTCTACAGTTCCACTCGTTACTAACCAAAGAAACAAAAAAAATCGGTCTTCAGAGACACTGTTTTTACAGAGACACTGTTTTTACAGGAGGGCCATTTCCAGTTCGAAATTAGAATGATATTAATACCTTCGGCTGATGACGGGCGTTGATATAAATCAACGAAGACAGGTGAAAATGTGTGCCCCGACCAGGACTCGAACCAGGGATCTCCTGCTTTCATGGCACACGCTCTATCCATCTGAGCCACCGAGGGCACAGAGGATAGTGAGACTACAGGGACTATCTCGCGCACGCCTCCTGCGAGACTCACATTCTCACCTTGTATGTCCACACACTACATTCGTAGTGTCCTTCCGGACATTTCCGAAGGAACAGACACCATATCCATATAAATATATTTTCCAATTCGCGTGCGCTGCGTCTCCACGAGGCACCACAGACGCACCTGCTGACGGTGAAGGCACCCTTTCTCGAAGACGTTGCGCAATGGTGACGAAAAGCGTGTGGGAAGGAGTCAAACGTTGTGGACAACGATCTTGATAAAGGCGACCAGCAGCTCTTCCAGTATTGTGAGCTTGGCCACACACAATACTCGTGTCAGGGTATTCGGCAAAAGTGTACTCAGCAATGTTGCTCTTACACTCACATGAACGAGACTCGAACCAGGTCAGAGAGGAGACAGCAGTCAAATGACATAATACGATCCGACGTAAGTAACCCCCCCCCCCCCCACAGTGATTATAACCCTGTTGCATACAACATTAGCGAAGATGTATTTATACGGCTGTAGCACGGACATACGTTTCCATACATGGATTCCATTTCCAAATATCGTCACTCAGTTCCCTAGAAGTTTTTAACGGGAATTTTGGAACATCCTGTATCTCTCCAGTAACTGTACAGCTGTTTCCAGAATTAGTTCACTCTGCAGCGGAGTGTGCGCCGATATGAAACTTCCTGGCAGATTAAAACTGTGTGAGGGACCGAGACTAGAATTCGGGACCTTTGCCTTTCGTGGGCAAGTGCTCTACCATCTGAGCTACCCAAGCAAGATTCACGCCTCGCCCACACAGCCAGTACCTCGTCTCCTACCTACAGCTGTTGTACCACATTCGAAATATACGGATGTATTTCAGGATTTCGGCGTTGTGCAACTTCGCAGAAACATGGCTGAATTATCCTGTATATTGTTATCATTAAAACGAAGCACCTTTCCGTCATTTCAAGCACTACTAAAGTTGCTAGGTGTGGGAAAAATACTAATATCATACTGAAAATATCGGAGAGAAGCGATGGAATTCCTACAAACAACTTGAAGAAAATCATTTTGGGTACTAGGCCATGTCATTATAAAACAGTGAAAGAACTAAAATAACGACATTTCGACCATAGTTTGAACGATCATCTTCAGAGCGAATATTTGCCACGAAATTTCAAATCAGCAGCAGCAAAATGAAAGTTCGATTTGGAAACAAATTCTATTACTTCTTTCTTATCTTCGATTAATTTCCCGAATTTCTCGTCCGTTTCGTATGTTGCTTTCTTCATGCATTTCTAGAGCTTGCAACTTTAGATAGTAACTCATGCCTGCAAACGTCATTTAACGAGGCTACGGAGCGTCAAAATACAGGCACCAGCTCCGACAAATGTTTGTAAATAGAGTGTGATGCCGTGATTATGTATCAATTTGGGGTAAGGGCCCCAGCACCGGAAACGAATGAGTCGAAAGTTAAAAGGGAAAATCGTTATCATACCTCTGACGGTGGAATACAAGTACTGGTACTGTTGTTGCTACCTTTCAAAGGTGGTAGTATGGATCAAAGTAAGAAAAAATGTCTGGTAAACATGGGCTGCAAAATGCATACCTGAGGAGCTATGAGCACTTGTTCAATAGTGGAGACATGTTTTATGCTAGCGAGGATGAACAAGTCCTTAAAGCTCTCAAGGTATGCATTTTACAGCCCATATGTACTGGACATTGTCTTCTTCCTTCGGTCCATACTACCACCTCTGAAAGTTTCCTGCCCTACATCTTAGCTACAACACTACCGGTACGTACTGTCAGATGTAACAGGAATGTCTTCTCTTCTGATTTTCCGTTATAGGGACATAACCTCAAATTGGTAACATCTTCATTGGATCTCCGTGTATACACATATTTTACAGACTAGCGCCTGTAACTTACACGAGTATACTCCGTTTCCAGACATCGATTCCTATGTAAAACATCAGCTAGGTCCCCTCTACAGACTCGATAAGTGTGCAGTATGACGTGTGAAACATTTTGTATGCAGAGTGAATAACATGGGAGAATTGGCTAGAACCTCCCCCCCCCCCCCCCCCCCCGCCCTTCTCTCTCTCCTCAACTATCAACTACCAGCTTTCTTTTAAGTATTACACCTGCTGTCTGATTTCTGGCAGAGCTCTAGATAACATGCTGCTCACTGCATTTTATCCCTGGTTGCATCTTAAATTCAGATTGTATATTCTGGTTAAAACTGTCAAAAGTTATTTTCTACGTCTAAAGATGTTATAAATATGAGTTGAATTTCTTCGACCGATCTCTAGCTCGTCTTCTCTAATGTGTTCCATTGGTCTGTAAATATTTTGGATCAGTATTTTCAGCTGGGACGTATGAGAGTGATGGTTCGGTAGTATTCTCACTTATCAATATTTGCCTTATTTGGTATTGGTGTTACGTTTTTCGTTTAGTCTGAAGATTTAGCAGTCACGTCAGCTAGCATAGATGTTGAGGAGTGAAGCAGCAAACGCCGACAGAGTGAGTCCTCACCGGTGCAGATAGAGCCCTCTGGTAGCGAAGCCCTGCACTATAGACAACTGAGTTTATGAGGGACTAGTAGTGACACCTAGCAGCGAAGTGATAACTGAGTTTGTGAGGGACTAGTAGTGACACTTAGCAGCGAAGTGATAACTGAGTGTGTGAGGGACTAGTAGCGACACCTAGCAGCGAAGTGATAACTGAGTTTGTGAGGGACTAGTAGTGACACTTGGCAGCGAAGTGATAACTGAGTGTGTGAGGGACTAGTAGTGACACTTAGCAGCGAAGTGATAACTGAGTGTGTGAGGGACTAGTAGCGACACCTAGCAGCGAAGTGATAACTGAGTTTGTGAGGGACTAGTAGTGACACTTAGCAGCGAAGTGATAACTGAGTGCGTGAGGGACTAGTAGTGACACTTGGCAGCGAAGTGATAACTGAGTGTGTGAGGGACTAATAGTGACACTTAGCAGCGAAGTGATAACTGAGTTTGTGAGGGACTAGCAGTGACACCTAGCAGCAAAGTGATGAACCGCAAAATGGCCGCGAAAATTGAGTGACTTAAATGTCTACTTGCTGTTTATTTCTTCCTTCTGTTCTCGTAACATATAATGCAAACTACATCTCCAGCGATATTAATGTACACAGCATGTTACATTCATCATTCCCTCTTTGTAATTTAGTATTGCTAAAAGTTTTGTCCACGCTTCTAAGCATTAAAAATGGATATGTGGCTCGGAATTTAATAGCAAAAGAAACAGCCATACTAGCAGACAGTCTCTCTCTCTCTCTTTCATTACCAAAAATACGAAATTTAGGTTCAATTTCCTCTGCGCAATGAGGTGTCGGGGCTACCGTTACATTAAATGGTACCAATATAATCGCACAGTATTTTGGGTTAAAGAATTTTGAACAGCAAGGGGAGCTGTAAGTAAGTTTCTTGCAATGCAACGTTAGTGATACAATAGTACAGCAATAATAGACGTTTGTCATCCGTTTTGCTTATTTTACAATTTCACTCATTACTGATGGCAAACGCCTTGCAGAGAAGGGAACATTCTGCATCTTCGGCTATGGCCTTTACAATCTCTTTCATTCAACTAGACTTAACCTGTAGAGGTAGTAATATAGTTTCTTTTCTGATCCACAAGATAATTTTACGAAAAGTAGAGGCATAGAGGTTGTCATATAACTATTAGTCGAAATATTATATGAAATATATGGACGTGTTAGTAAAATCGCCAAGAAATTGCTCTTATTAATGTTAAGTGTTATCTGTTTGATTCAGCATTCAGCTCACATAAAACCACGAGAAATACCGTTTTTCATAGAAAAAAAAAGACTATCTCATTAGTGACCTGTGTCATATCAAACGTCCCATTTTGACACTAGAATAATTTGAGAAAAAAAGTAGACCTGGGTTCGTTTTTGAAAATTCATTTAGTGAAAACAATGTATTTTTAAAAGGTATTGTCAACTGTTACGAAACTATTTCTTCTACAGAATTTATTTATCACATAGTCATCATGATACTAAAAAGGAATTGTTGTTGGCTTGTGTGTTGCTATTAATATAATATTTTGTATTTTCTTATGACTTTGAAATAATTACTGCTGTTTCAGCACTGAGAATGTGTGAAATAAAGTATGTAATATATGAATCAGTATGATAAACTTCTTTTTTCGAATATTGACTGTTAACTACAAGAAAATGGCAGATGTTTGGGTATTTACCTCAGCAGTATTCAGCACAGGAAACAAAACAAAATCTTTATTTATTTATTTATTTATTTTTTTTTTTGCAAGGTTTTTATTTCATAGTTGTAATCCTACAAATATTAATGATACCATGCAGTTTCTTTTGATAGTGAGATATATTAAGTACCTTAAATTATATGTAGATGAAGTCTGGTGAAGAAAGTGTGTGAATTAAAATTTAAAATGTTTGCAGCAGCATAATCAGGTTTAGTTTGTAGTGTGGGAGTGAGCTCCACGTGGGATCCGAAACACGGACCCCACGGGGGTACCCGGCATGCGCCACATGCCAGGGCAGAGGTGGAGGCTAGTGTTCGGAAATCTGAAAATTCCAGCGCCGGCCGGGGATAGAACCCCGGCCCGGCTGGGGCTATTCGCCCCAGCCGAGGCGCTGGAACGTTCCAGACCCCTTACCACTAGACCACCGAGGACCCTGGCTGTTTCCTGCTCTGGAGTCCAGCTAGTGGTCGTAGGGCACTTCCTGCTGTCCGTGTTTACACCGAGGCAGCAGTGGCATGGTATAACAGGAAGTGTTTACCTGCGTCCGCTGGATGTCCACTTAGCGTACGACTTATTTACCCGGCTGACGTTCGTGTCGCTATAATGTCCTTAGTTGCATTACAATTATTTGCGGGGACCGAAAATAGGCCTATGCAGTTACACGCAGTCGAGTCTCACTATTTGAACCTCTGTAATTCGGTCGTGTTGTCAAGACCCATGTAAGAACTTCTATTTATCGAAGAAACCGCATGTGTTCGGTACATTCCATAAACGGAAGCGACTGTCATAACAGGCAGCCCCGTAAAGATTTTGTAATGAAGTGTCAGCCGGTACGTAATACTCGATATCTGGAATTGTTTTATCGTTTATTAAGATAATCGTTTCACCGCTATACACTTCGAAAAATTCCCGTTTTTTCTCAATAAAGCATATGCACAGTACATAAATCCGTCGCGGAAATGACATCGAAGAAGTACAAGTGTTCGAGTGCCACAGAAAAGAAGTGGGTCCTAGAAGGTGTGGAACGGAGAGCAGAACAAAAATAAGATGTAACGTTTCGGGATTCCCTCATACTCGCTGTAGACACTCCAGAAGCAGGAAGATCAGTTTGATGACGTCTCATGAGGAGCGAGGAATAAATTCACTCTCAAATAACTACTGTACGAGATGCCTCGCCGCCTCTTGAAAGGTGCAATGGGCTTCTGCGGCCGTGGACTTGGCGACCCGTGAGTCAACGCGGTTTTTCTAACCACATACATTTTAGCTGCGGGTTCTCCGACCTTCAAAGGAAGCCGCGATAATGGGGAGGCTCTGCTTGTCGTTTTGTAATAAGAACGCCCCTCCACATTTTATCCAGGCTTAAAAAAATTTTTTTTTTTACCTTTTCCATTTCACAACATTACTTCCTGTTTTACTTTACGAACTTTTCGTAGGAATGTCGTAAATTTTAAACGTCTTAAATCCATCGAGTCATTGTGTATTCTTAAAATATCTTTTAACTCTTTTTCAACACATATGTATCTTTTACCTCTTTCACTGAAGAGGCTGACCAACGGATTATTTTTTTTTATTTTCAGGTATTGATTTTATTGCATTCTCCTTCAGCGTATTGATCAGAATTTGTAGGTTCATATACCTTTGCTATGCCAAATTTCGACAGCATTCATGGTCCTGTGCATCGAATTGATGACGGTAGATAGCTGACCGAAATCACTTGGAAATAAATTCTCTGAACGCAGATAACTTTGATACAATTGTGTTAGCTATCGAGGTATTACCTAACGCAACTGAAGCCAAGTTAAGAGTGAATTTATTTCGAAATAATTTCGGTCGACTGTCTGTCTTCACCAATTCTACATTTCAGATGGTGTACTAGGATTTTCCATCTATTGATTGACTATGTAGTCTACGAATTCGTGATCTTTTCGCCACTGGGCATTTGATACGCTGTTACCATGCATGCATCATCAAGGCAGTCCTGTGGAAGATGTGCTCTACAGCTTACATGCGGCAAGACAGTCGAACTACTTCTTCATCCCTGTATCTCTCCACTAATCCCAGTTCTTTTATGTCTTCCAAAGGCATTGCTTGAAATGAAAATAACAACTGGAAATAGATGTCTCGGAGAATACTGTTTTCATAGCTTAATTTGCAGCCATTTCGAAGCGTAGCAATGCAGTATTAAATGACAACCCAGTTATGACATTTCTCGGTTCAGAAAAAAATATTTCACAATTATTTCGACTTTCCTCTGGTAAAAAAGCTAGTCTTCCGTGCTTCAGATATCAACATGCAATGGTGTACAGTTGCTTCAGTTGTTTCGAACAACTCTGAAATGTCCCTCCGTAAGAAGAGATTTATTTTCATACATTTTCTCCCCTTCTTCGTAACTGATCACCAGGATTCATTTGTCGGGAACAGATTTATCATCAATAACTTCAGTCACCTTCAAAATCTCTTCGCGCAGCTGAATCCCTGAATTAGTGCCATGGTTATGGGACATCCCGGTCGCTTCCCTTACACTGTGCAGTCTTTCTCATAATTCGTCATACTTGCGACGTAATCTAAACCTTTTTATCTCGCAAATATTGAAATTTCTCTTTAAACTTTCGGAAAACAGGTACTGGCTCCTCTCCGCAGACACTTTTCCAGCAGTTATGCATTCGTTTCTCAATCTCCACATCTGTTTCGTCAGGTTGGGCGAGAAACTTACTGTTCAGCAGTGATTCTACCATTTACAATTTTTAAACTGCCGCTGCTCCTATTTCGTACGGAGTTCATGCACAGGCAATTCCAATACTTGCCACATTTTCGGTGCTCCTGGTACCGATTAGCATCCTTTCCCCCTTCTGTTTCCTTTTCCTTTCCTTTTTCCAACTACACGGTCCAGTCACATTATCGTCATCACCGCCTGTGTCCGACGTCAATGTGCAATAACCACTCACAGACAGCAGGTGGCAGCACTAGCAGTGTAGGGTATGTGTAATGCGGAAACTCAACGATTTATGCGACATCCAAAAGCACGTGATGATTGCCTTTCGGGCCACGGGTGGATGCATTTTCGAAACGGCAAAGTTCGTAAAATGTTGGCGTGTTGCCATACTTAAAGCGCACCGTGCATGGCGCTGTCCAGAACCGACGTTGAGGCCGTTGTGGTGCCCCACGGGCCACAGATGACAAGAGTTAAAGAAAGCTGCAGGTGAATAACGTGCAACTGTTGAGCAACTGACCACGCACGTGAACCAAGGGGCTACCGACAGTGTCTCCTCAAAGACCACTCGGCGAGAAATGCTGTGTATGGGTCACCACAGCAGACTCCTGGTCCACACACCTATGCTGACTGCTGTTCACAGGCGACGAAGGCCGGAATTTCCACGCCAGTTCTGCGACTGGGCTTCCACTGCACGGTGACAAGCGGGCTTTTCAAGTGACAGACAGACGTTGGCGTGTAGGGCGTGATTCACCTGAAAGTGAACACCCTGCAACAGCCGACGGCAGGGTTAAGACAGGAGGAAGGATCGTTATGGTCTCAGAAACGTTATCGTTACACTCCCGTCGTGATCTCGTCGTTCTGGAAGGCACAGCGGATGAGCAGAAATATCCGTCGGAACCGTTGCCCACACCTACATCGAGTTTGTTTTCCCTCGGAATCTACCAGCACAATAACTGAATGTGTGACACAGCTTGCAGTGTACGTGCGTGGTGTGAAAAGCACCAGGATGCGTTTGCTGTACTCTACCGACCACCAGGCTTCCCGGGCTTAACGGAATCGACAATATGTGTGACCACCTCGATGAGGCTCTTCGTGTCCTGGGTCCTCAACCGACAAACATAGCGCAGCTGACTGAGGCACCGGCGTCGGCATGGCTCAGTACCTCACTGCCTCCTGCACCTTTCTCAGTTGTCCGCGCTTCGCGTTAATTGTATCCTCCTACAGTGACTCAATGACGACACTCTCCCGAACACGACAGCATCATCACCAGCCGCAGATTGCTGTTCACTTTGCCTGTCACATCATTTATGTCTATAGAGAATAACAACTGTCTGTTACACTCCTGACGATACCCTTGTCTCTGATCAACGCACGCCGTCGAGAACGAACAGGTATCTGTTGTAGCCTTTGAGCCACGCACATATCTGGGAACCTACTCCGTATGCTCGTACGAGGCCCTTCGTTAACAGCGTGCAGTGGAGCACCGTGTCAAAGGTTTTTCTCAAATCTAGGAGAGTGCAATCTGCCTGACACCCTTCATCCGTGGTTCGCAGTATATAGTGTGCGAAAAGGGCAAGCTGCGTTTCACACGAGCTTTCTAAAACCGTGATGATTTATGGACATAGGCTTTTCGTTGTCTAGGAAATTTATTACAATGAGATTCAGAATACGTTCTAAAATTCTGCAGAAAATCGATGTCAAGGACACTGGTCTGTAATTATGCGCATACTTTCTTTTACTCTTCTTGTACACGAGTGTCACCTGCGATATTTTAAACTGCCTTAGGTTGGACCCATTACAGGTGTAATATTCAGAAGGCAAATGTATATTGATCTCGTTATATACGAGTGCCACTTGCGCTTTTCTCGGTCGTTTGCGAAATACTGCTGGGCAAGAGATAGGCGATAAATGCGAATGAAGTAAGTAAAACCGAAATTGTATTAACCTCCTCGCTCTCGCTGAATCCTTTCCACGCGATGCGTTCTTGAGCGGGTCAGACAGGTAGCAATAAATGCTCTACAAATGAGGTTGACTTTTGAAGTTTTTCTTATGAGTTAATTACACTGCAGACAGCTTCCATTCTGCATAATATCAGCAATATGAAAATGAAAATTCACGGAAGTCAAATCTGGGCTGAAGGGACGATGACGTAGAGTTTCCCAACCCATTATGGTTTCTTTTTCCTTCCAGTGGTTTCTTGGATCAGCTGCGTTGTGTGTGCGCGAGCATTGTTGTGTAATAATAACGTCTTTTCTTTGACATTGGCGACCCTTTCCTCTCATCGCTGGCTTTACTTTGCTCATCAGTATGTATGAGTGGTCAGCGCGGCATCCTGTACGCTGATCTTTCAAATAATCACCAAAATACGACAACTGTGGCATCCAAATGATGGCCAGCATCACTTTCCTCGCTGATGCTCGAGTTTTGAATTTCTTTCGGACAGGTGAGCTGGTGTGCTTCCATTCCACGCCTTGTCTTTTCGAGTCGTGTTCACCATTTTGAACGAAAGTTTCATCACACGTTAAAATCTCGATCAGAAAAGGTTCACCTTCACATTCATAGCACTCTTTGTTCCCTGGTGTTGTTGTGTGAATTCTTTCGGGACTCACGTTGGACTCGTTTTGCTGTACTTGAGCATGTCACTGACAACGTTACGAACTGTGCCGCTACCTATTGCAGCTATTTTGCTATTCAGTTCTACTGCAACACGTCGGCCATCAGGAGTAATGTCGTCAGAGCCGGCTTTAACCGAAGGAGGAGACACTTCAATTGGCCGGCCACGGCGTTTTTCATTTGTCACTGAAGTTAGATTGTTTTTGAACTGTCCTACGTATTTATCGAAAATTACCGTCGTTCGCACAGCTTCGACCACACTGAAAAATCATTAGAGAAAATATTTTGGCCGTTTTCCACCTTCTGAAAGGGAAAACGCATGGCTGAACGTTGCTCAGTTAATGTGGAAACTTTAACCGGACACGTCATTGTCACTTGCAACATTAAGGTTATAAATAAAAGTTTTTTTGTTTGTCAGCCACCCTCATCTCAGTCATGCCAACCTAAAGTCATGAAACTACAAAAATTATTCCTACAAACTATTCGACTTCATCAATTTGCCTTTGCCTAGGAAAGTCAGGAAGGAGTACGCACTTACTATTTAATCGGTCATTTCTATTTGATGAGAAAGTTAAAACAAACAAATAGCAAACCATTGCTTATTTATTTACGAACAACATTTATCAGAGTAAATGTCATTATATATATGAGACTGCTCGTTCGCACTCGTAGCCGCATCGTCTGGTAAGAGTACGCACTAACACCAATAACAAGAAAATGCACCATGACCTTCATAAGCTGTGCATTCTTCATGCCACTGTTGGGAGTAATTATCACACTTAATACGGTCTTCCGTGACAGACTCCTTTTAGTCTTCTGTACACCTTGGGCAGTTCAAAACATGAAGTTTGATTAATAGACAATTGTCAAGGTGATTCGATAAACCCCATGCCAGGCACTTAGATGTGATTTGCGGAATATCCATGTAGGTGTAGATCCCTCCGTGGATTGTGCCCTGATTGTTGCTGAAGATGATGGCGCAGTTTAATCCAGATTAGCCGTAGAGATTCTACGTTGTTCGTTACTGATATTTTGTCCCTTCTTGGTTTAGTTTGTTTCTCTAACAATGCATTTTTGTACGTAGGCTCAAACAGAATTTCGGATGTTTTTGCAGCTTGCTTTAGATGTTCGAAAACCTAAAATTGTGCAATTCACAAAACGAAAAAACAGTATTCTATGACTACAACGTCAATAACTCTCATTTTCAATCGGTCAACTCACACAAATACCTTGGTGTAACACATTGTAAGGATACGAAATGGAAGCAGGACTGAATAAAATTCAAGACGCGTTCATAGGATTTGTAGACCTGGAAAAGCGTTCGACAATGTAAAATGGTGCAAGATCGAAGTTCTGAAGAAAATAGCTCTAGGGAGAGACGGGTAATATATTCGTACAAGACCCAAGAGGAAATATGAAAGGAAGACCAAGAACGAAGTGCAAGGATTAAAAAGGGAGTAAGACTTTGATATAGTCATTCGCCTCTACTGTTCAATTTACGCATCAAAGAAGCAACGAAGAAAATAAGAGAGGGGTTCAAGATCAGACTGAAATACGGAGTGAAAGGAAATCAGTGACAAGATTTGCTGATAATATTATCGTCCTCAGGAAAGTGAATTACTACAGGATCTGATGAATGGAATATACAATATAATGAGTGTAGAATTTGGGGTGAGAGTAAATCAGAGACAAAAGTGATGAGATGAAGCATAAACGGGAGCAGCGAGAATCTTTACATTGGTGATAACGAAGTAAGAAATGGAACCATCACATTGTCTCAGTCAAAGGTAAAGATAGTGGCGGACTGTAATTCACTGTTAGAATTAAAGGGAAATATAATCAGTGCACAAAGATGATCTTTTTCGAACTATTGGTGTGACCCATACTCTAATATTGCTCCAGTGTTTGGGGCCTGTCCAATATACGACTAGCAGGGGATATTGAACTGTTCATAAGAAAGTCAGCACGAATGGTTACAGGTTTGTTTGGCCCACAGGAGAATGTAACAGAGATGCTGAAGAAATTGGCAGATGCCTGAAGATACACGTAAGCTATCCCGAGAAAGCCTACTTGCTAAAAATTTCTACAACATACCCTAAATTTTGAATACGTGAGGTGTGTTGAAAAAAATTTCGGAACATTCGTAATTTCGCGCCAGTGGCGTGTTGGGGCGAAATGCAGTTGACATCCCTGCACACGCGTGTGCTTAATGTGTAACTGCGGGAAGTTTCATTGTTGTATGATTGTTAGCTTATTGTTCAGTGCTGTGTTGAGTAGAACGTTGTGTCGCACAGTTGGCGAACTTCGAGAGGGGATAGTTAGAGGAGCAATGCGCCTGCACTAAATTTTGCGCGAAACTCGAGAAAGCCGCTGTTCGGGGTAGCCGCGCAGCCTTCGGGGCCTTGCCACGGTTCGTGCGGCTGCCCCCCGTCCGAGGCTAGAGTCCTCCCTCGGGCATGGGTGTGTGTAAGTGGTGCAAGCCTAGGGACTGATGACCTCAGCAGTTTGGCCCCATAGGAACTTAAAAGCTAAACTCAAGAACACCTTTACAGACACACACCAAATGATGCAGGAAGCCTATGGTGATGACTGCTTAAGCCGTACTCGGTGCTACGGATGGTTCACACGTTTTAAAAACGTCCTTCGACTTCTGCCAACAACGCTTGTGTCAGGAACGTCAACGAAACTGTGCGTGCTGAACGAAGACTGACTGTCCGAGAGATTGCAGAAGAATGTAACATTGCAGTTGGATCGTGAAATCCTAATACAGCGTGTTGGAAACTATCGTGTTGCCTCCAAATTCGTGCCACGGCTCGTGAGTCAAGAGCAGAAAGACCTTCGCCTCGCAGTCTGAGAAGAGCTTTAGGATCACCCAAATGAGAACGAGATGCTCCTTAAGAAAATTACAACTGGTGATGAGACGTGGGTCTGCAGTTATGACGTTGAGAACAAGGTTCAGTCATCGCAATGAGTAGGGAAATGTTCTCAACGATCAAAAAATAAAAAAAGCTTGTCAGGTCAGCTTGGCCCTTGCAGACATTTTTTTATTTCCAAAGTTGAAAACCAAGTTGAGAGGACGAAGATTTGTGACGATAGACGCGCGGTCCAGCGAAAGGCGAACACAGTCTGCTCCCGGAAGTGGAAACGGTGTTGGCAGCGGTGTATCAGTCGTGGGGGAGATCATATAGAAATAAGTGGAGGTTAGCGTAGAGAAGTTCCAGAATTTTTTTAACAGACCTCGTAGACGAAAGGTAGTGAATACTGGAAAGTGGTCTGCAAATGTTCATACGATTGCGTTCGCTTCCATTCGCTGCTGTGGAAACTGGGCTTAATAATAATATTCCCGGTGTGAGATGTAATTGGCAACTCTGTAAACGCTGAGCTGTGCGCCGCTTATAGCCCAGGCAAAATTATTCTCTGAGGGACACATCATTATCTCCTTCGTGCCTAAAGTTGCTTCGGCCAAACTCCAACTCAATTGCCAGGCCGATAGCTTGTTATCCTACTCCTCTGCAAGTAACACTTCGTCTGAAACCATCTGTACGGTTATGTAGGTTAAGACACTGCAGCCACTCATCATGGGGGGTCCACGTTTGCGAGTAACTAACGAGAAAAGAAATTCTGTACTTTGTGTGACACTCGGTAGCATTAAGAAAGCTGAGTGACATTAGTTGGTTGTGACGCGTAATGGAAAGGATAATAGCTTCACATGTTGTGTTTGGGTACCAAGATTTAAAAGCCTGAAGTCTTCTATTGCAGAAGTAAGGAGCGCAACAATCAAGTGATTTATGAACAGTAAGTGCACACATTTTTGCTCGGTTGATTTTAATTGAGGTTGCAATGTGCAGGTCGAGCAAGTGCCGTACTGTAGAGAGGTTGGGCAAGAGGAGCGTTTTGTAACAAGTGTTTATCCTTATTTTGGATAGTTTGCTTTCTTATCTGAGAAGTAGTTGTGGGTAGCACTTGAAATGCATCACGACTAACTAAATACCCTCCACCTCTCATGATTTTAAAAATAAAAGTGTTCCCAGAAAGGTTGTTCACTCTACAGTTTATTTATGTGCCAAAGTTAGTTGCTACGATTGGCTAAAGGAAAAGTTTTGCAGAATCACGGGAAATCACTTCTACAAGTGGCTGAGAATCTCGTGATGAATAAAAATTCTGTACTGAAGATTCCAAGGTGGGAGACGCAAGATTCCTCCCCCCGTCTCCCCTCCCCCCTCCACCCATTGCTATCCTCCTTTTCCTATAGCAAAAAAACTAGAGAAATTTCCGCTGTGATACTAGTTGCAAACAAGAGAACGGCCCTTGAAATTTAACGCTTCAAAGTTTTAAGCCCTGCTCATTGCGGATATTGATTAGAAACTGTTAACCCACATGTGAAACCTGGGTACATAATCCCTGCGACATTTGATCAACGGTGTTCCTTAAGGTCAGGTTCTCATTCAAAACGTTCGAAAATTCAATTTCTTTGTAGTTGCATTTTTTTAAAGGTGCACTTGTCTAGACTCTTGGAACGGAAAGGTTTTTTTTGTAATCCGTGCTTTACAAAAGTTTCTACAGCACATTGTTTGAAGCAGTGTCACGGTTGCCATGATCCGCGCGGTGCAGCCGTGCTGTCTCAAACGCCTTACACCGGTTCGCGCGGCTCCCCCCGTCGCTACGATTGGCTACGAGGCTCCAGTCCTCCCTCGGGCATGGGTGTGCGTTGTCTTTATCATAAGTTACTGTAAGTAGTGTGTAAGCATAGGGACTGATGACCTCAGCAGTTTGGTTCCATAGGAGCTTCCTATAGACAGACGGTTGCCATGGGACACACTTGAGTCGGAAACGCTCTGCTCAGGTACGCTTGTCCGTCGGCTTTTAGAATACTGCTGCGCGGTGTTTGATCCTTACCTGATAGGAGTGTCGGAGTACATCGATAAAGTTCAAAGAAGGGCAGCAGGTTATATCACTGAAATGATACAGGATTAGGGCTGGACATCATTAGAACAAAGGCGTTTTTCGTTGCGACGGAATGCCAATCACCAACTTTCTCCTCCGAATGCGAAAATATTTTGTTGACACCGACCTACATAGGGAGAAAAGATCACCTCGATAAAATAAGGGAAATCAGAGCTCGCACGGAAAGATGAAGATATTCGTTCTTTCCGCTCGCTATACGGGATTGGAATAATAGAGAATTGTGAAGGTATATGAAGATAGTAACCGCTCTCGAAAGAACAGATACCATTGATGATGACTTTGCCGTGTGGTTCTAGGCGCTACAGTCTGGAACCGAGCGACCGCTACGGTCGCAGGTTCGAATCCTGCCTCGGGCATGGATGTGTGTGATGTCCTTAGGTTAGTTAGTTCTAAGTTCTAGGCGACTGATGACCTCAGAAGTTAAGTCGCATAGTGCTCAGTGCCATTTGAACCAACACCTGTCGGCAGCCGTGGGTTTCAATTAATTATCATTTATTCTAGAGAAGCTGCACGGTCGTCAGTGGCGCCTGTTCTTCCGATGAACAGTTACTATCTTCATATATATAGTTAAAGGCTACCCAGCCACTGACCGTCTGTGCGAATGGGCACAGGCTGCCCGAACTCTTACGGGAATCGGCACCTCAGTGTGCGCTAGTAATGAGTGGATGGGCAAATACCTATTAGGTGCATAACGTATGTAGATTGTGGACAGTTGGAAATGTGGGTCTCACGGGAAGCGTGCAAGGGATAAGTCCCTGCAGTCGTGCTATTCATTTGTGTCCTCTGTGGCTTAGATGGATAGAGCGTCTGCCATGTGAGCAGGAGATTCCGGGTTCGAGTCCCCATCGAGGTATATCAACAACACCTGTCGGTAGCTGAGGGTTTCAACTAATTACCTATTGTGAAGGTGATTCGATGAACCCTTTGCCAGGCACTTAAATGTGATTTCCAGGGTATACATATAGATGTAGATGAAAACTCGTCCCGTGACGCACGTGCACAAAATGATTCATACTGCAGAATGCATGCAAACATACTCACCGAAAATACTGACGAATGACGAGTGCAGGCTGCCTAGTGCTGCATATCCAGATTATTAGACAGATCGGCTTTTCCTGCCAAGAAGAACAGAGAATTGCTATCTAGGAACAATTCGAGCTAGAAGAAGGGTTAGTAAGTACTCCTTGAATTGCAGACTAAACGTAAATAACGAAAACACATTTTTGGTAAAAAAAAATTGGTCAAAACATAATCCTTGGTCCTCCATATTGGATTAGCCGTTTTGAATATTGAAAATCTAACTTCAGATTCGTGTTGAGCGACATTCAATATATATATATGTAACACTTAGTTCATGCAAATTGAAGTAATAATACAACTAAAAGTTTTCCCTAAACCTTCAACTTTTTTTTTTTTTTTTTTCTTCGAGAAACGATTTTCTCAGAACGGCATGCAGCATAAACTAAAAATGGTTAGAACCGCTTAACTTCTACCTATCACCCCGAAAAGTAAACACTTTTCTTAGGAGCTTAAACCTATAACATATCACATTTGTTAATACTAACCAATTTTTGTTAAGGCACAAGGAGTGAAACAAACCCCCAAGGTTAGAATTATCACCGTATCGTTAAATTTAAGGTTGTTTCATTGTGGTTAGTTATGAGCTCCCATAGATTTTATGTAATATCGACTGATGTTATCCATTTTTAATTTGAGAGAAGTATGAGCTCCGATAAATTTAATGTGGTATCAACTGATGTTATCCATTTTTGATTTCAGGTAACATCTGAGAGGCCACACTGCACGCAGTCTGCGTACTTCAGACTCGCAGGCCCTTGATCAAATCATAATTACGGCACCATTCTTTTTTTTACTGAAAATCTAAAATAAATCTCGTAGTATGATCACTCGTAATTCCCAAATATATCCTTCGAATGTATTTTCATTGCCCCAAAAAAATTTCCAAATGTACCATTTTTTGCTCATTTGAATGAGAGCCTGGCCGTAACGCCGGAATATAGTCACGAGATTTTTTTTCGGAGACGATGCACGTTCGCTAGAAGAATTTAGTTCTGCGCGTGTCGATGTACATTCCACAGATATTACTGTGTGTGCTACTCAGTCGTGCCATTTGAGTGTACATCTTTGCATAGTTTTCCTTTTAAGATGTAAATAGTGCCCAGTTCAGTTGCTAACTGACCAGTGAGTGGTTCCGAAGACGTCGGATGTGCGGTGCGTCGGGTCTGCTAGGACAACAACAGACTGGCGTGATGCGATGGCAGAAGCACACACTGAGGGAGCTAGCTGCTGGGACGCCAGCGAACAATTTATGCCAAGTAAGACGAAGAGGACTATTCTAAAATTATGAGCCGTCTCAAAAGTGTTTATCATTAGTAAATCTTGTGGTTGAGACTGACAATCAATCTACAATAACTGACAGTTTTGCCTAGGGAGAGAATACAGGAAATCCGCCTCCTCCCCCCCCCCCCTTCCTCAATGAAGTTTGGTTGTGATGACAGGTCGATGGGTAGTGTAGCCCCAGATCCAAATTAGGTTGGAAGGGCATAATTTGATTGAGAGTGGTTTATGCCAACGATTATGAACGACGAGTAAACGTTGTGCGAGCACATTGCCCTGTAGCGTAGCCTAGTGTTTCCGTCCGCGCCATATTTAACACACTTTCTCTAGCTGTAGACAAAAGCACAAAGCGACGAAAACTACGTTTCTGGTGGGGTGGGGGGTGGGGGGGGAGGGGAGGGGGGAGTCCACTATGTAACTATCACTACAATTTTTGGAAATACGGAAGCGTCCGATCCCACCCGTCTGCTTTGACCCATGACGTCACAAATATGGCGGAAAGAAAAACAAACACACACACTTCCCACAAGAAGCCTAATGACACTAATGGGAGAAGAGCGGGAAATGGGGTGTTTTGGGTGGAGGGCAAACTAAATATAAACAAATTTAGACGCCTTGCGTAGCTACAACGTGTAAGTGAAGACAGCCATGCATGAATACCCACCCACCTCCCCAGGGATCGTAACCCCTGCAACCCATAGAAGATAAAGATGCTTCAGTAGCTGATTAGTGTTTTTTGTCGTTTAAAAAAAATCTCTCGGGATAGAACGAACAGATCAGAAAAGTAAATAAAATAAGATAAAACATAACTGGAGACAGCCACACTCAAACCAAACTCCGCGCCGTCATGACGCCACACACAACACCCTTACGTCACGGGTCAAAGCCGACGCGTTGGATCGGACGCTTCTGTCGACCCAGATAATGTTATTAATTGTTTCGGTCTTAAATTGTATTTCGTTCACGAAACGTCGTTTAGCTCTTTCATGGATAGCAGCTTTGGAAAGCGTACAGGCTGTACAGGTTATATTGATAATCGCTCGTCGTTAGTCCAAGGCAACTATAGCGATTTTTAAACACAGATGTAGTGTGTATTAAGCCTACATACGTATTTGGGTCCTGTGTTTCTTTACTAAGAACTTCTTCGTAGGTAATTTCCCTATAGTGATTTTTTGTTTATTTATAGACGGCAGACTTCGATGAAGTATTAAACACACATCCGAAGTTTCTTCTGATGCTGCAGATACTGTTTTATCCGTACTAGGTGCACAACCTCATTTAATACTGACGGACACAATTTGTCTCCACATTTAGCAATTTTTCATAATATAGCTTCGATATATTCTTCTGTAATTCTTGTTTATAGTTAAACCTAAAACACATTAACTCTTCCACCAATTATTCGATATGTGGTTTCATCCCTTTCGTAGCCTAGAGTTCCTAAACGGTCGATAATATTAATAATTTCCTTTCTCACTTTTATTTCCTGTAGAATCTCCTGTTTATGGTTTTTGCTAACCTGTTTCACGTTCATTATTTTTATTTTTCTAGTTTTGTGACTGGTAGCCAAATTTTCTTTGAATTAGGTTTTTAATTCTGAAATAGTAACAGTTAAAGGTCAAGTGAAGATTGCGATCTATTTGAGAAGAGTGGTTCGGAGATTTTTTATATTAGACCTACACAGGTCATGGAGATCCGTATCTATATAAGATTACTTCAAGTGTAATGTAGCCCATTCTCTTGTCATGATCTCGGCTGTATCGTAGCGCATTGTCTCGGTTAGGTTGGAGATTTTGGTTGAGAGTCGCCGAAGTCAACGAAAGTGATTACGAAGTAAAGACTGTGCTAAAAGAACGATCTGTAGCGTAGTCCAAAACGTTCTTTCTGTCCTTTTAAAATCTCTTTTAATTTAAAAAAGTTAAAGCTGCAAGATACAATCACAACTATTATGTAATAGAGAAATCACAGACTATTGCGGTGTATGTTGTTTACGTACACTACTTTTTGTCAGTGAATATATATTTTTTACTCATTTGCCGGATTTCAGTTTTCCGCGTTTTGCGGCGAAAAACGTTTTCCTGTGATGGGCCCATTAGCTTGTCGGTTATATTCGTGACTATCTCGACGGTCAGTAATTTCATGTTAGTCTGTCCACCTGTGTCATTCTTAACATCGAATATAGTTTTAAGTATTAGGAAGGCTAATATTAAGGTAATGCACGAGTAGGTCTAATGATGAATAAAAAAAAAATAGGAATGTGGGTAAGCTACTACAAACAGCATGTTGTTGTTGTTGTTGTTGTTGTTGTCTTCAGTCCTGAGACTGGTTTGATGCAGCTCTCCATGCTACCCTATCCTGTGCAAGCTTCAACCCCCAGTACCTTCTGCAACCCACATCCTTCTGAATCTGCTTAGTGTATTCATCTCTTTGTCTCCCTTTACGATTTTTACCCTCCACGCTGCCATCCAATGCTAAATTTGTGATCCCTTGATGCCTCAGAACATGTCCTACTAACCGGTCCCTTCTTCTAGTCAAGTTGTGCCACAAAGTTCTCCCCAATTCTGTTCAGTACCTCCTCATTGGTTACGTGATCTACCCATCTAATCTTCAGCATTCTTCTGTAGCACCACATTTCGAAAGCTTCTATTCTCTTCTTGTCCAAACTACTTATCGCCCATGTTTCACTTCCATACATGGCTACACTCCACACAAATACTTTCAGAAATGACTTCCTGACACTTAAATCTATACTCGATGTTAACAAATTTCTCTTCTTCAGAAACGCTCTCCTTGCCATTGCCAGTCTACATTTTATATCTTCCCTACTTCGACCATCATCAGTTATTTTGCTCCCCAAATAGCAAAACTCCTTTACTACTTTGTCTCATTCCCTAATCTAATTCCCTCAGCATCACCCGGCTTAATTCGACCACATTCCATTACCCTCGTTTTGCTTTTGTTGATGTTCATCTTATATCCTCTTTTTAAGACACTGTCCATTCCGTTCAACTGCTCTTCCAAGTCATTTGCTGTCTCTGACAGAATTACAATGTCATCGGCAAACCTCAAAGCTTTTATTTCTTCTCCATGGATTTTAATACCTACTCCGATTTTTTATTTTGTTTCCTTTACTGCTTGCTCAATATACAGATTGAATAACATCGGGGAGAGGCGACAACCCTGTCTCACTCCCTTCCCAACCACTGCTTCCCTTTCGTGCCCCTCGACTCTTACAACTATCTTGTTTCTGTACAAATTGTAAATAGCCTTTCGCTCCCTGTGTTTTACCCCTGACACCTTTAGAATTTGAAAGAGAGTATTCTAGTCAATATTGTCAAAAGCTTTCTCTAAGTCTACAAATGCTAGAAACGTAGATTTGCCTTTCCTTAATGTTTCTTCTAAGACAAGTCGTAAGGTCAGTATTGCATCACGTGTTCCAACATGTATACGGAATCCAAACTGCTCTTCCCCGAGGTCGGCATCCACCAGTTTTTCCATTTGTCTGTAAAGAATTCGCGTTAGTATTTTGCAGCTGTGACTTATCAAACTCATTGTTCGGTAATTTTCACATGTCAACACCTGCTTTCTTTGGGATTGGAATTGTTATATTCTTCTTGAAGTCTGAGGGTATTTCGCCTGTCTCATAAATCTTGCTCACCAGATGGTAGAGTTTTGTCAGGACAGGCTCTCCCAAGGCTGTCAGTAGTTCTAATGGAATGTTGTCTACTGACGGGGCCTTGTTTCAGCTCAGGTCTTTCAGTGCTCTGTCAAACTCTTCACGCAGTATCGTATCTCCCATTTCACCTTCATCTACATCCTCTTCCATTTCCATATTATTGTAAAGTACATCGCCCTTTTACAGACCTATATACTCCTTTGACCTTTCTGCTTTCTTTAGAACTGGGTTTCCATCTGAGCTCTTGATATTCATACAAGTGGTTCTCTTTAATTTTCTTGTAGGCAGTATCTATCTTACCCTAGTGAGATAAGCCTCTACATCCTTACATTTGTCCTCTAGCCATCCCTGCTTAGCCATTTTGCACTTCCTGTCTATCTCATTTTTGAGACGTCTGTATTTCTTTTTGCCTGCTTCATTTACTGCATTTGTATATTTTCTCCTTTCATCAATTAAATTCAATATTTCTTCTGTTACCCAAGGAGTTCTACTAGCCCTCGTCTTTTTACATACTTCATCCTCTGCTGACTTCACTACTTCATCCCGCAAAGCTATCCATTCTACTTCTTCTTCTTCTGTACTTCTTTCCCCCATTCCTGTCAATTGTTCCCTTATGATCTCCCTAAAACACTGTACAACCTCTGGTTCTTTTAGTTTATCCAGGTCCCATCATCTTAAATTCCCACCTTTTCGCAGTTTCATCAGTTTCAATCTACAGTTAATAACCAATAGATTGTGGTCAGAGTCCACATCTACCCGCGGAAATGTCATACAATCTAAAACCTGGTTCCTAAATCTCTGTCTTACCATTATATAATCCATCTGATACCTTTTAGTATCTCCAGGATTCTTCAATGTATATAACCTTCTTTCATGGTTCTTGAACCAAGTGTTAGCTATGATTAATTTATGCTCTGTGCAAAACTCTACCAGGCGACTTCCTCTTTCATTTCTTAGCCCCAATCCATATTCACCTACTATGTTTCCTTCTCTCCCTTTTCCTACTCTCGAATTCCAGTCACCCATGACTATTAAATTTTCGTCTCCCTTCACTACCTGAATAATTTCTTTTATTTCATCATACATTTCTTCATCTGCAGAGCTAGTTGGCATATAAACTTGTACTACTGTGGTAGGCGTGGGCTTCGTGTCTATCTTTGCCACAATATTGCGTTCACTGTGCTGTTTGTAGTAGCTTACCTGCACACCTATATTTCTTATTCAGTATTAATCCTACTCCTGCATTACCCCTATTTGATTTTGTGTTTATAACCCTGTATTCACCTGACCAAAAGTCTTGTTCCTCCTGCCACCGAACTTCGCTAATTCACACTATATCTAACTTTAACCTATCCATTTCCCTTTTTAAATTTTCTAATCCACCTGCCCAGTTAAGGGATCTGACGTTCCACGCTCCGATCCGTAGAACGCCAGTTTTCTTTTTCCTGATAACGACGTCCTCTTGGGTAGTTTCTGCCCGGAGATCCGAATGGGGGCTATTTTACCTCTGGAATATTTTACCCAAGAGGACGCCATCATCATTTATCCATACAGTAAAACTGCATGCCCTCGGGAAAAATTACGCCTGTAGTTTCCCCTTGCTTTCAGCCGTTCGCAATACCCGCACAGCAAGGTCGTTTTGGTTAATGTTGCAAGGCCGGGTCAGTCAATCATCCAGACTGTTGCCCCTGCAACTACTGAAAAGGCTGCTGCCCCTCTTCAGGAACCACACGTTTGTCTGGCCTCTCAACAGATACCCCTCCGTTGTGGTTGCACCTACGGTATGGCCATCTGTATCGCTGAGGCACGCAAGCCTCCCCACCAACGGTTCATGTGGAAGGACAAACAGCATAGTGAACGCATTATTGTGCCCAAGAAAGACACTAAGCCCACGCCTACCACAGTAGCACAAGTTTATATGCCAACTAGCTCCGCAGATGACGCAGATATTGATGAAATGTGTGATGACATTAAAGAAATTATTCAGATAGTGAAGGGAGACGAAAAGTGTCATGAGTGACTGGAATTCGGTAGTAGGAAAAGGGAGAGAAGGATACGTAGTAGGTGAAAATGGATTTGGGGGGGGGGGGGGGGGGGGAAGAAATGAAAGAGGAAGCTGCCTGGTAGAATTTAGCACAGAGCATAACTTAATCATAGCTAACAATTGGTTCAAGAACCATAAAAGAAAGTTGTATACATGGAAGAAACCTGGAGATACAGATAGATTATATAATGGAGGACTGACATTTAGGAACCAGATTTTAAATTGTAAGACATTTCCAGGGGGAGATGTGGACTCTGACCACAATCTATTGGTTATGAACTGTAGATTAAAACTGAAGAAACTGCAAGACGGTGGGAATTGATGGAGATGGAACATGGATAAACTGACAGAACTAGAGGTTGTAGAGTGTTTCAGGGAGAGCATTAGGGAACGATTGACAGGAATGGGGGAAAGAAATACAGAACGTGTCAAAAATGAGATCAACAGGAAGTGCAAAATGGCTAAGCAGGGATGTCTAGAGGACAAATGTAAGGATGTAGAGGCGCATATCACTAGGGGTAAGATAGATACTGCCTACAGGAGAATTAAACAGACATTTGGAGGAAAGAGAACCACTTGTATGAATATCAAGAGCTCAGATGAAAAGCCAGTTCTAAGCAAAGAAGGGAAAGCAGAAAGGTCGAAGGAGTATATAGGTCTGTACAACGGCGATGTACTTGACAATATTACGGAAAAGGAAGAGGATGTAGATGAAGTTGAAATGGGAGAGTTTGACAGAGCACTGAAAGACCTGAGTCGAAACAAGGCCCCGGGAGTAGGCAACATTCCATGATAACTACCGACAGCCTTGGGAGAGTCAGCTCTGACAAAACTTTACCATCTGGCGAGCAAGATGTATGAGACGGGGAAATACCCTCAGACTTCAAGAAGAATATAATAATTCAAATCTCAAAGAAAGTAGGTGTTGTCATATGTGAAAATTACCAGTTTAATAAGCCACTTCTGCAAAATACTAACACGAATTCTTTACAGACGAGTGTAAAGACTGGTTGAAGCCGACCTCGCGGAAAGACGAGTCTGTATTCCATAGAAGTACTGGAACGCGTGAGGCAATACTGACCCTACGACTTACCTTAGAAGATAGATTAAGGAAGTTCAAACCTACGTTTCTAACATTTGTCGATTTAGAGAAAACTTGGACAATGTTCACTGGAATACTCTTTCAAATTCTGAAGGTGGCAGGGGTAAAATACAGGGAGGGAAAGACTATTTACAATTTGTACAGAAACCAGATGGCAGTTATAAGAGTCGAGGGATATGAAAGGGAAGCAGTGGTTGGGAAGGGAGTGAGACAGGGTTGTAGTCTATCCCCGATGTTATTCAACCTGTTTATTGAGCAAGCAATAAAGGAAACAAAAGAAAAATTCGGAGTAGGAATTAAAATCCATGGAGAAGAAATTAAAACCTTGAGGGTCACCGATGACATTGCAATTCTGTCAGAGACAGCAAAGCACTTGGAAGAGCAGTTGAACGTGGTGCTACAGAAGAATGCTGAACATTAGATGGGTAGATCACATAACTAATGAGGAGGTATTGAATAGAATTGGGAGAAGAGACATTTGTGGCATAACTTGACTAGAAGAAGGGATCGGTTGGTAGGGCATATTCTGAGGGATCAAGGGATCACCAGTACAGTACTGGGGGGCAGCGTAGGGTAAAAATCGTAGAGGGAGACCAAGAGATGAATACACTAAACAGATTCAGAAGGATGTAGGTTGCAGGAGGTACTGGGAGATGAAGCATCCACAGGATAGAGTAGCATGGAGAGCTGCATCAAACCAGTCTCTGGACTGAAGATAACAACAACATAAAGGTATTTGTCTGATGTGTAAGCTTCAATAGAAGTGGGACAGATAAGAGGGTTAGATCGGATTATATGTACTTCCCGTTACAATTGATCCATAATGAGACACTTAATGGGAAACTAATATGCTAATTTACCTCCCACAGATCGTAAGTGGAGTGATCCTGGACGTGGAACGTGGAATGAAAATTTAGACATACTTTTGATTGTACTCGCATTATTTGACCCCCACCCCCCTCTCTCACTCACTCTCAACCGCGCACACGCTAGTTCTACTAAGAAATTCAGTTCATTAATGGAATCTGAGGAGATGGTTAGCAATAAATCCTTTAAGCTCCTCTTAAACTGAAATTTGTCAGTAGTAAAGTTTTTTATGGCTGCTGGCACGTTATTGAAAATGCGTTTTCCTGAATGATGGAGACTTTCTTGCACCAAAGCAATTAACTTCCAAACTTTTGTGAGGATTATTCACGTTTCTACTAATGACTTCATGAAATGAGCTGTTGATTTGAAAATATTCATTTGTTTTTAAAGACAAATTTAATGGCGAGAAGGTATCTTCTATCTGCACCATGTTAAATTGACCTATTTCCATGTCCCTTATCTCAAGCTGTATTATACTAACGGTAGAACACGAAACATTTCTTACATGGATTTCCACTATTTTCTAACAATGACGTTTTTTCATGAATAATTCCCCCAGGGGTCCACAACTCTCTTGTGGATACGTGCGTGGCGTGCACGGGGCCCTGAGCCATTGCAGCCTTCTTTCTCTCCAGGGCTGCATTTCCTTCCCCTTCCCCTCCTTGCTCCTTTCCCCTCGCCCTCGCCCTCTCCCTCTCTTGGTGTCCTTGCTTATGTTGGCCCCCGCTATCCTCCTGGTTCTGTTGGTTTCCCAATTCAGCTTTGTTGCATAATCATCTCCTCCTCTTGGCATTCCTTGGTCCCCCTCTGAAGTTTGACCTCCATTACAAAATTTCTCCTCCGTAGTGTGATCCATCTGGGGAAGAACACCTTACCTAGTGTCTCCGACGTGCGCCCTCCTAGTACATTCCACCTTTTCTTTCACGTCGTCGTCTGATACTAGGGTGTATAGCCAGCACGGTAGCCAGCCCGTGTGGTGGGGTCGCTATGTACCCTTTTGGTTGAGCCCCCTGAACACACAGGGATCACACTTCTCATACCTGAGCTGTGACCCCCTCATGCATGCCTTGGAGTGGTTGCCCGTCATCCTGGAGCATCGTAACTCCCGGCAATGGCCGCCGTGCCAGACGGCCCTTGCTATGGCTGGGTGGCGCCCGTGAGGAGAGCCCCTGATCGGAGTGGGTGGTATCAGGGCGGACACTATGCAAATGAAATGCATACAGGTCCAGAACTCTGGCCGTTCTTCTGCGGCCGTCTCTCTGCGTGGAACTGATTCCTCAAGTGCTGCTTCTCTTGCCCCTTCGGCCTTCCCTTCCATGGTCTACCCTCTGGGAAGAGGATCAGGCCCGTTGGCTAGGGGCAAAACCTTTCCCCCGTTATCTAGTTTGCACCAGGACTGATGGAGATACTTTCACCAATACCAAACCCTTATTCTTAGTGGAACACATTGAAGACAAGTTTGGCGAAGTGGACTCCCTCAGCAAGATGCAGTCGGGTTCGTTGCTGATAAAAACTGCTTCAGCTGCCCAATCTGCGGCCCTTTGTGCCTGTACCCATCTTGGCACCATTCCTGTGTCCATTACCCCCACCCGTCTCTAAATATGGTACAATGTGTGATTTTTCACAGGGACGTAATCCTTCAAACTGATGAGGAACTTCGGGACCATCTCGGACGGCGGGGTGTTCACTTTGTTCGGCGTGTTCAGAAGGGTCCTAAAGACAATCGTATTGATACTGGTGCCTTTGTCCTGGTCTTTGAAGGGGATACCCTCCCTGAGAAAGTTAAGATTATGGTCTATCGCTGTGATGTGAAGCCATACATCCCCCCTACTATGAGGTGTTTTAAGTGCTTGCATTTTGGCCACGTCTTCCCGCTGTTCGCAGGCCCCTCTTTGTGGTGACCACAGTCCACTCCATGAGGGGAGTCCCTGTGTTCCCCCTCCTGTCTGTGTAAATTGTCATGGTAGTCATTCTCCACGTTCACCAGAATATAAGAAGGAAAAGAAGATACAGGAGTATGAGTCCCTCGATCGTTTAACCTACACAGAGGCCCGTAAGAAATATACACGACTTCACCCTGTGTCCATGATACCTAGTTAGGCCTTGGTTCCATCTACACCCCTTCCTTCCCCTTCCTTACCCCCATCCCGGACCCCTCTCCTCACCCCCCCCCCCCTCCCCTGCGGCTCCCACACCTCCTATGGGCGCTGCTCCCCATCCCCAGCCGGAGAAGTGTCCCACTCCTTCGGCGTCTGCCGGTCAAGGGCGCCTCTCCCGGGATGCACCTTCCCGGCACCTTCCGGGCCAAAGGTCTGCTGCTGCGCGACGACCGCGAGAGCCACGCTCTGTCGGCTCCCAGGTCGCCCGGTCTCTTTCTGTTCCTGATGTTACTGCAGCTGGCTCCTTTATGCCACACAGCCATCCTCGATCTCAGCCTGAAAAGAAGAAGAAACATAAGTCCCGGGACAAAGAGCCTCTGGTGTCACCGGAGGTCCCTTCCCCGACTTCACAACCGGATTCTGACGAGTCGTTTATGGATGTCGCCCCCTCCTTGTCGGTGACGGGTGGGGACCCGGCGGTATGACTGGCTTTAGCGTGTTCAGCCCCCATTTAAACCATCGATCTGTGGTTCTCCAATGGAATTGTAATGGATACTATCGTCACCTTCCGGAATTGAAATCCCTTCTTTCGTCCTACTCTGCAGCTTGTGTGACTCTCCAGGAATCTCATTTTACTGATGCTCACTCACCGACCCTCCGTGTGTTCCGTGTTTTCTGCCGAAATCGGGTCGGACCCCTTCGGGCTTCTGGTGGCGTTTGTACGTTGGTCCGTACAGATATTGCTAGCACGTTGATTCCTCTTCAAACTACATTGGAAGCGGTTGCTGTTAGGGTCCACTTAGACTCTGCGGTCACAGTTTGCAACCTTTATCTCGCTCCTGACAGGACTCTTACACCTGCTGCCTTAACTGCCCTTATTCAGCAACTTCCTCCTCCCTGGGGATTTTAATGCTCATCATCCCTTGTGGGGCAGTGCCTTTCCATCTAGACGAGGTCTTCTTATCGACCAATTTATTTCAGACCACGACCTGTGCCTTCTTAATGATGGCTCCCCTACTCATTTCAGTGTCGCTCATGGTACCTTTTCTGCCATTGATCTTTCTCTTTCTTCTCCCTCTCTCCTCCCTTCATTACGCTGGTCGCCACACGACGACCTTTGTGATAGTGACCATTTCCCGTTGATTATCACGCTCCCTTCCCGTTCCAGGTTACCTCGTTAGTCTTTCCAACGCGCCGATTGGCCTCTATACACTGCACAGGTCGTGTTTTCTCCCTCTTTGTCGGGTTGTAGTGATGACGTCCTACGTGACGTGTCTGACGCGATTGTTCGCGCTGCTGAGCTTGCTGTCCCGCGCTCATCTGGACCATGGTGGAGTACGACCATTGCTATTGCCATCCGTGATCGCCGTCGAGCTTCACAACACTTTAAGAGGCACCTATCCGTAGCCAGCCTTACTACCTTTAAACGCCTTCACGCTAAAGCCCGTTATTTAATCAAACAGAGCAAGCGGATATGTTGGGAACGATTCGTTTCTTCCCTTGGTTCTACTGTCCCTGTCATAGGTATGGGCTACGCTCTCTTCAAGGTTGCCATCGGCAGTCCACCCTCCCAGCCCTTCACCTCCCAGATGGCATTTGTATGGACCCATTAGTTCTTGCAGAACATCTTGCGACCCATTTTGCAGTGGCATCAGCGTCAGCCTCCTATCCAGCTGCTTTCCTTCATCAAAAACAGCGGGTTGAAGCTTCCACCTTATGTTTCACCCCTTGTGAGTCAGAATCTTACAACGAATCTTTACTGGATGGGAATTTCTTTCTGCTGTATCTTCATCTCATGATACGGCCCCTGGCCCAGATTCCATTCATAGCCAACTGCTTCAACATCTCAGTGCTCCACAACAGCAACATCTTCTTCGGGTGTTTAACCGTATCTCGCTCCAGGGTGACTTCCCTTCTCAGTGGAGGGATAGCATTGTGGTTCCTGTCCTTAAGCCTGGTAAGAACCCCCTATATGTTGACAGCTATCTGCCAATTAGTTTGACCAATGTTGTTTGTAAGTTACTTGAATGGATGGTAGCCAGTCGGCTCAATTGGGTCCCCGAATCTCGGGATCTATTGTCCCCTTACCAGTGTGGCTTTCGAGAGGGACGGTCTCCAATCGATCATTTACTTCGCTTCGAATCCGCAGTTCGGCAGGCTTTTTCCCAGCGCCGCCATTTGGTTGCAGTGATTTTTGACCTTCGCAAGGCCTATGACACGGCCTGGCGCCATCGCATCTTATTTACCCTTCATCAGTGGGGTCTTCGGGGCCCACTCCCGATTTTTATCCGCCAGTTCCTGATCCTTCGGTCATTCAGATTTCGAGTTGGTACTGCTTTTAGTTCTCCACGGACCCAGGAGACGGGCATCCCACAGGGTTCTGTCTTGGGTGTCCTTCTTTTCCTGATTGCTATCGATGGACTTGTGGCCTCTGTCGGTCCCTTGGTCGCCCCTGCCCTGTATGTGGATGATTTCTGCATTTGGGTTAGTTCCTCCTCGATGGCATCTGAAGAACGGCAGCTCCAGGTAGCTATATGGCGTGCCTCTGCATGGACCCTCTCACATGGGTTTCAATTCTCTCATTTAAAATCGCGAGTGGTCCACTTGTCTCGCCGTACTACGATCCACCCTGATTATGAGCTCTATCTCGCAGCACAACGATTGCCTGTGGTCCCACAGTTTCGTTTCCTGGGTCTTCTTTTCGACAACAAGCTCACTTGGCTGCCCCATATCAGACTCCTGAAGGTAGGATGTTTTTGTAAACTCAATGTCCTTCGCTTCCTTGCCCACTCCTCTTGAGGTGCGGACCGTTCCCTCCTCCTCCGTCTTTATCATGCTCTAGTTTTGTCTCGCGTGGACTATGGTTGTCAAGTTTATGGTTCAGCTGCTCCTTCCACACTGCACGTGCTGGCTCCAGTCCACCATCGTGGTATCCGTTTGGCCACCGGTGCCTTCCCTACTAGCCCTGTAGATAGTCTCCTGGTTGAAGCTGGGATCCCCCCCCCCCCTTTTCTGTTCGGCGGTCCGAGCTTCTGGTGCCTTATGCACTCACTATCCGTTCATCTCCCACTCATTCTTCCTATTCTATCCTGTTCCCAGACCATGGACGTCGCCCACCCGACTCCGGCCCTCGGGTGGGTTTACCGGTTGGGCTCCGCCTTGCGTCTCTTTGCCGTGATTTTCAGCTTCATTCTTTGTCCTGTCTTCCTCGCTCCCTCCCCTCCACCCCTCATTGGTTAGTTCCTCGGCCTCGAATTCGGATGGATCTCCGCCGAGGTCCGAAAGATTCCATCCCCCCGTTGGTGTTCCGTTCCTTTTTCCGCCAAATTTTATGGGAGTTTCGGGATGCTGTTGTTTTTTACACTGATGGCTCTAAATCTGCTGATCATGTTGGGTATGCCTTCACGTCCTCTGTTGGAACGGAAAGTCATCTGCTGCCACCTACATGTGGGGTGTTTACTGCGGTATTGATGGCAATTTCCCAGGCCCTTACCTTTATTAAACAGTCCCAACACAACCGCGTTTTGTTATGTACAGACTCGATGAGTGGCCTTCTTGCTATTGACCGGTGTTTTTGGCGCCATCCCTTGGTCTCTGCCATTTATGACCATCTCGCTGATATTCACCGGGCTGCTTGTTCCATTGACTTCCTTTGGGTCCCTGGCCATGTGGGTGTCCCGGGTAATGAGCTCGCTGATCGTTTGGCTGGGGGAGCAGTTACTTACCCCCCGTTTTCTGTAACCCCTCCTGCAGCGGATTTACGGCTTCACATCAAATCCCACTTCGCACAGTCATGGGCCAATTCTTGCGAGGCTACTCCCTGTCTAATAAACTTCGTACGATTAAGGTGACACCAGGCCCGTGGCGTACTTCCTTTCGCCTCTCCCGAAAGGACTCGTCCACACTGTGTCATCTCCGCATTGGCCATACCAGGCTGACCCATGGTTTTCTTTTGCATGATGAGCCACCCCCACTATGTGGTTGTGGAGCCTTCCAGTCAGCCCCCCTGTGGATTCGGGGGTAAGAATAGGCCCGCAGTATTCCTGCCTGTCGTATGAGGCGACTAAAAGGAGTCTCAACTGTTTTGGCCTTTAATATGATGGTCCCCTAAGGGGTTTGACCACTACATTTCAAAATTTTCCGTTAGTGCGTACCGTTTGGGGAAGGACGCCTTACGTGGTGCATCTTACATCCATCTTGCCCTAAGATCTGGCACACCCAGTATTGTCATGGAGTTGGATGTACATCGATCTTCCGGCCACATCTGCTGAAGTGTGTTCCCGATAGCATACATTCCCTCCATTGTGCACTTCCATCTTTGCCCTCGTAATGTACATGGATATTTCGACACCCGACATCCAGCACGGTAGCCAGTCCGTTGTGGTAGGGTCATCATGTATCCTCTTGGTGGTAGCCCCCTGACTACACAGGGATCGCACTGCTGATGCCTGAGCTGCTACATCCCCACGTATGCCAAGGAGTTGATGCCTATCCCTCTGGGGCATCGGGACTCCCAGGAAAGGCCATCCTGCCAGGAGCTCTTTGCTGTGGCTGGGTGGCGCCCGTGGGGAGAGCCCCTGGTTGAAGTGGGTGGCATCAAGGCGGATGACCCGCAATGAAGCGTGGTACATCATCTCTCGCTGGTGGGCCTCCACCAGCAGTCTCTAAGCGATCGAGGTCTAACCTCAACGGGAAGAAATTTGATCATAGATCGCTTCCCTCCCTGGCCACTCCATGGGAGGAACGCCTGGCTAAAGAAGGCAGTGGTGAATATTCACCCCAGTACCTCGTGTGTACGCGGGTTGATGGGGAATCGTTTATGTCGACCAAGCCCCAGTTTTTTGTGGAGCATTTGGAGGACAAGTTCGGGGAGGTGGAGGGCTTGTCCAAAATGCGCTCTGGGATCTGTGCTCATCAAAACGGCATCCTCTGCCCAGTCACGGATGTTGCTCACTTGCGACAAGTTGGGGGATGTTTCCGTCACCATCACTCCCCATAAAAGTTTAAACATGGTCCAGGGTGTTATTTTCCACAGGGATCTTCTTCAACAGTCCGACGATGAACTACGCGCTAACCTAGAACGACGAGGTGTTCACATCGTCCGGCGTGTCCATCGGGGTCCGAGGGATAATCCGGTGGCCACAGGTGCTTTCATCTTGGCCTTTGAGGGTGATGTGTTACCCGAAAAGGTTAAGGTGATGGTTTACCGATGTGATGTGAAACCATATATCCCTCCTCCGATACGGTGTTTTAAATGCTGGAAGTTCGGACATGTCATCTCACTGTACTATCAGCATCACGTGTAGAGATTGTGGATGTCCTTCGCATCCCAATACTCCATGTTCCCCGCCTCCTATCTGTGTTAACTGCGGAGAACACCATTCCCCTTGCTCGCCGGACTGTCGGATATTCCAGAAAGAAAGGAAAATAATGGAATATAAAACCATGGACCGCCTGACCTACTCTGAGGCTAGGCGGAAATATGAGAGGCTCCATCCTGTGCCAATGACGTCAACGTACGCTGCTGCTGCAACGACGGTTCTTCCATCTCCTGTGTCGTCCCATACGGATTGTTCTATGATTGGTCAGCATCCAACAGCCCCCTTGATTGTGGGGGGCACTTCACACCCTGTTGCTCCTGCTCCATCTTCTTCAGGAGCAACGCCCTCCCAACCATCGGGGACATCAGCTCCCCCTTCCCAGCCGGAGAAACGTAAGACTTCTTCGGCTACTCTCGCCAGGAAGAGATCCCTTGGGGACCTCCCTTCGCAAGTTCCGACCAGTGGAAAAGTGGACGCCCGCAAGTGGTTGAAACCACCACCGGTCCCTGGTCATAGGGCCTCACGGTCGTCGTCTGTCCCTGAGACTGACAAGGTGAAGCCCATGAAGCCTGAACCACCGAAGGTACAGCGCGACAAGCAGAAAAAGAAGAAAGTCCCCAAGACCAACGATGTTGCGGTGGCACCCGTCCCACTGCTTCCTACAAGCTCTGCCTCTGAGGACGAGGTGGAGACTCTGGCGTCCGCTGAGGACCTCGATCTCGCTGGTCCCTCGGATGCAATGGATAGCATTTACACGGGTGCTCCATCAGAGGCAGCAGGTGAGCCAGCAGCGTAATCTGCCTTCCCAGTCCCGTCACGCCTTGCAGAGACATGGAAAATACCATCCTCCAGTGGAACTGCAGCGGTTTCTTCCATCATCTAGCTGAGCTCCGGCAACTTATCAGCCTTCACCCTTTCTTCTGCATTGCTATTCAGGAAACTTGGTTTCCAGCAATGCGAACCCCTGCCCTCTGTGGCTATCGGGGTTATTATAAGAAACGGGCAGCTTATGAAAGGGTGTCTGGTGGCGTCGGCATATATGCCCTTAACTCTCTTCACAGCGAGTCTGTCCCTCTACAAACACATTTAGAGGCTGTCGCTGTGCGGGTGTGGACGCCACAGGCTGTTACTGTCTGCAGTCTTTACCTTCCACCAGATGAGGATGTTGGGCAGCATATCCTGGCTGCGCTGACAGCCCAATTGCCGCCCCCTTTCCTGTTACTGGGCGACTTCAACCCTCTATGGGGTGGGTCGGTGGCGACAGGTCGAGGCGCCACCATTGAGCATTTATTGGCACAGCTCGATCTTTCGCTTTTAAATGATGGTTCCTTCACACACTTCAGCATGGCGCATGGCATGTACTCTGCCATCGACCTTTCCATCTGCAGCCCTCACTTCTCACCGTCTGTGCATGACGACCTGTGTGGTAGTGACCACTTTCCGATCTTTCTGTCACTGCCACGGCGACAATCTTCTGGGCGCCCTAGCAGATGGGCTCTGAATAAGGCTGACTGGGACTTATCCTCCACTGCCGCTATTGAGCCTCTCTCTAATGCTGACATTGATGCAATGGTTCAATCGGTAGCCACCGGCATCGTTACTGCCGCCGCATCTGCCATTCCCCGTTCTTCTAGGTCCCCTTGGCGGCCGACTGTGCCTTGGTGGTCGCCTGAGATCGCTGCAGCGATTAAAGATCGCCGGCGGGCGCTACAGCGTCACAAGCGACATCCATCCATAGACCACCTTATCACCTTCAAACGGCTGTGTGCGCGAGCCCGCCTCCTTATCCGCCAAGGCAAGCAGGAGTGCTGGGAGTGGTATGTGTCCACCATTGGCCTCCATGTCACTCCATCGCAGGTCTGGGCCAAGATTCGACACGTCTACGGCTATCGGACCCCGGTCAGCGTCCCTGCGCTCTCACTGAATGGGCCAGTTTGTACTGACTCCGGCGTCATTGCAACCTGCTTGGCAGAGCATTTTGCTATGAGTTCCGCTTCTTCCAATTATGCCCTGGCCTTCCGCTCCATTAAAGAGCGGATGGAACATCGGAGCCTTTCATTTCGCACCCACCATTCTGAATCGTACAATGCTCCATTCAGTGAGTGGGAATTTCACAATGCCATTGCCACTTGCCCTGATACCGCTCCTGGGCCAGATCGAATTCACTGTCAGATGCTGAAACACCTTTCAGTGGGCTGCAAGCGACGCCTCCTCGACGTTTACAACCGTCTCTGGGTCGAGGGTGTGTTTCCGTCGCAATGGCGGGAAAGCATTGTCATCCCTGTTTTGAAACCGGGCAAGAGCCCTTTGGAGTTGGACAGCTACCGTCCCATTAGCCTCACCAACGTTCTTTGCAAGTTGCTTGAACGGATGGTGAGCCGGCGGTTGAACTGGGTACTGGAGTCACAGGGCCTTCTGGCTCCGTTCCATAAAGGCCGCTCCGCCGTCGACAATCTGGTGAGCTTGGAGTCGGCCATCCGTACCGCCTTTGCCCGCCGTCAGCACCTGGTCGGTGTCTTTTTCGACATGTGGAAGGCATACGATACGACATGGCGTCATCACATACTTTCTACGCTTCATGGATGGGGTCTTCGGGGCCGTCTGCCGATCTTTATCCGCAATTTTCTGTCGTATCGTACCTTCCGCGTGCAAGTCGCAGCCTCCCATAGTTCCTCCCAAGTCCAGGAGAACGGGGTTCCACAGGGATCTGTCCTCAGTGTCTGCCTGTTTGTAATCGCCATCAACGGGCTCGCTGCAGTGGTGGGAAATTCTGTCTCCACTTCCCTGTATGCTGACGACTTCTGCCTTTACTACAGCTCTACTGGCATTGCCGCTGTTGAACGTCAGCTACAGGGCGCTATCCGCAAGGCGCAGTCTTGGGCTGTAGCGCATGGTTTTCAGTTTTCAGCTGCCAAGACCCGCTTCATGCATTTCTGCCGGCGCCGAACAGTCCATCCTGAGCCGCGGCTTTATCTTGCCGACGAACATCTTGCTGTGGTGGAGACCCACAGGTTTTTGGGTGTAGTTTTCGATGCCCGGCTGACTAGGCGGCATCTAAATGCTCTGAGATGCTTGAGCCACACCCGCTGGGGCGCCGACAGATCTACCCTGCTACGGCTCCACGAGGCGTTAATCCAGTCCCGTCTGGATTATGGGAGCCTGGTTTATGGCTCCGCATCCCCATCTGCGTTGCGGGTGCTGGACCCAATTCTCCACAGCGGGATACGCCTTGCTACTGGTGCTTTCCGCACCAGCCCTGTGGACAGCGTACTAGTGGAGGCAGGTGTCCCTCCACTGCTGTTACGGCGCCAACAATTACTGGCTCCTTATGCTGCCCATGTTCTTAGCTTGCCCGGGCATCCAAATTACCGTGTCCTGTTCCCGCAGTCAGTCGTCCATCTGCCAGAACGTCGGCCCCGGTCGGATTGTCCTATCGCCGTACGCGTCAAAGAACTTCTCTCCGGGCTTGGGATTTTCCCTGTTCCATATCCTTTCCGGGCACCTCTGCGTACACCCCCGTGGTGTGTGCCTCTCCCTTGCCTTCGGCTCGACTTAGCACAGGGCCCGAAGGACTCAGTCCCTCCAGAGGCCTTCCGCCGCCGCTTTTATTCCATCCTGGCCATGTATCAGGGCTCTGGCATTGTTTACACTGACGGCTCGATGGTTGCTGGTCGAGTCGGTTATGCGCTAACTCTAGGGGACCATTCCGAACAATGTTCCTTGCCGCTGGTTGCAGCGTTTACAGTGCTGAGCTGGTCGTCATCTTTCGAGCCCTAGAGTATATTCGCTCCTGCTCAGGTGAGTCCTTCGTTATCTGTAGCGATTCCCTGAGCGGTTTACGAGCTCTCGACCAGTGTTTTCCTTGTTCTCGTCTGGTGATGGCTATCCATGAGTCCCTGAATACTCTTGCGCGTTGCGGCCGCTCTGTGGTCTTCGTGTGGACCCCAGGCCATGTTGGGATACCCGGCAATGAGAATGTTGACTGCCTGGCGAAAGAGGCCAACATGGCGTCCGGTACAGTTGTTTATAGTGAGAAAGTGAACAAAAGTTATAGTTGTGTGGTGAAAAACGGAACATACGTAAATTATAACAGTGAAATAGTGAAGCTAAATGAACGTGTATCAAGCCTGCAATTAATTGTAGATGTACTAAGGCGGGACATTGCGCATTTAGAAAATGAAAATGCCGAACTGAAAAAGGCGCGTAATATCCCGATCGCCAAAGCAAGTAAAACACGGAACTGGGAGCACAGGACTAGCATGATCACGGAAGAAAGAAGCGAAAAGGTGATAAATACAACGAATGGAACGAACCGTAAAAGTAGTTTCAGTGTCCTACCTATAATAAACGAGTGCTCTGAAGTGGATATAGGCCTAAAGGCAGAAACAACAAGGCAACATATGTTTACTAGACCAAAAAGGGTTGGTCGTGTGAAACTCAGTGACTGTAGAATTACTGTGGTAACAAAAAACCGTTTTCATGCACTAGATTCAGATATAAATGTGGAATCCACGGAAAACTGTGACGACAACAACACGCCGAATCTACATAGTGACAAGCACATGAGCAGAAACTTCCGCAATAAACGTGAAGACAAACTCAAAGTGAAAATATTCTCTGATAGCCATGGACGTGAGATCGCAAAAATACTACGTTACAGTCATTGTATACAAGCAACTAGTATTGTCAAACAAGGTGCACCCATCCAAGAACTCGTCAGAAACATAGAAACTGAAAATGATCGTCATATTGTCGTCATAGCAGGAGCCAATAATGTATATAAAAACGACCTCCACAGTGCAACACGAAACCTTAAGGCAATACTAAATTCAACAGGAGAGAAATCAGTTTTTGTAGTCGGAATTCCACATAGGCATGACCTTTCGGAATGGTCATGTGTGAACGTGGAAATCATAAAAGCAAACAGGCAATACTCAAAGATTTGCAGGGCCTACCAAAATGCATATTTTATAAGTATGGACTCCTTGCAAAGAGACTGTTACACGAGACATGGCATGCACCTTAATAACAGAGGCAAGAAGATTCTGTGCCAAAACATCAGCATGATACTGAAAGCATCTGACAACCAAGAAGTAATTGCTGCTCTTCCAGTTCCTTGCTTGACGCAAGCAGAGCCTGAAGAAATGGTTACTTCTATTGCAGCAGTAGAAGTAGAGGTGGAAGCAGCAATTGTACCTACACACATAACAAATGCTGCAGCAGCAGTACCTACCACACTTCATCTACAGGATTCAATAGCAGCAGAAGATGAAGCAACATCCAAATCTCCACTGTCACCAGTTGCCCCAACAATGCCTACAGCAGCAGCAGCAGCAGTAGTACCTATCACACTTCACCAGCAAGATTCAACAGCAGCAGAAGAAGAAGCAACCACCTTATCTCCTCAGTCACCATAACAGCAGTTACATCAATTCCTCTAGTAGCAGCTTCATCTACAATATCATCACAAGGAGGGAAGAGTAGGTACACAACAGTAGATGTGCTACCACTCCAAGTGAACAATTTAAAAGGCAACAAGAGGCAGAAATCCAAAAGATAAGCCCTGAAAAACGTTTGAAAACCAATCACCATAGTGTTCAGTGTGTAAGCAATAAGAGCATGGATCTTAAAATATGTTACCTTAACGTTCAAGGACTAAAAGATAAAGAACTTATCATAAATGAGTTTGGTCTTGATAACCAGTTTGATATTTTTTGTCTGAGTGAACACTGGGCTAATGAGAATGAACTTGCAGTTGCCAAATTTGACAATTTTAGTATAGTAAATAGCTACTGTAGGAAAAAGCACATTAGAGGTGGTGTGGCAATTTACTCCAACCAGTCACTCAATTGTACAATAACCAAACTAGACCTAAATTCCTTGTGTGATGAACAGCACTTTGAAGTTACGCGTATAATCATTAACAGTCATAAGCTAATAGTAGTATCCATGTACAGATCACCAAAGGGAAGCATTAACATATTTTTAGAAAAAATGGACATGCTATTGAGTAAATTAAGTAATATTAAATGGCTACATTATGATATTGCAATAGGAGGTGATTTGAATGCTGATTTTGATGTTACTAAATGTAAGGGTAGGGTTGCAGATCTGGAAAACTTACTAAGACAATACAATTTACGTTAATAACAGGCCCACAAGAAACAAAGCATGTTTAGATAACATCTTTGTAAACTTCAAGACCACTGAAAACACATGCGAAGTTGTAGTGTTCCCATTCTCTGACCATGACTCTGTATCTCTAAATTATGCAAGTAAAATTCCCCTCAATAGGAGCAATGCAAACAGACCTGTCCCAACAGTTGTGATTACCAGACCCATAACTGAAGACAAAATTAACACATTTCGTAATTCCCTTGCTGACAGATCCTGGTTTGGCCATTGTAGTGTCGATGGACATTACACATCAAGTAATGACCTGCCAGCCAAAATAATATTTGATAGATTTTTTAATGCGTTCTTGACCCTATTTAACCATAGTATTCCCATAAAGAAAATCAAAATAATGGACAGCAGCCACAAATCCAGATCTCAAAACAGACAAAATATATGGTACACTAAACAGCTGACAGATCTAAAGAAACAAGTTTTGTTACTGTACAACATATACAATAGTATGAAGTCAGGCTGATTTGGCACAGTCAATGTGGAATGCAGGAATGAATACAAAAAAGCCATCCTGCAAGCCAAAAAAACCTACAATGCCAACAGCATACATAATTCCACCAATAAATGCAAAACTGCGTGGAAAGTAATTAACAGTGCTGCCAGAGATACTAAAAAAGACAAAATTAATATCCCACCACAAACACTCAATGAGTTTTATATTAATTCAGTGAAAGAAATAGGAGACACAATTATCAAACCAGACATTAGTCCATCAGAGTTACTCTCCCAAAATTGGGGTGGACAGTCACTAAATACAAGCATGGTAACCTTCTCCGAAGTATCGCCTAGATATGTACAAGGGGTCATAAAACAACTGAAATCATCTGATAGCTTAGATATATATGGCATATCATGCAACCTGCTAAAAAAAGTGTGTGACCGCATTCTCTACCCCTTAACCCATTGCATAAACAAGTGCTTACTTGAGGGATATTTTCCTGATGAGTTAAAACTGTCTAGGATCGTCCCAGTATACAAAAAGGGAGATAAAGACTCTCCATCTAGCTACAGGCCTATTTCAATAGTACCCGCATTCTCCAAGGTAATAGAATGCATCATGTACCAACAATTATCATCTCACTTTGAGAATCTAGGAATAATTAATGATACACAATACGGGTTTAGGAAGAATCTGTCGACCATTGATGCAATCAACACGGTAGTCAGTTACATCCTCAAAGTTTTTGAGAACAAAGGCTTTGCTCAGGTCTCATTCTGTGACCTAAGCAAGGCCTTCGACTGTGTTGAGCACATGCCACTACTAGAGAAACTAGAATTCTACGGCATCAAAGAAAACAGTCTCATACTATTAAAAGCTTATCTCAACAACCGTAAACAGGTAGTTTGTGTTGGTAAGGAAATGTCAAACATAGAAAATGTTAAAGTAGGTGTGCCTCAGGGATCTGTACTGGGGCCCTTCCTGTTTCTGATAATGGTCAATGACCTCCCCTCGTTTATTAGATCCACCACTGTATTGTATGCAGATGATACGACTTTTCTCCATAGCAGTAACAGTCTTAATGATCTTAAAACCTGTGCTGAAAATACACTCACTCATGCAGCATATTGGTTCAGAGCAAATGGTTTCCTGCTAAATGAAAATAAAACTCAGCAGATAATCTTCACCCTAAGAGACAAGCCACTATCTGATGACCTTAGTTCTGTTAAATTCCTGGGAGTTTATTTAGATGAAAAGTTATCCTGGGGCCAACATGTAAACTATATTAGTAGTAAACTATCTTGAGTAATTTATTTATTAAGACAACTCAGAAATTGTGTACCTGAAACATACATCATATCATCTTATTTTGTATTTTTCCAGAGTATAATATCCTATGGCATTATCTTGTGGGGTAACTGTAGTCATATACATGACATCCTATTATTGCAGAAGAAAGCCATTAGGATAATTACAAATTCTTCACATAAGGCTCACTGCAAACCCTTATTTACTAAACAAAAAATTATGACTGTAATAAACCTCTATGTATACAATGTCTTAATCTTTATGAAGAAGAACCTACAAGATGTGAAACGTAGAGAAAATGTACATTGTTACAACACAAGAAGCATCAAACACATATACACGCCTTACCACACACTATCAAAATCAATAAACAGCTATGAAGTCACAGGGCACAAGCTATTTAATAAGCTGCCACATGCCATACAGGATCTTCCTGAACATACATTCAAAGAAAGACTGCATGAATGGTTTATTGCCCACCCGTTCTATGATATCAATGAATTCTTCAACTGTAAAATGCAGTAATCCAACAGATGACCCACTGTACATTTATTGTAATATAAGCTAAAATATTTCAGTAGTCAATACCTTATCACACTGTATTATAAATTGTAACTTCATTTGACGTTGTCAATTGCTGTAATGGCCTAAAGACAATAAAATCTGTATTATTATATTATTAAATCATCTCTGGAGATTGGCCTCCCGGAGACTGATTTGCGGGCAGTCTTACGCCGCGAAGTTCTATCGGTTTGGGACGCTGAATGGCGCAATCTGCCCACGCCCAGCAAACTCCGTCCAATCAAGGCGACGACGACTGTGTGGCGGTCGTCCATGCAGGTCTCCCGCCAGGAGTCTGTTGTCCTCCGCCGGCTGCCCATTGGGCACACTCGGCAAACGCACGGCCACTTATTGCGCCGTGAGGACGCACCTCTATGTCGCTGCGGCACCGTTTTATCTGTGGTCCATATTTTATTGGAGTGTCCGCTTTTAGCTGTGCTCAGGCAGACGTTCGTACTGCCTGACACGCTCCCTGCCCTTTTAACAGATGACCCTGCTATCGTTGGCTTAGTTTTGCGTTTTATTCGGCCAGGTGGTTTTTATCATTTAATATGAGTGTTTATGTTTTATGTTATTGTTTTGTGTTGATTCTGGCCTTTGGCCTACGGTTTAAAACTCAGTTTTTAATGTGTTTTCGGTGGTTGGCTTTTCCTTTTTTGTTGCTATGGTCGGCCAACCACCGTCACACTCTGTGTGATTTTATTTCGTTTTGTCTGGTCCTTGTCTACGTTTCTTTTGTTCTGTGTCGTCTATCTCCTATTCTGTTGAACGTTTTTTATTCTCTGTGGGTATTTTAAGGTTTTTTGGAAAAAGGGACCGATGACCTCTGCAGTTTGGTCCCTTTAATCCTTAAACCAACCAACCAACCAACCTTCCAGTCAGTAGCCCACATTTTAGTTGAATGCCCCCTTCTTTTGGCTCTGCGTGCTAAGTACAGACTCCCCCACACTTTGATGTTGGCTGACGAATCCCGGATGGTCTCTCTGGTTCTCGGTTTCCTCCGGGAAAGTGGTTTTTATTCTCAGTTTTAAGGTTTTTAGTCTCTCTCTGGTGTTGGGGCAGGGCGGTGAGTGTTTGGGTGTCTCCCACGGTAAGCCGTGTTTGGAGATTCCCGATTCACCTCCCTGACAGAAATCCTCTTTTCTTCCCGTTTTACTCTGTTTTTACCTTTTTTTTTTTTTAAGGATTGCTCAGCCTCCTTTTCCCATACGTATTCCTACATTCTAGCGGTTGCACCTTTTAAGCCACAGGTGGTCTTGCCTATGCTGCTTCAGCATGGTGTTGGGTTCGTTCTCTTGCCGACTTCCCTCATTCTGTTTTTTACCAATGACAACATGACTGCCCTTTTACGTTTTTACCTTTTTCCGTTTTTTTGTTCTGACTTTCCTGAGATGTCCCATTAGCGGAATGGAGCATATTTGAAACAAGGGACTGATGACCTTGCTGTTTGGTCCCTTAAACCTCAAACAACCAACCAACCTTTCATGAATAATATATTAATAATGTAATTTTGGAAAAGTTTAGTAAGATGTTTTGTGGGCAAATTTCAAAAATAAAAAGACCATAGGGTTTTTTATAATATAGTAGGAAGCATTAAAAATATTACTTCGTGCATGTCGAGTAAGGCAACTGACCGTTAGAATTACATGGTTCTGGGATAAATGGTTTGAGAGGAAAGGTACATTAAGTTACAAAAAATTGAACATGAAGTTGTAATGCACTTAATGGTGTATATGCAGTCATTTAAGTTCACAGTTTGTTTCACTGCATCTGTCATACATTTGATTAAAAGTACAAAAGTGTTTAATAAGAGAGTTACCAATTTTTATATGAACATATTATGTTGTATTAATCACAAAACTACCAGAACATTGCCATAAAATAAAGGAACAGTATTTTTTTCGTTCAAAAACAGAAAGGTATGTCAATTGCTCCATTCTGCCCCGTGTGTGGGGCAGATTGGGGTGGTAAGTACAAGTGATTATAAAAACGTATAAAATCTTCTTTGGCAAAGTTCTTTTCTATTTTTCCTTAATAATGACTTCTAACTCTTTTTTTGTACTTCAAATCATTTAAAACATCGGTTTTCCCCTTATCCGTTTCGCCATTTTCTTGCTTTCGTCAACTTTTGGCAAGGTCATCAGAATTTCAGGTGAAATATGAAATGAGGAGGAGGTGTTGTCAGTTGTCATCCAAGAGCACCCAAGATTAGAACAATTAGGTCCAATAACTTTGCCATTCTTAGGCGGCAGTTAATTGTTACAATTCGCTGAAACCTCGCCTGCTTGATTATCCAGCTCGTTGGCGTCGTCTTTTTTAGCTGGCGTGCTAGGTGAAGGCAATTCCAATTGTTCAGATACAACAACCTCTTTATCTGACGGCCTATCACGTCCGACGTCCGATCTTAAGTCTGGCACCTTTTTCTCTTTTTTACCAGCGATGAAGGCTATGCGATCATTATATTTCAAATCTTTACAAACGGTTACACCAGTTGTTTGTGTGAATTGACTGTTTCCCGTCGTGTTTCTCTGATATCATAGTTGCAGGTTTCTGGACGTATGCAATAAGTTGCCAAATTGTGCCCCACTTTGAAATCTTATAACGATCCGACTGAAAACGTGTCCAGACTTTATTTATACATTGTGCAACACAGGAAAAGAGTCACTTTTTAGAAGTCCCATAACTGTCTTCCATTGCGAGGCATAGATTTGAAATTTGACTCAGAGGTGGTCCAACCTTCAATTATAATGGTGCGAGATCGTGAGGCCGGTTAGCTTCGGACGCGGCGACGGTTCAACGAACAAAATGCTGCACAGCTCAGGAGTAAGGTCGGTTACTGACGTCACAGTGGCACCAAATTTCACCACAGTTCTGGTCAACGCCACAGCGGAGGTGTCACAAGATGGGAAGGTTGCCACGGCCTGCCTTGTCCACATTTCACCCATTCTTTTGACGTCCGTGTCATGCAAGTCAGAGCCGCGAAGCCCAGGGCTGAGTCACGTAGTTTTGTTATGGCTGGCGCATCGCCGCTCACAATCAACACGGAAAGGCTTCAGGGGTGGCATAAAGGGCGTCAAGAAAACACTCATTGTTTTGGGGCGTTGATTTCCACACATTTCGCTATCGAAAACGACAGTTCGCAGGAAGTGTGAAACCGCACGACGTTCTTGACAACCATTCATACTGCCGAAACCACTCCCCCCCCCCCCCCCCCGCACCCCCCCCCCCCCCCCCCCCGCGCTCCGGTTCAGCCCTTCTCTGAGGAAATCGTAGGCCTACAACGCTATTGACCGTCACCTGACGCCATTGGCGTGTAGCGCGACTACAGTTCTTGCTTTGGTACACAGGCTGGAACTCCAGTTAAGCACCATCCTCAGTGTTACCTGCTCACCTTTGTTGGGCACTTAAAAAATTTCCCTGTACAGAGACAGCCATTCAGTGATTCATAGACACAGGCATGACAGAGAACCGTTTTGGCAGATCTCAGCTGAGTAGCACTCACTACATCGCAGAATTAATACCTGCTGGCCACTTGCGGAATCTAAGGCCGGTATTACACCACGATATTTTTTTGTAAGAGATGATTCATCAAATACTTGCATCAAAAAAAGTTTATAGTGTAATAAGGAACTTTGTCAAATCTCGCCTTTTGTCAAAGAAATATGATCAGATCTAGCGCTTCGCCGTAGATTTGATCATAAAAGTCGTTCGTCTTCTGTTCCCTGCATTGTGAAATGTAACTACTTGAAGTGCTGGCATCACTACAGCTATTTGATATCTGAAGCGTGTTTGTAAACATGGCTGCAAGGTTGTGTGTGTGTGTGTGTGTGTCCACAATCACAGCTACAGCCATCCACCTCTACACCAAGCCAGCTAAAAGCAAGCTGTGATAGAGGACGTCACACCTTAAAATAAAAAATATTTGCTGCTCTCCTATTCTAGTTCGTCTACATTTGAACTGTGGATGCCACAAGATTAAAAGTGTTCATCTGTTTCGTACTTTTAATTCATTTTGTATTTGTTGGAAAACTAATTCTATTAATTAAATTATTCGAAAATAAAATAGTTCTTAATTACATACATAGTGAACTAAACACATATTTATCTTCAGATATCCCTCGTTCAGTGCATTATAAATCACTTGACACGTTTCTGTACTTCTTGTGATTAATGTGCACTATGGTATTTAGAGGGCTGTATAGTAAGTTAGAGTAGCTCTCTCCTGTAGTAAGATATCACTGTGTTACGGTGAACCTGTCTTATGCACATCTAGCACTCCGAAGTGAGTGTTCTGCTTTCTAATATTAGGAGCCACTATACTGAGAAAGTACTGAAATTCACTCTCTTCCATCCGTAAGTAATTTGTATAAGATCTGACGTCCACTACTTGCAGCTCTCATGACAAATTTTGCTGAATGCTTTTATCGTCTCGACATAAGACCCATGGCTTGACACAACCTTCTTTTTTCCACCGCTTCTCTTCTAAATGCATACACAATGCACCTGCGGTACAAGCAACTGCAGCGCATAATAACCGGTTATTGTGGCCCACCATCTTGCACTTTGACAAAAAATATGACGACAATGTAACACTCCTTTCTAGCGACACGCAAAGAGCCTTGTCGAGGAAATATGATAAATATTTGATCATATTTCTTTGTCAAAGAAGTATGATAGTGTAATACAGGCCTGAGGGATGTTGAAAGTGATTCCATTCACTCTCGTGCCTAGAAATTAGTGTCCCTGTAGACAGGTACATCTTTAAGGTGTCCAAGAAAGGTGCGCAGAAGACACCGAGGATGTTGCCGAACGGGGGGTTCTTAGAGGGGACCCTTGCCATTTTATTCACGCATGTGTGAATGTGTAGCCCTTCCGTGATAACACCAGATGGAGGCCTGATATAACATGGCTGAACAAGCATAATTGTCCCTTGCGACTTCGGATAACGTTCAAATTCCGTCGAATGGTTCAGACAGGTATGTAATTGTAACACCCTGTATAGCAAAGAAAAAGTGTGCTGAGGCACACCCCAAAGAAAGGGGTCGATGACGTCGTTTTGTTGCTCAATGCCCTGTTATTTTTGACCGCGAAATGTGTGGTTGCAAGAGAAGGCGTGCTTCCAGTGACGCCCTTTACAGGGTCTGGTGCATTGTCATCATGCAGCTTCCGTTCATTAGCGATGAATGGCCTCACGCAGTGGACCCTGGCTTTCAGTCTCTTGCTCACTTACACCTGACACCGAAACACCGTCAGCATGGCTTTAACCTTCGATTTGCTCATGCCAGCCTCTTTTGGTCTTGGGGATGCTGCAGTGTGCAATTCGGCACTATTGCGCTTTGTCTCCAGGTCGTACTGAAACACCCTGGTTTCGTCTCCGGTGATTTATCTAAAAAATCCGGATCAGCTTAAAGGCTCTGCAGATTTTCTTGCGTCCATACGTGCTTGAATGTCTCAGAAAATCTTCGGGACCATCTTGGCGCAGATCTCCTTCGTCGTCAATTCTTTGGTAATGATGTTGTGCACTGTCATTTTGCAAGTACGAGGTGGTCTCCTATCATCTTGACACTCATCTGACGGTCGGTGTTCGATAAAACGCCCACACGGCCGATGTAAACGTCAGTTTTGCTGGTTGAAGGGCGTCCGGAATGGTCCTCGTCCTCAGCTCTCCTCGCCCTATTTAAAGTTCTTCACCTACCTGAAAAGCTGGGCTTTTGACAGGCAATCATCGCCGTAGGCTTGACGAAACATATCCAACGTTTCCGTACCCTGTTTTCCTAGTTTCACACTAAACTGTTGTTGCACCACAACCGACGACTTTGTGACGTGTCCACTCAACGGGACTGGCACGCCGCGCGTTTTCGGCCCCCCGGCGAGCGCGCGCTGTGAAGTACAGTCGCGTCAGCAGAGAATCAGTCTCATTAACTTTTAGGAAAACCCTGTATGTCATTCCCTGAGATCGTTGCATGTTGATTCTGAGAAGCGGTGCATCTCAAATGTTTTCCTCGGTCACCTATACGAAACCCCCGTGATTCCAACGCTGGGTGCGCGGTTTTGGCCTCTATGACATGGGGTCAAAAGAATGGGTGATATGTGGGTAACAGGGGTGTGACGACCTTCCTATCGCGTGACACGACCGCGGTGATGTTGGACAGGATTATGGTGAAAGTTGTTGCCAATGTGACTTCATTAACCCACTTTAAATGTCACATGAGCTTTTGAGCTCTGGCCTTTCTCTGGCATGTGTTGACCCTTGCAGTTTGAAGCGTCGCTGACGCCGAGTGTGAAGTCGCAGAGCGCCACGTTTCAGAACTATTACACAGGAAGGTTGCAGGCACCTTTGAGCCAAACTTCTAACTTCGACTCTGCAGTGGGAAACAATTATGGGGCTTCGAAAAAGTGACCCGTTAGTTGTGTTCAACAGTGTCTGAGGATAGTATTGATACTGTCTGCAAGGTTATTAACGTACACGGTCCGGCGAAAGGACCTCCCGTACGTGATGGGGGCACTCTGTGAGCTATAGTGGGGATACTAATGTTGAGGGGGGTATCGATCGATGCTGGTATGCCTGCCATTTTCAGTAGGCGCAGTGGCTTGACTAGGTGAGGGCAGTACGTTTGTTGTACATTATGTGGTCAAAAGTATCCTGGCTGAAAATGACCTAGAAGTTCGTGGCGCCCTCCATCAGTAATGCTGGACTCAAATATGGTGTTGGTCCACCCCTAGTCTTGATGACAGCTTCCACTCTCGCAGGCATATGTTCAATCAGGTGCTGGGAAGCTTCTTGGGGAGTGGCAGCCCACTCTTCACTGAGTGCTGCACTGAAGGTAGGTATCGATATCGATCGGTGAGGCCTGGCACCAAGCTGGCGTTCCAAAGCATCCCAAGGATTCAGGCCAGGACTCTGTGCAGGCCAGTCCTTTTCAGGGATGTTAGTGTCGTGTAACCACTCGGCCACAGGCCATGCATTGTGAACAGGTGCTCGATCGTGTTGAAAGATGCAATCGCCATCCCCGAATTGCTCTTCAACAGTGACAGCATGAAGGTGCTTAAAACATAAATGTAGGCCTGTGGTGTGATAGTGCCACGCAAAACAACAAGGGGTCAAGCCCCTTCCATGAAAAACACGACCACACAATAACACCAGAGCCTCCGAATTTTACTATTGGCACTACACTCGCTGGCAGATGACGTTCACCAGGCATTCGCCATACACACACCCTGCCATCGGATCGCCACATTGTGTACCGTGATTCGTCACTCCAGATAACGTTTTTCCACTGTTCAATGTTTGCGTTTCTTACATCAAGCGAGGTGTCGTTTGGCCTTACTGGCGTGATGTGTGGCTAATGAGCAACTGCTCGACTGTGAAATCCAAGTTTTCTCACCTTCCTAACTGCCATAATACTAGCAGTGGATCCTGATGCAGTTTGGAATTCCTGTGTGATGGTCTGTATAGATGCCTGCCTGTAACACATTATATCTGTCTTCAACTGTCGGCCGTCTCTGTCAGTCAACAGAATGCTACGGAAATGCCCTCACTCTACAAAGGAGATTGCTTACAAATCACTCGTGTGACCCATCCTAGAATACTGCTCAAATGTGTAGGAACCGTACCAGATAGGACTAACAGGGGATATTGAACATATACATGCAAGGGCAGCACAAATGGTCACAGGTTTGTTTAATCCAAGGGAGAGTGCCACAGAGATGCTGAAGAAATGGAAGTGGCAGGCTCTTAATAATACTTACAGCACACATGAAGGTATCCAAAAAATCATTCTTCCTGCACTCCATATGTGAATGAAATGAGAAGAAATCCCTGTACCTGGTATATAAGGCTATCACCAAGAGAATCTTGTAAAATCAAATTCAGACAATTTACAATTTTGACAGTTCCATCTATGTATGTATGTGAAACTATCATGTATGTCAAAGCAAACTGTGCACTAATGCTAAACAGAGAAGTATACATTTGTAGCACGAAAGTTAAAGTTTGTTATCACATCAATGGTACTTGACTACAACTGGCTGATAAAGGTCTTGCTAAAGCTGGGTGCTTATTACACAACAGGCTACCAAACAGTTTACAAAATACAAAAGCATTACCAGACTTTTGTTTTAAAGTAAGAGAGTTCTAGACAATAGGTTGGCTGTACAAAGTTAAGGAATACTTTGGGAATAGTCCGAAAGAATCGGAAAGAAATTGCTTTACTATGGCACTTTCCTCAGAAATGTGTTACATATAAGGCATCGATGACAAGTAAATGTGAAAAGTTTCTTATGTTTTGTCAACACTCAAGTACTGCAGCTGAAAGAAAAGTTGAGTGCCTATATTTATTAAATTAAATTATAAATAAAGTTTTGGTTTTTCCTTTTCATTAATTATTATATGTATCTACACAAGTAAGTCTACTGTAAAATAACCTGTGTGCTCAGTTTCTAATTCGCCCTGTAACTGTAATTGTAAATGATATTGATGCATCCAATATCATTCTAAACAATGGCCATAAATAAGTAAATATTTGTTGAAAGGGAACACACACACACTCTCACTCTCTCTCTCTCTCTCTCTCTCTCTCTCTCTCTCTCTCTCTCTCTCTCTCTCTCTCTCTGTGTGGTTTCAGTTGCCTGAGATGCAGTCATGTGTGTGAGTTGCATTTTGTGTGTGGGGGCGTGTGTGCACATACACACATATGTGTCTGTCATCTATTTTTGACAGAGGCCTTTTGTGAGTCTCTTTGTTGTGGCCATCTGCGACTCAGCAGCTCTGCTATATGGTTAGTAGCAACTTTCCTTTTCGTAGTACTGTTACATTTCATCCTGGATTTTACAGTGTTGAAATATTTGGTGATTTTAATATAGATGCAAATCCAAAGAATGTAGTAAATTTGAAGCTCACTGACATATTAAACTCATAAAATCTTTTAAATATAATACATCTACATCTACATCAATACTACACAAGCTACTGTATGGTGCATGGTGTAGGATGCCTTGAACAATTGCTTCTTATTTCCTTTCCTGTTCCATTTGCAAACAGAACAAGGGAAAAATGACTGTCTACATTCTTCCATGAGAATCCTTATTTATCACGTCTAATCTTCATTATCCTTGCATGAAATGTAAGTTGGTGACAGTAGAATTGTACTGCAATAAGCCTCAGATGCTAGTTCTCTAAATTTTCTCAATAGTGTTCCTAGAGAAGAATGTTTCCTTACCTCCAGGGTTTCCCATTTGAGTTCCCTAAGCATCTCCAGAATACTTGCATGTTGACTGAACCTACCAGTAACAAATATAATGGCCCACCTCTGAATTGTTTTATGTCTTCCTTTAATCTGACCCAAAAACTCAAATAGTACCATGGCTTTCACTAGTATGTCATCTGAACGATACTTTACTAAAAGTCAATCATTCACCTTCCCTACTACAGTCGTCACATGCTTGTTTCATTTCACATCGCTTTGTACCATTATGCCTAGACATTTAATTGACACGAATGTTTCGAGCATTACACTAGTAACACTTATTCAAGCATTTCTGGTTTGTTTTTCCTGCTCATCCACATTAATTTACATTTTTAGACATTTAGAGCTAGCTGAGATTTGTCACACCAAATAGAAATTTTTGTCTAAGATATCTTGTATTCTCCTAGAGTCAGTCAATGATGACAGCATCATCGACAAACGGCTGCAGATTGCTGCTCACCCTGTCTGCCACATCATTTGAGCATACAGAAAAAAATAGCAGTCCTTTCACATCTCCCTGGGGCACTCCTTACAGTATCCTTGTCACTGACTGACACCAGCCCTCAAGGACAGCACACAGGACCTGTGACTTATTTGTTTCTAACTATTTCAGTTATTTTGTTATGTCAGGGGTGACCATTACTGTGTCCACCATATGGAAGTCTTTGCAACAGATCAATGTTTGTATGATTGTCCTGTGTGGATGATTTCTTAAACACAAAATTTGAAACTTCAGCTTTCTTTTTGCTGTCTTCTACCTGCATGCAGGTTGGTCAATGAGTGACTGGATAAAAGCCTAAGACTTGATTAGTAGTCTTCTAGATGACCAGAATTTTCTTGTGTTCTCAACAATATCTTTTGCTTAGGTATGACAGTTGTACGGATTGCACATTTATCTTTTTACAGATGCTTGAATCTCTACTAACTTTTTCCTGTAATCATTTGTTCATTCTCTTTTGAACTGAGAGTACAACAGCCTTTACTTTCCCAGTATTTTCCAAATTTCAGTGGCAAACCACAAATAATATTTTCTGTCCTTCATCCACTTAATCAGTACATACATCTCCAGAGCATGATATACAGTCCATTTAAACTTTTCCTATAATTCCTCTACATCCATCATACTGGATGAAACATGGTACCTACCAGAATTAAAGAAAATGTGGAAGGAAGGACCCAAACATGTAACTTACTTTTCACACAACCTGTATATTTAACAATATACAACCATACCTGCAGCCTACATGTTATTGGGTCAAATGGCAGCGTTTACTATTGCACTGGACAAAGCCTCTGCTATTACATGCCTTTCTGCAACATACGAAAATTATATAAGCACCATTGATGACAAGAGTGTTTATGTTACTCGAAACAGATGACATAATTTTTAATTAGAAGGCTGTATGTCTAAAGGTTCTGGGTTAATATGTGCTTAAAGATTAAACAGATTAGGAAACACTATGACAATGATAAAGCTTACATAAAAGCAACCAACTTTTTAATTTCATTCAACAGCCAAGGTGCGATTGGATCCCAACCTGTCCCTTTTGACAATCTTATTTTGACTAATGCCCTGGTGACAGTTGGCTGTTAATATTTTCACGGTCTTTCAAACACACCTTAGTACAACAGGTTGTTCAGATTATAACTAAAGACTTAAAAATGTAAATGCAATCAAAGAACTGAACTGGTTAACACCTAAATCTAACTAGAAGGTCCCTCTTTTGTTTAATGGCAACATGTGCATTAGTATAATTGTTCTGGCTGTATTTATGGCCAGGAGCTGGTCGTTAGAACATTAATGACTGGGTACAAACCAGAAAGGAAAGGAAATATAATAGTGGGACAAATTTTCAAATGACAACTATTGTCTCAGTACAATATTATGGCCTCTATTAATGACCAAAGAGCCGACTGAGTAAAACTCTGAAGGTCGGGTACAAACCGGAAAATCATAAGCAGGGCAGGTAGGCAATGACAAAAATCAACACGAGGATTACAGAATGTTACTTCGCTTTATCAGCAAGCAGTTCCATGGAGCGTTACAGTGGTTACTGAGTGGTGCCAATGAAAACCAGGTAGAAGTGGGCAGCCAGGCCACGAGCAGTCGTCCAACACAAATGTTGCCAACCAACTGAGAGGATGTCAGCCTGCTGCTTGTAGTCAATGCTGACCCCAGTGAAGTACTCTGGTATCGTAACTCTGCAGAGGCCCTCCTTGCGCAGCTTGTGGTTTCGGCCACTCGGACCTTGTAGCCACCTCTTGTTGTGATGCTACTGCAATCGGCAAACTTTGTGCCTCCCTTCTCAGGCCAGCAGACCCCTCTCAAGGACCTTCTAAGGACACAAACCACAGATATTGGCAATGGGGCCACAAGAGTGATAGTCGATACAGTTCTTGAGCCACTGGTGCCAGACAGAACAGTCTACTAACTCAATGGCACCACATCTCAACATCCCCCTCTCAAACCTGAACAAGCCTTGCCCCAGATCTAAGAACCCTTCACTCTGCTGGAAATTTTAATCTGCCTGAGATGAGCTTCCTCTTTTCTGGGTCCCTGACCAAAAGATTGACTGGGCTTAAAATTTTGACAATGGAATATGGACCTAGGAAATGTGGGGCAAGTTTCTCTAAACATTTATCCTGGGAAGTCCACCCAGAAATGTTTCTGACGTAGACAAGATCCCCTATCTCCCCTTGAAAGGGGCACTTGTTTCTGTTATAGTGACAGGCTTGAAAATCGTGAACATTCCTAATATTTGGTCCCTTTGCTCTCTAAGTACCTTCGGACTGATAGATGGAGGTGAAAGATGATTTATCTCACATAAATTGGAGAGTCAGGAATTCATGGGATATGCGAGCATGAGGCTAGCTGGGATGGCATGGGATTCTTCATCCTACATGGAGTTAAACACTAAGTTTAATCAGGGTGAGGTTGTATCCCACTTCTTGGGTGATTTATGGTGGTAAATAATCAATGCTGACTTCAAGTTGCAGTTAATCCTTTTGGCACAGGAACCGTAAGGATAATAAGGTGTGGTGGTAACATGATTTATCCCATTGCCAAAACAGAATTGTCTAAACAATCTTGACAGAAATCCAGGAATGTTATCCATAACCAATGGCTGCAGTGGCCCAAACCACGTAAATATATTAGTACCATGAGAGATGGTGATAAGAGCGCTCTCACCCCTGCTAGGTATGAACCTGGAGAAGGTGTCCACTACTATGAGAATATACAGATTGCCTTATTTTGTCCAGGGAAGCTGGCTCACATAATAAACAAACAATTTGTCCAGTGGATGCTCTTCCCATTCCGACTGCAGCAATCCCCTCGCCAGGGAGTTACTTGGTCTTCCATTCTTACAATCTCAGCATTCTTTGACTAAACCTCTAATGTTTTTATAAAATGTTGGCCAGGTCAGCTGCTCCTTGACTATCTCTAACGTTTTATAAAGTCATGAAAGTACCGGAAGGCCAGAATAACTAAGGGTCCAAGGAGATAAAATCTAGCTACCCCAGACCTTGCCCTGCAGTTACACAGAATCCCATTCTTCAGAAAACAGTCACTGGATTCCTGTCCATCTAGTATTTGCTTCCTGAGCCGCGCCCCCCCCCCCCCAAATGGGTATTATTCTTGTTCAGTTTACAAATTGTTAAACAGTTTGGGTACCTCAGCAAGGATAGTACATACTAGGTAACTGTCTGGCATTTCCTCATCAAGCTCGTGCTGTTGGAACATCCTGCTAAGGGCATCAGCAGACTGATTATCAGAGCCCTCAATGTCCTGAACCTTAAAATGGAAAGCCAAAATGCGGACCGCCCATCTTGCAATACGCTCTGTCTTCTTAGGACAAGCTAGGTCCCAATTAAGGACCTAATTATCCATCTCTAGATCAAATTCATTATGTTTGAGATAGAACCAAAATTTTTCCAGAGCAAATAACACAGCTAACGCTTCACACTCATATACCGAGTAATTGAGTTCAGGCCCCTCCAGATGTCGGGAAGCAGATGCCTGATATCTTGATCTTTCTGTAAAAGAACTGCTGTGATACCAGTAATGCAAGCGTAAGTGTGGACCACAAATCATTTCTTAAAGTCAGGTATGGCTAAAACCAGTGGGTTGGAAATCACAGTTTTGATTCCCTCAAAGGCTGCCTGCAGACTTTCAGCTCACATGAATTTCTCATTATTTCTGCGTAACAAATTTAATGGAGCTGAAGGTTGCACAGGGTTTGGGACAAATTTGTGGAAATAATTAGTCATTGCTACAAATCAGGCAACCTCCCCCTTATTTCGTGGTTGCGGAAAATTCCTCAATGCCTTAGTTCATTCTGGATCAATGCTAATTCCATCACCAGATACCAAGTGACCCAAAAATGACACTTGGTGCTTAGCCAAGGTTATCTTTGAGGGTTTCACAGTCAGGACCACATCCCTAAGCCTGGAGACTACCTTCCAGATGTGAGATGTGCTCTAAAAGCTCTTCAAAGGAGGCACTGAATATGACTGCATTGTCCCAATAACTGAAGACACAATTAAACTTTGAATCACTTAAAATTTTATCCAATAAATGGGATAAAACTGCTGCACTGGTTGACAAACCAAATGGAACTCGGATGAACTCGTATAAATTCCAATCCAGGGTGAAGGCGATGAGATGCTTAGATTCCTCTGTTAAGGGTATCTGGTAATAAGCCTGATTAAGATCTAACACAGTAAACCAATATGCTCCCTAAAACCAGGTCAAACAGCTGTGGTGATCAGGGAGTGGCACGAAATTGAAGATCACCTTTTAATTGAGAAGCCTGTGATCAACCACAGGTCAGAAATCCTGCCCCTGATCTTTAGGTACTAAGAAAAGGGGGGAGGTGGATGGTCTTATGACTCCATCTTTTGAGAAGGTGACAAGTGATGTGCTGGTTTGCCAGTCACCATATCATCCATAACATGAATATGGTATCAAATGATGTCTGTGACTCCCAACCTGTCATGAAGTACTTCGGGAAATTCTCCCAAAAGTTCACTTAACTGGAAAATAACAAGGAGGTCAGGTAGGCAATGACACAAATCACCGAGAGTATTACAGAATGTTACTCCCCTTTATCAGCAAGCAGTGCCATGGATCCACTGTGCTTACTGAGTGTGCCAATGAAAGCCAGGTAGAAGAGGGCAGCCAGGCCACAAGTGGTCATCTGACATTAATGTTGATAACCAACCGACAAAATGTCAGCCTGCTGCTTGTAGTTGATGCTGACCCCAGTGAAGTACTCTGGTATCTTCACTCTGTGCAGGCCCTCCTTGCATAGCTCACGGCTTTGGCCGTTATGACCATCTCTTGTCGCAATGCTACCACCAATCTCCAAACTTCGTGCCTCCCTTCTCAGGCCAGTGAACCCCGTGTATATACTGGCAAGCAAAGACCTTCTAAGAACACAACCCACATATGCCCACTCTTCCTCATAGATATTGACAATGGGGTTGCATGAGGGACAGTTGGTACTACACTTGAGTCAGTGGCTCCAGTCTACTAACTCAATGGCACCACGGCTCACTGGAACAAAATGATGTCAGTTCATTATCTTTATAAAGCTAATGCTGTACAGCGTTTGAAGGAGAAATGAAATGAGGCAAAGAAAACTTTTAAAACTGAAATTGCTAAGCTTAGGAAATGGATTAGCAACAAAACAATAGAGCAGTCTGATAATAAAAGTAAAGCTTTCTGAGAACTAATTAAAGAATGAATTTAAGTTCAAAGATGATGAACATGAACCATTTAGCATAAGACATGATGGTGAAACATCCAAACACAATCTCTATATAGAATGCCCTGACTGACTGCCTCATCACTACCCAGTCCAGTTATAGATAGGATAGAAACTTGAAATTTGGAGGTGTGGATCTTATATTGCCGGTGTCATTTAAGCAGGGATTTCTTGAAATACCAACATCAAGGTGGTGAAATATGGGATGAAGGGTTTTTTAAAAAAATGTTTCTATTAAGGCAATTTTGAAGCTAGACTTACAAAAATTGGTATTTGGTTTCTTGGTCAGAAATAAAGAATTAAGTGTTTCAGCATTTTTGGAAATTTAACAAGAGACTAGACTGTTGTTTCAATTGTTAAGGCTTTCTCTTAACTGGTACTTGTATTACTGTCCATGTTTAACACCTCTTGCAGTTGTCTCACCAAATATTGTTGATATATTACTTGATTCATTTATTTAATGCAAACTGTTACAAAGTTCTGTACCGTCACACTCTCAAAGGCTGCATTTACAGTATGTTCCCTCAGATGCCTCCATTTTCCTGCATCTATTTATTTCTGTTTATCTTATTGATACTGCTTAAGTTCCTTATGTATTCAGTAGATACATTAGCAGCAGTAGTAGTAGTAGTAGTAGTAGTAGTAGTAGTATCTTTATTCATCCATAGATGTCTTTTTACAAGGACACAGGACATGGCAAAGTATTTATAAGTTTATATCAATTTAAAATAAGCTAACTTGTGTACACATACATTTACAGAATTCTAGTTAGAGACAATCATTAAATCTACTCCTGCAGTGTTATTATTATTTATTTGTATAACATTTTTTATGAAGCCCCTACTCTGTTTTATCTAAGTAATCCTTCAATGTTGGTTGGTTTGGGGAAGGAGACCAGACACCGTGGTCATCGGATTAGGGAAGGAAGTCGGCCGTGCCCTTTCAGAGGAACCATCCCGGCATTTGCCTGGAGTGATTTAGGGAAATCACGGAAAACCTAAATCAGGATGGCCGGACCCGGGATTGAACCGTCGTCCTTCCGAATGTATAAAATGTATTGCATAACAGGTAATTTTTAGCTGCCTTTTTAAATAAGTGTATTTTGGCAATTTCTTTAACTCTTTTGGTAATTTATTGTACAGTTTTATTCCGTGGTAGAAAATGCTGTTTTGAGTTTTATGTTTATTTTTTCTTGGTAAATGTAAGTTGAGTCTATATCTTGTTGCATGGTCATGGACAGAGCTGTTTGTGCAGTAATTACCAATGTTATTTTTGATGTGTACAACTGACTGGCAGATGTATTCACATGGAGCAGTTAAAATCCCTAGTGCTTTGAACAGATCTTTACAATGAGCTTGACTAGTATTTTTGATTATTGTTCTTATGGCTCTTTTCTGGAGTTTGAAAATTGCATTCATATTCTGTGCATTTGTTCCCCAAAAAAGAAGGCCATAGCTAAGAATTGAGAGAACATATGAATAATATGTAACTAAAAGACAAAAAAATGGTTCAAATGGCTCTGAGCACTATGGGACTTAACTTCTGAGGTCATCAATCTCCTAGAATTTAGAACTAATTAAACCTAACTAACCTAAGGACATCACACACATCCATGCCCGAGGCAGGATTCGAACCTGTGACCGTAGCGGTCACTCGGCTCCAGACTGTAGCGCCCAGAAACGCACGGCCACTAAATGACACTGATGATAGGATTATAAGGGTATAACATGCTGATGATTGTTTCTTCTTTTAATAGGTTTGTGTATCACTCTCCATTTTTTTATACCTCCTGATGTAGCCTTGTCAAGTACTAATTTTATTTTATTAGTTTTGTTTATTAATAGAAACTGTTATGTAGGCATGCTGTTCCTATTTTGTGTTAAAGTTTTTCCTGTTTAGTCCATTTTTATCTATTTACTTCCCAGTCTTCAATGCACTACCACCACACTGTCAAAGATGTTGCTTGCTGTATGTTTTTGCTTCTCTTTCAATGTTGTTTGTAAACATTGCAACTTCTTTGGTGAAAATATGCAGTAAATGTCTGAAGATGGCCTTGTAAGCCAAAAACCGGTTAACACAACAAAAGTAATGTTGTAGAGCAAAAACAAACTGGTGCTTTTAATTATTATTACTATTAGTCGTAAAGCTCCCAACATGGAAGACGCTAAGTAAAGATGGTTCACTTCTGGGGCTTCTTATTCTTCTTGTTTGCCCACCAGGTCTTCATTCTTTGCGAGAATTCAGCTTTTCTTTCTTCGCTCCATTTTGTTCCAGTTCTCGGCGCTTTTGTCTCTGGTTTGACCTCCAATTTGTCAACTTTAAGTTTGAAATTGTTTCTTTTGTTCATGTCTTCAGTAGTAATGTTGGCTAATGCCAGATCTTTCTTTACATTTTTGATCCATTCTCCTCCATTAACAAGGGATGCTACGTATCTTACTACTTTTTTTGTAAGTCTGTTATCGGGAAGTCTCATTATGTGGCCATAGAATTTTAGACGCCTCTTCCTCATGTCTATCTCTATGTTAGAATATTCTTCAATTTTAGAATTTTTCTGTAATCTTTGGTCCCAGAATTTTCCTATTGATTTTCCTTTCCTCTTTCTTCAGGTTTTCCATATCTGTTTTCCTTTTAAGTGTCAAGGTTTCACTGCCATATAGCATTATTGGTTTAATTACCGACTTATAATGTTTAATTTTTGTATTTATAGATAGACATTTTTTATTGTAAATGTTTTGGACCAGCCCTAGACCCCTACGAGCTTTTAATATTCTTTCTTGTTGTGAGTATTTTTCAGAAATTATCTCTCCTAAATATTTAAAGTATGGTACCCTCTTAATTTCTCCATATTTGGTTTGTAACTTAGAAATTTCTAGATTTGTTGTTGTAAACACCGTTTTCTCAAAAGATATTTGTAGGCCAACTTTTCCTGCACACTCTTTTAAGGTTTCTATCTGTTTGACTGCCATTTCACTAGAATCTGCCATTATTGCAAGATCGTCTGCGTAGGCTAAGTAGGGGATTTGTAGGTCATCTTTTTTGGTTTCCAGTACTTTTCTTTTTTGAGTTCTTTTTCCCATTCTGCCATGACTCTATCCAGAACTAAGTTAAATAACAGTGGTGATAATCCATCACCTTGTCTAACCCCAGTTTTTATCTCAAATGATTTTGAAAGTTTTCCCATGAATTTCACTTTGCATTTTGTATTTGTTAATGTCTGCTCTATGATGTTCCGTGTCTTCTTATCCAGTCCTTGTTCTTCAAGAATTTTAAATAGTGTGGGTCTGTGAATTGAATCATATGCCTTTTAATTTATTATAATGTTGTTCTACCAAGAACTGAAGGAAGATTCTGTTAACATAATAGTAATTACATTAACAAAATGTCATATTATTATTTATGACATTTACAAAATCCATCATTCCGCTGGCTCTATGCAAATAAAATGTAACTACCTAAATAAATCTTCAGGCCAATGGTGGCCCAAACTCTTTGGGCTTCCAGATTTAGGTTTCCCATGCTTATAGTGATTGCCTGGATTGTTACTTAGAAAGGACACACTCAATTTCTCTTTCCTTCCTTTCCCAATCTCTGATGACCTCATCACTGATAGCATATTAAACACTTATATTCCATGGTGACCTGAAGACAGGTATAACAGTTTGCCTCTTCAGGAACTGACAAATATTCTCCAACCACAGAATTTCAAAAAAATGCAAGCTTCCCAATCTGTTCTGTAGGGATAACGTGTCAACAAAAATAACCAATGTTTGAAAATATTACTGGATAGATACAAAATTTACTTGCCAAGTGTTGACTGGAGAAAACACATACAAGGATCATGGAAATACACAAGCATTTGGAGCCATTGGCTCCTTCTTCTGGCAGGAGGACTGAAGGGAAAGGTAGAGTGATGAAGGAAGAAGGTGGGTGAGATTTAGGAAACAGTGAGAGTTATGGAAAAGTTGCCCCGAACCTAGGGTCATGGGAGACTTTATGGATGGGATGATAGAGAATAGGGTACTAAGCAAGATAGAGATTACTGAAAAATAAATCATGCAAGAGTCAATAAGAGCAGAAAGTAAAGTGCATTATACATGCTAGACAGGTGTTGGAGAGGGCAAGTGAGGTGGGGGAATAGGCAGGTTGCAAAATTAAAGATGTAGAAAAACGGAAGGGGAGTGAAAAAGAGCAACAGTTACTGAAAATAAAAGCTGAGATCACAGAAACTAGCACAAATGAAGGCCAGGTGGCTGGTAAGAACCAACCACGTGGCAGTTCCAACATGCAGAATTCTGAGAAACTTGTGTGAGGCACATATCTGGAAACAGGCACTGAGGTCATAACAGTCATGTTGTAGAGCATCCTCTGATACAGGATATTGTGCGTTGCCAGTATACATCTTCTGCCTATGCCCACAAATTGTAACTGATAACTTGGGCAAACAGTGTTCATCTATATCTACATCATACACCACAAGCCACATATAGGTGTATGGTGGAGGGTACTCTTTGTACCACTAACCGAGTCCTCCACTCATGAACAGCACTTGGAAAGAAGCCTCGTATTGGCTCTGCTTTCTTAAATTTTCTTCTTGTGGTCATTACATGAAATGTATGTGGGAGAAAGTAATATGTCGTCTGACTCTTCCCAGAAAGCGCTCTTTCAAAATTTCAATAGTAAATCTCTCTCAGTGATGCACAATGTGTCTCTCATAACATCCGCCACTGGAGTTTGTTGAGCATCTCCATAACACTCTCATGCAACTAGGTGATGATGTAATGAAACATGCCACTCCTCATTGGATCTTCTCTATCTATGCTATCAGTCATGGATCCCAGACAGATAAACAATACTCATCAATCAGTCAAACAAGCACCGTGTAAGCCACTTCCTTCATGGATGAGTTACATTTCCTTAAGATTATTCATATGAATCTAAGTTTGGCTTCTGCTTTTCCAACTACTTGTTTTATGTGGTCATTCCCCTTAAGGTTGCTCTGAAGAGTTACTCCTAGATATTTTGTGGCAGATACTATTTCCAGTGGTTTTTCATCAATAGTGTGGCTACAGAATAGTGGATTTCTTTTTCTATGTAAGAACAATATCTTACATTTATTTACATTCTGGGTCAACTGCCAACTATTCATCAATTCTCTGAAGCTCATTCTGCAAATCATTACTGTCTTATGGCGTTGCTACTTAGTTATAGAAAACTGCAACATCAGTGAACATTCCAAGTGGGAAAAATGTATCTAAAAACAAAGATGATGTGACTTACCAAACGAAAGTGCTGGCAGGTCGATAGACACACAAAATTTAAGCTTTCGCAACCAACGGTCGCTTCATCAGGAAAGAGGGAAGGACGAAAGGATGTGGGTTTTAAGGGAGAGGGTAAGGAGTCATTCCAATCCCGGGAGCGGAAAGACTTACCTTAGGCGGAAAAAAGGACAGGTATACAATCGCACACACACCCATATCCAACCGCACATACACAGACACAAACCCTGGGGGTTGCCTAATACTACCTGCCTCCATTGTGGCATGATGTATTGCTGGTGGGATGTCAGATATCAGTGAAACCTTTGCACTGCACTTGCCGGGAGAATGCTAAGTCTGGCAAGTAAAATGTCAAAGCTGACAGTGTCAAAGGCATTACTATACTGTAATAAGCTCATAATAGCTGCTTCTTGTGCATCCATGGCAATGTCTGCTTGTGTCTGTGCACGTGCGGCCGGACACGGGTGTGTGTGCGAACGCACACCCGCCCCTCCCTCCCCCCACTCCCGGGACTGGAACGACTCCCCACCCTCTCCCCCAAAAAACCCACATCCCCCCATCCCTCCCCCTGTTCACCACAGGATCAACAAGCCCAGCTATAACCAACACTTTTTCGCCTTTTTCCACACCAGATCTCCAGTTGACCTTTATCTCTCCCCATATGTTTATATTTTTATTTTCATTTCAACCTCATGTTACACTTTCCACCTTCTAATACCACGTCACCCTCACACCATCCCCACAACGACCCCATTAAGTTTTATTTACATTCCCTCCGCAAACATGCCTTTGCCCGAGCCAGATTACACTCCCATATTTTATTTTCTCAAGCTTGTCTGACATTTGGCATTACCCCCAAAGGCCTCACACTTAAAGTTCCCATCTCTGGCTGTAACCCTTCTTTCCATCAGTCCCTATACCAGTTCCAAACTGAACAATCCATTGCCCTCACCCACCTAATCCTTCACCTACTCATCAACTGAGCCAATGAACACACCCGTCAACTCCTATCCTTAATAAAAGTCCTCAGTCTTTCCTCTCCCACATCCACACCGGCTGTTCAGAGCATCCTCCTACAGGCCAACCGCAAATTAGAACAGCATGTCACCCTCCACCTCAAAAAACTATCCAATCTCCTGGTTTCCCACCTCCGGAAAGGCAACTCTCTCACCCTTCATAACCATTCCAGCAAACCTCAACCTCCTCTCATTGCACACAGACCCAGTCTCTCCCACTTCCAGCTCCACTCCCCCCAAAACCTCAAAATTCCAATCAACACAATCTGGAACCACAACACCCTAATTCAGTAGTTAACCTCTCTCCCAATCCGAAATCTCTGTCCTATCCAAAGGTCTCACCTTCGGCCCCACTCCCAGATTCAACCAAACAGCCCTTGTCAAAGATTTACTGTCCTACACCTGTACTCTCTGCTGGAAATATCACTTTGCCACGAAGAAAAATGATCCTAACCCTACTCCTAATGATCCAACTCCCCAAGACACTATCCAAATTGAACCCTGCCTGGAACAGTTCCGTCCTCCGTCACAGCGGGACCCACCTCCTCCAAACTCCCCAGGAATTTCTGACTTCCAGCCTTGCCTCTCAATCCCTCTTAAAAAACCTTAATCCTACTCCCATCACCACCACTGCTGAAGCCCAGGCTATCCGTGATCTGAAGGCTGACTGATCCATCGTCATTCTTCCGGCAGACAAGGGTTCCACGACCGTGGTACTTGATCGTCGGGAGTATGTGACTGAGGGACTGTGTCAGCTTTCAGACAATACTACTTACAAAGTTTGCCAAGGTAATCCCATTCCTGATGTCCAGGCGTATCTTCAAGGAATCCTCAGAACCTTAGGCCCCCTATAAAACCTTTTACCTGACTCCATCAACCTCCTGACCCCACCAACACCCCGCACCCCTACCTTCTACCATCTTCCTAAAATTCACAAACCCAATCATCCCGGCCATCCCATTGTAGCTGGTTACCAAGCCCCCACTGAATGTATCTCTGCCTATGTAGATCAACACCTTCAATCCATTACATGCAGTCTCCCATCCTTCATCAAAGACACCAACCACTTTCTCGAACGCCTGGAATTCTTACCCAATCTGTTACCCCCGGAAACAATCCTTGTAACCATTGATGCCACTTCCTTATACACAAATATTCCGCACATCCAGGGCCTCGCTGCGATGGAGCACTTCCTTTCACGCCGATCACCTGCCACCCTACCTAAAACCTCTTTCCTCATTACCTTAGCCAGCTTCATCCTGACCCACAACTTCTTCACTTTCAAAGGCCAGACATACCAACAATTAATAGGAACACCCATGGGTACCAGGATGGCCCCCTCGTATGCCAACTTATTCATGGGTCGCTTAGAGGAAGCCTTCTTGGTTACCCAGGCCTGCCAACCCAAAGTTTGGTACAGACTTATTGATGATATTTTCATGATCTGGACTCACAGTGAAGAAGAACTCCAGAATTTCCTCTCCAACCTCAACTCCTTTGGTTCCATCAGATTCACCTGGTCCTACTCCAAATCCCATGCCACTATCCTTGACATTGACCTCTACCTGTCCAATGGCCAGCTTCACACATCTGTCCACATCAAACCCACCAACAAGCAACAGTACCTCCATTATGGACAGATGCCACCCATTCCACATCAATCAGTCCCTTCCCTACAGCCTAGGTCTTCGTGGCAAATGAATCTGCTCCAGTCCGGAATCCCTGAACCATTACTCCAACAACCTGAAAACAGCTTTCGCATCATGCAACTACCATCCCGACCTGGTACAGAAGCAAATAACCAGAGCCACTTCCTCATCTCCTCAAACCCAGAATCTCCCACAGAAGAACCCCAAAAGTGCCCCACTTGTGACAGCATAAGACTCTGAATGTGGGTCTCCAACAGGGATACGACTTCCTCAAATCCTGCCCTGAAATGAGATCCATCCTTCATGAAATCCTCCCCACTCCACCATGAGTGTCTTTCCGCCATCCACCTAACCTTTGTAACCTCTTAGTTCATCCCTATGAAATCCCAAACCACCTTCCCTACCCTCTAGCTCCTACCCTTGTAACTGCCCCCCCGGTGTAAAACCTGTCCCATGCACCCTCCCACCACCACCACCTACTCCAGTCGTGCGTGTGTGCGTGACCGCCCGTGTGTCCCTTAGGGCCCACATCCTTTTGTCTTTCCCTCTTTCCTGATGGGGCGGCCGTTGGTTGCGAAAGCTGTAATACCTGCCACAGAGGGTAGGTCAAAATGCACAGAGGCGTAGTGTGCCAAGTCAATTCGATCACATGGGCGTAGCTTTGTTTCCTGGAGAGCTACTATGAGTGGACAGTGCAAGTACAGCAGCAACTTTAAGTCGTTGCGGTTGGAGTGAATGCTGTGAATATTCCAATGAAGAAGTGCCATCATGAGAAGAAAAAGAAAAAGGAGAAGCAAGAAGGGGTCACCTCGAAGGCCACTGAGGGCCTGGCTTCGAGCGAGCACTGCTGCCGCCATCAATAGGTGGAGAGTCATCTTCCATTTTTTCAATAGGTTCGTCGGCCACTGTGTTAAGATGGCTGGGAGGGGGAGCTTCCTCCGCCGGTGAACAGCCAGATGTTCGGCTACCAGTAGTGCGGCCAGGTGAAACGGACGACGGCCTGGGGCAGCAACCGCTGGGTGGTGCAGGAGAAGGAGAACTTTGCTTCCTATGAGCTTTCTTGGAAGGTTGTTTAGTTGAAGTACTGGTCGATGGCTGGGAGTTCGGGGTACGTAGGAAGTCCTCATGGCACGGTTCCTTCTTGAAGGCCCGTGCATCTGACTTCTGGGTCTTAGTCTTGGCAGAAGCTGATGAAGGTGCTTGTGTCTTAGGGGTGACGGGAGGAAGAGGAGATGTTGACCGGGCGATCTTAGCACTGGCCGAACGAACGACCGTAGCGGTAAAGGTCAGATCGCATGTCTGTGTCGACAACTCCCTGGTAGGTTGAGGAGACGTGAGGACAGTACTGTATTTCCCCACTGGGAGCAGCGTTGGCTTCCTACTAGCAAATAGCTTGTGAGCAGCCGAAGTGGACACTTTCTCTTTGACCCGAATTTCCTGTATACAGCGTTCATCCTTGTAGATGGGACAGTCGCGGGAGGATGCTGCATGGTCACCCTGCCAGTTCACACAATGAGGAGATGGAGGTGGACAGTCACCCTCATGGGTGTCCCTGCCACAAGAGACGCATTTAGCTGCATCAGAACAGGACTGGCGGGTGTGATTAAAATGCTGACACTGGTTGCAGCGCGTAGGTGTCGGGACATAGGGGCGAACAGAAATAACCTCATAGCCCGCTTTGATGCGTGACGGCAGCTGAACACTATCAAAGGTCAAGAAAAGGGTCCAGGCCAGTACAAGGTCATTGTCGACCCTATGGACAGCCGTCATGCCCTGCTCAGCAAAGAAAGACTGAATCTCCTCATCAGTCAATCCGTCGAGTGATGTAGTATATACCACACCACGCGAAGAATTCAAAGTGTGGTGAGCCACCATCCGGACAGGGAATGTGTACAGGAGTGTGGCCCGAAGGAGGTTTTTATACCTGAAAGGTGCTCTCAGTTTCTAACTGTACAAGACTTGAGAGGTTCGGCTATGACATCTACGCCCTTCTGAAAAATGAAAGGGTTGACAGATGAAAAATCTTTTCCGTCCTCAGATCTAGAAACTATGAGGCAGGCAGTAGCATTTTTGTCACTGGGGCTCGACAAGTTTCCGCTTTTGGGCAGAAGTCGCGAGAGAAGAAGAAGACGAAGAAGAAGAAGAAGAAGAGAAATCCATTGCGGATGAATCCCCAATGATTGCCAGAGCCTCAGATGGCGGGCTCCTTCCTTGTGGGGACCCTCTCAGAGGGCGCTCCCACCTTAGGTGAATGTTTACACCTCAGGTCACACCTCCTGAGTAATGGACGGAGGGACCAATCGGCATGGTCGGAAGGTGTCAGCTCAGGCAATCGCCTCTCCCTGGGCCTGGCCTTTATCAGGAGGTATGTGTGTGCCTTACTTGTCTACCCAGGGTGGGGAATTATGCATTACCCCATCATTGGCTATGCGTGTGAACGTGTGGGTTGGCCTCCAGGCACACATGGGGAGGAAAGAAGAATAGGAAAAAAAAGGGGGAGAGAGGGAGATAAAGGACAGACTGTCTCAAACACCGAGGCGGAGACCATAGGGTGGACAAGAAGGCAAGGTAAAAAGTAAGGAAGACAGTGAGACAGGGAGAACAAACAAAGGAAGGAAGAAACCAAAATAACCACAAATGTAAGTCGTTGAACCGTCCACCTCTGGATGCAGATGCAAACTACCCACTTGAGGGGGAGGGACTCCTTTTAGTCGCCTCTTACGACAGGCAGGAATACCTTGGGCCTATTCTTACCCCAGACCCACAGGGGGAGTGCGTTAGACTAGCCGCTCTAATTTAAACTCTTTAATTTTATAAAAAGTCACTGCGTACTGCAGGGCGCATACTAGTAATTATGTAAGGAAGTTTCCACTGCGCACAGATGAGATACCGACGTGTGGATAATCAACATATCACTAGTGATTCATGTTGTATTCGCAATGAAAGTAGCATAGCGCACTTCAGTCATTATAGTTATGATTAACGCTATTGTGATTTCGTTATTTGTTTAATCCATGATCCTAAAATTTCAACATTATATGTAAACTGTATTTTCAGTATTTACCTCATTTTAGCTCAGAAATAACATGGCCCATGAACCTCCTTCTTACGGTGACGAAATTGTCAAAGCATATGTCCAATGCCACCTTATCATGGTTTAAATACATTCGCTGATTTTTAAATATTTCCATCCATCTCAATTCAGTTCAACAAAAATTATAAGAAAACATAAAATAATATAAATAATGATATTTACATACATATGTATTAAATTATTTACATTGGCAACACGTTGGCCAGAACGTTATTGGTGAGCTAATTTTTTGTTTCATGTTTCATCGCAGACATTACTCTGAGAAATCATCAAGAAGGAATGGAAAGAATATTAAATCCAGAAAGCATAATGGAAAATCTGGTCAGACTGTGACAACAATCACCACAACAGAGAAGGTAGGACAGACTTATCATATCTATTGCATTTGACTCTGGTACCATCTTTCATTAACTCACGATATATAGTGAAGTTTTGCAAAAGTTAAAAAGTGATTTTTACTGCTGAGTGTGATTTTTTTAAAAAAAAAAATTATTCAGATTTTCGAAGTACGACAATAATTATTGCAAAATGGCTGATACACAGCTCAGTGGTGACAACATGGCGTGTAGGTACATCGTCAATAATAGATCAACTCTATGCATTGTTTGAATAATAGTTACATGCAAGCTAAACATTGTAGATACTCATTTGCTGTAGAGATGAGTTTAAAAATATTTCATGCATTTACTTTACTGAATTTTCAAAAAAAACTTACTACACTTTTGCTATTGATATGGTCATGACTCTTAGTATGGATAACATAAACAGTTCGCCTACTGCAAGTTCCGTATCCAATGAAGATGCATAGAATTAAATTACGCTTGCTCAAACAAGCGAAACAGTAAATGAAATACAGAACCTAAATAATCTAACCGTAGCAACCAACAGTAACATAGTCACAAGATATGGAAACGGAATCAGAAGCAGTAAATTCTCACGATTTACCGGGGCCAGATAATGTTCTAACAGTAAATTTCTCACAATTTATCAATACAGTCATGCAACAATTTCAGCTGATGAATACAAGTTTACAGAACAATGACAAATAGTTTACAGAAAAATTTCAGGAAATAAACAAAAAACTTGATGGTAATGACGCTAAATTAACCGAAATTGGTACTGACTTAAACAAAAGGATCAATGAAATGGCCACCTAGTTTTCAAAATTAACAGTTTTAGCAAAACATAATGAAACCAAAATCAATGTTCTTGAAACCAATGTCAAATAGTTAAGTTGCACGTGTGACACCATGACGACAAAAGGAGGAAAGTGCGTCACTGCTCATGATGACATCATGAAGCGTGTCACACAACTAGAGACAGATTTAGAAACCATGACAAAGACAATTGACCAGACAATCAAATTAGAGACAGACAAATGACTTTTGAATGAATGTGTGTGTGTGTGTGTGTGTGTGTGTGAGAGAGAGAGAGAGAGAGAGAGAGAGAGACAGCAGTGCTTGGATGGGGATGAATAGGTGATGATCAGGACAACAGTCCCTGAGCGGAGAAAATCTCTGATCCAGCTGGGGATGAAACCCAGGCCCTTAAGATTGACAGTATGTCACAGTGACCACTCAGCTACTGTGGGCGGACAATGATTTAATAGAAACAAGCAGACTGCAAACTGACTTATTCAACAACCTTGGACATATAAATACATAGTATGTGATCCGTTTGGTTTGTTTACTGAATCAATGAGAAACATCAGCTTACAAAAGTAAAATAGCATCATAGTGTTCTCAGTAACTATTCCTTTTCTTTGCTCCCCTTTCATTTTGCAGCCTGTCTATCCCCCCCACACATCTCCACCCTCTTCCCCCTCCCCATATATGCCTATCATGTACAATGCACTTAGCTTTCAGCTCATATTGACTCCGCATGATTTTTTTCAGTAAATTGTGTCTTGATGATTACCATATCTTCCATCGTTAAGCTCTCAGGTTTTCAAATCTCATCCAGCGCAGGCACCAAGGATCAGTCTTTCCTTCTCATCCTCTCTGGTAAGTCTCCTCCGACCTAGGGTTTTGGGCAACTTTTCCACAACTCTCTCCATTTCTTAAGTCTTGCCAGTTTTCTTTCTTCAGTTCTCATTCTTTGCCTTCAAATCTTCTGCTAGAAGGAAGAGCCATTGGCTCTGAAAGCTTCCACATTTCTATATCCTTTATAAATAGTTTCTGCTGCCACCAGCTTGGTGAGTAGATCATCTTATTTATCCAATTATACTGCAGCCATCTTCATGATAGTGTTGGCAACATGGCTGTGAATGAGGTCATGGTTGGTGTGAGAGTCAGTTACCATCTGATATGGGTTTACGAGTACCCAGCAAAAAGATTGCGAGAATTCAATTCTGTACAGTTGGAACCAAAAACAAAAAATTGGTAGTTCATACCACCACAAGACCATAAATGAAAAAGTTGTTGTTAATAATCTGTGTCCCTGACATTCTATCTACAAGTAAGTTTCAATATACCATTTCACACTTAACACTTAGTCTGCTATTGACACTATTTTACTCAACTCCAGTTGGTTGTGACAATTGCAATGATGCATCAAACGGGCTACAGTACCTTTTCCTACATTTTTATTACATGATACATTATTATCTTTTTTGCAGTTTTAGGAAAATGGTGTACACTGACACTTAAGTAAAATGCTAATCCGTGTGCATGCGCAGAACTGTATTGCAGGTTTCCTAATACAAACTACTCTATCAACAATATATTAGATGGAGCAAGTGCTGGACTGAGTATAATAGAGCAGCTAGATGAGGCAAGCAAATAAATCTGTAACAGTTATGCTACATACGAAGAGTTTTTGCTTGACTTTTATTGTTAGCCAAAATTAGCAGCAATGTCTTTGTGTACATGGTAACTCCAAACTGGGACAAGCTTTGAGAGCACTTGCCTGCTAAAGGCAAAGGATCCAAGTTCGAGTCTCAGTTTTAATCTGCCAGGAAGTTTCACATCAGTACACACTCCACTGCAGAGTGAAAATTTCATTCTGTAAACATCCCCCACTCTGTGACAAGCCATGTCTTTGCTATATCCTCTCTTCCAGGAGTGCTAGTTCTGCAGCATTGCAGGACAGCTTCTGTGAAGTTCGGATGGTAGGAGATGAGGTACTGGAGGAAGTAAAGCTGTGAGGATGGGTCATGAGTCATGCTTAGGTAGCTCATTTGGTAGAGCACTTTCCCACAAAAGGCAAAGGTACTGAGATAGAGTCTCAGTACAGCACACAGTTTTAATCTGCCAGACAGTTTCGCATCAGCGCACACTTTGCTGCAGAGTGAAAATTTCATTCTGGAAGCTTTGAGAGGTTGTGTGTTTGGGTGGGAAGGAGTGTTTTATGACTGTGGAACATGTATAATGATTAGTTGGGTTTATTAGCACAGAATAGAACTACTGAAGCTAATGAGTTATTGGAGGTAATTTGCCATACTTTTTGTGGATTTTAGAGGCAGAGTGTTCACGACTTTGCAATACAAATATTCAGAATGAATCTCTGAGATTGTATTTATAAGGTGACTTGAAGTTCCCTCGATCCCATTCAGTAGCGGCTGGTCTCACCGTAGTGGCAGTGGCAGCACCAGCAGACCTCTTCTGTGGCTGTGTGTTGGTTGGCCAAATATTTGACAAGTCTCCTTACACATCGGTGTAGCAGCTGTGAATTGAAGTTCATCTGTGAGGAGAGATTGTGTTGATTGATCTGATTTCTCAGTGTGAGAGAAACCTCAAATTGCCAAATTTTTCTATACATGCTTAATTTTAATGGCTGTGTTCTGGATCTTCCAAGCTCTGACTGACAAAAATGCTCCTCAGAGAGCACAACTCCCCTTCCCTGGGCTATGTTTTACTCGGGTAACCAGTGCTACCCTTTCTGCTATACTCTTCAGAAAAAGTTGTGCCTCGCTATTCGTATCTCTATCCCCCGTCAATGAGGCAGCTTCCTTTTGGCTCTGTTGGGCTCTCTGTCACTCTGAAAAACATCAAGATGAACCACTGTCCATAGGTCTTAAATCCTTAAACAAAGTTTTTGTAAGAGTTATGTGACATCTCAAAAATTTCAAAGGTCTAGCTGGGAGTTCGGCTGTAAGATAGCAATCTCTGGCACGCATCCCAAAGCCAAATTTTTCTGCATTTGGCAGTCAATAGCATCTTTCACTAACATTACTCCTCACTCCAACTCGTAAAACATTTGTGAGAGCAAACACTACAGAATGTCTCGGCTGTTGTCCAATTGCACGGTGGTGCCATTAGGGATCATAAAGACATTTACTGGGCCAGGCTGCCACAGTGAATGTTTCTCCTCACTGCTGCTTTTCAGATGAGCTCAGCCGGGTCCCCGACTGTTCAAGTGCTCAGCTCAGTCTGTGTCACTTAGTGTGCTTCCAAACACCCCCTTATTCCCAGCTAACGTACAAATCTGTTTTAAATTACTCTCTAAACTGACAATCACTCACACATTTAATATCAATACCATGCTTCATTCATAATTAATTGTGCAGCTCAAGGTGGGCCTCTACTATGAACTCACAAGAATTTGTGTATGTTGTATGACAGTGTTGAAATATTGTCCTGTGACAGTTATTATAGCTTCATACTTAGGTCTACATCATTTTATGGCTGCAGAAAGAAAGTTCCTGTTTCAATTGAAATTTAAGCTTGGAATGTGACATATTTTAAAATGTTGTGTAAATGCCCCATTCCATCACATTAGTTAGTGTAGGTGGTCACAGTTTGGAAGAGTCCATTCAGGATGGCAGACAGCTGGTCATACATCATACCCCCATAGAGTACCATGCATTAATAGAGTGCAAGAAGATTTGCTAGCTGATTCTCAAGGGAATGAAATATATGGTGAGAACCTGGGATCAGGATGACATAGAAATGCACTAGCATATGGTTTAAGTCAAGTGATTAATAGCATACTGTTATGGGAAGCAAAAACAAAATTTTGACCACGATATTCCTCATGTCAAGCTATGACAAAGTGGGCAAAGTTCTGTTGAAAGATGCAGCCAATTTTCAAAAAGCCTGTAAATGTTGGTAAGTGAAGTATTCATTTGTTAGCGAGCAATTTAATCAAATACATTGGTAGTGTAAGAAAAAACTATGGTTCTGCGATTAGACATGTCTGTTATCCAGCCTGGCAGCCAAATTCTGAGCCCTGTAAGAAACCACGTGTGATTTTAACTGACGCACATGTTGATGAAACATTGTGAGTGAAGCTCTCTGTACTGTGCTATGTGGGCAAGGTTCAATAAGGGTGCACCCAGCCCTTGTAAGGCCAACTGAGGAGCTACTCGACTGAGAAGTAGCATCGCCACTGCCAAAAAATTGACAACGGCCGGGACAGAGGTGTGCTGACCCCGTGCCCCTCCAGTGAATTTTGTTAGCTGAGGATGACACAGTTGTAAGTCAGTACCATCACTGTTTAGACGTCCAAGGCCTGTTCACATAGATTTTTTTCTTAGGTTCAAGTCATGGCTCAAATGTACTGATTGTTATTTAGAAATTTTTTTTATGGAAGAGTAAAATATATGATTATTAAGATGTCGTTATAAAAGTGTGCTTGTAGCCCATCACATGTACAAAGACTCTCTCAAAGGAGGAGGCTAAAAGACTGATAGTATTCACAGGTTCCTAATATATCTAAACTTCACCTAATGCTCACTATTACTGTATCATTCAGCTTTTCTGTAAATTCACAATGGGGCACTGACTGACTTGTAAATAAAGTTCAAAATTTTGTAATGACAAAAATAAATATAGATCAACTCAGAGCACAATCTTTTTTAAATCTCGTCTTCACCAAGAAACAAGTAAAGCTGAGTTACATACAGGTTCCAGATGTCACCTGTGAAAGATGAGGAGGACAGCTAGTTACGTCTTTAGATTTTTCTGTTTTCTTCGTAGATTAATTCTTAAATTCCATTAGTTTTCTTCTATTTAAGAGGTGCAGTCTCACATTTTTGTAACTTTAAAGTGTAAATTCAGGCAGTGCGTAGCAAAGTCATCATTTCTCTTGAACGACTAACTACACTGCTCGGTTAGGTATGTGGACCGTCAATGTGGAGGCTGGCTGTCCGGCCTCACGCATTCCTCTGTGAGTCACTCCTACGATGACATCTGAGCAAGCACACAGGGGGAGGGGTTTACTACTTATTCGGACCACTAGTGTTGGACACATTAGGGAGATCCTTAGGGAAATATTGTTCAGAGTCAGAAAGATAGCCAATATGCACTAGGTATGTCTGTCAGGGAGCGTCATACGAGATGTGGTGGCTTTGCCTGGGGCTATCGAGCTTGCAGGGTGCAGTCATCTGCAAGGAGTGGCATCAGTTTCAACAATGCCTTTTGCGAGGGTTCCGAGGTCATCCTCAGTTCGTACAGATGACTGGTGTAGGTGGTGGAGGCTGCTAGCCTCACATATGGAGTGCAAGCACAGCTCATGATGTGCAGTATAGTTTCCAGAGTTGACTGGGGTCCTACGGTCTGGAGCCGAGTGGACAATCTCTGCCAGAGGCCTTGTTGAGTCTGACAGTCTTGGCTGGACCTGCATTATTGGGTGGATAATTGTAGGACTCTTCTTGACAGGTCAGGGTACACTACACAAAAGGAGCAGCTACTCAGTTAGGTAAGTACTTGTGGGGTGCACATGGTGGTTTTTAGGCTAGATGGTAGTCTGAGATACTCTGATGAACACTCATCAGTTGACATGCAGATAACAAAATCAGACTGCATTCAGAGTGAAGACACTTTGAGAAATTTTATCAGTTAATTGTTGAAGTATTTGCAACAAAATTCCCAAATTTATTTATTTATGGCTTATTTAGCCTGACTAGATTAGATGCTTAAGGCCCTAACTTGTGTATGACCAGGAACAACACATACAAACAATATTACACAGAAAACACAATAATAATTAATTTGCATTATTAATGAAAAATAATAACTGATAATAATAACAGTAACATTAATGATGATGATAAAATAATGTATTATAACAATAAATTAAGACACAACAAACTCAATGCTAATAATTTGGATTATTAATAAAAAGTAACCCCCCCCCCCATGGACCTTGCCATGCAACCACAATGGAGGGGTATCTGTTGAGAGGCCCGACGAACGTGTGGTTCCTGAAGAGGGGCAGCAGCCTTTTCAGTAGTTGCAGGGGCAACTGATCTGGCCTTGTAACCAAAATGGCCCAGCTGTGCTGGTACTGTGAATGGTTGAAAGCAAGAGGAAACTACAGCCGTAAATTTTCCTGAGGGCACGCAGCTTTACCATATGGTTAAATGATGATAGCGTCCTCTTGGTTAAAATATTCCGGAGGAAAATAGTCCCCCATTCGGATCTCCAGGCGGGGACTACTCAAGAGGACATCGTTATAAGGAGAAAGAAAACTGGCATTCTACGGATGGGAGTGTGGAATGTCAGATCCCTTAACTGGGCAGGTATGTTAGAAAATTTAAAAAGAGAAATGGATAGGTTAAAGTTAGATACAGTGGGAATTAGTGAAGTTCAGTGGAAAGAGGAACAAGACTTTTGGTCAGGTGAATACAGGGTTATAAATACAAAATCAAATAGGGATAATGCAGGAGTAGGTTTAATAATGAATAAAAAATTGGAGTGCGGGTAAGCTACTACAAACAGCATAGTGATCACATTATTGTGGCCAAGATAGACACGAAGCCCACACCTACTACAGTAGTACAAGTTTAATTGCCAACTAGCTCTGCCGATGATGAAGAAATGTATGATGAAGTAAAAGAAATTATTCAGATAGTGAAGGGAGACGAAAATTTAATAGTCATGGGTGACTGAAATTCGGTAGTAGGAAAAGGGAGAGAAGGAAACATAGTAGGTGACAATGGATGGGGGGTAAGAAATGAAAGAGGAAGCCACCTGGTAGAATTTTGCACTGAGCACAACTTAATTGGAGCTAATACTTGGTTCAAGAATCATAAAAGAAGGTTGTATTCATGGAAGAAGCCAGGAGATACTGACAGGTTTCAGATAGATTATATAATGGTAAGACAGAGATTTAGGAACCAGGTTTTAAATTGTAAGACATTTCCAGGGGCAGATGTGGACTTTGACCACAATCTATTAGTTATGAACTGTAGATAGAAACTGCAAAAAGGTGGGAATTTAAGGAGATGGGACCTGGATAAACTGATTGTACAACCTCTGGTTTAGAATTTTAGGGAGAGCATAAGGGAACAATTGTCACAAATGGGGGAAAGAAATACAGTAGAAGAAGAATGGGTAGCTTTGAGGGATGAAGTAGTGAAGGCAGCACAGGATCAAGTAGGTAAAAAGACGAGGGCTGCTAGAAATCCTTGGGTAACAGAAGAAATATTTAACTTAATTGATGAAATGAGAAAATACAAAAATGCAGTAAATGAAGCAGGCAAACAGGAATACAAACGTGTCAAAAATGAGATCGACAGGAAGTGAAAAATGGCTAAGCAGGGATGGCTAGAGGACAAATGTAAGGATGTAGAGGCGCATATCACCATGGGTAAGATAGATACTGCCTACAGGAAAATTAAAGAGAACCACTTGTATGAATATCAAGAGCTCAGATGGAAACCCAGTTCTAAGCAAAGAAGGGAAAGCAGAAAGGTAGAAGGAGTATATGGAGGGTCTACTTGAGGACAATATTATGGAAATGGAAGAGGATGTAGATGAAGATGAAATGGGAGATATGATACTGCGTGAAGAGTTTGACAGAGCAGTGAAAGACCTGAGTTGAAACAAGGCCCCCAGAGTAGACAACATTCCATTAGAACTACTGACAGCTTTGGGAGAGCCAGTCCTGACAAAACTCTATCGTCTGGTGAGCAAGATGTATGAGACAGGCAAAATACCCTCAGACTTCAAGAAGAATATAATAATTCCAATCCCAAGGAAAGCAGGTGTTAACAGATGTGAAAATTACCGAACTATCAGTTTAATAAGTCACAGCTGCAAAATACTAACGCGAATTCTTTACAGACGAATGGAAAAACTGGTAGAATGGGACCTCGGGGAAGATCAGTTTGGATTCCGTAGAAATGTTGGAACACGTAAGGCAATACTAACCTTACGACTTATCTTAGAAGAAAGATTAAGAAAAGGCAAACCTACGTTTCTAGCATTTGTAGATTTAGAGAAAGCTTTTGACAATGTTGACTGGAATACTCTCTTTCAAATTCTAAATGTGGCAGGGGTAAAATACAGGGAGCGAAAGGCTATTTACAATTTGTAGAGAAACCAGATGGCAGTTATAAGAGTTGAGGGATATGAAAGGGAAGCAGTGGTTGGGAAGTGAGTGAGACAGGGCTGTAGCCTCTCGTCGATGTTATTCAGTCTGTATATTGAGCAAGCAGTAAAGGAAACAAAAGAAAAATTCGGAGTAGGAATTAAAATCCATGGAGAAGAAATAAAAACTTTGAGGTTCACCGATGATATTTTAATTCTGTCAGAGACAGCAAAGATCTTGGAAGAGCAGTTGAACGGAATGGATAGTGTCCTGAAGAGAGGATATAAGATGAACATCAACAAAAGCAAAATAAGGATAATGGAATGTACTCGCATTAAGTCTGGTGATGCTGAGTGAATTAGATTAGGAAATGAGCCACTCAAAGTAGTAAAGGAGTTTTGCTATTTGGGGAGCAAAATAACTGATGATGGTCGAAGTAGAGAGGATATAAAATGTAGACTGGCAATGGGAAGGAAAGCGTTTCTATAGAAGAGAAATTTGTTAACATCGAGTATAGATTTAAGTGTCAGGAAGTCGTTTCTGAAAGTATTTGTATGGAGTGTAGCCATGTATGGAAGTGAAACATGGACGATAACCAGTTTGGACAAGAAGAGAATAGAACCTTTCGAAATGTGGTGCTACAGAAGAATGCTGAAGATAAGGTGGGTAGATCACGTAACTAATGAGGAAGTATTGAATAGGATTGGGGAGAAGAGAAGTTTGTGGCACAACTTGACTAGAAGAAGGGATCGGTTGGTAGGACATGTTCTGAGACATCGAGGGATCACCAATTTAGTATTGGAGGGCAGTGTGGAGGGTAAAAATCGTAGAGGGAGACCAAGAGATGAATACACTAAGCAGATTCAGAAGGATGTAAGTAGCAGTAGGTACTGGGAGATGAAGAAGCTTGCACAGGATAGAGTAGCATGAAGAGCTGCATCAAACCAGTCTCAGGACTGAAGACCACAACAACAACAATAAAAAGTAATAATAATAAATCCCGTGGAGGCCCAGGAAAAGAATAGGGCTCCGGTATGTTCTGCCAGTCGTAAAAGGTGACAAAAAGAACAAACCACTAATAGGGCTAACCCCCCTTTTAGTGTGATTACTTGGTTCAGGACAGAACTAAAGAAGCCTTGGACAAGTGCCGTCATGGTCGGGGACGACGCTTGAACCATATGCCCGCCCACAATGGTAACGACACTGCTAGCCAACTGGAAAATGATTTAAATCCAAATAGAGGTGTTTTGCAGGATATGCTTCCTGCAACCACCCTAGACGGAAAACAAAGACAGAGGATGAGATGGTCAGATGAAGTTAATCGACACCTCATGTTCTGTTATTACCAAGCAACAAACCTAGGAACCAACACAACTGGATACAGACCACAAGTATACACAACATTTGTTACCAGATACCCAGAATTAAAATTTTTAACATAACAACGACTAGCTGATCAGATCCTTGTAATAATCAAAAATAAGAGGCTACCCCAGTCAGAATTAGAAAACATCAAACAACAAGTACAACAAATATTGGAACAAAATAATGCTCAATCAGAAGTAGAACAAAATACAGTAATGGACTCAAACATCCCAGAGCAAACAAACAAAGAACAACACGCATCAATTAAACAATCAGAGGGAAACATAATCTTAAGACAGCCACCAGAACAAGCACAAATAGAACACAAAGTAACACAAATGTTAGATATAGAAGAAAAATTTCAGCTGACATATATAGAATACAAACACACAAATACAGACATTAGACCATTCTTGCATAGACCACCAAATAACCCACAAGTCAAACCAACAATAACAACTATCAACACAACGAAATAGATGAAAATACAACTATGGAAGAGTTACAACTACTGGTTTATATAGGAGCACTCACTACACTAAATATACACACTAGGCAGACATCAAAACCAAGAAACCCACAAAACCAGCATGGCAACACAGACTACAGATCAGAATAGAAAAACTGAGAAAAAGACATTGGACAGCTAACACAATTTATAAGAAATAAAATATCAGACAAAAAACAAAAAAGTTTAGGTAGAATCTCACAACAAGAAGCGATAGAGCAATTAGATCAAAGGAAGCAGAAATTACAAGCATTGGTCAAACGACTTAGAAGATACAAAAAGAGTGAAAATAGAATGAAATAAAACCAAACATTCAACACAAACCAAAGGAAATTTTACCAGACAATAGATAACACACAAATTAAAATAGATAATCCACCAGACATAACAGACACGGAACACTTCTGGAGCAAACTATGGTCAAATCCGCTACAACATAACAGACATGCACGGTGGATACAAGCAGAAACAGACACATACAAGGTGATGCCTGAAGTGATAATTTTGCAACATGAAGTCACCTGAGCAATTAATTCTATGCACAACTGGAAAGCCCTTGGAAAAGATAAAATAGCAGATTTCTGGCTGAAGAAGTCCACCTCAACACATTCACATCTAAGTAAATTATTTAACAATTACATTGCAGACCCATACACTGTCCCTGATACACTTACACAAGGAATAACTTATCTGAAACCTAAAGATAAAGCACACACAGCAAACCCAGCGATTTATTGCCCCATAACATGCCTACCAATATGCAAAATATTAACTTCAGTCATTACACAGAAATTAATGACACATACAACACAGAACAAAATTATAAATGAAGAACAAAAAGGCTGCTGCAAAGGAGCACGAGGTTGTAAGGAGCAACTGATAATAGATGCAGAGGTGGCATATCAAGCTAAAACTAAACAAAGGTCACTACACTACGCGTACATTGATTACCAAAAAGCTTTTGATAGTGTACCCCACTCATGGTTACTACAAGTATTGGAAATATACAAAGTAGATCCTAAATTGATACAGTTCCTAAACATAGTAATGAAAAACTGGAAAACCACACTTAATATCCAAACAAATTCAAATAATATCACATCACAACCAATACAGATTAAGCGTGGAATATAGCAAGGAGACTCATTAAGTCCTTTCTGGTTCTGCCTTGCTCTGAACCCACTACCCAACATGCTAAATAATACAAATTATGGATACAATATTACTGGAACATACCCACACAAAATCACACATTTGCTATACATGGATGATGTAAAACTACTCGCATCAACAACTCAAGCAATTACTAAGGATAACAGAGATAACAGAAGTGTTCAGCAATGATATAAATATGGCTTTTGGAATGGACAAATGTAAGAAAAATAGCATAGTCAAGGGAAAACACACTAAACAAGAAGATTACGTGTTGGATAACCACAGCGACTGCATAGAAGCGATGGAAAAGACAGATGCCTATAAATATCTAGGATACAGACAAAAAATAGGAATAGATAATACAAATATTAAAGAAGAACTAAAAGAAAATTATAGACAAAGACTATCAAAAATACTGAAAACAGAATTGACAGCAAGAAACAAGACAAAAGCTATAAATACTTATGCTATACCAATATTGACCGACTCATTTGGAGTAGTGAACTGGAGTAACACAGACTTAGAAGCACTCAATACACTTACACAATCACAATGCCACAAATATAGAATATATCACATACATTCAGCAACAGAAAGATTCACATTAAGCAGAAAGGAAGGAAGGAAGGAGGAAGGGGATTTATTGACATAAAAAAACCTACATTATGGACAGGTAGACAATTTAAGGAAATTCTTTATAGAACAAGCAGAAACTAGCAAAATACACAAAGCAATCACTCATTTAAATACATCGGCTACACCACTGCAATTTCATAACCACTTTTACAACCCTTTAGATCACATAACATCAACAGATACAAGGAAAGTAAATTGGAAACACTACATGGCAAGCACCCATATCATCTGACACAGCCACACATCGATCAAGATTCATCCAACACATGGCTAAGAATAGGCAATATATATAGAGAGATGGAAGGATTCATGATTGCAATACAGGATCAAACAATAAACACCAGATATTACAGCAAGCATATTATTAAAGATCCCAATACCACAACAGATAAATGCAGACATTGTAAACAGTAGATCACTTCACAAGCGGATGTACAATACTAGCAAATACAGAATACAGCAGAAGACATGACAATGTAGCAAAAATAATACATCAACAACTTGCCATACAACATACACTTTACTGGAACAGAACCATTATAAAAGATAAAACAACAACAACACCACATAACAAACCTGACATCATACTCACCAATAAAAAAAAAGAAATTAACACAACTAATCGAAATATCCATACCAAATACACAGAAGATAACAGGAAAAAAAATTGAAAAATACATCCAACTGGCTGAGGAAGTCAAGGACATGTGGCATCAGGATAAAGTTGACATTATACTGTCAACTACAGGAGTCATACCACACAATATCCACCAGTACATCAACACAATACAGCTGCATCCAAACGTGTATATATACAACTACAGAAATCTGTAATTACTGATACATATTCAATTACCCAAAAGTTCCTAAATGCAATGTAACATATACCGTACAGTTAAAAGGAAGTCACAGTTGATCAAGGTCCATGTCACTTTCCATTTTTAACCAGACGTAACGTCTGAGAAAGGAAAAAAGTAATAATAAAGTTATAGTAATAAGAACAATAAAATAACAGAGGAATTATGAATGATATTGATTAGTTTGAAGCCTTCCTTGGTATTAGAAGAAGTGGAAGAAATAATGGAGGAGGAAAGGGTTGAAATTAAAGTGACAATGGCTTGTAGGAAAGAAGGTAATATCAATAGAGAACTCTGTAAACAAGAGGAGGGAAAAGTAGAGGGGGAGGGAGGGTTGACGACAGTGAGTTGCAAGAAGAGATACTTCACTGTTGTGATAGAAAGTGAGTCATTAGCTCTCTTCTGAAGTTTGAAATGATTTTATTTCTCTAATCTTTTGAGAAAGATTGTTCCAAAGTCAGGATCCTCATACAGAAAATGATTTACAGAAAATGGCAGTAATTTGTTGTGACGCAGAGAGGAGTTTACTTTATTTAGAATGAGTATATCTGCTGTGCTATTCAGACAGCAGTGTAAGACTTGAAGATAAATAGGCAGGAGTGCAATGATTGAGAAGATGATGCAGCAAACCGCGTGGAGTGGCCACACAGTTTGAGGCGCCGTGGCATGGTTTGCACGGCCCCTCCCACCGGAGGTTTGAGTCCTCCCTTGGGCATGGGTGTGTGTATTGTTAGTTTAAGTAGTGTGTAAGTCTAAGGACTGATGACTCACAGGTTTGGTCCCTTAGGAATTCCCACACATTTGAACATCTGAACGATGCAGCAAACACAGTGTATGTCTATCAGCACATAGGCATGACAATTGTTCATAGGAGTGATATGGTAGAAATAGTGTAAGTCACAAATGTATCACAGAAGCATTTTTCGTCAGTTCCAACTGACATGAGCTCTCACATGAAAATCCTCAGAGAATAGGATCACCGCAAACAACGAGGGGAGTATTAGTGATTCTACAAGTTTCTTTTTAAGTTCAAGAGGAAATATCTTTTTATATTTCTGTAGTGAATGAAGTGTTCTGCATCCATTGTGATAAGGCAAGTAAGTCAGCATTTACTTTCTGGATGGCTGAGCGAAGATTTGTTTGGCTTGCACTTACGTATAACTGCAGGTCATCAGCATATAAATCATATTCACAGTGTAAGACAATACTCGACACATCATTAATATATAACGAGGAAAGTAATGGGCTCAATACAGATCCTTGTGGGTCCCTTGATACTAAGCTCTTTCTCTGTGACTTCTCTGTTTCAGTCATTACACATTACTGATGGCATGTAAGATATGAGTGGAACCACTGTACAGCATGATGTGTACATTATGAAACCGATTCTCAAAAGTACTGGATGGATCATTTCTAGTCTGCACATGCCTTATATGTGAAACCAGAAGCCTTAGAATTCTCCAGTGAAGAAGAATTTTTAAAATGGAAAGAAGAAATGGAATGTGTAGCACATTCTAAAGTCATTAAAAGCTGTGGCACTAAATTTTACAATGATGGCACCAAATGTTGTCATGTTTGCCATCGCTCAGGTCATTATCTCCAAAGGTGATGGGAGCAGACATCTAAAATTGACAGACAGCAACAAAATCTGTGAAAAGTGCCCTGCAGACATTAAAGTATAATACAAGGAAGGAAGATGCCATGTTACTTTTGTGTCAACTCATGTTGGTCACGATCTGGACCTAGGTCATCTGAATCTGACAGAAAAAGAATGGATGAAGATAGCTGAAGACATTGCTGCATGAATCTCATTTCCTACTGTCCTCCAAACAATTGAAGAAATAGTGCACAATTCAAATTTGGAGAAAGTGCATCTTACAATGATGCAGGATTTGCAGCTGCATATAAACTGTCTTCAAAGTCAGTCAGACATACAAATGATGTGATCAGCGTTGAAGCTTCGGTGCAAGAAGTGCAGCAAAGTGATAATCCATGTGTATTGTTCTATAAGCCTCAAGAAACAATTAATGATCCACACCCTGCACTGAGAAGTGAAGACTTTGTGTTAATTATAATGAATGACATATAAGCAAAATATGGAAGTGATTGTATTTGTGTTGATGGAACTCATAGCCCAAATGGCTATGATTTTGAAGTTACAACATTACTTGTACTGGGTGATATGAGCCAAGGATTTCTGTGTGCTTTCCTCATATCTAACAAGAATGACTCTGATGTTTTGAGTATATTTTTCAAATGTGTCAAGTTTCAGGTCGAACATATTTCCCCAAAAGTATTCATGACAGTTCTGGCAGAATCGTATAGTGTTGCTTGGAACAAATCAATGGGACCTCCTGAAATGAGACTTTTCTGTACCTGGCATGTCGACAGAGCTTGGAGAACCAATATTAAGAGCTAAATTCAAAATTTTGACAAGAGAAATGAGGTGTAGAAACTCCTTAAGACGTTAATGCAGGTAAGAGACATTGCCGTGTTTCAGGAATCATTGATAAAAGCCCTTCAGAAACTCAACAGCGATTCAGAGACATCACAATATGGTCACTACTTCCAGATGTATTACGAGAAAGATGTGAAGTGTTGGGCATATTGTCATAGGATGCGAACCGGCTCAACACAGACATGCACCTGGTTAGTATGCATAAGACACTGAAATACATACATGGTAACGCAAAGCAGGTAAAACATTTGGATAAAGGTACACCTGCATACATGTTGCTTGTAACAGCAAAGCTCTTTGACAGTCTCTTTTAATTTGTCTCCTTTCCGGTACTTACCCACTGCCCCCTCTTCACCTTCTCTCCTGTCCTCTGTCTAAACTGCAACACTTTACTGTCCGCCACTCCCACCATAATATCCCTCCACCTCCCCGCCCCAGCTTCCTCCTTACCACCACCCAGTTGCCACTGGTGCTGTTGCTCGCAGTGTGGTTTCAGTTTTCTGAGACTGCAGGCGTGTGTGCAAGTTGCATTTGCATGAGTGTGTGTGCGCGTGTGTATGTGTATCCACTGCTGACAAAGGCCTCATTGGCCGAAAGCTATAATTGTGTGAATCCTTTTTGTTGTGCCTATCACAACTCAGCATATTGAGTGAATGCTTGGAGAATCCAGTGCTTTTAAGTATGGCAGATTAAGTATTTGCAGGTTCCAGCAGAATTCTGTGAAGTGGACCACACTGCATGTAATTTATCTTTTATTTCACACATACTCCGTGCCATGTTTCTGTTCTATGTATGGAACATGATTTAAAAGCCTATAAGTGTCAGTACATGTGTGCAACAAACTTTGAGTCAACCAAGGCAGCAACAGCTCCAACACATCACACCAGGTATGAGATTAAATCTGTGTTACACGCAATACTAAAATGTCTTGTGAGATCTCTATAAATTGAAATATGCTCAACGTTACTTTTCTGATTGAATGCACGATGCCTGCACTCTGATTTAATGTTTAATTGTTTACTTAAAGGGCCTGTCACTGAGTGTAAGGGGGCAAGCTTTTGGCATAAAATGCCAGTAAGAGCATCCACACACCACACCAGGAATGAGATTAATTCTGTGATATGCAGAATTGTGTAATACCTTGTGAGACATCTATAAATCCAAATATGCTCATTGTTACTTTTGTGTTCATATGGACAATGGTCACATTCTGATTTAATAAAATTACTTGGTGCCTTCCTAAGAAAGGCTCCCCATTCCTTCCAAGCAAATTATGTAAGGGTAGACCAGATATGGCTCAAATTCAAAGATACAGTATCGACAGCAATAGATAGATTCATACCACATAAGTTAATAAGAGACGGGACTGATCCACTGTGGTAGACAAAACACGTCAGAACACTGTTGCAGAAGCAATGAATAAAGCATGCCAAATTCAGAAGAATGCAAAATCCCCAAGACTGGCCAAGTTTCACAGAAGCTCGAATTTTAGTGTGGACGTCATTGTGAGATGCTTTTGATAGTTTCCACAATGAAACATTGTCTCAAAATATGGTAGCAAACCCAGAGAGATTCTGGTCATATGTAAATTACACCAGTGGCAAAAAAACAGAAATACCGTCACTGCTTGATAGGGATGGAAATGTTACCAATGATGGTCCCACTAAAGCGGAGTTACTAAATACAGTTTTCTGTCATTCCTCCACGAACGAAGACAAAGTAAATATTCCAGAATTTGAAAACAGAGCAGCTGTTAGTATGAGTGACATAAAAGTAGATATTTTAGGTGTTACAAAACAACTCAAATCAATGGCAGCAACAGCTTCCACACAGCACACCAGGTGTGTGATTATTCCTGCCTTATGCACAGTAGTGAAATTCCTTGTGAGACATCAATGAATTTAAATACAATCAATGTTACTTTTCTGTGCCAATGCCCAATGCCTGTATTTTGATTTAATGTTTAATTGCTTACAGTGGCTGTCACTGAGTAAGAGGGGCAAGCTTTTGACATATCATGGCAGCAAGAGCTTCTACTCAGCAGACCAGGTATGTCACTAATTTTGTGTTATGCACAATACTGAAATCCCTTGTGAGACCTCTATAAATTCCAATATGCTCAATATTACTTTTCTGTTCCAATGCACAATGCCTGCATTCTGCTTTAATGATTAATTGTTTACTTACAGTGCCTGTGACTGAGTGTAAGGTGAAATCTTTCGGTATTCCATAGCAGGTAATGTTTTCTCACAGCACACCAGCTACATGATTTATGCTGTGTTACACAAATTACTGAAATGCCTCGTGAGTTATCCCTATATTCATTTATGTCCAAGAGTACCGAGTGTGAGGGGAAGCTTTTGGCATACCATGACAGCAAGAGCTTCCACACAGCCCACTAGGTATGAGATTAAGTCTGTGTTATGCACAAGAATGAAATGCCTTGTGATACGTCTACAAATTCAAATATGCTCATTGTCACTTTTCTATTCCAATTCACAATGACTGCATTTTGATTTAAGTTTAATTGAATGCTATTTTTGTTTTATGTTTATATTTTATTGGTAAATACAACTTGAGTCTTGCTCTTGTTCCATCGTCATGGACAGAAAGGTTTGTGCAGTAATTACCAATGTTATTTTTGATATGTACAACTGACTGGTAAAGGTGTTCACATGGTGCAGTTAGAATCCACAGTGTTTAGAACAGATCTTTGCAATGAGCTCAACTACTATTTTTTGTTATCATTCTTATGGCTCTTTTCTGAAGTTCAAAAATTGTGTTCATATTTTGTGCATTTTCCTCAAAACAGAATGCCATAGCTAATAACTGACTGTACTTATGAATAGTATGTAACTAGAAGACTTGGCATGTTATACACTGATGATGGGATTCTAAGGGCATAACATGCTGATGACATTTTGCTTGCAACTAAGACTGGAGGCAATTCAACAGATGATTTTGTTAACATTTCCTTATGTGAGACAGTCTCTAAGTATAAGTGTAGGAAAGTAATCTGTGGAGATTTCAATTTGAATTTTCAGTTGTCCACTATCTAAAACTCATATGTAAATAATTTATTAAATTCTTTTGGTCTTTATATTCCAACCACTGAAATAACAAGGCCACATTATAAAGGTACTAGTACCTGTATTGACAATATATTTGTATCAAATGAGTTAATGCATCTCAAGTCAGAGATAATTAAGACCTGGGTATCTGACTACTACTTCTTAGAACAGATATATCAAGAAATTGTAACACTGACTCAGTGCACATGGCAGGAAAGAAAGTATGTGTGGTCAATTATGATAATCTAAATATGTTTAAGTCTCATATTGATAAAAGTAATTGGTTGCAGGTTTATCGAGAACATGCAATAGATAGAATGGTGGAAGAACTCATATCTATTCTTTCTGTATATGCTAAGATGTCCTTTCCCACTAAGTTACTAAATAATAAATAATAATAATAAAAAAGCACTAAGAGTAAAAAAGGTCAAGAATGAAAAGGTGTTGAAGATCAAGAGGGAGTGTGATGAATATTATGACTGGTATAGAAGTATAGGTTCTCAAGTATTTAAAGACATGCTCACAGTGAAAAAGAAAAGATTAAGACAGGCCTTAAAGGAACCTAGGTGTAAAAAAAAATGAAGATATAATACTAACATCCGAAAACAGGACACGTGCAATGTGGAATATCATTAACAGTCAGTGCAACAGGAAAATGACTTCAGAGGCTGAAGGAAGCAATCTGAATGCTGCACAGTTAAATACATTCTTCACTGAGAAGGTGCAGGAAATAATAAAGGTGATTGGCACTTCCAATATAGCCACTGACCATAAATACTACCTGAGAAACACCACAAAGCCTGAAAGTATATTTAGCTTTAAACTGGTCAAGTTACAGGATGTTACTAATATAATGAGGAACAGAATTGATAACACATGTATTTTGGAGGCTCAGTTCCCAAAGGCACTAAAGTTTGTTAAAGTCACTCCAATACACAAAAAAGGCAGCCTCTCAAGTTGTGATAATTTTAGGCCTGTTTCAATTGTGCCAATCTTGTCTAAAGTGATAGAAGCTATATTAAATAATCAAATAGTAAAATACTTTGAAAAAAACAGAATCTTCACTGACAGGCAATTAAATCTGCCTTATCACTTTTAACACAGTGTGTGCAGCAACTAGAAAGCAAGCTAGTGGTTCAGAATAAACTCTTTGATTTATCAAAAGCTTTCGACACTGTGTCTCATGAAATCTTATTGAACAAACTGCAATTCTATGGCTTTACAGGAAGTGCTCTGGAATTGATAAAATCTTATCTAAGTAATAGAGTGCAGAAGGTGGTTTTTAATGGTGCAGAATCAGATTACTTACCTGTGGGCATGTTCTGTACTTGGCCCAATTCTATTTATTAATTATATAAATGACTTACCATGTAACATAGTTGGGCCGTCAACTAGGACGTACTTATTTGCAGAAACAGCACAGAGCACTGTCAAAGTTGAAAATTGGTGTAAAGCTAATTCCCTTTGTGTCAACAAAAAAAAAAAAAAAAAAAAAAAAAAAAAAAGTACAAGACCTGTATGTATCGTGGAATAATAACACTGAACTTGAGCAGAGCTCAAATGCTGTTAATTTCCTTGGAATCTCAATTGATTCAAAATTATCCTGGGGTAGCCAGCATTAGCAAATGAATATTTGCTCTAAGGAAGCTGCGTCTCTGTCTAAATGTGCCAGTACTTAAAGTGATTTATTTTGCTTTAATACACAGTCACATTTTCTATGGTACAATACTGTGGGGACATCAAAACAAAGCAGTTAATGTCTTCAAACTACAAAAGAAGGCAATAAGACTGATATGTAGCTTGGCACCCAGAGCTCACTGTAGGCCAAGCTTTATAAAAATTACAGATTATGACCCTTCCATCAATATATATACTACAGTGTGTAATGCATATTAAGGAAAACTATCCAAATTATCAACAGTATGACATGCGACATAATTATAACACAAGAAACAAGCACGACCTAGTTTCTTTCCAATGTAACTATAAAAAAACACAAAAGTGCTTCTTATACAAGTCCATAAAAAGTTTTAATGCCATACCCCAACATATCAGAGATCTTCCAATAAAAAGTAATTTCTTCTTGAGCTCAGCAATTATGAATTTTTAAGGGAGGCAAAGAATATGGTATGACTACACTTTGTGATCAGTTTTTATATGCTTCTATATATGAGTAAGTCTGTAATTGGCTAAATTTACTATGCAATATCAATTTGTACCATAATTATTTGTGTAACATTTATACTAGGTAATATTGACTTTTGTAATGCCCTTTGAGGTCTCTATGACAATAAAAATCAATCAATTGTAAACTTCCGTGAGAGTTTCATTTGCTTTCTCAGTGACTATAATATTGCTGTCATCAGCGAAGAGAATTTTTTCGCCATGAGAAACACTACTGGGAAAGTCATTGATGTATATCAGGAATAGTATTGGTCATAATTTGATACCTTGCAGAAACCGTATATTAATGTATTTTTGGCTGGCTGTGGTGGCCGAGTGGTTCTTGGCACTTCAGTCTGGAACCGCATGACTGCTACGGTCGCAGGTTCGAATCCTGCCTCGGGCATGGATGTGTGTGATGTCCGTAGGCTAGTTAGGTTTAATTAGCTCGAAGTTCTAGGCGACTCATGACCTCAGAGCCATTCGAACCATTTTTCTCCAGACATGTACCCTATCGAACATACCTGGGATAGATTGAAGAGGGCTGTTCATGATCGACGTGACCCTCCAACCACACTGAGTGATCCACGCCGAATCGCCGTGGGATAATCTGCCTTGATGAACTTGTGGATATTATTCCACGACGAATACAGGCGTGCATTAATGCAAGAGGACGTGGTAGTAGGTGTTAGAGGTTCAGGTGTGTACACCAATCTGGGCAACGAACTCTGAAGGTCTCGCTGTATGGAGGTACAACATGCAATGTGTGGTTTTTATGAGCAGTAAAGAGGGCGGAAACGATGTTTATCTCTATTCCAATTCTCTGTACAGGTTCCGGAACTCTAGGAACCGAGGTGGTGCAAAACTTTATTTTGATGTGAGTATTTTAGAGCACGTAGCTACAAAGATGCCTGGACTCACCGACGGTGTCACTACAGAGACAGGCGTTAGTGATAATGACGTCATTGTGGCGACGATGGTTACTTAACTTATTAAATCAATCAAGAAAGCTAGGAGAGTAGTTTTGCTAGAAAGAGCAGAAAACCGGTTGTTAGAATCTCAGACAGCGAATGGACATTATTTAGTTCCAGTATGATGGATGTAGAGTAATTATAGGCCAAGTTTGAACAGATTGTAAATCGTGCTGAGGAAAAGTATGTGCCTAGTAAGTGAATGAAGGATGGAAAAGATACATTGAGGAAATAAAGACTGTTGCACTCTCAGTTCAAAATAGAGCGGGCTAACGACAAGTAAAGGTTAGTACAGATTCGAGCGTCTGTGGAATGATCGATGCTCGAGCATAAAGCTGTCACCGTTATACCTTAACAAATTATCTTGAAGAGATCGCGAAACTATTCTGGTCCTGCGTAAAACCGCCGATGAGGTCAAATATCAGCAGTGAAGAGAGGGCGGCCATTCGTGATCTGAGGGAGCGCTCTGAAATTTTTGTCTTACCGGCTGACAAAGGCAATGCTACAGTTGTTGTCTCCCATAAGGACTACACTGATAACATGCAGAGCCTGCTAAATGACGATTCCTACCGGAAGATCAGCGTTGACCCTACAAAGAAGGTGGAGAACAAGACGAGGGCGCTTCTCAAGGACGCAGATTTACCGGAGGGTGACGCTAAGAAATTGTTACCCCAAGGTCCGGTACCGCCTAGACTATATGGACTCCCGAAGGTTCACAAAGAGGGGGTACCATTACGCCCCATTGTCAGCAACATCAGGGCACCTACATATTTGTTGGCCAAATACCTGACGGGAATATTAAGTCCTTATGTGGGTAAATGCCCTCATCACATCCGTAATTCCGTGGATTTTGTTAAATGCCTTGATAGCTTCAGGTTGGATGAGTCATATCATGGTGAGTTTTGACGTAGTTTCCTTGTTTACGAGGGTACCCCTGCGAGAGTCACTAGAATTGATTAGTCAGAAGTTTGACGAGAAGACCACTGAACTTTTTAGGCATGTCTTGGCTTCCACGTATTTTCTTTTTAATGGAGAATACTACGAACAAACGGAGAGAGTCGCCATGGGTAGCCCACTCTCACCGGTGGCAGCGAATTTGTACATGGAGAACTTCGAGGAGGAAGCCCTGTCGTCATCCGTATGGAAACCTACTTGCTTTTTCCGTTACGTGGACGACATGTTCGTCATCTGGCCACATGGTATGGATAAACTCCTTGACTTCCTTACACATCTAAACTCCATACACCCCAACATCAAATTCACTATGGAGACTGAAACGGAGGGTAAATTACCTTTCCTTGACGTCTTGGTCAAGAGAAGGGCTGACGGCACCCTAGGTCATGGGGTGTATCGGAAGACTACGCACACTGATCTGTATTTGCACGCAGACAGCTGCCACCACCCTTCACAGAGGAATGGGGTACTTAAAACTCTAGTACATAGGGCGCGCACTATCTCTAACGCAGAGAGTCTACCCCAGGAATTGGAACATCTGAGAACTGTATTTCGAAAAAATGGGTACTCAGAGTGGCAGATTCAACGTGCTCTCCGCCCAACCACTGCAGCACATCCTGTTGAGATGGATGAAGTCACGAGGGAGGAGGTAGGCACTGCATTTATTCCATACACAAGCGCACTCTCGGGGAAAATCGCCCGCATTCTGAAGAAACACCGGGTCGGAACTGTGTTTTGTCCTCCAAATAAGACTCGTGCACTGGTGGGGAGCGCCAAAGATGACCTCGGTTTGAGGAAGGCCGGCGTGTACCAGATTCCGTGTCAATGTGGCAAGTCGTATATTGGTCAGACGATGCGTACCGTCGAGGATCGATGCCATGAACACCAGAGGCACACTCGCTGATGTATCCGAGCAAGTCGGCGGTCGCTGAACATTGTTTGTCGGAAAATCACGCCATGGAGTATGACCGCACGAGGATTCTGGTACAGACGTCGAGATACTGGAACAGCGTTGTTAGAGAGGCCATCGAAATTTGCACCAATGACGACCTCATAAACCGTGACTGTGGCTATAATCATAGCAAGGCTTGGGAACCTGAGATTGTGTTAATCAAGAGTAAATCGAGCAAACGTATAGTTGTGACGACCACGGCGGACAGAGCCATCACACCGACGTCATCTCAGACGCCGTCGCAATCTGTTCCACGGCGCGGACGGCGGAGGGAGCGCGCCGCGGGCGGAGGGTATTTAGATCGGCCGCCGCCGCGACCCAACCCAGTTCCCTCTGAGCAGCCATAGCGTACGGATCTCCGTGCCGGCACGCTCACAGGAGCTCAGTCCGTCAGTTCACCTGATGATGGCGACAGGTATGATCGCGGAAATATTGTGCCCGTTGGACACTATAGACCGGCAGCATATCCGTGGATATTTTGATTAGTGATAATGGTATCTGGCATTTATCGTAATCCCACTTGCACAGATAATGATATCTACAATAATTTCTGCCTCCTACGAACCCTTTCTATGATTCACAGATTAGTCAGTCTTCCCCTAGAGCGGAATGAAATTGCAATGAACTAGGAATCCTTAGACATGTAGTACTGAACGAGCTTTTCATTGCACAAATAACTGGTAAAGCGTTCGCTGCAAAATTACTCAGTCGCAATACTACTGGTGAGATTACACTGCAGAAAGAGAAAGAAGCTAACACTATTTGTCCCTACCATAACGTGGACCTGTTTCTGGCAGAATAGCTGAATAGTTTCGTAACAGCGAAGTAAGAACAGGCTTCCATACCGACGACACGTTAGGCCTGACCGTACGTCACAGCCTACAACACAATATACCTTCCACACACTGTGGGTTCCATAGGGCCTGTAGCGTAGTAAAGTCAGCATGTTACATATTTATAAGAAGTGCCCAGATTCACAGCTATGTGATATTAATTTTCATTTCTTTCACTTTCACTACAGATTTATTTCGGCTAAACCGCCATTATCGATGGAGTAACATACAAATAATATCTTTGGTAACAGTATTTTGACTGCCGTTTCTATTTGTTGAATTAAGGCAGTAAGTAAAAAGTTGTGACAGTAATTTCACAGTTTTGGAGCTACGACATAAACACATGAGATTGTGGCTCCAAAGCTGTTACTGTCGCAAGAAATTAATTACTGTTTTAAATCAACAATGTACATCAGTTTATCTAGACAATACATACGTCATTTGATAATGACGATTTAGCCGAAACAGATCTGTAGTGAAAGTGAAAGAAATAAAAATTAATGTCATAAAGCAGCGAGTCTGGACGTTCCTTACAAAATCATAGTCTCGGCTTTATAAAATTAACTGTAGGAATGAACTAAGTTTAATACAGGACAGAACATTCGTTCTAGATAACAGTACACCAGTGACAGTTTTAGATCGCTGTCTGCGACTAAACACAGGTTAGATAACATGGAAAGCTATTGCTTATTTTAACGTGATGATCATTTCTGGTGCTGTCTGTGTGCTAGATACACTGGACCTACACCGTGAGTTACTGACTGGAGTGCGATTTAAGTACTTCCTTAGTTATCCCACGTGCCCCAAATTTGTATGTCGATCTGGTGATTTGACCTGTTATGCTGCCATTCAGCGTTCCAGAGGGTGTTTTCCAACAAGATAACGCTCGCCCACAGACTGGTGCTGTAAACCAACACATTCTACAGTGTGTCGACATATTGCACTCACCAGATCTGTCTCCAACCGAGCCCATATGGGACGTCATAGGACGTCAACTCCAGCTTTAACCGTCGCTGTACTGACCAACCAACTGCAGCAAGCACCACAAACTGACATCCGGTAACTCACAAACAACGCATGCACGTTTGCATGCTTACAGTCAACATTCTGGCGGTTTCACAGCATTTCGCATTTGCAATGGCTTATCCCGTGCTTACGTTAACCTGTGATCTTGCAATGTTCATCACTTACATATATGCCACAGAGCAACGTATTCTCAAAATTTCATCGCACTACGTTCATTATTTTCTGTTGCTGCGATTGCTTGCCGATAGCGTATTTCGAATTTTTTTTATTCCTGTAAACTAGCTTTCGAGACTTTCAAGGCTCTTCTTCAGAAGGGGGCGCAGAAAAGCTACATCTTTATCTCCGTAGTGTGATGAGAGATACTGTATCTGCGACAAGAAGATAAAGTAACTTTAATGTATCACAATGAGTGGCAATTATATTGCAGGCTCTGTCGGAAAATGAATTCCTTTTCTTACTCCTGTTGTGTCGTACAATTTTATCCACCTGGTACCTTCCATTTTCATTGTATACTGTCACCCGTGCAACTAATGTATATCACGAAGATCCACTTTCAAATGACTATGTTACACGCCCTGAGAGAATCAGCATACAATTCAGTTTAGATTCGTACACGCATACAACATCTACATCCACGTGATTAATCCGCTATTAACAATAAAGTGCCTGGCAGAGGGTTCAATGAACTACCTTCGAGCTGTCTCTCTCTATCGTTTCAATCTCGAATGGCGCGTGGGAAAAACGAGCACTTAAATTTTTCTGTGCAAGCCCTGATTTCTCTTATTTTAATGTGATCATCATTTCTCCCTATATACGTCGATGCCAGCAGAACGGTTTCGCAATCGGAGGAGAAAACTGGTGGGAGAAATTTCATGACCGGATCCCGTAGCAACGAAAAAGACTTTGTTTTAACGATTGCCACTCCAATTCACGTATCATGTCTGTGGTGCTCTAGCCCCTCTTTCGCGATAATACAAAACGAGCCGTGAGTCCCATCTGATACGGATCACACAACGCACATCAGTGCTCCAGAATAGAGCGGACAAGCATTGTGAAGCAGTCTCTCTAGTAGATCTGTTCCATCTTCTAAGTGTTCTGCCAATGAATCGCAAGTCTTTGGTTTCCACTACCAGAACACAATCTATGTGATCGTTCCAATTTAGGTTATTTGTAATTGTGATCCCTAAGTATGTAGTTGAATTTACAGCCTTAAGATTTGTGTGACATACGGCGTAAAAGAAATTTGGCGGATTTCTTTCAGTACTCATGTGAGTGACTTCACACTTCTTTATTAAGGGAAAATTGCCACTTTTCACACAATACAGATACCTTATGTAAATCATTTTGCAAGTCGTTTTGATCATCTGATGACTTTACTAGACGGTAAATGACAGCATCATCTGCAAACAATCTAAGACGGCAACTCAGATTATCTCCTATGTCGTTAATATAGATCAGGAACAATAGAGGGCCTATAACGCTTCCTTGGGGAACGCCGGATATTACTTCTGTTTCACTCGATGACGTTCCGTCGAACTGTGACCTCTCTGACAGGAAATCACGAATCCTGTCGCACAAATGAGGCGATAGTCCAAGGGCATGCAGTTTCGTTATAAGACGCTTGTGGAAAACGCTGTTAAAAGCCTTCTGGAAATTTGAAAATAAAGAATCAATTTCACATCCCCTGTCGATAAAACTCATCACTTCTTGAGCATAACAAGTGTTTCGCAAGAACAATGTTTTCTGAATCCGTGCTGACTGTGTGCCAATGAATCGTTTTCTTCGAGGTAATTCGTGATGTTCGAATACAGTATATGTTCCAAAACGCTACCGCAAATCGACATTAGTGATATGGGCCTGTAATTCAGCGGATTAGTCCTTCTTACCTTTTTGGGTATTGGTGTGATCTGAGCAATTATCCAGTCTTTAGGTACGGATCTTTCCGTGAGCGATTGTATATAATTGCTAAATATGGAGCTATTGTATCAGCACACTCAGAGGAACCTGACTGGTATACAATCTGGACCGGAAGCCTTGCCTTTATTAAGTGATTTAAGCTGCTTTGCTACACCGAGGATATTTACTTCTATGCTTCTCAGCTTGGCACTTTCTGTTGACTGGACTTCGGGAATACTTACTTCGTATTCTTTGCTGAAGGAGTTTCGGAAAACCATGTTTAATAACTCTACTTCAGTGGCACTGCCATCAATGACTTCATCGTCATTTTCGCGCAGTGAAAGTACTGATTGCGTCTTGACATTGGTGTACTTTATGTATGACCAGAATCTCTTTGGGTTTTTCGCCAGATTTCAAAACAGAGTTTTGTTGCGGAAATTATTAAGAGCATCTCGCACTGAAGTAGTCGCTATATTTAGAACTTCTGCAAAACTTCGCCAGTCTTGGGGATTTTGGATTCTTTCCGATTTGGCATGCTTTTTCGTTGCTTCTGCAACAGCGATTTGACACGTTTTGTCCATGGGGGATCAGTACCATCACTTATTAATTTATGTGGTGTATATATCTCTCAATTGCAATCGATACTATCTCTTTGAAATCATTCCACATCTTTTCTACGCTTACATGATCAGATCGAAAGGAGTGGAGGCTGTCTCTTTAAAAAGCGTTAACAGCATTATCAGCTTTTTTAAAATAGATGTACTTTGAGTTTCTTTTTGATGGTCGTGCCTGTTACAGTATTCAGTCTGGCAGCAACTGCCTTATGGTCGCTAATCCCTGTATTCGTCATGATACTACCTATTCATCCAGGAATATTTGTTGCTAAGAGGTCAAGTACGCTTTCTCAACCATTTATGCTTCGAGTGGGCTCACGAACTAATTGTTCAAAATAATTTTTTGAGAAAGCATTCAATATAATTTCGGATGACGTTTTATGCCTGCTGCCGGCTTTAAACGTATAAATTTTCCAGCATATCGAGGGTAGATTGAAATCACCACCGACTATAATTGTGTGAGTGGGGTACCTATTTGAAATGAGACTCACGTTTTCTTTCAACTGTTCAGCAACTATATCCTCTCAGTCGGGGTTGGTAAAACGATCCAGTTTAGTCCGATTGACAAGTATAGCATCTATCCATACTATTTCGCAAGAACTATCTACTTCAGTTTCACTACAAGGTAAACTGCTTCTGACAGCAATAAATACTCCAGCACCAACTATATTTAATCTATCCCTTCTGAACGTAGTTAGGTCGTTTGAAAAAATTTCGTCTTAACTTATTTGCGGCTTTAGCCAGCTTTCCGTACCTGTAACTGTTTGAGCTTCGGTGCTTTCTATTAGGGCCTGGAGCTCTGGTTCTTTCCCAACACAGCTACGATAATTTACAACACCTATCGTTTCTACAACCACCTTACTGTGTGTTACCTGCCCCCTTTTAGACGGACGCCATTTCCATGGTTTCCTGAGACCCTCTAACCTAGAAATCCACCCCCGCTACCCGTGTAGCCGCTTCCTGTGTGTAGTGGACTCCTCACCTATTAAGCAGAATCCAGAAACCCACCACCCTATGGCTCAAGTCAAGGAATCTGAGGCCTACACGGTCACATAACCGCCTGAGCCTATGATTCATACCTTCCACTCGGCTCTGCACCGAAGGACCACAGTCGGTTCTGTCGATGATGGTGCAGATGGTGAGCTCCGCCTTAACCTCGCAAGCAAGACTGGCAGTCTTTACCATATCCGCTAACCAAAACCAGAGATAATCTCCTCCAATCCAAAGCGACACACGTCATTGGCACCGACTTGGGCCACCACCTGCAGCTGGCTGCACCCTGTACTCTTCATGGCATCCGGAAGCACTCTTTACAAATCAGGAATGACTCCCCCACCTTGTGCAAACTGCCGTCCTCCCCCTCCTTGGCAGCCATGTTACTAAGGCGGCCCAGTTACGCGCCTATTGTTGGAGTTCCGAACTACCAGCAAACTCACCTTCTGTGAACGCCCAGAATTTGCGTTCCAAAAAGGTTCCTCTGGAGGCCATACGATCGGCCCCTCGCAAAGTCTTTCGCTGCCTACCAGACTTTGGAATGATCTCTCACTCGACCACAGGTGAGGGGTCAACCTCAGCGCTGCAGACCAACATAAATTTAGGATAATGACATCGGTGCTGCTCAAAAAATCTGCAGTCAGAGAAGACAATTCCAAATGCAAGGGAAAAAGACACAAGAATGCTGTGAGTAAATATCAGAAACTTATCTATTCTAAAGAGCGTTCCTAGATGTACAAAACGACCAAAATTGTAAATTCCGTTTACGGTGTTTTAAAAGAATTAAACGATATGAGTACTGATGTGGTAAAATAAACCGAGTTTGGATTTCTTCATGGTTACGTGACGTTACATATATATCTGTTTTGTATTGATATTCGTCCATGCCTTTCGTTTAAGCATTCACTCAAGCTAAACAGGTCTCTGCTGCCACGTCATTATCACTTGTCATCGATGAAGGGTGAAAAACAAAGGAAAGAGTATTCACTTTCTTTTGCCTGATGACGGATTTAGGGAGTGGGGATGCATGGCAGGAGCGCATTCTTACGCAGCTTTGGTAAAAATAAACGTACGTTTATACCGTAACAGCGTTGCGTACGTTGATTAGGACTCTATAATCATACTGATACACTAAAAAGGACAACCAAATCAGCATCCACTGCAACGTGGATAGTAGCACGAAAAGATTTGTTTTTACTTTTTAGATATTACTGCAGACTCTAGAAGATTCGAAGCTCAAGGGACCGTTACAATCGAGTCTGCACAATTCCAAGTTCAAAGGATGTAAGAAAAAGTTCGAATAATTAATTCTATTTAACTCGACTTTATTTTAGATGGAATCAGGAAAATTCGAAAAAAAATTTTGATTTTTTTTTTTTTTTTTTACTATTGTATTCCCAGTTTTCTCACATAGTATTTGCTTTTGTATTTGAAACGGAAGGCACACACAAATGTTCGAAAATACATAAATTCAGCTTCATTCATTTTTCAATGCTGAACAAACTGTCACGAATTGCCGCATTTTGTGAACTAAATTTCTCATAAACGACCTTATGTCTTTGGAGTTAGCGTGTCGCTCCTTATTTGTATCTGAGACTACGGTTCCCAGACTAACCGTTGATGGTTTAGCGTTCCGTTAAGTTATAACCTCCGACAAATACCTTTTGTACCCTTCATTGAGTGAGCCAATTCCATAAGCTTTCAGCAAGAGGCGGGGACTCGCCCCGCCCGGTCAGCTTGCTCCCGCCTTTTAATACTTATCAGCAACATTATCCTTCCGCTCGATGATCGTTTGCAGCATGAATGGTGGAATCCCGAAACAATTCGTTACCTGCTACTTGTCGTTGCATTCCACAGCGTCGAAACTTGTTTCTGTTTTACGAAAGTCGAAAACTTCCTGGAAGTTATTCTGACGAGGAAACGTCTACTTTCTCCTTGGTTGAAGTTTCTTGTGTGCCAAAATGGCGTCAGATTAGAATCACTAATAACTACGAGACCGACAGTGCGCAAACAAAGGTTAAGTCCACGCCGTCTGTACGTGGTTGTCGCTTGTTGCCTGTGTTGTCATCGTACCAGTGTAGGCATATGCGCGTCATTGTTACAAATCATCTTTGTGTAAAGTTATAAACTGGTGTAGCTGTAAGCTAGGATACTGGTTTGGGTGTCATTGCGATGAACAGCTTAGGGAGCGCCGCTAGGAGTCATAGAAAATAAAAATATTCGCCGGAATATAAACGAAAATCTATATTGAGTTTAAACCTATGACACAAAGGAAGAGTTCGTCTCATAGGACGTAAATATGCTCTTAATTACGAGAAAAGCCCTCCCAGAAGCCTAAAAAGTGCAGCGCTAAGAGAATGCGACAGCTCCCGCAGAGACGGAAGAAACGGCGCAACGCGATACGTACTCAAAGGCTATATCGTACACAGGCCACTGAAAGTCAAAAATTGCGAGTAACCGTGTGACCACTGTATTAAAGATAATGATAATTAAATTACATATTAATATGAAACACATGTTACGATTTTATCCCAAATGGCTCTGAGCACTATGGGACTCAACTGCTGAGGTCATTAGTCCCCTAGAACTTAGAACTAGTTAAACCTAACTAACCTAAGGACATCACACACATCCATGCCCGAGGCAGGATTCGAACCTGCGACCGTAGCGGTCTCGCGGTTCCAGACTGCAGCGCCAGAACCGCGCGGCCACTTCGGCCGGCCCGATTTTAACCCAACGTTTTCACGAAAAATCTACGGCGCAGACCTGAACTGCACACACAGAAATTTATTTGCAACTGATTAATATGCTGTGGTATTTCGTGCATTGTTAAAAACAGATGCCTGTCACAAGGTGCTCAATAACGGTATAATTATCTGAACAACTGATGAAACAAATAGAATTATCCGGTGCAAGCTAGGCGTTGACTTGTAATTATAGAAACAAACGATTAACAATCGTCGACTGAATACAGTCGCAAAGGCTGATTTCAAATGTCTGATAACTGTAAAGCAACTACAGCCACGCAATAAAACGGGACAGCTAGCAATCGGAGGTAAACACTTCCCCCTCATGGCGTTCAAATGTTGCCGGCCAGAGTCCGCCACTCAGCGTCCGATGTAAACACAGCCGACAACAGGAAGTGTTGTACTGTGACAACGACTACCAGATCGAGTTCAGAGCAGGAAACGCCCGGGGTCCCCGGTGGTCTAGTGGTAAGGGATCTGGAACGTTCCAGCGCCTCGGCTGGGGCTATTCGCCCCAGCCGGGCCGGGGTTCTATCCCCGGCCGGCGCTGGAATTTTCAGACTTCCGAACACTAGCCTCCACCTCTGCCCTGGCATGTGGCGCATGCCGGGTACCCCCGTGGGGTCCGTGCTTCGGATCCCACGTGGATACTATACTATTTTCCTATTCTTCACATCGCTGCTAGGTGTCGCTACTAGTCCCTCACACAGCCTGTCGTCCATAGCGCAGGGCTTCGCTACCAGAGGGCTCTAGCGGAGCTGGCGACGACTCACTCTGCTAGGATTTGCTGCTTCACTCCTGAACGTCTACGCCAGCTGAAATAACCGCTAAATCCTCACACTAAACGAGAAACGTAATAGCACCAATACCAAATAAGGTAAATCGTGGTCAGTGCGAATATTGCCAAACCACCACTATGATAACTCCTAGCTGAAAATACTGATACAAACTATTTACAGAGGAATGGAGCACCTTACAGAAGCTGATCTAGAGGAAAATCAATTTGGAGGGAACAGAACCCATATTGATAACATCTTTATATACAGAAAAACTTTTGACAATGTTGACCAGAATATACAGTTTGAATTTAAGATGCAACCACGAATAAAATATAGCGAGCGAAACATTACTTAGAACTCCATCGGAAATGAGACAGCAGCTGTACGAGTTGAAGGACATAAAAGGAAGGCAATATGTGAGAAGTGAGTGAGACAGCGTTCTAGTCCATTCCCTGATGTTATTCATTCTATATACAGGGTGTTTCACAAGTCATGCTCCACACTACTCTAGCGACGCTAGAGAGTGTCAAAGTTATAGGCACCGGCGCCTACAAAAATAGAGGGATCCCACGAAGATGTTACAAACTTTCTAAGATGATGCAGATGGATGAATGTATAAATTTGAGATTATGTTCTTGTGCCGGAAAATTATAACAGAAAACCTTTGTTACCTCTGACACTATGTACCGTTATCGTTGTTGCTAAGATGTAGGACAGGAAACTTTCAGAGGCGGTGGTATGGAATGAAAGAAGAAAATGTGCAGTACACATAGGCTGTAAAATGCATACATCATGAACCATGAGCACTTGTTCATCTTCGCTAGCGTGAAACCCATCTCCACTGTTGAACAAGTGCTTATAGCTCCAGGAGCATGCAGTTTATAGAGTCCATGTTTACTTCAAATTTTTCTTGTTTTGGTCTATACTGCCGTCTCTGAAAGTTGCCTACCCTACAATCCTAGCAACAACAGTACCAGTACTTGTATTCCACTGTCAGAGATAGGATAACGATTTTCACTTGCAACTTTCGACACGTTTGTTTCCCGTGCAGGGGCCCTTACCTCAAATCGATACATTTGTCTGTTTCCATCATCCTAGGGAGTTTGTAACACAATCCCGGATCATCCTGTATATACATACATTTACCGGAGCTGGCGCCTGTAACGTCGTTGGGTGACGTTTGCAGGCATGAGTTTCTAAGTAAAACTGCGAGCTCTAGAAATGTGTAACGTGAATTGTGAAACACCTTGTATAAAGACAACAATATACAAAAAGGACGAGGAATTCGGGAAATTAATCAAAGGTGAAGAAGAAGAAATGAAAGTTGTTCTGTAATTGAACTCTCACTTTGCAGTGGAGTGTGCACTGATTTGAAATTTCCTGGCATTTATTCGCCCTGAAGAGAATCGCTGAAAAGATGGTCGAAATGCCGGTATTTTCTGTGTTTTACAATGACATGCCCTAGTACCCAAAATGATTTTCTTCAAGTTCTTTGTAGGAACTATATCGCTTCTGTCCGATATTTTGAGAATGATACAACTATTTTTTCCTAAAACCTAGCAACTGAAATAGTGCTTGAAATGATATAAATGGTACTTATGCTTTATGGTATGGATACAGAAACGGTACTTGGGTTTTATGATAACAATATACAGGAAAATTCAGTAATGTTTCTACAAAGTGACGTAACACCGAAATCCGGAAATATGATCGGATACTTCGAATGTGGTACGACACCAGCTGTAGAGTTTACCGGACAGATACAGAGTTTTCCGAAATCCTAGCACTTTTAGAGGGAACAAAGCGACAATGTTTTAAATTGGAACCCACGTACGGAAACGTATACTTTCCTTGCTACCGCAGTTTGAATACATGCTTGCTAGGTGGGCATGCAACAGGGTAGCCATCGTGGGAGACGGAGGGGGTGCGGGGAGGTGCTTACGCCGGATGTCATTTACCGTCTGTCCCACCACTCTGACATGGCTCGTGCGTCACTCACGTGTCTGTCAGTATTAGAGCAACATTGCGGAGTGCGCTTTTGCCGAATACACCGACATGATCCTTCTGTATGGCGTAGCTCGTCGCCTCTATCAAGCTCCTTCTCCGCAGCGTCCGACTTCATGGAATATGCTTTTCGCCACAACTGCGCAACGACTTTGAGAAAATGATGCGTTCACCGTCAGCAGGGGTGACTGTAGTGCTTCAAAGAGACGCAGCGCACCCGATTTGGAAAAGGCCGTATTGTAAAGAACAGTGTTTCTGAAAACTTATTAAGTTTCCTTTTAATGAGTGGAATTGTGGAACTATTGATGTACTGGGTCACACTTAATAACTTACTTGTACAAGTGGTCGCGTTACCAACATGTTTTCAAATGGCTACGGTGCGTTACAGGAGATGGGTTCCAATTCAGAATACGAGTATTGTGTACTCAGTCCCCCTCTACACTAGAAGTCTGTAACGGGGATTTCGGAACATCCTGCATTTTTACGGTACATTGTACAGTTGTTACCCCAACATAATTGAAATCTGCGAAAACATTTCATAATTTATGAGAGCTTATTAGGCGCGACTACGGTGTCCGCAGTTAAAACCCAGGGGGCGTCTTGGCTACGGCGGCTCTGACGCCCACGAGAACAACTGTAGGTAGCGCGCAACACAGCTACTTTGATGGACATTTTCCTCTAATGCTGGCAGATGTCTCTACTTTTAGAGGTACCTTGACCCACCCCACACCAGCCTTAAGCGGAAAGCCAAAAGTCCCAACTTCTGGCCACTGCTAACATTCTGAAATATACTATCCGATCAAAAGTATCCAGACACCTAGTAGTGGACTTCAATATGCGGTATGACCACCTTTTGTCTTTACGAGGGGTTAAACTCTGCTGGGAACGCTTCCAGTGTCTACGATATTTTACGCACCACACATGGTGAGAGTTTCATCTGTGTGTTCGTACCAGACAATACACTGGCGAGCAAGATCGCTGCCTCTCTCCCCAATTTTGGCGCAATATGGGCAGCTCCTTCCAACCACGTCGGGATTTTGACGATGTAACGAATCAATTGAACTGAATATGGTACGACATCCGTCAGGAGGACATCCACCAACTTTATCAATCAAGGTCAAGCCGAATAGCTGCTTGCTTAAGGGCCAGAGGTGGACCAACGCGTTATGACTTTCTTCTGAATTAATCACCCGATTTTTCCTGCAATTGTTATCATTTGTTTGCCTCTACACGTACATCACATCTACCGATTTCCTTCATACTGGGGTAATTTCTTGGTGGCACGGTTTAGAGTGTAAATATACAGGGTGTATCAAAAAGAATCAACGGATTTAAAAAAAAAGTAACTATTCGACATATGTGCGTGAATAGCGTACTGTTGGAAAGGGCAGACCCTCGGGCTTTACATGGTTACCGCTTGGCAGCCGCACTGTCCGCCCATTTCAGTCCTAGTAAAACTGGTGTCGCGACGACAGAAAGCGTTTTGTGTGCTGCATTTTGCGCAGTGTGGGCAGTAACAAGTGTTCGGCGTGACTTTCGTACAAGGTACGGTGCGGATCCTCCTACAGCACAGAGAATTAGACGATGGCATCAACGATTAAGAGAAACAGAATGTTTGCGGAAAGGCGAATCGCCGGGCCGTCTCCGAGTGCCTGACACAGACGTCGAACGCAACCACCACAGTTTCACGACGGGTCCGCAGAAATCCGTTCGCCGTGCAGCTCGACAGCTCAGCACGCCCCCGATGTCCGTCTGCCGTCTATGCGTCGACGTCTATGCATCAAATAATATTAAATTCCGCTACTGCGAGCTCTTCGTGAGGGTGATAACATCGTGTGAAGTTCCGTAATTTCACTCTTGGCAAGGTGGAGGATGGCTGTTTTCTCCCACAGTTAGTGTTTAGTGACGAGGCAACATTCCATTTACATGGAAAGGCGAACTGTCATAATGTGACAATATGAGGTACGGGACAACCGCATGAAGTTGTACAACATAAAATAGACCATCCTAAATTTAATGTGTTTTTTGCAGTTTAACGGGAACAGGTGTAAGATTCATTTTTCTTTGCCGGAAACACTGTTATAGGAAGCATATATCTCGATATGCTTGAAAACTTTCTTTTCCCACAGTTTAATTCGAACGACTTCATTTACCAATGGGATGGAGCACCGCGACAGTGGCATCTGGAAGTGTGGGAATTTCTAAATCAAACGATTACTGAACGATGGATCGGTCACACTGGACGAAATGACTCAGCCTTAGATTACTGGCCTCCAAGGTCACCGTACCCGACTATATGTGATTATATATGTATGGTTTTGTAAGAGACTCTTTATGTACCTACGTTACCAACAGCAATAAATGGACTGAGACATCGCATAACAGCACCTGTGGAAACTATAACTCAAGACATGCTTGCTGCAGTGTTGGTACAATTTGAACACCGCATTGACACATTCCGTGCTTCTCAAGGATGCATATTGAACACCAATGAAAAGGATGAAAAAAAGTTTTTGGTTTCCGTTCATCAAAAAACAAAATTCATTGTATATGTTTCTTAGTTCCAGAAATATAGACGGCCAAGATCGGATGATTGTTTTTGATACACCCGGTATACATAACGCACTTCAAAACCTACCAATAATTAGGCAACTACCAAGATGGGAGATAACAAGTACTCACACATGCGTCTTTGCATGTGTTGGATAAAAAGTAGTAGCACAATGCCGTAACATGAAGGATAGGAATCATTTGGTACGAACGCTTTCTGTTGCTGATAGATGGTGGGGTGAAGTAGTAAAGTCAGCGGCATAGGTCGTGTTTGAGTCAGTTGCGGTGTGTACTATCTCAAAGTTGGAGAGGCTAGCTCAAGTGCCTTAATAGTATGGTTGGGAAACACGAAAAACGTGCTCGGGTCAAGACTGAAATGGCAGGCACGTGGTCGGAGCGCGCAACTATCTTTCCCTCCGGCGCTGCATTCCACCAACTTTCACGATAATGCTCGACGCCAAACGACGAGCGCTGTGCAGGAGCTCCGCGTATGTGGCAGCGGGACACACTGGAACATCCACCGCATTCATCCGGTAGAGTCCCCCCAATCACGACCTGATCGCCCAAATGAACCAAGTATTTCGTGGCACGCGTTACAGCAAATGATAAGACACCCTATGGCGGTCCTAGCGAGACATCATCACAGATGGATGCTCTGACAATGTATCACATCTTTCATGTGGGTGTGGAAAGTGATCGAGACGCGAGACGGAAATGTAATAAAGTGAATTTTAGTCAATGAAGTTTGGCATGAATTACAACCGAACTGCCACTACTTTTCATCCACCACATGCATATTACCATACCCGGTTATTTTTACTCATAAAAATTTGTCAGTAGTCTTGTATGAAATGTTTTTACAATTTTGGTTTGTTTTCTAGATGTATAGCAATTCGTTACGAAAGATGGAAGCGTTTGATTTTCACTTAGAGCATGAATGTCCGATTTCCACTTACAGTACTGCCCTGGCGCCACATTTTTCTGGGTTCAGAACTGATACCCTTTGCGTGAATTTACTTTGGCTTGCACCACAGCACATTTACTTGGCGTAAAATACGACGAAATACTCCGCCAATACAGTTCGATTACCATATCGTTACTGTTGGACCTGGTGGTCTACCGGCACAGCGCGTGCCTGCAAATCGAGAATCGCGGGATCGAATCCCAGTTGAAGCAATAAATTTTTCCGTCTGCGTTTAATCCAGCCTTCACCTCTCAATGATATGAGGAATCGGTAGAAACAACACGTGGTGCTGATTCCACGTTAAACTGCCGATTCCCTTTCCCCGGTTGGACAACTGGTGTACGTTAATGATAAGCAAGTCGCCAAAGTGCCGTCCAACTGAAAGACTTAAACGAGGGAACTGACATACGCGAAATTTATTATTAGTATTAGTATTATTACACTGTCCAGTCGTAGTAATCTGACCACGTGTTACAATCCCGAATAAACGCCTTTTGCACAATGAGACGTACAGGAATCGTGTCGATGAGGTAATGACAGTGATAAGAAGCCATTCCGACTCCAGTACTTCTCCAGCTGCGATACAATTTGATCGATTGAGGATCCGTGGCACAAACTACTTGATCGAGGTGGCCCCTCAGATTCTCGATTGGGTTTAAAGCCGGGAAATTTGGCGGTCGGGGCAGTACGGTAAATTCATCCTGGAGCTTTCAGAACCACGCACATACACTGCGAGCTATGTTACACGCGCATCTAAGGTTGGATATGGTCCCCGAGGATAGGTGCGTACCAGGGTTGATCCATTGTGCCTTTCAGAATAACGAGATCACCCAGCGAACGCCGCGAAAACATTCCCACACCATAACGCTCCCCCAGGGTTGCAGGGCGTTTGCTTTCAGACGTTACACGCCAATGGAAATCTGTCCAATGGAGCATAAAATGTGATTAATATGGAGAGGCCACCTGTAGCACTCAGTGGACTTTCAGTTGTGGTACCGGCGTGCAAATGCAAGCTTTCAACGCCAATGAACAGCAGTCAGCATGGGACCATGGACCAGGTGCCTACTGCGGAAGCCCATACGTTGTTGATGAAACATTGGTGGTAGCCCTTGGTTCGTCTGGTCGGTCAGCTGCACAAAAGTTGCACGTCTATTCGCCAGCACACACATCTGCAGCTGTCGTTCACCTGTGTCGCCTACTGCCCGTAGTGCAACACAGTTGCCTCGGAGCCGGATTAGAATACCGAAATTTTGCCACGTATGGTTTACTTTACATACAGTGGTATGTGAAAAGATTACAGATTTTGCCCCTTCGGAAGAAAGCCAACGTTTAAGCCCTGTTGGACGTCACATAAATCGCCCCTTTCACGCATTATGACAACGACTCCACTGTTCCCAGCCTCCCACCTTCTTCCCCCCCCCCCCCCTCCCATTCATCACCTACTAATGCTATCACCTGGCGTCTATGAGATATTACACGTTGACCTCAAAAACAGGAGTTGGTCACATTAATATGACTGGACCTATTATTATTATTGAAACTTCCTGGCAAATTAGAACTGGGTGCCAGACCGAGACTCGAACTCGGGACCTTTGCCTTTCGCGGGCAAGTGCTCTACCAACTGAGCTACCCAAGCACGACTCACCCCCTGTCCTCACAGCTTTGCCAGTACCTCGTCTCCTACCTTCCAAACTTTACAGAAGCTCTCCTGCGAACCTATTATTATTATTATTATTATTATTTCGTTGCTTTTCTGTTGACTAAACGTGTGTGTAGCGTTGACAGGTTACTTGCTACAGTAAAATTTTCTTTGTCGTTGCTAGAGTCGTCTTCCATGTTTGCAGGGGCCATCGCTGCGACATTACTGTTCTTTCAAAATGTACCGTTTGTTGCTCTTAAAACTAACAAGGAGAACTCCCCAGCAGTGGGATCGACTTTTTGAAATCAAATAAGCGGTAGTGTAACTGAAGATTCCCCGTATCAGACCCTGCATCCAGGTGGGCCTCCGTTTGCAAGTAACTGACGGAAAAGATTTCGGAATTTTGCGTGATGCTACATAGCGTTAAGGAAGTCGTATTCCATAGTCTGGTTATTTATTTTTTATTTATTTAGCGTATGGCTATACATGCAACATTAATGCATCAAGTGTTAGACATTAAAATCTTATAACAATCATAAATATAATTTATGTTTATATTGGTAAGTTAAAAGGTTATATCGAGGTTTGAGATCCATTCTAGCGCCGATGGGGATACCTCCAGGAAGTCGGACCAGTTCCCTGCATATGCTCGCAAGGAGCATTCACCATGGATGTGTTGGATCGTCTGTCTAGGGGCACCGCAGTCGCATTCTGGTGACATCGCTCTTCCTCATTTGTGTAGTGAAACCGCACACCTGCCATGTCCAGTACGTTGGTTGTTGTTGGTTGTTTTTGGGGAAGGAGACCAGACAGCGTGGTCATCGGTCTCATCGGATTAGGGAAGGATGGGGAAGGAAGTCGGCCGTGCCCTTTCAGAGGAACCATCCCGGCATTTGCCTGGAGTGATTTAGGGAAATCACTGAAAACCTAAATCAGGATGGCCGGACGCGGGATTGAACCGTCGTCCTCCCGAATGCGAGTCCAGTGTCTAACCACTGCGCCACCTCGCTCGGTGTGTCCAGTACGTATTCGATTTAATGCGGACCATGTTTTCCGTGTTAGTTCCATTCCAGAAATGTTGCAGTTATAGCTCTCAAACCAGGTCTGTAGTTGGTCATTTGTCTTTTGGTTCCAATCTAGTCTCCATTGTTTCACGTGGTCATAGTTATTATTTTGAAGCTGCTCAGCTGTGCGTATGGGTGGCTTTCTTGATTTCAATCGAGTGTGTCGCAGTTGTGAGAATTCCTCTTTAATTGGTAGTTCTGGTTTTGTCTCAATCTTTCTGAATTCGTGCAGTAGGGCCGCTTTTCTACGCAGGTCCGGGGGCAGGATATTACATAGCACCGGTAACCAGTACGTGGGCGTTGATTTAACAGTTGCACCAATCAACCTCATTGTGTTATTTAATTGCCTGTCAATAAGTTTGGTGTGACAGCTATTAATCCAGACTGGAGCGCAGTACTCAGCCACAGAGAACACTAAGGCGATATATGAGGTGTGTAATGTTTTTGCGTTAGCTCCCCAAGTAGTACCGCTAAGTTTTTGGATGATGTTATTCCGTGTTCCAATTTTTACAGTGGTGTTCTCCAGATGTTTTTGGTAAGAAAGAGTGCGATCCAATGTTATACCTAAATACTTTGGAAACTTATTATGTTTGAGGTTGGTGTTTCCGAGTTCTATGTTAATAATTTCATTTGCCATTTTGTTATTAAGATGGAATGTAGATACTTCAGTTTTGTTAGGGTTTGGCTTGAGTCTCCATTTCTTGAAATAATTGTATAGTATTTCAACGTCATTATTAAGGACTTCCTCTGTATTGAAGAGATACTTGTCTCTGGTAGCCAGTGCTATGTCATCCGCATAGCAAAATTTTCTTGACTTCGTGTTTGGGAGATCTGCTATATAGAGGTTAAACAGAAGAGGGGCCAATACGGAGCCTTGCGGAAGCCCGTTGTTAATAAGTTTTGTTTTGCTTGTCTTTCCGTTTAGGGTGGCCTGGAAGGTTCTGTTACTCGGCATATTATGTATTAAGGATGTTAGAATCTGGCAAGGAATCACTCTTAAGAGTTTGTAAATTATTCCATCTCTCCAAACAGTATCATATGCAGATGTTAAGTCTAGAAATACAGCACTTGGTTTCAATTTCTGTTGAAAGCCAGCCTCTGTGTAGGATGTTAATGCCAGAACTTGGTCACAGCAACTACGGCCAGGTCTGAAGCCTGCCTGTTCTATAGGTAAGTTCTCCATAATAATGCCGCTAATTCGATTATGGACAAGTCGTTCGAGAAGTTTGTATGTACAGCTAAGAAGTGCTATTGGTCTGTAGCTTAGCGGTTGGTCTGCTGGTTCCCCTGGTTTCAGCAAAGCTATTATTCTTGCCTTTTTGAATTCTCTAGGGAGGGGGGATAGTCTGGTTACGTGTCATAATGGTTAGGATAAAACCTTAACCATGCCTCGTCAGGTGCAATAATTTTTTTATTTTTAAATCTCTATCGAAATGACTTTGATGCCTATTTTTACTCAATGTATTGGTTTAAATGTAATTTATTTCGTTCTATTCCTTTGTCACATTGTTTTAATCACCGTATGAACTTTCCATTTGTTTAATTTTTCTTTATGTCATTCTTCTTCCAATCGGAATTTTTGTGAATGTGTATTTTATTACACCTATCTGTTTGACTATTCAATTATTGCAAAACTCCGATATATTAATTAAAAAAACAAAAGACGAAATAATCTATTTATACTGACTGTGCATTAGTGTGTTAAAAATGTATTTTTCATTACAAGACGTGCCTTTTTTGCGTGGTAATCGACATACAAATATTTAAAACATAACCTAAATTCTTGCTGCACTATGGAAATAATAGTGTAGATGAAGATTTAAATGAGAGAAGGTTTTATAAGTAAAATAAAATTCAAGCAAAGTGAGAAATCGATATAATGAACACAATAACGTAGACGAAAATATAGGGTCATAAAAACAGGAGAAATTAAATCGGAATTGATACATGAAGATAATTAAAAGTTCACGAACAAATATTTCCAGTGGAGAAGGGATGATAAGAAGAAAAATTAGACCAAATGAAGAGGTTCATATCACTATTGAATCACGTGACCGAGGAGTGGAAATTAAAAAAAAAATTATATTTACATCAATTGAATGAAAATGATTATCAATGTCACTTCGCTAAAGACCTACAATAGATTTCTTTCTCTGGAGAGATTCATGCATGTGAAGCCAGTATCCTTTCTATTACCCTCACAACCAACTTATGTCATTCGGCTTTCTTCATGCTATGGAGTCTCACACAAAATTCCGAATTTCTTTACTCATCAGTTCCTCGCAAACGTCGACCCACCAGGATGAATGGCTGCAGTGTGTGATACTTGGGTGCTTAACTTACATAACCGTATAGATGGTTCCAAAAAGTCGATCCTACCGCTGGAGAAATCTCCTTGTAAGACATAACGAAAGATGGCCGCCGTTTCATTATATCTATTGATATGGTGGTGGACACACATTTAGTAGTGTAGCCATAGTAACACAAACGGTCTGAAACCTGCACGATCTAAGCAACGAGGAAAGACCTCGTACTTAGTCCAAAGGAAAATCTCCAGAATTACTAGAAAAGTTATAGCCAATGCACCAAGTCCTCGGCAGTCATTTAGTCCGCGGCGACTGCTGAGAACCTTCAGACCAGTCATTAGGATTCGCACTCGACTACTTCGATGTTACACGTTCGGTGTCCTACTCTATGGAGCTGAGTCATGGACTGTATTAGGCATTTGAAATGCGATCGTATCGAAAAATATTAAGGATACCATCGACAGATATAGTAAAAAATATGGCGGTACGAAGACGCAGAAATTTTCAACAGCATCCAGAGTGCAAAACTCGACTGTTTTGGTAGCGCATTTCCGCAACAATAAATAAAACCTGTTGAAATTAATAATTCAAGGAAACATTAATGGCTGGCCAGTGTGGACGAGCGGTTCTAGGCGCTTCAGTCTGGAACCGCGCGATCGCTACGGTCGCAGGTTCGAATCCTGCCTCGGGCATGGGTGTGTGTGATGTCCTTAGGTTAGCTAGGTTTAAGTAGTTCTAAGTTGTAGGGGACTGATGACCTCAGATGTTAAGTCCCATAGTGCTCAGAGCCATTTGAACTACTTTTTTGAAAGATAATGGCCTATGTGACTCACGACGCACAGGATTATCCTGGCTAAATAACTCAACCCAGCAGTTAGATTCAGTGCTGAACCCAATGTTCTGAAAAACCATGGACGGACAACAGATCATGCTACCGATCGGCAGTGTTATTGGAGGACGAGGCTAATATTCCACTCATATAATCGCGCTAGCTGCAAATAAAATTAATCCGCAACTGCCATACAGTTTTAAAATCTTTTGAACCTAGTGCTGTTAACAGCATTCATGTCAACACTTATTTTGATCAATGTACGTATTTTCTCAGACATCCACTGCACGAGGACGTACTAGAAAGTAATGTCGACAGATATTTTATGTGAAAACTCTCAACGCTTTTTAAATAAAACAAACTTCATTAACATTCTACATCTGTATTCTTCACGTCTATAAATTTATTTCTCAACACACTCACTCTGGAAGCCAACACAATTTCCCCAACTACATACTATTTTGTTGATACCGTCACAGTATATTGTTTGACTATGTTAACAGAGCCACAACCTTACCTCTGCTTGCACCGCTTGAAACAATTGAAGTCCTCGAAGGTTTTCTTTGTGCAAAACTAAGACGAAAATCGAGACTCTGTGTAGGATGCTCGACGGCAGTGAACCAAGGACGTCGGATTGCTGCAGATGCCGCAGCGCTCGTGTGTAGCTTGGCACTGCCATGCTTAAGGAGAGTGTGCTCCACATGCAGACGAAGAGATTCAGAATACGTTCTTAAATTCTGCAGAAAATCGATGTCAAGGACACTGGTCTGTAATTTTGCACATCCTTTCTTTTACTATTCTTGTACACGAGTGTCACCTGCGATATTTTATATTGCCTTAGGTTGGACCCATTACGGGTGTTATATTCAGAAGGCAAATGTATATTGATCTCGTTATATACGGGTGCCACTTGCGCTTTTCCCAGTCGTTTGCGAAATACTGCTGGGCAAGAGATAGGCGATAAATGCGAATGAAGTAAGTAAAACCGAAATTGTATTAACCTCCTCCTCGCTGTCGCTGAATCCTTTCCACGCGATGCGTCCTTGAGCGGATCAAACAGGTAGCAATAAATGCTCTACAAATGTGGTTGCCTTTTGAAGTTTTTCTTATGAGTTAATTACACTGCAGACAGCTTCCATTCTGCGTAATATCAGCAATATGAAAATGAAAATTCACGGAAGTCAAATCTGGACTGAAGGGACGATGACGTAGAGTCTCCCAGCCCATTATGGTTTCTTTTTCCTTCCAGTGGTTTCTTGGATCAGCTGCGCTGTGTGTGGGCGAGCATTGTTGTGTAATATTATCCCGTCTTTTCTTTGACATTGGCGACCCTTTCCTCTCATCGCTGGCTTTACTTTGCTCGTCAGTATGTGTGAGAGGTCAGCGCGGCATCCTGTACGCTGATCTTCCAAATAATCACCAAAATACGACAACTGTGGCATCCAAATGATGGCCAGCATCACTTTCCTCGCTGATGCTCGAGTTTTGAATTTCTTTCGGACAGGTGAGCTGGTGTGCTTCCATTTCACGCCTTGTCTTTTCGAGTCGGGTTCACCATTTTGAACGAAAGTTTCATCACACGTTAAAATCTCGATCAGAAAAGGTTCACCTTCACATTCATAGCACTCTTTGTTCCCTGGTGTTGTTGTGTGAATTCTTTCGGGACTCACGTTGGACTTGTTTTGCTGTACTTGAGCATGTCACTGACAACGTTACGAACTGTGCCGCTACCTATTGCAGTTATTTTGCTATTCAGTTCTACTGCAACACGTCGGCCATCAGGAGTAATGTCGTCAGAGCCGGCTTTAACCGAAGGAGGAGACACTTCAATTGGCCGGCCACGGCGTTTTTCATTTGTCACTGAAGTTAGATTGTTTTTGAACTGTCCTACGTATTTATCGAAAATTTCCGTCGTTCGCACAGCTTCGACCACACTGAAAAATCATTAGAGAAAATATTTTGGCCGTTTTCCACCTTCTGAAAGGGAAAACGCATGGCTGAACGTTGCTCAGTTAATGTGGAAACTTGAACCCGACGCGTCATTGTTCATTGCAACATTAAGGTTATAAATAAAAGTTTTTTTGTTAGTCAGCCGCTCTCATTTCAGTCATGCCAACCTAAAGTCATGAAACTACAAAAATTCTTCCTACAAACTATTCGATTTCATCAATTTGCCTTTGCCTAGGAAAGTCAGGAAGGAGTACGCACTTACTATTTAATCGGTCATTTCTATTTGATGAGAAAGTTAAAACAAACAAATAGCAAACCATTGCTTATTTATTTACGAACAACATTTATCAGAGTAAATGTCATTATATTTATGAGACTGCTAGTTCGCACTCGTAGCCGCATCGTCTGGTAAGAGTACGCACTAACACCAATAACAAGAAAATGCACCATGACCTTCATAAGCTGTGCATTCTTCATGCCACTGTTGGGAGTAATTATCACACTTAATACGGTCTTCCGTGACAGACTCCTTTTAGTCTTCTGTACACCTTGGGCAGTTCAAAACATGAAGTTTGATTAATAGACAATTGTGAAGGTGATTCGATAAACCCTATGCCAGGCACTTAGATGTGATTTGCAGAATATCCATGTAGGTGTAGATCCCTCCTTGGATTGTGCCCTGATTGTTGCTGAAGATGATGGCGCAGTTTAATCCAGATTAGCCGTAGAGATTCTACGTTGTTCGTTACTGATATTTTGTCCCTTCTTGGTTTAGTTTGTTTTTCTAACAATGCATTTTTGTACGTAGACTCAAACAGAATTTCGGATGTTTTTGCAGCTTGCTTTAGATGTTCGAAAACCTAAAATTGTGCAGTTCACAAAACGAAAAAAACATAGTATCCTATGACTACAACATCAATAACTCTCATTTTCAATCGGTCAACTCACACAAATACTTCAGTGTAACACATTGTAAGGATACGAAATGGAAGCAGGACTGAATAAAACTCAAGACGCGTTCATAGGATTTGTAGACCTGGAAAAGCGTTCGACAATGTAAAATGGTGCAAGATCGAAGTTCTGAAGAAAATAGCTCTAGGGAGAGACGGGTAATATATTCGTACAAGACCCAAGAGGAAATAAGAGTGGAAGACCAAGAACGAAGTGCACGGATTAAAAAGGGAGTAAGACTTTGATATATTCATTCGCCTCTACTGTTCAATCTACGTATCAAAGAAGCAACGAAGAAAATAAAAGAGAGGTTCAAGATTCAGACTGAAATACGGAGTGAAAGGAAATCAGTGACAAGATTTGCTGATAATATTATCGTCCTCAGGAAAGTGAATTACTACAGGATCTGATGAATGGAATATACAATATAATGAGTGTAGAATTTGGGGTGAGAGTAAATCAAAGACAAAAGTGATGAGATGAAGCATAAACGGGAGCAGCGAGAATCTTTACATTGGTGATAACGAAGTAAGAAATGGAACCATCACATTGTCTCAGTCGAAGGTAAAGATAGTGGCGGACTGTAATTCATTGTTAGAATTAAAGGGAAATATAATCAGTGCACAAAGATGATCTTTTTCGAACTATTGGTGTGACCCATACTCTAATATTGCTCCAGTGTTTGGGACCTGTCCCATATACGACTAGCAGGGTATATTGAACTGTTCATAAGAAAGTCAGCACGAAATGTTACGGGTTTGTTTGGCCCACAGGAGATTGTAACAGAGATGCTGAAGAAATTGGCAGATGCCTGAAGATACACGTAAGCTATCCCGAGAAAGCCAACTTGCAAAATTTCTAGAACATACCCTAAATTCTGAATATGCGCTGTGTGTTCAAAAAAATTTCGGAACATTCGTAATATCGCGCCAGTGGCGTGTTGGGGCGAAATGCAGTTGACATCCCTGCACACGCGTGTGCTTAATGTGTAACTGCGGGAAGTTTCATTGTTGTATGTCTGTTAGCTTATTGTTCAGTGCTGTATTGAGTAGAACGCTGCGTCGCACAGTTGGCGAACTTCGAGAGGGGATAGTTAGAGGAGCAATGCGCCTGCAATAAATTTTGCGTGAAACTCAAGAAAGCCGCTGTTCGGGGTAGCCGCGCAGCCTTCGGGGCCTTGCCACGGTTCGTGCGGCTGCCCCCCGTCCGAGGCTAGAGTCGTCCCTCGGGCATGGGTGTGTGGAAGTGGTGCAAGCCTAGGGACTGATGACCTCAGCAGTTTGGCCCCATAGGAACTTAAAAGCTAAACTCAAGAACACCTTTACAGACACACACCAAATGATGCAGGAAGCCTATGGTGATGACTGCTTAAGCCGTACTCGGTGCTACGGATGGTTCACACGTTTTAAAAACGGCCGGACGGAAGACGACCCCCGTCCAGGACGTCCTTCGACTTCTGCCAACAACGCTTGTGTCAGGAACGTCAACGAAACTGTGCGTTCTGAACGAAGACTGACTGTCCGATAGATTGCAGAAGAATGTAACATTGCAGTTGGATCGTGAAATCCTAATTAAGTATGCTGGAAACTATCGTGTTGCCTCCAAATTCGTGCCACGGCTCATGAGTCAAGAGCAGAAAGACCTTCGCCTCGCAATCTGAGAAGAGCTTTAGGATCACCCAAATGAGAACGAGACGCTCCTTAAGAAAATTACAACTGGTGATGAGACGTGGGTCTGCAGTTATGACGTTGAGAACAAGGTTCAGTCATCGCAATGGGTAGGGAAATGTTCTCAAAGATCAAAAAATAAAAAGCTTGTCAGGTCAGCCTGGCCCTTGCAGACATTTTTTTATTTCCAAAGTTGAAAACCAAGTTGAGAGGACGAAGATTTGTTAACGATAGACGCGCGGTCCAGCGAAAGGCGAACACAGTCTGCTCCCGGATGTGGAAACGGTGTTGGGAGCGGTGCAATAGTCGTGGGGGAGATCATATACAAATAAGTGAAGGTAAGCGTAGAAAAATTTTGTGGACAAAGTTCCGGAATTCTTTGAACAGACCTCTTAGACGAAAGGTAGTGAATACTGGCAAGTGGTCTGCAAATGTTCGTACGGTTGCGTTCGCTTCCATTCGCTGCTGTGGAAACTGGGCTTAATAATAGTATTCCCGGAGTGAGATGTAATTGGCAACTTTGTAAACGCTGAGCTGTGCGCCGCTTACAGCCCAGGCAAAATTATTCTCGGAGGGAAACATCATTATCTCCTTCGAGCCTAGAGTTGCTTCGGCCAAACTCCAACTCAATTGCCAGGCCGATAGCTCGTTATCCTACTCCTCTGCAAGTAACACTTCGTCTGAAACCATCTGTACGCTTATGTAGGTTAAGACACTGCAGCCACTCATCATGGGGGGTCCACGTTTGCGAGTAACTGACGAGAAACGAAATTCTGTACTGTGTGTGACACTCGATAGCATTAAGAAAGCTGAGTGACATTAGTTGGTTGTGACGTGTAATGGAAAGGATAATAGCTTCACATGTTGTGTTCGGGTACCAAGATTTAAAAGCCTGAAGTCTTCTATTGCAGAAGTAAGGAGCGCAACAATCAAGTGATTTATGAACAGTAAGTGCACACATTTTAATTGAGGTTGCAATGTGCAGGTCACGCAAGGGCCGTACTGTAGCGAGGTTGTGCAAGAGGAGCGTTTTGTAACAAGTGTTTATCCTTATTTTGCTTTCTTATCTGAGAAGTAGTTGTGGGTAGCACTTGAAATGCATCACGACTAACTAAATACGCTCCACCTCTCATGATTTTAAAAATAAAAGTGTTCCCAGAAAGGTTGTTCACTCTACAGTTTATTTATGTGCCAAAGTTAGTTGCTACGATTGGCTAAAGGAAAAGTTTTGCAGAATCACGGGAAATCACTTCTACAAGTGGCTGAGACTCTCGTAGTGAATAAAAATTCTGTACTGAAGATTCCAAGGTGGGAGACGCAAGATTCCTCCCCCCGTCTCCCCTCCCCCCTCCACCCATTGCTATCATCCTTTTCCTATAGCAAAAAAACTAGAGATATTTCCGCTGTGAAATTAGTTGCAAACAAGAGAACGGCCCTTGAAATTTAACGCTTCAAAGTTTTAAGCCTTGCTCATTGCGGATATTGATTAGAAACTGTTAACCCACATGTGAAACCTGGGTACATAATCCCTGCGACATTTGATCAACGGTGTTCCTTAAGGTCAGGTTCTCATTCAAAACGTTCGAAAATTCAATTTCTTTGTAGTTGCATTTTTTTAAAGGTGCACTTGTCTAGACTCTTGGAACGGAAAGGTTTATTTTGTAATGTGTGCTTTACGAAAGTTTCTACAGCCCATTGTTTGAAGCAGTGTCACGGTTGCCATGATCCGCGCGGTGCAGCCGTGCTGTCTCAAACGCCTTACACCGGTTCGCGCGGCTCCCCCCGTCGCTACGATTGGCTACGAGGCTCCAGTCCTCCCTCGGGCATGGGTGTGCGTTGTCTTTATCATAAGTTACTGTAAGTAGTGTGTAAGCATAGGGACTGATGACCTCAGCAGTTTGGTTCCATAGGAGCTTCCCATAGACAGACGGTTGCCATGAGACACACTTGAGTCGGAAACGCTCTGCTCAGGTACGCTTGTCCGTCGGCTTTTAGAATACTGCTGCGCGGTGTTGGATCCTTACCTGATAGGAGTGTCGGAGTACATCGATAAATTTCAAAGAAGGGCAGCAGGTTATATCACTGAAATGATACAGGATTTGGGCTGGACATCATTAGAAAAAAGGCGTTTTTCGTTGCGACGGAATGCCAATCACCAACTTTCTCCTCCGAATGCGAAAATATTTTGTTGACACCGACTTACATAGGGAGAAAAGATCACCTCGATAAAATAAGGGAAATCAGAGCTCGCACGGAAAGATGAAGATATTCGTTCTTTCCGCTCGCTATACGGGATTGGAATAATAGAGAATTGTGAAGGTATATGAAGGTAGTAACTGTTCTCGAAAGAACAGATACCATTGATGATGACTTTGCCGTGCGGTTCTAGGCGCTGCAGTCTGGAACCGAGCGACCGCTACAGTCGCAGGTTCAAATCCTGCCTCGGGCATGGATGTGTGTGATGTCCTTAGGTTAGTTAGTTCTAAGTTCTAGGCGACTGATGACCTCAGAAGTTAAGTCGCATAGTGCTCAGTGCCATTTGAACCAACACCTGTCGGCAGCCGTGGGTTTCAATTAATTATCATTTATTCTAGAGAAGCTGCACGGTCGTCAGTGGCGCCTGTTCTTTCGAGAACAGTTACTGTCTTCATATATATAGTTAAAGGCTACCAAGCCACTGACCGTCTGTGCGAATGGGCACAGGCTGCCCGAACTCTTACGGGAATCGGCACCTCAGTGTGCGCTAGTAATGAGTGGATGGGCAAATACCTATTAGGTGCATAACGTTGGAAATGTTGGTCTCACGGGAAGCGTGTAAGGGATAAGTCCCTGCAGTCGTGCTATTCATTTGTGTCCTCGGTGGCTTAGATGGATAGAGCGTCTGCCATGTGAGCAGGAGATTCCGGGTTCGAGTCCCGGTCGGGGCACACATTTTCAGCTGTCCCCATCGAGGTATATCAACTACACCTGTCGGTAGCTGAGGGTTTCAATTAATTACCTATTGTGAAGGTGATTCGATGAACCCTTTGCCAGGCACTTAAATGTGATTTCCAGGGTATACATATAGATGTAGATGAAAACTCGTCCCGTGACGCACGTGCACAAAATGATTCATACTGCAGAATGCATGCAAACATACTCAACGAAAATACTGACCAATGACGAGTGCAGACTGCATATCCAGATTATTAGACAGATCGGCTTTTCCTGCCAAGAAGAACAGGGAATTGCTATCTAGGAACAATTCGAGCTAGAAGAAGGGTTGGTAAGTACTCCTTGAATTGCAGACTAAACGTAAATAACGAAAAAACATTTTTGGTAAAAAAAAATTGGTCAAAACATAATCCTTGGTCCTCCATATTGGATTAGCCGTTTTGAATATTGAAAATCTAACTTCAGATTCGTGTTGAGCGACATTCAAAATATATATGTAACACTTAGTTCATGCAAATTGAAGTAATAATACAACTAAAAGTTTTCCCTAAACCTTCAACTTTTTTTTTTTTTTCGAGAAACGATTTTCTCAGAACGGCATGCAGCATAAACTAAAAATGGTTAGAACCGCTTAACTTCTACCTATCACCCAGAAAAGTAAACACTTTTCTTAGGAGCTTAAACCTATAATATATCACATTTGTTAATACTAACCAATTTTTGTTAAGGCATAAGGAGTGAAACAAACCCCCAAAGTTAGAATTATCACCGTATCGTTAAATTTAAGGTTGTTTCATTGTGGTTAGTTATGAGCTCCCATAGATTTTATGTAATATCGACTGATGTTATCCATTTTTAATTTGAGAGAAGTATGAGCTCCGATAAATTTAATGTGGTATCAACTGATGTTATCCATTTTTGATTTCAGGTAACATCTGAGAGGCCACACTGCACGCAGTCTGCGTACTTCAGACTCGCAGGCCCTTGATCAAATCATAATTACGGCACCATTCTTTTTTTTTACTGAAAATCTAAAATAAATCTCGTAGTATGATCACTCGTAATTCCCAAATATATCCTTCGAATGTATTTTCATTGCCCCAAAAAAATTTCCAAATGTACCATTTTTTGCTCATTTGAATGAGAGCCTGGCCGTAACGCCGGAATATAGTCACGAGATTTTTTTTCGGAGACGATGTACGTTCGCGAGAAGAATTTAGTTCTGCGCGTGTCGATGTACATTCCACAGATATTACTGTGTGTGTGCTACTCAGTCGTGCCATTTGAGTGTACGTATTTGCATAGTTCTCCTTTTAAGATGTAAACAGTGCCCAGTTCAGTTGCTAACTGGCCAGTGAGTGGTTCCGAAGGTGTCGGATGTGCGGTGCGTTCGGTCTGCTAGGACAACAACAGACTGGCGTGCTGCGATGGCAGAAGCACACACTGAGGGAGCTAGCTGCTGGGACGCCAGCGAACAATTTATGCCAAGTAAGACGAAGAGGACTATTCTAAAATCATGAGCCGTCTCAAAAGTGTTTATCATTAGTAAATCTTGTAGTTGAGACTGACAATCAATCTACAATAACTGACAGTTTTGCCTAGAGAGAGAGATACAGGAAATCCGCCCCCCCCCCTTCCTCAATGAATTTTGGTTGTGATGACGGGTCGATGGGTAGTGTAGCACCAGATCCAAATTAGGTTGGAAGGGCATAATTTGATTGAGAGTTGTTTATGCCAACGATTATGAACGACGAGTAAACGTTGTGCGAGCAGATTGCCCTGTAGCGTAGCCTAGTGTTTCCGTCCGCGCCATATTTAACACACTTTCTCTAGCTGTGGACAAAAGTCGCACAAAAGCGACGAAAACTACGTTTCTGGTGGGGGGGGGGGGGGGGGGGAGGGGAGAGTCCACTATGTAACTCTCACTACAATTTTTGGAAATACGGAAGCGTCCGATCCCACCCGTCTGCTTTGACCCATGACGTCACAAACATGGCGGAAAGAAAAGCAAACACACACACACTTCCCACAAGAAGCCTAATGACACTAATGGAACAAGAGCGGGAAATGGGGTGTTTTGGGTGGAGGGCAAACTAAATATAAACAAATTTAGACGCCTTGCGTAGCTACAACGTGTAAGTGAAGACAGCCATGCATGAATACCCACCCACCTATCCAGGGGTCGTAACCCCTGCAACCCATAGAAGATAAAGATGCTTCAGTAGCTGATTAGTGTTTTTTGTCGTTTAAAAAAAAATCTCTCGGGATAGAACGAACAGATCAGAAAAGTAAATAAAATAAAGTAAGGTAAAACAGAACTGGAGACAGCTACACTCAAACCAAACTCCGCGCCGTCATGACGTCACACACAACACCCTTACGTCACGGGTCAAAGCCGACGCGTTGGATCGGACGCTTCTGTCGACCCAGATAATGTTATTAATTGTTTCGGTCTTAAATTGTATTTCGTTCACGAAACGTCGTTTAGCTCTTTCATGGATAACAGCTTTGGAAAGCGTACAGGCTGTACAGGTTATATTGATAATCGCTCGTCGTTAGTCCAAGGCAACTATAGCGATTTTTAAACACAGATGTAGTGCGTATTAAGCCTACATACGTATTTGGGTCCTGTGTTTCTTTACCAAGAACTTCTTCGTAGGTAATTTCCCTATAGTGATTTTTTGTTTATTTATAGACGGCAGACTTCGATGAAATATTAAACACACATCCGAAGTTTCTTCTGATGCTGCAGATACTGTTTTATCCGTACTAGTTGCACAACCTCATTTAATACTGACGGACACAATTTGTCTCCACATTTAGCAATTTTTCATAATATAGCTTCGATATATTCTTCTGTAATTCTTGTTTATAGTTAAACCTAAAACACATTAACTCTTCCACCAATTATTCGATATGTGGTTTCATCCCTTTCGTAGCCTAGAGTTCCTAAACGGTCGATAATATTAATAATTTCCTTTCTCACTTTTATTTCCTGTAGAATCTCCTGTTTATGGTTTTTGCGAACCTGTTTCACGTTCTCACTTTTATTATTTTTATTTTTCTAGTTTTGTGACTGGTAGCCAAATTTTCTTTGAATTAGGTTTTTAATTCTGAAGTAGTAACAGTTAAAGGTCAAGTGAAGATTGCGATCTATTTGAGGAGAGTGGTTCGGAGATCTTTTATATTAGACCTACACAGGTCATGGAGATCCGTATCTATATAAAATTACTTCAAGTGTAATGTAGCCCATTCTCTTGTCATGATCTCGGCTGTATCGTAGCGCATTGTCTCGGTTAGGTTGGATATTTTGGTTGAGAGTCGCCGAAGTCAACGAAAGTGATTACGAAGTAAAGACTGTGCTAAAAGAACGATCTGTAGCGTAGTCCAAAACGCTCTTTCTGTCCTTTTAAAGACTCTTTTAATTTAAAAAAGTTAAAGCTGCAAGATACAATCACAACTATTATGTAATAGAGAAATCACAGACTATTGTGGTGTATGTTGTTTACGTACACTAATTTTTTGTCAGTGAATATATTTTTTTACTCATTTGCCGGATTTCAGTTTTCCGCGTTTTGCGGCGAAAAACCTCTTCCTGTGATGGGCCCATTAGCTTGTCGGTTATATTCGTGACTATCTCGACGGTCAGTCCACCTGTGTCATTCTTAACATCGAATATACAGGGTGTTTCAAAAATGACCGGTATATTTGAAACGGCAATAAAAACTAAACGAGCAGCGATAGAAATACACCGTTTGTTGCAATATGCATGGGACAACAGTACATTTTCAGGCAGACAAACTTTCGAAATTACAGTAGTTACAATTTTCAACAACAGATGGCGCTGCGGTCTGGGAAACTCTATAGTACGATATTTTCCACATATCCACCATGCGTAGCAATAATATGGCGTAGTCTCTGAATGAAATTACCCGAAACCTTTGACAACGTGTCCGGCGGAATGGCTTCACATGCAGATGAGATGTACTGCTTCAGCTGTTCAATTGTTTCTGGATTCTGGCGGTACACCCGGTCTTTCCAGTGTCTCCGCAGAAAGAAGTCACAGGGGTTCATGTCTGGCGAATAGGGAGGCCAATCCACGCCGCCTCCTGTATGTTTCGGATAGCCCAAAGCAATCACACGATCATCGAAATATTCATTCAGGAAATTAAAGACGTCGGCCGTGCGATGTGGCCGGGCCCCATCTTGCATAAACCACGAGGTGTTCGCAGTGTCGTCTAAGGCAGTTTGTGCCGCCACAAATTCACGAAGAATGTCCAGATAGCGTGATGCAGCAATCGTTTCGGATCTGAAAAATGGGCCAATGATTCCTTTGGAAGAAATGGCGGCCCAGACCAGTACTTTCTGAGGATGCAGGGACGATGGGACTGCAACATGGGGCTTTTCGGTTCCCCATATGCGCCAGTTCTGTTTATTGACGAAGCCGTCAGGTAAAAATAAGCTTCGTCAGTAAACCAAATGCTGCCCACACGCATATCGCCGTCATCAATCCTGTGCACTATATCGTTAGCGAATGTCTCTCGTGCAGCAATGGTAGCGGCGCTGAGGGGTTGCCGCGTTTGAATTTTGTATGGATAGAGGTGTAAACTCTGGCGCATGAGACGATACGTGGACGTTGGCGTCATTTGGACCGCAGCTGCAACACGGTGAACGGAAACCCGAGGCCGCTGTTGGACCACCTGCTGCACTAGCTGCGCGTTGCCCTCTGTGGCTGCCGTACGCGGTCGCCCTACCTTTCCAGCACGTTCATCTGTCACGTTCCCAGTCCGTTGAAATTTTTCAAACAGATCCTTGATTGTATCGCTTTTCGGTCCTTTGGTTACATTAAACCTCCGTCGAAAACTTCGTCTTGTTGCAACAACACTGTGTTCTAGGCGGTGGTATTCCAACACCAGAAAAATCCTCTGTTCTAAGGAATAAACCATGTTGTCTACAGCACACTTGCACGTTGTGAACAGCACACGCTTACAGCAGAAAGACGACGTACAGAATGGCGCACCCACAGACTGCGTTGTCTTCTATATCTTTCACATCACTTGCAGCGCTATCTGTTGTTGAAAATTGTAACTACTGTAATTTCGAAAGTTTGTCCGCCTGAAAATGTACTGTTGTCCCAAGCATATTGCAACAAACGGTGTATTTCTACCGCGGCTCGTTTAGTTTTTATTTCCCGTTTCAAATATACCGGTCATTTTTGCAACACCCTGTAGTTTTAAGTATTAGGAAGGCTAATATTAAGGTAATGCACGAGTAGGTCTAATGATGAATAAAAAAAAATAGGAATGTGGGTAAGCTACTACAAACAGCATGTTGTTGTTGTTGTTGTTGTTGTTGTTGTTGTCTTCAGTCCTGAGACTGGTTTGATGCAGCTCTCCATGCTACCCTATCCTGTGCAAGCTTCATCCCCCAGTACCTTCTGCAACCCACATCCTTCTGAATCTGCTTAGTGTATTCATCTCTTTGTCTCCCTTTACGATTTTTACCCTCCACGCTGCCATCCAATGCTAAATTTGTGATCCCTTGATGCCTCAGAACATGTCCTACTAACCGGTCCCTTCTTCTAGTCAAGTTGTGCCACAAAATTCTCCACAATTCTGTTCAGTACCTCCTCATTGGTTACGTGATCTACCCATCTAATCTTCAGCATTCTTCTGTAGCACCACATTTCGAAAGCTTCTATTCTCTTCTTGTCCAAACTATTTATCGTCCATGTTTCACTTCCATACATGGCTACACTCCACACAAATACTTTCAGAAATGACTTCCTGACACTTAAATCTATACTCGATGTTAACAAATTTCTCTTCTTCAGAAACGCTCTCCTTGTCATTGCCAGTCTACATTTTATATCTTCCCTACTTCGACCATCATCAGTTATTTTGCTCCCCAAATAGCAAAACTCCTTTACTACTTTGTCTCATTCCCTAATCTAATTCCCTCAGCATCATCCGGCTTAATTCGACCACATTCCATTACCCTCGTTTTGCTTTTGTTGATGTTCATCTTATATCCTCTTTTTAAGACACTGTCCATTCCGTTCAACTGCTCTTCCAAGTCATTTGCTGTCTCTGACAGAATTACAATGTCATCGGCAAACCTCAAAGCTTTTATTTCTTCTCCATGGATTTTAATACCTACTCCGATTTTTTATTTTGTTTCCTTTACTGCTTGCTCAATATACAGATTGAATAACATCGGGGAGAGGCGACAACCCTGTCTCACTCCCTTCCCAACCACTGCTACCCTTTCGTGCCCCTCGACTCTTACAACTATCTTGTTTCTGTACAAATTGTAAATAGCCTTTCGCTCCCTGTGTTTTACCCCTGACACCTTTAGAATTTGAAAGAGAGTGTTCTAGTCAATATTGTCAAAAGCTTTCTCTAAGTCTACAAATGCTAGAAACGTAGATTTGGCTTTCCTTAATGTTTCTTCTAAGACAAGTCGTAAGGTCAGTATTGCATCACGTGTTCCAACATGTATACGGAATCCAAACTGCTCTTCCCCGAGGTCGGCATCCACCAGTTTTTCCATTCGTCTGTAAAGAATTCGCGTTAGTATTTTGCAGCTGTGACTTATTAAACTCATTGTTCGGTAATTTTCACATGTCAACACCTGCTTTCTTTGGGATTGGAATTGTTATATTCTTCTTGAAGTGTGAGGGTACTTCGTCTGTCTCATAAATCTTGCTCACCAGATGGTAGAGTTTTGTCAGGACAGGCTCTCCCAAGGCTGTCAGTAGTTCTAATGGAATGTTGTCTACTGGCGGGGCCTTGTTTCAACTCAGGTCTTTCAGTGCTCTGTCAAACTCTTCACGCAGTATCGTATCTCCCATTTCACCTTCATCTACATCCTCTTCCATTTCCATAATATTGTAAAGTACATCGCCCTTGTACAGACCTATATAGTCCTTCGACCTTTCTGCTTTCCTTTCTTTCCTTAGAACTGGGTTTCCATCTGAGCTCTTGATATTCATACAAGTGGTTCTCTTTAATTTTCTTGTAGGCAGTATCTATCTTACCCTAGTGAGATAAGCCTCTACATCCTTACATTTGTCCTCTAGCCATCCCTGCTTAGCCATTTTGCACTTCCTGTCTATCTCATTTTTGAGACGTCTGTACTCCTTTTCGCCTGGTTCATTTACTGCATTTTTATATTTTCTCCTTTCATCAATTAAATTCAATATTTCTTCTGTTACCCAAGGAGTTCTACTAGCCCTCGTCTTTTTACATACTTCATCCTCTGCTGACTTCACTACTTCATCCCGCAAAGCTATCCATTCTACTTCTTCTTCTTCTGTACTTCTTTCCCCCATTCCTGTCAATTGTTCCCTTATGATCTCCCTAAAACACTGTACAACCTCTGGTTCTTTTAGTTTATCCAGGTCCCATCTTCTTAAATTCCCACCTTTTCGCAGTTTCATCAGTTTTAATCTACAGTTAATAACCAATAGATTGTGGTCAGAGCCCACATCTACCCCCGGAAATGTCATACAATCTAAAACCTGGTTCCTAAATCTCTGTCTTACCATTATATAATCCATCTGATACCTTTTAGTATCTCCAGGATTCTTCCATGTATATAACCTTCTTTCATGGTTCTTGAACCAAGTGTTAGCTATGATTAATTTATGCTCTGTGCAAAACTCTACCAGGCGACTTCCTCTTTCATTTCTTAGCCCCAATCCACATTCACCTACTATGTTTCCTTCTCTCCCTTTTCCTACTCTCGAATTCCAGTCACCCATGACTGTTAAATTTTCGTCTCCCTTCACTACCTGAATAATTTCTTTTATTTCATCATACATTTCTTCATCTGCAGAGCTAGTTGGCATATAAACTTGTACTACTGTGGTAGGCGTGGGCTTCGTGTCTATCTTTGCCACAATAATGCGTTCACTATGCTGTTTGTAGTAGCTTACCTGCAAACCTATATTTTTTATTCAGTATTAATCCTACTCCTGCATTACCCCTATTTGATTTTGTGTTTATAACCCTGTATTCACCTGACCAAAAGTCTTGTTCCTCCTGCCACCGAACTTCGCTAATTCACACTATATCTAACTTCAACCTATCCATTTCCCTTTTTAAATTTTCTAATCCACCTGCCCAGTTAAGGGATCTGACGCTCCACGCTCCGATCCGTAGAACGCCAGTTTTCTCTTTCCTGATAACGACGTCCTCTTGGGTAGTTTCTGCCCGGAGATCCGAATGGGGGACTATTTTACCTCCGGAATATTTTACCCAAGAGGACGCCATCATCATTTATCCATACAGTAAAACTGCATGCCCTCGGGAAAAATTACGCCTGTAGTTTCCCCTTGCTTTCAGCCGTTCGCAGTACCCGCACAGCAAGGCGGTTTTGGTTAAGGTTGCAAGGCCGGGTCAGTCAATCATCCAGACTGTTGCCCCTGCAACTACTGAAAAGGCTGCTGCCCCTCTTCAGGAACCACACGTTTGTCTGGCCTCTCAACAGATACCCCTCCGTTGTGGTTGCACCTACGGTATGGCCATCTGTATCGCTGAGGCACGCAAGCCTCCCCACCAACGGTTCATGTGGAAGGACAAACAGCATAGTGAACGCATTATTGTGCCCAAGAAAGACACGAAGCCCACGCCTACCACAGTAGCACAAGTTTATATGCCAACTAGCTCCGCAGATGACGCAGATATTGATGAAATGTGTGATGACATTAAAGAAATTATTCAGATAGTGAAGGGAGACGAAAAGTGTCATGAGTGAATGGAATTCGGTAGTACGAAAAGGGAGAGGAGGATACGTAGTAGGTGAAAATGGATTGGGGGGGAAGAAATGAAAGAGGAAGCTGCCTGCTAGAATTTAGCACAGAGCATAACTTAATCATAGCTAACAATTGGTTCACGAACCATAAAAGAAAGTTGTATACATGGAAGAAGCCTGGAGATACAGATAGATTATATAATGGAGGACTGACATTTAGGAACCAGATTTTAAATTGTAAGACATTTCCAGGGGGAGATGTGGACTCTGACCACAGTCTATTGGTTATGAACTGTAGATTAAAACTGAAGAAACTGCAAGACGGTTGGAATTGATGGAGATGGAACATGGATAAACTGACAGAACTAGAGGTTGTAGAGTGTTTCAGGGAGAGCATTAGGGAACAATTGACAGGAATGGGGGAAAGAAATACAGTAGTAGAAGCAGGCAAAAAGGAATACAAACGTGTCAAAAATGAGATCGACAGGAAGTGCAAAATGGCTAAGCAGGGATGGCTAGAGGACAAATGTAAGGATGTAGAGGCGCATATCACTAGGGGTAAGATAGATACTGCCTACAGGAGAATTAAACAGACATTTGGAGGAAAGAGAACCACTTGTATGAATATCAAGAGCTCAGATGAAAAGCCAGTTCTAAGCAAAGAAGGGAAAGCAGAAAGGTCGAAGGAGTATATAGGTCTGTACAAGGGCGATGTACTTGACAATATTACGGAAAAGGAAGAGGATGTAGATGAAGTTGAAATGGGAGATACGATAGTGCGTGGAGAGTTTGACAGAGCACTGAAAGACCTAAGTCGAAACAAGGCCCCTGGAGTAGACAACATTCCATGATAACTACCGACAGCCTTGGGAGAGTCAGCTCTGACAAAACTCTACTATCTCGTGAGCAAGATGTATGAAACAGGGGAAATACCGTCAGACTTCAAGAAGAATATAGTAATTCAAATCTCAAAGAAAGTAGGTGTTGTCAGATGTGAAAATTACCAGTTTAATAAGCCACTTCTGCAAAATACTAACACGAATTCTTTACAGACGAGTGTAAAGACTGGTTGAAGCCGACCTCGCGGAAAGACGAGTCTGTATTCCATAGAAGTACTGGAACGCGTGAGGCAATACTGACCCTACGACTTACCTTAGGAGATAGATTAAGGAAGTTCAAACCTACGTTTCTAACATTTGTCGACTTAGAGAAAACTTTGACAATGTTCACTGGAATACTCTTTCAAATTCTGAAGGTGGCAGGGGTAAAATACAGGGAGGGAAAGACTATTTACAATTTGTACAGAAACCAGATGGCAGTTATAAGAGTCGAGGGATATGAAAGGGAAGCAGTGGTTGGGAAGGGAGTGAGACAGGGTTGTAGTCTATCCCCGATGTTATTCAACCTGTTTATTGAGCAAGCAATAAAGGAAACAAAAGAAAAATTCGGAGTAGGAATTAAAATCCATGGAGAAGAAATTAAAACCTTGAGGTTCACCGATGACATTGCAATTCTGTCAGAGACAGCAAAGCACTTGGAAGAATGCTGAAGATTAGATGGGTAGATCACATAACTAATGAGGAGGTATTGAATAGAATTGGGAGAAGAGAAATTTGTGGCATAACTTGACTAGAAGAAGGGATCGGCTGGTAGGGCATATTCTGAGGGATCATGGGATCACCAGTACAGTACTGGGGGGCAGCATAGGGTAATAATCGTAGAGGGAGACCAAGAGATGAATACACTAAACAGATTCAGTAGGATGTAGGTTGCAGGAGGTACTGGGAGATGAAGCATCCACAGGATAGAGTAGCATGGAGAGCTGCATCAAACCAGTCTCTGGACTGAAGATAACAACATAAAGGTATTTGTCTGATGTGTAAGCTTCAATAGAAGTGGGACAGATAAGAGGGTTAGATTGGATTATATGTACTTCCCGTTACAATTGATCCATAATGAGACACTTAATGGGAAACTAATATGCTAATTTACCTCCCACAGATCGCAAGTGGAGTGATCCTGGACGTGGAACGTGGAATGAAAATTTAGACATACTTTTGATTGTACTCGCATTATTTGACCCCCCCCCCCCTCTCTCTCTCTCTCTCTCTCTCTCTCTCTCTCTCTCTCTCTCTCTCTCTCTCTCTCAACCGCGCGCACGCTAGTTCTGCTAAGAAATTCAGTTCATTAATGGAATCTGAGGAGATGGTTAGCAATAAATCCTTTAAGCTCCTCTTAAACTGAAATTTGTCAGTAGTAAAGTTTTTTATGGCTGCTGGCACGTTATTGAAAATGCGTTTTCCTGAATGATGGAGACTTTCTTGCACCAAAGCAATTAACTTCCAAACTTTTGTGAGGATTATTCACGTTTCTAGTAATGACTTCATGAAATGAGCTGTTGATTTGAAAATATTCATTTGTTTTTAAAGACAAATTTAATGGCGAGAAGGTATCTTCTATCTGCACCATGTTAAATTGACCTATTTCCATGTCCCTTATCTCAAGCTGTATTATACTAACGGTAGAACACGAAACATTTCTTACATGGATTTCCACTATTTTCTAACAATGACGTTTTTTCATGAATAATTCCCCCAGGGGTCCACAACTCTCTTGTGGATACGTGCGTGGCGTGCACGGGGCCCTGAGCCATTGCAGCCTTCTTTCTCTCCAGGGCTGCATTTCCTTTCTCTTCCCCTCCTTGCTCCTTTCCCCTCGCCCTCGCCCTCGCCCTCTCTTGGTGTCCTTGCTTATGTTGGCCCCCGCTATCCTCCTGGTTCTGTTGGTTTCCCAATTCAGCTTTGTTGCATAATCATCTCCTCCTTTTGGCATTCCTTGGTCCCCCTCTGGGGTTTGACCTCCATTACAAAATTTCTCCTCCGTAGTGTGATCCATCTGGGGAAGAACACCTTACCTAGTGTCTCCGACGTGCGCCCTCCTAGTACATTCCACCTTTTCTTTCACGTCGTCGTCTGATACTAGGGTGTATAGCCAGCACGGTAGCCAGCCCGTGTGGTGGGGTCGCTATGTACCCTTTTGGTTGAGCCCCCCTGAACACACAGGGATCACACTTCTCATACCTGAGCTGTGACCCCCTCATGCATGCCTTGAAGTGGTTGCCCGTCATCCTGGAGCATTGGAACTCCCGTCAATTGCCGCCGTGCCAGACGGCCCTTGCTATGGCTGGGTGGCGCCCGTGAGGAGAGCCCCTGATCGGAGTGGGTGGTATCAGGGCGGACACTATGCAAATGAAATGCATACAGGTCCAGAACTCTGGCCGTTCTTCTGCGGCCATCTCTCTGCGTGGAACTGATTCCTCAAGTGCTGCTTCTCTTGCCCCTTTGGCCTTCCCTTCCATGGCTACCCTCTGGGAAGAGGGTCAGGCCCGTTGGCTAGGGGCAAAACCTTTCCCCCGTTATCTAGTTTGCACCAGGACTGATGGAGATACTTTCACCAATACCAAACCCTTATTCTTTGTGGAACACATTGAAGACAAGTTTGGCGAAGTGGACTCCCTCAGCAAGATGCAGTCGGGTTCGTTGCTGATAAAAACTGCTTCAGCTGCCCAATCTGCGGCCCTTCGTGCCTGTACCCATCTTGGCACCATTCCTGTGTCCATTACCCCCACCAGTCTCTAAATATGGTACAAGGTGTGATTTTTCACAGGGACGTAATCCTTCTAACTGATGAGGAACTTCGGGACCATCTCGGACGGCGGGGTGTTCACTTTGTTCGGCGTGTTCAGAAGGGTCCTAAAGACAATCGTATTGATACTGGTGCCTTTGTCCTGGTCTTTGAAGGGGATACCCTCCCTGAGAAAGTTAAGATTATGGTCTATCGCTGTGATGTGAAGCCATACATCCCCCCTACTATGAGGTGTTTTAAGTGCTTGCATTTTGGCCACGTCTTCCCACTGTTCGCAGGCCCCTCTCTGTGGTGACCACAGTCCACTCCATGAGGGGAGTCCCTGTGTTCCCCCTCCTGTCTGTGTAAATTGTCATGGTAGTCATTCTCCACGTTCACCAGAATATAAGAAGGAAAAGAAGATACAGGAGTATGAGTCCCTCGATCGTTTAACCTACACAGAGGCCCGTAAGAAATATACATGACTTCACCCTGTGTCCATGATACCTAGTTAGGCCTTGGTTCCATCTACACCCCTTCCTTCCCCTTCCTTACCCCCATCCCGGACCCCTCTCCTCACCCCCCCCCCCCTCCCCTGCGGCTCCCACACCTCCTATGGGCGCTGCTCCCCATCCCCAGCCGGAGAAGTGTCCCACTCCTTCGGCGTCTGCCGGTCAAGGGCGCCTCTCCCGGGATGCCCCTTCCCGGCACCTTCCGGGCCAAAGGTCTGCTGCCACGCGACGACCGCGAGAGCCACGCTCTGTCGGCTCCCAGGTCGCCCGGTCTCTTTCTGTTCCTGATGTTACTGCAGCTGGCTCCTTTATGCCACACAGCCCTCCTCGATCTCAGCCTGAAAAGAAGAAGAAACATAAGTCCCGGGACAAAGAGCCTCTGGTGTCACCGGAGGTCCCTTCCCCGACTTCACAACCGGATTCTGACCAGTCGTTTATGGATGTCGCCCCCTCCTTGTCGGTGACGGGTGGGGACCCGGCGGTATGACTGGCTTTAGCGTGTTCAGCCCCCATTTAAACCATCGATCTGTGGTTCTCCAATGGAATTGTAATGGATACTATCGTCACCTTCCGGAATTGAAATCCCTTCTTTCGTCCTACTCTGCAGCTTGTGTGATTCTCCAGGAATCTCATTTTACTGATGCTCACTTACCGACCCTCCGTGTGTTCCGTGTTTTCTGTCGAAATCGGGTCGGACCCCTTCGGGCTTCTGGTGGCGTTTGTACGTTGGTCCGTACAGATATTGCTAGCACGTTATAAAGGCACATTTGCATGCCGAGCGTGAGTTTCCTCGGAAATGCGAGATATTAATTAAATAAATAATCAGTGACAAATAAATAAAGCCTATGGCACACAACTGCAGCGCTGTGTCGCTGATAAAACAAAAGTACATTTACGTTACTCGTATGTTTGATTAAAAAAAAAAAAAAAGAGCTCTCGTTGATGTGGTGCGAGAAGCACGTATTTTAGTTTATTGTCTGGCACACCGCCATATTTCATGATATAGAAAATTACTGCGAGCTGCAACCATACTAGGCACTCGATTCTGTAAAGAATTTATATTTATAAAAGTAAGTAGGATTATGAACTGTTGGCTTATTCATTGAATATATCTGATTTAACTAACTGTGTAATTTTTTGTTTAGTAGACAATCATCTCTGTACGACGTTTTGGCATGGCTGGCAAATTATTGTAATATTGAGATTTAGTTTGTGAGTCCGCACCTACCGCAGCAGTCTTTGGAAACGATTTAACTACGAAGTCCGATTATTTCAGTTTTTATTTCACGGTCAACTACGAGTAACATTGCCTTTACGAAAAAGCCATTGTCAAGCTTCTGATACCGAATAATCAAAACCTGACGACTCATAGGAGAGCCAATCATACAGATAAAAAATAATTAATATTTTATTTTATTTTTATTTTATTTTATTTATTTTATATTGGCGACTGCGTGTCGGACTTGTTATTTTGTCATTTGTTACATTGTTCTCTTTGTTTCATGTGAAAAATCAACCTTCTGGTCCTGGACTTGACTATATGAGAAATAAAAAAATCAGAAGATATTTGCCAATTATAAAATTTTGCGGGAAGACGCAAAGAAGCTTCCAGCAAAATAAGGTAAGACGCAGCATCTTTGCATTAGCAGGCTTGACCAGACGTATAACTCAGTGTATTAGCTTTTCAGTAAAATTCTGTAGTGTTTCTTTTCCGCATAACAGTTTCAGTGATAAATTCCATTCTCAGTATTTTTCCTTAAACAATAACGTATGCAACAATACCAATACACGAGTGTACAATATGGCCGACTTCTGTACGATATCATGTAACATGGCCAGCAGCCATTACCAATAATCTCAAATTCAGTTTATATTTTTAAATTAACAGACAGCCATTGTTGCTACGACCGATTCATACTCAACTGTATTTTATTATAAAATCAGTGTCAAATATTTTCTTGAAACATATATCACGTGTGGCATGGTAATAACTAGAAAACAATACGCAAAAATGGAACAGCAAAGACGTACTATTCAGACGCAATCCGACTCGGACGAGAGACAAATGTTAGAAAATGACTTTACGACAGCAACCGGTAGTGACGATTCATCAAACATTGACGCGAGTGTTGACGAAAATTTTGACAATAGGCCTTCCACCACAAAAATTTCAAAGTCTCAATCAGAGCCCATGTTAATGCATGACGTCACGTCTAATGACGCGGCGGGGGCAGAGACCTTGCAAACGGTAAACATTGCCGACATGTTACAAATGCTAATGAAGCAAAACGCCGAAAACATGGCAACCTTACAGATGCAAAATGAACAGTTAAAGACACAAAATGACGGAATCAAATCTGATCTCATAGCACTCAAGACAGCTAATGACACTTTATGTAAGCGTGTGGAACTTATAGACGCCACACTGACCAAACAGATGACTGAACTCAGTACGAAATTTTCCAAGCTTAATACGAGACAAGAAAAGACTACAAATGACGTAGCACTTTTACAGACACAATTAAAAAACCTTAATGTCACGTGTGAAGCTCTTACTGAACAAATTCAAACATATCCTTCAGTACACGACAACCTTGAAAAACGAATTACTGACGTGCAGAATAAATTTGACGATGTTGAACAACACCTGACTGACATCTTACAATCTGATGCCACAGCTCATTTTCAAAATATTAATAAAGAATTTCATGATTGGGTAGAGAACAAAGACAAACATTTTGATAGATGCATACGTGAAAATTTACCAACAATTGTGCACGACTCCGTAGCGGAATACATCACTAATAACAAACAGCTGATTAGTGACGCAGTACAATCCGTCACTGCACCCATGAGACAATTCACCGATCAACCACAGTCTGAATGTAACGAAAATATCAGTCAAAATGTACAGTTCAGAAATCAATATACATTCGAGTATGACGCACACATACCGCACACAACATACACACAAGAACAAAACACACCACGACAACAACACATACCACAACGTGCAAACACAAACACAAGGTATTATCATGGTAAACCACAGCAACATTATCGTAATTACTCGCCAGCTGAGCATTGCAGTAATTACAGTGGTACAAATCCATATCATAATGCAAAGGAAGAAGAAAGCTTAATGAAACACAGGCAATTTCAGATTTTTATCCCAGAAAAACGAACCATTCATCCGGTGATTTTTCTCAAATCTTTTAGTAACGCATTTCCACGCACTTGGAGTGACCGGAAAAAGATTTCATATATTGTCGGTTACATCCAAGGCGATGCAGCTGTCTGGGCATACAGTCAAGCTGACGTATGTACCACGTACAGTGAGTTTGAGCGTGCTTTTCTGAACAAATTCTGGTCGCAATCCGTCCAGGAGCGACTCAGAAGACAAATTTTAGAACCTGAAACTTTTAACAGTAAAAATGGTAACTTACGTAGATATTTTGAAAAATACTTGAACATGGGACATTTTTTAGACGAACCAGTCGCAACACGAGATATACTCCGAGCGTTGAAGGCCAAATTGCCTTTCAACATTAAGGAAAAACTTCTACATATCCCGGATGACGATTCAGATTATTTTTTAACAGCTTTAGATTCGGTTGACATGTTACTTGAAGATCAGCGCTTCGCGCGGCAAAACAGCAGCCACAATGTTTACACTAGTGGTATGCAAAACATGCAGGCTTGCCAACACAATTCTGGCGCGCCCACAGTTGGATACGCGGTACAACAAAAACAGCAAACTCACATGCCGTCTCAGTACGGAAATCAAAATCAACACGCGTATTCCAATACGAACAATAGTTACAACAGTAATAACATTTCATGCGGCAATCCATACAAAAGGCACCGCGGTAATAACTACAACGGTAACAACGGATACAAAGGTAATAACAAAAACACAAACAGAAATAGAAATAATAATAACTACGAGCCAAGACAGCATCAAGGTTGGACTCGTAACGATCAGTACTTTCATTCAAACTCTGCTTTACCACAGCAGCCACCAGGTCAAAATTGGAGCATACCTTACGACCGACAGGTAAGTTATAATGCGCAACAGCAACAACAACCGCAAAAGTTTGGAGATCATAATAGGCAATATCCGAATGTGAATATAATAGAAATGACACCTGATGCACAACCTCAATCTGTGTCAGTACCTAGTACAAATGCTAATCCAACAAACTAGAAACAGTCACTACTTTGCCCCAGGTCGTGGCTGAAGAATCCTTGGGGGGCGGCTTCAATGTTAATCAGTTATTTGACACCACACTTGAACAACAGAATAATGATATGCCGAGTAATTCTAAACAAAAACTACCTGTTTTATTTATAAGATACAACCACAATAACAATATATCAGATGAACTTTTACAAGACAGTACACAATGTCGTTTAAACACAAATGAAATTGTTTTAGCATCCACTACTGGTGTAGTAGTTGGGATTCCAACTACTATTATCCTAGATACAGGTGCAGCTGTGAGCGTTTTATCTTTTAATTTTTATAAAAAGATGTGTGAATTGGAACCTGTGCCTGAGTTTCCTGCCCAAAACTGTAAAATAACTACTGCACTAGGTAATAAGTCATGTAGGGTTACGAAGCAAGTTTTTGTAAACGTTAAAATAGGTAATGGAACCGTACAATGGCCATTCCTGGTTGTACAAAACCTTGTGACAAATTGCATATTAGGAATAGATATTATGAGCGAGAAGGACTGCATTATAGACTTCTCCAAAGGTAAATGTATTTTAAATGATAAAAGCAGGGTAATTATTATTGATTTGGACAGGAGAACTCTAAAGCATGACAAACACTGTACAGGGTACAAGGTTCAGTTAGTACTTGACAAAGACATTCAAGACATGCAAACACGCTCATCTGACGCAGAGCTAATGGACTTGAAAACATTGCTTGATCATAAGATAAGTGAAGCTACAGCTCTCAGTGTACATGAACGTATAAAACTACAGGAAGTGTTATCCAAATATTTACAAGTTTTTACCAAACGATTAGGTGTTATCAACACGTATGTGTACAAGATTGAAGTTAAGCCTCACAAGATCTTCTACCATAAGACATATAACGTACCGTTATCTCAACGACCTGCTGTGTGGCAAGAACTAAAACAAATTACAACATAGATTATAAGTAGTATAGAAATTTTCATTTCAGCGGTTCCAGTGACGCAGTTGAAGACAGAAGAACTTTTCTTTCAACGCCGCGGCTCCACCGAGAAGACTGAATATTAAAGTAAAATTTATGATTACGTAGCAGTGAATGATATATAAATTTGTCACGGAACATTTGTTATTGTAGGTACCACTGACTTGATATGACACCTGACGAACTGACAGACGTCATCTGTGAAGCGATCTTTTACTTTGAGAAATAGATTAGACGCACATCTCTCAACACGAAAAGCATCTATCAGTAGTCAAGGCCACACAGACACTCTACACACACGCACAAAACGCGAGGAATCGAACATTTTCTCTCTCTTACTATTTTGAATATTTATTGAGTAGTGAAAACGCCTGGTCTTGCCTACTGATGTAATGAATGTTGTGTCTAACCTATCTTAATTTCAGATGACATCACAAAAAACATCGATAATATCCCAGCAAAGCCGCTAAAGAGGATGCAATTCATGTAATCAAATGTGACACAATGTAATAACCTATAGCTATGTAATGATGATGTAAACATGTTTATGTGCAACTGTATTATGTTTATGCTAAGAAAATATGTGACGTGTGTATGTATAATTACTTATTTTTTTAACTGATGTATCATGTAAAAATTTGAACAAAACGAGTGCCAAAAAGACATTGCATAGTGAACCTCTGTTCACGGACATTAACGAACATTTAGGTGAGCTATATTCAGCAAAAAACTGAAAATGTGAAGTGAATAATTCGTGCATCGTCTAGTGACATTACTACAGTACCCAACTTCAAGATGTTAACTGGATTAAATGGATACAAAGTGCCTGTCCAGAAAACAACACGACGGGTGGAAGAGTTTTGGTTGGAACTTCAGGGAATGAAATGTTCTCGAAATGTGACGGACACTCTTACCTGGACTGTCCAAGGATCGACGCCAGCTATGTGCCGTCCGAGGTTCTGCAACCAAGCTTCCACGGAATGTAAAAAAAAAAAAAAAAAACGAACTGCACGTGGACCAATTACTCGACGGGTCACGTCTGATCTGTAATAAACAATGCTTTTTGTCACAACGAACTGCATCACAACGACTATAATGGAAATAGGAAATGGACACGCTTATGTATTAATCACGTTGTTATACAACGATGTTACTGTGATCAAAAAAACTTTACCACGACGATACTAACCTGTAAAAAATTATTGTGCAGCAGATGAATATGAACTGTGATAACGACACCATGTGTATAGGTCAACGCACCTGAAACAACAGAACATTTTTCGTTGAAGCATTTCATTGCAATGCTATGTAACTAAGAACATTCAACAATCTAAAGTTGTATTGTATTATAACAAATATTGTAATTTTAAAACTAAGTTACCTGTCATAGAATGTAGTCTTCATATGTAATCTTGGTGGAATATTTTCTTTGTGCAACGACTAAGAAATGCGCGCGCACACGAACAATATGAACTGCAATACTGTGCCGCGTGATCTAAATTTACGAAATAACGGCAGTGCCGTAGTTACACAGACGCTTCTGCGCATGCGCGCACTCTGTTTTGCCAACATAAGAACTTTTTCGGCGCACGCGCGTCATTCAAATTTTGTATATAATATACAGTATAATGTAAGTCATGTAAATAGTTGTAGATAACTTAGATTTTCTTGTGCCTTTAGGTGAATTGCTCGCCTGCAGGTGTGTCCTTTCGCCTCGCAATTCAGGGGGCAATATAAAGGCACATTTGCATGCCGAGCGTGAGTTTCCTCGGAAACGCGAGATATTAATTAAATAAATAATCAGTGACAAATAAATAAAGCCTATGGCACACAACTGCAGCGCTGTGTCGCTGATAAAACAAAAGTACATTTACGTTACTCGTATGTTTGATTAAAAAAAAAAAAAAAAGAGCTCTCGTTGATGTGGTGCGAGAAGCACGTATTTTAGTTTATTGTCTGGCACACCGCCATATTTCATGATATAGAAAATTACTGCGAGTTGCAACCATACTAGGCACTCGATTCTGTAAAGAATTTATATTTATAAAAGTAAGTAGGATTATGAACTGTTGGCTTATTCATTGAATATATCTGATTTAACTAACTGTGTAATTTTTTGTTTAGTAGACAATCATCTCTGTACGACGTTTTGGCATGGCTGGCAAATTATTGTAATATTGAGATATTTAGTTTATGAGTCCGCACCTACCGCAGCAGTCTTTGGAAACGATTTAATTACGAAGTCCGATTATTTCAGTTTTTATTTCACGGTCAACTACGAGTAACATTGCCTTTACGAAAAAGCCATTGTCAAGCGTCTGATACCGAATAATCAAAACCTGACGACTCATAGGAGAGCCAATCATACAGATAAAAATAATTAATATTTTATTTTATTTTATTTATTTTATAACGTGGATTCCTCTTCAAACTACATTGGAAGCGGTTGCTGTTAGGGTCCACTTAGACTCTGCGGTCACAGTTTGCAACCTTTATCTCCCTCCTGACAGGACTCTTACACCTGCTGCCTTAACTGCCCTTATTCAGCAACTTCCTCCTCCCTGGGGATTTTAATGCTCATCATCCCTTGTGGGGCAGTGCCTTTCCATCTAGACGAGGTCTTCTTATCGACCAATTTATTGCAGACCACGACCTGTGCCTTCGTAATGGTGGCTCCCCTACTCATTTCAGTGCCGGTCATGGTACCTTTTCTGCCATTGATCTTTCTCTTTCTTCTCCCCCTCTCCTCCCTTCATTACACTGGTCGCCACACGACGACCTTTGTGATAGTGACCATTTCCCGTTGATTATCACGCTCCCTTCCCGTTCCAGGTTACCTCGTTGGTCTTTCCAACGCGCCGATTGGCCTCTATACACTGCACAGGTCGCGTTTTCTCCCTCTTTGTCGGGTTGTAGTGATGACGTCCTACGTGACGTGTCTGTTCGCGCTGCTGGCCTTGCTGTCCCGCGCTCATCTGGACCATGGTGGAGTACGACCATTGCTATTGCCATCCGTGATCGCCGTCGAGCTTCGCAACACTTTAAGAGGCACCTATCCGTAGCCAGCCTTACTACCTTTAAACGCCTTCACGCTAAAGCCCGTTATTTAATCAAAAAGAGCAAGCGGATATGTTGGGAACGATTCGTTTCTTCCCTTGGTTCTACTGTCCCTGTCACAGGTATGGGCTACGCTCTCTCCAAGGTTGCCATCGGCAGTCCACCCTCCCAGCCCTTCACCTCCCAGATGGCATTTGTATGGACCCATTAGTTCTTGCAGAACATCTTGCGACCCATTTTGCAGTGGCATCAGCGTCAGCCTCCTATCCAGCTGCTTTCCTTCATCAAAAACAGCGGGTTGAAGCTTCCACCTTATGTTTCACCCCTTGTGAGTCAGAATCTTACAACGAACCTTTTACTGAATGGGAATTTCTTTCTGCTGTATCTTCTTCTCATGATACGGCCCCTGGCCCAGATTCCATTCATAGCCAACTGCTTCAACATCTCAGTGCTCCACAACAGCAACATCTTCTTCGGGTGTTTAACCGTATCTGGCTCCAGGGTGACTTCCCTTCTCAGTGGAGGGATAGCATTGTGGTTCCTGTCCTTAAGCCTGGTAAGAACCCCCTATATGTTGACAGCTATCTGCCAATTAGTTTGACCAATGTTGTTTGTAAGTTACTTGAATGGATGGTAGCCAGTCGGCTCAATTGGGTCCCCAAATCTCGGGATCTATTGTCCCCTTACCAGTGTGGCTTTCGAGAGGGATCCAGTCCACCATCGTGGTATCCGTTTGGCCACCGGTGCCTTCCCTACTAGCCCTGTTGATAGTCTCCTAGTTGAAGCTGGGATCCCCCCCCCCCTTTCTGTTCGGCGGTCCGAGCTTCTGGTGCCTTATGCACTCACTATCCGTTCATCTCCCACTCATTCTTCCTATTCTATCCTGTTCCCAGACCATGGACGTCGCCCACCCGACTCCGGCCCTCGGGCGGGTTTACTGGTTGGGCTCCGCCTCGCTCCCTCCCCTCCACCCCTCCTTGGTTAGTTCCTGGGCCTCGAATTCGGATGGATCTCCGCCGAGGTCCGAAAGATTCCATCCCCCGTTGGTGTTCCGTTCCTTTTTCCGCCAAATTTTATGGGAGTTTCGGGATGCTGTTGTTTTTTACACTGATGGCTCTAAATCTGCTGATCATGTTGGGTATGCCTTCACGTCCTCTGTTGGAATGGAAAGTCATCTGCTGCCACCTACATGTGGGGTGTTTACTGCGGTATTGATGGCAATTTCCCAGGCCCTTACCTTTATTAAACAGTCCCAACACAACCGCGTTTTGTTATGTACAGACTCGATGAGTGGCCTTCTTGCTATTGACCAGTGTTTTTGGCGCCATCCCTTGGTCTCTGCCATTTATGACCATCTCGATGATATTCACCGGGCTGCTTGTTCCATTGACTTCCTTTGGGTCCCTGGCCATGTGGGTGTCCCGGGTAATAAGCTCGCTGATCGTTTGGCTGGGGGAGCAGTTACTTACCCCCCGTTTTCTGTAACCCCTCCTGCAGCGGATTTACGGCTTCACATCAAATCCCACTTCGCACAGTCATGGGCCAATTCTTGGGAGGCTACTCCCCTGTCTAATAAACTTCGTACGATTAAGGTGACACCAGGCCCGTGGCGTACTTCCTTTCGCCTCTCCCGAAAGGACTCGTCCACACTGTGTCATCTCCGCATTGGCCATACCAGGCTGACCCATGGTTTTCTTTTGCATGATGAGCCACCCCCACTATGTGGTTGTGGAGCCTTCCAGTCAGCCCCCCTGCGGATTCGGGGGTAAGAATAGGCCCGCAGTATTCCTGCCTGTCGTATGAGGCGACTAAAAGGAGTCTCAACTGTTTTGGCCTTTAATATGATGGTCCCCTAAGGGGTTTGACCACTACATTTCAAAATTTTCCGTTAGTGCGTACCGTTTGGGGAAGGACGCCTTACGTGGTGCATCTTACATCCATCTTGCCCTAAGATCTGGCACACCCAGTGTTGTCATGGAGTTGGATGTACATCGAGCTTCCGGCCACATCTGCTGAAGTGTGTTCCCGATAGCATACATTCCCTCCATTGTGCACTTCCAACTTTGCCCTCGTAATGTACATGGATATTTCGACACCCGACATCCAGCACGGTAGCCAGTCCATTGTGGTAGGGTCATCATGTATCCTCTTGGTGGTAGCCCCCTGACTACACAGGGATCGCACTGCTGATGCCTGAGCTGCTAACTCCCCACATATGCCAAGGAGTAGATGCCTATCCCGCTGGGGCATCGGGACTCCCAGGAAAGGCCATCCTGCCAGGAGCTCTTTGCTGTGGCTGGGTGGCGCCCGTGGGGAGAGCCCCTGGTTGGAGTGGGTGGCATCAGGGCGGATGACCCGCAATGAAGCGTGGTACATCATCTCTCGCTGGTGGGCCTCCACCAGCAGTCTCTAAGCGATCGAGGTCTAACCTCAACGGGAAGAAATTTGATCATAGATCGCTTCCCTCCCTGGCCACTCCATGGGAGGAACGCCTGGCTAAAGAAGGCAGTGGGGAATATTCACCCCAGTACCTCGTGTGTATGCGGGTTGATGGGGAATCGTTTATGTCGACCAAGCCCCAGTTTTTTGTGGAGCATTTGGAGGACAAGTTCGGGGAGGTGGTGGGCTTGTCCAAAATGCGCTCTGGGATCTGTGCTCATCAAAACGGCATCCTCTGCCCAGTCACGGATGTTGCTCACTTGCGACAAGTTGGGGGATGTTTCCGTCACCATCACTCCCCATAAAAGTTTAAACATGGTCCAGGGTGTTATTATCCACAGGGATCTTCTTCAACAGTCCGACGATGAACTACGCGCTAACCTAGAACGACGAGGTGTTCACATCGTCCGGCGTGTCCATCGGGGTCCGAGGGATAATCCGGTGGCCACAGGTGCCTTCATCTTGGCCTTTGAGGGTGATGTGTTACCCGAAAAGGTTAAGGTGATGGTTTACCGATGTGATGTGAAACCATATATCCCTCCTCCGATACGGTGTTTTAAATGCTGGAAGTTCGGACACGTCATCTCGCTGTACTATCAGCATCACGTGTAGAGATTGTGGATGTCCTTCGCATCCCAATACTCCATGTTCCCCGCCTCCTATCTGTGTTAACTGCGGAGAACACCATTCCCCTTGCTCGCCGGACTGTCGGATATTCCAGAAAGAAAGGAAAATAATGGAATATAAAACCCTGGACCACCTGACCTACTCTGAGGCTAGGCGGAAATATGAGAGGCTCCATCCTGTGCCAATGACGTCAACGTACGCTGCTGCTGCAACGACGGTTCTTCCATCTCCTGTGTCGTCCCATACGGATTGTTCTATGATTGGTCAGCATCCAACAGCCCCCTTGATTGTGGAGGGCACTTCACACCCTGTTGCTCCTGCTCCATCTTCTTCAGGAGCAACGCCCTCCCAACCATCGGGGACATCAGCTCCCCCTTCCCAGCCGGAGAAACGTAAGACTTCTTCGGCTACTCTCGCCAGGAAGAGATCCCTTGGGGACCTCCCTTCGCAAGTTCCGACCAGTGGACGCCCGCAAGTGGTTGAAACCACCACCGGTCCCTGGTCATAGGGCCTCACAGTCGTCGTCTGTCCCTGAGACTGACAAGGTGAAGCCCATGAAGCCTGAACCACCGAAGGTACAGCGCGACAAGCAGAAAAAGAAGAAAGTCCCCAAGACCAACGATGTTGCGGTGGCACCCGTCCCACTGCTTCCTACAAGCTCTGCCTCTGAGGACGAGGTGGAGATTCTGGCGTCCGCTGAGGACCTCGATCTCGCTGGTCCCTCGGATGCAATGGATAGCATTTACACGGGTGCTCTATCAGAGGCAGCAGGTTAGCCAGCAGCGTAATCTGCCTTCCCGGTCCCGTCACGCCTTGCAGAGACATGGAAAATACCATCCTCCAGTGGAACTGCAGCGGTTTCTTCCACCATCTAGCTGAGCTCCGGCAACTTATCAGCCTTCACCCTTTCTTCTGCATTGCTATTCAGGAAACTTGGTTTCCAGCAATGCGAACCCCTGCCCTCTGTGGCTATCAGGGTTATTATAAGAACCGGGCAGCTTATGAAAGGGTGTCTGGTGGCGTCGGCATATATGCCCTTACCTCTCTTCACAGCGAGTCTGTCCCTCTACAAACACATTTAGAGGCTGTCGCTGTGCGGGTGTGGACGCCACAGGCTGTTACTGTCTGCAGTCTTTACATTCTGCCAGATGATGACGATGTTGGGCAGCATATCCTGGCTGCGCTGACAGCCCAATTGCCGCCCCCTTTCCTGTTACTGGGCGACTTCAACGCCCATAACCCTCTATGGGGTGGGTCGGTGGCGACAGGTCGAGGCGCCACCATTGAGCATTTATTGGCACAGCTCGATCTTTCGCTTTTAAATGATGGTTCCTTCACACACTTCAGCATGGCGCATGGCATGTACTCTGCCATCGACCTTTCCATCTGCAGCCCTCACTTCTCACCGTCTGTCCAATGGAGAGTGCATGACGACCTGTGTGGTAGTGACCACTTTCCGATCTTTCTGTCACTGCCACGGCGACAATCTTCTGGGCGCCCTAGCAGATGGGCTCTGAATAAGGCTGACTGGGACTTATCCTCCACTGCCGCTATTGAGCCTCTCTCTAATGCTGACATTGATGCAGTGGTTCAATCGGTAGCCACCGGCATCGTTACTGCCGCCGCATCTGCCATTCCCTGTTCTTCTAGGTCCCCTCGGCGGCGGACTGTGCCTTGGTGGTCGCCTGAGATCGCTGCAGCGATTAAAGATCGCCGGCGGGCGCTACAGCATCACAAGCGACATCCATCCATAGACCACCTTATCACCTTCAAACGGCTGTGTGCGCGAGCCCGCCTCCTTATCCGCCAAGGCAAGCAGGAGTGCTGGGAGTGGTATGTGTCCACCATTGGCCTCCATGTCACTCCATCGCAGGTCTGGGCCAAGATTCGACGCGTCTACGGCTATCGGACCCCGGTCAGCGTCCCTGCGCTCTCACTGAATGGGGCAGTTTGTACTGACTCCGGCGTCATTGCAACCTGCCTGGCAGAGCATTTTGCTATGAGTTCCGCTTCTTCCAATTATGCCCTGGCCTTCCGCTCCATTAAAGAGCGGATGGAACATCGGAGCCTTTCATTTCACACCCACCATTCTGAATCGTACAACGCTCCATTCAGTGAGTGGGAATTTCACAGTGCCATTGCCACTTGCCCTGATACCGCTCCTGGGCCAGATCGAATTCACTGTCAGATGCTGAAACACCTTTCAGTGGGCTGCAAGCGACGCCTCCTCGACGTTTACAACCGTCTCTGGGTCGAGGGTGTGTTTCCGTCGCAATGGCGGGAAAGCATTGTCATCCCTGTTTTGAAACCGGGCAAGAGCCCTTTGGAGTTGGACAGCTACCGTCCCATTAGCCTCACCAACGTTCTTTGCAAGTTGCTTGAACGGATGGTGAGCTTGCGGTTGAACTGGGTACTGGAGTCACAGGGCCTTCTGGCTCCGTTCCATAAAGGCCGCTCCGCCGCCGACAATCTGGTGAGCTTGGAGTCGGCCATCCGTACCGCCTTTGCCCGCCGTCAGCACCTGGTCGCTGTCTTTTTCGACATGCGGAAGGCATACGATACGACATGGCGTCATCACATACTTTCTACGCTTCATGGATGGGGTCTTCGGGGCCGTCTGCCGATCTTTATCCGCAATTTTCTGTCGTATCGTACCTTCCGCGTGCAAGTCGCAGCCTCCCATAGTTCCTCCCAAGTCCAGGAGAACGGGGTTCCACAGGGATCTGTCCTCAGTGTCTGCCTGTTTTTAATCGCCATCAACGGGCTCGCTGCAGTGGTGGGAAATTCTGTCTCCACTTCCCTGTATGCTGACGACTTCTGCCTTTACTACAGCTCTACTGGCATTGCCGCTGTTGAACGTCAGCTACAGGGCGCTATCCGCAAGGCGCAGTCTTGGGCTGTAGCGCATGGTTTTCAGTTTTCAGCTGCCAAGACCCGCTTCATGCATTTCTGCCGGCGCCGAACAGTCCATCCTGAGCCGCGGCTTTATCTTGCCGACGAACATCTTGCTGTGGTGGAGACCCACAGGTTTTTGGGTGTAGTTTTCGATGCCCGGCTGACTTGGCGGCACCTAAATGCTCTGAGATGCTTGAGCCACACCCGCTGGGGCGCCGACAGATCTACCCTGTTACGGCTCCACGAGGCGTTAATCCAGTCCCGTCTGGATTATGGGAGCCTGGTTTATGGCTCCGAATCCCCATCTGCGTTGCGGGTGCTGGACCCAATTCTCCACAGCGGGATACGCCTTGCTACTGGTGCTTTCCGCACCAGCCCTGTGGACAGCATACTAGTGGAGGCAGGTGTCCCTCCACTGCTGTTACGGCGCCAACAATTACTGGCTCCTTATGCTGCCCATGTTCTTAGCTTGCCCGGGCATCCAAATTACCGTGTCCTGTTCCCGCAGTCAGTCGTCCATCTGCCAGAACGTCGGCCCCGGTCGGATTGTCGTATCGCCGTACGCGTCAAAGAACTTCTCTCCGGGCTTGGGATTTTCCCTGTTCCACCTCCTTTCCTGGCACCTCTGCGTACACCCCCGTGGTGTGTGCCTCTCCCTTGCCTTCGGCTCGACTTAGCACAGGGCCCGAAGGACTCAGTCCCTCCAGAGGCCTTCCGCCGCCGCTTTTATTCCATCCTGGCCATGTATCAGGGCTCTGGCATTGTTTACACTGACGGCTCGATGGTTGCTGGTCGAGTCGGTTATGCGCAAACTCTAGGGGACCATTCCGAACAATGTTCCTTGCCGCTGGCTGCAGCGTTTACAGTGCTGAGCTGGTCGCCATCTTTCGAGCCCTAGAGTATATCCGCTCCTGCTCAGGTGAGTCCTTCGTTATCTGTAGCGATTCCCTGAGCGGTTTACGAGCTCTCGACCAGTGTTTTCCTTGTTCTCGTCTGGTGATGGCTATCCATGAGTCCCTGCATACTCTTGCGCGTTGCGGCCGCTCTGTGGTCTTCGTGTGGACCCCAGGCCATGTTGGGATACCCGGCAATGAGAATGTTGACTGCCTGGCGAAAGAGGCCAACATGGCGTCCGGTACAGTTGTTTATAGTGAGAAAGTGAACAAAAGTTATAGTTGTGTGGTGAAAAACGGAACATACGTAAATTATAACAGTGAAATAGTGAAGCTAAATGAACGTGTATCAAGCCTGCAATTAATTGTAGATGTACTAAGGCGGGACATTGCGCATTTAGAAAATGAAAATGCCGAACTGAAAAAGGCGCGTAATATCCCGATCGCCAAGGCAAGTAAAACACGGAACTGGCAGCACAGGACTAGCATGATCACGGAAGAAAGAAGCGAAAAGGTGATAAATACAACGAATGGACCGAACCGTAAAAGCAGTTTCAGTGTCCTACCTACAATAAACGAGTGCTCTGAAGTGGATATAGGCCTAAAGGCAGAAACAACAAGGCAACATATGTTTACTAGGCCAAAAAGGGTTGGTCGTGTGAAACTCAGTGACTGTAGAATTACTGTGGTAACAAAAAACCGTTTTCATGCACTAGATTCAGATATAAATGTGGAATCCACGGAAAACTGTGACGACAACAACACGCCGAATCTACATGGTGACAAGCAGAAACTTCCGCAATAAACGTGAAGACAAACTCAAAGTGAAAATATTCTCTGATAGCCATGGACGTGAGATCGCAAAAATACTACGTTACAGTCATTGTATACAAGCAACTAGTATTGTCAAACCAGGTGCACCCATCCAAGAACTCGTTAGAAACGTAGAACCTGAAAATGATCGTCATATTGTCGTCATAGCAGGAGCCAATAATGTATATAAAAACGACCTCCACAGTGCAACACGAAACCTTAAGGCAATACTAAATTCAACAGGAGAGAAATCAGTTTTTGTAGTCGGAATTCCACATAGGCATGACCTTTCGGAATGGTCATGTGTGAACGTGGAAATCATAAAAGCAAACAGGCAATACTCAAAGATTTGCAGGGCCTACCAAAATGCATATTTTATAAGTATGGACTCCTTGCAAAGAGACTGTTACACGAGACATGGCATGCACCTTAATAACAGAGGCAAGAAGATTCTGTGCCAAAACATCAGCATGATACTGAAAGCATCTGACAACCAAGAAGTAATTGCTGCTCTTCCAGTTCCTTGCTTGACGCAAGCAGAGCCTGAAGAAATGGTTACTTCTATTGCAGCAGTAGAAGTAGAGGTGGAAGCAGCAATTGTACCTACACGCATAACAAATGCTGCAGCAGCAGTACCTACCACACTTCATCTACAGGATTCAATAGCAGCAGAAGATGAAGCAACATCCAAATCTCCACTGTCACCAGTTGCCCCAACAATGCCTACAGCAGCAGCAGCAGTAGTACCTATCACACTTCACCATCAAGATTCAACAGCAGCAGAAGAAGAAGAAGCAACCACCTTATCTCCTCAGTCACCAGATGCCACAACAGTGCCTCCAGACACCATAACAGCAGTTACATCAATTCCTCTAGTAGCAGCTTCATCTACAATATCATCACAAGGAGGGAAGAGTAGGTATACAACAGTAGATGTGCTACCACTCCAAGTGAACAATTTAAAAGGCAACAAGAGGCAGAAATCCAAAAGATAAGCCCTGAAAAACGTTTGAAAACCAATCACCATAGTGTTCAGTGTGTAAGCAATAAGAGCATGGATCTTAAAATATGTTACCTTAACGTTCAAGGACTAAAAGATAGAGAACTTATCATAAATGAGTTTGGTCTTGATAACCAGTTTGATATTTTTTGTCTGAGTGAACACTGGGCTAATGAGAATGAACTTGCAGTTGCCAAATTTGACAATTTTAGTATAGTAAATAGCTACTGTAGGAAAAAGCACATTAGAGGTGGTGTGGCAATTTACTCCAACCAGTCACTCAATTGTACAATAACCAAACTAGACCTAAATTCCTTGTGTGATGAACAGCACTTTGAAGTTACGGGTATAATCATTAATAGTCATAAGCTAATAGTAGTATCCATGTACAGATCACCAAAGGGAAGCACTAACATATTTTTAGAAAAAATGGACATGCTATTGAGTAAATTAAGTAATATTAAATGGCTACATTATGATATTGCAATAGGAGGTGATTTGAATGCTGATTTTGATGTTACTAAATGTAAGGGATGTGTTGCAGATCTGGAAAACTTACTAAGACAATACAATTTACATCATGTTAATAACAGGCCCACAAGAAACAAAGCATGTTTAGATAACATCTTTGTAAACTTCAAGACCACTGAAAACACATGCGAAGTTGTAGTGTTCCCATTCTCTGACCATGACTCCGTATCTCTAAATTATGCAAGTAAAATTCCCCTCAATAGGAGCAATGCAAACAGACCTGTCCCAACAGTTGTGATTACCAGACCCATAACTGAAGACAAAATTAACACATTTCGTAATTCCCTTGCTGACAGATCCTGGTTTGGCCATTGTAGTGTCGATGGACATTACACATCAAGTAATGACCTGCCAGCCAAAATAATATTTGATAGATTTTTTAATGCGTTCTTGACCCAATTTAACCATAGTATTCCCATAAAGAAAATCAAAATAATGGACAGCAGCCACAAATCCAGATCTCAAAACAGACAAAATATGTGGTACACTAAACAGCTGACAGACCTAAAGAAACAAGTTTTGTTACTGTACAACATATACAATAGTATGAAGTCTGACTGTGCCAAATCAGCCTATGTGGAATGCGGGAATGAATACAAAAAAGCCATCCTGCAAGCCAAAAAAACCTACAATGCCAACAGCATACATAATTCCACCAATAAATGCAAAACCGCTTGGAAAGTAATTAACAGTGCTGCCAGAGATACTAAAAAATACAAAATTAATATCCCACCACAAACACTCAATGAGTTTTTTATTAATTCAGTGAAAGAAATAGGAGACACACTTATCAAACCAGACATTAGTCCATCAGAGTTACTCTCCCAAAATTGGGGTAGACAGTCACTAAATACAAGCATGGTAACCTTCTCCAAAGTATCGCCTAGATATGTACAAGGGGTCACAAAACAACTGAAATCATCTGATAGCTTAGATATATATGGCATATCATGCAACCTGCTAAAAAAAGTGTGTGACCGCATTCTCTACCCCTTAACCCATTGCATAAATAAGTGCTTACTTGAGGGATATTTTCCTGATGAGTTAAAACTGTCTAGGATCGTCCCAGTATACAAAAAGGGAGATAAAAAATGGTTCAAATGGCTCTGAGCACTATGGGACTCAACTGCTGAGGTCATTAGTCAAGGGAGATAAAGACTCTCCATCTAGCTACAGGCCTATATCAATAGTACCCGCATTCTCCAAGGTAATAGAATGCATCATGTACCAACAATTATCATCTCACTTTGAGAATCTAGGAATAATTAATGATACACAATACGGGTTTAGGAAGAATCTGTCGACCATTGATGCAATCAACACGGTAGTCAGTTACATCCTCAAAGTTTTTGAGAACAAAGGCTTTGCTCAGGTCTCATTCTGTGACCTAAGCAAGGCCTTTGACTGTGTTGAGCACATGCCACTACTAGAGAAACTAGAATTCTACGGCATCAAAGAAAACAGTCTCAGACTATTAAAAGCTTATCTCAACAACCGTAAACAGGTAGTTTGTGTTGGTAAGGAAATGTCAAACATAGAAAATGTTAAAGTAGGTGTGCCTCAGGGGTCTGTACTGGGGCCTTTCCTGTTTCTGATAATGGTCAATGACCTCCCCTCGTTTATTAGATCCACCACTGTATTGTATGCAGATGATACGACTTTTCTCCATAGCAGTAACAGTCTTAATGATCTTAAAACCTGTGCTGAAAATACACTCACTCATGCAGCATATTGGTTCAGAGCAAATGGTTTCCTGCAAAATGAAACTAAAACTCAGCAGATAATCTGCACCCTAAGAGACAAGCCACTATCTGATGACCTTAGTTCTGTTAAATTCCTGGGAGTTTATTTAGACGAAAAGTTATCCTGGGGCCAACATGTAAACTATATTAGTAGTAAACTATCTAGAGTAATTTATTTATTAAGACAACTCAGAAATTGTGTACCTGAAACATACATCATATCATCTTATTTTGTATTTTTCCAGAGTATAATATCCTATGGCATTATCTTGTGGGGTAACTGTAGTCATATATATGACATCCTATTATTGCAGAAGAAAGCCATTAGGATAATTACAAATTCTTCACATAAGGCTCACTGCAAACCCTTATTTACTAAACAAAAAATTATGACTGTAATAAACCTCTATATATACAATGTCTTAATCTTTACGAAGAAGAACCTACAAGATGTGAAACGTAGAGAAAATGTACATTGTTACAACACAAGAAGCATCAAACACATATACACGCCTTACCACAGACTATCAAAATCAATAAACAGCTATGAAGTCACAGGGCACAAGCTATTTAATAAGCTGCCACATGCCATACAGGATCTTACTGAACATACATTCAAAGAAAGCCTGCATGAATGGTTTATTGCCCACCCGTTCTATGATATCAATGAATTCTTCAACTGTAAAATGCAGTAATCCAACAGATGACCCACTGTACATTTATTGTAATATAAGCTAAAATATTTCAGTAGTCAATACCTTATCACACTGTATTATAAATTGTAGCTTCATTTGACGTTGTCAATTGCTGTAATGGCCTAAAGACAATAAAATCTTGATTTAATAATATAATAATAATCTCTGGAGATTGGCCTCCCGGAGACTGATTGCGGGCAGTCTTACGCCGCGAAGTTCTATCGGTTTGGGACGCTGAATGGCGCAATCTGCCCACGCCCAGCAAACTCCGTCCAATCAAGGCGACGACGACTGTGTGGCGGTCGTCCATGCAGGTCTCCCGCAAGGAGTCTGTTGTCCTCTGCCGGCTGCCCATTGGGCACACTCGGCCAACGCACGACCACTTATTGCGCCGTGAGGACGCACCTCTATGTCGCTGCGGCACCGTTTTATCTGTGGTCCATATTTTATTGGAGTGTCCGCTTTTAGCTGTGCTCAGGCAGACGTTCGTACTGCCTGACACGCTCCCTGCCCTTTTAACAGATGACCCTGCTATGGTTGGCTTAGTTTTGCGTTTTATTCGGCCAGGTGCTTTTTATCATTTAATATGAGTGTTTATGTTTTATGTTATTGTTTTGTGTTGATTCTGGCCTTTGGCCTACGGTTTTAAATTCAGTTTTTAATGTGTTTTCGGTGGTTGGCTTTTCCTTTTTTGTTGCTATGGTCGGCCAACCACCGTCACACTCTGTGAGATTTTATTTCGTTTTGTCTGGTCCTTGTCTACGTTTCTTTTGTTCCGTGTCGTCTATCTCATATTCTGTTGAGCGTTTTTTATTCTCTGTGGGTATTTTAAGGTTTTTTGAAAAAAGGGACCGATGACCTCTGCAGTTTGGTCCCTTTAATCCTTAAACCAACCAACCAACCTTCCAGTCAGTAGCCCACATTTTGGTTGAATGCCCCCTTCTTTTGGCTCTGCGTGCTAAGTACAGACTGCCCCACACTTTGATGTTGGCTGACGAATCCCGGATGGTCTCTCTGGTTCTCGGTTTCCTCCGGGAAAGTGGTTTTTATTCTCAGTTTTAAGGTTTTTAGTCTCTCTCTGGTGTTGGGGCAGGGCGGTGAGTGTTTGGGTGTCTCCCACGGTAAGCCGGGTTTGGAGATTCCCGATTCACTTCCCTGACAGAGATCCTCTTTTCTTCCCCTTTTAATCTGTTTTTACCTTTTTTTTAAGGATTGCTTAGCCTCCTTTTCCCATACGTATTCCTACATTCTAGCGGTTGCGCCTTTTAAGCCACAGGTGGTCTTGCCTATGCTGCTTCAGCATGGTGTTGGGTTCGTTCTCTTGCCGACTTCCCTCATTCTGTTTTTTACCAATGACAACATGACTGCCCTTTTACGTTTTTACCTTTTTCCGTTTTTTTGTTCTGACTTTCCTGAGATGTCCCATTAGCGGAATGGAGCATATTTGAAACAAGGGACTGATGACCTTGCTGTTTGGTCCCTTAAACCTCAAACAACCAACCAACCTTTCATGAATAATATATTAATAATGTAATTTTGGAAAAGTTTAGTAAGATGTATTGTGGGCAAATTTTAAAAATAAAAAGACCATAGGGTTTTTTATAATATAGCAGGAAGCATTAAAAATATTACTTCGTGCATGTCGAGTAAGGCAACTGACCGTTGGAATTACATGGTTCTGGGATAAATGGTTTGAGAGGAAAGGTACATTAAGTTACAAAAGTTACAGAAAATTGAATATGAAGTTGTAATGCACTTAATGGCGTAAATGCAGTCATTTAAGTTCACAGTTTCTTTCACTGCATCTGTCATACATTTGATTAAAAGTACAAAAGTGTTTAATAAGAGAGTTACCAATTTTTATATGAACACATGATGATGTATTAATCACAAAACTACCAGAACATTGCCATAAAATAAAGGAACAGTATTTTTTTCGTTCAAAAACAGAAAGGTATGTCAATTGCTCCATTCTGCCCCGTGTGCGGGGCAGATTGGGGTGGTAAGTACCAGTGATTATAAAAACGTATAAAATCTTCTTTGGCAAAGTTCTTTTCTATTTTTCCTTAATAATGACTTCTAACTCTTTTTTTGTACTTCAAATCATTTAAAACATCGGTTTTCCCCTTATCCGTTTCGCCATTTTCTTGCTTTCGTCAACTTTTGGCAAGGTCATCAGAATTTCAGGTGAAATATGAAATGAGGAGGAGGTGTTGTCAGTTGTCATCCAAGAACACCCAAGATTAGAACAATTAGCCCCAATAACTTCGTCATTCTTAGGCGGCAGTTAATTGTTACAATTCGCTGAAACCTCGCCTGCTTGATTATCCAGCTCGTTGGCGACGTCTTTTTTAGCTGGCGTGCTAGGTGAAGGCAATTCCAATTGTTCAGATACAACAACCTCTTTATCTGACGGCCTATCACGTCCGACGTCCGATCTTAAGTCTGGCACCTTTTTCTCTTTCTTACCAGCGATGAAGGCTATGCGATCATTATATTTCAAATCTTTACAAACTGTTACACCAGTTGTTTGTGTGAATTGACTGTTTCCCGTCGTGTTTCTCTGATATCATAGTTGCAGGTTTCTGGACGTATGCAGTAAGTTGCCAAATTGTGCCCCACTTTGAAATCTTATAACTATCCGACTGAAAACGTGTCCAGACTTTATTTATACGTTGTGCAACACAGGAAAAGAGTCACTTTTTCGAAATCCCATAACTGTCTTCCATTGCGAGGCATAGATTTGAAATTTGACTCGAGGTGGTCTAACCTTCAATTATAATGGTGCGAGATCGTGAGGCCGGTTAGCTTCGGACGCGGCGACGGTTCAACGAACAAAATGCTGCACAGCTCAGGAGTAAGGTCAGTTACTGACGTCACAGTGGCACCAAATTTCACCACAGTTCTGGTCAACGCCACAGCGGAGGTGTCACAAGATGGGAAGGTTGCCACGGCCTGCCTTGTCCACATTTCACCCATTCTTTTGACGTCCGTGTCATGCAAGTCAGAGCCGCGAGGCCCAGGGCTGAGTCACGTAGTTTTGTTATGGCTGGCGCATCGCCGCTCACAATCAACACGGAAAGGCCTCAGGGGTGGCATAAAGGGCGTCAAGAAAACACTCATTGTTTTGGGGCTTTGATTTCCACACATTTCGCTATCGAAAACGACAGTTCGCAGGAAGTGTGAAACCGAACGACGTTCTTGACAACCATTCATACTGCCGAAACCACTCCTCCCCCCCCCCTCGCGCCGCCCCCCCACCCCACCCCGCGCTCCGGTTCAGCCCTTCTCTGAGGAAATCGTAGGCCTACAACGCTATTGACCGTCACCTGACGCCATTGGCGTGTAGCGCGACTACAGTTCTTGCTTTGGTACACAGGCTGGAACTCCAGTTAAGCACCATCCTCAGTGTTACCTGCTCACCTTTGTTGGGCACTTAAAAAATTTCCCTGTACAGAGACAGCCATTCAGTGATTCATAGACACAGGCATGACAGAGAACCGTTTTGGCAGATCTCAGCTGAGTAGCACTCACTACATCGCAGAATTAATACCTGCTGGCCACATGCGGAATCGAAGGCCGGTATTACACCACGATATTTTTTTGTAAGACATGATTCATCAAATACTTGCATCAAAAAAAGTTTATAGTGTAATAAGGAACTTTGTCAAATCTCGCCTTTTGTCAAAGAAATATGATCAGATCTAGCGCTTCGCCGTAGATTTGATCATAAAAGTCGTTCGTCTTCTGTTCCCTGCATTGTGAAATGTAACTACTTGAAGTGCTGCCATCACTACAGCTATTTGATATCTGAAGCGTGTTTGTAAACATGGCTGCAAGGTTGTGTGTGTGTGTGTGTGTGTGTGTGTGTGTGTGTGTGTGTGTGTGTGTGTGTGTGTGTGTGTGTGTCCACAATCACAGCTACAGCCATCCACCTCTACACCAAGCCAGCTAAAAGCAAGCTGTGATAGAGGACGACACACCTTAAAATAAAAAAATATTTGCTGCTCTCCTATTCTAGTTCGTCTACATTTGAACTGTGGATGCCACAAGATAAAAAGTGTTCATCTGTTTCGTACTTTTAATTCATTTTGTATTTGTCGGAAAACTAATTCTATTAATTAAATTATTCGAATATAAAATAGTTCTTAATTACCTACATAGTGAACTAAACACATATTTATCTTCAGATATCCCTCGTTCAGTGCATTATAAATCACTTGACACGTTTCTGTACTTCTTGTGATTAATGTGCACTATGGTATTTAGAGGGCTGTATAGTAAGCTGGAGTACCTCTCTCCTGTAGTAAGATATCACTGTGTTACGGTGAACCTGTCTTATGCACATCTAGCACTCCGAAGTGAGTGTTCTGCTTTCTAATATTAGGAGCCACTATACTGAGAAAGTACTGAAATTCACTCTCTTCCATCCGTAAGTAATTTGTATAAGATCTGACGTCCACTACTTGCAGCTCTCATGACAAATTTTGCTGAATGCTTTTATCGTCTCGACATAAGACCCATGGCTTGACACAACCTTCTTTTTTCCACCGCTTCTCTTCTAAATGCATACACAATGCACCTGCGGTACAAGCAACTGCAGCGCATAATAACCGGTTATTGTGGCCCACCATCTTGCACTTTGACAAAAAATATGACGACAATGTAACACTCCTTTCTAGCGACACGCAAAGAGCCTTGTCGAGGAGCCTTGTCAAGGAAATATGATAAATATTTGATCATATTTCTTTGTCAAAGAAGTATGATAGTGTAATACAGGCCTGAGGGATGTTGAAAGGGATTCCATTCACTCTCGTGCCTAGAAATTAGTGTCCCTGTAGACAGGTACATCTTTAAGGTGTCCAAGAAAGGTGCGCAGAAGACACCGAGGATGTTGCCGAACTGGGGGTTCTTAGAGAGACCCTTGCCATTTTATTCACGCACGTGTGAATGTGTAGCCCTTCTGTGATAACACCAGATGGAGGCCTGATATAACATGGCTGAAAAAGCATAATTGTCCCTTGCGACTTCAGATAACGTTCAAATTCCGTCGAATGGTTCAGACAGGTATGTAATTGTCACACCCTGTATAGCAAAGAAAAAGTGTGCTGAGGCACACCCCAAAGAAAGGGGTCGATGACGTCGTTTTGTTGCTCAATGCCCTGTTATTTTTGACCGCGAAATGTGTGGTTGCAAGAGCAGGCGTGCTTCCAGTGACGCCCTTTACAGGGTCTGGTGCATTGTCATCATGCAGCTTCCGTTCATTAGCGATGAGTGGCCTCACGCAGTGGACCCTGGCTTTCAGTCTCTTGCTCACTTACACCTGACACCGAAACACCGTCAGCATGGCTTTAACCTTCGATTTGCTCATGCCAGCCTCTTTTGGTCTTGGGGATGCTGCAGTGTGCAATTCGGCACTATTGCGCTTTGTCTCCAGGTCGTACTGAAACACCCTGGTTTCGTCTCCGGTGATTTATCTAAAAAATCCGGATCAGCTTAAAGGCTCTGCAGATTTTCTTGCGTCCATACGTGCTTGAATGTCTCAGAAAATCTTCGGGACCATCTTGGCGCAGATCTCCTTCGTCGACAATTCTTTGGTAATGATGTTGTGCACTGTCATTTTGCAAGTACGAGGTGGTCTCCTATCATCTTGACACTCATCTGACGGTCGGTGTTCAATAAAACGCCCACACGGCCGATGTAAACGTCAGTTTTGCTGGTTGAAGGGCGTCCGGAATGGTCCTCGTCCTCAGCTCTCCTCGCCCTATTTAAAGTTCTTCACCTACCTGAAAAGCTGGGCTTTTGACAGGCAATCATCGCCGTAGGCTTGACGAAACATATCCAACGTTTCCGTACCCTATTTTCCTAGTTTCACACTAAACTGTTGTTGCACCACAACCGACGACTTTGTGACGTGTCCACTCAACGCGACTGCCACGCCGCGCGTTTTCGGCCCCCCGGCGAGCGCGCGCTGTGAAGTACAGTCGCGTCAGCAGAGAATCAGGCTCATTAATTTTTAGGAAAACCCTGTATGTCATTCCGTGAAAGCTTTGAATGTTGATTCTGAGAAGCGGTGCATCTCAAATGTTTTCCTCGGTCACCGATACGAAACCCCCGTGATTCCAACGCTGGGTGCGCGGTTTTGGCCTCTATGACATGGGGTCAAAAGAATGGGTGATATGTGGGTAACAGGGGTGTGACGACCTTCCTATCGCGTGACACGACCGCGGTGATGTTGGACAGGATTATGGTGAAAGTTGTTGCCAATGTGACTTCATTAACCCACTTTAAATGTCACATGAGCTTTTGAGCTCTGGCCTTTCTCTGGCATGTGTTGACCCTTGCAGTTTGAAGCGTCGCTGACGCCGAGTGTGAAGTCGCAGAGCGCCACGTTTCAGAACTATTACACAGGAAGGTTGCAGGCACCTTTGAGCCAAACTTCTAACTTCGACTCTGCAGTGGGAAACAATTATGGGGCTTCGAAAAAGTGACCCGTTAGTTGTGTTCAACAGTGTCTGAGGATAGTATTGATACTGTCTGCAAGGTTATTAACGTACACGGTCCGGCGAAAGGACCTCCCGTACGTGATGGGGGCACTCTGTGAGCTATAGTGGGGATACTAATGTTGAGGGGGGTATCGATCGATGCTGGTATGCCTGCCATTTTCAGTAGGCGCAGTGGCTTGACTAGGTGAGGGCAGTACGTTTGTTGTACATTATGTGGTCAAAAGTATCCTGGCTGAAAATGACCCAGAAGTTCGTGGCGCCCTCCATCAGTAATGCTGGACTCCAATATGGTGTTGGCCTACCCCTAGCCTTCATGACAGCTTCCACTCTCGCAGGCATATGTTCAATCAGGTGCTGGGAAGTTTCTTGGGGAGTGGCAGCCCACTCTTCACTGAGTGCTGCACTGAAGAGAGGTATCGATGTCGATCGGTGAGGCCTGGCACCAAGTTGGCGTTGCAAAGCATCCCAAGGATTCAGGCCAGGACTCTGTGCAGGCCAGTCCTTTTCAGGGATGTTAGTGTCGTGTAACCACTCGGCCACAGGCCATGCATTGTGAACAGGTGCTCGATCGTGTTGAAAGATGCAATCGCCATCCCCGAATTGCTCTTCAACAGTGACAGCATGAAGGTGCTTAAAACATAAATGTAGGCTTGTGGTGTGATAGTGCCACGCAAAACAACAGGGGGTCAAGCCCCTTCCATGAAAAACACGACCACACAATAACACCAGAGCCTCCGAATTTTACTATTGGCACTACACTCGCTGGAAGATGACGTTCACCAGGCATTCGCCATACACACACCCTGCCATCGGATCGCCACATTGTGTACCGTGATTCGTCACTCCAGATAACGTTTTTCCACTGTTCAATGTTTGCGCTTCTTACATCAAGCGAGGCGTCGTTTGGCCTTACTGGCGTGATGTGTGGCTAATGAGCAACTGGTCGACTGTGAAATCAAAGTTTTCTCACCTTCCTGCCATAATACTAGCAGTGGATCCTGATGCAGTTTGGAATTCCTGTGTGATGGTCTGTATGGTTGCCTGCCTGTAACACATTATATCTGTCTTCAACTGTCGGCAGTCTCTGTCAGTCAACAGACGAGGTCGGCCTGTACGCTTTTGTGCTGTACGTGTCCCTTCACGTTTCCACTTCACTTTCTTTTTTTGGTCATCAGTCTGCTGACTGGTTTGATGCGGCCCGCCACGAATTCCTTTCCTGTGTTAACCTCTTCATCTCAGAGTAGCACTTGCGACCTACGTCCTCAATTATTTGCTTGACGTATTCCAATCTCTGTCTTCCTCTACAGTTTTTGGCCTCTACAGCTCCCTCTAGTACCATGGAAGTCATTCCCTCATGTCTTAGCAGATGTCCTATCATCCTGTCCCTTCTCCTTACCAGTGTTTTCCACATATTCCTTTCCTCTCCGATTCTGCGTAGAACCTCCTCATTCCTTACCTTGTCAGTCCACCTAATTTTCAACATTCGTCTGTAGCACCACATCTCAAATGCTTCGATTCTCTTCTCTTCCGATTTTCCCACAGTCCATGTTTCACTACCATACAATGCTGTACTCCAGACGTACATCCTCAGAAATTTCTTCCTCAAATTAAGGCGGTATTTGATATTAGTAGACTTCTCTTGGCCAGAAATGCCTTCTTTGCCATAGCGAGTCTGCTTTTGATGTCCTCCTTGCTCCGTCCGTCATTGGTTATTTTACTGCCTAGGTAGCAGAATTCCTTAGCTTCATTGACTTCGTGACCATCAATCCTGATGTTAGGTTTCTCGCTGTTCTCATTTCTACTACTTCTCATTACCTTCGTCTTTCTCCGATTTACTCTCAAACCATACTGTGTACTCATTAGACTGTTCATTCCGTTCAGCAGATCATTTAATTCTTCTTCACTTTCACTCACGATAGCAATGTCATCAGCGAATCGTATCATTGATATCCTTTCACCTTGTATTTTAATTTCACTCCTGAACCTTTCTTTTATTTCCATCATTGCTTCCTCGATGTACGGATTGAAGAGTAGGGGCGAAAGGCTACAGCCTTGTCTTACACCCTTCTTAATACGAGCACTTCGTTCTTGATCGTCCACTCTCCACTCTTATTATTCCCTCTTGGTTGTTGTACATATTGTATATGACCCGTCTCTCCCTATAGCTTACCCCTACTTTTTTCAGAATCTCGAACAGCTTGCACCATTTTATATTGTCGAAAGCTTTTTCCAAGTCGACAAATCCTATGCAAGTGTCTTGATTTTTCTTTAGCCTTGCTTCCATTATTAGCCGTAACGTCAGAATTGCCTCTCTCGTCCCTTTACTTTTCCTAAAGCCAAACTGATCGTCACCTAGCGCATTCTCAATTTTCTTTTCCATTCTTCTGTATATTATTCTTGTAAGCAGCTTCGATGCATTAGCTGTTAAGCTGATTGTGCGATAATTCTCGCACTTGTCAGCTCTTGCCGTCTTCGGAATTGTGTGGATGATGCTTTTCCGGAAGTCAGATGGTATATCGCGAGACTCATATATTCTACACACCAACATGAATAGTCGTTTTGTTGCCACTTCCCCCAATGATTTTAGAAATTCTGATGGAATGTTATCTATCCCTTCTGCCTTATTTGACCGTAAGTCCTCCAAAGCTCTTTTAAATTCCGATTCTAATACTGGATCCCCTATCTCCTCTAAATCGACTCCTGTTTCTTCTTCTATCGCATCAGACAAATCTTCACCCTCATAGAGGCTTTCAATGTATTCTTTCCACCTATCTGCTCTCTCCTCTGCATTTAACAGTGGAATTACCGTTGCACTCTTATTGTTACCACCGTTGCTTTTAATGTCACCAAAGGCTGTTTTGACTTTCCTGTATGCTGAGTCTGTCCTTCCGACAATCATATCTTTTTCGATGTCTTCACATTTTTCCTGCAGCCATTTCGTCTTAGCTTCCCTGCACTTCCTATTTATTTCATTCCTCAGCGACTTGTATTTCTGTATTCCTGATTTTCCCAGAACATGTTTGTACTTCCTCCTTTCATCAATCAACTGATGTATTTCTTCTGTTACCCATGGTTTCTTCGCAGCTACCTTCTTTGTACCTAGGTTTTCCTTCCCAACTTCTGTGATGGCCCTTTTTAGAGATGTCCATTCCTCTTCAACTGTACTGCCTACTGCGCTATTCCTTATTGCTGTATCTATAGCGTTAGAGAACTTCAAACGTATCTCGTCATTCCTTAGCACTTCCGTATCCCACTTCTTTGCGTATTGATTCTTCCTGACTAATGTCTTTAACTTCAGCCTACTCTTCATCACTAACATATTGTGATCTGAGTCTATATCTGCTCATGGGTACGCCTTACAATCCAGTATGTGATTTCGGAATCTCTGTCTGACCATGATGTAATCTAATTGAAATCATCCCGTATCTCCCGGCCTTTTCCATGTATACCTCCTCCTCTTGTGATTCTTGAACAGGGTATTCGCTATTACTAGCTGAAACTTGTTACAGAACTCAATTAGTCTTTCTCCTCTTTCATTCCTTGTCCCAAGCCCATATTCTCCTGTAACCTTTTCTTCTATTCCTTCCCCTACAACTGCATTCCAGTCGCCCATGACTATTAGATTTTCGTCCCCCTTTACATACTGCATTACCCTTTCAATATCCTCATACACTTTCTCTATCTGTTCATCTTCAGCTTGCGACGTCGGCATGTATACCTGAACTATCGTTGTCGGTGTTGGTCTGCTGTCTATTCTGATTAGAACAACCCGGTCACTGAACTGTTCACAGTAACGCACCCTCTGCCCTACCTTCCTATTCATAACGAATCCTACACCTGTTATACCATTTTCTGCTGCTGTTGGTATTACCCGATACTCATCTGACAAGAAATCCTTGTCTTCCTTCCACTTCACTTCACTGATCCCTACTATATCTAGATTGAGCCTTTGCATTTCCCTTTTCAGATTTCCTAGTTTCCCTACCACGTTCAAGCTTCTGACATTCCGCGCCCCGACTCGTAGAACGTTATCCTTTCGTCGATTATTCAACCTTTTTCTCATGGTAACCTCCCACTTGGCAGTCCCCTCCCGGAGATCCGAATGGGGGACTATTCCGGAATCTTTTGCCAATGGAGAGATCATCATGACACTTCTTCAAATACAGGCCACATGTCCTGTGGATACACGTTGCGTGCCTTTAATGCAGTGGTTTCCATTGCCTTCCGCATCCTCAAGTCGTTGATCATTGCTGATTCTTCCGCCTTCAGGAGCAATTTCCCACCCTCTATCCGCTCCTCCGCCCTCTTTGACAAGGCCGTTGGCAGAACGAGGCTGACTTCTTATGCCGGAAGTTTTCGGCCGCCAATGCTGATTATTTATCAAAATTTAGACAGTGGCGGGGATCGAACCTGGGACCGAAGACGTTTTGATTATGAATCAGAGACGCTACCCCTAGACCACCCACTTCACTATCACATCGGAAACTGTGGACGTAGGGATGTTTAGGAGTGTGGAAATCTCGTGTACAGACGTATGACACAAGTGACACCCAGTCACCTGACCACATTCGAAGTCCTTGAACTCCGCGGAGCGCCCCATTCTGCTCTCTCACGATGTCTAATGACTACTGAGGTCACTGATACGGAATATCTGGGAACAGGTGACTGCACCTAATACGAAAACCATATATTTTTGGGTGTGTCCAGATACATTTGATCGGATAGTGTATATATTCGTAATGGTCCTTTCGTGATTATTACTCAGCAGCGTTTCACATTCGATTCGAATTTGGCCGACGTGGTTCTGTTCCTGACAGGAAAGCTATTCGATTTTGGAGTCAAATTTTGGAACATCAGGTTCTGCACTGCTGGCCGACCTCGGACTGTTAATGACTCTGTAAAATGTGTGTGTGTGTGTGTGTGTGTGTGTGTGTGTGTGTGTGTGTGTGTGTGTGTGTCCGTTGGGCAGTCCTCAAAATGTTTGGCACTCCCATGTTGATGGTTACCCTAGAATTGAGAGACTGCGAATTCTTGAGATGATCGCCTCTGGCGCTGTTTTGATTTCTTCTCTTGAGGTTTGCTTCCAATTATCAGGTACTGCAAATAAATAAAATTACCGCTTCCTCACAGCAAAAAACCGTCAGGAGCTTCAGCAACGACCACTTCACAGCCATCGTGTGACACTTCGGTGCGTCATCGATGATTTACAGAGTTGTTTTCTGGACTTGTTCTGCCTCCGCGAGGAGATATCGTCTGGCCCCCAAAGCCACCCGATTTATCGCCTTGTAATTTTTGTTCTTTGGGAACACTTAAAGGGTCAAGTGTACAAATATCGCTCCTCAAACCTGCGAGAACTTAAGGAGGCAATCATCCAGGAAGTGGGTGTCATTCCACTGAAGGAGCATGGAGAACTTCTGGAAAAGGTTTCTTCAGTGTCTCAACAATGGAGGATGCCATTTACCAGACATAATTTTTAAAACCAGCCGATGTAAACTGGCATGGTATTTATATTGTTCCTCTGAATAAAGATGAAACAAAATCAGCCCTCGGTCACAATTTTCAGTCTTATTAACCAGGTCTCAACTCGCCGAAGAGTGCCTTCATCAGAATTTAAATGTTTAAAGTTACCTATAACTTTATAGCAAATTTATGGGAAAAGAAAATTTTTTTCTCTGAATCTTTGGTTGCTTGTTTGTTACTACTGTTTGAAATATGGGACGTCTTCTTGCCGGAACCTGTACAACAGCTTAGTTCCAAACATGCAGCTGTTGGGATACACCTGTCAAAGTGATTAGATTTTTACCTGTGGGGCACTTTCGCTGATGGAAGGCTTGGCGAGGGCGGCGACCCGACGGTATAGTGCCCCCACAGGCGCCAGGGCCGAGTCATAGGGCGTGGTGGTGAGCCCTTTGTGGTGCAGCGTGAGCCTCTCCATCTGCTCGAACTGGTTTCGCACCTGCCTGCACAGCGACTGATATGTTCTGGACATCACCATGGCTATTGTCATGTTTACGTCACGGAGCTACTTCTGGGAGATGATCTGCACTTCCTGTTTGGTCGTGATCGGATCGGTGCTGTTGTTTTGGAAGTTGGGACTGAGGTGTATGGGCGACAAGGGCTCTGTCGCTGCGATCCACGCCTGCTCCAGGGTCGCGCCACTGGAGCCTGGAAATTTCTGGGACGCTCTTTGAGTCTCTTCGTCTGTCATGGTCGAATTATAATGGAAGGACCAAGTCGACTCGTTTCCAGATTCCACTGAAACCGTTTTTAAACAACATACAAAGGTAGTGGCAACAACCCGGCCGGGGGAGAAAAAGTCGCAACACCATGGACTAGTTGCGTGACATAAACAAATGTTGGTGGGTGTGTTTCTACACCTGAAAGATGATGTCTATTCAGAATTCGCGCCAGTCGCATAAGAGTGGTGCTAGTAGCGTCACTATGAGGATGCAAATAAAGTTTAATTTACTTATACACTGTAACAGTCATGAGCGTTAATGAGCTTTGAGATTGGTCGTGGTGAACTGATGTTAGTCAAGAATGCCTTTAAGGGAACAAACATGGCATTCCGAGCTCCTCACTAAGGTCGTGTAATGGAGCTACGAGAAGGTGGATGTTTCTTCTGCAGCACTGCAGAGAGTTGGCAGAAATGTAGCCACTGTACATGATTTCTGGTGGCAGTGGTCACGAGAATGTACAGCCGGAAGAAGACCGGGCTCCGAATAGCGACGTGGCGCTACCGAGAGGGAGGACCATCGTTTTCAGCGTAGGACTGTGGAGCAACATACTGCACCTGCAGCAGCTGCTGGCACCACAAACTGTTACAAATCGGTTACTTCAGTGACAGCCCCGAGCCAGACTCCCGGGTAACGTGCATTCTACTGACCGCGCACCACCACCTGTGACTTCAGTGATGTCAAATGAGAGCTCATTGGAGGACAGGGTGGGGGTCTCTTGTGTTCTCTGGTGAAATCTGGTTCTACCTCAGCGCCAGTGACGGTCGTGTGTGCGTTAGGGGGAGGTCAGGTGAGGTTTGCAACCGACCAGTCTGCATGCTAGATAAACCGGACCTACACCTGGAGTTACCGTGCCGGGTACGATTTGATAGGACAGCAGGAGAACTCTCGTGGTTATATCCCACGCACTCTACTAATGTGTACGTCAGTTTGGTGACTCGACCTCTTGTGCTGTTGGGCATTACAGGGGTTGTTCTCTAAGAGGATAAGGCTCGCCCGCATACCGGTGTCGACATGTCGCCTTGGCCTGCTCGATCACCAGATCTGTTTCCAGTCGAGCACGTGTGGGATATCATCAGACAACTCAGTATTATCCGCAAACAGCATTAACCGTCCCTGTGTTGACCGTCCAAGTACCATACTCTTGGAACTCCATACTACAAACTCACATCCGTCACATGCACAACACAATGCATTAACTTTTTGATGCTTGCGTTCAACATTCCGGTTGTTACAACGGCTACTAGTGTAACAGCATTTCACATTTCGAATGGCTTATCTCGCACTTGCGTTACCTGGTGATTTTGCAATGTTAATCACTTAAATATATTATCTAGACAAGTGTATTAGCGTCATTTCATTACTCTACATTAATAACACATAAGTTTTGGGATGTTTTCCAAGTATTTATTTACAACTTGTACAAAATAGATACAGGATTCAAAGGTTCACTCCCCAAAGCCGTCACCAGCACTGTACGACGGTTGTTGAAAAAGAATCCGACTTTTATTAATAAAATCATCTTTATTGAGATACAATTGTTTGGTACCAATCACTTTCAAAGTAGTCCCCTTCAGCCTCGACACAACTCCCGTACTGCTATTGCCACTGCTGGAAGCACCTCTGGAAAGTCTTTTGGTATTGTGCGCAACTGCTCCGTGAAATTCTGCATAATGTCTTCCCTGTTCTGGAATCTGATCCCCTTCAGAGTCTCTTTCAGTTTGGAGAAAAGCCAGATGTCACTCAGTGCTAGGTCAGGGGAATATCGAGGCTAACATACCACAACTGTGTATTGACATTAGTACCATCTGGTACGTATGCGTCATGGACGACACAATTCGCTTCAAATAAACACAGTCAGCATGATTTTCTCTTTTCTGCGGACCTGCTTCGCTGTTTTGGGTTTATGGGATGATGGATGCTTCCATTGTTATGTTTGAACATTTGTTTCTGGCCCCTGCCCATTAACCGAGCACTAATCACGAGTGTTCTTTGTGTTAAGAAAATTTAGATTAGTGTTCCCAGTATCCAGCATGTCCTATGGGATCTGCGATCAGAGTTGCTCCTGCTCAATTGTTAGCAACTTAGGCTCAAGATTTTCTGAAACCACCCTGAGGTCCAAATGTTACTTTAGAATGGAATAAATTTTAACCTCGTCTGCAACTCCTCTGATTGTGATTCGTCATTTCTGCTTCACCAGGGACCTTGCGGGGTCAATAACCACCTGATATGCGGATACTGAGGGCGTACCTTAACGTGCTTTTCTCTTCACTGATTAGCGGCCACCTTTGAACCGGTTATATTACCCCAATAGCTGTGTCGTACCTATTGCTTCGTCCACAGACACATGTCGATTGTTTCGACTCGAGAACAGCCAAACTTAAAACAAAGTTTGTTGCAATAATGTCATTTTGTCCACAACACTAAATCCGACGAATACCACTTTCACGTGTTCACTTGTCAAAGGCTATCCAGCGACTGCTTGTTTCCGAAGTAGTGAAAAAAAAAAATCGGGTGTGTGTGCTACGTATGCCTGCAACCATAGAGCGCAGACACGCCCTGATACCAGTGTTGATTTCTACAATTAAAAAAGCTCGGATATTTTTTGAATAGCTCTCCTAATATAACTCGTCACCAGTTACGTCGAAAGAGCAGGGTACCCCTGGGTACGCCAGTTGTATAGGTAGTTCGAGTGGAGCAGTCGATTGTCCGGCGAATCTCCATAACAGCTCTGAACCGAATACCCTTAAGTTCGTCCATCACGTTAGGAACCAAGCTGAGCTCACGAGGGCGTAAGTCCGGGGTGTGTGGTGAGTGGTGCGGCGCTTCCCATCCCCATATACCGATCTAATCAGTCGCGACTTGCACCAAGCCTGCCCGAACACTGTCCTGCAAAATGATGGGCGCGTGCTGCAGAAACTGACGCCGCTTCTTTCTCTCAATTGTTTTTCTACTTCAGAACACAGTCTATTTCGTTTTCGTGACTAGGCCGCTGAACAGATGTCGTTGAAATTTGGCATGGAGACAGTTCCAACCCTGAGAAAGATCATAGCCCACTTTAGAAAGCAAACATGCTTTTTTTATAAATCAGTGAACATAAACCAGGTTAAAAACTTACTTATTTTGGTTTATAACTTAAGAATTGTACAATGTGTAAGTACTTCATTAGTCGCCGCGCGGGGTAGTCCCTCAAACGAAATTATTTCCACTCCGAGGCTTTTCAATATGTTTTCTGCCATTCCGCTTGTAGTTCTGGATCTTTTGGGGAAGTCCGGAACTTAGCATTCTCACCAGTCTTCACGATATTTTTGAATTTTTTAGTTTCTGTTGAAAATACACTCCTGGAAATGGAAAAAAGAACACATTGACACCGGTGTGTCAGACCCACCATACTTGCTCCGGACACTGCGAGAGGGCTGTACAAGCAATGATCACACGCACGGCACAGCGGACACACCAGGAACCGCGGTGTTGGCCGTCGAATGGCGCTAGCTGCGCAGCATTTGTGCACCGCCGCCGTCAGTGTCAGCCAGTTTGCCGTGGCATACGGAGCTCCATCGCAGTCTTTAACACTGGTAGCATGCCGCGACAGCGTGGACGTGAACCGTATGTGCAGTTGACGGACTTTGAGCGAGGGCGTATAGTGGGCATGCGGGAGGCCGGGTGGACGTACCGCCGAATTGCTCAACACGTGGGGCGTGAGGTCTCCACAGTACATCGATGTTGTCGCCAGTGGTCGGCGGAAGGTGCACGTGCCCGTCGACCTGGGACCGGACCGCAGCGACGCACGGATGCACGCCAAGACCGTAGGATCCTACGCAGTGCCGTAGGGGACCGCACCGCCACTTCCCAGCAAATTAGGGACACTGTTGCTCCTGGGGTATCGGCGAGGACCATTCGCAACCGTCTCCATGAAGCTGGGCTACGGTCCCGCACACCGTTAGGCCGTCTTCCGCTCACGCTCCAACATCGTGCAGCCCGCCTCCAGTGGTGTCGCGACAGGCGTGAATGGAGGGACGAATGGAGACGTGTCGTCTTCAGCGATGAGAGTCGCTTCTGCCTTGGTGCCAATGATGGTCGTATGCGTGTTTGGCGCTGTGCAGGTGAGCGCCACAATCAGGACTGCATACGACCGAGGCACACAGGGCCAACACCCGGCATCATGGTGTGGGGGCGATCTCCTACACTGGCCGTACACCACTGGTGATCGTCGAGGGGACACTGAATAGTGCACGGTACATCCAAACCGTCACCGAACCCATCGTTCTACCATTCCTAGACCGGCAAGGGAACTTGCTGTTCCAACAGGACAATGCACGTCCGCATGTATCCCGTGCCACCCAACGTGCTCTAGAAGGTGTAAGTCAACTACCCTGGCCAGCAAGATCTCCGGATCTGTCCCCCATTGAGCATGTTTGGGACTGGATGAAGCGTCGTCTCACGCGGTCTGCACGTCCAGCACGAACGCTGGTCCAACTGAGGCGCCAGGTGGAAATGGCATGGCAAGCCGTTCCACAGGACTACATCCAGCATCTCTACGATCGTTTCCATGGGAGAATAGCAGCCTGCATTGCTGTGAGAGGTGGATATACACTGTACTAGTGCCGACATTGTGCATGCTCTGTTGCCTGTGTCTATGTGCCTGTGGTTCTGTCAGTGTGATCATGTGATGTATCTGACCTCAGGAATGTGTCAATAAAGTTTCCCCTTCCTGGGACAATGAATTCACGGTGTTCTTATTTCAATTTCCAGGAGTGTATTTAATTTCGTTCTGTTATCTTCATTTCTAATCAAGCCTTGGTCTGCAGCCCTTCGTGTTTCTTAGGAACCTCATCTCTGCCGTCCGATTTTTTTTGTTCCAACCATGCTTTATCTTTCATAACATAACACAAGAACCGCGAACACTTTATAGAATTTCGGGACAATCTGTTTTTGTCGGTACTTTATTGCCCAATGTTCGGATTACGGTGCCACAGACAGCTTAGAATTTGTACAATTTGTTTTCAGTATCAGAGTAAAAATCAAAACTTACAGCGTAGCCTAAATAAAAGGTTAAGGGACCTGTTCTAAAGTAGGATTATCCAAAATTAGTTTTAATCTGAATGAATATTTTCCTCGGAGTGCACTTATTTACGTTTTATTACTAGAAATTTTAAAGTTGTATTCATTGCATATTTCGTTCAGGTATTTCTAATTCGTTATCCCAATTCCTTTGTCTTCTCGTAGTTCATGCATTGAAGAATGAAGTCAATGTAAATACTAAAAATGCTGACATAATCTACTCATTTAAATGTATACCGAGCGAGCTGGTGCACTGGTAGTACATTGGATGATGATTGGTTTGGTTTGTTGGGCGCTGAACTGCGCGGTTATCAGCGTCTGTTCAAAGCCCTAATCTTTACACAGTCCAATCTCGCCACCTTCACGAATGATGATAAGGACAACACAGACACCTAGTTCCCTGGCGGAGAACGCAACCCAGCCGTGAATCCCATCATCCAGAGCAGCAACGCTAGCTTCTAGACGACGAGCTGTCAACTAGTACACTAGACTCGCATTCGAGAGGACGACGGTTTAAATCCGCGTCCGGCCATCCTGATATATGTTTTCCGTAATTTTCCTGAATCACTCCAAGCAAATACTGGGATGGTTCTTTTGAAAGGGCACGGCGGACTACTTCTACCCTTCCTTGACGCAGTGCCAGCTCCTGCTCCGTCTCTAATGACCTCGACAGCGATGGCACATGAAATACAATCCTCCTCCTGTCCTTCTTTTAAAGGAATAGGTTTAACGCAATAAGTCGGGCGTTAAAAGTTAAGAACTTCGTACTCGTCTAAGGTAGCATAATTTCATGGCGCGAAAATTATACAGATTATATTCACCGAGCATTAGTGAATGGCAGCACCTGGCGACTTACAACAAACTTCGCACTTAATTTTGAAACTTTGTGAAACTTTTTTTCCCTCTGACATCCCTGGCAGAATTATGAAAGGAAAAACGACTTTTATCACTCCTACATTTTCGCTGTTCATGCATTAAGGCGTCAGCATCAGTCACGAATTTTGAATTTATTACTTCTTTACTACTCACTCTATTCGCAACACATTTGCCAGACAGTATCCACATACATCGCCGCATGTACCTGAAAATTATAGCATTGTACAATACCTAGTTCAGTACATAAACATTGAGATGTTTTCGAAAAACTAGCTTCTCTTAAAACAGAGCGTCTTCAACTGCAAAGGGCTATGATTCTTCAGGTCAAGTTTTTAACACATTAACTGATACGGAAAGTAAACAAACTTCTGAAAGTGGTTTACATATGGGACTTCCAGTCTACAGATAGCAACTTCGGGGGGGGGGGGGGGGGGGGGGAGAAGGGGGCGGTGGTTACGCGGTCTATTTGGAACTTCAGTCTTTCCGCAAATGATGCAGTTGTCTGTAATGAAGTACTGTCTGAAAGAAGTCACGCCCTCATAAGATTTCAGTGTAGTGCAAAGCATGATAACTTGGTTCAAATGTTCCCGAAATATAAAATTGTTCGGTTCACAAAAAGAAATAACCTTATCCTACGACTTTAATATCAGCGAGTCAAATTCGCAATCGCTCAACCCCCACGAATACCTGGGTGTAAAAATTTCTAGAGATTTGAAATGGAACCGTCACATAGTCGCAGTCTTCGGGAAAGACGGTGGCAGGCTGCAATTTATTGGTGGAATTCTAAGAAAATACAATCTGTGCACAAAAGAAATTGTTTAGAAACACTCGTGCGACCCATCCCCCAATATTGCTCGAGATTCTTGGATCCTAAACAGATACGACTGCCAGGCGATACTGAATGTATACAGAGAAGGGCAGCACGAATGGGCACAGGATTGTTTGATCCGTTGGAGAGTGTCACAGAGTTTCTGATGAAATTGAACTGGCAGGCCCTTGGAAATTGACGTAAAATATCCAGAGAAAGTCTACTTGGAATATTTCCGGAGGAATCCTTAAATATTGAATATAGGCGAGTGGTAGTCAATAGAGGGAATGACTGCGAATGCTTGTTCGATTTGCGATGCAAACTAAGCCTAATAATAATCCCGGTGTGAGATGTAGTTGGCAGCTCTGTAAATGCTGACCGGTGAGTCGCTTAAAGCCCAGGCACAATTAATCTCGGAGGGACACATCACGCACTCAACCGATTAAGCCTATCCCCTAAGGGTGTTCGAGAGCCTGTGACTAGTGTATTGAATATAAATACGGAAAACTGCAGCAACTCGCTTTTTGAAGTATTTTTAATTCCATTAACTAGATTTGTAACCTTTTCAGACTCATTTTCAAATGTGGCACACAGAATTTCCGTCTTTATTTCGGTTAGAGTGATGCCGGGTACTGGCTTTCTGACAGGGAGACAGAGGACTCTTTAATGTATCGCCATGAGCGACTGTTACATGGTGACATGTGTCGGAAAACCAATTCTTCCACTTACCGTGGGAATGTGGGTGGTATTGCAGTTAATATCCACCTGGCTACTGTCGTTGTCTTTGTGTATTGGCCACAGATTAATCGCCTTTCAATGTAAATATAAATACGAAATTTCACCATCACCATAAGGTTTACTACTGATGTACATTACAAAGATGTTCAATTAAAAGAATAGCATGCTTTGCTCAGAAATAGTCTTTTGATTTTTGTGCATATAACACGAGGCCGTGCTGAGAAGTAGTGACTCCAAATGTTTTATTTGAAAACTCTTAAGCTTTCGAGTTAAAAAACGTTAGTAACATTCTACATTTTTATTCCACATATCTGTAGTCCTCTGCTGCAAGAGGGCTCCGATTTGTACCGTGTGACATAGCGGTGTGTGATATAACTGTGTCGGTGCGTGAGAAACAGCTCAGAAAACTGAAAGCACGAACTGGAAGAGTTGGTCCGCACGTGGAACGCCCTCCTCTTCAGCATTACAACGCCGAACTACAGCCTAGCGCTGCGACGTCTGCAGCACTCCGATGCAGTTCGTTCACTGCCGTCGATTGACCTCCACACAGCCCCGACTTGGTCCCATCCGATTTTCATCTCTCTCCAAAACTTACGGAACACATTCGAGGACTTTTATAGTTCGAAGCCGTGCAAGCAGAGGTGAGGTTGAGTCTCTGTTAGCATAGTCAAATATTCTACTGTGACGGTATCGACAAAATCAACATTTCAAAAATGAGACTACGTAGAATCCGATGGCTACAGCTTCAGAGCGCTGCAGCTGCAATTTGTTAACTCGTGTAAATACTTCAGTGTATAAATTTGTAGCGGTATGAAATGGAACGATCACATAAGCACATTTGTAGGTAAAGCACGTGCGCTTCATTGGTACAATACTGGGAAATTGCAATCAGTCTACAGAGGAGACTGATTACAAAATAATCGTGCGACCCATCCTGGATTATTGATCAGATTCATGGGACCCGTACCAGATAGGACGAACAGGGGATATTGAACTTACACAGAGAAGGGCTGCAAAAATGCTCACAGGTTTGTTTGACCCATAGGAGAATGTCACGAAGGCGTTCAGAGAACTGAACTAACGGACAGTTGATGATAGACACAGACTATCCCGTGGAAGAGCAAAGTATCGCGAGGAGACCTACTTAGAAAGTTTCTAGAACCGACGTTACATGATGAATGTAGGAATATACTGAAACCGCCTACGTATCGTAAGTGTAGGAAGCGTGAAGACCAGATTAGACTAAGCACAGCACGCACAGAGGCTTTTAAGCAGTCAAATTTCGCACGCTCCATACGTGTCAGTGGAGTGGGAATAAGTTCTGATAACTGGTATAGTGGCAAGTTCCATCTGCCATGCTCTTCACGGTCGTTTGTAGAGTACAGGTTATAAGCTGCCTATTTTTTTGGTTTAAATTTGGATTACAAGAAAATGGGCGTATTGCAAAATGTCCTAAATAAGTCATCACCACCACCACCACCACCACCACCACCACCACCACCACCACCACCACCACCACCATCATCATCATAATAATGAGTGTTCTGCCCTAGGGCAGGTCTTCACATGTAGCTCTCCATGCAGTCCCATAATTTGTTACCCTCTTGTTTCCTCCCAACTATTTTCTGTCCCTACACTGTTCACCACTTGGTATGTTCTGCGACTTCTTCTTCTACTTGTTCTTCTTCTTCCATTCACTATTTCCTCCATATCATCCATCAATAAACAATCTCTTCTCATTCAGTGTCCATGCCAATTGTGTTTCCTCATCCTGCTACCTTTAAAATTTCTCTCTGTTCTCCCACTCAACACCACCTAATTTCTCACTGTGCCTGCCTATTTTATCCCGTATCAACGCACCCACATGAAAGCCTCCTGTTATGAAACGTCTCGTTGGCAATTGCTATACGTGTTTTCACCTCCTTATTACATCCAGTGTCGTCCATAATAGCGCATCGCAGTTATCTAAATGGTTCAAATGGCTCTGAGCACTATGGGACTTGACATCTGTGGTCATCAGTCCCCTAGAACCTAGAACTACTTCAACCTAACTAACCTAAGGACATCACACACATCCATGCCTGAGGCAGGATTCGAACCTGCGACCGTAGCGGTCACGCGGTTCCAGACTGAAGCGCCTAGAACCGCACGGCCACTACGGCCGGCAGTTATCTAAAAACACTAAATTGTTCTGTATCTTCCTGCCTAACATTATAGTTGTTCTTACTTTTCTTGCACTTACCACCGGACATTTTGCCTTTTTCTTATTATTTCTCATTCCAATTTACTCACGTCTCTTGTTTCATTCTTTTAACATTTCAGTCATACTTTTCTCGCTCTCTGCCAATAACACCATATGATCCGCGAGTCTAAGACATTCTGTTCTCCTAACAACAACCAGCTCCCCTCTATTTCGTTTCAAACGTTTTTGAATGACCTGCTCCAAATATATTTACACACTAAGGAAAATAAATGTATCCCGGAGGAATTACCCCAGTGCGATGGAAATCGATACACGTCATGTACGTGTAGGGGCAAATGAATGATTACAGTTGCAGTAAAATTGGATGATTAATTCAAGAGAAAGAGCTTCACAAATTGATAAGTCGATAACGTGTTGGTCCAACTCTGGCCTTTACGCGGGCAGTTATTCGGCTTATTGATAAAGTTAGTGGATGACCTCCTGACGGATATCGTACCAAATTCAGTTCAGTTGGTTCGTTACATCGTCAAAATCGCGACCTGGTTTAAAGAACCTCCCCATAGTGTTCCAAACGTTCAAAATTGGTGAGGGACATGGCAATCTTGCTGAGCACTGTATTGTCTGGCATGTTCAGAAACAAACACGTATATGCTATCTCCGTGTGTGGTGCGTAAATTATGGCAGGCACCTCACTTAGTGTCCCGAGCAGAGTTCAAGCCGCCATAGAGACAAAGGGTGGACACACTGCATATTAATGTCCACTAATCGGTGTCTGTTCACTTACTGATAGGACAGTGTATTTCGAAATGTTAGCAGAGGCCAGAAGTTGTAGCATTTGGCTTTCCGCTTAAAGCTTACGTGGGCCGAGTCGTCGTATCTCTAGAAAGAGACACCTGTGGCAACACTAGTTGAAAATGTCCTTCAAACTAGCCGTGCTGCGCTCTCTACCTCCGGTTATTCTCGTGGCCGTCGGAGCTGCCGTGGCCAAGACGCGCCCTGGGTAAACGCTGCGCACGTCTGCAGTCGCGCCTAACGATCTGTCACGAATTATGAAATATATTTGCAGATATCCGTTATAATACGACAACGGCTACACAATTTACTGGAAACGTACAGGATGTTCTGAAATTCCCGTCACTAACTGCTAGAACTTCTAGAGGGGACTGAGTACATAATATTCGTATTTTAAATTGTAACCCGTCTCCGGAGACGTACCGTATACTAGAACCATTTGAAAACATATTGGTAACGCTGTCACTTTGACAAGTAATTTGTTACACTGAATAGCCAAATAAATACCGTGTAGGGCCCCCGCGAGCACGCAGAAGTGCCTCAACACGCCGTGGCATGGAATCGACTAATGGCTGAAGTCGCGCGGGAGGGAACTGACACCATGAATCCTGCAGAGCTGCCCATAAATCCGTAAGAGTACGAGGGAGTAGCGATCTCCTCTGATCAACACGTTGCAAGGCATCCCACGTATGCTCGATAATGCTATACAATGTACTGGAAACGTACAGGATGTTTGGGGAGTTTGGTGGCCACAGGAAGTATTTAACCTCAGAAGAGTGTTCCGGCAGCCACTCTGTAGCAATTGTGGTTGTGTGGGGCGTCGCATTGTCGTTCTGGAATTACCCACTTCCGTCGGAATGCACGATGGACATGAATGCATGCAGGTGATCAGACAGGATGCTTACGCACGTGTCACCAGTCAGAGTTGTATCTAGACGTATCAGGGGTCCCACATCACTCCAAATGCACACGCCATACAACGTCACAGAGCCTCCACCAGCTTCAACAGTCCGCAGCTGACATGCAGGGTCCATGGAGTCATGATGTTGTCTTCATACCCGTACACGTCCATACTCTATATACATTTTGAAGTGAGACTCGTCCAACCGCGCAATATGTTTCCAATCATCAACAGTCCAATGTTCGTACCGATGGGCCCAAATGAGGCGTAAAGCTTTGTGCTGTGCAGTCAGCAAGGGTACACGAGTGGGCCTTCGGCTCTGAAAGCCCATGTAGATGATGTTTCGTTGAATGGTAAATTGTAACCCGTCTTGTTGATGCTCAAGCATTGAAATTTTCTGTAATTTGCGTAAGGGTTGCACTTTCGCCGCGCTGAACGATTCTCTTCAGTTTCCATTCTTGCAGGATCTTTTTCCGGCCGCAGCGATGTCGGAGAATTGTTGTTTTGCTGGACTGCTGATATTCACGGTGCCCTCGTGAATTGGTCGTACAGGAAAATCCCCACTTCATCGCTACCTCGGAGATGCTGTGTCCCATCGCTCTTGCACCGAGTAAAATGCCACGTTCAAAGTCATTTACATCTTTACAACCAGCCACTGTAGCAGCAGTAACCGATCTAACAACTACGCCAGACACATGTCTTACACAGGCGTTGCCAGCCGCAGCACCATATTTTGCCTGTTTACATATCTCTGTGTTTGAATACGCATTATTATACCAGTTTCTTTGGCATTTCAGAGTAGATGTGACCCAGTACATCTATTGTTCTACAGTTCCACTCGTTAATAACCAAAGAAACAAAAAAAATCGGTCTTCAGAGACACTGTTTTTACAGAGACACTGTTTTTACAGGAGGGCCATTTCCAGTTCGAAATTAGAATGATATTAATACCTTCGGCTGATGACGGGCGTTGATATAAATCAACGAAGACAGGTGAAAATGTGTGCCCCGACCGGGACTCGAACCAGGGATCTCCTGCTTTCATGGCACACGCTCTATCCATCTGAGCCACCGAGGGCACAGAGGATAGTGAGACTACAGGGACTATCTCGCGCACGCCTCCTGCGAGACTCACATTCTCACCTTGTATGTCCACACACTACATTCGTAGCGTCCTTTCGGACATGTCCGAAAGAACAGACACCATATCCATATAAATATATTTTCCAATTCGCGTGCGCTGCGTCTCCACGAGGCACCACAGACGCACCTGCTGACGGTGAAGGCACCCTTTCTCGAAGACGTTGCGCAATGGTGACGAAAAGCGTGTGGGAAGGAGTCAGACGTTGTGGACAACGATCTTGATAAAGGCGACCAGCAGCTCTTCCAGTACTGTGAGCTTGGCCACACACAATACTCGTGTCAGGGTATTCGGCAAAAGTGTACTCAGCAATGTTGCTCTTACACTCACATGAACGAGACTCGAAACAGGTCAGAGAGGAGACAGCAGTCAAATGACATAATACGATCCGACGTAAGTAACACCCCCCCCCCCCCCCCCACAGTGATTATAACCCTGTTGCATACAACATTAGCGAAGATGTATTTATACGGCTGTAGCACGGACATACGTTTCCATACATGGATTCCATTTCCAAATATCGTCACTCAGTTCCCTAGAAGTTTTTAACGTGAATTTTGAAACATCCTGTATCCCTCCAGTAACTGTACAGCTGTTTCCAGAATTAGTTCACTCTGCAGCGGAGTGTGCGCCGATACGAAACTTCCTGGCAGATTAAAACTGTGTGAGGGACCGAGACTAGAATTCGGGACCTTTGCCTTTCGTGGGCAAGTGCTCTACCATCTGAGCTACCCAAGCAAGATTCACGCCTCGCCCACACAGCCAGTACCTCGTCTCCTACCTACAGCTGTTGTACCACATTCGAAATATACGGATGTATTTCAGGATTTCGGCGTTGTGCAACTTCGCAGAAACATGGCTGAATTATCCTGTATATTGTTATCATTAAAACTAAGCACCTTTCCGTCATTTCAAGCACTACTAAAGTTGCTAGGTGTGGGAAAAATACTAATATCATACTGAAAATATCGGAGAGAAGCGATGGAATTCCTACAAACAACTTGAAGAAAATCATTTTGGGTACTAGGCCATGTCATTATAAAACAGTGAAACAACTAAAATAACGACATTTCGACCATAGTTTGAACGATCATCTTCAGAGCGAATAAATGCCACGAAATTTCAAATCAGCAGCAGCAAAATGAAAGTTCGATTTGGAAACAAATTCTATTACTTCTTTCTTATCTTCGATTAATTTCCCGAATTTCTCGTCCGTTTCGTATGTTGCTTTCTTCATGCATTTCTAGAGCTTGCAATTTTAGATAGTAACTCATGCCTGCAAACGTCATTTAACGAGGCTACGGAGCATCAAAATACAGGCACCAGCTCCGACAAATGTTTGTAAATAGAGTGTGATGCCGTGATTATGTATCAATTTGGGGTAAGGGCCCCAGCACCGGAAACGAATGAGTCGAAAGTTAAAAGGGAAAATTGTTATCATACCTCTGACGGTGGAATACAAGTACTGATACTGTTGTTGCTAACTTTCAAAGGTGGTAGTATGGATCAAAGTAAAAAAAAAATGTCTGGTAAACATGGGCTACAAAATTCATACCTGAGGAGCTATGAGCACTTGCTCAATAGTGGAGACATGTTTTATGCTAGCGAAGACGAACAAATCCTTAAAGCTCTCAAGGTATGCGTTTTACAGCCCATGTGTACTGGACATTGTCTTCTTCCTTCGGTCCATACAACCACCTCTGAAAGTTTCCTGCCCTACATCTTAGCTACAACACTACCGGTACATACTGTCAGATGTAACAGGAATGTCTTCTCTTCTGATTTTCCGTTATAGGGACATAACCTCAAATTGGTAACATCTTCATTGGATCTCCGTGTATACACATATTTTACAGACTAGCGCCTGTAACTTACACGAGTATACTCCGTTTCCAGACATCGATTCCTATGTAAAACATCAGCTAGGTCCCCTCTACAGACTCGATAAGTGTGCAGTATGACGTGTGAAACATTTTGTATGCAGAGTGAATAACATGGGAGAATTGGCTAGAACCTCCCCCCCCCCTTCTCTCTCTCCTCAACTATCAACTACCAGCTTTCTTTTAAGTATTACACCTGCTGTCTGATTTCTGGCAGAGCTCTAGATAACATGCTGCTCACTGCATTTTATCCCTGGTTGCATCTTAAATTCAGATTGTATATTCTGGTTAAAACTGTCAAAAGTTATTTTCTACGTCTAAAGATGTTATAAATATGAGTTGAATTTCTTCGACCGATCTCTAGCTCGTCTTCTCTAATGTGTTCCATTGGTCTGTAAATATTTTGGATCAGTATTTTCAGCTGGGACGTATGAGAGTGATGGTTCGGTAGTATTCTCACTTATCAATATTTGCCTTATTTGGTATTGGTGTTATGTTTTTCGTTTAGTCTGAAGATTTAGCAGTCACGTCAGCTAGAATAGATGTTGAGGAGTGAAGCAGCAAACGCCGACAGAGTGAGTCCTCACCGGTGCAGATAGAGCCCTCTGGTAGCGAAGCCCTGCACTATAGACAACTGAGTTTATGAGGGACAAGTAGTGACACCTAGCAGCGAAGTGATAACTGAGTTTGTGAGGGACTAGTAGCGACACCTAGCAGCGAAGTGATAACTGAGTGTGTGAGGGACTAATAGCGACACCTAGCAGCGAAGTGATAACTGAGTTTGTGAGGGACTAGTAGTGACACTTAGCAGCGAAGTGATAACTGAGTTTGTGAGGGACTAGCAGTGACACCTAGCAGCAAAGTGATAACTGAGTGTGTGAGGGACTAGCAGCGACACATAGCAGCGAAGTGATGAACCGCAAAATGGCCGCGAAAATTGAGTGACTTAAATGTCTACTTGTTGTTTATTTCTTCCTTCTGTTCTCGTAACATATAATGCAAACTACATCTCCAGCGATATTAATGTACACAGCATGTTACATTCATCATTCCCTCTTTGTAATTTAGTATTGCTAAAAGTTTTGTCCACGCTTCTAAGCATTAAAAATGGATATGTGGCTCGGAATTTAATAGCAAAAGAAACAGCCATACTAGCAGACAGTCTCTCTCTCTCTTTCATTACCAAAAATACGAAATTTAGGTTCAATTTCCTCTGCGCAATGAGGTGTCGGGGCTACCGTTACATTAAATGGTACCAATATAATCGCACAGTATTTTGGGTTAAAGAATTTTGAACAGCAAGGGGAGCTGTAAGTAAGTTTCTTGCAATGCAACGTTATTGATACAATAGTACAGCAATAGTAGACGTTTGTCATCCGTTTTGCTTATTTCACAATTTCACTCATTACTGATGGCAAACGCCTTGCAGAGAAGGTAACATTCTGCATCTTCGGCTATGGCCTTTACAATCTCTTTCATTCAACTAGACTTAACCTGTAGAGGTACGGTAGTAATATAATTTCTTTTCTGATCCACAAGATACTTTTACGAAAAGTAGAGGCAGAGAGGTTGTCATAACTATTAATCGAAATATTACATGAAATATATGCACGTGTTAGTAAAATCGCCAAGAAATTGCTCTTATTAATGTTAAGTGTTATCTGTTTGATTCAGCATTCAGCTCACATAAAACCACGAGAAATATTGTTTTTTATAAAAAAAAAGTTTCTCATTAGTGACCTGTGTCATATCAAACGTCCCATTTTGACACTAGAATAATTTGAGAAAAAAAGTAGACCTGGGTTCGTTTTTGAAAATTCATTTAGTGAAAACAATGTATTTTTAAAAGGTATTGTCAACTGTTACGAAACTATTTCTTCTACAGAATTTATTCATCACATAGTCATCATGATACTAAAAACGACATATTGTTGGCTTGTGTGTTGCTATTAATATAATATTTTGTATTTTCTTATGACTTTGAAATAATTACTGCTGTTTCAGCACTGAGAATGTGTGAAATAAAGTATGTAATATATGAATCAGTATGATAAACTTCTTTTTCGAATATTGACTGTTAACTACAAGAAAATGGCAGATGTTTGGGTATTTACCTCAGCAGTATTCAGCACACGATGGAAAACAATATTTTTTTTTTTTTGTAAGGTTTTTATTTCATAGTTGTAATCCTACAAATATTAATGATACCATGCAGTTTCTTTTGATAGTGAGATATATTAAGTACCTTAAATCATATGTAGATGAAGTCTGGTGAAGAAAGTGTGTGAATTAAAATTTAAAATGTTTGCAGCAGCATAATCAGGTTTAGTTTGTAGTGTGGGAGTGAGCTCCACGTGGGATCCGAAACACGGACCCCACTGGGGTCCGTGTTTCGGCCACATGCCAGGGCAGAGGTGGAGGCTAGTGTTCGGAAATCTGAAAATTCCAGCGCCGGCTGGGGATAGAACCCCGGCCCGGCTGGGGCGAATAGCCCCAGCCGAGGCGCTGGAACGTTCCAGACCCCTTACCACTAGACCACCGAGGACCCCGGCTGTTTCCTGCTCTGGAGTCCAGCTAGTGGTCGTAGAGCACTTCCTTCTGTCCTCTGTGTTTACACCGAGGCAGCAGTGGCATGGTATAACAGGAAGTGTTTACCTGCGTCCGCTGGATGTCCACTTAGCGTACGACTTATTTACCCGGCTGACGTTCGTGTCGCTATAATGTTCTTAGTTGCATTACAATTATTTGCGGGGACCGAAAATAGGCCTATGCAGTTACACGCAGTCGAGTCTCACTATTTGAACCTCTGTAATTCGGTCGTGTTGTCAAGACCCATGTAAGAACTTCTATTTATCGAAGAAACTGCATGTGTTCGGTACATTCCATAAACGGAAGCGACTGTCATAACAGACAGCCCCGTAAAGATTTTGTAATGAAGTGTCAGCCGGTACGTAATACTCGATATCTGGAATTGTTTTATCGTTTATTAAGATAATCGTTTCACCGCTATACACTTCGAAAAATTCCCGTATTTTCTCAATAAAGCATAAGCACAGTACATAAATCCGTCGCGAAAATGACATCGAAGAAGTACAAGTGTTCGAGTACCACAGAAAAGAAGTGGGTCCTTGAAGGTGTGGAACGGAGAGCAGAACAAAAATAAGATGCAACGTTCCGGGATTCCCTCATAGTCGCTGTAGACACTCCAGAAGCAGGAAGATCAGTTTGGTGACGTCTCATGAGGAGCGAGGAATAAATTCACTCTCAAATAACTACTGTACGAGATGCCTCGCCGCCTCTTGAAGGGTGTCATGGGATTCTGCGGCCGTGTGACTTGGCGACCCGTGAGTCAACGCGGTGTTCCTGACCACATACATTTTAGCTGCGGGTTCTCCGACCTTCAAAGGAAGCCGCGACCATGGGGAGGCTCTGCCTGTCGTTTTTGTAATAAGAATGCCCCTCCACATTTTATCTAGGCTTAAGACTGTCTATAGTGCATAGCCGTGTTTTAAAAAAATATTTGTTTTTTACCTTTTCCATTCTACAACATTACTTCCTGTCTTATTTTACGAACTTTTCGTAGGAATGTCGTAAAATTTAAACGTCTTAAATCCACCGAGTCATTATGTGTTCTAAAAATATCTTTTAACTCTTTTTCAACACATATGTATCTTTTACCTCTTTCACTGAAGAGGCTCATCAACGGATATTTTTTTTTTTAATTTCAGGTATTGATTTTATTGCATTGTCCTTTAGCGTATTGATCAGAAATTGTAGGTTCAGATACCTTTGCCTTATTGAGTATCGTTTGCTATGCCAAACTTCGACAGAATTCATGGTCCTGTGCATGGAATTGATGACTGTAGAAAGCTGACCAAAATTACTTCGAAATAAAGTCTCTGAACGCAGATAACTCTGATACAGTTGTGTTAGGTTTCGAGGTATTACCTAACGCATCTGAAGCCAATTTAAGAGTGAATTTATTTCGAAATAATTTCGGTCGACTGTCTGTCTTCACCAATTCCACATTTCATCTACATCTACATCTACATCTACATCTACATTGATACTCCGCAAGCCACCCAACGGTGTGTGGCGGAGAGCACTTTTCCTGCCACTGTTATTACCTCCCTTTCCTGTTCCAGTCGCGTATGGTTCGCGGGAAGAACGACTGTCTGAAAGCCTCCGTGCGCGCTCTAGTCTCTCTAATTTTACATTCGTGATCTCCTCGGGAGGTATAAGTAGGGGGAAGCAATATATTCGATACCTCATCCAGAAGCGCACCCTCTCGAAACCTGGCGAGCAAGCTACACCGCGATGCAGAGCGCCTCTCTTGCAGAATCTGCCACTTGAGTTTATTAAACATCTCCGTAACGCTATCACGGTTACCAAATAACCCTGTGACGAAACGCGCCGCTCTTCTTTGGATCTTCTCTATCTCCTCCGTCAGACCGATCTGGTACGGATCCCACACTGATGAGCAATACTCAAGTATAGGTCGAACGAGTGTTTTGTAAGCCACCTCCTTTGTTGATGGACTACATTTTCTAAGCACTCTCCCAATGAATCTCAACCTGGTACCCGCCTTACCAACAATTAATTTTATATGATCATTCCACTTCAAATCGTTCCGCACGCATACTCCCAGATATTTTACAGAAGTAACTGCTACCAGTGTTTGTTCCGCTATCATATAATCATACAATAAAGGATCCTAGGATTTTCCATCTATTGATTGACTATGTAGTCTACGAATTCGTGATCTTTTCGCCACTGGGCATTTGATACGCTGTTACCATCCATGCATCATCAAGGCAGTCCTGTGGAAGATGTGCTCTACAGCATACATGCGGCAAGACAGTCGAACTACTTCTTCATCCCTGTATCTCTCCACTAATCCCAGTTCTTCTATGTCTTCCAGAGGCATTGCTTGAAATGAAAATTACAACTGGAAATAGATGTCTCGGAGAATACTGTTTTCATAGCTTAATTTGCAGCCATTTCGAAGCGTAGCAATGCAATTTTAAATGACAACCCAGATATGACATTTCTCGATCCAGAAAAAAATATTTCACAATTATTTCGACTTTCCTCTGGTAAAAAAGCTAGTCTTCCGTGCTTCAGATATCAACATGCAATGGTGTACAGTTGCTTCAGTTGTTTCGAACAACTCTGAAATGTCCCTCCGTAAGAAGAGATTTATTTTCATACATTATCTCCCCCTCTTTGCAACTGATCACCAGGATTCATTTGTCGGGGACAGATTTATTATCAATTTTCAAAAAAACTTCAGTCACCTTCAAAATCTCTTCGCGCAGCTGAAGCCCTGAATTAGTGCCATGGTTATGGGACATCCCAGTAGCTTCCCTTACACAGTGCAGCCTTTCTCATAATTCGGCATATTTGCGACCTAATCTAAACTTTTATCTCGCAAATCTTGAAATTGCTCTTTAAACCTTCGGAAAACAGGTACTGTCTCCTCTCCGCAGACTCTTTTCCAGCAGTTATGCATTCGTTTCTCAATCTCCACATCTGTTTCGTCCGGTTGGGCGAGAAACTTACTGTTCAGCAGTGATTCTACCATTTACAATTTTTAAACTGCCGCTGCTCCTATTTCGTATGGAGTATGGGTCACCACAGCAGACGCCTGGTCCACACACCTATGCTGACTGCTGTTCACCGGCGGCGAAGGCTGGAATTTCCACGCCAGTTCTGCGACTGGGCTTCCACTGCACGGTGACAAGCGGGCTTTTCAAGTGACAGACAGACGTTGGCGTGTAGGGCGTGATTCACCTGAAAGTGAACACCCTGCAACAGTCGACGGCAGGGTTAAGACAGGAGGAAGGATCGTTATGGTCTCAGAAACGTTATCGTTACACTCCCGTCGTGATCTCGTCGTTCTGGAAGGCACAGTGGATGAGCAGAAATATCCGTCGGAACCAATGCCACACCTACATGGAGTTTGTTTTCCCTCGGAATCTACCAGCAGAACAACTGAATGTGTGACACAGCTTGCAGTGTACGTGCGTGGTGTGAAAAGCACCAGGATGAGTTTGCTGTACTCCACCGACCATCAGGCTTCCCGGGCTTAACGGAATCGAGAATATGTGGGACCGCCTCGATGAGGCTCTTCGTGTCCTGGGTCCTCAACCGACAAACATAGCGCAGCTGACTAAGGCACCGGCGTCGGCATGGCTCAGTACCTCACTGCCTCCTGCACCTTTCTCAGTTGTCTGCGCTTCGCGTTAATTGTATCCTCCTACAGTGACTCAATGACGACACTCTCCCGTACACGACAGCATCATCACCAGCCGCAGATTGCTGTTCACTTTGCCTGTCACATCATTTATGTCTATAGAGAATAACAACTGTCTGTCACACTCCTGAAGATACCCTTGTCTCTGACCAACGCACGCCGTCGAGAACGTACTGGTAGCTGTTGTAGTCTTTGAGCCACTCACATATCTGGGAACCGCATGCTCATACGAGGCCCCTGGTTAACAGTGTGCAGTGGAGCACCGTGCAAAGGCTTTTCTCAAATCTAGGAGAGTGCAATCTGCCTGACACCCTTCATCCGTCGTTCGCAGTATATAACGTGCGAAAAGGGCAAGCTGCGTTTCACACGAGCTTTCTAAGACCGTGCTATATTTATGGACGTAAGCTTTCCGGTGTCTAGGAAATTTATTATAATCAGATTCAGAATACGTTCTAGAATTCTGCAGAAAATCGATGTCAACGACACTGGTCTGTAATTTTGCACATCTTTCTTTTACTCTTCTTGTACACGAGTGTCACCTGCGATTTTTTTAAACTGCCTTAGGTTGGACCAATTACGGGTGTAATATTCAGAAGGCAAATGCATATTGATCTCGTTATATACAGGTGCCACTTACGCTTTTTCCAGTCGTTTGCGAAATACTGCTGGGCAAGAGATAGGCGATAAATGCGAATGAAGTAAGTAAAACCGAAATTGTTTTAACCTACTCGCTGTCGCTGAATCCTTTCCACGCGATGCGTGCTTGAGTGGTTCAAACAGGTAGCAATAAATGCTCTACAAATGAGGTTGACTTTTGTAGTGTTTCTTATGAGTTAATTACAATGCAGACAGCTTCCATTCTGCATAATATCAGCAATATGAAAATGAAAATTCACGAAAGTCAAATATGGACTGTAGGGACGATGACGTAGAGTCTCCCAGCTCATTACGGTTTCTTTTTCCTTCCAGTGGTTTCTTGGATCAGCTGCGTTGTGTGTGCGCGAGCATTGTTGTGTAATAATAACGTCTTTTCTTTGACATTGGCTACCCTTTCCTCTCATCGCTGGCTTTACTTTGCTCATCAGTATGTGTGGGTGGTCAGCGCTACATCCTGTACGCTGATCTTCCAAATAATCACCAAAATACGACAACTGTGGCATCCAAATGATGGCCAGCATCACTTTCCTCGCTGATGCTCGAGTTTTGAATTTCTTTCGGACAGGTGAGCTGGTGTGCTTCCATTTCACGCCTTGTCTTTTCGAGTCGGGTTCACCATTTTGAACGAAAGTTTCATCACACGTTAAAATCTCGATCAGAAAAGGTTCACCTTCACATTCATAGCACTCTTTGTTCCCTGGTGTTGTTGTGTGAATTCTTTCGGGACTCACGTTGGACTTGTTTTGCTGTACTTGAGCATGTCACTGACAACGTTACGAACTGTGCCGCTACCTATTGCAGCTATTTTGCTATTCAGTTCTACTGCAACACGTCGGCCATCAGGAGTAATGTCGTCAGAGCCGGCTTTAACCGAAGGAGGAGACACTTCAATTGGCCGGCCACGGCGTTTTTCATTTGTCACTGAAGTTGATTGTTTTTGAACTGTCCTACGTATTTATCGAAAATTACCGTCGTTCGCACAGCTTCGACCACACGTAAAAATCATTAGAGAAAATATTTTGGCCGTTTTCCACCTTCTGAAAGGGAAAAAGCATGGCTGAACGTTGCTCAGTTAATGTGGGAACTTGAACCCGACGCGTCATTGTTCATTGCAACATTAAGGTTATAAATAAAAGTTTTTTTGTTTGTCAGCCACCCTCATCTCAGTCATGCTAACCTAAAGTCATGAAACTACAAAAATTCTTCCTACAAACTATTCGACTTCATCAATTTGCCTTTGCCTAGGAAAGTCAGGAAGGAGTAGGCACTTACTATTTAATCGGTCATTTCTATTTGATGAGAAAGTTAAAACAAACAAATAGCAAACCATTGCTTATTTATTTACGAACAACATTTATCAGAGTAAATGTCATTATATATATGAGACTGCTCGTTCGCACTCGTAGCCGCATCGTCTGGTAAGAGTACGCACTAACACCAATGACAAGAAAATGCACCATGACCTTCATAAGCTGTGCATTCTTCATGCCGCTGTTGGGAATAATTATCACACTTAATACGGTCTTCCGTGACAGACTCCTTTTAGTCTTCTGTACACCTTGGGCAGTTCAAAACATGAAGTTTGATTAATAGACAATTGTGAAGGTGATTCGATAAACCCTGTGCCAGGCACTTAGATGTGATTTGCAGAATATCCATGTGGGTGTAGATCCCTCCTTGGATTGTGCCCTGATTGTTGCTGAAGATGATGGCACAGTTTAATCCAGATTAGCCGTAGAGATTCTACGTTGTTCGTTACTGATATTTTGTCCCTTCTTGTTTTAGTTTGTTTTTGGCTCTGAGCACTATGGGACTTAACATCTATGGTCATCAGTCGCCTAGAACTTAGACATACTTAAACCTAACTAAGCTAAGGACATGACAAACATCCATGCCCGAGGCAGGATTCGAACCTGCGACCGTAGCAGCAGTTTGTTTTTCTAACAATGCATATTTGTACGTAGACTCAAACAGAATTTGGGATGTTTTTGCAGCTTGCTTTAGATGTTCGAAAACCTAAAATTGTGCAATTCACAAAACGAAAAAACAGTATTCTATGACTACAACATCAATAACTCTCATTTTCAATCGGTCAACTCACACAAATACCTAGGTGTAACACATTGTAAGGATACGAAATGGAATCAGGACTGAATAAAATTCAAGACGCGTTCATAGGATTTGTAGACCTGGAAAAGCGTTCGACAATGTAAAATGGTGCAAGATCGAAGTTCTGAAGAAAATAGCTCTAGGGAGAGACGGGTAATATATTCGTACAAGACCCAAGAGGAAATATGAAAGGAAGACCAAGAACGAAGTGCAAGGATTAAAAAGGGAGTAAGACTTTGATATAGTCATTCGCCTCTACTGTTCAATCTACGCATCAAAGAAGCAACGAAGAAAATAAGAGAGGGGTTCAAGATCAGACTGAAATACGGGGTGAAAGAATATCAGTGACAAGATTTGCTGATAATATTATCGTCCTCAGGAAAGTGAATTACTACAGGATCTGATGAATGGAATATACAATATAATGAGTGTAGAATTTGGGGTGAGAGTAAATCAAAGACAAAAGTGAGAGATGAAGCATAAACGGGAGCAGCGAGAATCTTTACATTGGTGATAACGAAGTAAGAAATGGAACCATCACATTGTCTCAGTCGAAGGTAAAGATAGTGGCGGACTGTAATTCACTGTTAGAATTAAAGGGAAATATAATCAGTGCACAAAGATGATCTTTTTCGAACTATTGGTGTGACCCATACTCTAATATTGCTCCAGTGTTTGGGACCTGTCCCATATACGACTAGCAGGGGATATTGAACTGTTCATAAGAAAGTCAGCACGAATGGTTACAGGTTTGTTTGGCCCACAGGAGAATGTAACAGAGAAATTGGCAGATGCCTGAAGATACACGTAAGCTATCCCGAGAAAGCCTACTTGCTAAAAATTTCTAGAACATACCCTAAATTTTGAATACGTGAGGTGTGTTGAAAAAAATTTCGGAACATTCGTAATTTCGCGTGTGCTTAATGTGTAACTGCGGGAAGTTTCATTGTTGCGTGATTGTTAGCTTATTGATCAGTGCTGTATTGAGTAGAACGTTGTGTCGCACAGTTGGCAAACTTCGAGAGGGGATAGTTAGAGGAGCAATGCGCCTGCAATAAATTTTGCGTGAAACTCAAGAAAGCCGCTGTTCGGGGTAGCCGCGCAGTCTTCGGGGCCTTGCCAGGTTCGTGCGGCTGCCCCCCGTCCGAGGCTAGAGTCCTCCCTCGGGCATGGGTGTGTGGAAGTGGTGCAAGCCTAGGGACTGATGACCTCAGCAGTTTGGCCCCATAGGAACTTAAAAGCTAAACTCAAGAACGCCTTTACAGACACACACCAAATGATGCAGGAAGCCTATGGTGATGACTGCTTAAGCCGTACTCGGTGCTACGGATGGTTCACAGGGTTTAAAAAAGGGCGGACGAAAGTTAAAGACGACCCTCGTCCAGGACGTCCTTCGACTTCTGCCAGCAACGCTTGTGTCAGGAACGTCAACGAAACTGTGCGTGCTGAACGAAGACTGACTGTCCGATTGATTGCAGAAGAATGTAACATTGCAGTTGGATCGTGAAATCCTAATACAGCGTGTTGGAAACTATCGTGTTGCCTCCAAATTCGTGCCACGGCTCATGAGTCAAGAGCAGAAAGACCTTCGCCTCGCAATCTGAGAAGAGCTTTAGGATCACCCAAATGAGAACGAGATGCTCCTTAAGAAAATTACAACTGGTGATGAGACGTGGGTCTGCAGTTATGACGTTGAGAACAAGGTTCAGTCATCGCAATGAGTAGGGAAATGTTCTCAACGATCAAAAAATAAAAAAAGCTTGTCAGGTCAGCTTGGCCCTTGCAGACATTTTTTTATTTCCAAAGTTGAAAACCAAGTTGAGAGGACGAAGATTTGTGACGATAGACGCGCGGTCCAGCGAAAGGCGAACACAGTCTGCTCCCGGAAGTGGAAACGGTGTTGGGAGCGGTGTATCAGTCGTGGGGGACATCATATACAAATAAGTGAAGGTAAGCGTAGAAAAATTTTGTGGACAAGGTTCCGGAATTTTTTGAACAGACCTCGTAGACGGAAGGTAGTGAATACTGGCAAGTGGTCTGCAAATGTTCGTACGGTTGCGTTCGCTTCCATTCGCTGCTGTGGAAACTGGGCTTAATAATAGTATTCCCGGAGTGAGATGTAATTGCCAGCTCTGTAAACGCTGAGCTGTGCGCCGCTTACAGCCCAGGCAAAATTATTCTCGGAGGGAAACATCATTATCTCCTTCGTGCCTAAAGTTGCTTCGGCCAAACTCCAACTCAATTGCCAGGCCGATAGCTCGTTATCCTACTCCTCTGCAAGTAACACTTCGTCTGAAACCATCTGTACGGTTATGTAGGTTAAGACACTGCAGCCACTCATCATGGGGGGTCCACGTTTGCGAGTAACTGACGAGAAAGGAAATTCTGTACTGTGTGTGACACTCGGTAGCATTAAGAAAGCTGAGTGACATTAGTTGGTTGTGACGCGTAATGGAAAGGATAATAGCTTCACATGTTGTGTTTGGGTACCAAGATTTAAAAGCCTGAAGTCTTCTATTGCAGAAGTAAGGAGCGCAACAATCAAGTGATTTATGAACAGTAAGTGCACACATTTTTGCTCGGTTGATTTTAATTGAGGTTGCAATGTGCAGGTCGAGCAAGTGCCGTACTGTAGAGAGGTTGGGCAAGAGGAGCGTTTTGTAACAAGTGTTTATCCTTATTTTGGATAGTTTGCTTTCTTATCTGAGAAGTAGTTGTGGGTAGCACTTGAAATGCATCACGACTAACTAAATACCCTCCACCTCTCATGATTTTAAAAATAAAAGTTTATTTATGTGCCAAAGTTAGTTGCTACGATTGGCTAAAGGAAAAGTTTTGCAGAATCACGGGAAATCACTTCTACAAGTGGCTGAGAATCTCGTAGTGAATAAAAATTCTGTACTGAAGATTCCAAGGTGGGAGACGCAAGATTCCTCCCCCGTCTCCCCTCCCCCCTCCACCCATTGCTATCCTCCTTTTCCTATAGCAAAAAAACTAGAGAAATTTCCGCTGTGAAACTAGTTGCAAACAAGAGAACGGCCCTTGAAATTTAAAGCTTCAAAGTTTTAAGCCCTGCTCATTGCGGATATTGATTAGAAACTGTTAACCCACATGTGAAACCTGGGTACATAATCCCTGCGACATTTGATCAACGGTGTTCCTTAAGGTCAGGTTCTCATTCAAAACGTTCGAAAATTCAATTTCTTTGTAGGTGCACTTGTCTAGACTCTTGGAACGGAAAGGTTTTTTTTGTAATCTGTGCTTTACAAAAGTTTCTACAGCACATTGTTTGAAGCAGTGTCACGGTTGCCATGATCCGCGCGGTGCACCCGTGCTGTCTCAAACGCCTTACACCGGTTCGCGCGGCACCCCCCGTCGCTACGAAGCTCCAGTCCTCCCTCGGGCATGGGTGTGCGTTGTCTTTATCATAAGTTACTGTAAGTAGTGTGTAAGCATAGGGACTGATGACCTCAGCAGTTTGGTTCCATAGGAGCTTCCTATAGACAGACGGTTGCCATGGGACACACTTGAGTCGGAAACGCTCTGCTCAGGTACGCTTGTCCGTCGGCTTTTAGAATACTGCTGCGCGGTGTTGGATCCTTACCTGATAGGAGTGTCGGAGTACATCGATAAAGTTCAAAGAAGGGCAGCAGGTTATATCACTGAAATGATACAGGATTAGGGCTGGACATCATTAGAACAAAGGCGTTTTTCGTTGCGACGGAATGCCAATCACCAACTTTCTCCTCCGAATGCGAAAATATTTTGTTGACACCGACCTACATAGGGAGAAAAGATCACCTCGATAAAATAAGGGAAATCAGAGCTCGCACGGAAAGATGAAGATATTCGTTCTTTCCGCTCGCTATACGGGATTGGAATAATAGAGAATTGTGAAGGTATATGAAGATAGTAACCGCTCTCGAAAGAACAGATACCATTGATGATGACTTTGCCGTGTGGTTCTAGGCGCTACAGTCTGGAACCGAGCGACCGCTACGGTCGCAGGTTCGAATCCTGCCTCGGGCATGGATGTGTGTGATGTCCTTAGGTTAGTTAGTTCTAAGTTCTAGGCGACTGATGACCTCAGAAGTTAAGTCGCATAGTGCTCAGTGCCATTTGAACCAACACCTGTCGGCAGCCGTGGGTTTCAATTAATTATCATTTATTCTAGAGAAGCTGCACGGTCGTCAGTGGCGCCTGTTCTTCCGATGAACAGTTACTATCTTCATATATATAGTTAAAGGCTACCCAGCCACTGACCGTCTGTGCGAATGGGCACAGGCTGCCCGAACTCTTACGGGAATCGGCACCTCAGTGTGCGCTAGTAATGAGTGGATGGGCAAATACCTATTAGGTGCATAACGTATGTAGATTGTGGACAGTTGGAAATGTGGGTCTCACGGGAAGCGTGCAAGGGATAAGTCCCTGCAGTCGTGCTATTCATTTGTGTCCTCTGTGGCTTAGATGGATAGAGCGTCTGCCATGTGAGCAGGAGATTCCGGGTTCGAGTCTCGGTCGGGGCACACATTTTCAGTTGTCCCCATCGAGGTATATCAACAACACCTGTCGGTAGCTGAGGGTTTCAACTAATTACCTATTGTGAAGGTGATTCGATGAACCCTTTGCCAGGCACTTAAATGTGATTTCCAGGGTATACATATAGATGTAGATGAAAACTCGTCCCGTGACGCACGTGCACAAAATGATTCATACTGCAGAATGCATGCAAACATACTCACCGAAAATACTGACGAATGACGAGTGCAGGCTGCCTAGTGCTGCATATCCAGATTATTAGACAGATCGGCTTTTCCTGCCAAGAAGAACAGAGAATTGCTATCTAGGAACAATTCGAGCTAGAAGAAGGGTTAGTAAGTACTCCTTGAATTGCAGACTAAACGTAAATAACGAAACCACATTTTTGGTAAAAAAAATTGGTCAAAACATAATCCTTGGTCCTCCATATTGGATTAGCCGTTTTGAATATTGAACATCTAACTTAAGATTCGTGTTGAGCGACATTCAAAATATATATGTAACACTTAGTTCATGCAAATTGAAGTAATAATACAACTAAAAGTTTTCCCTAAACCTTCAAATTTATTTATTTATTTTTTTTTTTTTTCGAGAAACGATTGTCTCAGAACGGCATGCAGCATAAACTAAAAATGGTTAGAACCGCTTAACTTCTACCTATCACCCCGAAAAGTAAACACTTTTCTTAGGAGCTTAAACCTATAATATATCACATTTGTTAATACTAACCAATTTTTGTTAAGGCATAAGGAGTGAAACAAACCCCCAAGGTTAGAATTATCACCGTATCGTTAAATTTAAGGTTGTTTCATTGTGGTTAGTTATGAGCTCCCATAGATTTTATGTAATATCGACTGATGTTATCCATTTTTAATTTGAGAGAAGTATGAGCTCCGATAAATTTAATGTGGTATCAACTGATGTTATCCATTTTTGATTTCAGGTAACATCTGAGAGGCCACACTGCACGCAGTCTGCGTACTTCAGACTCGCAGGCCCTTGATCAAATCATAATTACGGGACCATTCTTTTTTTTACTGAAAATCTAAAATAAATCTCGTAGTATGATCACTCGTAATTCCCAAATATATCCTTCGAATGTATTTTCATTGCCCCAAAAAAATTTCCAAATGTACCATTTTTTGCTCATTTGAATGAGAGCCTGGCCGTAACGCCGGAATATAGTCACGAGATTTTTTTTTTTCGGAGACGATGTACGTTCGCGAGAAGAATTTAGTTCTGCGCGTGTCGATGTACATTCCACAGATATTACTGTGTGTGCTACTCAGTCGTGCCATTTGAGTGTACATCTTTGCATAGTTTTCCTTTTAAGATGTAAATAGTGCTCAGTTCAGTTGCTAACTGACCAGTGAGTGGTTCCGAAGACGTCGGATGTGCGGTGCGTCGGGTCTGCTAGGACAACAACAGACTGGCGTGATGCGATGGCAGAAGCACACACTGAGGGAGCTAGCTGCTGGGACGCCAGCGAACAATTTATGCCAAGTAAGACGAAGAGGACTATTCTAAAATTATGAGCCGTCTCAAAAGTGTTTATCATTAGTAAATCTTGTGGTTGAGACTGACAATCAATCTACAATAACTGACAGTTTTGCCTAGAGAGAGAGATACAGGAAATCCGCCTCCTCCCCCCCTCCCCCTTCCTCAATGAATTTTGGTTGTGATGACAGGTCGATGGGTAGTGTAGCCCCAGATCCAAATTAGGTTGGAAGGGCATAATTTGATTGAGAGTTGTTTATGCCAACGATTATGAACGACGAGTAAACGTTGTGCGAGCACATTGCCCTGTAGCGTAGCCTAGTGTTTCCGTCCGCGCCATATTTAACACACTTTCTCTAGCTGTAGACAAAAGTCGCACAAAAGCGACGAAAACTACGTTTCTGGTGGGGGGGGAGGGGAGGGGAGAGTCCACTATGTAACTATCACTACAATTTTTGGAAATACGGAAGCGTCCGATCCCACCCGTCTGCTTTGACCCATGACGTCACAAATATGGCGGAAAGAAAAACAAACACACACACTTCCCACAAGAAGCCTAATGACACTAATGGGAGAAGAGCGGGAAATGGGGTGTTTTGGGTGGAGGGCAAACTAAATATAAACAAATTTAGACGCCTTGCGTAGCTACAACGTGTAAGTGAAGACAGCCATGCATGAATACCCACCCACCTCCCCAGGGATCGTGACCCCTGCAACCCATAGAAGATAAAGATGCTTCAGTAGCTGATTAGTGTTTTTTGTCGTTTAAAAAAAATCTCTCGGGATAGAACGAACAGATCAGAAAAGTAAATAAAATAAGATAAAACATAACTGGAGACAGCCACACTCAAACCAAACTCCGCGCCGTCATGACGTCACACACAACACCCTTACGTCACGGGTCAAAGCCGACGCGTTGGATCGGACGCTTCTGTCGACCCAGATAATGTTATTAATTGTTTCGGTCTTAAATTGTATTTCGTTCACGAAACGTCGTTTAGCTCTTTCATGGATAGCAGCTTTGGAAAGCGTACAGGCTGTACAGGTTATATTGATAATCGCTCGTCGTTAGTCCAAGGCAACTATAGCGATTTTTAAACACAGATGTAGTGTGTATTAAGCCTACATACGTATTTGGGTCCTGTGTTTCTTTACTAAGAACTTCTTCGTAGGTAATTTCCCTATAGTGATTTTTTGTTTATTTATAGACGGCAGACTTCGATGAAATACTAAACACACATACGAAGTTTCTTCTGATGCTGCAGATACTGTTTTATCCGTACTAGGTGCACAACCTCATTTAATACTGACGAACAAAATTTGTCTCCACATTTAGCAATTTTTCATAATATAGCTTCGATATATTCTTCTGTAATTCTTGTTTATAGTTAAACCTAAAACACATTAACTCTTCCACCAATTATTCGATATGTGGTTTCATCCCTTTCGTAGCCTAGAGTTCCTAAACGGTCGATAATATTAATAATTTCCTTTCTCACTTTTATTTCCTGTAGAATCTCCTGTTTATGGTTTTTGCTAACCTGTTTCACGTTCATTATTTTTATTTTTCTAGTTTTGTGACTGGTAGCCAAATTTTCTTTGAATTAGGTTTTTAATTCTGAAATAGTAACAGTTAAAGGTCAAGTGAAGATTGCGATCTATTTGAGAAGAGTGGTTCGGAGATTTTTTATATTAGACCTACACAGGTCATGGAGATCCGTATCTATATAAGATTACTTCAAGTGTAATGTAGCCCATTCTCTTGTCATGATCTCGGCTGTATCGTAGCGCATTGTCTCGGTTAGGTTGGAGATTTTGGTTGAGAGTCGCCGAAGTCAACGAAAGTGATTACGAAGTAAAGACTGTGCTAAAAGAACGATCTGTAGCGTAGTCCAAAACGTTCTTTCTGTCCTTTTAAAATCTCTTTTAATTTAAAAAAGTTAAAGCTGCAAGATACAATCACAACTATTATGTAATAGAGAAATCACAGACTATTGTGGTGTATGTTGTTTACGTACACTACTTTTTGTCAGTGAATATATATTTTTTACTCATTTGCCGGATTTCAGTTTTCCGCGTTTTGCGGCGAAAAACGTTTTCCTGTGATGGGCCCATTAGCTTGTCGGTTATATTCGTGACTATCTCGACGGTCAGTAATTTCATGTTAGTCTGTCCACCTGTGTCATTCTTAACATCGAATATAGTTTTAAGTATTAGGAAGGCTAATATTAAGGTAATGCACGAGTAGGTCTAATGATGAATAAAAAAAAATAGGAATGTGGGTAAGCTACTACAAACAGCATGTTGTTGTTGTTGTTGTTGTCTTCAGTCCTGAGACTGGTTTGATGCAGCTCTCCATGCTACCCTATCCTGTGCAAGCTTCAACCCCCAGTACCTTCTGCAACCCACATCCTTCTGAATCTGCTTAGTGTATTCATCTCTTTGTCTCCCTTTACGATTTTTACCCTCCACGCTGCCATCCAATGCTAAATTTGTGATCCCTTGATGCCTCAGAACATGTCCTACTAACCGGTCCCTTCTTCTAGTCAAGTTGTGCCACAAAGTTCTCCCCAATTCTGTTCAGTACCTCCTCATTGGTTACGTGATCTACCCATCTAATCTTCAGCATTCTTCTGTAGCACCACATTTCGAAAGCTTCTATTCTCTTCTTGTCCAAACTACTTATCGCCCATGTTTCACTTCCATACATGGCTACACTCCATACAAATACTTTCAGAAATGACTTCCTGACACTTAAATCTATACTCGATGTTAACAAATTTCTCTTCTTCAGAAACGCTCTCCTTGCCATTGCCAGTCTACATTTTATATCTTCCCTACTTCGACCATCATCAGTTATTTTGCTCCCCAAATAGCAAAACTCCTTTACTACTTTGTCTCATTCCCTAATCTAATTCCCTCAGCATCACCCGGCTTAATTCGACCACATACCATTACCCTCGTTTTGCTTTTGTTGATGTTCATCTTATATCCTCTTTTTAAGACACTGTCCATTCCGTTCAACTGCTCTTCCAAGTCATTTGCTGTCTCTGACAGAATTACAATGTCATCGGCAAACCTCAAAGCTTTTATTTCTTCTCCATGGATTTTAATACCTACTCCGATTTTTTATTTTGTTTCCTTTACTGCTTGCTCAATATACAGATTGAATAACATCGGGGAGAGGCGACAACCCTGTCTCACTCCCTTCCCAACCACTGCTTCCCTTTCGTGCCCCTCGACTCTTACAACTATCTTGTTTCTGTACAAATTGTAAATAGCCTTTCGCTCCCTGTGTTTTACCCCTGACACCTTTAGAATTTGAAAGAGAGTATTCTAGTCAATATTGTCAAAAGCTTTCTCTAAGTCTACAAATGCTAGAAACGTAGATTTGCCTTTCCTTAATGTTTCTTCTAAGACAAGTCGTAAGGTCAGTATTGCATCACGTGTTCCAACATGTATACGGAATCCAAACTGCTCTTCCCCGAGGTCGGCATCCACCAGTTTTTCCATTTGTCTGTAAAGAATTCGCGTTAGTATTTTGCAGCTGTGACTTATCAAACTCATTGTTCGGTAATTTTCACATGTCAACACCTGCTTTCTTTGGGATTGGAATTGTTATATTCTTCTTGAAGTCTGAGGGTATTTCGCCTGTCTCATAAATCTTGCTCACCAGATGGTAGAGTTTTGTCAGGACAGGCTCTCCCAAGGCTGTCAGTAGTTCTAATGGAATGTTGTCTACTGACGGGGCCTTGTTTCAGCTCAGGTCTTTCAGTGCTCTGTCAAACTCTTCACGCAGTATCGTATCTCCCATTTCACCTTCATCTACATCCTCTTCCATTTCCATATTATTGTAAAGTACATCGCCCTTTTACAGACCTATATACTCCTTTGACCTTTCTGCTTTCTTTAGAACTGGGTTTCCATCTGAGCTCTTGATATTCATACAAGTGGTTCTCTTTAATTTTCTTGTAGGCAGTATCTATCTTACCCTAGTGCGATAAGCCTCTACATCCTTACATTTGTCCTCTAGCCATCCCTGCTTAGCCATTTTGCACTTCCTGTCTATCTCATTTTTGAGACGTCTGTATTTCTTTTTGCCTGCTTCATTTACTGCATTTGTATATTTTCTCCTTTCATCAATTAAATTCAATATTTCTTCTGTTACCCAAGGAGTTCTACTAGCCCTCGTCTTTTTACATACTTCATCCTCTGCTGACTTCACTACTTCATCCCGCAAAGCTATCCATTCTACTTCTTCTTCTTCTGTACTTCTTTCCCCCATTCCTGTCAATTGTTCCCTTATGATCTCCCTAAAACACTGTACAACCTCTGGTTCTTTTAGTTTATCCAGGTCCCATCATCTTAAATTCCCACCTTTTCGCAGTTTCATCAGTTTCAATCTACAGTTAATAACCAATAGATTGTGGTCAGAGTCCACATCTACCCGCGGAAATGTCATACAATCTAAAACCTGGTTCCTAAATCTCTGTCTTACCATTATATAATCCATCTGATACCTTTTAGTATCTCCAGGATTCTTCAATGTATATAACCTTCTTTCATGGTTCTTGAACCAAGTGTTAGCTATGATTAATTTATGCTCTGTGCAAAACTCTACCAGGCGACTTCCTCTTTCATTTCTTAGCCCCAATCCATATTCACCTACTATGTTTCCTTCTCTCCCTTTTCCTACTCTCGAATTCCAGTCACCCATGACTATTAAATTTTCGTCTCCCTTCACTACCTGAATAATTTCTTTTATTTCATCATACATTTCTTCATCTGCAGAGCTAGTTGGCATATAAACTTGTACTACTGTGGTAGGCGTGGGCTTCGTGTCTATCTTTGCCACAATACTGCGTTCACTATGCTGTTTGTAGTAGCTTACCTGCACACCTATATTTCTTATTCAGTATTAATCCTACTCCTGCATTACCCCTATTTGATTTTGTGTTTATAACCCTGTATTCACCTGACCAAAAGTCTTGTTCCTCCTGCCACCGAACTTCGCTAATTCACACTATATCTAACTTTAACCTATCCATTTCCCTTTTTAAATTTTCTAATCCACCTGCCCAGTTAAGGGATCTGACGTTCCACGCTCCGATCCGTAGAACGCCAGTTTTCTTTTTCCTGATAACGACGTCCTCTTGGGTAGTTTCTGCCCGGAGATCCGAATGGGGGACTATTTTACCTCCGGAATATTTTACCCAAGAGGACGCCATCATCATTTATCCATACAGTAAAACTGCATGCCCTCGGGAAAAATTACGCCTGTAGTTTCCCCTTGCTTTCAGCCGTTCGCAATACCCGCACAGCAAGGTCGTTTTGGTTAATGTTGCAAGGCCGGGTCAGTCAATCATCCAGACTGTTGCCCCTGCAACTACTGAAAAGGCTGCTGCCCCTCTTCAGGAACCACACGTTTGTCTGGCCTCTCAACAGATACCCCTCCGTTGTGGTTGCACCTACGGTATGGCCATCTGTATCGCTGAGGCACGCAAGCCTCCCCACCAACGGTTCATGTGGAAGGACAAACAGCATAGTGAACGCATTATTGTGCCCAAGAAAGACACGAATCCCACGCCTACCACAGTAGCACAAGTTTATATGCCAACTAGCTCCGCAGACGACGCAGATATTGATGAAATGTGTGATGACATTAAAGAAATTATTCAGATAGTGAAGGGAGACGAAAAGTGTCATGAGTGACTGGAATTCGGTAGTAGGAAAAGGGAGAGAAGGATACGTAGTAGGTGAAAATTGATTGGGGGGGGGGGGGGGGGGGGGGGAAAGAAATGAAAGAGGAAGCTGCCTGGTAGAATTTAGCACAGAGCATAACTTAATCATAGCTAACAATTGGTTCAAGAACCATAAAAGAAAGTTGTATACATGGAAGAAACCTGGAGATACAGATAGATTATATAATGGAGGACTGACATTTAGGAACCAGATTTTAAATTGTAAGACATTTCCAGGGGGAGATGTGGACTCTGACCACAATCTATTGGTTATGAACTGTAGATTAAAACTGAAGAAACTGCAAGACGGTGGGAATTGATGGAGATGGAACATGGATAAACTGACAGAACTAGAGGTTGTAGAGTGTTTCAGGGAGAGCATTAGGGAACGATTGACAGGAATGGGGGAAAGAAATACAGAACGTGTCAAAAATGAGATCAACAGGAAGTGCAAAATGGCTAAGCAGGGATGTCTAGAGGACAAATGTAAGGATGTAGAGGCGCATATCACTAGGGGTAAGATAGATACTGCCTACAGGAGAATTAAACAGTCATTTGGAGGAAAGAGAACCACTTGTATGAATATCAAGAGCTCAGATGAAAAGCCAGTTCTAAGCAAAGAAGGGAAAGCAGAAAGGTCGAAGGAGTATATAGGTCTGTACAACGGCGATGTACTTGACAATATTACGGAAAAGGAAGAGGATGTAGATGAAGTTGAAATGGGAGAGTTTGACAGAGCACTGAAAGACCTGAGTCGAAACAAGGCCCCGGGAGTAGGCAACATTCCATGATAACTACCGACAGCCTTGGGAGAGTCAGCTCTGACAAAACTCTACCATCTCGTGAGCAAGATGTATGAGACAGGCGAAATACCGTCAGACTTCAAGAAGAATATAGTAATTCAAATCTCAAAGAAAGTAGGTGTTGTCAGATGTGAAAATTACCAGTTTAATAAGCCACTTCTGCAAAATACTAACACGAATTCTTTACAGACGAGTGTAAAGACTGGTTGAAGCCGACCTCGCGGAAAGACGAGTCTGTATTCCATAGAAGTACTGGAACGCGTGAGGCAATACTGACCCTACGACTTACCTTAGAAGATAGATTAAGGAAGTTCAAACCTACGTTTCTAACATTTGTCGATTTAGAGAAAACTTTGACAATGTTCACTGGAATACTCTTTCAAATTCTGAAGGTGGCAGGGGTAAAATACAGGGAGGGAAAGACTATTTACAATTTGTACAGAAACCAGATGGCAGTTATAAGAGTCGAGGGATATGAAAGGGAAGCAGTGGTTGGGAAGGGAGTGAGACAGGGTTGTAGTCTATCCCCGATGTTATTCAACCTGTTTATTGAGCAAGCAATAAAGGAAACAAAAGAAAAATTCGGAGTAGGAATTAAAATCCATGGAGAAGAAATTAAAACCTTGAGGTTCACCGATGACATTGCAATTCTGTCAGAGACAGCAAAGCACTTGGAAGAGCAGTTGAACGTGGTGCTACAGAAGAATGCTGAAGATTAGATGGGTAGATCACATAACTAATGAGGAGGTATTGAATAGAATTGGGAGAAGAGAAATTTGTGGCATAACTTGACTAGAAGAAGGGATCGGTTGGTAGGGCATATTCTGAGGGATCAAGGGATCACCAATACAGTATTGGGGGGCAGCGTAGGGTAAAAATCGTAGAGGGAGACCAAGAGATGAATACACTAAACAGATTCAGAAGGATGTAGGTTGCAGGAGGTACTGGGAGATGAAGCATCCACAGGATAGAGTAGCATGGAGAGCTGCATCAAACCAGTCTCCGGACTGAAGATAACAACAACATAAAGGTATTTGTCTGATGTGTAAGCTTCAATAGAAGTGGGACAGATAAGAGGGTTAGATTGGATTATATGTACTTCCCGTTACAATTGATCCATAATGAGACACTTAATGGGAAACTAATATGCTAATTTACCTCCCACAGATCGCAAGTGGAGTGATCCTGGACATGGAACGTGGAATGAAAATTTAGACATACTTTTGATTGTACTCGCATTATTTGACCCCCACCCCCCTCTCTCTCACTCACTCTCAACCGCGCGCACGCTAGTTCTACTAAGAAATTCAGTTCATTAATGGAATCTGAGGAGAAGGTTAGCAATAAATCCTTTAAGCTCCTCTTAAACTGAAATTTGTCAGTAGTAAAGTTTTTTATGGCTGCTGGCACGTTATTGAAAATGCGTTTTCCTGAATGATGGAGACTTTCTTGCACCAAAGCAATTAACTTCCAAACTTTTGTGAGGATTATTCACGTTTCTAGTAATGACTTCATGAAATGATCTGTTGATTTGAAAATATTCATTTGTTTTTAAAGACAAATTTAATGGCGAGAAGGTATCTTCTATCTGCACCATGTTAAATTGACCTATTTCCATGTCCCTTATCTCAAGCTGTATTATACTAACGGTAGAACACGAAACATTTCTTACATGGATTTCCACTATTTTCTAACAATGACGTTTTTTCATGAATAATTCCCCCAGGGGTCCACAACTCTCTTGTGGATACGTGCGTGGCGTGCACGGGGCCCTGAGCCATTGCAGACTTCTTTCTCTCCAGGGCTGCATTTCCTTTCCCTTCCCCTCCTTGCTCCTTTCCCCTCGCCCTCGCCCTCGCCCTCTCTTGGTGTCCTTGCTTATGTTGGCCCCCGCTATCCTCCTGGTTCTGTTGGTTTCCCAATTCAGCTTTGTTGCATAATCATCTCCTCCTTTTGGCATTCCTTGGTCCCCCTCTGAAGTTTGACCTCCATTACAAAATTTCTCCTCCGTAGTGTGATCCATCTGGGGAAGAACACCTTACCTAGTGTCTCCGACGTGCGCCCTCCTAGTACATTCCACCTTTTCTTTCACGTCGTCGTCTGATACTAGGGTGTATAGCCAGCACGGTAGCCAGCCCGTGTGGTGGGGTCGCTATGTACCCTTTTGGTTGAGCCCGCTGAACACACAGGGATCACACTTCTCATACCTGAGCTGTGACCCCCTCATGCATGCCTTGGAGTGGTTGCCCGTCATCCTGGAGCATCGTAACTCCCGGCAATGGCCGCCGTGCCAGACGGCCCTTGCTATGGCTGGGTGGCGCCCGTGAGGAGAGCCCCTGATCGGAGTGGGTGGTATCAGGGCGGACACTATGCAAATGAAATGCATACAGGTCCAGAACTCTGGCCGTTCTTCTGCGGCTGTCTCTCTGCGTGGAACTGATTCCTCAAGTGCTGCTTCTCTTGCCCCTTCGGCCTTCCCTTCCATGGTCTACCCTCTGGGAAGAGGGTCAGGCCCGTTGGCTAGGGGCAAAACCTTTCCCCCGTTATCTAGTTTGCACCAGGACTGATGGAGATACTTTCACCAACACCAAACCCTTATTCTTTGTGGAACACATTGAAGACAAGTTTGGCGAAGTGGACTCCCTCAGCAAGATGCAGTCGGGTTCGTTGCTGATAAAAACTGCTTCAGCTGCCGAATCTGCGGCCCTTCGTGCCTGTACCCATCTTGGCACCATTCCTGTGTCCATTACCCCCACCAGTCTCTAAATATGGTACAAGGTGCGATTTTTCACAGGGATGTAATCCTTCAAACTGATGAGGAACTTAGGGACCATCTCGGACGGCGGGGTGTTCACTTTGTTCGGCGTGTTCAGAAGGGTCCTAAAGACAATCGTATTGATACTGGTGCCTTTGTCCTGGTGTTTGAAGGGGATACCCTCCCTGAGAAAGTTAAGATTATGGTCTATCGCTGTGATGTGAAGCCATACATCCCCCCTACTATGAGGTGTTTTAAGTGCTTGCATTTTGGCCACGTCTTCCCGCTGTTCGAAGGCCCCTCTTTGTGGTGACCACAGTCCACTCCATGAGGGGAGTCCCTGTGTTCCCCCTCCTGTCTGTGTAAATTGTCATGGTAGTCATTCTCCACGTTCACCAGAATATAAGAAGGAAAAGAAGATACAGGAGTATGAGTCCCTCGATCGTTTAACCTACACAGAGGCCCGTAAGAAATATACACGACTTCACCCCGTGTCCATGATACCTAGTTAGGCCTTGGTTCCATCTACACCCCTTCCTTCCCCTTCCTTACCCCCATCCCGGACCCCTCTCCTCACCCCCCCCCTCCCCTGCGGCTCCCACACCTCCTATGGGCGCTGCTCCCCATCCCCAGCCGGAGAAGTGTCCCACTCCTTCGGCGTCTGCCGGTCAAGGGCGCCTCTCCCGGGATGCCCCTTCCAGGTCAAAGGTCTGCTGCAGCGCGGCGACCGCGAGAGCCGCGGTCTATCGGCCCCCAGGTCGCCCGGTCTCTTTCTGATCCTGATCTTGCTGCAGCTGGCTCCATTATGCCACACAGCCCTCCTCGATCTCAGCCTGAAAAGAAGAAGAAACATAAGTCCCGGGACAAAGAGCCTCTGGTGTCACCGGAGGTCCCTTCCCCGACTTCACAACCGGATTCTGACCAGTCGTTTATGGATGTCGCCCCCTCCTTGTCGGTGACGGGTGGGGACCCGGCGGTATGACTGGCTTTAGCGTGTTCAGCCCCCATTTAAACCATCGATCTGTGGTTCTCCAATGGAATTGTAATGGATACTATCGTCACCTTCCGGAATTGAAATCCCTTCTTTCGTCCTACTCTGCAGCTTGTGTGATTCTCCAGGAATCTCATTTTACTGATGCTCACTCACCGACCCTCCGTGTGTTCCGTGTTTTCTGTCGAAATCGGGTCGGACCCCTTCGGGCTTCTGGTGGCGTTTGTACGTTGGTCCGTACAGATATTGCTAGCACGTGGATTCCTCTTCAAACTACATTGGAAGCGGTTGCTGTTAGGGTCCACTTAGACTCTGCAGTCACAGTTTGCAACCTTTATCTCGCTCCTGACAAGACTCTTACACCTGCTGCCTTAACTGCCCTTATTCAGCAACTTCCTCCTCCCTGGGGATTTTAATGCTCATCATCCCTTGTGGGGCAGTGCCTTTCCGTCTAGACGAGGTCTTCTTATCGACCAATTTATTTCAGACCACGACCTGTGCCTTCTTAATGATGGCTCCCCTACTCATTTCAGTGCCGGTCATGGTACCTTTTCTGCCATTGATCTTTCTCTTTCTTCTCCCTCTCTCCTCCCTTCATTACGCTGGTCGCCACACGACGACCTTTGTGATAGTGACCATTTCCCGTTGATTATCACGCTCCCTTCCCGTTCCAGGTTACCTCGTTAGTCTTTCCAACGCGCCGATTGGCCTCTATACACTGCACAGGTCGTGTTTTCTCCCTCTTTGTCGGGTTGTAGTGATGACGTCCTACGTGACGTGTCTGACGCGATTGTTCGCGCTGCTGGCCTTGCTGTCCCGCGCTCATCTGGACCATGGTGGAGTACGACCATTGCTATTGCCATCCGTGATCGCCGTCGAGCTTCGCAACACTTTAAGAGGCACCTATCCGTAGCCAGCCTTACTACCTTTAAACGACTTCACGCTAAAGCCCGTTATTTAATCAAACAGAGCAAGCGGATATGTTGGGAACGATTCGTTTATTCCCTTGGTTCTACTGTCCCTGTCACAGGTATGGGCTACGCTCTCTCCAAGGTTGCCATCGGCAGTCCACCCTCCCAGCCCTTCACCTCCCAGATGGCATTTGTATGGACCCATTAGTTCTTGCAGAACATCTTGCGACCCATTTTGCAGTGGCATCAGCGTCAGCCTCCTATCCAGCTGCTTTCCTTCATCAAAAACAGCGGGTTGAAGCTTCCACCTTATGTTTCACCCCTTGTGAGTCAGAATCTTACAACGAACCTTTTACTGAATGGGAATTTCTTTCTGCTGTATCTTCTTCTCATGATACGGCCCCTGGCCCAGATTCCATTCATAGCCAACTGCTTCAACATCTCTGTGCTCCACAACAGCAACATCTTCTTCGGGTGTTTAACCGTATCTGGCTCCAGGGTGACTTCCCTTCTCAGTGGAGGGATAGCATTGTGGTTTCTGTCCTTAAGCCTGGTAAGAACCCCCTATATGTTGACAGCTATCTGCCAATTAGTTTGACCAATGTTGTTTGTAAGTTACTTGAATGGATGGTAGCCAGTCGGCTCAATTGGGTCCCCGAATCTCGGGATCTATTGTCCCCTTACCAGTGTGGCTTTCGAGAGGGACGGTCTCCAATCGATCATTTACTTCGCTTCGAATCCGCAGTTCGGCAGGCTTTTTCCCAGCGCCGCCATTTGGTTGCAGTGTTTCTTGACCTTCGCAAGGCCTATGACACGGCCTGGCGCCATCGCATCTTACTTACCCTTCATCAGTGGGGTCTTCGGGGCCCACTCCCGATTTTTATCCGCCAGTTCCTGATCCATCGGTCATTCAGAGTTCGAGTTGGTACTGCTTTTAGTTCTCCACGGACCCAGGAGAAGGGGCATCCCACAGGGTTCTGTCTTGGGTGTCCTCCTTTTCCTGATTGCTATCGATGGACTTGTGGCCTCTGTCGGTCCCTTGGTCGCCCCTGCCCTGTATGTGGATGATTTCTGCATTTGGGTTAGTTCCTCCTCGATGGCATCTGTAGAACGGCAGCTCCAGGTAGCTATATGGCGTGCCTCTGCATGGACCCTCTCACACGGGTTTCAATTCTCTCATTTAAAATCGCGAGTGGTCCACTTGTCTCGCCGTACTACGATCCACCCTGATTATGAGCTCTATCTCGCAGCACAACGATTGCCTGTGGTCCCACAGTTTCGTTTCCTGGGTCTTCTTTTCGACAACAAGCTCACTTGGCTGCCCCATATCAGACTCCTGAAGGTAGGATGTTTTTGTAAACTCAATGTCCTTCGCTTCCTTGCCCACTCCTCTTGAGCTGCGGACCGTTCCCTCCTCCTCCGTCTTTATCATGCTCTAGTTTTGTCTCGCGTGGACTATGGTTGTCAAGTTTATGGTTCAGCTGCTCCTTCCACACTGCATGTGCTGGATCCAGTCCTCCATCGTGGTATCCGTTTGGCCACCGGTGCCTTCCCTACTAGCCCTGTTGATAGTCTCCTGGTTGAAGCTGGGATTCCCCCCCCCCCTTTCTGTTCGGCGGTCCGAGCTTCTGGTGCCTTATGCACTCACTATCCGTTCATCTCCCACTCATTCTTCCTATTCTATCCTGTTCCCAGACCATGGACGTCGCCCACCCGACTCCGGCCCTCGGGCGGGTTTACCGGTTGGGCTCCGCCTTGCGTCTCTTTGCCGTGATTTTCAGCTTCATTCTTTGTCCTGTCTTCCTCGCTCTCTCCCCTCTACCCCTCCTTGGTTAGTTCCTCGGCCTCGAATTCGGATGGATCTCCGCCGAGGTCCGTTCCTTTTTCCGCCAAATTTTATGGGAGTTTTGGGATGCTGTTGTTTTTTACACTGATGGCTCTAAATCTGCTGATCATGTTGGGTATGCCTTCATGTCCTCTGTTGGAACGGAAAGTCATCTGCTGCCACCTACATGTGGGGTGTTTACTGCGGTATTGATGGCAATTTCCCAGGCCCTTACCTTTATTAAACAGTCCCAACACAACCGCGTTTTGTTATGTACAGACTCGATGAGTGGCCTTCTTGCTATTGACCAGTGTTTTTGGCGCCATCCCTTGGTCTCTGCCATTTATGACCATCTCGCTGATATTCACCGGGCTGCTTGTTCCATTGACTTCCTTTGGGTCCCTGGCCATGTGGGTGTCCCGGGTAATGAGCTCGCTGATCGTTTGGCTGGGGGAGCAGTTACTTACCCCCCGTTTTCTGTAACCCCTCCTGCAGCGGATTTACGGCTTCACATCAAATCCCACTTCGCACAGTCATGGGCCAATTCTTGGGAGGCTACTCCCCTGTCTAATAAACTTCGTACGATTAAGGTGACACCAGGCCCGTGGCGTACTTCCTTTCGCCTCTCCCGAAAGGACTCGTCCACACTGTGTCATCTCCGCATTGGCCATACCAGGCTGACCCATGGTTTTCTTTTGCATGATGAGCCACCCCCACTATGTGGTTGTGGAGCCTTCCAGTCAGCCCCCCTGCAGATTCGGGGGTAAGAATAGGCCCGCAGTATTCCTGCCTGTCGTATGAGGCGACTAAAAGGAGTCTCAACTGTTGTGGCCTTTAATATGATGGTCCCCTAAGGGGTTTGACCACTACATTTCAAAATTTTCCGTTAGTGCGTAACGTTTGGGGAAGGACGCCTTACGTGGTGCATCTTACATCCATCTTGCCCTAAGATCTGGCACACCCAGTATTGTCATGGAGTTGGATGTACATTGAGCTTCCAGCCACATCTGCTGAAGTGTGTTCCCGATAGCATACATTCCCTCCATTGTGCACTTCCATCTTTGCCCTCGTAATGTACATGGATATTTCGACACCCGACATCCAGCACGGTAGCCAGTCCGTTGTGGTAGGGTCATCATGTATCCTTTTGGTGGTAGCCCCCTGACTACACAGGGATCGCACTGCTGATGCCTGAGCTGCTACCTCCCTACGTATGCCAAGGAGTAGATGCCTATCCCTCTGGGGCATCGGGACTCCCAGGAAAGGCCATCCTGCCAGGAGCTCTTTGCTGTGGCTGGGTGGCGCCCGTGGGGAGAGCCCCTGGTTGGAGTGGGTGGCATCAGGGCGGATGACCCGCAATGAGGCGTGGTACATCATCTCTCGCTGGTGGGCCTCCACCAGCAGTCTCTAAGCGATCGAGGTCTAACCTCAACGGGAAGAAATTTGATCATAGATCGCTTCCCTCCCTGGCCACTCCATGGGAGGAACGCCTGGCTAAAGAAGGCAGTGGGGAATATTCACCCCAGTACCTCGTGTGTATGCGGGTTGATGGGGAATCGTTTATGTCGACCAAGCTCCAGTTTTTTGTGGAGCATTTGGAGGACAAGTTCGGGGAGGTGGAGGGCTTGTCCAAAATGCGCTCTGGGATCTGTGCTCATCAAAATGGCATCCTCTGCCCAGTCACGGATGTTGCTCACTTGCGACAAGTTGGGGGATGTTTCCGTCACCATCACTCCCCATAAAAGTTTAAACATGGTCCAGGGTGTTATTTTCCACAGGGATCTTCTTCAACAGTCCGACGATGAACTACGCGCTAACCTAGAACGACGAGGTGTTCACATCGTCCGGCGTGTCCATCGGGGTCCGAGGGATAATCCGGTGGCCACAGGTGCCTTCATCTTGGCCTTTGAGGGTGATGTGTTACCCGAAAAGGTTAAGGTGATGGTTTACCGATGTGATGTGAAACCATATATCCCTCCTCCGATACGGTGTTTTAAATGCTGGAAGTTCGGACACGTCATCTCGCTGTAATATCAGCATCACGTGTAGAGATTGTGGATGTCCTTCGCATCCCAATACTCCATGTTCCCCGCCTGCTATCTGTGTTAACTGCGGAGAACACCATTCCCCTTGCTCGCCGGACTGTCGGATATTCCAGAAAGAAAGGAAAATAATGGAATATAAAACCCTGGACCACCTGACCTACTCTGAGGCTAGGCGGAAATATGAGAGGCTCCATCCTGTGCCAATGACGTCAACGTACGCTGCTGCTGCAACGACGGTTCTTCCATCTCCTGTGTCGTCCCATACGGATTGTTCTATGATTGGTCAGCATCCAACAGCCCCCTTGATTGTGGGGGGCACTTCACACCCTGTTGCGCCTGCTCCATCTTCTTCAGGAGCAACGCCCTCCCAACCATCGGGGACATCAGCTCCCCCTTCCCAGCCGGAGAAACGTAAGACTTCTTCGGCTACTCTCGCCAGGAAGAGATCCCTTGGGGACCTCCCTTCGCAAGTTCCGACCAGTGGAAAAGTGGACGCCCGCAAGTGGTTGAAACCACCACTGGTCCCTGGTCATAGGGCCTCACGGTCGTCGTCTGTCCCTGAGACTGACCCAGTGAAGCCCATGAAGCCTGAACCACCGAAGGTACAGCGCGACAAGCAGAAAAAGAAGAAAGTCCCCAAGACCAACGATGTTGCGGTGGCACCCGTCCCACTGCTTCCTACAAGCTCTGCCTCTGAGGACGAGGTGGAGACTCTGGCGTCCGCTGAGGACCTCGATCTCGCTGGTCCCTCGGATGCAATGGATAGCATTTACATGGGTGCTCCATCAGAGGCAGCAGCTGAACCAGCAGCGTAATCTGCCTTCCCAGTCCCGTCACGCCTTGCAGAGACATGGAAAATACCATCCTCCAGTGGAACTGCAGCGGTTTCTTCCACCATCTAGCTGAGCTCCGGCAACTTATCAGCCTTCACCCTTTCTTCTGCATTGCTATTCAGGAAACTTGGTTTCCAGCAATGCGAACCCCTGCCCTCTGTGGCTATCGGGGTTATTATAAGAACCGGGCAGCTTATGAAAGGGTGTCTGGTGGCGTCGGCATATATGCCCTTAACTCTCTTCACAGCGAGTCTGTCCCTCTACAAACACATTTAGAGGCTGTCGCTGTGCGGGTGTGGACGCCACAGGCTGTTACTGTCTGCAGTCTTTACCTTCCACCAGATGATGATGTTGGGCAGCATATCCTGGCTGCGCTGACAGCCCAATTGCCGCCCCCTTTCCTGTTACTGGGCGACTTCAACCCTCTATGGGGTGGGTCGGTGGCGACAGGTCGAGGCGCCACCATTGAGCATTTATTGGCACAGCTCGATCTTTCGCTTTTAAATGATGGTTCCTTCACACACTTCAGCATGGCGCATGGCATGTACTCTGCCATCGACCTTTCCATCTGCAGCCCTCACTTCTCACCGTCTGTCCAATGGAGAGTGCATGACGACCTGTGTGGTAGTGACCACTTTCCGATCTTTCTGTCACTGCCACGGCGACAATCTTCTGGGCGCCCTAGCAGATGGGCTCTGAATAAGGCTGACTGGGACTTATCCTCCACTGGCGCTATTGAGCCTCTCTCTAATGCTGACATTGATGCAATGGTTCAATCGGTAGCCTCCGGCATCGTTACTGCCGCCGCATCTGCCATTCCCCGTTCTTCTAGGTCCCCTCGGCGGCGGACTGTGCCTTGGTGGTCGCCTGAGATCGCTGCAGCGATTAAAGATCGCCGGCGGGCGCTACAGCGTCACAAGCGATATCCATCCATAGACCACCTTATCACCTTCAAACGGCTGCGTGCGCGAGCCCGCCTCCTTATCCGCCAAGGCAAGCAGGAGTGCTGGGAGTGGTATGTGTCCACCATTGGCCTCCATGTCACTCCATCGCAGGTCTGGGCCAAGATTCGACGCGTCTACGGCTATCGGACCCCGGTCAGCGTCCCTGCGCTCTCACTGAATGGGGCAGTTTGTACTGACTCCGGCGTCATTGCAACCTGCTTGGCAGAGCATTTTGCTATGAGTTCCGCTTCTTCCAATTATGCCCTGGCCTTCTGCTCCATTAAAGAGCGGATGGAACATCGGAGCCTTTCATTTCGCACCCACCATTCTGAATCGTACAATGCTCCATTCAGTGAGTGGGAATTTCACAGTGCCATTGCCACTTGCCCTGATACCGCTCCTGGGCCAGATCGAATTCACTGTCAGATGCTGAAACACCTTTCAGTGGGCTGCAAGCGACGCCTCCTCGACGTTTACAACCGTCTCTGGGTCGAGGGTGTGTTTCCGTCGCAATGGCGGGAAAGCATTGTCATCCCTGTTTTGAAACCGGGCAAGAGCCCTTTGGAGTTGGACAGCTACCGTCCCATTAGCCTCACCAACGTTCTTTGCAAGTTGCTTGAACGGATGGTGAGCCGGCGGTTGAACTGGGTACTGGAGTCACAGGGCCTTCTGGCTCCGTTCCATAAAGGCCGCTCCGCCGCCGACAATCTGGTGAGCTTGGAGTCGGCCATCCGTACCGCCTTTGCCCGCCGTCAGCACTTGGTCGCTGTCTTTTTCGACATGCGGAAGGCATACGATACGACATGGCGTCATCACATACTTTCTACGCTTCATGGATGGGGTCTTCGGGGCCGTCTGCCGATCTTTATCCGCAATTTTCTGTCGTATCGTACCTTCCGCGTGCAAGTCGCAGCCTCCCATAGTTCCTCCCAAGTCCAGGAGAACGGGGTTCCACAGGGATCTGTCCTCAGTGTCTGCCTGTTTTTAATCGCCATCAACGGGCTCGCTGCAGTGGTGGGATATTCTGTCTCCACTTCCCTGTATGCTGACGACTTCTGCCTTTTCTACAGCTCTACTGGCATTGCCGCTGTTGAACGTCAGCTACAGGGCGCTATCCGCAAGGCGCAGTCTTGGGCTGTAGCGCATGGTTTTCAGTTTTCAGCTGCCAAGACCCGCTTCATGCATTTATGCCGGCGCTGAACAGTCCATCCTGAGCCGCGGCTTTATCTTGCCGACGAACATCTTGCTGTGGTGGAGACTCACAGGTTTTGGGGTGTAGTTTTCGATGCCCGGCTGACTTGGCTGCCTCATATTCGGTAGCTTAAACAGGCGTGTTGGCGGCATCTAAATGCTCTGAGACGTTTGAGCCACACCCGCTGGGGCGCCGACAGATCTACCCTGTTACGGCTCCACGAGGCGTTAATCCAGTCCCGTCTGGATTATGGGAGCCTGGTTTATGGCTCCGCATCCCCATCTGCGTTGCGGGTGCTGGACCCAATTCTCCACAGCGGGATACGCCTTGCTACTGGTGCTTTCCGCACCAGCCCTGTGGACAGCATACTAGTGGAGGCAGGTGTCCCTCCACTGCTGTTACGGCGCCAACAATTACTGGCTCCTTATGCTGCCCATGTTCTTAGCTTGCCCGGGCATCCAAATTACCGTGTCCTGTTCCCGCAGTCAGTCGTCCATCTGCCAGAACGTCGGCCCCGGTCGGATTGTCCTATCGCCGTACGCGTCAAAGAACTTCTCTCCGGGCTTGGGATTTTCCCTGTTCCACCTCCTTTCCTGGCACCTCTGCGTACACCCCCCTGGTATGCGCCTCTCCCTTGCCTTCGGCTCGACTTAGCCCGAAGGACTCAGTCCCTCCAGAGGCCATCCGCCGCCGCTTTTATTCCATCCTGGCCATGTATCAGGGCTCTGGCATTGTTTACACTGACGGCTCGATGGTTGCTGGTCGAGTCGGTTATGCGCTAACTCCGAACAATGTTCCTTGCCGCTGGCTGCAGCGTTTACAGTGCTGAGCTGGTCGCCATCTTTCGAGCCCTAGAGTATATCCGCTCCTGCTCAGGTGAGTCCTTCGTTATCTGTAGCGATTCCCTGAGCGGTTTACGAGCTCTCGACCAGTGTTTTCCTTGTTCTCGTCTGGTGATGGCTATCCATGAGTCCCTGCATACTCTTGCGCGTTGCGGCCGCTCTGTGGTCTTCGTGTGGACCCAAGGCCATGTTGGGATACCCGGCAATGAGAATGTTGACTGCCTGGCGAAAGAGGCCAACATGGCGTCCGGTACAGTTGTTTATAGTGAGAAAGTGAACAAAAGTTATAGTTGTGTGGTGAAAAACGGAACATACGTAAATTATAACAGTGAAATAGTGAAGCTAAATGAACGTGTATCAAGCCTGCAATTAATTGATGTACTAAGGCGGGACATTGCGCATTTAGAAAATGAAAATGCCGAACTGAAAAAGGCGCGTAATATCCCGATCGCCAAAGCAAGTAAAACACGGAACTGGGAGCACAGGACTAGCATGATCACGGAAGAAAGAAGCGAAAAGGTGATAAATACAACGAATAGAACGAACCGTAAAAGCAGTTTCAGTGTCCTACCTACAATAAACGAGTGCTCTGAAGTGGATATAGGCCTAAAGGCAGAAACAACAAGGCAACATATGTTTACTAGGCCAAAAAGGGTTGGTCGTGTGAAACTCAGTGACTGTAGAATTACTGTGGTAACAAAAAACCGTTTTCATGCACTAGATTCAGATATAAATGTGGAATCCACGGAAAACTGTGACGACAACAACACGCCGAATCTACATAGTGACAAGCACATGAGCAGAAAGTTCCGCAATAAACGTGAAGACAAACTCAAAGTGAAAATATTCTCTGATAGCCATGGACGTGAGATCGCAAAAATACTACGTTACAGTCATTGTATACAAGCAACTAGTATTGTCAAACCAGGTGCACCCATCCAAGAACTCGTCAGAAACATAGAAACTGAAAATGATCGTCATATTGTCGTCATAGCAGGAGCCAATAATGTATATAAAAACGACCTCCACAGTGCAACACGAAACCTTAAGGCAATACTAAATTCAACAGGAGAGAAATCAGTTTTTGTAGTCGGAATTCCACATAGGCATGACCTTTCGGAATGGTCATGTGTGAACGTGGAAATCATAAAAGCAAGCAGGCAATACTCAAAGATTTGCAGGGCCTACCAAAATGCATATTTTATAAGTATGGACTCCTTGCAAAGAGACTGTTACACGAGACATGGCATGCACCTTAATAACAGAGGCAAGAAGATTCTGTGCCAAAACATCAGCATGATACTGAAAGCATCTGACAACCAAGAAGTAATTGCTGCTCTTCCAGTTCCTTGCTTGACGCAAGCAGAGCCTGAAGAAATGGTTACTTCTATTGCAGCAGTAGAAGTAGAGGTGGAAGCAGCAATTGTACCTACACACATAACAAATGCTGCAGCAGCAGTACCTACCACACTTCATCTACAGGATTCAATAGCAGCAGAAGATGAAGCAACATCCAAATCTCCACTGTCACCAGTTGCCCCAACAATGCCTACAGCAGCAGCAGTAGTACCTATCACACTTCACCAGCAAGATTCAACAGCAACAGCAGAAGAAGAAGCAACCACCTTATCTCCTCAGTCACCAGATGCCACAACAGTGCCTCCAGACACCATAACAGCAGTTACATCAATTCCTCTAGTAGCAGCTTCATCTACAATATCATCACAAGGAGGGAAGAGTAGGTATACAACAGTAGATGTGCTACCACTCCAAGTGAACAATTTAAAAGGCAACAAGAGGCAGAAATCCAAAAGATAAGCCCTGAAAAACGTTTGAAAACCAATCACCATAGTGTTCAGTGTGTAAGCAATAAGAGCATGGATCTTAAAATATGTTACCTTAACGTTCAAGGACTAAAAGATAGAGAACTTATCATAAATGAGTTTGGTCTTGATAACCAGTTTGATATTTTTTGTCTGAGTGAACACTGGGCTAATGAGAATGAACTTGCAGTTGCCAAATTTGACAATTTTAGTATAGTAAATAGCTACTGTAGGAAAAAGCACATTAGAGGTGGTGTGGCAATTTACTCCAACCAGTCACTCAATTGTACAATAACCAAACTAGACCTAAATTCCTTGTGTGATGAACAGCACTTTGAAGTTACGGGTATAATCATTAATAGTCATAAGCTAATAGTAGTATCCATGTACAGATCACCAAAGGGAAGTATTAACATATTTTTAGAAAAAATGGACATGCTATTGAGTAAATTAAGTAATATTAAATGGCTACATTATGATATTGCAATAGGAGGTGATTTGAATGCTGATTTTGATGTTACTAAATGTAAGGGTAGTGTTGCAGATCTGGAAAACTTACTAAGACAATACAATTTACATCATGTTAATAACAGGCCCACAAGAAACAAAGCATGTTTAGATAACATCTTTGTAAACTTCAAGACCACTGAAAACACATGCGAAGTTGTAGTGTTCCCATTCTCTGACCATGACTCCGTATCTCTAAATTATGCAAGTAAAATTCCCCTCAATAGGAGCAATGCAAACAGACCTGTCCCAACAGTTGTGATTACCAGACCCATAACTGAAGACAAAATTAACACATTTCGTAATTCCCTTGCTGACAGATCCTGGTTTGGCCATTGTAGTGTCGATGGACATTACAGATCAAGTAATGACCTGCCAGCCAAAATAATATTTGATAGATTTTTTAATGCGTTCTTGACCCTATTTAACCATAGTATTCCCATAAAGAAAATCAAAATAATGGACAGCAGCCACAAATCCAGATCTCAAAACAGACAAAATATATGGTACACTAAACAGCTGACAGATCTAAAGAAACAAGTTTTGTTACTGTACAACATATACAATAGTATGAAGTCTGACTGTGCCAAATCAGCCTATGTGGAATGCAGGAATGAATACAAAAAAGCCATCCTGCAAGCCAAAAAACCTACAATGCCAACAGCATACATAATTCCACCAATAAATGCAAAACCGCTTGGAAAGTAATTAACAGTGCTGCCAGAGATACTAAAAAAGACAAAATTAATATCCCACCACAAACACTCAATGAGTTTTTTATTAATTCAGTGAAAGAAATAGAAGACACAATTATCAAACCAGACATTAGTCCATCAGAGTTACTCTCCCAAAATTGGGGTAGACAGTCACTAAATACAAGCATGGTAACCTTCTCTGAAGTATCGCCTAGATATGTACAAGGGGTCACAAAACAACTGAAATCATCTGATAGCTTAGATATATATGGCATATCACGCAACCTGCTAAAAAAAGTGTGTGACCGCATTCTCTACCCCTTAACCCATTGCATAAACAAGTGCTTACTTGAGGGATATTTTCCTGATGAGTTAAAACTGTCTAGGATCGTCCCAGTATACAAAAAGGGAGATAAAGACTCTCCATCTAGCTACAGGCCTATTTCAATAGTACCCGCATTCTCCAAGGTAATAGAATGCATCATGTACCAACAATTATCATCTCACTTTGAGAATCTAGGAATAATTAATGATACACAATACGGGTTTAGGAAGAATCTGTCGACCATTGATGCAATCAACACGGTAGTCAGTTACATCCTCAAAGTTTTTGAGAACAAAGGCTTTGCTCAGGTCTCATTCTGTGACCTAAGCAAGGCCTTCGACTGTGTTGAGCACATGCCACTACTAGAGAAACTAGAATTCTACGGCATCAAAGAAAACAGTCTCAGACTATTAAAAGCTTATCTCAACAACCGTAAACAGGTAGTTTGTGTTGGTAAGGAAATGTCAAACATAGAAAATGTTAAAGTAGGTGTGCCTCAGGGATCTGTACTGGGGCCCTTCCTGTTTCTGATAATGATCAATGACCTCCCCTCGTTTATTAGATCCACCACTGTATTGTATGCAGATGATACGACTTTTCTCCATAGCAGTAACAGTCTTAATGATCTTAAAACCTGTGCTGAAAATACACTCACTCATGCAGCATATTGGTTCAGAGCAAATGGTTTCCTGCTAAATGAAAATAAAACTCAGCAGATAATCTTCACCCTAAGAGACAAGCCACTATCTGATGACCTTAGTTCTGTTAAATTCCTGGGAGTTTATTTAGACGAAAAGTTATCCTGGGGCCTACATGTAAACTATATTAGTAGTAAACTATCTAGAGTAATTTATTTATTAAGACAACTCAGAAATTGTGTACCTGAAACATACATCATATCATCTTATTTTGTATTTTTCCAGAGTATAATATCCTATGGCATTATCTTGTGGGGTAACTGTAGTCATATATATGACATCCTATTATTGCAGAAGAAAGCCATTAGGATAATTACAAATTCTTCACATAAGGCTCACTGCAAACCCTTATTTACTAAACAAAAAATTATGACTGTAATAAACCTCTATATATACAATGTCTTAATCTTTACGAAGAAGAACCTACAAGATGTGAAACGTAGAGAAAATGTACATTGTTACAACACAAGAAGCATCAAACACATATACACGCCTTACCACAGACTATCAAAATCAATAAACAGCTATGAAGTCACAGGGCACAAGCTATTTAATAAGCTGCCACATGCCATACAGGATCTTCCTGAACATACATTCAAAGAAAGACTGCATGAATGGTTTATTGCCCACCCGTTCTATGATATCAATGAATTCTTCAACTGTAAAATGCAGTAATCCAACAGATGACCCACTGTACATTTATTGTAATATAAGCTAAAATATTTCAGTAGTCAATACCTTATCACACTGTATTATAAATTGTAGCTTCATTTGACGTTGTCAATTGCTGTAATGGCCTAAAGACAATAAAATCTTTATTATTATATTATTAAATCATCTCTGGAGATTGGCCTCCCGGAGACTGATTTGCGGGCAGTCTTACGCCGCGAAGTTCTATCGGTTTGGGACGCTGAATGGCGCAATCTGCCCACGCCCAGCAAACTCCGTCCAATCAAGGCGACGACGACTGTGTGGCGGTCGTCCATGCAGGTCTCCCGCAAGGAGTCTGTTGTCCTCCGCCGGCTGCCCATTGGGCACACTCGGCAAACGCACGGCCACTTATTGCGCCGTGAGGACGCACCTCTATGTCGCTGCGGCACCGTTTTATCTGTGGTCCATATTTTATTGGAGTGTCCGCTTTTAGCTGTGCTCAGGCAGACGTTCGTACTGCCTGACACGCTCCCTGCCTTTTTAACAGATGACCCTGCTATGGTTGGCTTAGTTTTGCGTTTTATTCGGCCAGGTGGTTTTTATCATTTAATATGAGTGTTTATGTTTTATGTTATTGTTTTGTGTTGATTCTGGCCTTTGGCCTACGGTTTTAAACTCAGTTTTTAATGTGTTTTTGGTGGTTGGCTTTTCCTTTTTTGTTGCTATGGTCGGCCAACCACCGTCACACTCTGTGTGATTTTATTTCGTTTTTGTCTGGTCCTTGTCTACGTTTCTTTTGTTCTGTGTCGTCTATCTCCTATTCCGTTGAACGGTTTTTATTCTCTGTGGGTATTTTAAGGTTTTTTGGAAAAAGGGACCGATGACCTCTGCAGTTTGGTCCCTTTAATCCTTAAACCAACCAACCAACCTTCCAGTCAGTAGCCCACATTTTGGTTGAATGCCCCCTTCTTTTGGCTCTGCGTGCTAAGTACAGACTCCCCCACACTTTGATGTTGGCTGACGAATCCCGGATGGTCTCTCTGGTTCTCGGTTTCCTCCGGGAAAGTGGTTTTTATTCTCAGTTTTAAGGTTTTTAGTCTCTCTCTGGTGTTGGGGCAGGGCGGTGAGTGTTTGGGTGTCTCCCACGGTAAGCCGTGTTTGGAGATTCCCGATTCACTTCCCTGACAGAGATCCTCTTTTCTTCCCCTTTTACTCTCTTTTTACCTTTTTTTTAAGGATTGCTTAGCCTCCTTTTCCCATACGTATTCCTACATTCTAGCGGTTGCACCTTTTAAGCCACAGGTGGTCTTGCCTATGCTGCTTCAGCATGGTGTTGGGTTCGTTCTCTTGCCGACTTCCCTCATTCTGTTTCTTACCAATGACAACATGACTGCCCTTTTACGTTTTTACCTTTTTCCGTTTTTTTGTTCTGACTTTCCTGAGATGTCCCATTAGCGGAATGGAGCATATTTGAAACAAGGGACTGATGACCTTGCTGTTTGGTCCCTTAAACCTCAAACAACCAACCAACCTTTCATGAATAATATATTAATAATGTAATTTTGGAAAAGTTTAGTAAGATGTTTTGTGGGCAAATTTCAAAAATAAAAAGACCATAGGGTTTTTTATAATATAGTAGGAAGCATTAAAAATATTACTTCGTGCATGTCGAGTAAGGCAACTGACCGTTAGAATTACATGGTTCTGGGATAAATGGTTTGAGAGGAAAGGTACATTAAGTTACAAAAGTTACAGAAAATTGAATATGAAGTTGTAATGCACTTAATGGTGTATATGCAGTCATTTAAGTTCACAGTTTCTTTCACTGCATCTGTCATACATTTGATTAAAAGTACAAAAGTGTTTAATAAGAGAGTTACCAATTTTTATATGAACATATTATGTTGTATTAATCACAAAACTACCAGAACATTGCCATAAAATAAAGGAACAGTATTTTTTTCGTTCAAAAACAGAAAGGTATGTCAATTGCTCCATTCTGCCCCGTGTGCGGGGCAGATTGGGGTGGTAAGTACAAGTGATTATAAAAACGTATAAAATCTTCTTTGGCAAAGTTCTTTTCTATTTTTCCTTAATAATGACTTCTAACTCTTTTTTTGTACTTCAAATCATTTAAAACATCGGTTTTCCCCTTATCCGTTTCGCCATTTTCTTGCTTTCGTCAACTTTTGGCAAGGTCATCAGAATTTCAGGTGAAATATGAAATGAGGAGGAGGTGTTGTCAGTTGTCATCCAAGAGCACCCAGTATTAGAACAATTAGCCCCAATAACTTTGTCATTCTTAGGCGGCAGTTAATTGTTACAATTCGCTGAAACCTCGCCTGCTTGATTATCCAGCTCGTTGGCGTCGTCTTTTTTAGCTGGCGTGCTAGGTGAAGGCAATTCCAATTGTTCAGATACAACCACCTCTTTATCTGACGGCCTATCACGTCCGACGTCCGATCTTAAGTCTGGCACCTTTTTCTCTTTTTTACCAGCGATGAAGGCTATGCGATCATTATATTTCAAATCTTTACAAACTGTTACACCAGTTGTTTGTGTGAATTGACTGTTTCCCGTCGTGTTTCTCTGATATCATAGTTGCAGGTTTCTGGACGTATGCAATAAGTTGCCAAATTGTGCCCCACTTTGAAATCGTATAACGATCCGACTGAAAACGTGTCCAGACTTTATTTATACATTGTGCAACACAGGAAAAGAGTCACTTTTTCGAAATCCCATAACTGTCTTCCATTGCGAGGCATAGATTTGAAATTTGACTCGAGGTGGTCTAACCTTCAATTATAATGGTGCGAGAACGCGAGGCCGGTTAGCTTCGGACGCGGCGACGGTTCAACGAACAAAATGCTGCACAGCTCAGGAGTAAGGTCGGTTACTGACGTCACAGTGGCACCAAATTTCACCACAGTTCTGGTCAACGCCACAGCGGAGGTGTCACAAGATGGGAAGGTTGCCACGGCCTGCCTTGTCCACATTTCACCCATTCTTTTGACGTCCGTGTCATGCAAGTCAGAGCCGCGAGGCCCAGCGATGAGTCACGTAGTTTTGTTATGGCTGGCGCATCGCCGCTCACAATCAACACGGAAAGGCATCAGGGGTGGCATAAAGGGCGGCAAGAAAAGACTCATTCTTTTGGGGCGTTGATTTCCACACATTTCGCTGTCGAAAACGACAGTTCGCAGGAAGTATGAAACCGAACGACGTTCTTGACAACCATTCATACTGCCGAAACCACTCCCCCCTCCCCCCCCCCCCCGCACCTCCCCCACCCCACCCCGCGCTCCGGTTCAGCCCTTCTCTGAGGAAATCGTAGGCCTACAACGCTATTGACCGTCACCTGACGCCATTGGCGTGTAGCGCGACTACAGTTCTTGCTTTGGTACACAGGCTGGAACTCCAGTTAAGCACCATCCTCAGTGTTACCTGCTCACCTTTGTTGGGAACTAAAAAAATTTCCCTGTACAGAGACAGCCATTCAGTGATTCATAGACACAGGCATGACAGAGAACCGTTTTGGCAGATCTCAGCTGAGTAGCACTCACTACATCGCAGAATTAATACCTGCTGGCCACATGCGGAATCTAAGGCTGGTATTACACCACGATATTTTTTTGTAAGAGATGATTCATCAAATACTTGCATCAAAAAAAGTTTATAGTGTAATAAGGAACTTTGTCAAATCTCGCCTTTTGTCAAAGAAATATGATCAGATCTAGCGCTTCGCCGTAGATTCGATCATAAAAGTCGTTCGTCTTCTGTTCCCTGCATTGTGAAATGTAACTACTTGAAGTGCTGGCATCACTACAGCTATTTGATATCTGAAGCGTGTTTGTAAACATGGCTGCAAGGTTTTGTGTGTGTGTGTGTGTGCGTGCGTGCGTGTGTGTCTGTGTGTGTCCACAATCACAGCTACAGCCATCCACCTCTACACCAAGCCAGCTAAAAGCAAGCTGTGATAGAGGACGACACACCTTAAAATAAAAAATATTTGCTGCTCTCCTATTCTAGTTCGTCTACATTTGAACTGTGGATGCCACAAGATAAAAAGTGTTCATCTGTTTCGTACTTTTAATTCATTTTGTATTTGTTGGAAAACTAATTCTATTAATTAAATTATTCGAAAATAAAATAGTTCTTAATTACCTACATAGTGAACTAAACACATATTTATCTTCAGATATCCCTCGTTCAGTGCATTATAAATCACTTGACACGTTTCTGTACTTCTTGTGATTAATGTGCACTATGGTATTTAGAGGGCTGCATAGTAAGTTAGAGTAGCTCTCTCCTGTAGTAAGATATCACAGTGTTACGGTGAACCTGTCTTATGCACATCTAGCACTCCGAAGTGAGTGTTCTGCTTTCAAATATTAGGAGCCACTATACTGAAATTCACTCTCTTCCATCCGTAAGTAATTTGTATAAGATCTGACGTCCACTACTTGCAGCTCTCATGACAAATTTTGCTGAATGCTTTTATCGTCTCGACATAAGACCCATGGCTTGACACAACCTTCTTTTTTCCACCGCTTCTCTTCTAAATGCATACACAATGCACCTGCGGTACAAGCAACTGCAGCGCATAATAACCGGTTATTGTGGCCCACCATCTTGCACTTTGACAAAAAATGTGACGACAATGTAACACTCCTTTCTAGCGACACGCAAAGAGCCTTGTCGAGGAGCCTTGTCAAGGAAATATGATAAATATTTGATCATATTTCTTTGTCAAAGAAGTATGATAGTGTAATACAGGCCTGAGGGATGTTGAAAGGGATTCCATTCACTCTCGTGCCTAGAAATTAGTGTCCCTGTAGACAGGTACATCTTTAAGGTGTCCAAGAAAGGTGCGCAGAAGACACCGAGGATGTTGCCGAACTGGGGGTTCTTATAGTGACTCTTGCCATTTTATTCACGCATGTGTGAATGTGTAGCCCTTCCGTGATAACACCAGATGGAGGCCTGATATAACATGGCTGAAAAAGCATAATTGTCCCTTGCGACTTCAGATAACGTTCAAATTCCGTCGAATGGTTCAGACAGGTATGTAATTGTAACACCCTGTATAGCAAAGAAAAAGTGTGCTGAGGCACACCCCAAAGAAAGGGGTCGATGACGTCGTTTTGTTGCTCAATGCCCTGTTATTTTTGACCGCGAAATGTGTGGTTGCAAGAGAAGGCGCGCTTCCAGTGACGCCCTTTACAGGGTCTGGTGCATTGTCATCATGCAGCTTCCGTTCATTAGCGATGAATGGCCTCACGCAGTGGACCCTGGCTTTCAGTCTCTTGGTCACTTACACCTGACACCGAAACACCGTCAGCATGGCTTTAACCTTCGATTTGCTCATGCCAGCCTCTTTTGGTCTTGGGGATGCTGCAGTGTGCAATTCGGCACTATTGCGCTTTGTCTCCAGGTCGTACTGAAACACCCTGGTTTCGTCTCCGGTGATTTATCTAAAAAATCCGGATCAGCTTAAAGGCTCTGCAGATTTTCTTGCGTCCATACGTGCTTGAATGTCTCAGAAAATCTTCGGGACCATCTTGGCGCAGATCTCCTTCGTCGACAATTATTTGGTAATGTTGTGCACTGTCATTTTGCAAGTCCGAGGTGGTCTCCTATCATCTTGACACTCATCTGACGGTCGGTGTTCAATAAAACGCCCACACGGCCGATGTAAACGTCAGTTTTGCTGGTTGAAGGGCGTCCGGAATGGTCCTCGTCCTCAGCTCTCCTCGCCCTATTTAAAGTTCTTCACCTACCTGAAAAGCTGGGCTTTTGACAGGCAATCATCGGCGTAGGCTAATGAGCAACTGGTCGACTGTGAAATCAAAGTTTTCTCACCTTCCTGCCATAATACTAGCAGTGGATCCTGATGCAGTTTGGAATTCCTGTGTGATGGTCTGTATAGGTGCCTGCCTGTAACACATTATATCTGTCTTCAACTGTCGGCAGTCTCTGTCAGTCAACAGACGAGGTCGGCCTGTACGCTTTTGTGCTGTACGCGTCCCTTCACGTTTCCACTTCACTTTCTTGTTTTGGTCATCAGTCTGCTGACTGGTTTGATGCGGCCCGCCACGAATTCCTTTCCTGTGTTAACCTCTTCATCTCAGAGTAGCACTTGCAACCTACGTCCTCAATTATTTGCTTGACGTATTCCAATCTCTGTCTTCCTCTACAGCTCCCTCTAGTACCATGGCAGTCATTCCCTCATGTCTTGGCAGATGTTCTATCATCCTGTCCCTTCTCCTTACCAGTGTTTTCCACATATTCCTTTCCTCTCCGATTCTGCGTAGAACCTCCTCATTCCTTACCTTATCAGTCCACCTAATTTTCAACATTCGTCTATAGCACCACATCTCAAATGCTTCGATTCTCTTCTCTTCCGATTTTCCCACAGTCCATGTTTCACTACCATACAATGCTGTACTCCAGACGTACATCCTCAGAAATTTCTTCCTCAAATTAAGGCGGTATTTGATATTAGTAGACTTCTCTTGGCCAGAAATGCCTTTTTTGCCATAGCGAGTCTGCTTTTGTTGTCCTCCTTGCTCCGTCCGTCATTGGTTATTTTACTGCCTAGGTAGCAGAATTCCTTAACTTCATTGACTTCGTGACCATCAATCCTGATGTTAAGTTTCTCGCTGTTCTCATTTCTACTACTTATCATTACCTTCGTCTTTCTCCGATTTACTCTCAAACCATACTGTGTACTCATTAGACTGTTCATTCCGTTCAGCAGATCATTTAATTCTTCTTCACTTTCACTCACGATAGCAATGTCATCAGCGAATCGTATCATTGATATCCTTTCACCTTGTATTTTAATTCCACTCCTGAACCTTTCTTTTATTTCCATCATTGCTTCCTCGATGTACGGATTGAAGAGTAGGGGCGAAAGGCTACAGCCTTGTCTTACACCCTTCTTAATACGAGCACTTCGTTCTTGATCGTCCACTCTCCACTCTTATTAGTCTCTCTTGGTTGTTGTACATATTGTATATGACCCGTCTCTCCCTATAGCTTACCCCTACTTTTTTCAGAATCTCGAACAGCTTGCACCATTTTATATTGTCGAAAGCTTTTCCCAAGTCGACAAATCCTATGCAAGTGTCTTGATTTTTCTTTAGCCTTGCTTCCATTATTAGCCGTAACGTCAGAATCGCCTCTCTCGTCCCTTTACTTTTCCTAAAGCCAAACTGATCGTCACCTAGCGCATTCTCAATTTTCTTTTCTATTCTTCTGTATATTATTCTTGTAAGCAGCTTCGATGCATGAGCTGTTAAGCTGATTGTGCGATAATTCTCGCACTTGTCAGCTCTTGCCGTCTTCGGAATTGTGTGGATGATGCTTTTCCGGAAGTCAGATGGTATATCGCGAGACTCATATATTCTACACACCAACATGAATAGTCGTTTTGTTGCCACTTCCCCCAATGATTTTAGAAATTCTGATGGAATGTTATCTATCCCTTCTGCCTTATTTGACCGTAAGTCCTCCAAAGCTCTTTAAAATTCCGATTCTAATACTGGATCCCCTATCTCCTCTAAATCGACTCCTGTTTCTTCTTCTATCGCATCAGACAAATCTTCACCCTCATAGAGGCTTTCGATGTATTCTTTCCACCTATCTGCTCTCTCCTCTGCATTTAACAGTGGAATTACCGTTGCACTCTTATTGTTACCACCGATGCTTTTAATGTCAGCAAAGGCTGTTTTGACTTTCCTGTATGCTGAGTCTGTCCTTCCGACAATCATATCTTTTTCGATGTCTTCACATTTTTCCTGCAGCCATTTCGTCTTAGCCTCCCTGCACTTCCTATTTATTTCATTCCTCAGCGACTTGTATTTCTGTATTCCTGATTTTCCCAGAACATGTTTGTACTTCCTCCTTTCATCAATCAACTGAAGTATTTCTTCTGTTACCCATGGTTTCTTCGCAGCTACCTTCTTTGTACCTAGGTTTTCTTTCCCAACTTCTGTGATGGCCCTTTTTAGTGATGTCCATTCCTCTTCAACTGTACTGCCTACTGCGCTATTCCTTATTGCTGTATCTATAGCGTTAGAGAACTTCAAACGTATCTCGTCATTCCTTAGCACTTCCGCATTCCACTTCTTTGTGTATTGATTCTTCCTGACTAATGTCTTTAACTTCAGCCTACTCTTCATCACTAACATATTGTGATCTGAGTCTATATCTGCTCATGGGTACGCCTTACAATCCAGTATGTGATTTCGGAATCTCTGTCTGACCATGATGTAATCTAATTGAAATCATCCCGTATCTCCCGGCCTTTTCCATGTATACCTCCTCCTCTTGTGATTCTTGAACAGGGTATTCGCTATTACTAGCTGAAACTTGTTACAGAACTCAATTAGTCTTTCTCCTCTTTCATTCCTTGTCCCAAGCCCATATTCTCCTGTAACCTTTTCTTCTATTCCTTTCCCTACAACTGCATTCCAGTCGCCCATGACTATTAGATTTTCGTCCCCCTTTACATACTGCATTACCCTTTCAATATCCTCATACACTTTCTCTATCTGTTCATCTTCAGCTTGCGACGTCGGCATGTATACCTGAACTATCGTTGTCGGTGTTGGTCTGCTGTCTATTCTGATTAGAACAACCCGGTCACTGAACTGTTCACAGTAACGCACCCTCTGCCCTACCTTCCTATTCATAACGAATCCTACACCTGTTATACCATTTTCTGCTGCTGTTGGTATTACCCGATACTCATCTGACAAGAAATCCTTGTCTTCCTTCCACTTCACTTCACTGATCCCTACTATATCTAGATTGAGCCTTTGCATTTCCCTTTTCAGATTTTCTAGTTTCCCTACCACGTTCGAGCTTCTGACATTCCGCGCCCCGACTCGTAGAACGTTATCCTTTCGTTGATTATTCAACCTTTTTCTCATGGTAATCTCCCCCTTGGCAGTCCCCTCCCGGAGATCCGAATGGGGGACTATTCCGGAATCTTTTGCCAATGGAGAGATCATCATGACACTTCAAATACAGGCCACATGTCCTGTGGATACACGTTGCGTGTCTTTAATGCAGTGGTTTCCATTGCCTTCTGCATCCTCAAGTCGTTGATCATTGCTGATTCTTCCGCCTTCAGGAGCAATTTCCCACCCCTAGGACAAGAGAGTGCCCTGAACCTCTATCCGCTCCTCCGCCCTCTTTGACAAGGCCGTTGGCAGAATGAGGCTGACTTCTTATGCCGGAAGTTTTCGGCCGCCAATGCTGATTATTTATCAAAATTTAGGCAGTGGCGGGGATCGAACCTAGGACCGAAGACGTTTTGATTATGAATCAGAGACGCTACCCCTAGACCACCCACTTCACTATCACATCGGAAACTGTGGACCTAGGGATGTTTAGGAGTGTGGAAATCTCGTGTACAGACGTATGACACAAGTGACACCCAGTCACCTGACCACATTCGAAGTCCTTGAACTCCGCGGAGCGCCCCATTCTGCTCTCTCACGATGTCTAATGACTACTGAGGTCACTGATACGGAATATCTGGGAACAGGTGACAGCACAATGCACCTAATACGAAAAGCATATATTTTTGGGTGTGTCCAGATACATTTGATCGGATAGTGTATATATTCGTAATGGTCCTTTCGTGATTATTACTCAGCGAGCGTTTCACATTCGATTCGAATTTGGCCGACGTGGTTCTGTTCCTGACAGGAAAGCTATTCGATTTTGGAGTCAAATTTTGAAACATCAGGTTCTGCACTGCTGGCCGACCTCGGACTGTTAATGACTCTGTAAAATGTGTGTGTGTGTGTGTGTGTGTGTGTGTGTGTGTGTGTCCGTCCGTCCGTTGGGCAGTCCTCAAAATGTTTGGCACTCCCATGTTGATGGTTACCCTAGAATTGAGAGACTGCGAATTCTTGAGATGATCGCCTCTGGCGCTGTTTTGATTTCTTCTCTTGAGGTTTGCTTCCAATTATCAGGTACTGCAAATAAATAAAATTACCGCTTCCTCACAGTAAAAAACCGTCAGGAGCTTCAGCAACGACCACTTCACAGCCATCGTGTGACACTTCGGTGCGTCATCGATGATTTACAGAGTTGTTTTCTGGACTTGTTCTGCCTTCGCGAGGAGATATCGTCTGGCCCCCAAAGCCACCCGATTTTTCGCCTTGTAATTTTTGTTCTTTGGGAACACTTAAAGGGTCAAGTGTACAAATATCGCTCCTCAAACCTGCGAGAACTTAAGGAGGCAATCATCCAGGAAGTGTGGGTGTCATTCCACTGAAGGACCACGGAGAACTTCTGGAAAAGGTTTCTTCAGTGTCTCAACTATGGAGGATGCCATTTACCAGACATAATTTTTAAAACCAGCCGATGTAAACTGGCATGGTATTTGTATTGTTCCTCTAAATAAAGATGAAACAAAATCAGCCCTCGGTCACAATTTTCAGTCTTATTAACCAGGTCTCAACTCGCCGAAGAGTGCCTTCATCAGAATTTAAATGTTTAAAGTTACCTATAACTTAATAGCAAATTTATGGGAAAAGAAAATTTTTTTCTCTGAATCTTTGGTTGTTTGTTACTACTGTTTGAAATATGGGACGTCTTCTTGCCGGAACCTGTACAACAGCTTAGTTCCAAACATGCAGCTGTTGGGATACACCTGTCAAAGTGATTAGATTTTTACCTGTGGAGCACTTTCGCTGGTGGAAGGCTTGGCGAGGGCGGCGACCCGACGGTATAGTGCCCCCACAGGCGCCAGGGCCGAGTCATCGGGCGTGGTGGTCAGCCCTTTGTGGTGCAGCGTGAGCCTCTCCATCTGCTTGAACTGGTTTCGCACCTGCCTGCACAGCGACTGATATGTTCTGGACATCACCATGGCTATTGTCATGTTTACGTCACGGAGCTACTTCTGGGAGATGATCTGCACTTCCTGTTTGGTCGTGATCGGATCGGTGCTGTTGTTTTGGAAGTTGGGACTGAGGTGTATGGGCGACAAGGGCTCTGTCGCTGCGATCCACGCCTGCTCCAGGGTCGCGCCACTGGAGCCTGGAAATTTCTGGGACTCTCTTCGTCTGTCATGGTCGAATTATAATGGAAGGACCAAGTCGACTCGTTTCCAGATTCCACTGAAACCGGTTTTAAACAACATACAAAGGTAGTGGCAACAACCCGGCCGGGGAGAAAAAGTCGCAACACCATGGACTAGTTGCGTGACATAAACAAATGTTGGTGGGTGTGTTTCTACACCTGAAAGATGATGTCTATTCAGAATTCGCGCCAGTCGCATAAGAGTGGTGCTAGTAGCGTCACTATGAGGATGCAAATAAAGTTTAATTTACTTATACACTGTAACAGTCATGAGCGTTAATGACCTTTGAGATTGGTCGTGGTGAACTGATGTTAGTCAAGAATGCCTTTAAGGGAACAAACACGGCATTCCGAGCTCCTCACTGAGTTTCAACGAGGTCGTGTAATGGAGCTACGAGAAGGTGGATGTTTCTTCTGCAGCACTGCAGAGAGTTGGCAGAAATGTAGCCACTGTACATGATTTCTGGCAGCAGTGGTCACGAGAATGTACAGCCGGAAGAAGACCGGGCTCCGAATAGCGACGTGGCGCTACCGAGAGGGAGGACCATCGTTTTCAGCGTAGGACTGTGGAGCAACATACTGCACCTGCAGCAGCTGCTGGCACCACAAACTGTTACAAATCGGTTACTTCAGTGACAGCCCCGAGCCAGACTCCCGGGTAATGTGCATTCTACTGACCGCGCACCACCACCACCACTGTGACTTCCGTGATGTCAAATGAGAGCTCATTGGAGACAGGGTGGGGGTCTCTTGTGTTCTCTGGTGAAATCTGGTTCTGCCTCAGCGCCAGTGACGGTCGTGTGTGCGTTAGGGGGAGGTCAGGTGAGGTTTGCAACCGACCAGTCTGCATGCTAGATAAACCGGACCTACACCTGGAGTTACCGTGCCGGGTACGATTTGATAGGACAGCAGGAGAACTCTCGTGGTTATATCCCACGCACTCTACTAATGTGTACGTCAGTTTGGTGACTCGACCTCTTGTGCTGTTGGGCATTACAGGGGTTGTTCTCTAAGAGGATAAGGCTCGCCCACATACCGGTGTCGACATGTCGCCTTGGCCTGCTCGATCACCAGATCTGTTTCCAGTCGAGCACGTATGGGATATCATCAGACAACAGCATTAACCGTCCCTGTGTTGACCGTCCAAGTACCATACACTTGGAACTCCATACTACAAACTGACATCCGTCACATGCACAACACAATGCATTAACTTTTTGATGCTTGCGTTCAACATTCCGGTTGTTACAACGGCTACTAGTGTAACAGCATTTCACATTTCGAATGGCTTATCTCGCACTTGCGTTACCTGGTGATTTTGCAATGTTAATCACTTAAATATATTATCTAGACAAGTGTATTAGCGTCATTTCATTACTCTACATTAATAACATTTAAGTTTTGGGATGTTTTCCAAGTATTTATTTACAACTTGTACAAAATAGATACAGGATTCAAAGGTTCACTCCCCAAAGCCGTCACCAGCACTGTACGACGGTTGTTGAAAAAGAATCCGACTTTTATTTATAAAATCATCTTGATTGAGATACAAGTGTTTGGTACCAATCACTTTCAAAGTAGTCCCCTTCAGCCTCTACACAACTCCCGTACTGCTGTTGCCACTGCTGGAAGCACCTCTGGAAAGTCTTTTGGTATTGTGCGCAACTGCTCCGTGAAATTCTGCATAATGTCTTCTCTGTTCTGGAATCTGATCCCCTTCAGAGTCTCTTTCAGTTTGGAGAAAAGCCAGATGTAACTCAGTGCTAGGTCAGGGGAATATTGAGGCTAACATACCACAACTGTGTATTGACATAAGTACCATCTGGTACGTATGCGTCATGGACGAGACCATTCGCTTCAAATAAACACAGTCAGCATGATTTTCTCATTTCTGCGGACCTGCTTCGCTGTTTTGGGTTTATGGGATGATGGATGCTTCCATTGTTATGTTTGAAAATTTGTTTCTGGCCCCTGCCCATTAACCGAGCACTAATCACGAGTGTTTGTTGTGTCAATAAAATTTAGATTAGTGTTCCCAGTATCCAGCATGTACTATGGGATCTGCGATCAGAGTTGCTCCTGCTCAGTTGTTAGCAACTTAGGCTCAAGATTTTCTGAAACCACCCTGAGGTCCAAATGTTACTTTAAAATGGAATAAATTTTAACCTCGTCTGCAACTCCTCTGATTGTGATTCGTCATTTCTGCTTCAGCAGGGACCTTGCGGGGTCAATAACCACCTGATATGCGGATATTGAGGGCGTACCTTAACGTGCTTTTCTCTTCACTGATTAGCGGCCACCTTTGAACCGGTTGTATTACCCCTATAGCTGTGTCGTACCCATTGCTTCGTCCACAGACACATGTCGATTGTTTCGACTCGAGAACAGCCAAACTTAAAACAAAGTTTGTTGCAATAATGTCATTTTGTCCACAACACTAAATCCGACGAATACCACTTACACGCGTTCACTTGTCAAAGGCTATCCAGCGACTGCTTGTTTCCGAAGTAGTGAAAAAAAAATCGGGTGTGTGTGCTACGTATGCCTGCAACCATAGAGCGCAGACACGCCCTGATACCAGTGTTGATTTCTACAATTAAAAAAGCTCGGATATTTTTTGAATAGCTCTCCTAATATAACTCGTCACCAGTTACGTCGAAAGAGCAGGGTACCCCTGGGTACGCCAGTTGTATAGGTAGTTCTAGTGGAGCAGTCGATTGTCCGGGGAATCTCCATAACAGCTCTGAACCGAATACCCTTAAGTTCGTCCTTCACGTTAGGAACCAAGCTGAGCTCACGAGGGCGTAAGTCCGGGGTGTGTGGTGAGTGGTGCGCCGCTTCCCATCCCCATATACCGATCTAATCAGTCACAACTTGAACCAAGCCTGCCCAAACTCTGTCCTGCAAAATGATGGGCGCGTGCTGCAGAAACTGACGCCGCTTCTTTCTCTCAATTGTTTTTCTACTTCAGAACACAGTCTATTTCGTTTTCGTGACTAGGCCGCTGAACAGATGTCGTTGAAATTTGGCATGGAGACAGTTCCAACCCTGAGAAAGATCATAGCCCACTTTAGAAAGCAAAAATGCTTTTTTTATAAATCAGTGAACATAAACCAGGTTAAAAACTTACTTATTTTGGTTTATAACTTAAGAATTGTATAATGTGTAAGTACTTCATTAGTCGCCGCGCGGGGTAGTCCCTCAAACGAAATTATTTCCACTCCGTGGCTTTTCAATATGTTTTCTGCCATTCCGCTTGTAGTTCTGGATCTTTTGGGGAAGTCCGGAACTTAGCATTCTCACCAGTCTTCACGATATTTTTTAATTTTTTAGTTTCTGTTGAAAATACACTCCTGGAAATGGAAAAAAGAACACATTGCCACCGGTCTGTCAGACCCACCATACTTGCTCCGGACACTGCGAGAGGGCTGTACAAGCAATGATCACACGCACGGCACAGCGGACACACCAGGAACCCCGGTGTTGGCCGTCGAATGGCGCTAGCTGCGCAGCATTTGTGCACCGCCGCCGTCAGTGTCAGCCAGTTTGCCGTGGCATACGGAGCTCCATCGCAGTCTTTAACACTGGTAGCATGCCGCGACAGCGTGGACGTGAACCGTATGTGCAGTTGACGGACTTTGAGCGAGGGCGTATAGTGGGCATGCGGGAGGCCGAATTGCTCAACACGTGGGGCGTGAGGTCTCCACAGTACATCGATGTTGTCGCCAGTGGTCGGCGGAAGGTGCACGTGCCCGTCGACCTGGGACCGGACCGCAGCGACGCACGGGTGCACGCCAAGACCGTAGGATCCTACGCAGTGCCGTAGGGGACCGCACCGCCACTTCCCAGCAAATTAGGGACACTGTTGCTCCTGGGGTATCGGCGAGGACCATTCGCAACCGTCTCCATGAAGCTGGGCTACGGTCCCGCACACCGTTAGGCCGTCTTCCGCTCACGCTCCAACATCGTGCAGCCCGCCTCCAGTGGTGTCGCGACAGGCGTGAATGGAGGGACGAATGGAGACGTGTCGTCTTCAGCGATGAGAGTCGCTTCTGCCTTGGTGCCAATGATGGTCGTATGCTTGTTTGGCGCCGTGCAGGTGAGCGCCACAATCAGGACTGCATACGACCGAGGCACACAGGGCCAACACCCGGCATCATGGTGTGGGGAGCGATCTCCTACACTGGCCGTACACCACTGGTGATCGTCGAGGGGACACTGAATAGTGCACGGTACATCCAAACCGTCACCGAACCCATCGTTCTACCATTCCTAGACCGGCAAGGGAACTTGCTGTTCCAACAGGACAATGCACGTCCGCATGTATCCTGTGCCACCCAACGTGCTCTAGAATGTGTAAGTCAACTACCCTGGCCAGCAAGATCTCCGGATCTGTCCCCCATTGAGCATGTTTGGGACTGGATGAAGCGGCGTCTCACGCGGTCTGCACGTCCAGCACGAACGCTGGTCCAACTGAGGCGCCAGGTGGAAATGGCATGGCAAGCCGTTCCACAGGACTACATCCAGCATCTCTACGATCGTCTCCATGGGAGAATAGCAGCCTGCATTGCTGCGAGAGGTGGATATACACTGTACTAGTGCCGACATTGTGCATGCTCTGTTGCCTGTGTCTATGTGCCTGTGGTTCTGTCAGTGTGATCATGTGATGTATCTGACCTCAGGAATGTGTCAATAAAGTTTCCCCTTCCTGGGACAATGAATTCACGGTGTTCTTATTTCAATTTCCAGGAGTGTATTTAATTTCGTTCTGTTATCTTCATTTCTAATCAAGCCTTGGTCTGCAGCCCTTCGTGTTTCTTAGGAACCTCATCTCTGCCGTCCGATTTTTTTTGTTCCAACCATGCTTTATCTTTCATAACATAACACAAGAACCGCGAACATTTTATAGAATTTCGGGACAATCTGCTTTTGTCGGTACTTTATTGCCCAATGTTCGGATTACGGTGCCACAGACAGCTTAGAATTTGTACAATTTGTTTTCAGTATCAGAGTAAAAATCAAAACTTACAGCATAGCCTAAATAAAAGGTTAAGGGACCTGTTCTAAAGCAGGATTATCCAAAATTAGTTTTAATCTGAATGAATATTTTCCTCGGAGTGCACTTATTTACGTTTTATTACTAGAAATTTTAAAGTTGTATTCATTGCATATTTCGTTCAGGTATTTCTAATTCGTTATCCCAATTCCTTTGTCTTCTCGTAGTTCATGCATTGAAGAATGAAGTCAATGTAAATACTAAAAATGCTGACATAATCTACTCATTTAAATGTATACCGAGCGAGCTGGTGCACTGGTAGTACATTGGATGATGATTGGTTTGGTTTGTTGGGCGCTGAACTGCGCGGTTATCAGCGTCTGTTCAAAGCCCTAATCTTTACACAGTCCAATCTCGCCACCTTCACGAATGATGATAAGGACAACACAGACACCTAGTTCCCTGGCGGAGAACGCAACCCAGCCGTGAATCCCATCATCCAGAGCAGCAACGCTAGCTTCTAGACGACGAGCTGTCAACTAGTACACTAGACTCGCATTCGAGAGGACGACGGTTTAAATCCGCGTCCGGCCATCCTGATATATGTTTTCCGTAATTTTCCTGAATCACTCCAAGCAAATACTGGGATGGTTCTTTTGAAAGGGCACGGCGGACTACTTCTACCCTTCCTTGACGCAGTGCCAGCTCCCGCTCCGTCTCTAATGACCTCGACAGCGATGGCACATGAAATACAATCCTCCTCCTGTCCTTCTTTTAAAGGAATAGGTTTAACGCAATAAGTCGGGCGTTAAAAGTTAAGAACTTCGTACTCGTCTAAGGTAGCATAATTTCATGGCGCGAAAATTATACAGATTATATTCACCGAGCATTAGTGAATGGCAGCACCTGGCGACTTACAACAAACTTCGCACTTAATTTTGAAACTTTGTGAAACTTTTTTTCCCTCTGACATCCCTGGCAGAATAATGAAAGGAAAAACGACTTTTATCACTCCTACATTTTCGCTGTTCATGCATTAAGGCGTCAGCATCAGTCACGAATTTTGAATTTATTACTTCTTTACTACTCACTCTATTCGCAACACATTTGCCAGACAGTATCTACATACATCGCCGAATGTACCTGAAAATTATAGCATTGTACAATACCTAGTTCAGTACATAAACATTGAGATGTGTTCGAAAAACTAGCTTCTCTTAAAACAGAGCGTCTTCAACTGCAAAGGGATATGATTCTTCAGGTCAAGTTTTTAACACATTAACTGATACGGAAAGTAAACAAACTTCTGAAAGTGGTTTACATATGGGACTTCCAGTCTTCAGATAGCAACTTGGGGGGGGGGGGGGGGGGGGAGAAGGGGGCGGTGGTTACGCGGTCTATTTGGAACTTCAGTCTTTCCGCAAATGATGCAGTTGTCTGTAATGAAGTACTGTCTGAAAGAAGTCACGCCCTCATAAGATTTCAGTGTAGTGCAAAGCATGATAACTTGGTTCAAATGTTCCCGAAATATAAAATTGTTCGGTTCACAAAAAGAAATAACCTTATCCTACGACTTTAATATCAGCGAGTCAAATTCGCAATCGCTCAACCCCCACGAATACCTGTGTGTAAAAATTTCTATAGATTTGAAATGGAACCATCACATAGTCGCAGTCTTAGGGAAAGACGGTGGCAGGCTGCAATTTATTGGTGGAATTCTAAGAAAATACAATCTGTGCACAAAAGAAATTGTTTAGAAATACTCGTGCGACCCATCCCCCAATATTGCTCGAGATTCTTGGATCCTAAACAGATACGACTGCCAGGCGATACTGAATGTATACAGAGAAGGGCAGCACGAATGGGCACAGGTTTGTTTGATCCGTTGGAGAGTGTCACAGAGTTTCTGATGAAATTGAACTGGCAGGCCCTTGGAAATTGACGTAAAATATCCAGAGAAAGTCTACTTGGAATATTTCCGGAGGAATCCTTAAATATTGAATATAGGCGAATGGTAGTCAATAGAGGGAATGACTGCGAATGCTTGTTCGATTTGCGATGCAAACTAATCCTGATAATAATCCCGGTGTGAGATGTAGTTGGCAGCTCTGTAAATGCTGACCGGTGAGTCGCTTAAAGCCCAGGCACAATTAATCTCGGAGGGACACATCACGCACTCAACCGATTAAGCCTATCCCCTAAGGGTGTTCGAGAGCCTGTGACTAGTGTATTGAATATAAATACGGAAAACTGCAGCAACTCGCTTTTTGAAGTATTTTTAATTCCATTAACTAGTTTTGTAACCTTTTCAGACTCATTTTCAAATGTGGCACACAGGATTTCCGTCTTTATTTCGGTTAGAGTGATGCCGGGTACTGGCTTTCTGACATTGAGACAGAGGACTCTTTAATGTATCGCCATGAGCGACTGTTACATGGTGACATGTGTCGGAAAACCAATTCTTCCACTTACCGTGGGAATGTGGGTGGTATTGCAGTTAATATCCACCTGGCTACTGTCGTTGTCATTGTGTATTGGCCACAGATTAATCGCCTTTCAATGTAAATATAAATACGAAATTTCACCATCACCATAAGGTTTACTACTGATGTACATTGCAAAGATGTTCAATTAAAAGAATGGCATGCTTTGCTCAGAAATAGTCTTTTGATTTTTGTGCATGTAACACGAGGCCGTGCTGAGAAGTAGTGACTCCAAATGTTTTATTTGAAAACTCTTAAGCTTTCGAGTTAAAAAACGTTAGTAACATTCTATATTTTTATTCCACATATCTGTAGTCCTCTGCTGCTAGAGGGCTCCGATTTGTACCGTGTAACATAGCGGTGTGTGATGTAACTGTGTCGGTGCGTGAGAAACAGCTCAGAAAACTGAAAGCACGAACTGGAATAGTTGGTCCGCACGTGGAACGCCCTCCTCTTCAGCATTCCAACGCCGAACTACAGCCTAGCGCTGCGACGTCTGCAGCACTCCGATGGCGTTCGTTCACTGCCGTCGATTGACCTCCACACAGCCCCGACTTGGTCCCATCCGATTTTCATCTGTCTCCAAAACTTACAGAACACATTCGAGGACTTTTATAGTTCGAAGCCGTGCAAGCAGAGGTGAGGTTGAGGCTCTGTTAGCACAGTCAAATATTCTACTGTGACGGTATCAACAAAATCAACATTTCAAAAATGAGACTACGTAGAATCCGATGGCTACAGCTTCAGTGCGCTGCAGCTGCAATTTGTTAAGTCGTGTAAATACTTCAGTGTATAAATTTGTAGCGGTATGAAATGGAACGATCACATAAGCACATTTGTAGGTAAAGCACGTGCGCTTCATTGGTACAATACTGGGAAATTGCAATCAGTCTACAGAGGAGACTGATTACAAAATAATCGTGCGACCCATCCTGGATTATTGATCAGATTCATGACCCATAGGAGAATGTCACGAAGGCGTTCAGAGAACTGAACTAACGGACAGTTGATGATAGACACAGACTATCCCGTGGAAGAGCAAAGTATCGCGAGGAGACCTACTTAGAAAGTTTCTAGAACCGACGTTACATGATGAATGTAGGAATATACTGAAACCGCCTTCGTGTCGTAACTGTAGGAAGCGTGGAGACCAGATTAGACTAAGCACAGCACGCACAGAGGCTTTTAAGCAGTCAAATTTCGCACGCTCCATACGTGTCAGTGGAGTGGGAATAAGTCCTAATAACTGGTATAGTGGCAAGTTCCATCTGCCATGCTCTTCACGGTCGTTTGTAGAGAACAGGTTATAAGCTGCCTATTTTTTTGGTTTAAATTTGGATTACAAGAAAATGGGCGTATTGCAAAATGTCCTAAATAAGTCGTCACCACCACCACCACCACCACCACCACCACCACCACCACCACCATCATCATCATCATAATGATTGTTCTACCCCAGGGCAGGTCTTCACATGTAGCTCTCCATGCAGTCCCATAATTTGTTACCCTCTTGTTTCCTCCCAACTATTTTCTGTCCTTACACTGTCCACCACTTGGTATGTTCTGCGACTTCTTCTTCTACTTGTTCTTCTTCTTCCACTCACTATTTCCTCCATATCATCCATCAATAAACAATCTCTTCTCATTCAGTGTCCATGCCAATTGTGTTTCCTCATCCTGCTACCTTTAAAATTTCTCTTTGTTCTGCAACTCAACACCACCTAATTTCTCACTGTGCCTGCCTATTTTATCCCGTATCAACGCACTCACATGAAAGCCTCCTGTTATGAAACGTCTCGTTAGCAATTGCTATACGTGTTTTCACCTCCCTATTACATCCAGTGTCGTCCATAATAGCGCATGGCACTTATCTAAATGGTTCAAATGGCTCTGAGCACTATGAGACTTAACATCTGTGGTCATTAGTCCCCTAGAACTACTTAAACCTAACTAACCTAAGGACATCACACACATCCATGCCCGAGGCAGGATTCGAACATGCGACCGTAGCGGTCACGCGGTTCCAGACTGAAGCGCCTAGAACCGCACGGCCACTACGGCCGGCAGTTATCTAAAAACACTAAATTGTTCTGTATCTTCCTGCCTAACATTATAGTTGTTCTTACTTTTCTTGCACTTACCACCGGACATTTTGCCTTTTTCTTATTATTTCTCATTCCAATTTACTCACGTCTCTTGTTTCATTCTTTTAACATTTCAGTCATACTTTTCTCGCTCTCTGCCAATAACACCATATGATCCGCGAGTCTAAGACATTCTGTTCTAACAACAACCAGCTCCCCTCTATTTCGTTTCAAACGTTTTTGAATGACCTGCTCCAAATATATTTACACACTAAGGAAAATAAATGTATCCCGGAGGAATTACCCCAGTGCGATGGAAATCGATACACGTCATGTACGTGTAGGGGCAAAAGAATGATTAGAGTTGCAGAAAAACTGGATGATTAATTCAAGAGAAAGAGCTTCACAAATTGATAAGTCGATAATGTGTTGGTCCAACTCTGGCCTTTACGCGGGCAGTTATTCGGCTTGACATTGATAAAGTTAGTGGATGACCTCCTGACGGATATCGTACCAAATTCAGTTCAGTTGGTTCGTTACATCGTCAAAATCGCGACCTGCTTTAAAGAACCTCCCCATAGTGTTCCAAACGTTCAAAATAGGTGAGAGACATGGCAATCTTGCTGAGCAATGTATTGCCTGGCATATACAAAGACAAACACGTAGATACTATCTCCGTGTGTGGTGCGTAAATTGTCGGCAGGCACCTCACTTAGTGTCCCGAGCAGAGTTCAAGCCGCCATAGAGACAAAGGGTGGACACACTGCATATTGATGTCCACTGATAGGTGTCTGTACACTTACTGATAGGACAGTGTATTTCGAAATGTTAGCAGAGGCCAGAAGTTGTAGCATTTGGCTTTCCGCTTAAAGCTTACGTGGGCCGAGTCGTCGTATCTCTAGAAAGAGACACCTGTGGCAACACTAGTTGAAAATGTCCTTCAAACTAGCCGTTCTGCGCTCTCTACCTCCGGTTATTCTCGTGGCCGTCGGAGCTGCCGTGGCTAAGACGCGCCCTGGGTAAACGCTGCGCACGTCTGCAGTCGCGCCTAACGATCTGTCACGAATTATGAAATATATTTGCAGATATCAGTTATAATACGACAACGGCTACACAATTTACTGGAAACGTACAGGATGTTCTGAAATTCCCGTCACTAACTGCTAGAACTTCTAGAGGGGACTGAGTACATAATATTCGTATTTTAAATTGTAACCCGTCTCCGGAGACGTACCGTATACTAGAACCATTTGAAAACATATTGGTAACGCTGTCACTTTGACAAGTAATTTGTTACACTGAAGAGCCAAAGAAATACCGTGTAGGGCCCCCGCGAGCACGCAGAAGTGCCTCAACACGCCGCGGCATGGAATCGGCTGATGGCTGAAGTCGCGCAGGAGGGAACTGACACCATGAATCCTGCAGAGCTGCCCATAAATCCGTAAGAGCACGAGGGAGTAGAGGTCTCCTCTGATCAACACGTTGCAAGGCATCCCACGTATGCTCGATAATGCTATACAATGTACTGGAAACGTACAGGATGTTTGGGGAGTTTGGTGGCCACCGGAAGTGTTTGACCTCGGAAGAGTGTTCCTGCAGCCACTCTGTAGCAATTGTGGTTGTGTGGGGTGTCGCATTGTCCTACTGGAATTACCCACATCCGTCGGAATGCACAATGGACATGAATGCATGCAGGTGATCAGACAGGATGCTTACGCACGTGTCACCAGTCAGAGTTGTATCTAGACGTATCAGGGGTCCCACATCACTCCAAATGCACACGCCATACGACGTCAGCCTCCACCAGCTTCAACAGTCCCCAGCTGACATGCAGGGTCCATGGAGTCATGATGTTGTCTTCATACCCGTACACGTCTATACTCTATATACATTTTGAAATGAGACTCGTCCAACCAGGCAATATGTTTCCAGTCATCAACAGTCCAATGTTCGTACCGATGGGCCCAAATGAGGCGTAAAGCCTTGTGCTGTGCAGTCAGCAAGGGTACACGAGTGGGCCTTCGGCTCTGAAAGCCCATGTGGATGATGTTTCGTTGAATGGTAAATTGTAACCCGTCTTGTTGATGGTCAAGCATTGAATTTTCTGTAATTTGCGTAAGGGTTGCACTTTCGCCGCGCTGAACGATTCTCTTCAGTTTCCATTCTTGCAGGATCTTTTTCCGGCCGCAGCGATGTCGGAGATTTGTTGTTTTACTGGATTGCTGATATTCACGGTGCCCTGGTGAATTGGTCGTACAGGAAAATCCCCACTTCATCGCTACCTCGGAGATGCTGTGTCCCATCGCTCTTGCGCCGAGTATAATGCCACGTTCAAAGTCATTTAAATCTTTACAACCAGCCACTGTAGCAGCAGTAACCGATCTAACAACTACGCCAGACACGTCTTACACAGGCGTTGCCAGCCGCAGCACCATATTTTGCCTGTTTACATATCTCTGTGTTTGAATACGCATTATTATACCAGTTTCTTTGGCATTTCAGAGTAGATGTGACCCAGTACATCTATTGTTCTACAGTTCCACTCGTTACTAACCAAAGAAACAAAAAAAATCGGTCTTCGGAGACACTGTTTTTACAGAGACACTGTTTTTACAGGAGGGCCATTTCCAGTTCGAAATTAGAATGATATTAATACCTTCGGCTGATGACGGGCGTTGATATAAATCAACGAAGACAAGTGAAAATGTGTGCCCCGACCGGGACTCGAACCAGGGATCTCCTGCTTTCATGGCACACGCTCTATCCATCTGAGCCACCGAGGGCACAGAGGATAGTGAGACTACAGGGACTATCTCGCGCACGCCTCCTGCGAGACTCACATTCTCACCTTGTATGTCCACACACTACATTCGTAGTGTCCTTCCGGACATTTCCGAAGGAACAGACACCATATCCATATAAACATATTTTCCAATTCGCGTGCGCTGCGTCTCCACGAGGCACCACAGACGCACCTGCTGACGGTGAAGGCACCCTTTCTCGAAGACGTTGCGCAATGGTGACGAAAAGCGTGTGGGGAGGAGTCAAACGTTGTGGACAACGATCTTGATAAAGGCGACCAGCAGCTCTTCCAGTATTGTGAGCTTGGCCACACACAATACTCGTGTCAGGGTATTCGGCAAAAGTGTACTCAGCAATGTTGCTCTTACACTCACATGAACGAGACTCGAAACAGGTCAGAGAGGAGACAGCAGTCAAATGACATAATACGATCCGACGTAAGTAACCCCCCCCCCCCCACAGTGATTATAACCCTGTTGCATACAACATTAGCGAAGATGTATTTATACGGCTGTAGCACGGACATACGTTTCCATACATGGATTCCATTTCCAAATATCGTCACTCAGTTCCCTAGAAGTTTTTAACGTGAATTTTGAAACATCCTGTATCCCTCCAGTAACTGTACAGCTGTTTCCAGAATTAGTTCACTCTGCAGCGGAGTGTGCGCCGATATGAAACTTCCTGGCAGATTAAAACTGTGTGAGGGACCGAGACTAGAATTCGGGACCTTTGCCTTTCGTGGGCAAGTGCTCTACCATCTGAGCTACCCAAGCAAGATTCACGCCTCGCCCACACAGCCAGTACCTCGTCTCCTACCTACAGCTGTTGTACCACATTCGAAATATAGGGATGTATTTCAGGATTTCGGCGTTGTGCAACTTCGCAGAAACATGGCTGAATTATCCTGTATATTGTTATCATTAAAACGAAGCACCTTTCCGTCATTTCAAGCACTACTAAAGTTGCTAGGTGTGGGAAAAATACTAATATCATACTGAAAATATCGGAGAGAAGCGATGGAATTCCTACAAACAACTTGAAGAAAATCATTTTGGGCACTAGGCCATGTCATTATAAAACAGTGAAAGAACTAAAATAACGACATTTCGACCATAGTTTGAACGATCATCTTCAGAGCGAATAAATGCCACGAAATTTCAAATCAGCAGCAGCAAAATGAAAGTTCGATTTGGAAACAAATTCTATTACTTCTTTCTTATCTTCGATTAATTTCCCGAATTTCTCGTCCGTTTCGTATGTTGCTTTCTTCATGCATTTCTAGAGCTTGCAATTTTAGATAGTAACTCATGCCTGCAAACGTCATTTAACGAGGCTACGGAGCATCAAAATACAGGCACCAGCTCCGACAAATGTTTGTAAATAGAGTGTGATGCCGTGATTATGTATCAATTTGGGGTAAGGGCCCCAGCACCGGAAACGAATGAGTCGAAAGTTAAAAGGGAAAATCGTTATCATACCTCTGACGGTGGAATACAAGTACTGATACTGTTGTTGCTAACTTTCAAAGGTGGTAGTATGGATCAAAGTAAAAAAAAAAGTCCGGTAAACATGGGCTACAAAATTCATACCTGAGGAGCTATGAGCACTTGTTCAATAGTGGAGACATGCTTTATGCTAGCGATGATGAACAAGTCCTTAAAGCTCTCAAGGTATGCATTTTACAGCCCATGTGTACTGGACATTGTCTTCTTCCTTCGGTCCATACTACCACCTCTGAAAGTTTCCTGCCCTACATCTTAGCTACAACACTACCGGTACGTACTGTCAGATGTAACAGGAATGCCTTCTCTTCTGATTTTCCGTTATAGGGACATAACCTCAAATTGGTAACATCTTCATTGGATCTCCGTGTATACACATATTTTACAGACTAGCGCCTGTAACTTACACGAGTATACTCCGTTTCCAGACATCGATTCCTATGTAAAACATCAGCTAGGTCCCCTCTACAGACTCGATAAGTGTGCAGTATGACGTGTGAAACATTTTGTATGCAGAGTGAATAACATGGGAGAATTGGCTAGAACCTCCCCCCCCTCCCCTTCTCTCTCTCCTCAACTATCAACTACCAGCTTTCTTTTAAGTATTACACCTGCTGTCTGATTTCTGACAGAGCTCTAGATAACATGCTGCTCACTGCATTTTATCCCTGGTTGCATCTTAAATTCAGATTGTATATTCTGGTTAAAACTGTCAAAAGTTATTTTCTACGTCTAAAGATGTTATAAATATGAGTTGAATTTCTTCGACCGATCTTAACGGTTAGCGTATTCTCTCGAAATTGATTTTCCTCTAGCTCGTCTTCTCTAATGTGTTCCATTGGTCTGTAAATATTTTGGATCAGTATTTTCAGCTGGGACGTATGAGAGTGATGGTTCGGTAGTATTCTCACTTATCAATATTTGCCTTATTTGGTATTGGTGTTATGTTTTTCGTTTAGTCTGAAGATTTAGCAGTCACGTCAGCTAGAATAGATGTTGAGGAGTGAAGCAGCAAACGCCGACAGAGTGAGTCCTCACCGGTGCAGATAGAGCCCTCTGGTAGCGAAGCCCTGCACTATAGACAACTGAGTTTATGAGGGACAAGTAGTGACACCTAGCAGCGAAGTGATAACTGAGTTTGTGAGGGACTAGTAGTAACACCTAGCAGCGAAGTGATAACTGAGTGTGTGAGGGACTAATAGCGACACCTAGCAGCGAAGTGATAACTGAGTTTGTGAGGGACTAGTAGCGACACCTAGCAGCGAAGTGATAACTGAGTTTGTGAGGGACTAGTAGTGACACCTAGCAGTAAAGTGATAACTGAGTGTGTGAGGGACTAGCAGTGACACCTAGCAGCAAAGTGATGAACCGCGAAATTTGAGTGACTTAAATGTCTACTTGCTGTTTATTTCTTCCTTCTGTTCTCGTAACATATAATGCAAACTACATCTCCAGTGATATTAATGAACACAGCATGTTACATTCATCATTCCCTCTTTGTAATTTAGTATTGCTAAAAGTTTTGTCCACGCTTCTAAGCATTAAAAATGGATATGTGGCTCGGAATTTAATAGCAAAAGAAACAGCCATACTAGCAGACAGTCTCTCTCTCTCTCTTTCATTACCAAAAATACGAAATTCAGGTTCAATTTCCTCTGCGCAATGAGGTGTCGGGGCTACCGTTACATTAAATGGTACCAATATAATCGCACAGTATTTTGGGTTAAAGAATTTTGAACAGCAAGGGGAGCTGTAAGTAAGTTTCTTGCAATGCAACGTTAGTGATACAATAGTACAGCAATAATAGACGTTTGTCATCCGTTTTGCTTATTTTACAATTTCACTCATTACTGATGGCAAACGCCTTGCAGAGAAGGTAACATTCTGCATCTTCGGCTATGGCCTTTACAATCTCTTTCATTCAACTAGACTTAACCTGTAGAGGTACGGTAGTAATATAATTTCTTTTCTGATCCACAAGATACTTTTACGAAAAGTAGAGGCAGAGAGGTTGTCATAACTATTAATCGAAATATTACATGAAATATATGGACGTGTTAGTAAAATCGCCAAGAAATTGCTCTTATTAATGTTAAGTGTTATCTGTTTGATTCAGCATTCAGCTCACATAAAACCACGAGAAATATCGTTTTTCGTACAAAAAAAAGAGTATCTCATTAGTGACCTGTGTCATATCAAACGTCCCATTTTGACACTAGAATAATTTGAGAAAAAAAGTAGACCTGGGTTCGTTTTTGAAAATTCATTTAGTGAAAACAATGTATTTTTAAAAGGTATTGTCAACTGTTACGAAACTATTTCTTCTACAGAATTTATTTATCACATAGTCATCATGATACTAAAAAGGACATATTGTTGGCTTGTGTGTTGCTATTAATATAATATTTTGTATTTTCTTATGACTTTGAAATAATTACTGCTGTTTCAGCACTGAGAATGTGTGAAATAAAGTATGTAATATATGAATCAGTATGATAAACTTCTTTTTTCGAATATTGACTGTTAACTACAAGAAAATGGCAGATGTTTGGGTATTTACCTCAGCAGTATTCAGCACACGATGGAAAACAATATTTTTTTTTTTTGTAAGGTTTTTATTTCATAGTTGTAATCCTACAAATATTAATGATACCATGCAGTTTCTTTTGATAGTGAGATATATTAAGTACCTTAAATTATATGTAGATGAAGCCTGGTGAAGAAAGTGTGTGAATTAAAATTTAAAATGTTTGCAGCAGCATAATCAGGTTTAGTTTGTAGTGTGGGAGTGAGCTCCACGTGGGATCCGAAACACGGACCCCACGGGGGTACCCGGCATGCGCCACATGCCAGGGCAGAGGTGGAGGCTAGTGTTCGGAAATCTGAAAATTACAGCGCCGGCCGGGGATAGAACCCCGGCCCGGTTGGGGCGAATAGCCCCAGCCAAGGCGCTGGAACGTTCCAGACCCCTTACCACTAGACCACCGAGGACCCCGGCTGTTTCCTGCTCTGGAGTCCAGCTAGTGGTCGTAGAGCACTTCCTGCTGTCCTTGTTTACACCGAGGCAGCAGTGGCATGGTATAACGGGAAGTGTTTACGTGCGTCCGCTGGATGTCCACTTGGTGTACGACTTATTTACCTGGCTGACGTTCGTGTCGCTATAATGTCCTTATTTGCATTACAATTATTTGCGGGGACCGAAAATAGGCCTATGCAGTTACACGCAGTCGAGTCTCACTATTTGAACCTCTGTAATTCGGTCGTGTTGTCAAGACCCATGTAATAACTTCTATTTATCGAAGAAACCGCATGTGTTCGGTACATTCCATAAACGGAAGCGACTGTCATAACCGACAGCCCCGTAAAGATTTTGTAATGAAGTGTCAGCCGGTACGTAATACTCGATATCTGGAATTGTTTTATCGTTTATTAAGATAATCGTTTCACCGCTATACACTTCGAAAAATTCCCGTATTTTCTCAATAAAGAATAAGCACAGTACATAAATCCGTCGCGAAAATGACATCGAAGAAGTACAAGTGTTCGAGCACCACAGAAAAGAAGTGGGTCCTTGAAGGTGTGGAACGGAGAGCAGAACAAAAATAAGATGTAACGTTTCGGGATTCCCTCATAGTCGCTGTAGACACTCTAGAAGCAGGAAGATCAGTTTGATGACGTGTCATGAGGAGCGAGGAATAAATTCACTCTCAAATAACTACTGTACGAGATGCCTCGCCGCCTCTTGAAAGGTGTCATGGGATTCTGCGGCCGCGTGACTTGGCGACCCGTGAGTCAACGCGGTGTTTCTGACCACATACATTTTAGCTGCGGGTTCTCCGACCTTCAAAGGAAGCCGCGACCATGGGGAGGCTCTGCCTGTCGTTTTTGTAATAAGAATGCCCCTCCACATTTTATCTAGGCTTAAGACTGTCTATAGTGCATAGCCGTGTTTTAAAAAAATATTTTTTTTTTACCTTTTCCATTCTACAACATTACTTCCTGTCTTATTTTACGAACTTTTCGTAGGAATGTTGTAAAATTTAAACGTCTTAAATCCACCGAGTCATTATGTGTTCTAAAAATATCTTTTAACTCTTTTTCAACACATATGTATCTTTTACCTCTTTCACTGAAGAGGCTCATCAACGGATATTTTTTTTTTTAATTTCAGGTATTGATTTTATTGCATTGTCCTTTAGCGTATTGATCAGAAATTGTAGGTTCAGATACCTTTGCCTTATTGAGTATCGTTTGCTATGCCAAACTTCGACAGAATTCATGGTCCTGTGCATGGAATTGATGACTGTAGAAAGCTGACCAAAATTACTTCGAAATAAATTCTCTGAACGCAGATAACTTTGATACAGTTGTGTTAGGTTTCGAGGTATTACCTAACGCATCTGAAGCCAAGTTATGAGTGAATTTATTTCGAAATAATTTCGGTCGACTGTCTGTCTTCACCAATTCCACATTTCATATGGTGTACTAGGATTTTCCATCTGTTGACTGACTATATAGTCTACGAATTCGTGATCTTTTCGCCACTGGGCATTTGATACGCTGTTACCATCCACGCATCGTCAAGGCAGTCCTGTGGAAGATGTGCTCTACAGCATACATGCGGCAAGACAGTCGAACTACTTCTTCATCCCTGTATCTCTCCACTAATCCCAGTTCTTTTATGTCTTCCAGAGGCATTGCTTGAAATAAAATTACAACTGGAAATAGATGTCTCGGAGAATACTGTTTTCATAGCTTAATTTGCAGCCATTTCGAAGCGTAGCAATGCAATTTTAAATGACAACCCAGTTATGACATTTCTCTATCCAGAAAAAAATATTTCACAATTATTTCGACTTTCCTCTGGTAAAAAAGCTAGTCTTCCGTGCTTCAGATATCAACATGCAGTGGTGTACAGTTGCTTAAGTTGTTTCGAACAACTCTGAAATGTCCCTCCGTAAGAAGAGATTTATTTTCATACATTTTCTCCCCCTCTTCGTAACTGATCACCAGGATTCATTAGTCGGGGACAGATTTATTATCAATTTTCAAAAAAACTTCAGTCACCTTCAAAATCTCTTCGCGCAGCTGAATCCCTGAATTAGTGCCATCGTTATGGGACATCCCAGTAGCTTCCCTTACACTGTGCAGTCTTTCTCATAATTCTTCATACTTGCGACGTAATCTAAACCTTTATCTCGCAAATCTTAAAATTTCTCTTTAAACTTTCGGAAAACAGGTACTGTCTCCTCTCCGCAGACTCTTTTCCAGCAGTTATGCATTCGTTTCTCAATCTCCACATCTGTTTCGTCAGGTTGGGCGAGAAACTTACTGTTCAGCAGTGATTCTACCATTTACAATTTTTAAACTGCCGCTGCTCCTATTTCGTTCGGAGTTCATGCACAGGCAATTCGTGTACTTACCACATTTTCGGTGCTCCTGGTACCGATTAGCATCCTTTCCCCCTTCTGTTTCCTTTTCCTTTCCTTTTTGCAACTACACGGTCCAGTCACATTATCGTCATCACCGCCTGTGTCCGACGTCAATGTGCAATAACCACTCACAGACAGCAGGTGGCAGCACTAGCAGTGTAGGGTATGCGTAATGCGGAAACTCAACCACTTATGCGACATCCAAAAGCACGTGATGATTGCCTTTCGGGCCACGGGTGGATGCATTTTCGAAACGGCAAAGTTCGTAAAATGTTGGCGTGTTGCCACATTTAAAGCGCACCGTGCATGGCGCTGTCCAGAACCGACGTTGAGGCCGTTGTGGTGCCCCACGGGCCACAGATGACAGGAGTTAAAGAAAGCTGCAGGTGAATAACGTGCAACTGTTGAGCAACTGACCACGCACGTGAACCAAGGGGCTACCGACAGTGTCTCCTCAAAGACCACTCGGCGAGAAATGCTGTGTATGGGTCACCACAGCAGACGCCTGGTCCACACACCTATGCTGACTGCTGTTCACAGGCGACGAAGGCTGGAATTTCCACGCCAGTTCTGCGACTGGGCTTCCACTGCACGGTGACAAGCGGGCTTTTCAAGTGACAGACAGACGTTGGCGTGTAGGGCGTGATTCACCTGAAAGTGAACACCCTGCAACAGTCGACGGCAGGGTTAAGACAGGAGGAAGGATCGTTATGGTCTAAGAAACGCTATCGTGACACTCCCGTCGTGATATCGTCGTTCTGTAAGGCACAGTGGATGAGCAGAAATATCCGTCGGAACCAATGCCACACCTACATGGAGTTTGTTTTCCCTCGGAATCAACCAGCAGAACAACTTAATCTGTGACACAGCTTGCAGTGTACGTGCGTGGTGTGAAAAGCACCAGGATGAGTTTGCTGTACTCCACCGACCACCAGGCTTCCCGGGATTAACGGAATCGACAATATGTGGGACCACCTCGATGAGGCTCTTCGTGTCCTGGGTCCTCAACCGACAAACGTAGCGCAGCCGACTGAGGCACCGGCGTCGGCATGGCTCAGTACCTCACTGCCTCCTGCACCTTTCTCAGTTGTCCGCGCTTCGCGTTAATTGTATCCTCCTACAGTGACTCAATGACGACACTCTCCCGTACACGACAGCATCATCAACAGCCGCAGATTGCTGTTCACTCTGCCTGTCACATCATTTATGTCTATAGAGAATAACAGCTGTCTGTCACACTCCTGACGATACCCTTGTCTCTGATCAACGCACGCCGTCGAGAACGTACTGGTAGCTGTTGTAGTCTTTGAGCCACTCACACATCTGGGAACCTACTCCGTACGCTCATACGAGGCCCCTGGTTAGCAGTGTGCAGTGGAGCACCGTGTCAAAGGTTTTTCTCAAATCTAGGAGAGTGCAATCTGCCTGGCACCCTTCATCCGTGGTTCGCAGTATATAGTGTGCGAAAAGGGCAAGCTGGGTTTCACACGAGCTTTCTAAAACCGTGATGATTTATGGACATAGGCTTTTCGTTGTCTAGGAAATTTATTACAATGAGATTCAGAATACGTTCTAAAATTCTCCAGAAAATCGATGTCAAGGACACTGGTCTGTAATTTTGCACATCCTTTCTTTTACTCTTCTTGTACACGAGTGTCACCTGCGATATTTTAAACTGCCTTAGGTTGGACCCATTACAGGTGTAATATTCAGAAGGCAAATGTATATTGATCTCGTTATATAAGGGAGCCACTTACGCTTTTCCCAGTCGTTTGCGAAATACTGCTGGGCAAGAGATAGGCGGTAAATGCGAATGAAGTAAGTAAAACCGAAATTGTTTTAGTCTCCCAGCCCATTATGGTTTCTTTTTCCTTCCAGTGGTTTCTTGGATCAGCTGCGCTGTGTGTGGGCGAGCATTGTTGTGTAATAATATCACGTCTTTTCTTTGTCATTGGCGACCCTTTCCTCTCATCGCTGGCTTTACTTTGCTCATCAGTATGTGTGAGTGGTCAGCGCTACATCCTGTACGCTGATCTTCCAAATAATCACCAAAATACGACAACTGTGGCATCCAGATGATGGCCAGCATCACTTTCCTCGCTGATGCTCGAGTTTTGAATTCCTTTCGCACAGGTGAGCTGGTGTGCTTCCATTTCACGCCTTCTCTTTTCGAGTCGGGTTCACCATTTTGAACGAAAGTTTCATCACACGTTAAAATCTCGATCAGAAAAGGTTCACCTTCACATTCATAGCACTCTTTGTTTCCTGGTGTTGTTGTGTGAATTCTTTCGGGACCCACGTTGGACTTGTTTTGCTGTACTTGAGCATGTCACTGACAACGTTACGAACTGTGCCGCTACCTATTGCAGCTATTTTGCTATTCAGTTCTATTGCAACACGTCGGCCATCAGGAGTAATGTCGTCAGAGCCGGCTTTAACCGAAGGAGGAGACACTTCAATTGGCCGGCCACGGCGTTTTTGATTTGTCACTGAAGTTAGATTGTTTTTGAACTGTCCTACGTATTTATCGAAAATTTCCGTCGTTCGCACAGCTTCGACCACACGTAAAAATCATTAGAGAAAGTATTTTGGCCGTTTTCCACCTTCTGAAAGGGAAAACGCATGGCTGAACGTTGCTCAGTTAATGTGGAAACTTGAACCCGACGCGTCATTGTTCATTGCAACATTAAGGTTATAAATAAAAGTTTTTTTGTTTGTCAGCCACCCTCATCTCAGTCATGCCAACCTAAAGTCATGAAACTACAAAAAGTCTTCCTACAAACTATTCGACTTCATCAATTTGCCTTTGCCTAGGAAAGTCAGGAAGGAGTACGCACTTACTATTGAATCGGTCATTTCTATTTGATGAGAAAGTTAAAACAAACAAATAGCAAACCATTGCTTATTTATTTACGAACAACATTTATCAGAGTAAATGTCATTATATATATGAGACTGCTCGTTCGCACTCGTAGCCGCATCGTCTGGTAAGAGTACGCACTAACACCAATAACAAGAAAATGCACCATGACCTTCATAAGCTGTGCATTCTTCATGCCGCTGGTGGGAATAATTATCACTCTTAATACGGTCTTCCGTGACAGACTCCTTTTAGTCTTCTGTACACCTTGGGCAGTTCAAAACATGAAGTTGGATTAATAGACAATTGTCAAGGTGATTCGATAAACCCTGTGCCAGGCACTTAGATGTGATTTGCAGAATATCCATGTGGGTGTAGATCCCTCCTTGGATTGTGCCCTGATTGTTGCTGAAGATGATGGCGCAGTTTAATCCAGATTAGCCGTAGAGATTCTACGTTGTTCGTTACTGATATTTTGTCCCTTCTTGTTTTAGTTTGTTTTTCTAACAATGCATTTTTGTACGTAGACTCAAACAGAATTTGGGATGTTTTTGCAGCTTGCTTTAGATGTTCTAAAACCTAAAATTGTGCAATTCACAAAACGAAAAAACATAGTATTCTATGACTACAACATCAATAACTCTCATTTTCAATCGGTCAACTCACACAAATACCTAGGTGTAACACATTGTAAGGATACAGAATGGAAGCAGGACTGAATAAAATTCAAGACGCGTTCATAGGATTTGTAGACCTGGAAAAGCGTTCGACAATGTAAAATGGTGCAAGATCGAAGTTCTGAAGAAAATAGCTATAGGGAGAGACGGGTAATATATTCGTACAATACCCAAGAGGAAATAAGAGTGGAAGACCAAGAACGAAGTGCACGGATTAAAAAGGGAGTAAGACTTTGATATATTCATTCGCCTCTACTGTTCAATCTACGTATCAAAGAAGCAACGAAGAAAATAAAAGAGAGGTTGAAGATTCGGACTGAAATACGGAGTGAAAGGAAATCAGTGACAAGATTTGCTGATAATATTATCGTCCTCAGGAAAGTGAATTACTACAGGATCTGATGAATGGAATATACAATATAATGAGTGTAGAATTTGGGGTGAGAGTAAGTCACAGACAAAAGTGATGAGATGAAGCATAAACGGGAGCAGCGAGAATCTTTACATTGGTGATAACGAAGTAAGAAATGGAACCATCACATTGTCTCAGTCGAAGGTAAAGATAGTGGCGGACTGTAATTCACTGTTAGAATTAAAGGGAAATATAATCAGTGCACAAAGATGATCTTTTTCGAACTATTGGTGTGACCCATACTCTAATATTGCTCCAGTGTTTGGGACCTGTCCCACATACGACTAGCAGGGGATATTGAACTGTTCATAAGAAAGTCAGCACGAATGGTTACAGGTTTGTTTGGCCCACAGGAGAATTAACAGAGATGCTGAAGAAATTGGCAGATGCCTGAAGATACACGTAAGCTATCCGTAGAAACTCTACTTGCTAAAAATTTCTAGAACATACCCTAAATTTTGAATACGCGAGGTGTGTTGAAAAAAATTTCGGAACATTCGTAATTTCGCGCCAATGGCGTGTTGGGGCGAAATGCAGTTGACATCCCTGCACACGCGTGTGCTTAATGTGTAACTGCGGGAAGTTTCATTGTTCAGTGCTGTATTGAGTAGAACGCTGTGTCGCACAGTTGGCGAACTTCGAGAGGGGATAGTTAGAGGAGCAATGCGCCTGCAATAAATTTTGCGTGAAACTCAAGCAAGCCGCTGTTCGGGGTAGCCGCGCAGTCTTCGGGGCCTTGCCACGGTTCGTGCGGCTGCCCCCCGTCCGAGGCTAGAGTCCTCCCTCGGGCATGGGTGTGTGGAAGTGGTGCAAGCCTAGGGACTGATGACCTCAGCAGTTTGGCCCCATAGGAACTTAAAAGCTAAACTCAAGAACACCTTTACAGACACACACCAAATGATGCAGGAAGCCTATGGTGGTGACTGATTAAGCCGTACTCGGTGTTACGGATGGTTCACACGTTTTAAAAACGGCCGGACGGAAGACGACCCCCGTGCAGGACGTCCTTCGACTTCTGCCAACAACGCTTGTGTCAGGAACGTCAACGAAACTGTGCGTGCTGAACGAAGACTGACTGACTCCGATAGATTGCAGAAGAATGTAACATTGCAGTTGGATCGTGAAATCCTAATACAGCATGCTGGAAACTATCGTGTTGCCTCCAAATTCGTGCCACGGCTCATGAGTCAAGAGCAGAAAGACCTTCGCCTCGCAATCTGAGAAGAGCTTTAGGATCACCCAAATGAGAACGAGATGCTCCTTAAGAAAATTACAACTGGTGATGAGACGTGGGTCTGCAGTTATGACGTTGAGAACAAGGTTCAGTCATCGCAATGAGTTGGGAAATGTTCTCAACGATCAAAAAATAAATAAAGCTTGTCAGGTCAGCTTGGCCCTTGCAGACATTTTTTTATTTCCAAAGTTGAAAACCAAGTTGAGAGGACGAAGATTTGTGACGATAGACGCGCGGTCCAGCGAAAGGCGAACACAGTCTGCCCCCGGAAGTGGAAACGGTGCTGGGAGCGGTGTATCAGTCGTGGGGGAGATCATATACAAATAAGTGAAGGTAAGCGTAGAAAAATTTTGTGGACAAAGTTCCGGAATTCTTTGAACAGACCTCTTAGACGAAAGGTAGTGAATACTGGCAAGTGGTCTGCAAATGTTCGTACGGTTGCGTTCGCTTCCATTCGCTGCTGTGGAAACTGGGCTTAATAATAGTATTCCCGGAGTGAGATGTAATTGGCAACTCTGTAAACGCTGAGCTGTGCGCCGCTTATAGCCCAGGCAAAATTATTCTCGGAGGGACACATCATTATCTCCTTCGTGCCTAAAGTTGCTTCGGCCAAACTCCAACTCAATTGCCAGGCCGATAGCTCGTTATCCTACTCCTCTGCAAGTAACACTTCTTCTGAAACCATCTGTACGGTTATGTAGGTTAAGACACTGCAGCCACTCATCATGGGGGGTCCACGTTTGCGAGTAACTGACGAGAAAGGAAATTCTGTACTGTGTGTGACACTCGGTAGCATTAAGAAAGCTGAGTGACATTAGTTGGTTGTGAGGTGTAATGGAAAGGATAATAGCTTCACATGTTGTGTTCGGGTACCAAGATTTAAAAGCCTGAAGTCTTCTATTGCAGAAGTAAGGAGCGCAACAATCAAGTGATTTATAACCAGTAAGTGCACACATTTTAATTGAGGTTGCAATGTGCAGGTCACGCAAGGGCCGTACTGTAGAGAGGTTTGTAACAAGTGTTTATCCTTATTTTGGATAGTTAGCTTTCTTATCTGAGAAGTAGTTGTGGGTAGCACTTGAAATGCATCACGACTAACTAAATACCCTCCACCTCTCATGATTTTAAAAATAAAAGTGTTCCCAGAAAGGTTGTTCACTCTACAGTTTATTTATGTGCCAAAGTTAGTTGCTACGATTGGCTAAAGGAAAAGTTTCGCAGAATCACGGGAAATCACTTCTACAAGTGGCTGAGACTCTCGTAGTGAATAAAAATTCTGTACTGAAGATTCCAAGGTGGGAGACGCAACATTCCTCCCCCCGTCTCCCCTACCCCCTCCACCCATTGCTATCCTCCTTTTCCTATAGCAAAAAAACTAGAGAAATTTCCGCTGTGAAACTAGTTGCAAACAAGAGAACGGCCCTTGAAATTTAAAGCTTCAAAGTTTTAAGCCCTGCTCATTGCGGATATTGATTAGAAACTGTTAACCCACATGTGATACCTGGGTACATAATCCCTGCGACATTTGATCAACGGTGTTCCTTAAGGTCAGGTTCTCATTCAAAACGTTCGAAAATTCAATTTCTTTGTAGTTGCATTTTTTTAAAGGTGCACTTGTCTAGACTCTTGGAACGGAAAGGTTTTTTTTGTAATCCGTGCTTTACAAAAGTTTCTACAGCACATTGTTTGAAGCAGTGTCACGGTTGCCATGATGCGCGCGGTGCAGCCGTGCTGTCTCAAACGCCTTACACCGGTTCGCGCGGCTCCCCCCGTCGCTACGATTGGCTACGAGGCTCCAGTCCTCCCTCGGGCATGGGTGTGCGTTGTCTTTATCATAAGTTACTGTAAGTAGTGTGTAAGCATAGGGACTGATGACCTCAGCAGTTTGGTTCCATAGGAGCTTCCTATAGACAGACGGTTGCCATGGGACACACTTGAGTCGGAAACGCTCTGCTCAGGTACGCTTGTCCGTCGGCTTTTAGAATACTGCTGCGCGGTGTTTGATCCTTACCTGATAGGAGTGTCGGAGTACATCGATAAAGTTCAAAGAAGGGCAGCAGGTTATATCACTGAAATGATACAGGATTAGGGCTGGACATCATTAGAACAAAGGCGTTTTTCGTTGCGACGGAATGCCAATCACCAACTTTCTCCTCCGAATGCGAAAATATTTTGTTGACACCGACCTACATAGGGAGAAAAGATCACCTCGATAAAATAAGGGAAATCAGAGCTCGCACGGAAAGATGAAGATATTCGTTCTTTCCGCTCGCTATACGGGATTGGAATAATAGAGAATTGTGAAGGTATATGAAGATAGTAACCGCTCTCGAAAGAACAGATACCATTGATGATGACTTTGCCGTGTGGTTCTAGGCGCTACAGTCTGGAACCGAGCGACCGCTACGGTCGCAGGTTCGAATCCTGCCTCGGGCATGGATGTGTGTGATGTCCTTAGGTTAGTTAGTTCTAAGTTCTAGGCGACTGATGACCTCAGAAGTTAAGTCGCATAGTGCTCAGTGCCATTTGAACCAACACCTGTCGGCAGCCGTGGGTTTCAATTAATTATCATTTATTCTAGAGAAGCTGCACGGTCGTCAGTGGCGCCTGTTCTTCCGATGAACAGTTACTATCTTCATATATATAGTTAAAGGCTACCCAGCCACTGACCGTCTGTGCGAATGGGCACAGGCTGCCCGAACTCTTACGGGAATCGGCACCTCAGTGTGCGCTAGTAATGAGTGGATGGGCAAATACCTATTAGGTGCATAACGTATGTAGATTGTGGACAGTTGGAAATGTGGGTCTCACGGGAAGCGTGCAAGGGATAAGTCCCTGCAGTCGTGCTATTCATTTGTGTCCTCTGTGGCTTAGATGGATAGAGCGTCTGCCATGTGAGCAGGAGATTCCGGGTTCGAGTCCCGGTCGGGGCACACATTTTCAGCTGTCCCCATCGAGGTATATCAACAACACCTGTCGGTAGCTGAGGGTTTCAACTAATTACCTATTGTGAAGGTGATTCGATGAACCCTTTGCCAGGCACTTAAATGTGATTTCCAGGGTATACATATAGATGTAGATGAAAACTCGTCCCGTGACGCACGTGCACAAAATGATTCATACTGCAGAATGCATGCAAACATACTCACCGAAAATACTGACGAATGACGAGTGCAGGCTGCCTAGTGCTGCATATCCAGATTATTAGACAGATCGGCTTTTCCTGCCAAGAAGAAAAGAGAATTGCTATCTAGGAACAATTCGAGCTAGAAGAAGGGTTAGTAAGTACTCCTTGAATTGCAGACTAAACGTAAATAACGAAAACACATTTTTGGTAAAAAAAAATTGGTCAAAACATAATCCTTGGTCCTCCATATTGGATTAGCCGTTTTGAATATTGAACATCTAACTTCAGATTCGTGTTGAGCGACATTCAAAATATATATGTAACACTTAGTTCATGCAAATTGAAGTAATAATACAACTAAAAGTTTTCCCTAAACCTTCAAATTTTTTTTTTTTTTTTTCGAGAAACGATTGTCTCAGAACGGCATGCAGCATAAACTAAAAATGGTTAGAACCGCTTAACTTCTACCTATCACCCCGAAAAGTAAACACTTTTCTTAGGAGCTTAAACCTATAATATATCACATTTGTTAATACTAACCAATTTTTGTTAAGGCATAAGGAGTGAAACAAACCCCCCAAGGTTAGAATTATCACCGTATCGTTAAATTTAAGGTTGTTTCATTGTGGTTAGTTATGAGCTCCCATAGATTTTATGTAATATCGACTGATGTTATCCATTTTTAATTTGAGAGAAGTCTGAGCTCCGATAAATTTAATGTGGTATCAACTGATGTTATCCATTTTTGATTTCAGGTAACATCTGAGAGGCCACACTGCACGCAGTCTGCGTACTTCAGACTCGCAGGCCCTTGATCAAATCATAATTACGGCACCATTCTTTTTTTTACTGAAAATCTAAAATAAATCTCGTAGTATGATCACTCGTAATTCCCAAATATATCCTTCGAATGTATTTTCATTGCCCCAAAAAAATTTCCAAATGTACCATTTTTTGCTCATTTGAATGAGAGCCTGGCCGTAACGCCGGAATATAGTCACGAGATTTTTTTTCGGAGACGATGCACGTTCGCTAGAAGAATTTAGTTCTGCGCGTGTCGATGTACATTCCACAGATATTACTGTGTGTGCTACTCAGTCGTGCCATTTGAGTGTACATCTTTGCATAGTTTTCCTTTTAAGATGTAAATAGTGCCCAGTTCAGTTGCTAACTGACCAGTGAGTGGTTCCGAAGACGTCGGATGTGCGGTGCGTCGGGTCTGCTAGGACAACAACAGACTGGCGTGATGCGATGGCAGAAGCACACACTGAGGGAGCTAGCTGCTGGGACGCCAGCGAACAATTTATGCCAAGTAAGACGAAGAGGACTATTCTAAAATTATGAGCCGTCTCAAAAGTGTTTATCATTAGTAAATCTTGTGGTTGAGACTGACAATCAATCTACAATAACTGACAGTTTTGCCTAGAGAGAGAATACAGGAAATCCGCCTCCTCCCCCCCCCCCCCCCCCCCCTTCCTCAATGAAGTTTGGTTGTGATGACAGGTCGATGGGTAGTGTAGCCCCAGATCCAAATTAGGTTGGAAGGGCATAATTTGATTGAGAGTGGTTTATGCCAACGATTATGAACGACGAGTAAACGTTGTGCGAGCACATTGCCCTGTAGCGTAGCCTAGTGTTTCCGTCCGCGCCATATTTAACACACTTTCTCTAGCTGTAGACAAAAGTCGCACAAAGCGACGAAAACTACGTTTCTGGTGGGGGGGGGGGAGGGGAGGGGAGAGTCCACTATGTAACTATCACTACAATTTTTGGAAATACGGAAGCGTCCGATCCCACCCGTCTGCTTTGACCCATGACGTCACAAATATGGCGGAAAGAAAAACAAACACACACACTTCCCACAAGAAGCCTAATGACACTAATGGGAGAAGAGCGGGAAATGGGGTGTTTTGGGTGGAGGGCAAACTAAATATAAACAAATTTAGACGCCTTGCGTAGCTACAACGTGTAAGTGAAGACAGCCATGCATGAATACCCACCCACCTCCCCAGGGATCGTAACCCCTGCAACCCATAGAAGATAAAGATGCTTCAGTAGCTGATTAGTGTTTTTTGTCGTTTAAAAAAAATCTCTCGGGATAGAACGAACAGATCAGAAAAGTAAATAAAATAAGATAAAACATAACTGGAGACAGCCACACTCAAACCAAACTCCGCGCCGTCATGACGTCACACACAACACCCTTACGTCACGGGTCAAAGCCGACGCGTTGGATCGGACGCTTCTGTCGACCCAGATAATGTTATTAATTGTTTCGGTCTTAAATTGTATTTCGTTCACGAAACGTCGTTTAGCTCTTTCATGGATAGCAGCTTTGGAAAGCGTACAGGCTGTACAGGTTATATTGATAATCGCTCGTCGTTAGTCCAAGGCAACTATAGCGATTTTTAAACACAGATGTAGTGTGTATTAAGCCTACATACGTATTTGGGTCCTGTGTTTCTTTACTAAGAACTTCTTCGTAGGTAATTTCCCTATAGTGATTTTTTGTTTATTTATAGACGGCAGACTTCGATGAAGTATTAAACACACATCCGAAGTTTCTTCTGATGCTGCAGATACTGTTTTATCCGTACTAGGTGCACAACCTCATTTAATACTGACGGACACAATTTGTCTCCACATTTAGCAATTTTTCATAATATAGCTTCGATATATTCTTCTGTAATTCTTGTTTATAGTTAAACCTAAAACACATTAACTCTTCCACCAATTATTCGATATGTGGTTTCATCCCTTTCGTAGCCTAGAGTTCCTAAACGGTCGATAATATTAATAATTTCCTTTCTCACTTTTATTTCCTGTAGAATCTCCTGTTTATGGTTTTTGCTAACCTGTTTCACGTTCATTATTTTTATTTTTCTAGTTTTGTGACTGGTAGCCAAATTTTCTTTGAATTAGGTTTTTAATTCTGAAATAGTAACAGTTAAAGGTCAAGTGAAGATTGCGATCTATTTGAGAAGAGTGGTTCGGAGATTTTTTATATTAGACCTACACAGGTCATGGAGATCCGTATCTATATAAGATTACTTCAAGTGTAATGTAGCCCATTCTCTTGTCATGATCTCGGCTGTATCGTAGCGCATTGTCTCGGTTAGGTTGGAGATTTTGGTTGAGAGTCGCCGAAGTCAACGAAAGTGATTACGAAGTAAAGACTGTGCTAAAAGAACGATCTGTAGCGTAGTCCAAAACGTTCTTTCTGTCCTTTTAAAATCTCTTTTAATTTAAAAAAGTTAAAGCTGCAAGATACAATCACAACTATTATGTAATAGAGAAATCACAGACTATTGCGGTGTATGTTGTTTACGTACACTACTTTTTGTCAGTGAATATATATTTTTTACTCATTTGCCGGATTTCAGTTTTCCGCGTTTTGCGGCGAAAAACGTTTTCCTGTGATGGGCCCATTAGCTTGTCGGTTATATTCGTGACTATCTCGACGGTCAGTAATTTCATGTTAGTCTGTCCACCTGTGTCATTCTTAACATCGAATATAGTTTTAAGTATTAGGAAGGCTAATATTAAGGTAATGCACGAGTAGGTCTAATGATGAATAAAAAAAAAATAGGAATGTGGGTAAGCTACTACAAACAGCATGTTGTTGTTGTTGTTGTTGTCTTCAGTCCTGAGACTGGTTTGATGCAGCTCTCCATGCTACCCTATCCTGTGCAAGCTTCAACCCCCAGTACCTTCTGCAACCCACATCCTTCTGAATCTGCTTAGAGTATTCATCTCTTTGTCTCCCTTTACGATTTTTACCCTCCACGCTGCCATCCAATGCTAAATTTGTGATCCCTTGATGCCTCAGAACATGTCCTACTAACCGGTCCCTTCTTCTAGTCAAGTTGTGCCACAAAGTTCTCCCCAATTCTGTTCAGTACCTCCTCATTGGTTACGTGATCTACCCATCTAATCTTCAGCATTCTTCTGTAGCACCACATTTCGAAAGCTTCTATTCTCTTCTTGTCCAAACTACTTATCGCCCATGTTTCACTTCCATACATGGCTACACTCCACACAAATACTTTCAGAAATGACTTCCTGACACTTAAATCTATACTCGATGTTAACAAATTTCTCTTCTTCAGAAACGCTCTCCTTGCCATTGCCAGTCTACATTTTATATCTTCCCTACTTCGACCATCATCAGTTATTTTGCTCCCCAAATAGCAAAACTCCTTTACTACTTTGTCTCATTCCCTAATCTAATTCCCTCAGCATCACCCGGCTTAATTCGACCACATTCCATTACCCTCGTTTTGCTTTTGTTGATGTTCATCTTATATCCTCTTTTTAAGACACTGTCCATTCCGTTCAACTGCTCTTCCAAGTCATTTGCTGTCTCTGACAGAATTACAATGTCATCGGCAAACCTCAAAGCTTTTATTTCTTCTCCATGGATTTTAATACCTACTCCGATTTTTTATTTTGTTTCCTTTACTGCTTGCTCAATATACAGATTGAATAACATCGGGGAGAGGCGACAACCCTGTCTCACTCCCTTCCCAACCACTGCTTCCCTTTCGTGCCCCTCGACTCTTACAACTATCTTGTTTCTGTACAAATTGTAAATAGCCTTTCGCTCCCTGTGTTTTACCCCTGACACCTTTAGAATTTGAAAGAGAGTATTCTAGTCAATATTGTCAAAAGCTTTCTCTAAGTCTACAAATGCTAGAAACGTAGATTTGCCTTTCCTTAATGTTTCTTCTAAGACAAGTCGTAAGGTCAGTATTGCATCACGTGTTCCAACATGTATACGGAATCCAAACTGCTCTTCCCCGAGGTCGGCATCCACCAGTTTTTCCATTTGTCTGTAAAGAATTCGCGTTAGTATTTTGCAGCTGTGACTTATCAAACTCATTGTTCGGTAATTTTCACATGTCAACACCTGCTTTCTTTGGGATTGGAATTGTTATATTCTTCTTGAAGTCTGAGGGTATTTCGCCTGTCTCATAAATCTTGCTCACCAGATGGTAGAGTTTTGTCAGGACAGGCTCTCCCAAGGCTGTCAGTAGTTCTAATGGAATGTTGTCTACTGACGGGGCCTTGTTTCAGCTCAGGTCTTTCAGTGCTCTGTCAAACTCTTCACGCAGTATCGTATCTCCCATTTCACCTTCATCTACATCCTCTTCCATTTCCATGTTATTGTAAAGTACATCGCCCTTTTACAGACCTATATACTCCTTTGACCTTTCTGCTTTCTTTAGAACTGGGTTTCCATCTGAGCTCTTGATATTCATACAAGTGGTTCTCTTTAATTTTCTTGTAGGCAGTATCTATCTTACCCTAGTGAGATAAGCCTCTACATCCTTACATTTGTCCTCTAGCCATCCCTGCTTAGCCATTTTGCACTTCCTGTCTATCTCATTTTTGAGACGTCTGTATTTCTTTTTGCCTGCTTCATTTACTGCATTTGTATATTTTCTCCTTTCATCAATTAAATTCAATATTTCTTCTGTTACCCAAGGAGTTCTACTAGCCCTCGTCTTTTTACATACTTCATCCTCTGCTGACTTCACTACTTCATCCCGCAAAGCTATCCATTCTACTTCTTCTTCTTCTGTACTTCTTTCCCCCATTCCTGTCAATTGTTCCCTTATGATCTCCCTAAAACACTGTACAACCTCTGGTTCTTTTAGTTTATCCAGGTCCCATCATCTTAAATTCCCACCTTTTCGCAGTTTCATCAGTTTCAATCTACAGTTAATAACCAATAGATTGTGGTCAGAGTCCACATCTACCCGCGGAAATGTCATACAATCTAAAACCTGGTTCCTAAATCTCTGTCTTACCATTATATAATCCATCTGATACCTTTTAGTATCTCCAGGATTCTTCAATGTATATAACCTTCTTTCATGGTTCTTGAACCAAGTGTTAGCTATGATTAATTTATGCTCTGTGCAAAACTCTACCAGGCGACTTCCTCTTTCATTTCTTAGCCCCAATCCATATTCACCTATTATGTTTCCTTCTCTCCCTTTTCCTACTCTCGAATTCCAGTCACCCATGACTATTAAATTTTCGTCTCCCTTCACTACCTGAATAATTTCTTTTATTTCATCATACATTTCTTCATCTGCAGAGCTAGTTGGCATATAAACTTGTACTACTGTGGTAGGCGTGGGCTTCGTGTCTATCTTTGCCACAATATTGCGTTCACTGTGCTGTTTGTAGTAGCTTACCTGCACACCTATATTTCTTATTCAGTATTAATCCTACTCCTGCATTACCCCTATTTGATTTTGTGTTTATAACCCTGTATTCACCTGACCAAAAGTCTTGTTCCTCCTGCCACCGAACTTCGCTAATTCACACTATATCTAACTTTAACCTATCCATTTCCCTTTTTAAATTTTCTAATCCACCTGCCCAGTTAAGGGATCTGACGTTCCACGCTCCGATCCGTAGAACGCCAGTTTTCTTTTTCCTGATAACGACGTCCTCTTGGGTAGTTTCTGCCCGGAGATCCGAATGGGGGACTATTTTACCTCCGGAATATTTTACCCAAGAGGACGCCATCATCATTTATCCATACAGTAAAACTGCATGCCCTCGGGAAAAATTACGCCTGTAGTTTCCCCTTGCTTTCAGCCGTTCGCAATACCCGCACAGCAAGGTCGTTTTGGTTAATGTTGCAAGGCCGGGTCAGTCAATCATCCAGACTGTTGCCCCTGCAACTACTGAAAAGGCTGCTGCCCCTCTTCAGGAACCACACGTTTGTCTGGCCTCTCAACAGATACCCCTCCGTTGTGGTTGCACCTACGGTATGGCCATCTGTATCGCTGAGGCACGCAAGCCTCCCCACCAACGGTTCATGTGGAAGGACAAACAGCATAGTGAACGCATTATTGTGCCCAAGAAAGACACTAAGCCCACGCCTACCACAGTAGCACAAGTTTATATGCCAACTAGCTCCGCAGATGACGCAGATATTGATGAAATGTGTGATGACATTAAAGAAATTATTCAGATAGTGAAGGGAGACGAAAAGTGTCATGAGTGACTGGAATTCGGTAGTAGGAAAAGGGAGAGAAGGATACGTAGTAGGTGAAAATGAATTTGGGGGGGGGGGGAAAGAAATGAAAGAGGAAGCTGCCTGGTAGAATTTAGCACAGAGCATAACTTAATCATAGCTAACAATTGGTTCAAGAACCATAAAAGAAAGTTGTATACATGGAAGAAACCTGGAGATACAGATAGATTATATAATGGAGGACTGACATTTAGGAACCAGATTTTAAATTGTAAGACATTTCCAGGGGGAGATGTGGACTCTGACCACAATCTATTGGTTATGAACTGTAGATTAAAACTGAAGAAACTGCAAGACGGTGGGAATTGATGGAGATGGAACATGGATAAACTGACAGAACTAGAGGTTGTAGAGTGTTTCAGGGAGAGCATTAGGGAACGATTGACAGGAATGGGGGAAAGAAATACAGAACGTGTCAAAAATGAGATCAACAGGAAGTGCAAAATGGCTAAGCAGGGATGTCTAGAGGACAAATGTAAGGATGTAGAGGCGCATATCACTAGGGGTAAGATAGATACTGCCTACAGGAGAATTAAACAGACATTTGGAGGAAAGAGAACCACTTGTATGAATATCAAGAGCTCAGATGAAAAGCCAGTTCTAAGCAAAGAAGGGAAAGCAGAAAGGTCGAAGGAGTATATAGGTCTGTACAACGGCGATGTACTTGACAATATTACGGAAAAGGAAGAGAATGTAGATGAAGTTGAAATGGGAGAGTTTGACAGAGCACTGAAAGACCTGAGTCGAAACAAGGCCCCGGGAGTAGGCAACATTCCATGATAACTACCGACAGCCTTGGGAGAGTCAGCTCTGACAAAACTCTACCATCTCGTGAGCAAGATGTATGAGACAGGCGAAATACCGTCAGACTTCAAGAAGAATATAGTAATTCAAATCTCAAAGAAAGTAGGTGTTGTCATATGTGAAAATTACCAGTTTAATAAGCCACTTCTGCAAAATACTAACACGAATTCTTTACAGACGAGTGTAAAGACTGGTTGAAGCCGACCTCGCGGAAAGACGAGTCTGTATTCCATAGAAGTACTGGAACGCGTGAGGCAATACTGACCCTACGACTTACCTTAGAAGATAGATTAAGGAAGTTCAAACCTACGTTTCTAACATTTGTCGATTTAGAGAAAACTTGGACAATGTTCACTGGAATACTCTTTCAAATTCTGAAGGTGGCAGGGGTAAAATACAGGGAGGGAAAGACTATTTACAATTTGTACAGAAACCAGATGGCAGTTATAAGAGTCGAGGGATATGAAAGGGAAGCAGTGGTTGGGAAGGGAGTGAGACAGGGTTGTAGTCTATCCCCGATGTTATTCAACCTGTTTATTGAGCAAGCAATAAAGGAAACAAAAGAAAAATTCGGAGTAGGAATTAAAATCCATGGAGAAGAAATTAAAACCTTGAGGGTCACCGATGACATTGCAATTCTGTCAGAGACAGCAAAGCACTTGGAAGAGCAGTTGAACGTGGTGCTACAGAAGAATGCTGAACATTAGATGGGTAGATCACATAACTAATGAGGAGGTATTGAATAGAATTGGGAGAAGAGAAATTTGTGGCATAACTTGACTAGAAGAAGGGATCGGTTGGTAGGGCATATTCTGAGGGATCAAGGGATCACCAGTACAGTACTGGGGGGCAGCGTAGGGTAAAAATCGTAGAGGGAGACCAAGAGATGAATACACTAAACAGATTCAGAAGGATGTAGGTTGCAGGAGGTACTGGGAGATGAAGCATCCACAGGATAGAGTAGCATGGAGAGCTGCATCAAACCAGTCTCTGGACTGAAGATAACAACAACATAAAGGTATTTGTCTGATGTGTAAGCTTCAATAGAAGTGGGACAGATAAGAGGGTTAGATTGGATTATATGTACTTCCCGTTACAATTGATCCATAATGAGACACTTAATGGGAAACTAATATGCTAATTTACCTCCCACAGATCGCAAGTGGAGTGATCCTGGACGTGGAACGTGGAATGAAAATTTAGACATACTTTTGATTGTACTCGCATTATTTGACCCCCACCCCCCCTCTCACTCACTCTCAACCGCGCGCACGCTAGTTCTACTAAGAAATTCAGTTCATTAATGGAATCGGAGGAGATGGTTAGCAATAAATCCTTTAAGCTCCTCTTAAACTGAAATTTGTCAGTAGTAAAGTTTTTTATGGCTGCTGGCACGTTATTGAAAATGCGTTTTCCTGAATGATGTAGACTTTCTTGCACCAAAGCAATTAACTTCCAAACTTTTGTGAGGATTATTCACGTTTCTAGTAATGACTTCATGAAATGATCTGTTGATTTGAAAATATTCATTTGTTTTTAAAGACAAATTTAATGGCGAGAAGGTATCTTCTATCTGCACCATGTTAAATTGACCTATTTCCATGTCCCTTATCTCAAGCTGTATTATACTAACGGTAGAACACGAAACATTTCTTACATGGATTTCCACTATTTTCTAACAATGACGTTTTTTTATGAATAATTCCCCCAGGGGTCCACAACTCTCTTGTGGATACGTGCGTGGCGTGCACGGGGCCCTGAGCCATTGCAGCCTTCTTTCTCTCCAGGGCTGCATTTCCTTCCCCTTCCCCTCCTTGCTCCTTTCCCCTCGCCCTCGCCCTCTCCCTCTCTTGGTGTCCTTGCTTATGTTGGCCCCCGCTATCCTCCTGGTTCTGTTGGTTTCCCAATTCAGCTTTGTTGCATAATCATCTCCTCCTCTTGGCATTCCTTGGTCCCCCTCTGAAGTTTGACCTCCATTACAAAATTTCTCCTCCGTAGTGTGATCCATCTGGGGAAGAACACCTTACCTAGTGTCTCCGACGTGCGCCCTCCTAGTACATTCCACCTTTTCTTTCACGTCGTCGTCTGATACTAGGGTGTACAGCCAGCACGGTAGCCAGCCCGTGTGGTGGGGTCGCTATGTACCCTTTTGGTTGAGCCCCCTGAACACACAGGGATCACACTTCTCATACCTGAGCTGTGACCCCCTCATGCATGCCTTGGAGTGGTTGCCCGTCATCCTGGAGCATCGTAACTCCCGGCAATGGCCGCCGTGCCAGACGGCCCTTGCTATGGCTGGGTGGCGCCCGTGAGGAGAGCCCCTGATCGGAGTGGGTGGTATCAGGGCGGACACTATGCAAATGAAATGCATACAGGTCCAGAACTCTGGCCGTTCTTCTGCGGCCGTCTCTCTGCGTGGAACTGATTCCTCAAGTGCTGCTTCTCTTGCCCCTTCGGCCTTCCCTTCCATGGTCTACCCTCTGGGAAGAGGATCAGGCCCGTTGGCTAGGGGCAAAACCTTTCCCCCGTTATCTAGTTTGCACCAGGACTGATGGAGATACTTTCACCAATACCAAACCCTTATTCTTAGTGGAACACATTGAAGACAAGTTTGGCGAAGTGGACTCCCTCAGCAAGATGCAGTCGGGTTCGTTGCTGATAAAAACTGCTTCAGCTGCCCAATCTGCGGCCCTTTGTGCCTGTACCCATCTTGGCACCATTCCTGTGTCCATTACCCCCACCCGTCTCTAAATATGGTACAATGTGTGATTTTTCACAGGGACGTAATCCTTCAAACTGATGAGGAACTTCGGGACCATCTCGGACGGCGGGGTGTTCACTTTGTTCGGCGTGTTCAGAAGGGTCCTAAAGACAATCGTATTGATACTGGTGCCTTTGTCCTGGTGTTTGAAGGGGATACCCTCCCTGAGAAAGTTAAGATTATGGTCTATCGCTGTGATGTGAAGCCATACATCCCCCCTACTATGAGGTGTTTTAAGTGCTTGCATTTTGGCCACGTCTTCCCGCTGTTCGCAGGCCCCTCTTTGTGGTGACCACAGTCCACTCCATGAGGGGAGTCCCTGTGTTCCCCCTCCTGTCTGTGTAAATTGTCATGGTAGTCATTCTCCACGTTCACCAGAATATAAGAAGGAAAAGAAGATACAGGAGTATGAGTCCCTCGCTCGTTTAACCTACACAGAGGCCCGTAAGAAATATACACGACTTCACCCTGTGTCCATGATACCTAGTTAGGCCTTGGTTCCATCTACACCCCTTCCTTACCCCCATCCCGGACCCCTCTCCTCACCCCCCCCCCTCCCCTGCGGCTCCCACACCTCCTATGGGCGCTGCTCCCCATCCCCAGCCGGAGAAGTGTCCCACTCCTTCGGCGTCTGCCGGTCAAGGGCGCCTCTCCCGGGATGCACCTTCCCGGCACCTTCCGGGCCAAAGGTCTGCTGCTGCGCGACGACCGCGAGAGCCACGCTCTGTCGGCTCCCAGGTCGCCCGGTCTCTTTCTGTTCCTGATGTTACTGCAGCTGGCTCCTTTATGCCACACAGCCATCCTCGATCTCAGCCTGAAAAGAAGAAGAAACATAAGTCCCGGGACAAAGAGCCTCTGGTGTCACCGGAGGTCCCTTCCCCGACTTCACAACCGGATTCTGACGAGTCGTTTATGGATGTCGCCCCCTCCTTGTCGGTGACGGGTGGGGACCCGGCGGTATGACTGGCTTTAGCGTGTTCAGCCCCCATTTAAACCATCGATCTGTGGTTCTCCAATGGAATTGTAATGGATACTATCGTCACCTTCCGGAATTGAAATCCCTTCTTTCGTCCTACTCTGCAGCTTGTGTGACTCTCCAGGAATCTCATTTTACTGATGCTCACTCACCGACCCTCCGTGTGTTCCGTGTTTTCTGCCGAAATCGGGTCGGACCCCTTCGGGCTTCTGGTGGCGTTTGTACGTTGGTCCGTACAGATATTGCTAGCACGTGGATTCCTCTTCAAACTACATTGGAAGCGGTTGCTGTTAGGGTCCACTTAGACTCTGCGGTCACAGTTTGCAACCTTTATCTCGCTCCTGACAGGACTCTTACACCTGCTGCCTTAACTGCCCTTATTCAGCAACTTCCTCCTCCCTGGGGATTTTAATGCTCATCATCCCTTGTGGGGCAGTGCCTTTCCATCTAGACGAGGTCTTCTTATCGACCAATTTATTTCAGACCACGACCTGTGCCTTCTTAATGATGGCTCCCCTACTCATTTCAGTGCCGGTCATGGTACCTTTTCTGCCATTGATCTTTCTCTTTCTTCTCCCTCTCTCCTCCCTTCATTACGCTGGTCGCCACACGACGACCTTTGTGATAGTGACCATTTCCCGTTGATTATCACGCTCCCTTCCCGTTCCAGGTTACCTCGTTAGTCTTTCCAACGCGCCGATTGGCCTCTATACACTGCACAGGTCGTGTTTTCTCCCTCTTTGTCGGGTTGTAGTGATGACGTCCTACGTGACGTGTCTGACGCGATTGTTCGCGCTGCTGAGCTTGCTGTCCCGCGCTCATCTGGACCATGGTGGAGTACGACCATTGCTATTGCCATCCGTGATCGCCGTCGAGCTTCACAACACTTTAAGAGGCACCTATCCGTAGCCAGCCTTACTACCTTTAAACGCCTTCACGCTAAAGCCCGTTATTTAATCAAACAGAGCAAGCGGATATGTTGGGAACGATTCGTTTCTTCCCTTGGTTCTACTGTCCCTGTCATAGGTATGGGCTACGCTCTCTTCAAGGTTGCCATCGGCAGTCCACCCTCCCAGCCCTTCACCTCCCAGATGGCATTTGTATGGACCCATTAGTTCTTGCAGAACATCTTGCGACCCATTTTGCAGTGGCATCAGCGTCAGCCTCCTATCCAGCTGCTTTCCTTCATCAAAAACAGCGGGTTGAAGCTTCCACCTTATGTTTCACCCCTTGTGAGTCAGAATCTTACAACGAATCTTTACTGAATGGGAATTTCTTTCTGCTGTATCTTCTTCTCATGATACGGCCCCTGGCCCAGATTCCATTCATAGCCAACTGCTTCAACATCTCAGTGCTCCACAACAGCAACATCTTCTTCGGGTGTTTAACCGTATCTCGCTCCAGGGTGACTTCCCTTCTCAGTGGAGGGATAGCATTGTGGTTCCTGTCCTTAAGCCTGGTAAGAACCCCCTATATGTTGACAGCTATCTGCCAATTAGTTTGACCAATGTTGTTTGTAAGTTACTTGAATGGATGGTAGCCAGTCGGCTCAATTGGGTCCCCGAATCTCGGGATCTATTGTCCCCTTACCAGTGTGGCTTTCGAGAGGGACGGTCTCCAATCGATCATTTACTTCGCTTCGAATCCGCAGTTCGGCAGGCTTTTTCCAAGCGCCGCCATTTGGTTGCAGTGATTTTTGACCTTCGCAAGGCCTATGACACGGCCTGGCGCCATCGCATCTTATTTACCCTTCATCAGTGGGGTCTTCGGGGCCCACTCCCGATTTTTATCCGCCAGTTCCTGATCCTTCGGTCATTCAGATTTCGAGTTGGTACTGCTTTTATTTCTCCACGGACCCAGGAGACGGGCATCCCACAGGGTTCTGTCTTGGGTGTCCTTCTTTTCCTGATTGCTATCGATGGACTTGTGGCCTCTGTCGGTCCCTTGGTCGCCCCTGCCCTGTATGTGGATGATTTCTGCATTTGGGTTAGTTCCTCCTCGATGGCATCTGAAGAACGGCAGCTCCAGGTAGCTATATGGCGTGCCTCTGCATGGACCCTCTCACATGGGTTTCAATTCTCTCATTTAAAATCGCGAGTGGTCCACTTGTCTCGCCGTACTACGATCCACCCTGATTATGAGCTCTATCTCGCAGCACAACGATTGCCTGTGGTCCCACAGTTTCGTTTCCTGGGTCTTCTTTTCGACAACAAGCTCACTTGGCTGCCCCATATCAGACTCCTGAAGGTAGGATGTTTTTGTAAACTCAATGTCCTTCGCTTCCTTGCCCACTCCTCTTGAGGTGCGGACCGTTCCCTCCTCCTCCGTCTTTATCATGCTCTAGTTTTGTCTCGCGTGGACTATGGTTGTCAAGTTTATGGTTCAGCTGCTCCTTCCACACTGCACATGCTGGATCCAGTCCACCATCGTGGTATCCGTTTGGCCACCGGTGCCTTCCCTACTAGCCCTGTAGATAGTCTCCTGGTTGAAGCTGGGATCCCCCCCCCCCCTTTTCTGTTCGGCGGTCCGAGCTTCTGGTGCCTTATGCACTCACTATCCGTTCATCTCCCACTCATTCTTCCTATTCTATCCTGTTCCCAGACCATGGACGTCGCCCACCCGACTCCGGCCCTCGGGCGGGTTTACCGGTTGGGCTCCGCCTTGCGTCTCTTTGCCGTGATTTTCAGCTTCATTCTTTGTCCTGTCTTCCTCGTTCCCTCCCCTCCACCCCTCATTGGTTAGTTCCTCGGCCTCGAATTCGGATGGATCTCCGCCGAGGTCCGAAAGATTCCATCCCCCCGTTGGTGTTCCGTTCCTTTTTCCGCCAAATTTTATGGGAGTTTCGGGATGCTGTTGTTTTTTACACTGATGGCTCTAAATCTGCTGATCATGTTGGGTATGCCTTCACGTCCTCTGTTGGAACGGAAAGTCATCTGCTGCCACCTACATGTGGGGTGTTTACTGCGGTATTGATGGCAATTTCCCAGGCCCTTACCTTTATTAAACAGTCCCAACACAACCGCGTTTTGTTATGTACAGACTCGATGAGTGGCCTTCTTGCTATTGACCGGTGTTTTTGGCGCCATCCCTTGGTCTCTGCCATTTATGACCATCTCGCTGATATTCACCGGGCTGCTTGTTCCATTGACTTCCTTTGGGTCCCTGGCCATGTGGGTGTCCCGGGTAATGAGCTCGCTGATCGTTTGGCTGGGGGAGCAGTTACTTACCCCCCGTTTTCTGTAACCCCTCCTGCAGCGGATTTACGGCTTCACATCAAATCCCACTTCGCACAGTCATGGGCCAATTCTTGTGAGGCTACTCCCTGTCTAATAAACTTCGTACGATTAAGGTGACACCAGGCCCGTGGCGTACTTCCTTTCGCCTCTCCCGAAAGGACTCGTCCACACTGTGTCATCTCCGCATTGGCCATACCAGGCTGACCCATGGTTTTCTTTTGCATGATGAGCCACCCCCACTATGTGGTTGTGGAGCCTTCCAGTCAGCCCCCCTGTGGATTCGGGGGTAAGAATAGGCCCGCAGTATTCCTGCCTGTCGTATGAGGCGACTAAAAGGAGTCTCAACTGTTTTGGCCTTTAATATGATGGTCCCCTAAGGGGTTTGACCACTACATTTCAAAATTTTCCGTTAGTGCGTACCGTTTGGGGAAGGACGCCTTACGTGGTGCATCTTACATCCATCTTGCCCTAAGATCTGGCACACCCAGTATTGTCATGGAGTTGGATGTACATCGATCTTCCGGCCACATCTGCTGAAGTGTGTTCCCGATAGCATACATTCCCTCCATTGTGCACTTCCATCTTTGCCCTCGTAATGTACATGGATATTTCGACACCCGACATCCAGCACGGTAGCCAGTCCGTTGTGGTAGGGTCATCATGTATCCTCTTGGTGGTAGCCCCCTGACTACACAGGGATCGCACTGCTGATGCCTGAGCTGCTACATCCCCACGTATGCCAAGGAGTTGATGCCTATCCCTCTGGGGCATCGGGACTCCCAGGAAAGGCCATCCTGCCAGGAGCTCTTTGCTGTGGCTGGGTGGCGCCCGTGGGGAGAGCCCCTGGTTGAAGTGGGTGGCATCAGGGCGGATGACCCGCAATGAAGCGTGGTACATCATCTCTCGCTGGTGGGCCTCCACCAGCAGTCTCTAAGCGATCGAGGTCTAACCTCAACGGGAAGAAATTTGATCATAGATCGCTTCCCTCCCTGGCCACTCCATGGGAGGAACGCCTGGCTAAAGAAGGCAGTGGTGAATATTCACCCCAGTACCTCGTGTGTACGCGGGTTGATGGGGAATCGTTTATGTCGACCAAGCCCCAGTTTTTTGTGGAACATTTGGAGGACAAGTTCGCGGAGGTGGAGGGCTTGTCCAAAATGCGCTCTGGGATCTGTGCTCATCAAAACGGCATCCTCTGCCCAGTCACGGATGTTGCTCACTTGCGACAAGTTGGGGGATGTTTCCGTCACCATCACTCCCCATAAAAGTTTAAACATGGTCCAGGGTGTTATTTTCCACAGGGATCTTCTTCAACAGTCCGACGATGAACTACGCGCTAACCTAGAACGACGAGGTGTTCACATCGTCCGGCGTGTCCATCGGGGTCCGAGGGATAATCCGGTGGCCACAGGTGCCTTCATCTTGGCCTTTGAGGGTGATGTGTTACCCGAAAAGGTTAAGGTGATGGTTTACCGATGTGATGTGAAACCATATATCCCTCCTCCGATACGGTGTTTTAAATGCTGGAAGTTCGGACATGTCATCTCACTGTACTATCAGCATCACGTGTAGAGATTGTGGATGTCCTTCGCATCCCAATACTCCATGTTCCCCGCCTCCTATCTGTGTTAACTGCGGAGAACACCATTCCCCTTGCTCGCCGGACTGTCGGATATTCCAGAAAGAAAGGAAAATAATGGAATATAAAACCATGGACCGCCTGACCTACTCTGAGGCTAGGCGGAAATATGAGAGGCTCCATCCTGTGCCAATGACGTCAACGTACGCTGCTGCTGCAACGACGGTTCTTCCATCTCCTGTGTCGTCCCATACGGATTGTTCTATGATTGGTCAGCATCCAACAGCCCCCTTGATTGTGGGGGGCACTTCACACCCTGTTGCTCCTGCTCCATCTTCTTCAGGAGCAACGCCCTCCCAACCATCGGGGACATCAGCTCCCCCTTCCCAGCCAGAGAAACGTAAGACTTCTTCGGCTACTCTCGCCAGGAAGAGATCCCTTGGGGACCTCCCTTCGCAAGTTCCGACCAGTGGAAAAGTGGACGCCCGCAAGTGGTTGAAACCACCACCGGTCCCTGGTCATAGGGCCTCACGGTCGTCGTCTGTCCCTGAGACTGACCCAGTGAAGCCCATGAAGCCTGAACCACCGAAGGTACAGCGCGACAAGCAGAAAAAGAAGAAAGTCCCCAAGACCAACGATGTTGCGGTGGCACCCGTCCCACTGCTTCCTACAAGCTCTGCCTCTGAGGACGAGGTGGAGACTCTGGCGTCCGCTGAGGACCTCGATCTCGCTGGTCCCTCGGATGCAATGGATAGCATTTACACGGGTGCTCCATCAGAGGCAGCAGGTGAGCCAGCAGCGTAATCTGCCTTCCCAGTCCCGTCACGCCTTGCAGAGACATGGAAAATACCATCCTCCAGTGGAACTGCAGCGGTTTCTTCCATCATCTAGCTGAGCTCCGGCAACTTATCAGCCTTCACCCTTCCTTCTGCATTGCTATTCAGGAAACTTGGTTTCCAGCAATGCGAACCCCTGCCCTCTGTGGCTATCGGGGTTATTATAAGAAACGGGCAGCTTATGAAAGGGTGTCTGGTGGCGTCGGCATATATGCCCTTAACTCTCTTCACAGCGAGTCTGTCCCTCTACAAACACATTTAGAGGCTGTCGCTGTGCGGGTGTGGACGCCACAGGCTGTTACTGTCTGCAGTCTTTACCTTCCACCAGATGAGGATGTTGGGCAGCATATCCTGGCTGCGCTGACAGCCCAATTGCCGCCCCCTTTCCTGTTACTGGGCGACTTCAACCCTCTATGGGGTGGGTCGGTGGCGACAGGTCGAGGCGCCACCATTGAGCATTTATTGGCACAGCTCGATCTTTCGCTTTTAAATGATGGTTCCTTCACACACTTCAGCATGGCGCATGGCATGTACTCTGCCATCGACCTTTCCATCTGCAGCCCTCACTTCTCACCGTCTGTGCATGACGACCTGTGTGGTAGTGACCACTTTCCGATCTTTCTGTCACTGCCACGGCGACAATCTTCTGGGCGCCCTAGCAGATGGGCTCTGAATAAGGCTGACTGGGACTTATCCTCCACTGCCGCTATTGAGCCTCTCTCTAATGCTGACATTGATGCAATGGTTCAATCGGTAGCCACCGGCATCGTTACTGCCGCCGCATCTGCCATTCCCCGTTCTTCTAGGTCCCCTTGGCGGCCGACTGTGCCTTGGTGGTCGCCTGAGATCGCTGCAGCGATTAAAGATCGCCGGCGGGCGCTACAGCGTCACAAGCGACATCCATCCATAGACCACCTTATCACCTTCAAACGGCTGTGTGCGCGAGCCCGCCTCCTTATCCGCCAAGGCAAGCAGGAGTGCTGGGAGTGGTATGTGTCCACCATTGGCCTCCATGTCACTCCATCGCAGGTCTGGGCCAAGATTCGACACGTCTACGGCTATCGGACCCCGGTCAGCGTCCCTGCGCTCTCACTGAATGGGCCAGTTTGTACTGACTCCGGCGTCATTGCAACCTGCTTGGCAGAGCATTTTGCTATGAGTTCCGCTTCTTCCAATTATGCCCTGGCCTTCCGCTCCATTAAAGAGCGGATGGAACATCGGAGCCTTTCATTTCGCACCCACCATTCTGAATCGTACAATGCTCCATTCAGTGAGTGGGAATTTCACAATGCCATTGCCACTTGCCCTGATACCGCTCCTGGGCCAGATCGAATTCACTGTCAGATGCTGAAACACCTTTCAGTGGGCTGCAAGCGACGCCTCCTCGACGTTTACAACCGTCTCTGGGTCGAGGGTGTGTTTCCGTCGCAATGGCGGGAAAGCATTGTCATCCCTGTTTTGAAACCGGGCAAGAGCCCTTTGGAGTTGGACAGCTACCGTCCCATTAGCCTCACCAACGTTCTTTGCAAGTTGCTTGAACGGATGGTGAGCCGGCGGTTAAACTGGGTACTGGAGTCACAGGGCCTTCTGGCTCCGTTCCATAAAGGCCGCTCCGCCGTCGACAATCTGGTGAGCTTGGAGTCGGCCATCCGTACCGCCTTTGCCCGCCGTCAGCACCTGGTCGGTGTCTTTTTCGACATGTGGAAGGCATACGATACGACATGGCGTCATCACATACTTTCTACGCTTCATGGATGGGGTCTTCGGGGCCGTCTGCCGATCTTTATCCGCAATTTTCTGTCGTATCGTACCTTCCGCGTGCAAGTCGCAGCCTCCCATAGTTCCTCCCAAGTCCAGGAGAACGGGGTTCCACAGGGATCTGTCCTCAGTGTCTGCCTGTTTGTAATCGCCATCAACGGGGTCGCTGCAGTGGTGGGAAATTCTGTCTCCACTTCCCTGTATGCTGACGACTTCTGCCTTTACTACAGCTCTACTGGCATTGCCGCTGTTGAACGTCAGCTACAGGGCGCTATCCGCAAGGCGCAGTCTTGGGCTGTAGTGCATGGTTTTCAGTTTTCAGCTGCCAAGACCCGCTTCATGCATTTCTGCCGGCGCCGAACAGTCGATCCTGAGCCGTGGCTTTATCTTGCCGACGAACATCTTGCTGTGGTGGAGACCCACAGGTTTTTGGGTGTAGTTTTCGATGCCCGGCTGACTTGGCGGCATCTAAATGCTCTGAGATGCTTGAGCCACACCCGCTGGGGCGCCGACAGATCTACCCTGTTACGGCTCCACGAGGCGTTAATCCAGTCCCGTCTGGATTATGGGAGCCTGGTTTATGGCTCCGCATCCCCATCTGCGTTGCGGGTGCTGGACCCAATTCTCCACAGCGGGATACGCCTTGCTACTGGTGCTTTCCGCACCAGCCCTGTGGACAGCATACTAGTGGAGGCAGGTGTCCCTCCACTGCTGTTACGGCGCCAACAATTACTGGCTCCTTATGCTGCCCATGTTCTTAGCTTGCCCGGGCATCCAAATTACCGTGTCCTGTTCCCGCAGTCAGTCGTCCATCTGCCAGAACGTCGGCCCCGGTCGGATTGTCCTATCGCCGTACGCATCAAAGAACTTCTCTCCGGGCTTGGGATTTTCCCTGTTCCACCTCCTTTCCTGGCACCTCTGCGTACACCCCCGTGGTGTGTGCCTCTCCCTTGCCTTCGGCTCGACTTAGCACAGGGCCCGAAGGACTCAGTCCCTCCAGAGGCCTTCCGCCGCCGCTTTTATTCCATCCTGGCCATGTATCAGGGCTCTGGCATTGTTTACACTGACGGCTCGATGGTTGCTGGTCGAGTCGGTTATGCGCTAACTCCGAACAATGTTCCTTGCCGCTGGCTGCAGCGTTTACAGTGCTGAGCTGGTCGCCATCTTTCGAGCCCTAGAGTATATCCGCTCCTGCTCAGGTGAGTCCTTCGTTATCTGTAGCGATTCCCTGAGCGGTTTACGAGCTCTCGACCAGTGTTTTTCTTGTTCTCGTCTGGTGATGGCTATCCATGAGTCCCTGCATACTCTTGCGCGTTGCGGCCGCTCCGTGGTCTTCGTGTGGACCCCAGGCCATGTTGGGATACCCGGCAATGAGAATGTTGACTGCCTGGCGAAAGAGGCCAACATGGCGTCCGGTACAGTTGTTTATAGTGAGAAAGTGAACAAAAGTTATAGTTGTGTGGTGAAAAACGGAACATACGTAAATTATAACAGTGAAATAGTGAAGCTAAATGAACGTGTATCAAGCCTGCAATTAATTGTAGATGTACTAAGGCGGGACATTGCGCATTTAGAAAATGAAAATGCCGAACTGAAAAAGGCGCGTAATATCCCGATCGCCAAGGCAAGTAAAACACGGAACTGGGAGCACAGGACTACCATGATCACGGAAGAAAGAAGCGAAAAGGTGATAAATACAACGAATGGAACGAACCGTAAAAGCAGTTTCAGTGTCCTACCTACAATAAACGAGTGCTCTGAAGTGGATATAGGCCTAAAGGCAGAAACAACAAGGCAACATATGTTTACTAGGCCAAAAAGGGTTGGTCGTGTGAAACTCAGTGACTGTAGAATTACTGTGGTAACAAAAAACCGTTTTCATGCACTAGATTCAGATATAGATGTGGATTCCACGGAAAACTGTGACGACAACAACACGCCGAATCTACATAGTGACAAGCAGATGAGCAGAAACTTCCGCAATAAACGTGAAGACAAACTCAAAGTGAAAATATTCTCTGATAGCCATGGACGTGAGATCGCAAAAATACTACGTTACAGTCATTGTATACAAGCAACTAGTATTGTCAAACCAGGTGCACCCATCCAAGAACTCGTCAGAAACATAGAAACTGAAAATGATCGTCATAGCAGGAGCAAATAATGTGTATAAAAACGACCTCCACAGTGCAACACGAAACCTTAAGGCAATACTAAATTCAACAGGAGAGAAATCAGTTTTTGTAGTCGGAATTCCACATAGGCATGACCTTTCGGAATGGTCATGTGTGAACGTGGAAATCATAAAAGCAAACAGGCAATACTCAAAGATTTGCAGGGCCTACCAAAATGCATATTTTATAAGTATGGACTCCTTGCAAAGAGACTGTTACACGAGACATGGCATGCACCTTAATAACAGAGGCAAGAAGATTCTGTGCCAAAACATCAGCATGATACTGAAAGCATCTGACAACCAAGAAGTAATTGCTGCTCTTCCAGTTCCTTGCTTGACGCAAGCAGAACCTGAAGAAATGGTTACTTCTATTGCAGCAGTAGAAGTAGAGGTGGAAGCAGCAATTGTACCTACACGCATAACAAATGCTGCAGCAGCACCTACCACACTTCATCTACAGGATTCAATAGCAGCAGAAGATGAAGCAACATCCAAATCTCCACTGTCACCAGTTGCCCCAACAATGCCTACAGCAGCAGCAGCAGCAACAGTAGTACCTATCACATTTCACCAGCAAGATTCAACAGCAGCAGAAGAAGAAGAAGCAACCACCTTATCTCCTCAGTCACCAGATGCCACAACAGTGCCTCCAGACACCATAACAGCAGTTACATCAATTCCTCTAGTAGCAGCTTCATCTACAATATCATCACAAGGAGGGAAGAGTAGGTATACAACAGTAGATGTGCTACCACTCCAAGTGAACAATTTAAAAGGCAACAAGAGGCAGAAATCCAAAAGATAAGCCCTGAAAAACGTTTGAAAACCAATCACCATAGTGTTCAGTGTGTAAGCAATAAGAGCATGGATCTTAAAATATGTTACCTTAACGTTCAAGGACTAAAAGATAAAGAACTTATCGTAAATGAGTTTGGTCTTGATAACCAGTTTGATATTTTTTGTCTGAGTGAACACTGGGCTAATGAGAATGAACTTGCAGTTGCCAAATTTGACAATTTTAGTATAGTAAATAGCTACTGTAGGAAAAAGCACATTAGAGGTGGTGTGGCAATTTACTCCAACCAGTCACTCAATTGTACAATAACCAAACTAGACCTAAATTCCTTGTGTGATGAACAGCACTTTGAAGTTACGGGTATAATCATTAATAGTGATAAGCTAATAGTAGTATCCATGTACAGATCACCAAAGGGAAGCATTAACATATTTTTAGAAAAAATGGACATGCTATTGAGTAAATTAAGTAATATTAAATGGCTACATTATGATATTGCAATAGGAGGTGATTTGAATGTTACTAAATGTAAGGGTAGTGTTGCAGATCTGGAAAACTTACTAAGACAATACAATTTACATCATGCTAATAACAGGCCCACAAGAAACAAAGCATGTTTAGATAACATCTTTGTAAACTTCAAGACCACTGAAAACACATGCGAAGTTGTAGTGTTCCCATTCTCTGACCATGACTCCGTATCTCTAAATTATGCAAGTAAAATTCCCCTCAATAGGAGCAATGCAAACAGACCTGTCCCAACAGTTGTGATTACCAGACCCATAACTGAAGACAAAATTAACACATTTCGTAATTCCCTTGCTGACAGATCCTGGTTTGGCCATTGTAGTGTCGATGGACATTACATATCAAGTAATGACCTGCCAGCCAAAATAATATTTGATAGATTTTTTAATGCGTTCTTGACCCTATTTAACCATAGTATTCCCATAAAGAAAATCAAAATAATGGACAGCAGCCACAAATCCAGATCTCAAAACAGACAAAATATGTGGTACACTAAACAGCTGACAGATCTAAAGAAACAAGTTTTGTTACTGTACAACATATACAATAGTATGAAGTCTGACTGTGCCAAATCAGCCTATGTGGAATGCAGGAATGAATACAAAAAAGCCATCCTGCAAGCCAAAAAAACCTACAATGCCAACAGCATACATAATTCCACCAATAAATGCAAAACCGCTTGGAAAGTAATTAACAGTGCTGCCAGAGATACTAAAAAAGACAAAATTAATATCCCACCACAAACACTCAATGAGTTTTTTATTAATTCAGTGAAAGAAATAGGAGACACAATTATCAAACCAGACATTAGTCCATCAGAGTTACTCTCCCAAAATTGGGGTAGACAGTCACTAAATACAAGCATGGTAACCTTCTCCGAAGTATCGCCTAGATATGTACAAGGGGTCATAAAACAACTGAAATCATCTGATAGCTTAGATATATATGGCATATCATGCAACCTGCTAAAAAAAGTGTGAGACCGCATTCTCTACCCCTTAACCCATTGCATAAACAAGTGCTTACTTGAGGGATATTTTCCTGATGAGCTAAAGCTGTCTAGGATCGTCCCAGTATACAAAAAGGGAGATAAAGACTCTCCATCTAGCTACAGGCCTATTTCAATAGTACCCGCATTCTCCAAGGTAATAGAATGCATCATGTACCAACAATTATCATCTCACTTTGAGAATCTAGGAATAATTAATGCTACACAATACGGGTTTAGGAAGAATCTGTCGATCATTGATGCAATCAACACGGTAGTCAGTTACATCCTCAAAGTTTTTGAGAACAAAGGCTTTGCTCAGGTCTCATTCTCTGACCTAAGCAAGGCCTTTGACTGTGTTGAGCACATGCCACTACTAGAGAAACTAGAATTCTGCGGCATCAAAGAAAACAGTCTCAGATTATTAAAAGCTTATCTCAACAACCGTAAACAGGTAGTTTGTGTTGGTAAGGAAATGTCAAACATAGAAAATGTTAAAGTAGGTGTGCCTCAGGGATCTGTACTGGGGCCCTTCCTGTTTCTGATAATGATCAATGACCTCCCCTCGTTTATTAGATCCACCACTGTATTGTATGCAGATGATACAACTTTTCTCCATAGCAGTAACAGTCTTAATGATCTTAAAACCTGTGCTGAAAATACACTCACTCATGGAGCATATTGGTTCAGAGCAAATGGTTTCCTGCAAAATGAAAATAAAACTCAGCAGATAATCTTCACCCTAAGAGACAAGCCACTATCTGATGACCCTAGTTCTGTTAAATTCCTGGGAGTTTATTTAGACGAAAAGTTATCCTGGGGCCAACATGTAAACTATATTAGTAGTAAACTATCTAGAGTAATTTATTTATTAAGACAACTCAGAAATTGTGTACCTGAAACATACATCAGATCATCTTATTTTGCATTTTTCCAGAGTATAATATCCTATGGCATTATCTTGTGGGGTAACTGTAGTCATATACATGACATCCTATTATTGCAGAAGAAAGCCATTAGGATAATTACAAATTCTTCACATAAGGCTCACTGCAAACCCTTATTTACTAAACAAAAAATTATGACTGTAATAAACCTCTATATATACAATGTCTTAATCTTTACGAAGAAGAACCTACAAGATGTGAAACGTAGAGAAAATGTACATTGTTACAACACAAGAAGCATCAAACACATATACACGCCTTACCACAGACTATCAAAATCAATAAATAGCTATGAAGTCACAGGGCACAAGCTATTTAATAAGCTGCCACATGCCATACAGGATCTTCCTGAACATACATTTAAAGAAAGACTGCATGAATGGTTTATTGCCCACCCGTTCTATGATATCAATGAATTCTTCAACTGTAAAATGCAGTAATCCAACAGATGACCCACTGTACATTTATTGTAATATAAGCTAAAATATTTCAGTAGTCAATACCTTATCACACTGTATTATAAATTGTAACTTCATTTGACGTTGTCAATTGCTGTAATGGCCTAAAGACAATAAAATCTGTATTATTATATTATTAAATCATCTCTGGAGATTGGCCTCCCGGAGACTGATTTGCGGGCAGTCTTACGCCGCGAAGTTCTATCGGTTTGGGACGCTGAATGGCGCAATCTGCCCACGCCCAGCAAACTCCGTCCAATCAAGGCGACGACGACTGTGTGGCGGTCGTCCATGCAGGTCTCCCGCAAGGAGTCTGTTGTCCTCCGCCGGCTGCCCATTGGGCACACTCGGCAAACGCACGGCCACTTATTGCGCCGTGAGGACGCACCTCTATGTCGCTGCGGCACCGTTTTATCTGTGGTCCATATTTTATTGGAGTGTCCGCTTTTAGCTGTGCTCAGGCAGACGTTCGTACTGCCTGACACGCTCCCTGCCCTTTTAACAGATGACCCTGCTATGGTTGGCTTAGTTTTGCGTTTTATTCGGCCAGGTGGTTTTTATCATTTAATATGAGTGTTTATGTTTTATGTTATTGTTTTGTGTTGATTCTGGCCTTTGGCCTACGGTTTTAAACTCAGTTTTTAATGTGTTTTCGGTGGTTGGCTTTTCCTTTTTTGTTGCTATGGTCGGCCAACCACCGTCACACTCTGTGTGATTTTATTTCGTTTTGTCTGGTCCTTGTCTACGTTTCTTTTGTTCTGTGTCGTCTATTTCCTATTCTGTTGAACGTTTTTTATTCTCTGTGGGTATTTTAAGGTTTTTTTGGAAAAAGGGACCGATGACCTCTGCAGTTTGGTCCCTTTAATCCTTAAACGAACCAACCAACCTTCCAGTCAGTAGCCCACATTTTGGTTGAATGCCCCCTTCTTTTGGCTCTGCGTGCTAAGTACAGACTCCCCCACACTTTGATGTTGGCTGACGAATCCCGGATGGTCTCTTTGGTTCTCGGTTTCCTCCGGGAAAGTGGTTTTTATTCTCAGTTTTAAGGTTTTTAGTCTCTCTCTGGTGTTGGGGCAGGGCGGTGAGTGTTTGGGTGTCTCCCACGGTAAGCCGTGTTTGGAGATTCCCGATTCACCTCCCTGACAGAAATCCTCTTTTCTTCCCCTTTTACTCTGTTTTTACCTTTTTTTTTTAAGGATTGCTTAGCCTCCTTTTCCCATACGTATTCCTACATTCTAGCGGTTGCACCTTTTAAGCCACAGGTGGTCTTGCCTATGCTGCTTCAGCATGGTGTTGGGTTCGTTCTCTTGCCGACTTCCCTCATTCTGTTTTTTACCAATGACAACATGACTGCCCTTTTACGTTTTTACCTTTTTCTGTTTTTTTGTTCTGACTTTCCTGAGATGTCCCATTAGCGGAATGGAGCATATTTGAAACAAGGGACTGATGACCTTGCTGTTTGGTCCCTTAAACCTCAAACAACCAACCAACCTTTCATGAATAATATATTAATAATGTAATTTTGGAAAAGTTTAGTAAGATGTTTTGTGGGCAAATTTCAAAAATAAAAAGACCATAGGGTTTTTTATAATATAGTAGGAAGCATTAAAAATATTACTTCGTGCATGTCGAGTAAGGCAACTGACCGTTAGAATTACATGGTTCTGGGATAAATGGTTTGAGAGGAAAGGTACATTAAGTTACAAAAGTTACAGAAAATTGAATATGAAGTTGTAATGCACTTAATGGTGTATATGCAGTCATTTAAGTTCACAGTTTCTTTCACTGCATCTGTCATACATTTGATTAAAAGTACAAAAGTGTTTAATAAGAGAGTTACCAATTTTTATATGAACATATTATGTTGTATTAATCACAAAACTACCAGAACATTGCCATAAAATAAAGGAACAGTATTTTTTTCGTTCAAAAACAGAAAGGTATGTCAATTGCTCCATTCTGCCCCGTGTGCGGGGCAGATTGGGGTGGTAAGTACAAGTGATTATAAAAACGTATAAAATCTTCTTTGGCAAAGTTCTTTTCTATTTTTCCTTAATAATGACTTCTCTTTTTTTGTACTTCAAATCATTTAAAACATCGGTTTTCCCCTTATCCGTTTCGCCATTTTCTTGCTTTCGTCAACTTTTGGCAAGGTCATCAGAATTTCAGGTGAAATATGAAATGAGGAGGAGGTGTTGTCAGTTGTCATCCAAGAGCACCCTAGATTAGAACAATTAGCCTCAATAACTTTGTCATTCTTAGGCGGCAGTTAATTGTTACAATTCGCTGAAACCTCGCCTGCTTGATTATCCAGCTCGTTGGCGTCGTCTTTTTTAGCTGGCGTGCTAGGTGAAGGCAATTCCAATTGTTCAGATACAACAACCTCTTTATCTGACGGCCTATCACGTCCGACGTCCGATCTTAAGTCTGGCACCTTTTTCTCTTTTTTACCAGCGATGAAGGCTATGCGATCATTATATTTGAAATCTTTACAAACTGTTACACCAGTTGTTTGTGTGAATTGACTGTTTCCCGTCGTGTTTCTCTGATATCATAGTTGCAGGTTTCTGGACTTATGCAATAAGTTGCCAAATTGTGCCCCACTTTGAAATCTTATAACGATCCGACTGAAAACGTGTCCAGACTTTATTTATACATTGTGCAACACAGGAAAAGAGTCACTTTTTCGAAATCCCATAACTGTCTTCCATTGCGAGGCATAGATTTGAAATTTGACTCGAGGTGGTCTAACCTTCAATTATAATGGTGCGAGATCGTGAGGCCGGTTAGCTTCGGACGCGGCGACGGTTCAACGAACAAAATGCTGCACAGCTCAGGAGTAAGGTCGGTTACTGACGTCACAGTGGCACCAAATTTCACCACAGTTCTGGTCAGCGCCACAGCGGAGGTGTCACAAGATGGGAAGGTTGCCACGGCCTGCCTTGTCCACATTTCACCCATTCTTTTGACGTCCGTGTCATGCAAGTCAGAGCCGCGAGGCCCAGCGCCGAGTCACGTAGTTTTGTTATGGCTGGCGCATCGCCGCTCACAATCAACACGGAAAGGCCTCAGGGGTGGCATAAAGGGCGTCAAGAAAACACTCATTGTTTTGTGGCGTTGATTTCCACACATTTCGCTATCGAAAACGACAGTTCGCAGGAAGTGTGAAACCGAACGACGTTCTTGACAACCATTCATACTGCCGAAACCACTCCCCCCCCCCCCCCCCCCCCCCGCAGCTCCCCCACCCCACCCCGCGCCCCGGTTCAGCCCTTCTCCGAGGAAATCGTAGGCCTACAACGCTATTGACCGTCACCTGACGCCATTGGCGTGTAGCGCGACTACGGTTCTTGCTTTGGTACACAGGCTGGAACTCCAGTTAAGCACCATCCTCAGTGTTACCTGCTCACCTTTGTTGGGCACTTAAAAAATTTCCCCGTACAGAGGCAGCCATTCTGTGATTCATAGACACAGGCATGGCAGAGAACCGTTTTGGCAGATCTCAGCTGAGTAGCACTCACTACATCGCAGAATTAATACCTGCTGGCCACATGCGGAATCTAAGGCCGGTATTACACCACAATATTTTTTTGTAAGAGATGATTCATCAAATACTTGCACCAAAAAAAGTTTATAGTGTAATAAGGAACTTTGTCAAATCTCGCCTTTTGTCAAAGAAATATGATCAGATCTAGCGCTTCGCCGTAGATTTGATCATAAAAGTCGTTCGTCTTCTGTTCCCTGCATTGTGAAATGCAACCACTTGAAGTGCTGGCATCACTACAGCTATTTGATATCTGAAGCGTGTTTGTAAACATGGCTGCAAGGTTGTGTGTGTGCGTGTCTGTGTGTGTCCACAATCACAGCTACAGCCATCCACCTCTACACCAAGCCAGCTAAAAGCAAGCTGTGATAGAGGACGACACACCTTAAAATAAAAAGTATTTGCTGCTCTCCTATTCTAGTTCGTCTACATTTGAACTGTGGATGCCACAAGATAAAAAGTGTTCATCTGTTTCGTACTTTTAATTCATTTTGTATTTGTTGGAAAACTAATTCTATTAATTAAATTATTCGAAAATAAAATAGTTCTTAATTACCTACATAGTGAACTAAACACATTTATCTTCAGATATCCCTCGTTCAGTGCATTATAAATCACTTGACACGTTTCTGTACTTCTTGTGATTAATGTGCACTATGGTATTTAGAGGGCTGTATAGTAAGTTAGAGTAGCTCTCTCCTGTAGTAAGATATCACAGTGTTACGGTGAACCTGTCTTACGCACGTATAGCACTCCGAAGTGAGTGTTCTGCTATGTAATATTAGGAGCCACTATACTGAGAAAGTACTGAAATTCACTCTCTTCCATCCGTAAGTAATTTGTATAAGATCTGACGTCCACTACTTGCAGCTCTCATGACAAATTTTGCTGAATGCTTTTATCGTCTCGACATAAGACCCATGGCTTGACACAACCTTCTTTTTTCCACCGCTTCTCTTCTAAATGCATACACAATGCACCTGCGGTACAAGCAACTGCAGCGCATAATAACCGGTTATTGTGGCCCACCATCTTGCACTTTGACAAAAAATATGACGACAATGTAACACTCCTTTCTAGCGACACGCAAAGAGCCTTGTCGAGGAAATATGATAAATATTTGATCATATTTCTTTGTCAAAGAAGTATGATAGTGTAATACAGGCCTGAGGGATGTTGAAAGGGATTCCATTCACTCTCGTGCCTAGAAATTAGTGTCCCTGTAGACAGGTACATCTTTAAGGTGTCCAAGAAAGGTGCGCAGAAGACACCGAGGATGTTGCCGAACTGGGGGTTCTTAGAGGGACCCTTGCCATTTTATTCACGCATGTGTGAATGTGTAGCCCTTCCGTGATAACACCAGATGGAGGTCTGATATAACATGGCTGAAAAAGTATAATTGTCCCTTGCGACTTCAGATAACGTTCAAATTCCGTCGAATGGTTCAGACAGGTATGTAATTGTAACACCCTGTATAGCAAAGAAAAAGTGTGCTGAGGCACACCCCAAAGAAAGGGGTCGATGACGTCGTTTTGTTGCTCAATGCCCTGTTATTTTTGACCGCGAAATGTGTGGTTGCAAGAGAAGGCGTGCTTCCAGTAACGCCCTTTACAGGGTCTGGTGCATTGTCATCATGCAGCTTCCGTTCATCAGCGATGAATGGCCTCACGCAGTGGACCCTGGCTTTCAGTCTCTTGGTCACTTACACCTGACACCGAAACACCGTCAGCATGGCTTTAACCTTCGATTTGCTCATGCCAGCCTCTTTTGGTCTTGGGGATGCTGCAGTGTGCAATTCGGCACTATTGCGCTTTGTCTCCAGGTCGTACTGAAACACCCTGGTTTCGTCTCCGGTGATTTATCTAAAAAATCCGGATCAGCTTAAAGGCTCTGCAGATTTTCTTGCGTCCATACGTGCTTGAATGTCTCAGAAAATCTTCGGGACCATCTTGGCGCAGATCTCCTTCGTCGTCAATTCTTTGGTAATGATGTTGTGCACTGTCATTTTGCAAGTACGAGGTGGTCTCCTATCATCTTGACACTCATCTGACGGTCGGTGTTCGATAAAACGCCCACACGGCCGATGTAAACGTCAGTTTTGCTGGTTGAAGGGCGTCCGGAATGGTCCTCGTCCTCAGCTCTCCTCGCGCTATTTAAAGTTCTTCACCTACCTGAAAAGCTGGGCTTTTGACAGGCAATCATCGCCGTAGGCTTGCCGAAACATATCCAACGTTTCCGTACCCTATTTTCCTAGTTTCACACTAAACTGTTGTTGCACCACAACCGACGTCTTTGTGACGTGTCCACTCAACGCGACTCGCACGCCGCGCGTTTTCGGCCCCCCGGCGAGCGCGCGCTGTGAAGTACAGTCGCGTCAGCAGAGAATCAGTCTCATTAATTTTTATGAAAACCCTGTACGTCATTCCCTGAGATCGTTGCATGTTGATTCTGAGAAGCGGTGCATCTCAAATGTTTTCCTCGGTCACCTATACGAAACCCCCGTGATTCCAACGCTGGGTGCGCGGTTTTGGCCTCTATGACATGGGGTCAAAAGAATGGGTGATATGTGGGTAACAGGGGTGTGACGACCTTCCTATCGCGTGACACGACCGCGGTGATGTTGGACAGGATTATGGTGAAAGTTGTTGCTAATGTGACTTCATTAACCCACTTTAAATGTCACATGAGCTTTTGAGCTCTGGCCTTTCTCTGGCATGTGTTGACCCTTGCAGTTTGAAGCGTCGCTGACGCCGAGTGTGAAGTCGCAGAGCGCCACGTTTCAGAACTATTACACAGGAAGGTTGCAGGCACCTTTGAGCCAAACTTCTAACTTCGACTCTGCAGTGGGAAACAATTATGGGGCTTCGAAAAAGTGATCCGTTAGTTGTGTTCAACAGTGTCTGAGAATAGTATTGATACTGTCTGCAAGGTTATTAACGTACACGGTCCGACGAAAGGACCTACCGTACGTGATGGGGGCACTCTGTGAGCTATAGTGGGGTTACTAATGTTGAGGGGGGTATCGATCGATGCTGGTATGCCTGCCATTTTCAGTAGGCGCAGTGGCTTGACTAGGTGAGGGCAGTACGTTTGTTGTACATTATGAGGTCAAAAGTATCCTGACTGAAAATGACCCAGAAGTTCGTGGCGCCCTCCATCAGTAATGCTGGACTCCAATATGGTGTTGGTCCACCCCTAGTCTTGATGACAGCTTCCACTCTCGCAGGCATATGTTCAATCAGGTGCTGGGAAGTTTCTTGGGGAGTGGCAGCCCACTCTTCACGGAGTGCTGCACTGAAGAGAGGTATCGATATCGATCGGTGAGGCCTGGCACCAAGTTGGCGTTCCAAAGCATCCCAAGGATTCAGGCCAGGACTCTGTGCAGGCCAGTCCTTTTCAGGGATGTTAGTGTCGTGTAACCACTCGGCCACAGGCCATGCATTGTGAACAGGTGCTCGATCGTGTTGAAAGATGCAATCGCCATCCCCGAATTGCTCTTCAACAGTGACAGCATGAAGGTGCTTAAAACATAAATGTAGGCCTGTGGTGTGATAGTGCCACGCAAAACAACAAGGGGTCAAGCCCCTTCCATGAAAAACACGACCACACAATAACACCAGAGCCTCCGAATTTTACTATTGGCACTACACTCGCTGGAAGATGACGTTCACCAGGCATTCGCCATACACACACCCTGCCATCGGATCGCCACATTGTGTACCGTGATTCGTCACTCCAGATAACGTTTTTCCACTGTTCAATGTTTGCGCTTCTTACATCAAGCGAGGCGTCGTTTGGCCTTACTGGCGTGATGTGTGGCTAATGAGCAACTGGTCGACTGTGAAATCAAAGTTTTCTCACCTTCCTGCCATAATACTAGCAGTGGATCCTGATGCAGTTTGGAATTCCTGTGTGATGGTCTGTATAGATGCCTGCCTGTAACACATTATATCTGTCTTCAACTGTCGGCAGTCTCTGTCAGTCAACAGACGAGGTCGGCCTGTACGCTTTTGTGCTGTACGTGTCCCTTCACGTTTCCACTTCACTTTCTTTTTTTGGTCATCAGTCTGCTGACTGGTTTGATGCGGCCCGCCACGAATTCCTTTCCTGTGTTAACCTCTTCATCTCAGAGTAGCACTTGCAACCTACGTCCTCAATTATTTGCTTGACGTATTCCAATCTCTGTCTTCCTCTACAGTTTTTGGCCTCTACAGCTCCCTCTAGTACCATGGAAGTCATTCCCTCATGTCTTAGCAGATGTCCTATCATCCTGTCCCTTCTCCTTACCAGTGTTTTCCACATATTCCTTTCCTCTCCGATTCTGCGTAGAACCTCCTCATTCCTTACCTTATCAGTCCACCTAATTTTCAACATTCGTCCATAGCACCACATCTGAAATGCTTCGATTCTCTTCTCTTCCGATTTTCCCACAGTCCATGTTTCACTACCATACAATGCTGTACTCCAGACGTACATCCTCAGAAATTTCTTCCTCAAATTAAGGCGGTATTTGATATTAGTAGACTTCTCTTGGCCAGAAATGCCTTTTTTGCCATAGCGAGTCTGCTTTTGATGTCCTCCTTGCTCCGTCCGTCATTGGTTATTTTACTGCCTAGGTAGCAGATTTCCTTAACTTCATTGACTTCGTGACCATCAATCCTGATGTTAAGTTTCTCGCTGTTCTCATTTCTACTACTTCTCATTACCTTCGTCTTTCTCCTATTTACTCTCAAACCATACTGTGTACTCATTAGACTGTTCATTCCGTTCAGCAGATCATTTAATTCTTCTTCACTTTCACTCACGATAGCAATGTCATCAGCGAATCGTATCATTTATATCCTTTCACCTTGTATTTTAATTCCACTCCTGAACCTTTCTTTTATTTCCATCATTGCTTCCTCGATGTACGGATTGAAGAGTAGGGGCGAAAGGCTACAGCCTTGTCTTACACCCTTCTTAATACGAGCACTTCGTTCTTGATCGTCCACTCTCCACTCTTATTATTCCCTCTTGGTTGTTGTACATATTGTATATGACCCGTCTCTCCCTATAGCTTATCCCTACTTTTTTCAGAATCTCGAACAGCTTGCACCATTTTATATTGTCGAAAGCTTTTTCCAAGTCGACAAATCCTATGCAAGTGTCTTGATGTTTCTTTAGCCTTGCTTCCATTATTAGCCGTAACGTCAGAATTGCCTCTCTCGTCCCTTTACTTATCCTAAAGCCAAACTGATCGTCACCTAGCGCATTCTCAATTTTCTTTTCCATTCTTCTGTATATTATTCTTGTAAGCAGCTTCGATGCATGAGCTGTTAAGCTGATTATGCGATAATTATCGCACTTGTCAGCTCTTGCCGTCTTCGGAATTGTGTGGATGATGCTTTTCCGGAAGTCAGATGGTATATCGCCAGACTCATATATTCTACACACCAACATGAATAGTCGTTTTGTTGCCACTTCCCCCAATGATTTTAGAAATTCTGATGGAATGTTATCTATCCCTTCTGCCTTATTTGACCATAAGTCCTCCAAAGCTCTTTTAAATTCCGATTCTAATACTGGATCCCCTATCTCCTCTAAATCGACTCCTGTTTCTTCTTCTATCGCATCAGACAAATCTTCACCCTCATAGAGGCTTTCAATGTATTCTTTCCACCTATCTGCTCTCTCCTCTGCATTTAACAGTGGAATTACCATTGCACTCTTATTGTTACCACCGTTGCTTTTAATGTCACCAAAGGCTGTTTTGACTTTCCTGTATGCTGCCATTTCGTCTTAGCTTCCCTGCACTTCCTATTTATTTCATTCCTCAGTGACTTGTATTTCTGTATTCCTCATTTTCCCAGAACATGTTTGTACTTCCTCCTTTCATCAATCAACTGATGTATTTCTTCTGTTACCCATGGTTTCTTCGCAGCTACCTTCTTTGTACCTAGGTTTTCCTTCCCAACTTCTGTGATGGCCCTTTTTAGAGATGTCCATTCCTCTTCAACTGTACTGCCTACTGCGCTATTCCTTATTGCTGTATCTATAGCGTTAGAGAACTTCAAACGTATCTCGTCATTCCTTAGCACTTCCGTATCCCACTTCTTTGCGTATTGATTCTTCCTGACTAATGTCTTTAACTTCAGCCTACTCTTCATCACTAACATATTGTGATCTGAGTCTATATCTGCTCATGGGTACGCCTTACAATCCAGTATGTGATTTCGGAATCTCTGTCTGACCATGATGTAATCTAATTGAAATCATCCCGTATCTCCCGGCCTTTTCCATGTATACCTCCTCCTCTTGTGATTCTTGAACAGGGTATTCGCTATTACTAGCTGAAACTTGTTACAGAACTCAATTAGTCTTTCTCCTCTTTTATTCCTTGTCCCAAGCCCATATTCTCCTGTAACCTTTTCTTCTATTCCTTCCCCTACAACTGCATTCCAGTCGCCCATGACTATTAGATTTTCGTCCCCCTTTACATACTGCATTACCCTTTCAATATCCTCATACACTTTCTCTATCTGTTCATCTTCAGCTTGCGACGTCGGCATGTATACCTGAACTATCGTTGTCGGTGTTGGTCTGCTGTCTATTCTGATTAGAACAACCCGGTCACTGAACCGTTCACAGTAACGCACCCTCTGCCCTACCTTCCTATACATAACGAATCCTACACCTGTTATACCATTTTCTGCTGCTGTTGGTATTACCCGATACTCATCTGACAAGAAATCCTTGTCTTCCTTCCACTTCACTGATCCCTACTATATCTAGATTGAGCCTTTGCATTTCCCTTTTCAGATTTTCTAGTTTCCCTACCACGTTCAAGCTTCTGACATTCCGCGCCCCGACTCGTAGAACGTTATCCTTTCGTTGATTATTCAATCTTTTTCTCATGGTAACCTCCCCCTTGGCAGTCCCCTCCCGGAGATCCGATTGGGGGACTATTCCGGAATCTTTTGCCAATGGAGAGATCATCATGACACTTCTTCAAATACAGGCCACATGTCCTGTGGATACACGTTACGTGTCTTTAATGCAGTGGTTTTCATTGCCTTCTGCATCCTCATGTCGTTGATCATTGCTGATTCTTCCGCCTTTAGGAGCAATTTCCCACCCCTAGGACAAGAGAGTGCCCTGAACCTCTATCCGCTCCTCCGCCCTTTTTGACAAGGCCGTTGGCAGAATGAGGCTGACTTCTTATGCCGGAAGTTTTCGGCCGCCAATGCTGATTATTTATCAAAATTTAGGCAGTGGTGGGGATCGAACCTGGGACCGAAGACGTTTTGATTATGAATCAGAGACGCTACCCCTAGACCACCCACTTCACTATCACATCGGAAACTGTGGACCTAGGGATGTTTAGGAGTGTGGAAATCTCGTGCACAGACGTATGGCACAAGTGACACCCAGTCACCTGACCACATTCGAAGTCCTTGAACTCCGCGGAGCGCCCCATTCTGCTCTCTCACGATGTCTAATGACTACTGAGGTCACTGATACGGAATATCTGGGAACAGGTGACAGCACAATGCACCTAATACGAAAAGCATATATTTTTGGGTGTGTCCAGATACATTTGATCGGATAGTGTATATATCCGTAATGGTCCTTTCGTGATTATTACTCAGCGAGCGTTTCGCATTCGATTCGAATTTGGCCGACGTGGTTCTGTTCCTGACAGGAAAGCTATTCGATTTTGGAGTCAAATTTTGAAACATCAGGTTCTGCACTGCTGGGCGACCTCGGACTGTTAATGACTCTGTAAAATGTGTGTGTGTGTGTGTGTGTGTGTGTGTGTGTGTGTGTGTGTGTGTGTGTGTGTGTGTGTCCGTTGGGCAGTCCTCAAGATGTTTGGCACTCCCATGTTGATGGGTACCCTAGAATTGAGAGACTGCGAATTCTTGAGATGATCGCCTCTGGCGCTGTTTTGATTTCTTCTCTTGAGGTTTGCTTCCAATTATCAGGTACTGCAAATAAATAAAATTACCGCTTCCTCACAGCAAAAAACCGTCAGGAGCTTCAGCAACGACCACTTCACAGCCATCGTGTGACACTTCGGTGCGTCATCGATGATTTACAGAGTTGTTTTCTGGACTTGTTCTGCCTTCGCGAGGAGATATCGTCTGGCCCCCAAAGCCACCCGATTTATCGCCTTGTAATTTTTGTTCTTTGGGAACACTTAAAGGGTCAAGTGTACAAATATCGCTCCTCAAACCTGCGAGAACTTAAGGAGGCAATCATCCAGGAAGTGGGTGTCATTCCACTGAAGGAGCATGGAGAACTTCTGGAAAAGGTTTCTTCAGTGTCTCAACAATGGAGGATGCCATTTACCAGACATAATTTTTAAAACCAGCCGATGTAAACTGGCATGGTATTTATATTGTTCCTCTGAATAAAGATGAAACAAAATCAGCCCTCGGTCACAATTTTCAGTCTTATTAACCAGGTCTCAACTCGCCGAAGAGTGCCTTCATCAGAATTTAAATGTTTAAAGTTACCTATAACTTAATAGCAAATTTATGGGAAAAGAAAATTTTTTTCTCTGAATCTTTGGTTGTTTGTTTGTTACTACTGTTTGAAATATGGGACGTCTTCTTGCCGGAACCTGTACAACAGCTTAGTTCCAAACATGCAGCTGTTGGGATACACCTGTCAAAGTGATTAGATTTTTACCTGTGGGGCACTTTCGCTGGTGGAAGGCTTGGCGAGGGCGGCGACCCGATGGTATATTGCCCCCACAGGCGCCAGGGCCGAGTCATAGGGCGTGGTGGTCAGCCCTTTGTGGTGCAGCGTGAGCCTCTCCATCTGCTTGAACTGGTTTCGCACCTGCCTGCACAGCGACTGATATGTTCTGGACATCACCATGGCTATTGTCATGTTTACGTCACGGAGCTACTTCTGGGAGATGATCTGCACTTCCTGTTTGGTCGTGATCGGATCGGTGCTGTTGTTTTGGAAGTTGGGACTGAGGTGTATGGGCGACAAGGGCTCTGTCGCTGCGATCCACGCCTGCTCCAGGGTCGCGCCACTGGAGCCTTGAAATTTCTGGGACTCTCTTTGAGTCTCTTCGTCTGTCATGGTCGAATTATAATGGAAGGACCAAGTCGACTCGTTTCCAGATTCCACTGAAACCGGTTTTAAACAACATACAAAGGTAGTGGCAACAACCCGGCCGGGGGAGAAAAAGTCGCAACACCATGGACTAGTTGCGTGACATAAACAAATGTTGGTGGGTGTGTTTCTACACCTGAAAGATGATGTCTATTCAGAATTCGCGCCAGTCGCATAAGAGTGGTGCTAGTAGCGTCACTATGAGGATGCAAATAAAGTTTAATTTACTTATACACTGTAACAGTCATGAGCGTTAATGACCTTTGAGATTGGTCGTGGTGAACTGATGTTAGTCAAGAATGCCTGTAAGGGAACAAACATGGCATTCCGAGCTCCTGACTAAGTTCGTGTAATGGAGCTACGAGAAGGTGGATGTTTCTTCTGCAGCACTGCAGAGAGTTGGCAGAAATGTAGCCACTGTAGATGATTTCTGGCAGCGCGGCATCCTGTACGCTGATCTTCCAAATAATCACAAAAATACGAGAGTTCTCTGTCTTCTTGTCAGAGAACCAGTACCCAGATTCACTCTCAAGAAATAAAGACGCGAATTCTGTGCGCCACATTTGAAGATGATCCAAAACTAGTTAACTCGAATTAAAATAAATTCAAAAAGTGAGTTGTTGCAGTTTTCCACATTTATGTTCAGTACACATTCACAGGCACTTTAACAGTGGTTCCCAGCCTTTCTTAGACCATTGCTCCTGAGTGCAATCAGACATTTGCCAGTACCCCCTGCCCTACCCCCCCACCCTGCCGTCTGTGTCCTTCTCTCCCCCTCCCACCCCTCCACCCCACATTATCACTGACTTTGGCACATAAATAAACTGTAGAGTGAACAACTTTTCTAGGAACACTTTTATTTTTAAAATCATGAGAGGTGGAGGGTATTTAGTTAGTTTGTGTGTGTGTGTGTGTGTGTGTGTGTGTGTGTGTGTGTGTGTGTGTGTGTGTGTGTGTGTGTGTGTGTGGGGAAGGGGTGGGGGGCGATATTAGACTGAATGACGAAGGAATTCGTGATGCATTTCAAGTGCTACCCACAACTACTTCTAAGATAAGAAAGCAAACTATCCAAAATAAGGATAAACACTTGTTACAAAATCGCTCCTCTTGCTCAACCTCTCTACAGTACGGCACTTGCTTGACCAGCACATTGCAACCTCAATTAAAATCAACCGAGCAAAAATGTGTACACTTACTGGTTATAAATCACTTGATTGTTGCGCTCCTTACTTCTGAAATAGAAGACTTCAGGCTTTTAAATCTCGGTATCCGTACACAACATGTGAAGCTATTATCCTTTCCATTACACCTCACAACCAACTAATGTCACTCAGCTTTCTTAATGCTACCGAGTGTCACACAAAATTCAGAATTTCTTCTGTCGTCAGTTACTCGCAAACGTGGACCCCCCATGATGAGTGGCTGCAGTGTCTTAGCCGTACAGATGGTTTCAGACGAAGTGTTACTTGCAGAGGAGTAGGATAACGAGCTATCGGCCTGGCAATTGAGTTGGAGTTTGGCCGAAGCAACTCTAGGCTCGAAGGAGATAATGATGTGTCCCTCCGAGAATAATTTTGCCTGGGCTGTAAGGGGCGCACAGCTCAGCGTTTACAGAGTTGGCAATTACATCTCACACCGGGAATATTAGTATTAAGCCCAGTTTCCACAGCAGCGAATGGAAGCGAACGCAACCGTACGAACATTTGCAGACCACTTGCCAGTATTCACTACCTTTCGTCTAAGAGGTCTGTTCAAAAAATTCCGGAACTTTGTCCACAAAATTTTTCTACGCTTACCTTCACTTATTTGTATATGATCTCCCCCACGACTGATACACCGCTCCCAACACCGTTTCCACTTCCGGGAGCAGACTTGGTTCGCCTTTCGCTGGACCGCGCGTCTATCGTTAACAAATCTTCGTCCTCTCAACTTGGTTTTCAACTTTGGAAATAAAAAAAATGTCTGCAAGGGCCAGGCTGACCTGACAAGCTTTTTGTTTTTTGATCTTTGAAAACATTTCCCTACCCATTGCGATGACTGAACCTTGTTCTCAACGTCATAACTGCAGACCCACGTCTCATCACCAGTCGTAATTTTCTTAAGGAGCATCTCGTTCTCATTTGGGTGATCCTAAAGCTCTTCTCAGATTGCGAGGCGAAGGTCTTTCTGCTCTTGACTCATGAGCCGTGGCACGAATTTGGAGGCAACACGATAGTTTCCAGCATGCTGTATTAGGATTTCACGATCCAACTGCAATGTTACATTCTTCTGCAATCTATCGGAGTCAGTCAGTCTTCGTTCAGCACGCGCAGTTTCGTTGACGTTCCTGACACAAGCGTTGTTGGCAGAAGTCGAAGGACGTCCTGAACAAAGGTCGCCTTTAACTTCTGTCCGGCCGTTTTTCAACCGTGTGAACCATCCGTAACACCGAGTACGGCTTAAGCAGTCATCACCATAGGCTTCCTGCATCATTTGGTGTGTGTCTGTAAAGGTGTTCTTGAGTTTAGCTTTTAAGTTCCTATGGGGCCAAACTGCTGAGGTCATCAGTCCCTAGGCTTGCACCACTTCCACACACCCGTGCCCGAGGGAGGACTCTAGCCTCGGGCGGGGGGCAGCCGCACGAACCGTGGCAAGGCCCCGAAGACTGCGCGGCTACCCCGAACAGCGGCTTTCTTGAGTTTCACGCAAAATTTACTGCAGGCGCATTGCTCCTCTAACTATCCCCTCTCGAAGTTCGCCAACTGTGCGACGCAACGTTCTACTCAATACAGCACTGAACAATAAGCTAACAGACATACAACAATGAAACTTCCCGCAGTTACACATTAAGCACAGGGATGTCAACTGCATTTCGCCCCAACACGCCATTGGCGCGAAATTACGAATGTTCCGAAATATTTTTCAACACACATCGCATATTCAGAATTTAGGGTATGTTCTAGAAATTTTGCAAGTAGGCTTTCTCGGGATAGCTTACGTGTATCTTCAGGCATCTGCCAATTTCTTCAGCATCTCTGTTACATTCTCCTGTGGGCCAAACAAACCTGTAACCATTCGTGCTGACTTTCTTATGAACAGTTCAATATCCCCTGCCAGTCGTATATGGGACAGGTCCCAAACACTGGAGCAATATTAGAGTATGGGTCACACCAATAGTTCGAAAAAGATCATCTTTGTGCACTGATTATATTTCCCTTTAATTCTAACAGTGAATTACAGTCCGCCACTATCTTTACCTTCGACTGAGACAATGTGATGGTTCCATTTCTTACTTCGTTATCACCAATGTAAAGATTCTCGCTGCTCCCGTTTATGCTTCATCTCATCACTTTTGTCTTTGATTTACTCTCACCCCAAATTCTACACTCATTTTGTATATTCCATTCATCAGATCCTGTAGTAATTCACTTTCCTGAGGACGATAATATTATCAGCAAATCTTGTCACTGATTTCCTTTCACTCCGTATTTCAGTCTGAATCTTGAACGTCTCTCTTATTTTCTTCGTTGCTTCTTCCTCTTGGGTCTTGTACGAATATATTACCCGTCTCTCCCTAGAGCTATTTTCTTCAGAACTTCGATCTTGCACCATTTTACATTGTCGAACGCTTTTCCAGGTCTACAAATCCTATGAACGCGTCTTGAGTTTTATTCAGTCCTGCTTCCATTTCGTATCCTTACAATGTGTTACACCTAGGTATTTGTGTGAGTTGACCGATTGAAAATGAGAGTTATTGATGTTGTAGTCATAGAATACTATGTTTTTTCGTTTTGTGATTTGCACAATTTTAGGTTTTCGAACATCTAAAGCAAGCTGCAAAAACATCCCAAATTCTGTTTGAGTCTACGTACAAAAATGCATTATTAGAAAAACAAACTAAACCAAGAAGGGATAAAATATCAGTAACGAACAACGTAGAATCTCTACGGCTAATCTGGATTAAACTGCGCCATCATCTTCAGCAACAATCAGGGCACAATCCAAGGAGGGATCTACACCCACATGGATATTCTGCAAACCACATCTAAGTGCCTGGCACAGGGTTTATCGAATCACCTTGACAATTGTCTATTAATCCAACTTCATGTTTTGAACTGCCCAAGGTGTACAGAAGACTAAAAGGAGTCTGTCACGGAAGACCGTATTAAGTGTGATAATTATTCCCAACAGCGGCATGAAGAATGCACAGTTTACGAAGGTCATGGTGCATTTTCTTGTTATTGGTGTTAGTGCGTACTCTTACCAGACGATGCGGCTACGAGTCCGAACGAGCAGTCTCATATATATAATGACATTTAAGGTTTGGGTTAAAAGTTACTCAGCTGTATCTGATAAATGTTGTTCCTAAACAAATAAGCAATGGTTTGCTATTTGTTTGTTTAAACTTTCTCATCAACTAGAAATGACCGACTGAATACTATGTGCGTTCTTCTACCTGACTTTCGCCTGCAAAGGCAAATTGATGAAGTCGAATAGTTTGTAGCAAGAATTTTTGTAGTTTCATGACTTTAGGTTGGCATGACTGAGATGAGCTGACTAACAAAAAACTTTTATTTATAAACTTAACGTTGCAATGAACAATGAAGCGTCGGGTTCAAGTTTCCACATAAACTGAGCAACGTTCAGCGATGCGTTTTTCTTTTCAGAAGGCGGAAAAGGGCCAAAATATTTTCTCTAACGATTTTTCAGTATGGTCGAAGCTGTGCGAACGACGGAAATTTTCGATAAATACGTAGGACAGTTCAAAAACAATATAACTTCAGTGACAAATGAAAAACGCCGTGGCCAGCCAATTGAAGTGTCTCCTCCTTCGGTTAAAGCCGGCTCTGACGACATTACTCCTGATGGCCGACGTGTTGCAGTAGAACTGAATAGCAAAATAGCTGCAATAGGTAGCGGCACAGTTCGTAACGTTGTCAGTGACATGCTCAAGTACAGCAAAACAAGTCCAACGTGGGTCCCGAACGAATTCACACAACAACACCAGGAAACAAAGAGTGCTATGAATGTGAAGGTGAACCTTTTCTGATCGAGATTTTAACGTGTGATGAAACTTTTGTTCAAAATGGTGAACCCGACTCGAAAAGACAAGGCGTGAAATGGAAGCACACCAGCTCACCTGTCCGAAAGAAATTCAAAACTCGAGCATCAGCGAGGAATGTGATGCTGGCCATCATTTGGATGCCACAGTTCTCGTATTTTTGTGATTATTTGGAAGATCAGCGTACAGGATGCCGCGCTGACCACTCACACATACTGATGACCAAAGTAAAGCCAGCGATGAGAGGAAAGGGTCGCCAATGTCAAAGAAAAGACGTTTTTATTACACAACAATGCTCGCGCACACACAACGCAGCTGATCCAAGAAACCACTGGAAGGAAAAGGAAACCGTAATGGGTTGGGAGACTCTACGTCATCGTCCCTTCAGTCCAGATTTGACTTTCGTGAATTTTCATTTTCATATTGCTGATATTATGCAGAATGGAAGCTGTCTGCAGTGTAATTAACTCATAAGAAAAACTTCAAAAGTCAACCTCATTTGTAGAGCATTTATTGCTACCTGTCTGACCCGCTCAAGAACGCATCGCGTGGAAAGGATTCAGCGAGAGCGAGGAGATTAAAACAATTTCGGTTTTACTTACTTCATTCGCATTTATCGCCTATCTCTTGCCCAGCAGTATTTCGCAAACGACCGAGAAAAGCGCAAGTGGCACTCGTATATAACGAGATCAATATACATTTGCCTTCTGAATATTACACCTTTAATGGGTCCAACCTAAGGCAGTTTAAAAAATCGCAGGTGACACTCGTGTACAAGAAGAGTAAAAGAAAGTATGTACATAATTACAGACCAGTGTCCTTGACATCGATTTTCTGCAGAATTCTAGAACGTATTCTGAATCTGATTATAATAAATTTCCTAGACACCGTAAAGCCTATGTCCATAAATCAGCACGGTTTTGGAAAGCTCGTGTGAAACCCAGCCTGCCCTTTTCGCACGTTATATACTGCGAACCACGGATGAAGGGTACCAGGCAGATTGCACTCTCCTAGATTTGAGAAAAACCTTTGACACGGTGCTCCACTGCACGCTGTTAACGAAGGGCCTCGTATGAGCATACGGAGTAGGTTCCCAGATGTGTGAGTGGCTCAAAGACTATAATAGATACCAGTACGTTCTCGACGGCGTGCGTTGATCAGAGACAAGGGTATCGTCAGGAGTGTAACAGACAGCTGTTATTCTCTATAGACATAAATGATTTGACAGGTAAAGTGACTTAGTCAGCTGCGCTACGTTTGTCGGTTGAGGACCCAGGACACGAAGAGTCTCATCGAGACGGTCCCACATATTCTCGATTCCGTTAAGCCCGGGAAGCCTGGTGGTCGGTGGAGTACGGCAAACTCATCGTGGTGCTTTTCACACCACGCACGTACACTGCAAGCTGTGTCACAGATTCAGTTGTTCTGCTGGTAGATTCCGAGGGAAAATAAACTCCATGTAGGTGTGGCATTGGTTCCGACAGATATTTCTGCTCATCCACTGTGCCTTCCAGAACGACGATATCACGACCTGAGTGTCACGATAACGTTTCTGAGACCATAACGATCCTTCCTCCTGTCTTAACCCTGCCGTACACTGTTGCAGGGTGTTCACTTTCAGGTGAATCACGCCCTACACGCCAACGTCTAACTGTCACTTGAAAAGCCCGCTTGTCACCGTGCAGTGGACGCCCAGTCGCAGAACTAGCGCGGAAATTCCAGCCTTCGTCGCCGGTGAACAGCAGTCAGCATAGGTGTATGGACAAGGCGTCTGCTGTGGAGACCCATACACAGCATTTCTCGCCGAGTGGTCTTTGAGGAGACACTGTCGGTAGCCCCCTTGGTTCACGTGCGTGGTCAGTTGCTCAACAGTTGCACGTTATTCACCTGCAGCTTTCTTTAACTCCTGTCGTCTGTGACCCGTGTGGCACCACAACGGCCTCAACGTCGGTTCTGGACAGCGCCATACTTGAAATATGGCAACACGCCAACATCTTACGAACTTTGCCGTTTCGAAAATGCATCCACCCGAAAGGCAATGATCACGTGCTTTTGGATGGCACATAAATCGTTGAGTTTCCGCATTACGCATACCCTACACTGCTTGTGCTGCCACCTGCTGTCTGTGAGTGGTTATTGCACTTTGACGTCGGACACAGGCGGTGATGACGATAATGTGACTGGACCGTGTAGTTGGAAAAAGAAAAGGAAACAGAAAGGGGAAAGGATGCTAATCGGTACCAGGAGCACCGAAAATGTGGTAAGTATAGGAATTGCCTGTGCATGAACTCCGGATGAAATAGGAGCAGCGGCAGTTTAGAAATTGTAAATGGTAGAATCACTGCTGAACAGTAAATTTCTCGCCCAACCTGACGAAACAGATGTGGAGATTGAGAAACGATTGCATAACCGCTGGAAAAGAGTCTGCGGAGAGGAGCCAGTACCTGTTTTCCGAAGGTTTAAAGAGCAAATTCAAGATCTGCGAGATAAAAGTTTAGATTACGTCGCAAGTATGACGAATTATGAGAAAGACTGCACAGTGTAAGGGAAGCTACTGGGATGTCCCAAAACCATGGCACTAATTCAGGGATTCAGCTGCGCGAAGAGATTTTGAAGGTGACTGAAGTTTTTTTGAAAATTGATAATAAATCTGTTCCCGACAAATGAATCCGGGTGATCAGTTACGAAGAAGGGGGGAAAATGTGTGAAAATAAATCTCGTCTTATGAGGGACATTTCAGAGTTGTTCGAAACAACCGAAGCAACTGTACACCATTGCATGTTGATATCTGAAGCACGGAAGACTAGCTTTTTTACCAGAGGAAGGTCAAAATAATTGTGAAAATTTTTTTTTCTGAGCCGAGAAATGTCATAAATAGGTTGTCATTTAAAACTGCAATGCTAGACTTCGAAATGGCTGCAAATTAAGCTATGAAAACAGTGTTCTCCGAGACATCTATTTCCAGTTGTAATTTTCATTTCAAGCATTGCCTCCGGAAGACATACAAGAACTGGCATTAGTGGAGAAATACAGGGATGAAAAAGTAGTTCGACTGTCTTGCCGCATGTATGCTGTAGAGCACATCCTCCACCGGGCTGCCTTGATGATGCATGGATGGTAACAGCGTATCAAATGCCCAGTGGCGAAAAGATCACGAATTCGTAGACTACATAGTCAATCAACAGATGGAAAATCCTAGTACACCATCTGAAATGTGGAATTGGTGAAGACAGACAGTCGACCGAAATTATTTCGAAATAAATTCACTCTTAACTTGGCTTCAGTTGCGTTAGTTAATACCTCGATACCTAACACAACTGTATCAAAGTTATCTGCGTTCAGAGAATTTATTTCGAAGTAATTTTGGTCAGCTTTCTACCGTCATCAATTCCATGCAGAGGACCATGAATGCTGTCGAAGTTTGGCATAGCAAACGATACTCAATAAGGCAAAGGTATCTGAACCTACAAATTCTGATCAGTACGCTAAAGGAGAATGCAATATAATCAATACCTGAAATTAAAAAAAATAATCCGTTAGTCAGCATCTTCAGTGAAAGAGGTAAAAATTACATGTGTGTTGATAAAGAGTTAAAAGATATTTTAAGAACACATAATGACTCGGTCGATTTAAGACGTTTAAATTTTACGACATTCCTACGAAAAGTTCGTAAGTAAGACAGGAAGTAATGTTATCGAATGGAAAAGGTAAAAATAAAAAATATTTTTTTAAGCCTAGATAAAATGTGGAGGGGCGTTCTTATTACAAAACGACAAGCAGAGCCTCCCCATTGTCGCGGCTTCCTTTGAAGGTCGGAGAACCCGCAGCTAAAATGTATGTGGTCAGAAACACCGCGTTGACTCACGGGTCGCCAAGTCCACGGCCGCAGAACCCCATTACACCCTTCAAGAGGCGGCGAGGCATCTCGTACAGTAGTTATTTGAGAGTGAATTTATTCCTCGCTCCTCATGAGACGTCATCAAACTGATCTTCCTGCTTCTGGAGTGTCTACAGCGAGTGTGAGGGAATCCCGAAACGTTACATTTTATTTTTGTTCTGCTATCCGTTCCACACCTTCTAGGACCCACTTCTTTTCTGTGGCACTCGAACACTTGTACTTCTTCGATGTCATTTTCGCGACTGATTTATGTACTGTGCTTATGCTTTATTGAGAAAACACGAGATTTTTTCGAAGTCGCTTCAGTTTATGGAATGTACCGAACACATGAGGTTTCTTCGATAAACAGAAGTTCTTACATGGGTCTTGACAACACGATCGAATTACAGAGGTTCAAATAGTGAGACTCACCTGCGTGTAACTGCATAGGCCTATTTTCGGTCCCCGCAAATAATTGTAATGCAAATAAGGACATTATAGCGACACGAACGTCAGACGGGTAAATAAGTCGTACGCAAAGTGGACATCCAGCGGACGCAGGTAAACACTTCCCGTTATACCATGCCACTGTAAACACAGAGGACAGAAGGAAGTGCTCTACGTCCACTAGCTGGACCCCAGAGCAGGAAACAGCCTGGGTCCCCGGTGGTCTAGTGGTAAGGGGTCTGGAACGTTCCAGCGCCTCGGCTGGGGCTATTCGCCCCAGCCGGGCCGGGGTTCTATCCCCGGCCGGCGCTGGAATTTTCAGATTTCCGAACACTAGCCTCCACCTCTGCCCTGGCATGTGGCGCATGCCGGGTACCCCCGTGGGGTCCGTGCTTCGGATCCCGCGTGGAGCTCACTCCCACACTACAAACTAAACCTGATTATGCTCCTGCAAACATTTTAAACTTTAATTCAACCACTTTCTTCACCAGGCTTCATCTACATATTTTTAAGGTACTTAATGTATCTCACTATCAAAAGAAACTGCATGGTATCATTAATATTTCTAGGATTACAACTATGAAACAAAAACCTCGCAAAGAAAAAAAAAAAAAAAAAAAAAATTTTTTTCCTTCGTGTGCTGAATACTGCTGAGGTAAATACCCAAACATCTGCCATTTTCTTGTATTTAACAGTCAATATTCGAAAAAAAAGTTTATCATACTGATTCATATGTTACATACTGTATTTCACACATTCTCAGTGCTGAAACAGCAGTAATTATTTCAAAGTCTTAAGAAATCTCAAAATATTGTATCAATAGCAACACAAAAGCCAACAATGTGTTCTTTTTAGTCATGATTGACTATGTGAGAAATAAATTCTGTATAAGAATTCGTTTCGTAACAGTTGACAGTACCTTTTAAAAATACATTGTTTCCACAAATTGCTTTTCAAAAACGAACCCAGGCCTTCTTTTTTTTTCTCAAATTATTCTAGGGTCAAAATGAGATGTTTGATTTGACACAGGTCACTAATGAGATAAACTCTTTTTTATGAAAAACGATATTTCTCGTGGTTTTATGTGAGCTGAATGCTGAATCAAACAGGTAACACTTAACATTAATAAGAGGAATTTCTTGGCGATTTTACTAACACGTCTACATATTTCATACAATATTTCGATTAATAGTTATATGAAAACCTCTCTGCATCTACTTTTTGTAAAAGTATCTTGTGGATCATTAAAGAAATTATATTACTACCTCTACAGGTTAAGTCTAGTTGAATGAAAGAGATTGCAAAGGCCGTAGCCGAAGATGCAGAATGTTACCTTCTCTGCAAGGCGTTTGCCATCAGTAATGAGTGAAATTGTAAAATAAGAAAAAGGGATGACAAACGTCTATTATTGCTGTACTATTATATCACTAACGTTGCATTGCAAGAAACTTACTTACAGTTCCCCTTGCTGTTCAAAATTCTTTAAACCACAATACTGTGCGATTACTTTGGTACCATTTAATGTAACAATAGCCCCGACACCTCACTGCGCAGATGAAATTGAACCTACATTTCGTATTTTGTTAATGAGAGAAAGAGATTGTCTGCCAGTATGGCTGTTTCTTTTGCTATTAAATTCCGAGACACATATCCATTTTTAATGCTTAAAAGTGCGGACAAAACTTTTAGTAATACTAAATTACAAAGACGGAATAATGAATGTAACATGCTGCATACATAAATGTCACTGGAGATGTAGTTTGCATTTTATGTTACGAGAACAGAACTATTTTGTAACGCGTGAAATACACAATGATTCGGTAACAGACAAACCGAGCAGTGATGCCGTAGTCTGTTTTGTAATAATAGTGTAAAGGAAGAAGTAAACAGCAACTAGACATTTAAGTCACTCAATTTTCGCGGCCATTTTGCGGTTCATCACTTCGCTGCTAGGTGTCGCTACTAGTCCCTCATAGACTCAGTTGTCTATAGTGCAGGGCTTCGCTACCAGAGGGCTCTATCAGCACCGGCGAGGACTCACTCTGTCGGCGTTTGCTGCTTCACTCCTCAACATCTATGCTAGCTGACGTGACTGCTAAATCTTCAGACTAAACGAAAAATAACACAAATACCAAATAGGGCAAATAGTGATACGTGCGAATACTACCGAACCATCAATTTCATACGTCCTGGCTGAAAATACTGATCCAAAATATTTACAGAGGAATGGAACACATTAGAGAAGACGAGCTAGAGGAAAATCGATTTTGAGAGAACACACTAACCGCTAGAGATCGGTTGAAGATATTCAACCCCTATTTATAACATCCATAGATGTAGAAAACAACTTTTGACAGTTTTGACCAGAACATACAGTTTGAATTTAAGATGCAACCACCGATAAAATACAGTGAGCGGCATGTTATCTAGAACTCGGCCAGAAATCAGACAGCAGATGTAAGACTTAACAGGAAGCTGGTAGTTGAGAAGTGAGTGAGTGAGTGACAGACAGACAGACAGACAGAGAGAGAGAGAGAGAGAGAGAGAGAGAGGGGGGGGGGGTTCTAGCCCCATCTTCCATGTTATTCACTTTGCATACAGAATGTTTCACACCTCATGCTACACACTTATCGAGTCTGTAGAGTGGACCTAGCTGATGAAGTTTTACATAGGAATCGATGTCTCGAAACGTCATCCAGCGACGCTACAGAGTATATAAGTTACAGGCGCTGCAGTCTGCAAAATATGTGTATACAGGGAGATCCAATGAAGATGTTACCAATTTTCTATGGTGATGGAGATGGATAAATGTATAAATTTGAGGTTATGTCCCTATAACGGAAAATTAGAAGAGAAGACATCCCTGTTATGTGTGACAGTACGTACCGGTAGTGTTGTAGCTAAGATGTAGGGCAGGAAACTTTCAGAGGTGGTAGTATGGACCGAAGGAAGAAGACAATGTCCAGTACACATGGGCTGTAAAACGCATACCTTGAGAGCTTTAAGGATTTGTTTATCCTCGCTAGCATAAAACATGTCTCCACTATTGAACAAGTGCTCATAGCTCGTCAGGTATGCATTTTGCAGCCCATGTTTACCGGACATGTTTTCTTACTTTGATCCATACTACCACCTTTCAAAGTTAGCAACAACAGTATCAGTACTTGTATTCCACCGTCAGACGTAAGATAACGATTTTCCCTTTTAACTTTCACTCATTCGTTTCCGGTACCGGGGCCCTTACCTCAAATTGATACATAATCACGGCATCACATTCTATTTACAAACATTTGTCGGAGCTCTCGCCTGTATTTTGATGCTCCGTAGCCTCGTTAGATGACGTTTGCAGGCATGAGTTACTATCTAAAATTGCAAGCTCTAGAAATGCATAAAGAAAGTAACATACGAAAGGGACGAGAAATTCGGGAAATTAATCGAAGATAAAGAAGAAATAGAAGTTGTTTCCAAATCAAACTTTCATTTTGCTGCTGCTGATCTGAAATTTCGTGGCATTTATTCGCTCTGAAGAGGATCGTTCAAACAATGGTCGAAATGTCGTTATTTTAGTTGTTTCACTGTTTTATAATGACATGGCCTAGTACCCAAAATGATTTTCTTCAAGTTGTTTGTAGGAATTCTATCGCTTCTCTCCAATATTTTCAGTATGATATTAGTATTTTTTCCTACACCTAGCAACTTTAGTAGTGCTTGAAATGATGAAAATAGTACCTAATACTTTTTTATATGGAGACAGAAACGGTGTTTCGTTTTAATGATAACGATATACAGGAAAATTCAGCTATGTTTCTGCGAAGTTGCACAACGCCGAAATCCTGAAATACATCCCTATATTTCGAATGTGGTACAACAGCTGTAGGTAGGAGACGAGGTACTGGCAGAAGTAAAGCTGTGTGTGCGAGGCGTGAGTCTTGCTTGGGTAGCTCAGATGGTAGAGCACTTGCCCGCGAAAGGCAAAGCTCCCGAGTTCGAGTCTCGGTCCGGCACACAGTTTTAATCTGCCAGGAAGTTTCATATCGGCGCACACTCCGCTGCAGAGTGAACTAATTCTGGAAACAGCTGTACAGGTACTGGAGAGATACAGGACGTTCCAAAATTCCCGCTAAAAACTTCTAGGGAACTGACTGACGACATTTTGAACTGGAACCCATGTATGGAAGCGTATACCCGTGCTACAGCCGTATAAATGCATCTTCGCTAATGTGGTATGCAACAGGGTAATCATCACTGGAGGGGGGTTACTTACGTCGGATCGTATGATGTCATTTGACGGCTGTCCTACCTCTCTGAACTGGTTCGAGTCTCGTTCATGTGTCTGTGAGTGATGGAGCAACATTGCTGAGTACACTTTTGCCGAATACACCGACATGAGTATTCTGTGTGACCAAGCTCACAGTACTGGAAGAGCTGCTCGTCGCCTTTATCAAGATAGTTGTCCACAACGCCTGACTCCTCCCCACACGCTTTTCGTTACATTTGCGCAACGTCTTCGAGAAAGGGTGCCTTCACCGTCAGCAGGTGCGACTGTGGTGCGCCATGAAGACGCAGCGCACGCGAATTGGAAAATATACTTATATGGATATGGTGTCTCAGTATTTTAAACATAGCTGCGCAACAGCAACGGTTCCACGTAATAAGACTAAAAACAGCCGACCAGTTGCAATGGATAAAGCAATCTTTACCTAGGTTTCGACAGATTTAAACCTGTCTTCTTCAGAAGGCGGCAGTATTACATTAATATGGAATGATGTATCATTGTCGTTTTTACAAATATCTGCATAGATCCATTAGTCCAAAATAAAATATAGCCCTGAAAATAGGGTTCGTCATGTAAATAAAAATTAGTACATGGATGTAGCAGTACATGACAAACCCTATTTTCAGGGCTGTATTTTATTTTGGACTAATGGATCTATGCAGATATTTGTAAAAACGACAATGGTACATCATTCCATATTAATGTAATACTGCCGCCTTCTGAAGAAGACAGGTTTAAATCTGTCGAAACCTAGGTAAAGATTACTTTATCCATTGCAACTGGTCGGATGTTTTTAGTCTTATTATGATATGGTGTCTGTTCTTTCGGACATGTCCGAAAGGACACAACAAATGTAGCGAGTGGACATACAAGGTGAGAATGTGGGTCTCGCGGAAGGCGTGCGCGAGATAGTCCCTGCAGTCCCTGTGCCCTCGGTGGCTCAGATGAATAGAGCGACTGCCATGTAAGCAGGAGATCCCTGGTTCGAGTCCCGGTCGGGGCACACATTTTCACCTGTCTTCGTTGATATATATCAACGCCCGTCATCAGATGAAGGTATTAATTTCATTCTGATTTCGAACTGGAAAAGGCCCTCCTGTATAAACAGTGTCTCTGAAGACGGATTTTTTTTGTTTCTTTGGTTATTAACGAGTGAAACTGTAGAATAGATGTACTGGGTCACATCTACACTGAAATGCCAAAGAAACTGGTATAATAATGCGTATTCAAACACAGAGATATGTAAACAGGCAAAATATGGTGCTGCCGCCGGCAACGCCTGTGTAAGACATGTGTCTGGCGTAGTTGTTAGATCGGTTACTGCTGCTACAGTGGCTGGTTGTAAAGATTTAAATGACTTTGAACGTGGCATTATACTCGGTGCAAGAGCGATGGGACACAGCATCTCCGAGGTAGCGATGAAGTGGGGATTTTCCTGTACGACCATTTCACGTGGGTACCGTGAATATCAGCAATCCAGTAAAACAACAAATCTCCGACATCGCTGCGGCCGGAAAAAGATCCTGCAAGAATGGAAACTGAAGAGAATCGTTCAGCGTGGCGAAAGTGCAACCCTTACGCAAATTACAGAAAATTTCAGTGCTTGACCGTCAACAAGTGTCAACATGCGAACCATTCAACGAAACATCATCTACATGGGCTTTCAGAGCCGAAGGCCCACTCGTGTACCCTTGCTGACTGCACAGCATAAAGCTTTACGCCTCATTTGGGCTCATCGGTACGAACATTGGACTGTTCATGACTGGAAACATATTGCCTGGTTGGACGAGTCTCACTTCAAAATGTCTATAGAGTATGGACGTGTACGGGTATGAAGACAACATCATGACTCCATGGACCCTGCATGTCAGCTGCGGACTGTTGAAGCTGGTGGAGGCTCTGTGACGTTGTATGGCGTGTGCATTTGGAGTGATGTGGGACCCCTGATACGTCTAGATACAACTCTGACTGGTGACACGTGTGTAAGCATCCTGTCTGATCACCTGCATCCATTCATGTCCATCGTGCATTCCGACGGATGTGGGTAATTCCAGCAGGACAATGCGACACCCCACAAAACCACAATTGCTACAGAGTGGCTGCAGGAACACTCTTCCGAGGTTAAACACTTCCGCTGGCCACGAAACTCCTCAAACATCCAGTACGTTTCCAGTACACTGTATAGCATTATCGAGCATACGTGGGATGCCTTGCAACGTGTTGATCAGAGGAGACCTCTACTCCCTCGTACTCTTACGGATTTATGGGCAGCTCTGCAGGATTCATGGTGTCAGTTCCCTCCTGCGCGACTTCAGCCATCAGTCGATTCCATGCCACGGCGTGTTGAGGCACTTCTGCGTGCTCGCGGGGGCCCTACACGGTATTTCTTTGGCTCTTCAGTGTAACAAATTACTTGTCAAAGTGAAAGCGTTACCAACATGTTTTCAAATAGTTCTAGTATACGGTACGTCTCCGGAGACGGGTTGCAATTTAAAATACGTATATTATGTACTCAGTCCCCAGCACAAGTTCTAGCAGTTAGTGACGGGAATTTCAGAACATCCAGTACGTTTCCAGCAAATTGTATAGCCGTTGTCGTATTACAGTTGGTATCTGCGAATACATTTCATAATTAGATCGTCAGGCGCGACTGCAGACGTCCGCAGCGTTTACCCAGGGGGCGTCTTGGCCACGGCAGCTCTGACGGCCACGAGAATAACCGGAGGTAGAGAGCGCAGCACGGCTAGTTTGAAGGCCACTTTCAACTAGTGTTGCCAGAGGTGTCTCTTTCTAGAGATACGACGACTCGCCGCACGTAAGCTTTAAGCGGAAAGCCAAATCCTCCAACTTCTGGCCTCTGCTAACATTTCGAAATACACTATCCTATCAGTAAGTGTACAGGAACCTATTAGTGCACATCAATATGCAGTGTGTCCACCCTTTGTCTCTATGGCGGCTTGAACTCTGCTCGGGACACTAAGTGAGGTGCCTGCCGACAATTTACGCACCACGCACGGAGATAGTATCTACGTGTTTGTTTTTGAACATGCCAGACAATACAGTGCTCAGCAAGATTGCCATGTCTCTCGCCAATTTGGAACGTTTGGTGCACAATGGGCGGGTTCTTTAAACCAGGTCGCGATTTTGACGATGTAACGAACCAACTGAACTGAATTTGGTACGATATCCGTCAGGAGGTCATCCACTAACTTTATCAATGTCAAGCTGAATAACTGCCCGCGTGAAGGCCAGAGGTGGGCCAACACGTTATCGACTTATCAATTTGTGAAGCTCTTTCTCTTGAATTAATCATCCAGTTTTTCTGCAACTGTAATCATTCATTTGCCCCTACACGTACATCACGTGTATCGATTTCCATCGCACTGGGGTAATTCCTCCGGGCTACGTTTATTTTCCTTAGTGTGTAAATATATTTGGAGCAGGTCATTCAAAAACGTTTGAAACGAAATAGAGGGGAGCTGGTTGTTGTTAGGAGAACAGAATGCATTAGACTCGCGGATCATATGGTGTTATTGGCAGAGAGCGAGAAAAGTATGACTGAAATGTTAAAAGAATTAAACAAGAGACGCGCGTAAATTGGAATGAGAAATAATAAGAAAAAGGCAAAATTTCCGGTGGTAAGTGCAAGAAAAGTGAGACCTATAATGTTAGGCAGGAAGATACAGAACAATTTAGTGTTTTTAGATAACTGCCGGCCGGAGTGGCCGTGCGGTTCTAGGCGCTTCAGTCTGGAACCGCGTGACCGCTACGGTCGCAGGTTCGAATCCTGCCTCAGGCATGGATGTGTGTGATGTCCTTAGGTTAGTTAGGTTTAAGTAGTTCTAGGTTCTAGGGGACTGATGACCACAGATGTTAAGTCCCATAGTGCTCAGAGCCATTTGAACCATTTAGATAACTGCGACGCGCTATTACGGACGACATTGGAAGTAATAAGGAGGTGAAAACACGTACAGCAATTGCCAACGAGACGTTTGATAACAGGAGGCTTTCATGTGGGTGCGTTGATACGGGATAAAATAGGCAGGCACAGTGAGAAATTAGGTGGTGTTGAGTCGGAGAACAAAGAGAAATTTTAAAGGTAGCAGGATGAGGAAACACAATTGGCATGGACACTGAATGAGAAGAGATTGTTTATTGATGGATGGCATGGAGGAAATAGTGAATGGAAGAAGAAGAACAAGTAGAAGAAGAAGAAGAAGACGCAGAACATACCAGGTGGCGGCCAGCGTCAGGACAGAAAATAGTTGTGAGAAAACAAGAGGGTAACAAATGATGGGACTGCACGGAGAGGCACATGTGAAGACCTACCCTAGGGCAGAACACTCATGATGGCGGCGATGCTGGTGGTGGTGGCGGTGGCGGCGGCGGCGACGACGACCATGATGATGAAGAGGAGACTTATTTAGGACATTGTGCAAGACGCCCATTTTCTTGTAATCCAAATTTAAACAAAAAACATAGGCAGCTTATAATCTGTACTCTACAAACGACCGTGAAGTGCGTGGCAGTTGGAACTTGCCATTATACCAGTTATCAGGACTTATTCCCACCCCACTGGTGTATGGAGCGTGCGAAATTTGACTGCTTAAAAGCCTCTGTGCGTGCTGTGCTTTGTCTAATCTGGTCTCCACGCTTCCTACAGTTACGATGCGTAGGCGGTTTTAGTATATTCCTACATTCATCATGTAACGTCGGTTCTAGAAACTTTCTAAGTAGGTCTCCTCGCGATACTTTGCTCTTCCACGGGATAGTCTGTGTCTATCATCAACTGTCCGTTAGTTCAGTTCTCTGAACGCCTTCGTGACATTCTCCTATGGGTCAAACAAACCTGTGAGCATTTTTGCAGCCCTTCTCTGTGTAAGTTCAACATCCCCTGTTCGTCCTATCTGGTACGGGTCCCATGAATCTGATCAATAATCCAGGATGGGTCGCAAGATTATTTTGTAATCAGTCTACTCTGTAGACTGATTGCAATTCCCCAGTATTGTACCAATAAACCGCACGTGCTTTACCTACAAATGTTCTTATGTGATCGTTCCATTTCATACCGCTACAAATTTATACACTCAAGTATTTACACGAGTTAACAAATTGCAGCTGCAGTGCACTGTGGCTGTAGCCATCGGAGTCTACGTAGTCCCATTTTTGAAATGTTGATTTTGTCGATACCGTCACAGTAGAATATTTGACTGTGCTAACAGAGCCTCAACCTCACCTCTGCTTGCACGGCTTCGAACTACACTCCTGGAAATGGAAAAAAGAACACATTGACACCGGTGTGTCAGACCCACCATACTTGCTCCGGACACTGCGAGAGGGCTGTACAAGCAATGATCACACGCACGGCACAGCGGACACACCAGGAACCGCGGTGTTGGCCGTCGAATGGCGCTAGCTGCGCAGCATTTGTGCACCGCCGCCGTCAGTGTCAGCCAGTTTGCCGTGGCATACGGAGCTCCATCGCAGTCTTTAACACTGGTAGCATGCCGCGACAGCGTGGACGTGAACCGTATGTGCAGTTGACGGACTTTGAGCGAGGGCGTATAGCCGGCATGCGGGAGGCCGGGTGGACGTACCCACCGAATTGCTCAACACGTGGGGCGTGAGGTCTCCACAGTACATCGATGTTGTTGCCAGTGGTCGGCGGAAGGTGCACGTGCCCGTCGACCTGGGACCGGACCGCAGCGACGCACGGATGCACGCCAAGACCGTAGGATCCTACGCAGTGCCGTAGGGGACCGCACCGCCACTTCCCAGCAAATTAGGGACACTGTTGCTCCTGGGGTATCGGCGAGGACCATTCGCAACCGTCTCCATGAAGCTGGGCTACGGTCCCGCACACCGTTAGGCCGTCTTCCGCTCACGCCCCAACATCGTGCAGCCCGCCTCCAGTGGTGTCGCGACAGGCGTGAATGGAGGGACGAATGGAGACGTGTCGTCTTCAGCGATGAGAGTCGCTTCTGCCTTGGTGCCAATGATGGTCGTATGCGTGTTTGGCGCCGTGCAGGTGAGCGCTACAATCAGGACTGCATACGACCGAGGCACACAGGGCCAACACCCGGCATCATGGTGTGGGGAGCGATCTCCTACACTGGCCGTACACCACTGGTGATCGTCGAGGGGACACTGAATAGTGCACGGTACATCCAAACCGTCATCGAACCCATCGTTTTACCATTCCTAGACCGGCAAGGGAACGTGCTGTTCCAACAGGACAATGCACGTCCGCATGTATCCCGTGCCACCCAACGTGCTCTAGAAGGTGTAAGTCAACTACCCTGGCCAGCAAGATCTCCGGATCTGTCCCCCACTGAGCATGTTTGGGACTGGATGAAGCGTCGTCTCACGCGGTCTGCACGTCCAGCACGAACGCTGGTCCAACTGAGGCGCCAGGTGGAAATGGCATGGCGAGCCGTTCCACAGGACTGCATCCAGCATCTCTACGATAGTCTCCATTGGAGAATAGCAGCCTGCATTGCTGCGAAAGGTGGATATACACTGTACTAGTGCCGACATTGTGCATGCTCTGTTGCCTGTGTCTATGTGCCTGTGGTTCTGTCAGTGTGATCATGTGATGTATCTGACCCCAGGAATGTGTCAATAAAGTTGCCCCTTTCTGGGACAATGAATTCACGGTGTTCTTATTTCAATTTCCAGGAGTGTATAAATGACCTCGAATGTGTTCTGTAAGTTTTGGAGACAGATGAAAATCGGATGGGACCAAGTCGGGGCTGTGTGGAGGTCAATCAACGGCAGTGAACGAACGGCATCGGAGTGCTGCAGACGTCGCAGCGCTCGGCTGTAGTTCGGCGTTGTAATGCTGAAGAGGAGGGCGTTCCACGTGCGGACCAACTCTTCCAGTTCGTGCTTTCAGTTTTCTGAGCTGTTTCTCACGCACCGACACAGTTACATCACACACCGCTATGTTACACGGTACAAATCGGATCCCTTTAGCAGCAGAGGGCTGCAGATATGTAGAATAAAGATGTAGAATGTTACTAACGTTTTTTAACTGGAAAGCTTAGAGTTTTCAAATAAAACATTTGGAGTCACTACCTCTCAGCACGGCCTCGTGTTATATGCAGAAAAATAAAAAGACTGTTTCCTAGCAAAGTATGATATTCTTTTAATTGAACATCTTTGTAACGTACATCAGTAGTAAACCTTATGGTCAGTACCCGGCATCACTCTAACCGAAATAAAGACGGAAATTCTGTGTGCCACATTTGAAAATGAGTCTGAAAAGGTTACAAAACTAGTTAATGGAATTAAAAATACTTCAAAATGTGAGTTGCTGCAGTTTTCCGTATTTATACTCAATACACTAGTCACAGGCTCTAGAACACCCTTAGGGGATATGCTTAATCGGTTGAGAGCGTGATGTGTCCCTCCGAGATTAGTTTTGCCTGGTCTTTAAGCGACTCACCGGTCAGCATTTACAGAGCTGCCAACTACATCTCACACCGGGAATATTATCAGGATTAGTTTGCATCGCAGCCTAGGGAAGAGAAAGCAAATCGAACGAGCATTCGCAGTCATTCCCTCTATTGACTACCATTCGCCTATATTCAACAGTATTGAAAGTAGACTTTCTCGGGATATTTTACGTTTGTTTCCAGGCGCCTACCAGTTCAATTTCATCAGAAACTCTGTGACACTCTCCAACGGGTCAAGCAAACCTGAGCCCATTCGTGCTGCCCTTCTCTAAAAAAATGGCTCTCAGCACTATGGAACTCAACTGCTGAGGTCATTAGTCCCCTAAAACTTAGGACTAGTTAAACCTAACTAACCTAAGGACATCACAAACATCCATGCCAGAGGCAGGGTTCGAACCTGCGACCGTAGCGGTCTTGCGGTTCCAGACTGCAGCGCCTTTAACCGCACGGCCACTTCGGCCGGCCTGCTCTTCTCTGTATACATTCAGTATCGCCTGGCAGTCGTATCTGTTTAGGATCCAAGAATCTCGAGCAATATTGGGGGATGGGTCGCACGAGTGATTTCTTTTGTACACAGATTGTATTTTCCTAGAATTCTGCCAATGAATTGCAGCCAGCCACCGTCTTTCCCTACGACTGCGACTATGTGACGTTTCCATTTCAAATCTCTAGAAATTTTTACACCCAGGTATTAGTGTGGGTTGAGCGATTGCGAATTTGACTCGCTGATATTAAAGTCGTAGGATAAGCTTATTTCTTTTTGTGAACCGAACAATTTTACATTTCGGGAACATTTAAACCAAGTTGCCAGTCTTTGCACTACACTGAAATCTTATCAGAGCGTGGCTTCTTTCAGACAGCACTTCATTACAGACAACTGCATAATTTGCGGAAAGTTTGAAGTTTCAAATAGACCGCGTAACCACCATCCCCTTCTCCCCTCCAAATTGCTATCTGAAGACTGGAAGTCCCACATGTAAACCACCTTCAGAAGTTCATTTACTTTCCGTATCAGTTAATGTGTTAAAAACTTGACCTGAAGAATCATAGCCCTTTGCAGTTGAAGACGCTCTGTTTTAAGAGAAGCTAGTTTTTCGAAAACATCTCAATGTTTATGACCTGAACTAGGTATTGTACAATGCTATAATTTTCAGGTACATTCGGCGATGTATGTGGATACTGTCTGACAAATGTGTTGCGAATAGAGTGAGTAGTAAAGAAGTAATAAATTTGAAAATTCATGACTGTTATGACTCCTTACTGCATGAACAGCGAAAATGTAGGAGCGGTAAAAGTCTTTTTCCTTTTATCATTCTGTCAGGGATTTCAGAGGGAAAAAAGTTTCACAAAGTTTCAAAATTAAGTGTGAAGTTTATTGTAAGTCGCCAGGTGCTGCCATTCACAAGTGCTCGGTGAATATAATCTGTATAATTTTCGCGCCACGAAATTACGCTACCTTATACGAGTACGAAGTTTTTAACTTTTAACGTCCAACTTATTGCGTTAAACCTATTCCTTTAAAAGAAGGACAGGAGGAGGATTGTACTTCATGTGCCATCGATGTCGAGGTCATTAGAGACGGAGCAGGAGCTGGCACTGCGTCAAGGAAGAGTAGAAGAAGTCCGCCGTGCCCTTTCAAAAGAACCATCCCAGCATTTGCTTGGAGTGATTCAGGAAAATTACGGAAAATATATATCAGGATGGCCGGACGCGGATTTAAACCGTCGTCCTCTCGAATGCGAGTCTAGTGTACTAGTTGACAGCTCGTCGTCTAGAAGCTAGCGTTGCTGCTCTGGATCATGGGATTCACGGCTGGGTTGCGTTCTCCGCCAGGGAACTAGGTGTCTGTGTTGTCCTTATCATTTCGTCATCATTCGTGAAGGTGGCGAGATTGGACTGTGTAAAGATTAGGGCTTTGAACAGACGCTGATAACCGCGCAGTTCAGCGCCCAACAAACCAATCATCATCATCATCATCCAATGTACTACCACTGCACCAGCTCGCTCGCTATACATTTAAATGAGTAGATTATGTTAGCATTTTTACTATTTACATTGACTTCATTCTTCAATGCATGAACTACGAGAAGACAAAGGAATTGGGATAACGAATTAAAAATCCCTGATTGTGCTTCTGTTTGTAGATGACATGATTCAAGTGAATGAAATGACCTCCAAAGATCTGTATACCACCTGAACTAAATATGCAACGAATGCAACTTTAAAATATCTACTAATAAAACGTAAATAAGTGCACTCCGAGGAAAATATTCAGTCAGATTAAAACTAGTTTTGGATAATCCTGCTTTAGAACAGGTCTCTTAACCTTTTATTTAGGCTACGCTGTAAGTTTTGATTTTTACTCTGATACTGAAAACAAATTGTACAAATTCTAAGCTGTCTGTGGCACCGTAATCCGAACATTGGGCAATAAAGTACCGACAAAAACATAGTGTCCCGAAATTCTATAAAGCGTTCGCGGTTCTTGTGTTGCGTTATGAAAAATAAAGCATGGTTGGAACCAAAAAAATCGGGCGGCAGAGATGAGGTTCCAAAGAAACACGAAGGGCTGCAGACGAAGGCATGATTAGAAATGAAGATAACAGAACGAAATTAAATATTTTCAACAGAAACTAAAAAATTCAAAAATATCGTGAAGACTGGTGAGAATGCTAAGTTCCGGACTTCCCCAAAAGATCCAGAACTACAAGCGGAATGGCAGAAAATATATTGAAAAGCCTCGGAGTGGAAATAATTTCGTTTGAGGGAGTACCCCGCGCGGCGACTAATGAAGTACTTACACATTATACAATTCTTAAGTTATACACCAAAATAAGTAAGTTTGTAACCTGGTTTATGTTCACTGATTTATAAAAAAAGCCTTTTTGCTTTCTAAAGTGGGCTATGATCTTTCTCAGGGTTGAAACTGTCTCCATGCCAAATTTCAACGACATCTGTTACGCGGTCTAGTCACGAAAACGAAATAGACTGTGTTCTAAAGTAGAAAAACAATTGAGAGAAAGAAGCGGCGTCAGTTTCTGCAGCACGCGCCCATCATTTTGCAGGACAGAGTTCGGGCAGGCTTGGTTCAAGTCGTGACTGATTAGATCGGTATATGGGGATGGGAAGCGGCGCACCACTCACCACCCACCCCGGACTTACGCCCTCGTGAGCTCAGCTTGGTTCCTAACGTGAAGGACGAACTTAAGGGTATTCGGTTCAGAGCTGTTATGGAGATTCGCCGGACAATCGACTGCTCCACTAGAACTACCTATACAACTGGCGTACCCAGGGGTACCCTGCTCTTTCGACGTAACTGGTGACGAGTTATATTAGGAGAGCTATTCAAAAAATATCCGAGCTTTTTTAATTGTAGAAATCAACACTGGTATCAGGGCGTGTCTGCGCTCTATGGTTGCAGGCATACGTAGCACACACACCCGTTTTTTTTTTTTCACTACTTCGGAAACAACCAGTTGCTGGCTAGCCTTTGACAAGTGAACACGTGTAAGTGGTATTCGTCGGATTTAGTATTGTGGGCAAAATGACATTATTGCATCAAACTTTGTTTTAAGTTTGGCTATTCTCGAGTTGAAACAAGCGACATGTGTCTGTGGACGAAGCAATGGGTACGACACAGCTATAGGGGTAATACAACCGGTTCAAAGGTGGCCGCTAATCAGTGAAGAGAAAAGCACGTTAAAGTACGCCCTCAATATCCGCATATCTGGTGGTTATTGACCCCGCAAGGTCCCTGGTGAAGCAGAATAGACGAATCACAATCAGAGGAGTTGCAGACGAGGTTAAAATTAATACTGGATCCATTTATTCCATTTTAAAGTAACATTTGGACCTCAGGATGGTCTCAGAAAATCTTGAGCCTAAGTTGCTAACAACTGAGCAGGAGCAACTCTGATCGCAGATCCCATAGGACATGCTGAATACTGGGAACAATAATCTAAATTTTCTTAACACAACGAACACTCGTGATTAGTGCTCGGTTAATGGGCAGGGGCCAGAAACAAATTTTCAAACATAACAATGGAAGCATCCATCATCCCATAAACCCAAAACAGCGAAGCAGGTCCGCAGAAATGAGAAAATCATGCTGACTGTGTTTATTTGAAGCGAATTGTGTCGTCCATGACGCATACGTACCAGATGGTACTAATGTCAATACACAGTTGTGGTATGTTAGCCTCGATATTCCCCTGACCTAGCACTGAGTGACATCTGGCTTTTCTCCAAACTGAAAGAGACTCTGAAGGGGATCAGATTCCAGAACAGGGAAGACATTATGCAGAATTTCACGGAGCAGTTGCGCACAATACCAAAAGACTTTCCAGAGGTGCTTCCAGCAGTGGCAACAGCAGTACGGGAGTTGTGTCGAGGCTGAAGGGGACTACTTTGAAAGTGATTGGTACCAAACAATTGTATCTCAATAAAGATGATTTTATAAATAAAAGTCGGATTCTTTTTCAACAACCGTCGTACAGTGCTGGTGATGGCTTTGGGGAGTGAACCTTTGAATCATGTATCTATTTTGTACAAGTTGTAAATAAATACTTGGAAAACATCCCAAAACTTAAATGTTATTAATGTAGAGTAATGAAATGACGCTAATACACTTGTCTAGATAATATATTTAAGTGATTAACATTGCAAAATCACCAGGTAACGCAAGTGCGAGATAAGCCATTCGAAATGTGAAATGCTGTTACACTAGTAGCCGTTGTAACAACCGGAATGTTGAACGCAAGCATCAAAAAGTTAATGCATTGTGTTGTGCATGTGACGGATGTCAGTTTGTAGTATGGAGTTCCAAGTGTATGGTACTTGGACGGTCAACACAGGGACGGTTAATGCTGTTTGCGGATAATACTGAGTTGTCTGATGATATCCCATACGTGCTCGACTGGAAACAGATGTGATCGAGCAGGCCAAGGCGACGTGTCGACACCGGTATGTGGGCGAGCCTTATCCTCTTAGAGAACAACCCCTGTAATGCCCAACAGCACAAGAGGTCGAGTCACCAAACTGACGTACACATTAGTAGAGTGCGTGGGATATAACCACGAGAGTTCTCCTGCTGTCCTATCAAATCGTACCCGGCACGGTAACTCCTGGTGTAGGTCCGGTTTATCTAGCATGCAGACTGGTCGGTTGCAAACCTCACCTGACCTCCCCCTAAAACACACACGACCGTCACTGGCGTTGAGGCAGTGCGCGGTCAGTAGAATGCACATTACCCGGGAGTCTGGCTCGGGGCTGTCACTGAAATAACCGATTTGTAACAGTTTGTGGTGCCAGAAGCTGCTGCAGGTGCAGTATGTTGCTCCACAGTCCTACGCTGAAAAGGATGGTCCTCCCTCTAGGTAGCGCCACGTCGCTATTCGGAGCCCGGTCTTCTTCCGGCCGTACATTCTCGTGACCACTACTGCCAGAAATCATGTACAGTGGCTACATTTCTGCCAACTCTCTGCAGTGCTGCAGAAGAAACATCCACCTTCTCGTAGCTCCATTACACGACCTCGTTGAAACTTAGTGAGGAGCTCGGAATGCCGGGTTTGTTCCCTTAAAGGCATTCTTGACTAACATCAGTTCACCACGACCAATCACGAAGGTCATTAACGCTCACGACTGTTACAGTGTATAAGTAAATTAAACTTTATTTGCATCCTCATAGTGACGCTACTAGCACCACTCTTATGCGACTGGCGCGAAATCTGAATAGACATCATCTTTCAGGTGTAGAAAGACGCCCACCAACATTTGTTTATGTCACACAACTAGTCCATGATGTTCCGACTTTTTCTCCCCCCGGCCGGGTTGTTGCCACTACCTTTGTATGTTGTTTAAAACCGGTTTCAGTGGAATCTGGAAACGAGTCGACTTGGTCCTTCCATTATAATTCGACCATGACAGACGAAGAGACTCAAAGAGCGTCCCAGAAATTTCCAGGCTCCAGTGGCGCGACCCTGGAGCAGGCGTGGATCGCAGCGACAGAGCCCTTGTCGCCCATACACCTCAGTCCCAACTTCCAAAACAACAGCACCGATCCGATCACGACCAAACAGGAAGTGCAGATCATCTCCCAGAAGTAGCTCCGTGACGTAAACATGACAATAGCCATGGTGGTGTCCAGAACATATCAGTCGCTGTGCAGGCAGGTGCGAAACCAGTTCAAGCAGATGGAGAGGCTCACGCTGCACCACAAAGGGCTGACCACCACGCCCTATGACTCGGCCCTGGCGCCTGTGGGGGCACTATACCGTCGGGTCGCCGCCCTCGCCAAGCCTTCCACCAGCGAAAGTGCCCCACAGGTAAAAATCTAATCACTTTGACAGGTGTATCCCAACAGCTGCATGTTTGGAACTAAGCTGTTGTACAGGTTCCGGCAAGAAGACGTCCCATATTTCAAACAGTAGTAACAAACAAACAACCAAAGATTCAGAGAAAAAAATTTTCTTTTCCCATAAATTTGCTATTAAGTTATAGGTAACTTTAAACATTTAAATTCTGATGAAGGCACTCTTCGGCGAGTTGAGACCTGGTTAATAAGACTGAAAATTGTGACCGAGGGCTGATTTTGTTTCATCTTTATTCAGAGGAACAATATAAATACCATGCCAGTTTACATCGGCTGGTTTTAAAAATTATGTCTGGTAAATGGCATCCTTCATTGTTGAGACACTGAAGAAACCTTTTCCAGAAGTTCTCCATGCTCCTTCACCCACTTCCTGGATGATTGCCTCCTTAAGTTCTCGCAGGTTTGAGGAGCGATATTTGTACACTTGACCCTTTAAGTGTTCCCAAAGAACAAAAATTACAAGGCGATAAATCGGGTGGCTTTGGGGGCCAGACGATATCTCCTCGCGAAGGCAGAACAAGTCCAGAAAACAACTCTGTAAATCATCGATGACGCACCGAAGTGTCACACGATGGCTGTGAAGTGGTCGTTGCTGAAGCTCCTGACGGTTTTTTGCTGTGAGGAAGCGGTAATTTTATTTATTTGCAGTACCTGATAATTGGAAGCAAACCTCAAGAGAAGAAATCAAAACAGCGCCAGAGGCGATCATCTCAAGAATTCGCAGTCTCTCAATTCTAGGGTAACCATCAACATGGGAGTGCCAAACATTTTGAGGACTGCCCAACGGACACACACACACACACACACACACACACACACACACACACACATACATACATTTTACAGAGTCATTAACAGTCCGAGGTCGGCCAGCAGTGCAGAACCTGATGTTTCAAAGTTTGACTCCAAAATCGAATAGCTTTTATGTCAGGAACAGAACCACGTCGTCCAAATTCGAATCGAATTTGAAACGCTCGCTGAGTAATAATCACGAATGGACCATTACGAATATATACACTATCCGATCAAATGTATCTGGACACACCCAAAAATATATGCTTTTCATATTAGGTGCATTGTGCTGTCACCTGTTACGAGATATTCCGTATCAGTGACCTCAGTAGTCATTAGACATCGTGAGAGAGCAGAATGGGGCGCTCCGCGGAGTTCAAGGACTTCGAATGTGGTCAGGTGACTGGGTGTCACTTGTGTCATACGTCTGTAGGTGAGATTTCCACACTCCTAAACATCCCTAGGACCATAGTTTTCGGTGTGATAGTGAAGTGGAAACTTGAAGGGACACGTACAGCACAAAAGCGTACAGGCCGACCTCGTATGTTGACTGACAGAGACTGCCGACAGTTGAAGAGAGATATAATGTGTTACAGGCAGGCATATATACAGACCATCACACAGGAATTCCAAACTGCATCAGGATCCACTGTTAGTATTATGGCAGTTAGGAAGGTGAGAAAACTTGGATTTCACAGTCGAGCAGTTGCTCATTAGCCACACGTCACGCCAGTAAGGCCAAACGACGCCTCGCTTGATGTAAAAGGCGCAAACATTGAACAGTGGAAAAACGTTATCTGGAGTGACGAATCACAGTACACAATATGGCGATCCGAAGGCAGGGTGTGTGTATGGCGAATGCCTGGTGAACGTCATCTGCCAGCGAGTGTAGTGCCAATAGTAAAATTCGGAGGCTGTGGTGTTATGGTGTGGTCGTGTTTTTCATGGACGGGGCTTGACCCCTTGTTGTTTTGCGTGGCACTATCACAGCACAGGCCTACATTTATGTTTTAAGCACATTCATGCTTTCACTGTTGAAGAGCAATTCGGGGATGGCGATTGCATCTTTCAACACGACCGAACACCTGTTCACAATGCATGGCCTGTGGCCGAGTGGTTACACGACACTAACATCCCTGAAAAGGACTGGCCTGCACAGATTCCTGGCCTGAATCCTTGGGATGCTTTGGAACGCCAACTTGGTGCCAGGGCTCACCGATCGATATCGATACCTCTCTTCAGTGCAGCACTCAGTGAAGAGTGGGCTGCCACTCCCCAAGAAACTTCCCAGCACCTGATTGAACATATGCCTGCGAGAGTGGAAGCTGTCATCAAGGCTAGGGGTGGGCCAACACCATATTGGAGTCCGGCATTACTGATGGAGGGCGCCACGAACTTCTAGGTCATTTTCAGCCAGGATACTTTTGACCGCATAGTGTACAACAATCGCTTCTCAGAATTACATGCAACGATTTCACGGAATGACATACAGGGTTTTCATAAAAATTAATGAGACTGATTCTCTGCTGACGCGACTGTACTTCACAGCGCGCGCTCGCCGGGGGGCCGAAAACGCGCGGCGTGCCAGTCGCGTTGAGTGGACACGTCACAAAGTCGTCGGTTGTGGTGCAACAACAGTTTAGTGTGAAACTAGGAAAATAGGGTACGGAAACGTTGGATAGGTTTCGTCAAGCCTACGGCGATGATTGCCTGTCAAAAGTCCAGCTTTTCAGGTAGGTGAAGAACTTTAAATAGGGCGAGGAGAGCTGAGGACGAGGACCATTCCGGACGCCCTTCAACCAGCAAAACTGACGTTTACATCGGCCGTGTGGGCGTTTTATGGAACACGGACCGTCAGATGAGTGTCAAGATGATAGGAGACCACCTCGGACTTGTAAAATGACAGTGCACAACATCATTACCAAAGAATTGTCGACGAAGGAGATCTGCGCCAAGATGGTCCCGAAGATTTTCTGAGATATTCAAGCACGTATGGACGCAAGAAAATCTGCAGAGCCTTTAAGCTGATCCGGAATTTTTAGATAAATCACCGTAGACGAAACCAGGGTGTTTCAGTACGACCTGGAGACAAAGCGCAATAGTGCCGAATTGCACACTGCAGCATCCCCAAGACCAAAAGAGGCTGGCATGAGCAAATCGAAGGTTGAAGCCATGCTGACGGTGTTTCGGTGTCAGGTGTAAGTGACCAAGAGACTGAAAGCCAGGGTCCACTGCGTGAGGCCATTCATCGCTAATGAACGGAAGCTGCATGATGACAATGCACTAGACCCTGTAAAGGGCGTCACTGGAAGCACGCCTTCTCTTGCAACCACACATTTCGCGGTCAAAAATAACAGGGCATTGAGCAACAAAACGACGTCATCGACCCCTTTCTTTGGGATGTGCCTCAGCACACTTTTTCTTTGCTATACAGGGTGTTACAATTACATACCTGTCTGAACCATTCGACGGAGTTTGAACGTGATCTGAAGTCGCAAGGGACAATTATGCTTTTTCAGCCATGTTATATCAGGCCATCCTCTGGTGTTATCACGGAAGGGCTACACATTCACACATGCGTGAATGAAATGGCAAGAGTCCCTGTAAGAAGCGCCAGTTCGGCAACATACTCGGTGTCTTCTGCGCACCTTTCTTGGACACGTTAAAGATGTACCTGTCTAAAGGGACACTGGTTTCTAGGCACGAGAGTGAATGGAATCCCTTTCAACATCCCTTAGGCCTGTATTACACTATCATACTTCTTTGACAAAGAAATATGATCAAATATTTGTCAAATTTCCTTGACAAGGCTCCTCGACAAGGCTCTTTGCGTGTCGCTAGAAAGGAGTATTACATTGTCGTCATATTTTTTGTCAAATTGCAAGATGGTGGGCCACAATAACCGGTTATTATGCGCTGCAATTGCTTGTACCGCAGTTGCATTGTGTATGCATTTAGAAGAGAAGCGGTGGAAAAAAAGAAGGTTGGGTCAAGCCATGGGTCTTATGTCGAGACGATAAAAGCATTCAGCAAAATTTGTTATGAGAGCTGCAAGTAGTGGACGTCAGATCTTATTCAAATTACTTACGGATGGAAGAGAGTGAATTTTAGTACCTTCCCAGTATAGTGGCTCCTAATATTAGAAAGCAGAACACTCACTTCGGAGTGCTAGATGTGCATAAGACAGGTTCACCGTAACACTGTGATATCTTACTACAGGAGAGAGCTACTCTAACTTACTATACAGCCCTCTAAATACCATAGTGCACATTAATCACAAGAAGTACAGAAACGTGTAAAGTGATTTATAATGCACTGAACGAGGGATATCTGAAGATAAATGTGTTTAGTTCACTACGTAGGTAATTAAGAACTATTTTATTTTCGAATAATTTAATAGAATTAGTTTTCCAACAAATACAAAATGAATTAAAAGTACGAAACAGATGAAGACTTTTTATCTTGTGGCATCCACAGTTCAAATGTAGAGGAACTAGAAAGGAGACCTGCAAATATTTTTTATTTCAAAGTGTGTCGTCCTCTATCCCAGCTTGCTTTTAGCTGGCTTGGTGTAAAGGTGGATGGCTGTAGCTAAACTTGGGTGCTCTTGGATGACAACTGACAACACCTCCTCCTCATTTCATATTTCACCTGAAATTCTGATGCCCTTGCCAAAACGTAACGAAAGCATGAAAAGAGCGAAAAGGAAAAGGTGGGAAAACCGATTTTTAAATGATTCGCCGTACAAAAAGAGTTAGAAGCCATTATTAAGGAGAAATAGAAAAAGAATTTTGGCAAAGAGGAAAGAGCAAAGAAAAAACTATTTGGGAAACAGAATAAAATTAAGAATTCAAAAAAGAAAGAAAGGGCCTGAAGATAAATGGAAAAAAGGAGAGAGAATACACTACTAACGAGAGTTATGACTGTGCATGTTTATATTGTGCTGAGTTTTATTCAAAATCAGTTGTAGGTTGGGTCGCTTGTTCCACGATTCTTGTGCAGGAATAGATATCAGATATCAAATGTGATGCGTCTTTCCTCGTGTGTGAGTTTCGTAAATAGCCTTAAGAAAGGGATAAAATACACTCCTGGAAATGGAAAAAAGAACACATTGACACCGGTGTGTCAGACCCACCATACTTGCTCCGGACACTGCGAGAGGGCTGTACAAGCAATGATCACACGCACGGCACAGCGGACACACAAGGAACCGCGGTGTTGGCCGTCGAATGGCGCTAGCTGCGCAGCATTTGTGCACCGCCGCCGTCAGTGTCAGACAGTTTGCCGTGGCATACGGAGCTCCATCGCAGTCTTTAACACTGGTAGCATGCCGCGACAGCGTGGACGCGAACCGTATGTGCAGTTGATGGACTTTGAGCGAGGGCGTATAGTGGGCATGCGGGAGGCCGGGTGGACGTACCGCCGAATTGCTCAACACGTGGGGCGTGAGGTCTCCACAGTACATCGATGTTGTCGCCAGTGGTCGGCGGAAGGTGCACGTGCCCGTCGACCTGGGACCGGACCGCAGCGACGCACGGATGCACGCCAAGACCGTAGGATCCTACGCAGTGCCGTAGGGGACCGCACCGCCACTTCCCAGCAAATTAGGGACTCTGTTGCTCCTGGGGTATCGGCGAGGACCATTCGCAACCGTCTCCATGAAGCTGGGCTACGGTCCCGCACACCGTTAGGCCGTCTTCCGCTCACGCCCCAACATCGTGCAGCCCGCCTCCAGTGGTGTCGCGACAGGCGTGAATGGAGGGACGAATGGAGACGTGTCGTCTTCAGCGATGAGAGTCGCTTCTGCCTTGGTGCCAATGATGGTCGTATGCGTGTTTGGCGCCGTGCAGGTGAGCGCCACAATCAGGACTGCATACGACCGAGGCACACAGGGCCAACACCCGGCATCATGGTGTGGGGAGCGATCTGCTACACTGGCCGTACACCACTGGTGATCGTCGAGGGGACACTGAATAGTGCACGGTACATCCAAACCGTCATCGAACCCATCGTTCTACCATTCCTAGACCGGCAAGGGAACTTGCTGTTCCAACAGGACAATGCACGTCCGCATGTATCCCGTGCCACCCAACGTGCTCTAGAAGGTGTAAGTCAACTACCCTGGCCAGCAAGATCTCCGGATCTGTCCCCCATTGAGCATGTTTGGGACTGGATGAAGCGGCGTCTCACGCGGTCTGCACGTCCAGCACGAACGCTGGTCCAACTGAGGCGCCAGGTGGAAATGGCATGGCAAGCCGTTCCACAGGACTACATCCAGCATCTCTACGATCGTCTCCATGGGAGAATAGCAGCCTGCATTGCTGCGAAAGGTGGATATACACTGTACTAGTGCCGACATTGTGCATGCTCTGTTGCCTGTGTCTATGTGCCTGTGGTTCTGTCAGTGTGATCATGTGATGTATCTGACCCCAGGAATGTGTCAATAAAGTTTCCCCTTCCTGGGACAATGAATTCACGGTGTTCTTATTTCAATTTCCAGGAGTGTACATGAAAACTGTAGTTTGACATTAAACTAAATCAATACCGAGCAAACCAATATTTTCTGCATTTCCGGTAATTTTATACGTTTTTATAATCACTTGTACTTACCACCCCAATATGCCCTGTGCACGGGGCAGAATGGAGCAAACGACATATCTTTCTGTTTTTAAACGAAAAAATACTGTTCTTTTATTTTACGGCAATGTTCTTGTAGTTTTGTGATTAATACATCATCATGTGTTCAGATAAAAATTGGTAACTCTCTTATTTAAAACTTTTGTACTTTTAATCAAATGTATAACAGTTGCAGTGAAAGAAACTATGAATTTAAATGAGTGCATATACACCATTAAGTGCAATACAACTTCATATTCAATTTTCTGTAACTTTTGTAACTTAATGTACCTTTCCTCTCAAACCATTTATCCCAGAACCATATAATTCAAACGGTCAGTTGCCTTACTCGACATGCATGAAGTAATATTTTTTAATGCTTCCTACTATATTATAAAAAACACTATGGTCTTTTAAATTTCGAAATTTGCTCACAAAACATCTTACTAAACTTTTCCAAAATTGCACTATTAATATATTATTCATGAAAAAATGTCACTGTTAGAAAATAGTGGAGATCCATGTAAGAAATGTTTCGTGTTCTACCGTTAGTATAACACAGCTTGAGATAAGGGACATGGAAATAGGTCAATTTAACATGGTGCAGATAGAAGATACCTTCTCGCCATGAAATTTGTCTTTAAATACAAATGAATATTCTCAAATCAACAGCTCATTTCATGAAGTCATTACTAGAAACATGAATAATCCTCACAAAAATTTGGAAGTCAACTTCTTTGGTGCAAGAAAGTCTCCATCATTCAGGAAACCGCATTTTCAATAACGTGCCAGCAGCCATAAAAAGCTTTACTACTGACAAATTTCAGTTTAAGACGAGCCTAAAGGATTTATTGCTAGCCATCTTTTCCGATTCCATTAATGAACTGAATTTCTTAGCAGAACTAGCGTGCGCGCGGTTGAGAGAGAGAGAGAGAGAGAGAGAGAGAGAGAGAGAGAGAGAGAGAGAGGGGTCAAATAATACAAGTACAATCAAAAGTATGTCTAAATTTTCATTTCACATTACACGTCCATGATCACTCCACTTGCGATCTGTGGAAGGTAAATTAGCATATTAGTTTCCCATAGAGTGTCTCCTCATTATGGATCAATTGTAACGGAAAGTACATATAATCCAATCTAACCCTTTTGTCTGTCCCACTTCTATTCAAGGTTACGCATCAGACAAATACCTTCATATTATTATTATTGTTGTTGTTGTTGTTGTTGTTGTTGTTGTTGTCTTCAGTCCAGAGACTGGTTTGATGCAGCTCTCCATGCTACTCTATCCTGTGGAAGCTTCATCTCCCAGTACCTCCTGCAACCTACATCCTTCTGAATCTGTTTAGTCTATTCATCTCTTGGTCTCCCTCTACGATTTTTACCCTCCACGCTGCCCCCCAATACTGTATTGGTGATCCCTTGATCCCTCAGAATATGCCCTACCAACCGATCCCTTCTTCTAGTCAAGTTATGCCACAAATTTCTCTTCTCCCCAATTCTATTCAATACCTCCTCATTAGCTATGTGATCTACCCATCTAATCTTCAGCATTTTTCTGTACCACCATGTTCAACTGCTCTTCCAAGTGCTTTGCTGTCTCTGACAGAATTCAATGTCATCGGCGAACCTCAAGGTTTTAATTTCTTCTCCATGGATTTTAATTTCTACTCCGATTCTTCTTTTGTTTCCTTTACTGCTTGGTCAATAAACAGGTTGAACAACGTCGGGGAGAGGCTACAACCCTGTCTCACTCCCTTCCCAACCACTGCTTCCCTTTCATATCCCTCGACTCTTATAACTGCCATCTGGTTTCTGTACAAATTGTAAATAGCCTTTCGCTCCCTGTATTTTACCCCTGCCACCTTCAGAATTTGAAAGAGTATTCCAGCGAACATTGTCAAAGTTTTCTCTAAGCCTACAAATGTTAGAAACGTAGGTTTGAACTTCCTTAATCTATCTTCTAAGGTAAGTCGTAGGGTCAGTATTGCCTCACGCGTTCCAGTATTTCTATGGAATCCAAACTGGTCTTTCCCCGAGGTCGGCTTCTACCACTCCTTCCACTCGTCTGTAAAGAATTCGTGTCAGTATTTTGCAGAGGTGGCTTATTAAGCTGGCAATTTTCACATCTGTCAACACCTACTTTCTTTGAGATTTGAATTATTATATTCTTCTTGAAGTCTGAGGGTATTTCCCTGTCTCGTACATCTTGCTCGCCAGATGGTAGAGTTTTGTCAGAGCTGACTCTCCCAAGGCTGTCGGTAGTTATCATGGAATGTTGTCTACTCCCGGGGCCTTGTTTCGACTTACGTCTTTCAGTGCTCTGTCAAACTCTTCACGCAGTATCGTATCTCCCATTTCAACTTCATCTACATCCTCTTCCTTTTCCGTAATATTGTCAAGTACATCGCCCTTGTACAGGCCTATATACTCCTTCGACCTTTCTGCTTTCCCTTCTTTGCTTAGAAATGGCTTTCCATCTGAGCTCTTGATATTCATACAAGTAGTTCTCTTTCCTCCAAATGTCTGTTTAATTTTCCTGTAGGCAGTATCTATCTTACCCCTAGTGATATGCGCCTCTACATCCTTACATTTGTCCTCTAGCCATCCCTGCTTAGCCATTTTGCACTTCCTGTCGATCTCATTTTTGACACGTTTGTATTCCTTTTTGCCTGCCTCATTTACTCCATTTGTATATTTTCTCATTTCATCAATTAAATTCAATCTCTCTTCTGTTACCCAAGGAATTCTACTAGCCCACGTCTTTTTACCTACTTGATACTCTGCTGCCTTCACTATTTCATGCTTCAAAGCTACCAATTCTTCTACTACTGTATTTCTTTCTCCCATTCCTGTCAATCGTTCCCTAATGCTCTCCGTGAAACTCTCTACAACCTCTAGTTCTGTCAGTTTATCCATGTCCCATTTCCATCAATTCCCAACTTTTTGCAGTTTCTTCAGTTTCAATCTACAGTTCATAACCAATAGATTGTGGTCAGAGTCCACATCTCCCCCTGGAAATGTCTTACAATTTAAAATCTGGTTCCTAAATGTCAGACCTACCATTATATAATCTATCTGATCTCCAGGCTTCTTCCATGTACACAACCTTCTTTTATGGTTCTTGAACCAATTGTTAGCTATGATTAAGTTATGCTCTGTGCTAAATTCTACTAGGCGGCATCCTCTTTCATTTCTTCCCCCCGATCCATATTCACCTACTACGTTTCCTTCTCTCCCTTTTCCTACTGCCGAATTCCAGTCACCCATGACACTTTACGTCTCCCTTCACTCTCTGAATGATTTCTTTAATCTCATCACACATTTCATCAATATCTTCGTCATCTGCGGAGCTAGTTGGCATATAAACATGCACTACTGTGGTAGGCGTGGGCTTCGTGTCTTTCTTGGGCACAATAATGCGTTCACTAAGCTGTTTGTCCTTCCCCATGAACCATGGACCTTGCCGTTGGTGGGGAGGCTTGCGTGCCTCAGCGATACAGATGGCCGTACCGTAGGTGCAACCACAACGGAGGAGTATCTGTTGAGAGGCCAGACAAACGTGTTGTTCCTGAAGAGGGCACCAGCCTTTTCAGTAGTTGCAGGGGCTACCGTCTGGATGATTGACTGACCTGGCTTTGCAACATTAAGCAAAACGGCCTTGCTGTGCTGGTACTACGAACGGCTGAAAGCAAGGGGAAACTACGGCCGTAATTTTTCCCGAGGGCATGCAGTTTTACTGTATGCATAAATGACGATGGCGTCCTGTTGGGTAAATTATTCCGGAGGTAAAATAGTCCCCCATCTCCGGGCGGGGACTACTCAAGAGGACGCTGTTATCAGGAAAAAGAAAACTGGCGTTCTACGGATCGGAGCGTGGAACGTCAGATCCCTTAACCGGGCAGGTAGATTAGAAAATTTAAAAAGGGAAATGGATAGGTTAAAGTTAGATATAGTGGGAATTATCGAAGTTCGGTGGCAGGAGGAACAAGACTTTTGGTCAGGTGAATACAGGGTTATAAATACAAAATCAAATAGGGGTAATGCAGGAGTAGGTTTAATAATGAATAAAAAAATAGGAGTGCGGGTAAGCTACTACCAACAGCATAGTGAACGCATTATTGTGGCCAATATAGACACGAAGCCCATGGCTACTACACGTTTATATGCCAACTAGCTCTCCAGATGATGATGAAATTGATGAAATGTATGATAAGATAGAAGAAATTATTCAGGCAGTGAAGAGAGACGAAAATGTAATAGTCATGGGTGACTGGAATTCGAGAGTAGGAAAACGGAGAAGTGAAACATAGTAGGAGAATATGGATTGGGGCTAAGAAATGAAAGAGGAAGTCACCTGGTAGAGTTTTGCACAGAGCATAACTTAATCATAGCTAACACTTGGTTCAAGAACCATGAAAGAAGGTTATATACATGGAAGAATCCTGGAGATACTAGAAGGTATCAGATAGATTAGATAGTGGTAAGACAGAGATTTAGGAACCAGGTTTTAAATTGTAAGACATTTCCAGGGGCAGACGTGGACTCTGACCACAATATATTCGTTACGAACTGTAGATTAAAACTGAAGAAACGGCAAAAAGGTGGGAATTTAAGAAGATGGGACCTGGATAAACTGAAAGAACCAGAGGTTGTACAGAGTTTCAGGGAGAGCATAAGGGAACAATTGACAGGAATGGGGGAAAGAAGTACAGTAGAAGACGAGTGGATAGCTTTGAGGGATGAAGTAGTGAAGGCAGCAGAGGATCAAGTAGGTAAAAAGACGAGGTTTAGTAGAACTCGTTGGGTAACAGAAGAAATATTGAATTTAATTGATGAAAGGAGAAAATATAAAAATGCAGTAAAGGACGCAGGCAAAAAGGAATACAGACGTCTCAAAAATGAGATCGACAGGAAGTGGAAAATGGTTACGCAGGGATGGCTAGAGGACAAATGTAAGGATGTAGAGGCGCATATCACTAGGGGTAAGATAGATACTGCCTACAGGAAAATTAAAGAGACCTTTGGAGAAACGAGAACCACTTGTATGAACATCAAGAGGTCAGATGGAAATCCAGTTCTAAGCAAAGAAAGGAAAGCAGAATGGTGGAAGGAGTATATAGAGGGTCTATACAAGGGCGATGTACTTGAGGACAATATTATGGAAATGGAAGAGGATGTAGATGAAGATGAAATAGGAGATACGATACTGGGTGAAGAGTTTGACAGAGCACTGAAAGACCTGAGTCGAAACAAGCCCCGGGAGTAGACAACATTTCATTAGAACTACTGACGGTCTTGGGAGAGCCAGTCATGACAAAACTCTACCATCTGGTGAGCAAGATGGATGAGACGGGGGAAATACCCTCAGACTTCAAGAAGAATATAATAATTCCAATCCCAATGAAACTAACCTTACGACTTATGTTAGAAGAAAGATTAAGGAAAGGAAAACCTGCGTTTCTAGCATTTGTAGACTTAGAGAAAGCTTTTGACAATGTTAACTGGAATACTCTTTCAAATTGTAAAGGTGGCAGGGGTAAAATACAGGGAGAGAAAGCCTATTTACAATTTGTACAGAAACCAGATGGCAGTTATAAGAGTCGAGCGGCATGAAAGGGAGCCAGTGGTTGGGAAGGGAGTGAGACAGGGTTGTAGCCTCTCCCCGATGTAATTCAATCTGTATACTGCGCAAGCAGTAAAGGAAACAAAAGAAAAATTCGGAGTAGGTATTAAAATCCATGGAGGAGAAATAAAAACTTCGAGGTTTGCCGATGACATTATAATTCTATCAGAGACGGCAAAGGACTTGGAAGAGCAGTTGAACGGAATGGACAGTGTCTTGAAAGGAGGATATAAGATGAACATCAACAAAAGCAAAACAAGGGTAATGGAATGTAGTCTAATTAAGTCGGGTGATGCTGAGAGAATTAGATTAGGAAATGAGACACTTAAAGTAGTAAATGAGTTTTGCTATTTGGGGAGCAAAATAACTGATGATGGTCGAGGTAGAGAAGATATAAAATGTAGATTGACAATGGCAAGGAAAGCGTTTCTGAAGAAGAGAAATTTGTTAACATCGAGTATAGATTTAAGTGTCAGGAAGTCGTTTCTGAAAGTATTTGTATGGAGTGTAGCCATGTATGGAAGTGAAACATGGACGATTAATAGTTTGGACAAGAAGAGAATAGAAGCTTTCGAAATGTGGTGCTACAGAAGAATGCTGAAGATTAGATGGGTAGATCACGTAACTAATGAGGAGGTACTGAACAGAAATGGGGAGAACTTTGTGGCACAACTTGACTAGAAGAAGGGACCGGTTAGTAGGACATGGTCTGAGGCATCAAGGGATCACAAATTTAGCATTGGATGGCAGCGTGGAGGGAAAAAATCGTAGAGGAAGACCAAGAGATGAACACACTAAGCAGATTCAGAAGGATGTGGGTTGCAGTAAGTACTGGGGGATGAAGCTTGCACATGATAGGGTAGCATGGAGAGCTGCATCAAACCAGTCTCAGGACTGAAGACAACAACAACATGCTATTTTTTTTATTCATCATTAGACCTACTCGTGCATTACCTTAATATTAGCCTTCCTAATACTTAAAACTATATTCGATGTTAAGAATGACTCAGGTGGACAGACTAACATGAAATTACAGACCGTCGTGATAGTCACGAATATAACCGACAAGCTAATGGGCCCTTCACAGGAAAAGGTTTTTCGCCGCAAAACGCGGAAAACTGAAATCGGGCAAATGAGTAAAAAATATATATTCACTGACAAAAAATTAGTGTACGTAAACAACATACACCACAACAGTCTGGGATTTCTCTATTACATAATAGTTGTTGTGATTGTATCTTGCAGCTTTAACTTTTTTAAATTAAAAGAGATTTTAAAAGGACAGAAAGAACGTTTTGGACTACGCTACAGATCGTTCTGTTAGCACAGTCTTTACTTCGTAATCACTTTCGTTGACTTCGGCGACTCTCAACCAAAATATCCAACCTAACCGAGACAATGCGCTACGATACAGCCTAGATCATGGCAAGAGAAAAGGGCTACATTACACTTGAAGTAATTTTATACAGATAAGGATCTCCATGACCTGTGTAGGTCTAATATGAAAAATCTCCGAACCACTCTCCTCAAATAGATCGCAATCTTCACTTGACCTTTAACTGTTACTATTTCAGAATTAAAAACCTAATTCAAAGAAAATTTGGCAAACAGTCACAAAACTAGAAAAATAAAAATAATAAAATTGAGAACGTGCAACAGGTTAGCAAAAACCATAAACATGAGATTCTACAGAAAATAAAAGTGAGAAAGGGGATTGTTAATATTGTAGACCGCTTAGGAAGTCTAGGCTACGAAAGGGATGAAACCACATATCGAATAATTGGTGGAAGAGTTAATGTGTTTTAGGATTAACTATAAACAAGAATTACAGAAGAATATATCGAAGCTACATTATGAAAAATTGCTAAATGTGGAGACAAATTGTGTCCTTCAGTATTAAATGAGGTTGTGCACCTAGTACGGATAAAACAGTATCTGCAGCATCAGAAGAAACTTCGGATATGTGTTTCGTATTTCATCCAAGTCTGCAGTCTATAAATAAACAATAAATCACTATAGGGAAATTACCTACGAAGAAGTTCTTGGTAAAGAAACACAGGACACAAATACGTATGTAGGCTTAATACGAACTACAAACGTGTTTAAAAATCGCTATAGTTGCCTTGGACTAACGACGAGGGAATATCAATATAATCGGTACAGCCTGTACGCTTTCCAAAGCTGTTATCCATGAAAAAGCTAAACGGCGTGTCGTGAACAAAATACAATTTAACACCGAAACAATGACATTAGCTGACAATGGGCACTGACTTTAGTCAATGGGCACTGTTGAAAATTTGTGCCAGACTTGGATTAGCACCCGAGCCCCCTGGTTACTAGGGAGAGGCAATGATCACTGTGTCCGAATTACGCAGTGGTCAACCCAATCGCACGAAATGCCGAAGCATGCCGTCCGTCAGAACCAAATTTCCAATTCCTTCACAGACTGCTAATGTAGTGCTCCTTGTACATTATCCTCCTCGCCTTAATTATACAGTATATCCCCAAATGAACGTACACCGAATATATACAAACTTAGCCTTACGAACATTGCAGACACACGTCACACTTCAAAGAATTTACCAATACGTTGCATTGTTTACTATAGACCACGAATGAAGTGACGTAAAAATAAAAGCCCTGCATCTATTGAGATCATGATTCAGAGTTTAAAAAAAAACTAATAAGTCGCCTACATATTATAGTTGCTGCCGAAAGAGGAGAACCACTATTTTCCCATAAACGGAAATATAGTTAAAATTACGCTTTTATTTCGGCTAGTTTATTATAAATTGTAGTGAGAGTTACATAGTGGACTCTCCCCTCCCCCCACCAGGAACGTAGTTTTCGTCGCTTTTGTGCGACTTTTGTATACAGCTAGAGAAAGTGTGTTAAATATGACTCGGACGGAAACACTACGCTACAGGGCAATCTGCTCGCACGACGTTTACTCGGCATTCATAATCGTTGGCATAAACAACTCTCAATCAAATTACCCCCTTCCAACCTTAGATCTCGGGCTACACTACCCATCGGCCTGTCATCACAACCAAAATTTCATTGAGGAGGGGGGGGGGGGGGGGGGGTTTCCTGTATCTCTCTCTAGGCAAAACTGTCACTTATTGTAGATTGATTGTCAGTCTTAACTACAAGATTTACTACTGATAAACACTTTTGAGACGGCTCACAATTTTAGAATAGTCCTCTTCGTCTTACTTGGCATAAATTGTTTGCTGGCGACCCAACAGCTAGCTCCCTTAGTGTCTGCTTCTGCCATCGCACCACGCCAGTCTGTTGTTGTCCTAGCACACCGAACGCACCGCACATCCGACACCTTCGGAACCACTCACTCGCCAGTTAGCAACTGAGCCGATCACTGTTTACATCGTGAAAGGAAAACTATGCAAAGATGTACACTCAAATGGCACGACTGAGTAGCGCACATACAGTAATATCTGTGGAATGTCCTTCGACACGCGCAGAACGGGATTCTCGCAAACGTACAGCGCCTCCGAAAAAAATCTCGTGACTATATTCCGGAGTTACGGCCAGTTTCTCATTCAAATGTGTAAAAAAGGGTACATGAGCTTTATTTTAGATTTTCAATAAAAAAAATGTCACCCGTAATTATGATTTGACCAAGGGCCAGCGAGTCTGAAGTAGCAGACTACGTGCAGTGTGGCCCCTAAGACGTTACCTGAAACCAAAAATTGCTAACATCAGTTGATACTACTTTAAATTTATGGGAGCTCATACTTCTCTGAAATTAAAAACGGATAACATCAGTCGATATTACATATAATTTATGGGAGCTCATAACTAACCAGAATGAAACAATCTTAAATTTAACGATACGGTGCTAGTTCGAACTTTGGGGGTTTGTTTCACTCGTTGTTGTTGTTGTTGTTGTTGTTGTTGTTGTCTTCAGTCCTGAGACTGGTTTGATGCAGCTCTCCATGCTACTCTATCCTGTGTAAGCTTCTTCATCTCCCAGTACGTACTGCAGCCTACATCCTTCTGAATCTGCTTAGTGTATTCATCTCTTGGTCTCCCTCTACGATTTTTACCCTCCACTCTGCCCTCCAATACTAAATTGGTGATCCCTTGATGCCTCAGAAAATGTCCTACCAACCGATCCCTTCTTCTAGTCAAGTTGTGGCACAAACTCCTCTTCTCCCCAATTCTATTCAATACCTCCTCATTAGTTATGTGATCTACCCATCTAACCTGCAGCATTCTTCTGTAGCACCACACTTCGAAAGCTTCTATTCTCTTCTTGTCCAAACTATTTATCGTCCATGTTTCACTTCCGTAAATGGCTACACTCCATACAAATACTTTCAGAAATGACTTCCTGACAAATCTATACTCGATGTTAACAAATTTCTCTTCTTCAGAAACGCTTTCCTTGCCATTGCCAGTCTTTATTTTATATCCTCTCTACTTCGACCTTCATCAGTTATTCTGCTCCCCAAATAGTGTCTCATTTCCTAATCTAATTCCCTCAGCATCACCCGACTTAATTCCACTACATTCCATTATCATCGTTTTGCTTTTGTTGATGTTCATCTTATATCCTCCTTTCGATACACTGTCCATTCCGGTCAACTGCTCTTCTAAGTGCTTTGCTGTCTCTGACAGAATTACAATGTCATCGGCGAACCTCAAAGTTTTTATTTCGTCTCCATAGATTTCAATACCTACTCCGAATTTTTCTTTTGTTTCTTTTACTGCTTGCTCAATATACAGATTGAACAACATCGGGGAGAGGCTACAACCCTGTCTCACTCCCTTCCTAACCACTGCTTCCCTTTCATGTCGCTCGACTCTTAAAACTGCCATCTGGTTTCTGTACAAATTGTAAATAGCCTTTCATTCCCTGTATTTTACACCTGCCACCTTCAGAATTTGAAAGAGAGTATTCCAGTCAACATTGTCAAAAGCTTTCCCCTTGCTTTCAGCCGTTCGCAGTACCAGCACAGCAAGGCCGTTTTGGTTAGTGTTACAAGGCCAGATCAGTCAATTATCCAGACTGTTGCTCCTGCAACTACTGAAAAGGCTGCTGCCCCTCCTCAGGAACCATACGTTTGTCTGGCCTCTCAACAGATACCCCTCCGTTGTGGTTGCACCTACGGTACGACTATCAGTGTCGCTGAGGTACGCAAGCCTCCCCACCAACGGCAAGGTCTATGGTTCATGAGGGGGGGGGGGGGGGGGTTCACTCCTTATGCCTTAACAAAAATTGCTTAGTATTAACAAATGTGATATATTATAGGTATAAGCTCCTAAGAAAAGTGTTTACTTTTCGGGGTGATTGGTAGAAGTTAAGCGATTAAACCATTTTTAGTTTATGCTGCAAGCCGTTCTGAGAAAATCATTTCCCAAAAAAAAAAAAAATTTAAAAAAAAGTTGAAGGTTTAGGGAAAACTTTCAGTTGTATTATTACTTCAATTTGCATGAACTAAGTGTTACATATATACTTTTAATGTCGCTGAACATGAATCTGAAGTTAGATTTTCAATATTCAAAACGGCTAATCCAATACGGAGGGCGAAGGATTATGTTTTGACCAATTTTTACCAAAAATGTATTTTCGTTATTTATGTTTAGTCTGCAATTCAAAGAGTACTTATCAACCCTTCCTATAGCTCAAATTGTTCCTAGATAGCAGTTCCCTGTTCTTCTTGGCAGGAAAAGCCGATCTGTCTAGGCTGGATATGCAGCACTCGATATTCGTTCGTATTTTCGGCGAGTATGTTTGCATGCATTCTGCAGTATGAATCATTTTGTGCACGTGCGTCACGGGACGAGTTTTCATCTACATCTACGTGGATACTCTGCAAATCACATTTAAGTGCCTGGCAGAGGGTTCATCGAATTATGTTCACAATTGATAATTAATTGAAGCCCTCTGCTGCCGACAAGTGTTGTTGATATACCTCGATGGGACAGCTGAAAATGTGTGCCCCGACCGGGACTCGAACCCGGAATCTCCTGCTTACATGGCAGACACTCAATCCATCTGAGCCACCGAGGACACAGATGAATAGTGCGACTGCAAGGACTTATCCCTTGCACGCTTCCCGTGAGACCCACATTTCCAACTGTCCACAATCTACATACGTAATGTACCTAATAGGTACTTGCCCATCGACTCATTACTAGCGCACACAGAGGTGGCGATTCCCAAAGAGTTCGGGCAACCTGTGCGCATTCGCACAATCGAAGGTCAGTGGCTGGGTAGCCTTTAACTATATATAAGAAGGTAGTAACTGTTCTCGAAAGAACAGATTCCGCTGATGACCGTGCAGCTTCTCTAGAATAAATGATAATTATTTGAAACCCTTGGCTGCCGACAGGTGTTGTTGGTTCAAATGGCTCTGAGCACTATGGGACTTAACGACTGAGGTCATCAGTCGCCTAGAATTTAGAACTAATTAAACCTAACTAACCTAAGGACATCACACACATCCATGCCCGAGGCAGGATTCGAACCTGCGACTGTAGCGGTCGCTCGGTTCCAGACTGCAGCGCCTAGAACCGCACGGCAAAGTCATCATCAATGGTATCTGTTCTTTCGAGAACAGTTACTATCTTCATATACCTTCACAATTCTCTATTATTCCAATCTCGTATAGCGAGCGGACAGAACGAACATCTACATCTTTCCGTACGAGCTCTGGTTTCCCTTATTTTATCGAGGTGATCGTTTCTCCCTATGTAGGTCGGCGTCAACAAAATATTTTCGCATTCGGAGGAGAAAGTCGGTGATTGGAATTCCGTCGCAACGAAAAACGCCTTCGTTTTAATGATGTCCAGCCCAAATCCTGTATCATTTCAGTGACACTCTCTCCCATATTTCGCGGTATAACCTGCTGCCCTTCTTTGAACTTTATCGATGTACTCCGACAATCCTATCTGGTAAGGATCCCACACCGCGTAGCTGTATTCTAAAAGCGGACGGACAAGCGTACATGAGCTGAGCGTTTCCGACTCAAGTGTGTCCCATGGCAACCGTCTGTCTATGGGAAGCTCCTATGGAACCAAACTGCTGAGGTCATCAGTCCCTATGCTTACACACTACTTACAGTAACTTATGCTAAGGACAACGCACACCCATGCCCGTTGGAGGACTCGAGCCTCGTAGCCAATCGTAGCGACGGGGTGAGCCGCGCGAACCGTGACAAGGCGTTTGAGACAGCGCGGCTACCCCGCGCGGCTCATGGCAACCATGACACTGCTTCAAACAATGGGCTGTAGAAACTTTTGTAAAGCACGGATTACAAAAAAAACCTTTCCGTTCCAAGAGTCTAGACAAGTGCACCTTTAAAAAAATGCAACTACAAAGAAATTGAATTTTCGAACGTTTTGAATGAGAACCTGTCCTTAAGGAACACCGTTGATCAAATGTCACAGGGATTATGTACCCAGGTTTCACATGTGGATTAACAGTTTCTAATCAATTACCGGAATGAGCAGGGCTTAAAACTTTGAAACGTTAAATTTCAAGGGCCGTTCTCTTGTTTGCAAATAGTTTCACAGCGGAAATTTCTCTAGTTTTTTTTTGCCATAGGAAAAGGCGGATGGCAATGGGTGAAGGGGGGAGGGGAGACGGGGGGGGGGGGGGGGAAATCTTCAGTACAGAATTTTTATTCATCACGAGATTCTCAGCCACTTGTAGAAGTGATTTCCCGTGATTCTGTGAAAGTTTTCCTTTAGCCAGTCGTAGCAACTATAGGGTTCCGTTCCTACTGCATGACATGTCTCGGAACTTAAACTGACCAACTCATTTGCATAAAGAGCTAGCTTATCATCCGCTTCTTTACTTGCATAGACCGTATGGTCTGCAAAGAATTTTTTTCTTTAATTGTTTTTTAGGTCTTTTATGAACTGCAACACTTTCCACGCTAATTAACGCCATTGAAGCATGGTCTTTTACTGAATGTACTTATGACCAAAAAGCAATGCCGATAGCTGGAGTCCAAGGTTTTTGTTAATCAAGTCGTTTGTATTCTTGTGGTGATATCTCCGTAGAATCTTTCATTCCGTAACGCATATTTCTTTATATCTAATTGAGAAGTGAAATACCGTTTTTCATAGATGCAGATTTAAAATATTTTAATATAACGCAATACATATTTCATTAAAATTTTTCATCCCCTTAGAATCGAAGTTCCAAAACCATTGAATCACGTATTTTTTAAAAATTCTCACAGAGGAGCCAAATACGAATTCTCAGATATATTTAGTAATGTTTGCATAACGAAACATTTTCAGAAACATCTCACAACCTTTAGGGGTTGAATTTTCAAAAACAGTTAAACACGTATTCTTCTATTTAGAACCGAGGAGCCAAATTCAAATCTTCATCGATTTAGTTCTAAAAGTGCTTTCATAGTGAAATATTTCATAAGAATTTTCATCCCCTATTTCACTCTATTGGTGAGTTAAATTTCCAAAAACAACGAAACACTTTTTTTTACATCCAATCGAGAAGTCAAATACCAATTTTTATAGATGCAGCTTTAAAAATGCTTTAGTAGTTCTTTAATAATGATTTATTTTCAAAAAACCTTCACTAATTATTTTATCCCTCTAATGGAAGAATTTCGGAAAATGCTAAAAACCTGTTTTTTTTGTTTCTGACTGAGAAACCAAATGCCAATTTTTGTAGTTTTGTAGTTCTAGCTTCAATAGGGACATAGGGATATATTTTCAAAAACCCTTTCAACCCATATTTCACACCCTTAGGAATGGAATTTCGAACAATCTCTTCTTAAATGACACTTACAGCGTAAGATTTACACCTTCATCAAATTTCAAGTTCGTATACTTTCCAGGTTGGGCTGGAAGGCGATGAGTCAGTGAATACGTGTGCCCCCATTGCACCTCCTTGGGGGTTGTAGTTCCAAAAACAGTGAAACACGTATTTTTCAATAACACAATTTTCATAGATTTAGCTTTAAAAATTCTTTCACACTGAACTACTTTCATAAAACTTTTCATCCTATATTCCACCGCCTTACTGGTTGAATGTATCAAAAACAGTGAGACATGTATTTTTTTTACTTCAACCGAGAAGCCAAATTAAGGTTTTCATATATTTAGCTTTAAAAATGATTTCATAATTAAATATTTCATGAAACATTTCATCCTCTATGAAATGGGTTATGGTAGTGACACACCAAAATCACAATAGTAATCCGTTGTAGTTGCCACATATTTTATTACAATCAAAAGCACTATAAAATCACAATCACAATAATACAGGAGACTGCCTTACAAGGCCAGATCAGTTGGACAAATAATAAATAAATTTCTTTAAGCGGAACAAGACCTATAAAACTTGAAATTTGGATATGACTAGGTAAGTATACTTAGGTAAAGCTTTACTTAAATAGTGCAAATGTCCATAGATTTCCCAGCAGAACTCTCATTACTTCCAATCAGCTGAGAAACAGATTAAGCGTAAGAACACAGATTTTTTAACGTTTGCCTAGCCAACTTTCCTAAACAAAACTACATACAAATGACTAAAATAATTAAGGAGGTGCTTTAATTTTGACCAAACCGATCCTCAAATTTGCTTACTCAGTTGATTAACCAACGATATTCTTAGAATGATTACAACTAGAACATGACCATATGACAATACCCCTAAAATGAGGTTGCTTCAACATTTTGTGTGAATTGGCGATAGACACGAGCAGACCAAGGATTCAGATCAATACGAGAGATCCACGAGACAGGGAATGACATAGAAATATACTCAACTTTCCAATGCAACTGAATTTCGGATGCTATAATCCTCCACCGGAAAGATGGAATCACGCAAAAGTGACAACATAACCCGAGATGTAAAGGAGAGGACATGGCCTTAAGTATCTCTCTGCCCCCGTGGTGCTCTACTCCTAGCATGCTAGCGTCGACCGCTGCCAATTATCTCTAACACAACACACATCGACGGCAGACAATATTCTGAGATATAAACTACACAACTTTACCTGGAGAACAGGTGAGCAATACAACTGAACTGAAACAAATGAGCCTCCGTGAGTTACTGGGACAGTGCCAGCCCTTAAACTTTGATTAATAAGTTCGCTAAAAATCATGCCGAAGTTAAGATGACAAGATTTATCTCCGGGTTCGGCATATTAGGGGCAGTGACAATGAAGTGGCCGACGCTCTTAGCCGTATGTTCGCGGGAGAGTCTGGGGAAGGCAAGAGCAACGTGGAGCCGGATATTGGGGTGAATTTCCTTCTCTCCGAGACACCCGGTTTCTTCTGCGACTTAGCTGACGAACAGGCTGAGGAGCCTAGGTGGGGACCGATTCGGCAGCAGTTGGCGGATGGCGAGGTCGTTACTGGCTATTGCCTTCGTGGGGAGCTCTTGTGTAAAGGGGGAGACAACCGTGGTGAAGTGAAGGTCTGTATTCCACAGAAACGAGTTAGCATGGTACTCATGATTCGGCGGTCGGGGGTCATTTGGGGTTCTACAAGACCTTGACCGAGTTCGGTAACACATGTTTTGGCCCTACCTATATCGCGATGTCAGGCGATATGTTGGTAACTGTGTCTAGAGTAAGCGCGGTAAGCCCGATATGCGGCCGCGCAGAGAGCTACTACAGTCGGTTAGGGAGCAGTGTCCTCTGGACCGCGATTCAAAGATCGAAATGACGATCAATGGAAACTGGCGCCAGAAACGCACCAGCTCACTCTATTTCATCCCCTTAGGGGTTGAACTTCCAAAAACACTGAAACACGTATTTTCTTACTTGTAACTTTGAAGTCAAATACGAATTTTCGTAGATGTAACCTTAAAAATACTTTCATAGTTCTTCCACAGTTATTTATCTCGAAATAAAACATTCACCCACTATTTCACCTCATCGGGGTTAAATTTCCAATAATACTGGAACACATATTTCTTTATTTCTGACCTAGAAACCAGATACATATTTTCGTATGTCTAGCTTCAAAATTACCTTAATAGCTGCATGTTTCATAAATTCTTTCATTTCCTGTTTCTCCCCCTTAGAGGTGGACTTTCGAAATATGCAGTATAAGATCAACACCCTTCCCAAATCTCAAGGTTTCTTTTCCTTGGCGGTCTGGACTGGGTGAATTTCGTAGTAATAGGCCTCCACACATCCCACCCCACCCCACCCCACCCCTACCAATGCCACCGCCACCTCCTGGGGAAATTCCTGCGGACGCCCTTGTTCCACTGCACTCATATTTTGCCGACGACCTAAATTTAGCAGCGTGGGAGGGATAGTGTCGTGCAATAGACAGTATACTCAGTAGACAACGAACTGTTAGTTGTGAAATCAGCGACATAGGAACCGAGACTGAAGCAGAAGGTGCTGAAGGTGAAGCACACTAGGCTCGTGTCAATCACGGCTTCAAATAGTATCGATTTACCATGAACGGAAGTTCCGGAAAGTGAGCAAATAATTTTACAGTAAATTCAGTACCGATGGAGAGGACATGCAACGAAAAACATTTCTAAAAAATTTCAGAAATAATGAAACATTACACTTAAGTCGCGTGGCAGAAAACGCTATGGATATTCTTGCACTTAAGATGGAAGCCCCACGTGTCTCCCCAGGCTTACGACAGATCGCAAAATTCGGCAGTAGGCGTTAGCCAACCTCGTGTACTGCCATCTGTTGTTGATGCCAAGCATCAATGTCTCAGTAGTACGGCTATGCACTAGAATGCAGTTGCTTTGTAAGCACTCCGTCTTCAGGCCACGAGTGGCCTACTGGGACGGGACCATCCGACCGCCGTGTCATCATCCGTGGAGGATGGGAACAGGAGGGGCGTGGGGTCAGCACACTGCTGTCCCGGTCGTTATGATGGCATTCTTGACCGAAGCCGCTACTATTCGGTCGAGTAGCTCCTCAATTGGCATCACGAGGCTGAATGCACCCCGAACAATGACAACAGCGCATGGCGGCCTGGATGGTCACCCATGCAAGTGCCGACCACGCCCGACAACGCGCTTAACTTCGATGATCTCACAGGAACCGGTGTAACCACCGCGGCAAAGACTTTGCCGCAGATATTTTAGAGTAGTTGCTTACGTTTCATAATTATCTAGTTTAAGGGGAAAATGTAAAAAAGACGATCGTCACCGAAGTTACAACTAAACTGAGTTTCTGGTTAGTTATCAAGTGGTCTTGTGCGCGAGCCTGAATTTTTAATCCTTTGCGGTGGGAATGATTCAAACCAGTCATGTTCTTGTGATGAGGTATGCTATTTATTTTGCACACAATGATCGTTTGTAGTTGTGTTGAGTTACTTCAAATGGTTCAAATGGCTCTGAGCACTATGGGACTCAACTGCTGAGGTCATTAGTCCCCTAGAAATTAGAACTAGTTAAACCTAACTAACCTAAGGACATCACACACATCCATGCCCGAGGCAGGATTCGAACCTGCGACCGTAGCGGTCTCGCGGTTCCAGACTGCAGCGCCAGAACCGCGCGGCCACTTCGGCCGCCTAGTTGAGTTACTACCTTGATATATTTTTTGATGGCGCACGCATCATAACTGAGATCTGCGCTTGCACCTAATGGCTGAAGGTGAATTAGCGTAATGAGTAGTAGCGAATGTTATTGTAACATGTTTGTAAATTATTTCAGGTGAATTACGTTAGTCGTGTAATATTATCCGTATACCAGTACAATATGTGGGTCAATTACATTAATCGTGGAATACTATCCTTATAAGACTATGTTACCTTGATGACCCGGAATTTGCTTCAATTTTGGAATCCACGAAAGAACTGGAAATTTTCCTTTACACAGCTTTCCATATAATTTCTATTACAGTGATTCAGTCTTGTCTGTCACTCGACTTTTCTGACCGTGAAATAAATTCCATCGCTCAGGTGCTTATTACCTCTTCCTGTTTCCATTTGCCGATATTGTGCGTAAACACTTACATGTCTCGAAGTTGCTATGGACAATGATGTAACGACACACTTTTCTATGGCGACACTGCAGTTTAGAGATAGAAAAACCGATCAGTTAAAACGATATCGGTATTTTAGTTCTGAATAACCGGTGTCTTTCGGTATTTGTTTGCTCTCGGTTATAACAAGTATCTTTTTACTTTTTCCTGATAACCACGTAAAAAAAAAAACAAATATCAACTAGACACAGCAGTCGTAGTAAAATTTTTAGTTTTCAAATAAACCTTTTTCTAAAAAAACGAGTAATTTTTATTCGTAAGATTTCCATAGCTTTGAAATACTGCGTTATTACAGAAAAATGGGAAAAGTGTTCTATGCCACTTTAATAGCACTGCTGACAGAAACGAGAAACAAATGGATTGGTCCAGCATTGCCGAGACAATATTGGGCCTGTTATACAAGCACTGCGCGAGACTTGACGCAGTTTCTCGCTGTTGTCGAACGTCAGTTGTAATACAGAATGGCACCATCTGGACGTCTGGAAGTATTTTACGATATGCGGTACGAGTGAAGCACAATGGTCGATTTGGTCGGCTTGCGACACCACACAAGGAAGAAAGTTAAATTTTAACAAATCATTCATAGTTCGGGATAAAAATAGAAAATGCTTGATCTGCTGCCTTTGTCTACGTGGTATGCCGTTATCTGCTTGTAGCCCTTGAAAACAGAGAAATTAAAACGAAAAAGAGATTTCTCCAGCGGGAGTTTTCACCCTTTATCGCTGGACTATACGTAATGCCCACATAATGCTGTGATAACAGATTACAATATAATTTTTGAGCAGAGTTTCTAAAAACTAAAATCAATAGGAGAATACTGGCAGTTTCCTGTAGTGTAGAAGCACTCGTCATATTTCGAGAAAAGCAGCGAACAGCGGACAAAGTTTTATTTGACTATTTAATTTAACGAAATTAGAATTATATTAATACCGTCTGTTGCTCACGGGCGTTGATAAATATCAACGTGGACAGGTGGAAATGTGTGCCCCGACCGGGACGCGAACCCGGGATCTCCTACTAAAATGACAGACGCTCTATCCATCTGAGCCACCGAGGACACAGTGGATATTTCGTCTGCAGGGACTATCTCGCGCACGCCTCCCGCGAGACTCACATTCTCACCTTGTATGTCCACACACTACATCCGAGTGTCCCACTCCAACACACTCATTACTCGTGGAAGACATGTCCGAAATAACAGACACCATATCCATATAAGTATATGGTTCTGGCAGTACCAGTCATGACCTCCTTCTTCTGTGAAGATGCACACGTATTCCCCGAACTCTTACGGGACTTGGTAAGAATGTCTCCCACGAGTAATGAGTGTGTTGGGTAGGGACACTACGAATGTAGTGTGTGGATATACAAGGTGAGAATGTGAGTCTCGCGGGAGGCGTGCGCGAGATAGTCCCTGCAGTCGCACTATCGTCTGTGCACTGGGTGACTCAGATGGACAGAGGGTCTGCTATGTAAGCAGGATATCCCGGGCTCGAGTCCCGGAAGGGGCACACATTTTCACCTGTCCCCGTTGATATATATATCGACGCCCGTGAGCAGCTGACTGTATTAATATAATTCTAATTTCGTTCTGGACGGCTGCAGGTCATCATAAAAGTATTTAATTTAACGTTTTGATTCCATTTATCAAGAAAATGAGAAAGTCAAAATTTTTTAATCTTTCTTTGATTTCTACGTTTACTAGAGGAAATAATGTAAATAAAAGACTGAAAATCGGTTGTTACAAGAACTGGTATTGTGACGGGCTTTAACAATTAGGTTAAAGTGATGCTGGAGAAACTGATAAGAGCCGTAAACCAGTTGTTTCAGCGATAACCGCCATTCCGACTGGAGTTCTGAGTTGTAAGAGCGACGCGCAAGGACATCTAGAACAGTTCCTCAGAACGGTTACTGCAGCTCTAATGTTCTCAAAATGAATGGGCCAGCCATTGTCGCCCGCGAGGGGGAGGGGGAGGGGAAGGGCATGAGCCGCGGAGGGGAGGAGAGGCAAAGGGACACTTTCATCCATCGCCCCCAACCCTCCCTGGAATCTGGAGTAAAGAGTTTTTATTCGTCACAGTATCCTCATACTCTTCCAGATAAGAATTCTCCACAATACTGCCAAACCTTAGCTTTGACCAGTTGTAGCGCTTATAGAGTTAGGTTCTTGCAGCTTGATGCATCTCGTAACTGACCAGCTGATTTGTTCACAAAGTGCGAGTTTCAAAATGATGCACTCCAACCCCGACGCGCCTCCCCCCTCCCCTCCTCTGGAAATATTTCTGCAGACTCCAGTCTGCCACTGAGCATATATTTTGATAACATAATCGCATCACTTAGTACATGGTGAAGTACTCTGAAGCTAGTCAGATAGAAACAGAACCTCCTGGCACTGTATCTGACCCAAATTCTAACCCTACACTAATGTCCTGTACCAGCCTACCACGCCCTCAAAAAGCCAACGATTTACTACTATCAGAAGTTCCGAAATATGAGGAAGAAATTGACCCACACTTTTTTTCCGTTGTTTATTATTTCGATTCCCCCATAAAAGGTAGGGACTTGCAGCCACAGGTTACACAAATTCGATCGATGTTTTAAAATACATAAAAAGAGATGACAATAAGAGACGATTTTTAAAAACACATTGGTGCATGGTATTTACGATTTTTACAGGAAAAAATGGATGACAAAATAAAGGTTTTTAAAAAATACGCTGGTGGACAATATTGGGGATTTTTTATCTTTATAGATGACTAGCGGAAAAACTTGGCGTTGCCCAGGCATTTATTTATAGCTGTGCATCCACGTCCGTACTATGCAGCGTCTGGCCTTGTCCTGAGTTTTTATGACGTATCTCCTTAAACATGTGTCGTACAATGATATAATTTTGCGTCATATGCGGATACTGTCTGCGAAATTTATTGCGAATATAGTAGCAAAGAAGTAACAAATTTAAATGTCACGAATGCTGTGATGCCTACACACTTGGGTGCAACTAATGTACACGTGACACTTGGCACCATCATTCGCCTGTGGTCGAAATTGGACCAGCTGTGTCGTTGTAGTGAAAATATAAATGTTCATAACATGGTAAACAATCATTCTTTCGAGCCATTGGAGCTGATCTACGATTAAAAATATCATGTAAAAGTGGTAGGGGCAACGATCTTGCCACAGTGGATACACCGGTTCCCGTCAGATCACTGAAGTTTAGCACTGTCGGGCGTGGTCGGCACTTGGATGGGTGGCAATCCGGGCTGCCGTGCGCTGTTGCTATTTTTCGGGTTGCACTCAGCCTTGTGATGCCAATTGAGGAACTACTCGACCGAATAGTAGCGGCTCCGGTCAAACAAAACTATCACAACGAGTGGGAGAGCCAGCTCCTCCTCACCCTCAGCTGAGGATGACATGGCGGTCGGATGGTCCTGATTGGCCACTTGTGGCCTGAAGACGCAGTGCTTTTTTAAAGTATTACTCCCTACATAAAACTGACAGTCTAGGCTCAGGGACAGTCCACGGTAAATGCTGCATTGGACCTACGAATACTATTAAAATAACTGTTTGAGTTCTCTTTGATTGTCCATTCATCTGAAGTGAGCCCTTATTACAGTGTGCTGAAAAATAAATTTTATGTTAATGGCGGCAAATTAACTTTACCCTAATGACACACAAGGTCAATGCCGTTCTACCACGTAAAGTATTCTCAGATCGAAATGTTTTGCATTACAAAATCTCCAATGTAGATTCATCATACCGCAATTATAATTCTCAAAATTATTTGGAATTACGGTCAATGCATATTTAAATGTATCTTTCAAAAGAATAACAGAATTCTAATTTCTTAGACTTTCCCGGCGATTTGATGACATCTCGTGGAAATCGGGTTTTCTGCCGGATATCAGCGTCTTCCAAACACGATATTTCAACGTCATTACTTGACGCCTTCATCAGGTGTTCCCTGGCTGCTTGCTGAATGTAAGGAACACCAGCGACATACCAGCCTAAGGCAGGCCACAAAATCAGCAATAGCGAAACACTGCCTAGAGTTGGAACATTCCATGGATTATGAGAACACCAAGGTCATGGTCCAGACCCAAGGTTCTGGGATAGTGTCATCACTGAATGTATAGAGATAAAGATGGCACAAAACCTGATTAACCAGGAAGCAGGATACCTGCTAAGCACTGCTTACAACCTGGCGTAGAACCTGTACAGGATGATTAATCTACCCCTACCCATGGGTTTTGCGCAACTTGCAATGCCTACAAATGTCATGGGCAAGACTTTCGTTTCTCTCACGCACTACATGCAAATTACTACTCCTACATAAAAAATGAACAAGATCTTTTTTGTGGGACATTTACTGTAGCCATTTTTTGGGGGGGGGGGGGGGGTACATTTTTGCTAGAGGCCCAAATGCGTTTTTCTTGAATAACACAAAAACTGTGGTCGCCAACAAAAACTTATTCCAGTACAAAATTTACTCTAGTTAATTTTCACACAAAAAGATCCTGTTCATTGTTTTTGTAGGCCTAACAGAAGATTAAAATCATGGGTGTGGTTCTTGAAATGTTGCAGGTTCCATAAAACTTTATGGCATGAGCAGCTGAATAACCCTGTGTATGATCCAGAAGATTCAACAACATTCTTAACGCACCTCATGGTCAACCATGGCTGCTGATAGAAAACGGGTGATTCATATTGGCCTTGTGTATCCCCATTATGTGACTGCAGTAAGGAAGAGGATGTGGGATGTTCTCTGTCAACTTTTATACCCACAATGGTAAGACAAAAGACATTAAAATATACAAGGCATGCCAGAAAAGAAAGTACCATTGTGGGGAAAAGGACTAATGAAATCATTTCTTCAAACCAAAATTTGTTTTTTTTGAAGAAATACTCTTTTCCTACATAACAGCCACCATTGTTCAGATATTTGTCGCAGCAGTAAGCCAACTTTTCTATGTCCTCTTCATACAAAGATACCACCAGTGAAGATGTCCAGTACTGATCACACTTATATCATCACTGGTGCTGAAGCACCTTCATCCTGCTTGATGTTGAAGTAAAAGTTGTAGTCAGAAGATGTGAGATCAGGTGGTCGAATTGTTCCAAACTGAATTGTTTAGTAAGGTTTTCAGTGCCACCAGCAGAAATGAAACGTGATGTCATGAAGCAACATAACAATTCAATTGAGAATTTCGCATCTCTTGTTTTGAATAGTGTGGTGGAGTTCTCTCAGTATTTTGCACTATAATATCACTTTCATGGTTTCAGCTCTGAGAAGGAACTCAACAAGCAGAATGCCTTGTTGGTCCTAGAATCCATTTCACCTGATTTTTAGCACTGACAACTTCATTCTAATTTATTTTTTTTTTTTGGGGGGGGGGGGGGGGCAGTAGGAGGAGCATTGTCGGATTGTGAGTTCCTTCATTCCATAGATTGTTGTTTTTATTTTGGAGTGTCACGAAAAACCCAGATTTCATCACCAGTCACGATTCTATTTAAGAATTCATCTTCCTCATCACTGTATTCAGTGGTGAAATGTCAAAACCCTGCCAAGGCACATAATTTTGTAGGCATTTTTGGAACACAATTCACAAACATTTAAGCAATTTATGACTGAGTCATGCAAAACAGTTTCTGAAGTACATTCTTATTATGAACCATCAGTTTTCATGAGTTTTCTAATTCATTTTCTCACCCATACCATCAGTGACAACAGAAGGCTGTCCAATACATGCTTCACCATGAAAGTTGAACAAACAGTCTCATCTACTTTCTCACCATAAATATCTACAAGTTGATGAATTTCAGCTGGCTTAATGTTCTGTGTGTTGAAACACAACATAACAGAGTGCACTTTACAGTCACTGGGCTCAGAGGTTGACTTAAACATTTTGAATGATAACTAACAAATATCAATACAACAAAATTCAGCTCCAGTGTCAAATGTGGAAAGACAATGAACCAGAGAAATGTGTGAACCCACAACACAAGTGCTGCAGTGGCAGTAGAATGATTTGGTACTTACTTTCAGGATGCTCCTCATACTTTGAACTTCAGTGGAAGTGCCCGTCACCTTTTAATGTAAACTTTTGCTTATGATGGAAACTATGTTTAAACAGTGTGTGTGGGTGGTGAGGAGAGTTATTTAACAGTTGAACTATCTTTGTTTTGTTTATCTGTCTCTAGTCATGACAGGTAATGTGATTCAAGGACAAAGGTACTTTCTGACTTACCTTAGTCAAGCTCCAACTCTTCTGTCCTGTACGGCTACTTGCTTTTATCCTGAGGTTGTTACTCTCTGGCCTGCTTGGGCTTAAAGCTGGTTCATTAGAAATGAAGCTGCTCCTAAAAAATTGTATACATTGTGTTAAAAAAAACTACATTTACAAGGAATTTGTGGGGTCAGAGGGCATAGAGATACACTTCATTACATGTCACTGGTGTGCACCATGTTCCTGATATCAATCCATTAAAGTTTTGATGTTAGTATTGCTCAAGAGATGGTGTGACTATTGGTTTAGGGGCCTTTCTGAAAATATCGCCTGTCTACATTATGGCGCAACTGGGATATGCTTGCTCAAAACAACCAAGTGCATTCAACTGAACTGGTAACCAGTTCTTCTGCAGTGCTTCATACACCAACATCGTCTCCCCCTATAAAAAAGAAATTTAGAGGCAGTCACATAAAAAAGCTTCTTTTTCTCTCCTAAACACTCGAAAATTGTGTATATGTAGTCTTTTTTTGTTTTGTTTTAATACACCCTGTATATGAAAAGAGCTGTCATCATTACCTACACTGCTTACATGGTGTTAATTTGCACACAGATTTCTGGTTGTTCCACCGGAAAGCTTACCAAGACATTTACAGTATAAAGATGATACTCGCCTGTAACTTAAAAATGTACATAGCTCAAAGGTAGTACAACTGCAACTCTGTAGAATTACCATGTCTTTCATGCAGTACAACATTTTTAAACGTGCAATTATAATATTCATGTAACTGATATTATTTAGTGATGAGACTTCTGGGGTAAGCTACGAAGTAATTACTCCACGCTGTACAGTAAAACAAAACAGCCTCACTGTTAATATTTCTCATATAGGTAATGGGAACAAAGGAACCAACAAAATTAAGAAGAACATTAGCATTTTTTTTAATTCATCTATCTTTTACAGAAAAAAACAGTAAATTTCAACCATAAATGTTTCGTAGGCACGTTACAACATTAACAAACACTGCATTATAATTTGTGACCATACATTACATATATTTTCTCTGAAAATGTCTTTAGTAACAATGCACTACACTTGTTACAAGAAACATTGTGTCCTGTCTTATTCAGTGGTCTTTGTTTTACTTCTTTAATTATTTGGCACTTCAGTTCCATGGAACACTATTTAATGTGCAACTATATACTTGATTATTTTTATTACTCAACATGCGTAATATTACTTAAAGGTTAATTTTATGATCAACTTACAGAAACAGTTAGGTTAAGAAACATCGATGTATGCCGATGGTCACTTGGCGGTCGTCTATCATCTACCTGCAGTCTGTCACTGCTACATAGTGTTGAAACCATAGGCTAGGTGGAAGACTCACTGGACGAAAAATTGTTAGAACTACCTACCTACATACATACATGGGTGAAAAGCAGTTCTGCTGGTCTCAAAAAACTTTATTGTGCGCTTCTGTTCCAAATGACAACTTAAATGAAACCTCACATCTACAGTAATTTCACCAATAAGGTGGGCTACAAATAGGTTGTAATATTCTGACCTGAGTAGCTCTTCAGCAAGTAGAGCTACATAATATGTGCTACTGTTTTTATATGAACACTAACACTAGTCATGTTTACAATAGAAACAATAATTAGGTCCAATACATTTAAAATTGTATGCCTACAGCAAGCAACACTACAACCAGAATGTCCTGCTTGTTGAAAATGAAAATTCATCAAAATACTTGTAGTACACACTGAAATTGCTTACACCCATTCTCTCTTGCTGCAATAATGCTAAAACTCATAGCCAAAGGCAATTGCACATTGTTGTGGGGAACTAGAATAACTAAATAATATCTGTATTCGTTTGAGTTTGTTTCACTAAGATCCAGATTATGTTGTCACAGTGGATACAATAACTTATGTCCCCTTGTTCTCACATTAACTGATTATAGTTTTCAATTTTGGCCAATTGATGTAAGTCTGTCTTGTAACTCCTTCATGTTCATTGTTATTGGCAATAACTTTATGAGCTCTTATCATCTTTGATGACAATACAAAACTCGAAGGTTACAAACTCTGTTAGTGAACAAGTCAATGCATTCTGCACCAGCACTTAACCATTAAAACAAAACCTCTTTCAAATTTTGTTTACATTCAGTGCTATTCATTTTGTTTTAAGGCTTGTGTTTAGTATAAATAACCAATAGTGCATCTGTAGGCCTTATCAGTTTCAACATTAAAACTGTACCATGCAGAACGGCATTTCTCTGACCAATTGGAAGTAACGTTTAAGTATTCAGAGCATTTGCCTCAATTTGATCCCATAGATTGCCACTTTACTGATGCGGCCTTTAATAAATTAAAAAGAGCATCTCTCTTGAAATATTTACAAACTGAATACTGTTGAACAACACGTATGTACATTTCGACACAGTTATACAATTGAAAATATTGACAGATGCTCCTAAAATTTCTTTTGCAACCTGAATACTGAAACATGTTCTAGGAACTACCTTAAAATGTTAAAATTCTACAAGAGGCTCTACACTGGAAGACACACTATTTCATTTTTATATTATTGCAGAAGGGCAGGAGCAAGATAAGGTACTTTGAGGGAACGACCGCCAAGTACAAGTAATTACCAATATCTTGCAGGTTCCAGTACTGACCATGGTCTTATTATCATCCAGTTAAAAACATTCACACAATGTTAATCACAGCAGAAGCACTTCCACTACAATGGTTGTGCCAAGTATGCTCCTAAGCCCTGTTGTTCTCATTTACTTTTATGTGGTTTATATTGTTCATTGATAAACAATGGCATCCTAGCAGACACTGTAGAAATAAACTTGCCTGGACCAAGTTCAGTATAACAGATGTTAAATGTTTATTAGTATTTCTGTCACAACAATAGAAGGTAAGTAAGGTTGCTCCACACCAAAATTATAAAAAGTTTTACTGCCAACACCAGTTGTTCCGCTCCAAAATGAAACTAAACTGTCAGGTCTTCTGTGTGGTCTGCAAGTTCCTTTACGTTGGGAGCATATGTCTGACTGAATTTTATGAACCAGTGCTTAATAGACAAGTTTTTTAGAACTTGTTATTTAGTAGAAAGCAAAGAAAAAACTAAAAGTCAATGAAATGAGACTTTTATTTTATTTCACCCAGTCACACCTCAATACACATTTATGAAAGAAAGTAAGATTACAACTTATAAAAAAAATGAGCTGTTATCCAAAGCCACTATGAGAAAATGTTGTTTGAGTAGTGACAAATTAGCAAGAACCAATACCTCATTTCTGCTTCAGAAGAATGTATCTAATAAGAAGACAAATTTCATACACTCATTTATTACATGGGAAAGTGTGGCTCCTACCAGCTGCCTTATATATTTGCACTGTCCACTGGTTGTTTTCAAAGGGGAAACACAAGTCAAGGAGCAGTTTTCCGTAAGAGGTGAAATTAAAGAGGCACAACACGTTTCAGGGGAGGGGGGGGGGGGGGTGGAGGAGGCTGGAGAGACGTGTGTTATAAGGTTATGGCAGGCCCAATGTATAATGTTTCTATTTTGATGTAGAGTTCACATAAATAACATGCAATTCAGTATGTATTTCAACTTTGAATACTGTGTGCACATTTGGGAGGTTGTGTGAACTAAATAATTTTTAGATGGGGAACTAACCAGCAACTGCTTTACTGAGCCATGTAAATAATATTTACTGCAGCACTGAGCCAGTGGCTTTACATGTGCAGAAGAAATTAGATTAAAGTTTTTTTAGTATGAATATTGTTACAGGCATGTAAGCAATATGTGTTCAGCTGGAAATTAAATATTTTTACTTGAGAAGACAACATATTGTTACAGAATGAAAGTATCTTGAAGGTTTATGGAAATATATATTATAATTTGCTCTCTCTCATGTTGTAACACACGGTGAGTATGTATGCTACACTTTAATAGTTGCTTCTTTTTGTGTGACACACACCAGGTAGCCGGGAACTAGTGTCAGGATAGTTCCTTCACAATAGCAACAAAGTTTCCTTTTTATATGCTGAACAATATTTTTAAATATTGTGATGTGAAGAAATCTTTTGAGTGAGAACAAAGTTTCTCATGACAATATCTTCAGATTTGAGCAAAGCCTCAAGGTTTCAACGTTTGCCATGATCAACTTCATGTCAACTGTGAGAGAAGGAAGGTTGCCAATCTTAGATGTTTTGGTAAAATGAAAATCAGATGGGCCAAGGTGTGTACCACAAGCCACCACACTCTCGTGTATGTCTCAGGGTGCAGGGTTTCGGACCATCCAGTTCAGAAGGTAGGTGTTTCAAATACAATGATAGAAAGAGCTGCAATTGTTTGTGATGAGAACCACTTGGATTCCAACACTAAGAATCAAGTGATATAAAGCTGGGACATCGAGAAATGATACTGAACAATCGGGATAAACTACTTATGGTGCTCCTTCCTCTGCATGGTTCCCCAAATAGCAAAATAGGCATTGTCCTAGGGCCCAAAAGGATAAACAAACTATTATGGACAGGTTGCCTCAGGGTCTCTGTGATGTGTAGTACACCCTGTAATTACAATGGTGAATCCAGCCAAACCTTTTTCGACTGCTGTGTGGAACACCAAAGGCAGAACAAAATTTAAGAAATTAAAATCTTGACCACTGTACTTCTACAGGCTGGGTTTCTGTTGTGAAAGAAGCACGAGAAATTAAAATGTGTGAGAATCACTTCAATCAGCCAGAGGCTATATAATCTTAGTGGTGCATGGAACTGGATTCTCAAGGCTGAGAAGAGACAGAAAAATGAAGTGAACTGTCTATGTTCCTTTGAAAGATCTAGTGACACTGATAGCACAAAGTAAGGATTACATATGCCAATGAAGGACTATTTAAGACCATGACAGTTGCTCCTCTTGACTAGGGGCATGAGAGAACAACCCCCCCCCCCCCAAACTCCCCACACCACACCACAGAAGAAAGGGAAAAATATTGTGAACTGCCATGCCAGATAGACAAATGTGTAAATTCATTATCTGAACACGCAACAGTTATTGACTAGTAATAAATTTCGACAAAGCCAGTTGTCATTGGTTACAAAACTAACAGAAGTGTCTACATCCATCTCAAACCTTAGAGGAATTCTCGCCTCAGTGAGTAAAAAGTTCAAATGACTGCATTTGGCATTAATTATCTTTAAAGACATATCTTGCTCTCTAACTAGGAGTTTTCGTTAGGTCAATACATGCATAGGATGTCATTTTTCATTAGCAACACTGTGTTGATCACTAACTGCGTGAACAAAGAACAGCTCTCAAGCATACTAAACATCAATGACGCACTGCCTACTGGAATAATGAAGGTTTCTTTATGGACTGCATTTTGATCACTTGGGAGAAGCAATCACTAGTTTATAATGGGCTGTAATGATTTCAAGTGTAATATCTCACTTCACCTCGTACAATTTATAACTTTGGCATTCTGCTGTGATTAGTGCATTGCTTAACAAATCAAAGAAGTAAACAACAGTTAGCCAAGATATGGGACCTCTTTTCCTTTTCTCTTTTTATAATACCTGCCACTCTGTCTGTGTCATGTTAATAGAAACTGACAATCATAGCACCTGCAATGGTTCAATTTTCACTTTCACAAAAAGAAAACCAGACTGTCTGTGGGTTTGGTGTTCAGCAGGAGGCAAAACCTTGTTAGTGGTCTGGCTGCGAGACTCAAAAGCATTCTAATCCCCGTGCTTACATCACCGGGTTTTGAGAGAACTGTCGGGAGGCGGCAGTGTTCTGCTTGGCAGGTTGCGCAGATCCTGAAACACACAAAGTGTGGCAAAAATTACTATTGGGACAGTAATGCATTAAGTCACTAGAAACTGCTGTCAGGTAGAACCACTGTACTGAATAACAACCAGAAGCATTTCTATAAGTATTGCATATGAGTGCAGCTTATGGAAACTACATGAACACAAGTTCAAAATCCCTTTCGTATCTGCAGGAATTTACACTAGATTATAGCACAACAGCTGTAGGGACCTAGATTAAGTTTATTCATTGTGGATGTTTACGACTGTTTATTCAGTGTAAATACAGAAAATTGCAACACTCTCATTTCATTCTTTTCAACAGAACAACCAAAGTAAACAGAAAATCTGGCCGAAGAAATTAATAAATTAGACCACAAAACTCAATTCACTTCACTGTACAAATGAAACACCAGATGACATTAACAAAACTTTATATAAAAATGCTGAAATTTCCAGGAAGCCAACAATTACCAGTGTTACCATCCATAACTCTTCTTGCTATCCAGAGCAATATAAAAAAGTGTTCTTCAGAAGAATGTTTAATCACACGCTTAAAAACCCAATGGATACAAGTGAAAGATATAAAGAAATAAAAATTGTAAAATCTGCTGCCTCCAGTAATGAATACAATCCTGCTGTAATACATTAATGAAACCAACCAATTTCTGGACAACCACCCACAAACAGGAAGACCATTTTTGTTATAAGCTGACCTTCCTTATGAAAGATTTCATACCAAATTGCCAACCTCTTCAAGTTGTATGACATAAAAATAAGCTTCTTCACAAGCAACAAAATACAGAATAATATCATCCACAATACTGAAAGCACTAAGCAAGAATATCAAAAGTCAGGTATGTCCAAACTGGTAGAAGCACAGGGATGTACTCTGTCTTAACATCCAGAACAAATCCGACTTTGCAGAATGAGTTACTGGGCAAGAATTGTGGCAAACAGTGTAGAAAAGAACCAGGCAAGTAATTTGACTTTCTTGAAAGAACTGAAATAACTTTCAACACAGATACAGCACCAGTCTACCTACTCAATGACAAATCTTGCCTTCACAATTATGAAGGCTTACCATTTCAAAAAAAAAAAAAAAAACTGCCCCCTCTCTATCTCTCTTTACATCTTACCTACATTGATATCACTATAAAAAATCTACCAGAAAATAAATCTTGCATGATATATCTAAGCCTTCCACTCTTGTTTTTAAAAGTAAAGCTCATGTACATATCAAGAGCTGCAAATATGGGACCTTCACTCTATTTTTGGGTATTCATGTTCAGTTTTGATTGAAGTATTTTCCCACACATTGCTTTTATTACATGCAAACAAACACAATAAAATTGTCTCTGAGCAAAGTATGTAAGATCTTCATAAGACGCATCAGTTGTACAGTGCATGCTGGATGCTGGCTAAGTTTAGTAATCAATTGTGTCTCATGGGCTTGACTATTGTCTGAAGTAGTGATGGAAGGAATTGACACTGTGAATGCTGCATGCAGGGCTATGTGAGGATCTTTTGTGAGCAGCACACTGCAAATCATCCCAGATATGCTCAATGTTCAAATCTGGGGAGTTTGTTGGCCACTGAAAGTGCTTAACCTTAGAAGAGTGTTCCAGGAGCCACTCTGTAGCAATTATGAACGTGTCGACTGTGGCATTGTCCTGCTGGATCCCCAATGATGCAGGCGATCAGACATTTCAAAATCCGATCAAAAAAGAAGAAGAAGAAGACGACAGCTTGTGTTTCAGCCATAGACAAGAGGACGCTCTTGTAGAAGGTTATGATGAACTCAGACTAAACACAAGCAGTCAGTGGAACCACTGATCCAATTTCCTTGACCTGAGTTCTTAAAGCAATCTTGTTTCAATGTTCGCAAATGTGGTCGAGATGTGCACACGTAAAAGTGCAAATGTACGATAGACTCTGGAACGCTCAGGACCATCCCATCTGGCCTGGCTCCCCATTCTAGAAACATGGACCCCATGAAATTAGGTGATCACAGTCAGACACAAGATTCTACAGAAAATCCTAGACAACCCACAACTCCTTATACACCGACCTAGCATCCACAAACAAATTTCGTCACCTTTGGAAGATCGAAGAAGAACTGCAAGGCTTTGACTCTATGAACTATGGGGTGTAAGTGGACATACGAACAAATACTTGGCAGAGGACTCAAAGAAATCGATGAAGTCAACCTCCTGAGGAAATTGTGGCCAACTTTGACCGAGTCACGACGTGTGTTGGTAAGGTATAAGCAACTGACAAACAAATTGGGCCTGTGCGGCAGTCCTGAATGTGAGTCTTGTGTGAAGGGTATGGCTGAGATGGTGGCCTGAAGGACATACGTAGACTACTCTGTCTCAAGAATATTTGTGATATTGTACAGTATTATGTATAAAGAATATTGTATCTCAGTACAGATTTCACAGAATATTTTAGTTAATACAGTGCGTGATGAATGCCTTTGTAAATGGAGAACGAATAAATAAAGATGTCGGTATCAACTGCTGTGACTCACCTCACGGGTTGTCCAACAGCAACGGCGGGGGGCCAGACGTGGCGTTTTGGCCCGCACTGGACATCCCTGAGTCGTCCCTGCCTATGGCGCTCAAGTACTCCTCGTTCTCTTTGCGAACTGCAACACAGGAACACAAGCAAACAGCATCAGTACGCTGTATGTAGTGGACGTAAGCAAACACTGCTAGAGAGCATATTTTTACAAGGCAAAAGTGCTATTAGGCCGCCTCAAAAGACACTACCTGCTGCCTTTGCGGGTAGAACATCGAAAATGAAACACTTTTACATTTGATAAAATTTTTATTTTTACATTTCAAGAAGGATACAATTATCGAACATGGTATGCACACTAGCACATGTTGTAATGACGAAGGTACGAGCACAAGTACATCTATACTCAGCAAACACCCTGAGGTGCATGGCAGAGGATACGTCCCACCGTACTAGTTATTAGGGATATTTCCCACTCTATCTGCGGAAGGAGCACTTGCATAGTGACTGTTTAAATGCATCTGTGCGTGCTTTAGGCACTCTAATCTTGTCTTCACCATCTCTGTGGGAGGGGCACGCAGGCGGTCGTAATATATTCCTGGAGTCATCAATTAAAGCAAGTTCTTGAAACTCTGTAAGTAAGATTTCTCGGGATAGTTTGATAGGTGTCATGTATAATTTTGGTATCTGCATCGCAGAAGTCTGAGCTGCGGGAGGGCGCAGTGGAGCAGACAGCGTTAAGCTCTGGTAGAGACAGGCAGTCACAGTTCAGCAGTGTTTGAGTAAGGATGCAGACATTGTTGTGTTACAATGAGGAAGCAATGGCAATAATATGTTTCAATTTGTACAATCAATACGTGAAGCAACAAGTGTAATGGTATATCGAAGGTAGAGATAATAATGACGTTACTTTTTCTTTTACTATAATTGCGTCATCGAACAAAGTTGGTTATTGTACTGAAAGTTGCTAGATTTGCGAGATAGGAAGGAGTATTGTTTGTATGTTAAGAAGTTCATTAAATCTAAAATATGCCCTTAGCACCTTTTCACAGTATACAAAAAGCAGGAGTGTGGTCATTTATGCGCATATTTCATTTTCTTACCAATCTTTGTCTTACAATTCTTTTTAATGGATCATACAACCAGGTGTATTCGATAAACAGTTCTATCTTCAGTTAACGGAGAACTCATTGTACCTTTCGAGAGTCTCTGTGTGGATACAGTAATCTGCAGCTTTAGCACAGTGGCGCGCAAGACAAGCAGTACTGCAATACGTTATCCAGATTTGCGCAGAATAGAGGTAAGGAGAAAAATTATGTTTTTTTTTATTTATTCAATCAGGGCCAACTTATGTTATTCAGAGACAGTTTTTGTGATTCATTTTGCATAACCAATTACTCTAGGTTTCATGTCAAAGTTAATTATTCAGACAGTTTACACTGTTCAAAATTCTTGCGGTCAGATTACTAACGTTTACAATATGAAAGCTCCCCTTTTCATTAGGACAATTAATTGTTATTACAATGCAGCTTTGCCTTCTCATTGCGACAGTTGATTTAATATTACAGCTCAGAGCTTACAATCAGAAACAGTACGTCAGTTGCTATATTTTTATTCATTCAGATAACTTTCAAGTTTATGTCTACCTGGAAGAGTCAGCCAGTTCAATTTCTTCAACACCTCTACGACGCTTTCCCACGAACCGAAGAAACCTGTGACCATTCTTGTTGTCCTTCTCTGTGTGTCATCTGTTACAGGTCCCACACACTTAAGCAATATTCTAGAATAGGTCGTACTAGTAATTTATAAGCAACCTCCTTTGTAGACAGACTGCACTTCCGCAGTATGATACCTGCCCTGCCCACGACTGGGTCTCTGTGATCGTTCCATTTCATATCGCCCCAAAGTGTTACACCCAGGCATTTGTATGAATTGGCAGATTCCATCAGTGTCTCACTGTTGTTATAGTCACAGGTTACTACGCTTTTTTCGTTTTGTGGAGAGCGCAGTTTTGCATTTCTGAAGATTTAAAGCAAGTTGACAATCTTTGCACCACTTTGAAATCTTTTCAACATCTGACTGAATATTTATGCACTTGCTCTCAGATAGTACTTCATCATAGATAACTGCATCATGTGCAAAAAGCCTGATTTTACTATTGATATTGTCTGCAACGTCATTAACATACAAAATGAACAGCAAGGGTCCCAACACATTTTCCTAGGGCACACCATAAGTTACTTCTACGACTGACTATGACATCCAAGATACATGCTGTCCTCACTACCAAAAATTCCTAAGCCCAGTCACAAATTTCACTCGATCTCCCCCCCCAATACGATCAAACTTTTGACAATAAGCGTAGGTGTGGTACTGAGTCAAATGCTTTTCGGAAATCAAGAAATGCTGCATCTACCTGATTGCATTGATCCAAAGCTTTCAGCATGTTATGTGAGAGTTGGATTTCACATGATCGATGTTTTCGAAATCCATGCTGGTTTGCATTGAGATGCATCACGATTTTGGTACGTATTTTGTTTTTCCAAGAAAACGGTCTATTGGCACACAGTCAACACGGTGAAACACAACTAGCTGTTCAACCACAACAAGTGCTGAGCACTACTGCATGGGACTTTACTCCAATTCCGTATGTCTAGATTTCCAGAAGGCTTTTGACGCCGTACCTCACAAGCGGCTTGCAGTGAAACTGCGCGGTTATGGAATGTCGTCTCAGTCATGTGACTAGATTCGTCATTGTGCATCACTTCTACTACCCTTCTTGTAGAGGGGTCTTACCTGGGCCTTTTTCCAAGAACGGGGCACGGTTTTTTTCTTCGAGGGATCTACGATAGATTGCAGTTACCACCTGCTTCTAACACCACTGCAAATTCAGTATAGAATCTGACAGTCATTCCATCGGGCCATGCAGCTTTGTTCAATTTTAACGATTTCATCTGTTTCTCAACACCGCTGACGCTAATAATTACTTCATCCAGCTTTTTAGTGGTACGAGGATTAAGCTGGAGCAATTCTCCTGGACTTTCCTCTGTAAAGGAACATTTTAAAACTTTGATGTTGGTCAGGGTACAAGTGCGTCTGAACAAAGAGTACACCGAACTATGGGCCTCCGCAGCCGACGACCCGTGCATTTGCCAGTGTTAACACCATGACATAGGCAACTACGACTGAAACGCCCACGTGACCATCGACACTGGACGTATTGGCATAGCGTCGCACGGTCTGATTAGTCCCGATAGCGTTTTCTTCGTGCCAATGGAAGTGCACGAAACCTTCCTCATCCAGGCGGACAGCTCTTTGACACCCATACTGTGGTACGAAGACAAGTTCCATTTTGCTCTGGGGAACATTCACGTGGGCATCCATGGATCCACTGGAGCGCATGCAGGGCACCATGACGGCCAAGAAACATCGTACACTCCTTCATGACGGTCATGTTTCCCGACAGCAGTGGCATTTTTCAACAAGATAACACTCCACGTCACAGGCCAGAAATATGGCTGAGTAGTTCGAGGAAACCAGTGCCGAGTTCCAATTGATGTGTTGACCCCCAACCAGATCTGAACCCAATCGAAATCATCTGGCATGTGGTTGAACGTGGCGTCAGAGCTCATCGCGTCCTTCCCTGGAATTTGGTGATTTGGGCGTCAGGTGTGGTGCCAGCTCCCTCCAGCGACCTGCGAAGGCCTCACTGCTTCCAGCACACGACGCGTCGCCGCCTTTATCCGTGCCCAAGGTGGACATACCGGCTATTAGGTAGGTGAAGCATGCCTGCGTGTTTCTGGTATATGAATTCACAGACCAATCAATCTTGGCATTCTGAACATCCTCGGCATGGAGTAAAAAATAAGAATGTGTAGTGCAACACGAATTTTTGTCAGGGAACTAACAACTTGGGAAATGACGTGTGGTTATTTCACGTACAGTGATGTGAGTGTACATACCGCCAATGCGCCTTTGACGCCCTTACGGCAGGTTTTCTCTAATGGGAACTATCGTCCATAGACCTCCTTTTACTTTTTTTGATTTTCAGCTGCTGTTCCAAGTCCTTTGCCGCCTGCCAGAATTATAACCTCATCATCAGACCTTCAAGTTTTCTCCCCGATTTCTGATCCTCATTCTCCTTGGTTTCCGTTACAGATTTCTCAATATGCAGACTCTAATGTTCTGAACTGTAAGAAAAGTAGAAAGTATGAATTTCCAGGTAGTAATTTCCAGTTTGACTCCTCGACACTCTTGCATACCCATCTAACAGACGTAATTTTTTCGCTTGGGACATCGCATGTAATCAGCAATGTGTCACAGGTACGTAAATCTACCTTGTTTCGTCTCATTATACTTATTGCCTCTTATATCCTTTTCCCACTTTCTTACACCTCTTATCTTAAGGAACTACACCGAGCACGTGGATTCTGTAAATCGCTATATTTATCCTTAATCACGCCCATCGATACGCCTCTATGGTATCCACTGCCGAATTCTCTTCATACTCCTCGGCCCTCGTCTTAAATTTTATGAATGAAAGTTTATATGCCTTGTTGTAAGACGAAATAGGATTTATAAAACTGGTTTGATTTTCCAAAATTTTAGAACACGTTCAAAGTGAATGCTATTTATGTTTCTGAGTACTGCACATATTTAGAAAGACCCAGAAATAGTGCAAACAATGCCTCTGGAATGTCGAAGTACAGCTCGTTGTTGGAGCGCTACATCGATGAAAATACATCGCTGATTCCTTGCGAGGAAATAAACGATCACTTATTCGGTAGTGTAGATTGTATCAGCATATTGCAACTTGTTGTAAACGCGTTCTAGTTCACAGTTACAAGAAACAAACAATAAATTCCTGCATTTCTCGGAGGCACGCTGACACTGTGATAAACAGCTTTCTTTAAGATAATGATACCACCTACTGGGATCATACAGATACCGGAACAAGGGAAGCACTGATTAGCACACGTTGTAAAATGTATGCTACAATAAGGCAAAGCGAGTTTGATTTCCTGAGATGGAAAGTAATAAAGCCTTGTATGGAGCATACGCGCTACATAACGACTGGGGACGCTAGCTGTCAACACAATTTACGGCTTTCCTTGGACTGAGTGGCCTTGCCGTGTTCGGATTTTTTCCCATTCGAGAGCCACAAAAGCAGATCGATCCGAGGGTAATTCCAGTAACGGCTGTTACGTAAACACGACACGTCTGTTTATAGTAGCGTCCTTGACCGGGTTATCCCTGGATAATGGAAGCCAGCTAAGAATTAATAGCTCGCTTTTTGCTCCTAGTAATTCAAGTAGTGCCCAAGAGTGCAATGTAAATTCGACAACGAATTTTAGGACATGAGTGAATGACTGTCAAAAGTATCCACAACTAACTACGAACAGCTTGGAAAACAATTTTTATCTGTAATTATTTGGCAACGGTAACTAGCAAGGGGAGAGGCCGATAAGTGGGTTGCCTGTTTTGATCAACTTTCTGTAAGGACGTTCTGTAATGAAAGTAGAGGGAAACGTGTTTCGGCTTTTTGTTACACACTATTTTTTTAAGAAAATCGATGTCAAAGTTGATGACGGAAAATCGTATTTTCAGTCCTTTACAACGAAAGATCTTCTAAGCGCATACATTTTTTATCAGTATAATATGGGATACAAAGTTAATAATGTTCGAGTTATTAACGTTTTTGTGTTCGCATGCTGTAGGTTGGGCACCTCTGATTCGGGGATTTGGTATTAGATTGCTGGACGGTGTTCGATTCTTGGCCGTAGCTTTTTTAGCTGTATCTGATAATAATCTGATAACTGGAATACTTTTCTTTCCCCTTCCTGAAGTAAAACATCGGGAGATGTGATTAATTATTAAATAAGTATATGTAATGTACTGACACCTATTTTCAATGTGATACAGACAGTAAAAGTAAATCTAAAGAATATTATTGTTAATCGTAGATGATCATCTATTCGAGGGCCTTTTTGCAATGAATGAGATGAAACTTAGCGTAAGGACAGGCAAAACATACATACTTATGGCACCATGCGCAAAACACGCACAGGATCTCGCCACATTGACATATTTTCCGGTACACTGTTCGTGGAGTACTTTTCTGAGTCACCTTGCTAAACAGAGATGTGTCAGATATCGATTTAGATGCGTGCAAAGCGTCTATAAACATATCTAGAAAGATAGGCGAGGACAACTAGTTATGGACGGATGCATGAATTTTGATAGCATACGTCCTATCCTATAATTCTCTGCACTGCTGTGATGTCGCAAGATTTTCAAGTCGTGCTCCTAAACTCTTTACTTGTCCGAAAACGTTGCTGTCACACGGTTGACAAAGAAAGGTACATTCCGGTGGTGTCAACTTCAAGATGCATGTCTGTTAAGCATTATCGTCTCGTAGCGCGTCATGTATCTTGATGTACTGGTGATCAAAAAGTCAGTATAAATTTGAAAACTTAATAAACCACGTAATAATGTAGATAGAGAGGTAATAACTGACACACATGCTTGGAATGACATGGGATTTAATTAGAACCAAAAAGAAAAACAAAGTTCACAAAATGTCCGACAGACGCGTGAAAGATCTCTTGCGCGCGTCGTTTGGTGGTGATTGTGTGCTCAACCACCACTTTAGTCATACTTGGCCTCCCAGGTCTCCAAACCTCATTCCGTGCGATTATTGGCTTTGGAGTTACCTGCAGTCGCAAGTGTATAGTGATCGACCGACATCTCTAGGGATGCTGAAAGACAGCATCCGACGCCAATGCCTCACCATAACTCCGGACATGCTTTACAGTGCTGTTCACAACATTATGACTACAGCTATTGTTCAGGAATGATGGTGGACATATTGAGCATTTCCTGCCAAGAACATAATCTTTGCTTTGTCTTACTTTGTTATGCTAATTATTGCTATTCTGATCAGATGAAGCGCCATCTGTCGGACATTTTTTGAACTTTTGTATTTTTTTTCGTTCTAATAAAACCCCATGTCATTCCAAGCATGTGTGTTAATTTGTACCTCTCGATCTACATTATTCCGCGATTTATTCAGTTTTCAAATTTATACTGACTTTTTGATCACCCGGTAAATCAGCTGTCACATTATATACGCTCGATCATTAATTACACCTGCCGATGTTTCGCTTAAAAAGAGGAAATAATGGTATTTCCAATTATGACAATATTATCAGATCCACCGAAAAAATATCGTACGAAAGAAACCCACGACCAAGAACTGAACATGGTCCAGCGGTCTGGTAGTTTAGTGTCTCGACCGATGATTTCGCTCTGCTAGATATCTACAATGACGGATGCACAAGTTACAACACAATAATGCTAATAACTCCGACATTATTAACTTTGGACCCCATATCATACTAATAAAAAATAATTGTTTTTAGTCGGTCTTTCTATGTATAGCGTGAAATATACGATTTTTCCGTCGTTAACTATGACCTAGATTTTTTCAAAAACTTGGGAGCGTCTGGCAAAAAAGTCGAAACACATGTTTCTCTGTTTTTCAATACAGAACAACGTCCTGCAAAACTTGATCAAAATTGGCGACCCACATGGCAGACCCCTCCCCATGTGTGGCACAGACTTCATTTTCTTCACTGAAAATATGTTTCAGAAGTTTTAAGCATATCATCCCCTCAGTGAAAGAGAGGAATGAGGGCGAAATGCGGAAGAGTATTACACGACTGCGCCGAAAACCTGTGTCCTAGGACTTCATAGCCTCGAGCGCGAAGCAAAGGCGTACGGCCAGATGGCTGTAGCGGAATTTTCTCGCGTGCCGTGACGGTTCCACAGACGAGCTTGTGCCGCTAACCCCCGGGCTTAAATAAGAGTCTCTGCTTTCTCTGTTATTAACAAACAGCTCTCAAATAGATTTCTCTGTTTGCAGCCGGACCGAATGTTTACTGAGGTCCCTGGCTCTCGCACAGCGGCGTGCCGACTCTTGTAAATATTACGGCAGCCGGTTTTAATTTTTCCGTAAATATTACCACCCCCCGAATCTTTCTGTCTGGACCGCTCGCTTGACGTGTTTCCAGACACCGCCTACAAGCACGGTGCGCGGAGGGGAGAACGCGCGGGCGGAATTATAATCATCACCGCCTTAACTTCTCCTCCAACTCTAGCACCCTCTGCTCTAGTTCACTTCGTTTCCTCTACCAACTGGCTCAACGTTCTAGGCATGCCTAAAGAGACTGCCTGTACTACGCTTGTCTGTCCTTCCAGGGTGTGCGAGGGTGGTTTGATAATTCTGGTAACAAAGCAAGAAAAAAAAAATTTAGACGAAACAAACAGCTCACCTTACTTCTCAACGAAGTCTCTTTTGATGTATATACACTTCATTCAGCGGTCCTCCAGCTCTTTCATGCCATAGGAAAAATAGATTCTGACTGCAACCATCACATCCTCATTTGATGAGAATTTCTTTCCAGAAACACAAAGTTTCAAGTTAGGGAACAGGAGAAAGTCACTTGAGGCTAAATCTGGTGAAAGCGGTTGATGAGGAATCAATTCATGCACCTCCGTCACTGTTATCGCTAATGTGTGGTATGATGCATTATCCTGGTAAAGAGCACTTTTTTGCGTGTCGGCCCTGGTCTTTTTTCAGCCAACGAAAGTTTCAAACGATCAACAATGAAGCATAATAGCGTACCTTTCCCCTTTTTCAGGTAATCTATGAGGATCATTCCTGCGAGTCCCAAAAGAACAGTTGTCATCACCTTCCCAGACGACAAAATAGTCTTCATCTTCTCCAGTGCACCAGATATAGCCCGTCGGCTTTAATCAGTGGCGTCATAGTTCACTTGCAAGTATTAATGTCTTTATTTTCCAGCCAATGATTATAATCGTTTATCTTATGTGGCGAGGCGTCACCATTGTAAACTGGAATAAATAAAAGGTTTTTAAAAGACAGGGCTAGACATTGTGTATGATTATTGTCTTTTGTATTAATGAAAATCATTTGTTCGTTCCTATTCATTCGGTAGCTACTTTTATTCTTAGGGAGTTTGACATATTTTGGAAGAATTTTTTTTTCACTCTGGAGAATTTTTACTTTTTGATAATCGTTTGTAGGTATGGACTTATCTATTACTGTGAACATGGAAGACTAGAAGCAGGTCTGCATTATGGAATGCAAATTTTGTTGCTTTTTTCCGCCTTCGCTAGCACTAGTATTATTACGATATTTTTTAGTCGATACTAGTACTATTGAAGGCGAAAAGGCCGACATTCGAAAACTTTGTAGCCCCTACTTCAGTCGACCTATATAAGTCTAGTGAGGAATAGGAAACTAGGACTCAAAGAAGCAATATACTTAATATTATGTTCGAAATATGAATGTACGTGATATGTTTTCTCCGTCCCGCACTCCTTTGTTTCTCAACATTGGTCTTTGCTGTTAAATTTGTTCCATACATCATCTGTGGTAACGTCTGACGTCATTGGTCGAAGCAGGACTGCTTGTATCCCATTATTTAGTAATCCCAATTTCGCTAGCGTTTGCCCATTGCTTCAAGGCAAATATACGACACATTAACTCATTTGTAAAGTAATCAGACGTCTGAACCTGTTTTATATGTGTGAGTTCAGTTCTTTAAGGAATTGGAGGTGGGCAGGATGACTGGTTAATAATATGTAGCACGCTGTGGTTTCACTTGTTGTTTGGACTTTGATGTGTAATAATGGATCCAGGTTTCATCGACAGTGACAAGTCGATGAAAAAAATCTTGCAGACTGCGATTAAACAGGTTAAACAACCAGTCATTGTGCTGAAATATTGTGCCGGATACGCTTTTGGTCGACTGTGAGCAATCGCCATATCCATCTATCACATTGATTTTTCATAGCCAATTCTCCGTGCAGGATATTAGTCAAACGAATTTTTATTCGACGTCTTGCATTACCACACCACAGATTTTGGAAATGGGTTCATTAATACAAAAGTGCATCATATTCTCAAATAGTGCAGAGTCGGTGTGAATTACATCCAATTATGTTTTGATTTGTGCAGCACTTCAATCCTTCAAATGAAAATGTTTAACAACAGTACGAAACTCGGCGTTCTCCATTTCAATCGCAGTCGACACACTGACTATTTGAGACGGCTGTCAACGATGAACTGTGCATTGAACAATGTTGAAAGCATTTATATGATCCTTGGAGTAATTAAGCTTACCAACGATGAAAGTGCAACGAAAATGTTGCATTCCTTCATAGAAATTCACCAGACTTACCGAACAACCCTAGTATTGCTAGGCGGTATGGAATCATTATGGTACCACATAGGGTTTGCCAAGGATATTGAAAAGTTGAAAGAAGGGCATTTAGTTTTGTATTATCCTGAAAAAAGAGTGTGTCACGGATATGATACGTGCTATGGTGTGGCAATCATTGAAACAAGGGCGGGTTTTCTTTGTGGTGAGACCTTTTCACAAAATTCCAAAGACAATTTTCTGTTCCGAATTCGAAAATATTTTGTACATATGGAGAAACTGGAACTCTCTTTCATAAATTCTCATGGCGGCAGGTGTAAAACGCAAGGAGCGAAGGGCTATTAACAAATAGTACAGAAACCAGTCGGCAGCTATAAGAGTCGAAGGCCCTAAAGGGAACCAGTGATTGAGATAGGGTTGTAGTCTGACCCCAATGTTATTCAATCTGGACACTGAGGAAGCCAAATAAACTCTTCCATGATTTCTGATGACACTAATTCTGTCAGGCACAGCAAAGTACTTCGAAGAGCAGATGAACGGAATGGACAGTGTCTTGAAAGGAGGATATAAGACGAACATCAACAAAAGCAAAACGAGGGTAATGGAATGTAGACGAATTGAATCAAGTGCCGCTCAGAGAATTAGATTTGGAAATGAGACACAGTAGTAGATGAGTTTTGCTATTTGGGCAGCAAAGTGAGTGACGATGTTTGAAGTAGAGAGGATATAAAATGGCAAGGAAAGCGTTTCTGAAGAAGAGAAATTTGTTAACATCGAGGGTAGACTTAAGTGTCAGTAAGCCTTTTCTGAAAGTATTTGTATGGGGTATTGCCATATATGGATGTGAAACACGGACGATGAACAGTAGACAAGAAGAGAATAGAAGCTTTTGAAACGTGGTGCTACAGAAGAGTACTGAAGATTAAATTTTTAGGTCACGTAGCTAATGAGTAGGTACTGTGTGGAAAATAAAGTTGTGGCACAGCCTGACTAGAAGAAAGGATCACCAATTTAGTACTCGTGAGAAGTGTTGGGGATCCAAATCGTAGACGGAGATTGAGAAGGGCGAGAGTTATTCGGGTATGTGGAGGCTTGCACTGGATACGTTAGCACGGAGAGCTGCATCAGACGAGTCGGATTGAAGACCACAAGAAAAAATATTTTGAAACTGAACTTTTGGTTCACGAAATGGCGTGCAAATTCCCTTACCATGTACTTAAATGAAAACAACACAATTAAAGTGGTACTACAAACAATGTTTGTAGTAAGCACATCCGATGTTTGTCAAAGTGAACTACAACCTTAACTCACAGTGTCGCCAACTCTGAAATACATAATTTCCCTCCATTGGTTCACGACCAATATAGACAAATAAATCTTTGAATGATATTCCCATATGCCTTTCGACATGATAGCATAGAACTTTTTTTTGGAAATATCGTTTCTATTCATCCCAGTTCACGGCGTGTGTGTGATTGTTTGATTCTCAATTCAAATGTCAAATAAAAACGTTAAAAATCTTTGTTTTCAACAAGCGCTTTGACGAGGTAACAGCATATAACACACAGAAGAGTATGGATTTAAGGTATGTAAACTTGATGAAACAGATTAAAATTCGACATCGCCGCCGTGCACTAAAAACAAAGTTAGTTGTGAAAATATTATTACGCACAATACTGTAGATGACGAAATTTGTTGGCACTGGCACTGATTTGACCATAAAACAGACAGAGTCAATCTCGTTAATGGATGGTGTTTCAAGTGGAAAAGCGAATGTTTAGAGGCGGAACGTCAGGCATGTTATTGAGCAAAGATGATGTGTGAACAGTGACAGCAGCTGTTACAACGTCCTATTACACGTCATGTCGGCACTACAGTTACAGCACTCTGTGAATTGGATATTTTTTTTTTTTTATTTTGGTCTTCGGCTGTCACTGTTTGGTACGTAAATTCCGGGTGGTTAAATTAAAGAAACGCTGTTCGCAGAGGTCCAATGCGGGCTGTGATTATCGTATAGCACCTAAATTCGTAGATATTATAATGTGAAACCGATTAATGATAGAAAAATAATTAGTTCCAATTTTGACCACCAGGTGCAAATCAGGCGCTGTGCACGCAAGAAAGACGTATAGCAGTGCTTTCACATTTAATGAATTTGGAACGGCGTGTAGACAGATAACGTCAGAGAGGGGCGAACAAATGAGGAAAGCATAATGTTTTTATTTTTATTATCCGCCGCTTACACGAATTGTTCGGTATGAGCAACGGAGACGTCGGCGAGATGCTGCATACGTGGAACGACGTGATCAACAGTTGCTCGCAGCAGATCCTGTGGAAGCTGAGCGACGTGTTGCTGTACACTAGCCTTCATATCAGGTAGAGATCGAATATGTCCCTGGAAAACTCACCCTTTAGACATCTCCATAGCCGTAAGTCACAGATTCAGATGAGGTGATCTTGCAGGCCATCCTTCTGGAGATAACACGTCCGTGGAAGGTTGCATTAAGCAGACCTTTCATTGGGAGAGCGACATGTGGTGTTGGCCCATCTGACATGAAAACTGTGGTTTCCACCCAGTTTCACTCTTCCGATGCAGGAGTCACCAGCTCTACATGGAGGTCTCTATAGCATGCACACATAACAGGCCATCTGGGTTTTTCTCTTCAAAGAAGGCATCGAGGTGTCTGTTTGTGATCTGTCGGTCACCTCCAGTGAGAGTGTCCGCACGTTCCAGCGCTGCAGCCGTATGCGGCCGGCTGGTAAGCGGGAGGTCGGACAGGTTTGCGCCATCTCGTTGCGATAATGACAGACGCCACGCAGAACGTCCCACTGTGCTTCTGTTCACTACCACTTCTCCGTCGACATTTTACAAGCGCCTATAAATATATGCGATGCTCTGTTTTTCCGCCCAAAGAAACACAGTGCCAGCTATCTTGTTTGAACGCACCTCTGTTACAGACACCACTGTGATGGCTGTTTATAGCGACGCCACCTTTCGGTACTCCATGAAACTATACGGGCCGAAGTCGGAATATTCCAAGATGTCCAACAACGGACTCCGCATTTTTTCGTCCAAAGCTGGCCGACAAAAAGAAAGGTGTTGCGTTACTTATTGAACGTCCCGTAGTGTGGTGCGCACGTAGCCGACTTGTTGACGAGAATAATATAAGGAGAAAGGAAAAGATCTGAAACACATGATCTGACGAATAGGGTAAGAAGCAATCTCTGACTGTTTGCTGTTTGCTTAGGAGGAAGTTGAGTGACTGTAGGAGAATACATAACGATTTAGACGGCATTTCTGTTTTGTATTATGAACTGTAGTTAGTTCTAAACGCAAGTTATTGTAAGGAAAAACAACCCCGTATTGTTCGAATACTGTACTGGTCGTGTGGTTCTCGCAGTGTTACGGCGATTAAATATCTGGGCGTAACGTTGCAAACGGATGTAAAATGTAACGAACATGCCAGGGTAGTACGAAAGGTGAATTGAGAGATTTCAAGGAAAGAACTGCTCGAGTGTTAGGAAGCCCTGCCAGGCCGGATTATAGGAAGACATCGAAGTAAATCGGAGGCGTGCTGTTACATTTGTTAGCGGTAGGTTCAATGAAAACGGGAGATTGCTTCTTAATCTCAAGAAAATTTAGAGAACCGCCATTTGTAGCTGACTGCTGGAAGATTCTACTGCCAACACATATTTCGCGTAATCACCGCGGAGCTGAGAGAAATTGAGTGTCGCACGGAGCCACACAGGCCGTTCTATTTGCGAAAGGAACAGGAAAGGGAATGAGTAGGGACGGGAAATTTTAGCGAGGACGATAACGTGAAAAACGCGAAATTTGCAGCTTTTAACGAAATAACGTGAAATCGACGGAGACACTGCAAGATTTGTAATTCTGTCATGTAAAAATGTCATACATCTGAGGATGACAGGTAACTAATATTTGTAACTTATTGTTATTGACTGTTAAAACTGCATTTTGACTTCTAATGTCCCCATGGCTGAGGTTTGTGTGTAATCTTCAACTGTCATGTCATTTCCAGCGTAAAGAACTTGGATATGACGAAGATACCAGGAATGTGAAGGAACTTTGAAAATATCAGATTTGACAAAAATCCACCGAATCCGAAGAAAAGTATCAGTCTGTCAAAAATATAACATGTATTCGGCATAAAGTAACACTGAATTTGGCTAAAAAGTAGCGCCAAATGTGGCAAAAAATGCAATAAAATTTCGAAAAATGCAACAGCGAATTTGGAAAACACGACAACTGATTTGAAAAAAAAGTAACTCCAAATATTTTAAAAAATAAATTACATGAAATTTGGCAAAAAATTACACTGCATTACACAAGGACGACGCCGAATTATAAAAAAAATTACATATACTTCTGCAAATAAATAGTAACGGATTTGGAAATGTATTAATGAGGTTGCAAATATATCAGCAGATCTGGCAAAAAATATCACCGAATTTGGCTAAAATATTCCAGTCCCTGGGAGTGACAAGTAGTGGTGAAACGTTCCATCCGGCATGCACCGTATGGTGGCTTGCGTAGAAAGTAAGTCGATGTACAGTGATACAGAGATTTAATTAAAGTTTGCCTAATTACAGGGAGAACACTGTACCCTCTGGCGGTTGTGTTCTGTGTTTCGTAACGTTAGCCTGGACTACCTGTCGCATAATCCCATTATCCCCCGGCAGGTAACTCGGTTAATCCGGCAAAATGCGCCCTAAAAGCTCGAATTAGCGTCCAATCGGGCTCGATTATACGCTTTTAAGCCGGCAGTAACTCAGTTTGCTGCCTCCGCGGGCAGTGGGAGAAGGAGGTAAACAGTAGCTCGCTGCTCACTGCGAAAACAGAGGAGCTGCGTAGGTAGCGAGTATGGCTGTTCTTTGACAAAGCAGCCGAACACACAGCGCTTTTTTTTTTCAACTTGCGGTAAAGCGTCTTGAAACAGTGTAGTCAAATGCGCCTGCAAGTTAGTGTAAATTACTTCAAATGAAAAATCCTCCAGTTATGCAGCGTTTAAACATACGAGTAAGTCAAAAGTCTCGCATACACATTTTGCCGCGTCTTGAAGAAACATTCCATCTGCGGTGGGACTGATTCTCATAACCTGCGTAGTTGCTGATAAAAGAAAAAGCAAGCTTGAAGAGGATCTCAAACAACTTTGTTCGATTTCTCCCATCGCTGGATGTTCAGGCCAAAGCGATGTTGATGACTTCCGTCGTTGTTCATTGAATTTTTGACCGTGGAATTTCGATACAATTTCGCGAAAATATAAGAAAAGAAAGGAAATTAAATTTTTGGACTTTCTACAAAGATAGGCTATTTGTTTGCTTCCAAACTGTTCAACGGAAGAGCCGACTTGAAGCTGAAACCGTTCCGTGATCGAACAATGGCGATTGCAGTCCTGTTGAAATCGGCCTCCAGCGAAATAGTAACTTACATTTTTGATTAGTCGAGGATGTATAAAACGTGCGCTTCTAACTTGTCTACAAAACAAAACATCTCTACACAATGAAATAAGAATTAAAAAAATGCTTTTACATGAGGGACACTTGCAATATACAGGGTGATTCAAAAAGAATACCACAACTTTAGGAATTTAAAACTCTGCAACGACAAAAGGCAGAGCTAAGCACTATCTGTCGGCGAATTAAGGGAGCTATAAAGTTTCATTTAGTTGTACATTTGTTCTCCATTTCAGCCAATAAAGTTTTTGGTCCCTTTTTCTTCGAAGGTGCTACTGTAACTGGACTACAGTATCTGGAGATGTTAGAGAATTGGCTGTTGCCTCAGCTCGAACAAGAAGCCCAACAATTCATATTTCAGCAGGATGGAGCGCCACCACATTGGCACTTATCTGTCCGTAACTACCTGAACGTCAACTACCCGAGGCGATGGATCGGCCGCCAGGCAGCCCGTGACAGAGCACATCATCACTGGCCTCCAAGAAGCCCTGATCTTACCCCCTGCGATTTTTTCTTATGGGGGTGGGTGATTCAAAAAGAATACCACAACTTTAAAAATGTGTATTTAATGAAAGAAACAGAATATAACCTTCTGTTATACATCATTACAAAGAGTATTTAAAAAGGTTTTTTTTCACTCAAAAACAAGTTCAGAGATGTTCAATATGGCCCCCTCCAGACACACGAGCAATATCAACCCGATACTCCAACTCGTTCCACACTCTCTGTAGCATATCAGGCGTGACAGTTTGGATAGCTGCTGTTATTTCTCGTTTCAAATCATCAATGGTGGCTGGGAGAGGTGGCCGAAACACCATATCCTTAATATTAATAACTAAGGGGAAGACAAAGAATCAAGTGACACAAATTCTGTCGTGTCAGAAGGAGAACAGTAGCCTTTAGTTTTTATGAAGATACTCAAGTAACATCTTACAAACTTATCTGTGCTTTACAATTTCTTGACACAACGTAACTGAGTACCACATAATGAATTCTACATGTGTGGCTTTTATGATTCATTAAAAAGAAAAAAAAAGCTAGGTAGTTATATAATATGGCCGGAAATGTTTACAGCAACATATTTCCCGGGCAGAAGTGTTTACTCGGTTCCACAACATGTCCACAGGTGGTCTCTACCTCCTTTGCATCACACAAAAAATCAAAAGAACAAGAAAAATCAGGTTTTGTGGATGCGTTCTTTCTTTAAGTAACCGGAATGCAGAACTTGAGAGAACTAAAATAGCTCTCGCGGACCAAACACACATCCCATCAATCTCATTTTTTACCATCCATAATTCACCCATCACCTTTCCAGATAACATCTGGAATTGTAAACCCTGACCTTGGTCAGACACTTAATCATTAATCAGACAATCATACAAATATGAGGAGTATTCTATTGAAAGAATCCATCGGTTTGGACAGTCACGACGAGATTATCCACATCATTCAGATGCGGTGGGGTGTCACATTGAGGGGCAAAGGCTAGTCGGAGAGCCTAGTGATGCACTGAATAAACAACCAAACATGCAACATATTCCGAAAGTTGGTAAACTGAAACATTTAACACATGTCTCAGATCAACAGAACATAGTTATCACAGTCCTTCAAGAATTACACATACTGACCAGGGCCCGATCGAATCAGGAGGATATCGACTTTATAAGGGACCACTAGAGATAGGGTAGTAGAAAATGTCCCCAATTCGGTGTGGGTTTCTTGGTACACAATAATATATTGGATTCCACTGAGAATTTTTCATACGATTCCTCAAGAGTGACGTTGTTAATAATTAAGGTGGAAAATAAAAGATACACACTGATAAATATTCGTGCTCCATTTAATGTTAAAAACAGAACTGACAAGGACGGAACGAAAAACTTCTGGGATGAAGTTGATCAACCATATCGGATACTAACATTAAAATTCTGCCTGGAGACTGTAAAGCGAAGACAGGACGAGAGAAGGAATTTCGAGGTGTGGTGGGACGATGGCCAGCGCATAAACTTACAAACAAGAATGGGGAACGGTCAATTGAATTTTGTACTACAAATGGATTGGTTTTGAAGACAACAACGTATAAGAGAAGACCACAGAAGTTAATGACATGGAAATGCCCTAAAGTCAAGCTGGGAGAGTTCCAGATAGATCATGTGGCCATGGATCAGAAATTCTATAACGTTAAAGTTGCCTTCATGGGAAGCCATCCTGGGCTTTCATTTGAGCAAGATAATGCCCTCCCACACAAGGCACACGTTTCCACTCCTTGTCTCCGTGTTTACCAAACTGCCTTGACCAGCAAGGTCGATGGATATCTGCCAAAACGAGAACCTTCGGAGCATTATGGGCAGGGCGCTCCAACCATCTCGGGATTTTGATGACCTAACGCGCCAATTGGTCAAAATTTGGCACGATGTTGCTCAGGAGGATATCCAACAACTCTGTCAAGGAGTGTCAAGTGGAATAACTGCATGTACCATCGCCAGATACGGACAATCACGCTACTGACTTCCTCAATTTGTTAAGCTCTTTTTCTTGAATAGATCATCCAATTTTTCTGAAACTGTAATCATTTGTTTTGTCTGCACACGTACATGACATCAACCAATTTACGTCCCATTCGGATAATTCCTTCCTGGTGCATCGTTCTTTTGTCTTAGAATGTATGTCAGGAGGTTCGTTACTTTGTTTCCAACAAAAAAGCTGAACTTAATTGTTTGACAATCTCAATAATATGGTCTTTCCACTTCAAGTTTTCGTCAATGTATACCTCCAAAAATTTGGAGCATTCTACCCTGTTTACTGAGTTGTTTTCATATGCTGTATCAATTATTTGCATGGCTAGCTGTTGTGAATGTAGTTTTCTTTCCCAAAATTAAGCGAGTGTCTGTTTTCAGAGAAGTTGTTTAGGTGTAAATTTTTGTAAGCAGGGAAAGACCTTATGGTCGCGCGTATAATTTGAGATTCACCGTAAATTACGAGCCAAGTGTGACCCACACCAGGACCGAATACAGGACTCGCGCCTGGAGCGACGAGGAAAGCGACGCAGTGCGTGTGGTGGGTGCGTGGCACGCAGACCTGCGCGGTGTCGGTGTGTGTCTGTTGATTCTGGGTGCGTCCCGCCAGGTGCAGCTCGGTCCAGGGAAAACAAACGGAGTCAGCCGAGCCACGGCGATCGAACTCTCTCTGGGCCACACACTATACACTTCCTGCAGGTCCATCTGGAAGCGTGGCGCAGTGGGGATTTCCTCGAGGGACATTCGGTAATTAGAGAGACAAACCGATGTACTAAAAAAACTGTGTTTTTATAAAACGACACTTCTACTACTTCTCAACATAATCCATCTCCATATTAATAAATTTGCAGCAACGATGAACTAGTTTTTTTAAATACATGACACAGAGGAATCTTTATCTTGTTGGTTGAGCCACTTTTTACACCTGCATACATACGACGGTGTGTTGCATGCTGGAGGGTATTTTGTACCACTACTAGTCAGTTCCTTCCTGTTCCACTCGCCAATACAGCGAGGGAAAAGTGGCTATATGCGTTCGTACGAGTCACAATTTCTTACATTATCTTTCTGGTCCTTACGCGACATATACGTCGCCGGCTGTAGAAACGGTCTGCAGGCAGCTACGAATCCATCTCCATAATACTTGCATGTCGATTGAGCCTACCGACAGCGAATCTAGCAGCCCGCCTCTGAATTTTTTCCATGTCTTCCTGTAATCCTAACTGGTGGGGGTCCCAAACACTTGAGCCGAACCCAAGAACAGGTCATACTTCGGCTAATGCGGATACTACAAGCGCACGCGCCATTGTTAGATACGACACTGAGGTTATATATAAAACAATTTTTATCCGTCAGCTGCTCTCAGCTCATCCCAGGGATACCAATCTTAAGTCATAATAGTGCAAAACTCCTCCTACAAACTGTTTCATTTCTACATCAATTTGTCGCAGTGACCATAGAACGACCTTCGCATACTATTAAATGTCTAAAACGTTGACCCCATTTTAGTTGTAGCATACCCACATGACGACTCCCAGGGAAAAAGAAAACTGATTTTCAGTATTCCATATAATGAGAACATAAGTTACAAACCTTTCATATTCTACTTGTTTGCAGATATAATCTTACGTTATAGATTTAACTCAAAGACAAGTATTAAAAGTTAGAATCTAGGTATACATCTTAAGACAGCATAACTCACTGCGAGTAAATTATCCAGATTGTACGAGGACTGTTCAAAAAATTCCAGCACTTGGTCCTCAAAAATTTTCTGCTCTTACCTTTCACCTATCTTGCATGCTCTCCGTCGACATACTCTCCTCCAGAACTGATACACCACTCCAAACGCCGTTTCGACTTCCAGTAGCAGTCTTGCTGGATCGCGAGAAGCGCCGTCTACGTATTCTCTTTTATCTCGTCTGTCGTTTCAAATCTTTGTCCTTTCAACGGAGTTTTCAACTCTGGAAATTAAAAGGAGTCCGCAGAAGCCAGGTCTGGTCAATTCGGACAATGAGACAGCACAGTTATATCGTTTTTTGTCCAATAGACACGCACCAAAATGGATGGATGTGCTGTCGTGATGCAAGAGCCACGAATTGTCTCGCAACATTTCAGACCGTTTCCGTCTCACATTTTCTCGCGGGAGTTGCAGCACGTTCCGATATTACCACCGATTAACAGTTGCCCCTATGACACGGAGTCACGATGGACAATCCTTCAAAGTCACAGAAAACTATCTGTGACTTCGATATTTGACCTAATCTGATGACCTTTTTCTTTGGTCTTGGAGAACCTTTCCCGATCCATTGCGAAGATCGAACCTTGGTCTCAACATCGTAAGTGTAGACCCACATTCCATCACCAGTTATGATTCTCTCAAGGAACATCTCTTCCTCATCTGTGCTATCCAAAAGCTCTTCACAGATTGAGAAGCAAAGGACTTTCAGGGTTTCATGAGCCGTGGCACGAAATTGGGCGGCAACACGATGCACTTCAATATGCTGTGTAAGGACTTGATGACAAGATCCAACTCAAATGTTACATTCTCCTGCAATGTCTCGGACAGTCAGTCTCCGATTGTCACGCACAATTTCGCTGACGTTCCTGACACGAGCATCGTCGGTAGACGTCGAAGAGCATCCTGAATGACGGTCATCTTTAAATTCCGTCCGACCATTCTTAAACCGCTTGAACCATTCGTAACATCAAGTAGGGCTTCAGCGTTCATCACCGTATGCTTGTATGCTTCCTGCATCGTTTGGTGTGTGTCCGCAAAGGTATTCTTGAGTTTCACTCAAGATTTAACGCAGACGATTTGCTCCTCTAATTCTGCCGTCTAGAAATTCGCAAACTGCGAGATACAACAGTCTACACAATACAGAAGTGAACTAATAGACATACAACAATTAAACTTCCGGCAGTTACACATTAAGCACAGGCGTGTGCAGGGATGCCAACCGCATTTCGCTCCAACACGCCACTGGCGCGAAATTAGGAATGTTCCGGAATTTTTTTTGAACAGACCTCGTATTCGTCCAGAATTTCAGAATTAGAGGACTTAGCGACTTCTCACATAATTTAGAACCTTTGAGAAACTTTTTCTCGCAGACAACCCTCTCAAAATAATGAAAAAAAATATTGCATACTACATTTTTACTGTTCGTGTAGTAAACCGTCAGCATCAGGCATGTCATTTTAATTTATTACTTGCTTACTGCTAACTGTATTCGGAACACATGTTGCAGTCAGTGTCCACATATACCACTGAATGTACCTGTGAAATTATACCATTGCGCAACATATAGTTCAGGGACTATGGTGTCGTAAATATTTAGATGCGTGAAAAATTAGCTTTCCTCGATGCGCAGCGTTTTGTACTGTGCTAGTCTTGCAGGATTAACGTCAAATAGGCCGGCTGTGTCATGGATGTCATATAAGGTCATTACATATTGTACTGTGAGACAAAGGCTGTGTTCGAAAGAAGTGTTTATTATAATATTTCGTAGTGGTTACCATCTTCATATTATATCAGATGGTCTTGATATCCATATGACATCGACGTGTCAGTTGCTATCACTCTACTACATAAGTTTACTCCTTTGATGTACAGTAGGCGTTAAACTTTTGCTGGGGCAATTTATTAAATAATAACATTACTTGGCAACTGTAGTGACTGATGATTCAGTGACGTTAAATAGTTACACCTCGTGGATATCGAATAATATTCCCGGAGCGAGGTCGAGGTGGAAACACACTTAAATGCTGAGCTCTGCGTCGCTTACAGCCAGGACCAAATTAATCTCGGCGGGAGCTGCAATGATCAAACCCATTCCCTGGTGACAGCTCGTTATCCTACTCCTCTGCCGCAACAGATCGCTACAGCAGACGTTCAAACTGTATCTCAACCGATTAAGATTAACCATTATGATGTCCTAGAGCTCTTTGTGCTGAATTTAATACGAGAGACTGCAACCAGTCAACACTGACAGAAAACATATGGCAACACCAGGAAGGAGTTAGGCGACATAAATTAACCCAGATAACCCTGATGTCCTTCTCGACGGACGACGTCACTCACTGTTGAAATTATTTAATTTTGAAAATAACGCATTGTTGCAATGGACTGTGTCGCATTGTTATATGAAGTAGGCAGAGTCAGTTGCGCGCTGCGACAGTCAGTTTGACGCTGTCGTTCATAGTGAGTGAGAAACTGTGTCTTGAAAATAGGGCCGATTTTTCCATGGAACAACTGACTGACCTTGTCATCAATGGGTATGTATGTTTTCTTTCATATAGCGTCAATAATTTTGAAACTTGTCATATAATATCTTAAAGAATTAACCTATATTATTTATGGGTTCATATTAGGATTGAAAGTTTTCGTCAGCTGTAACTCAATAATGTTTTCAACTGTCCTTCCAGAAGGACGTCAGGGTAATATGTCGTCATTTTGTATTCACAGAAAACGATGTAGACTGATGAAACTTTTGGGCATGTTAGAATCAAAAGATGAGGAAATATCTAATACTGGTGTTAGTGTAACATTACTGATGACGTAAGAGATGAAAATTCGGGGGCTGAAGAAAATCCAAGTGTAGATAAATTACCAGCAATTCAGCTCAATGTTACTGCACTTTGTGATTTGGCCATTTCTACCAATGGTAATGCTGTGAATGCAACAAGGAAACAATCCTTTACCTCTGATGATGTTCCAGGACCCTCCAGAAGTACAACAACAGCAACAATAACAACAACAACCAAAAACAAACTAACAAGGCTATCGAAGAATAAAGTCTAAACCTCAAGAAATATAACTGGAAAAGTGGTGAAATAGTTAATCCAACACCTGTATGGCCTATAATGTCAACAGTTGCAACGAAGAAAGGGCGAACACCGCTTGAATGTTTCCAACAGTTTTTTGATAACGAGTGCTTCAAATGATGGTCACTTACACTAATCAGTACGCAGCAAAGAGAAATAGACTATGTGATTGTTCAGAAGATGAGACGCTGGTGTTTATTGCAATACTTCTGTCATGCAGAAAGATGTACTAGCAACCAGATAAATAAAGTCACAATGACCTCGCAACAAATGCCATGTCCAGAGATCGATTTGACTTTATCTTTTCCAATTTCCATGTATGCAACAATGACAATTTAGATAAATCAGACAATTTTAGAAAAATCCGCCCATTACTCACGGGCGGCATTATTCTGTCGATGAATCGATGGTCTAATACTTCGGAAGTCACGGGTGCAAACAATTCATAAAAGGGAAACCAATCCGATGCGGATTCAAATTGTGGTGTGGAGGCACAAGTGGTGGATATATTATTTGGCTCGAACCCTACCAAGGAGCTGGCACGTATAGTAAGGATTATGAAACGAAAGGCATGGGGTACGGTGTGGTAATGACTTATGTTGACCAGTTACTTCCACGTGTTCCATATCGAATATACTTTGATAACCTCTTTACCAGCGTTGAACTACTACATGACCCAAAAGAGAGGGGCGTGGGAGCAACAGAGGCAATAAGAGGAAACAGAGTTAAGAATTGTAATCTATTATCAGTAGATAAAATGATAAAAGAAAATAGAGGGTCATATGAAGTTTGTTCTGACTCAGCATCCGGGATTTCCATTGTACGTTGGAATGACAACAATGTTGTTACTGTAGCCACCAACTTTGACAGAGTGCAACCACTACGCTCTGTAGCAAGATTTTCCAGGGAACAAAAGAAAAGGATTAGCGTGCCTCACCCTAACTTATAAAACTCCTACAATACTCATATGGGAGGCCTAGATCGAGCTGACCAAAACGTATCCCTATATAAATGCTCTATAAGAGGGAAAAGTCGTATTTCCCGATCATTGCACATTTTATAGACACTGCAGAGCAAAATGCCTGGCATCCTTACAAGCACAACGAAGAACCCATATATCATCTGACATTTCGTCGTCGAATTGTCACTGCAATTCTTGAAAGTAACACAAGGGTCACTACCAGCGGAGGACGTCCTAGTAAGAGGGCAAAACTAGATTATAGATTTGATGGAAGAGAACATTATGTTGCTGAGTTACCAACGGACGAGTTAATAAAAAAGAAGAAGCATCTGAATGAAATGTCGAAGTTGCCACAAAAAAACTACTACTATGTGCATAAAATGTGACGAACCGCTTCATGTTTGTTGCTTTTTGTCTTATCATACTAGTGCATAAAATATGTGTATAGGTTATTTTCTTTGTTTTTTGTCTTTGTTAGCTACTTTAGCCCATAATTCAAACTTATTTATGTTTATTTGAAAGTATAAAAATCAAAACAAGTTAATTGTGCAATGTCATATACTTTAAAAACATGTTTCCTTATTGTCCTGACATCCTTCTGGAAGGACGCCCATTTTTGGAAATATCAAATAAAAGTAAATACTCAAAATTGTTTTTAATTTCTTCCTTACAACCTTGTGAATGAATGTAGATAGGATGTAAATCAATTTTGAAAAACAAATAATTCAGGCCTACCTTGGTTCAAGACGGGAGCCGCGTTTCTACATCTGAAAGATCACGTCTGTTCAGATTTCGTGCCAGCCGAATAAGAGTGGCGCTAGAAGCAACGCTATGAGAATAAATACCAGGTTTGCCTTAAATACACGCTGTAAAGGTTGCGAGCGTTACCACCTTTGGAGGTGGGGGTGGTGAGTTGATGTTAGTCAAGAATGCCTTAAAGCGACAACGAGGTCATCAACAACGCCTGAGTTTGAACGAGGTCTTCTAACAGGGCTACGAGAAGCCGGATGTTCCTTCTGCGATACTGCAGAAAGACCTGGCAGGAATGTCGCCACTGTAAATGATTGCTGGCAGCGTTGTTCAGAAGAATGTACTGTTGCAAGAAGACCGGGCTCTGTAAAGTCACGTGGCACTACTGAAAGGGAAGATCATCGTGTTCACTGTAAGGCTCTGTCACATCACACTGCAGCAGTTTGTACAACAGTGACACAAGTAACTGTTAAAAATGGATTACTTCAAGATATGAACCGAGCCAGACAACCTGTAGCGCGCGTTCCACTGACCCTTGCGACTTAAGTGATGTCAAAATGGTTCAAATGGCTCTAAGCACTATGGGTCATCAGTCCCCTAGTCTTAAAATTACTTAAACCTAACTAACCTAAGAACATCACACACATCCATGCTCGAGGCAGGATTCGAACCTGGGAGCGTAGCAAGCGCGTGGTTCCCGACTGAAGCACCTAGAACCGCTGGACCACAGCGGCCGGCTGCAGTGATGTCGAATGAGAGCTCACTGGAGGGCAGGGTGGTTTTTTTTCTGATCTAATGTGGTTCTGCCCCGGTGCCATTGATGACCATGTGTTGGTTAGGAGTAGGCCACTTGAGTGCCAGCAACCAACCATCCAGCCTGTGTGCTAGGTACACTGGACCTACACCGTGAGTTACTGACTGGAGTGCGATTTAAGTACTTGCTTAGTTATCCCACGTGCCCCAAATTTGTATGTCGATTTGGTGATTTGACCTGTTATGCTGCCATTCAGCGTTCCAGAGGGTGTTTTCCAACAAGATAACGCTCGCCCACAGACTGGTGCTATAAACCAACACATTCTACAGTGTGTCGACATACTGCACTGGCCTGCTCGATCACCAGATCTGTCTCCAACCGAGCCCATATGGGACGTCATAGGACGTCAACTCCAGCTTTAACCGTCGCTGTATTGACCAACCAACTGCAGCAAGCACCACAAACTGACATCCGGTAACTCACTAACAACGCATTCACGTTTGCATGCTTGCATTCAACATTCTGGCGGTTTCACAGCATTTCGCATTTGCGATGGCTTATCCCGCGCTTACATTAACTTGTGATCTTGCAATGTTCATCACTTACATATATGCCACAGTGCAACGTATTCTCAAAATTTCATCGCACTACGTTCATTATTTTCTGTTGCTGTGATTGTTTGCCGATAGCGTATTTCGATTTTTTTTATTCCTGTAAACTAACTTTCAAGGCTCTTCTTCAGAAGGGGGGCGCAGAGAAGCTACATCATTATCTCTGTAGTGGGATGACAGATACTGTCTCTGCGACAAGAAGATAGAGGAAGTAACTTTAATGTGTAGCAATGAGTGGCAATTGTATTGCAGGCTCTGTCGGAAAAGAAATTCCTTTTCTTACTCCTGTTGTGTCGTACAATTTATATCCACCTGGTAACTTCCATCTTCATTGTATACTTCCACAAATCAATAACTTTTTACTATAAATATAAATATTGATTGTCACCCGTGCAACTAATGTTTATCACAAAGATACACTTTCAATTGACTATGTTACACGCCCCGAGAGAATCAGCATACAGTTCAAAAGTAACTGTCAGATATCAGTTTAGATTCGTACACGCATACAACATCTACATCCAGTGATTACTCCGCTATTCACAATAAAGTTCCTGGCAGAGTGTTCAATGAACTACCTTCGAGCTGTCTCTCTATCGTTTCAATCTCGAATGGCGCGCGGGAAAAACGAGCACTTAAATTTTTCTGTGCGAGCCCTGATTTCTCTTATTTTAACGTGATGATCATTTCTCCCTATGTACGTCGATGCCAGCAGAATGGTTTCGCAATCGGAGGATAAAACTGGTGAGAGAAATTTCATGAGCAGATCCCGTAGCAACGAAAAACGACTTTGTTCTAACGATTGACACTCCAATTCACGTATCATGTCTGTGGTACTCTAGCCCCTCTTTCGCAATAATACAAAGCGAGCCGCCAGTCCCATCTGATACGGATCCCACAACGCACATCAGTGCTCCAGAATAGGGCGGACAAGTAGTGTGTAAGCAGTCTCTCTAGTAGATCTGTTCCATCTTCTAAGTGTTCTGCCAATGAATCGCAGTCTTTGGTTTCCTCTACCAGAACACAATCTATGTGATCGTTCCTATTTAGGTTATCTGTAATTGTAATTCCTAAGTATTTAGTTGAATTTACAGCCTTAAGATTTGTGTGACAAACGGCGTAATAGAAATTTGACGGATTTCTTTTAGTACTCATGTGAATAACTTCACACTTTTCTTTATTAAGGGACAATTGCCACTTTTCACACCATACAGATATCTTATCTAAATCATTTTGCAAGTCGTTTTGATCATCTGATGACTTTACTAGACGGTAAATGACAGCATCATCTGCAAACAATCTAAGACGGCTACTCAGATTATCTAGTTAATATAGATCAGGAACAATAGAGGGCCTATAACGCTTCCTTGAGGAACGCTGGATATTGCTTCTGTTTTACTCGATGTCTTTCCGTCTATTAGTACGAACTGTGACCTTTCTGACAGGAAATCATAAATCCTGTCGCACAAGTGAGGCGATATTCCATGGGCATGCAGTTTGGTTATAAGACGCTTGTGAGGAACTCTGTTGAAAGCCTTCTGGAAATCTAAAAATAAAGAATCAATTTGACATCGCCTGTCGATATTACTTTCTGAGTATGCAAAGTGTTTCGCAAGAACAATGTTTTCTCAATCCGTGCTGACTGTGTGCCAACACATCGTTTTCTTCGAGGTAATTCATAATGTTCTAATACAGTATATGTTCCAAAACCCTACTGCAAATCGACCTTAGTGATATGGGCCTGTAATTCAGCGGATTAGTCCTACTTACCTTTTTGGGTATTGGTGTGACTTGAGCAATTTTCCAGTCTTTAGGTACGGATCTTTCTGTGAGCGGTTGTATATAATTGCCAAATATGGAGCTATTGTATCAGCACACTCAGAGGAACGTGACTGGTATACAGTCTGGACCGTAGGCCTTGCCTTTATTAAGTGATTTAAGCTGCTTTGCTACACCGAGGATATTTACTTCTATGCTTCTCAGCTTGGCACTTTCTGTTGACTGGACTTCGGGAATACTTACTTCGTCTTCTTTGCTGAAGGAGTTTCGGAAAACCATGTTTCGTAACTCTACTTTAGGGGCACTGTCATCAGTGACTTCACCGTTATTTTCGCGCAGCGAAGGTACTAATTGCGTCTTGACACTGGTGTACCTACTTTATGTATGACCAGAATTCTCTGGGTTTTCGCCAGATTTCGAAACAGAGTTTTGTTGCGGAAATTAAGAGCATCTCGCACTGAAGTAGGCGCTGTATTTAGAACTTCTGCAAAACTTCGCCAGTCTTGAGGATTTTGGATTCTTTCCGATTTGGCATGCTTTTTCGTTGCTTCTGCAACAGAGATTTGACACATTTTGTGTACCATGGGGGATCAGTACCATCACTTATTAATTTATGTGGTATATATATCTCTCAATTGCAATCGATACTATCTCTTTGAAATCATTCCACATCTTTTCTACGCTTACATGATCAGATCGGAAGGAGTGGAGACTGTCTCTTTAAAAAGCGTTAAGAGCATTATCAGCTTTTTTAAAAAATATATATACTTTCAGTTTCTTTTTGATGGTTGTAGGTGTTACAATATTCAGTCTAGCAGCAACTGCCTTGTGGTCGCTAATCCCTGTATTCGTCATGATGCTACCTATTAATCCAGGAATATTTGTTGCTAAGAGGTCAAGTACCCTTTCGCAACCATTTATGCTTCGAGTGGGCTCACGAACTAATTGTTCAAAATAATTTTTTGAGAAAGCATTCAGTACAATTTCGGACGACGTTTTATGCCTGCCGCCGGCTTTAAACGTATAAATTTTCCAGCATATCGAGGGTAGATTGAAATCACCACCGACTATAATTGTGTGAGTAGGGTACCTATTTGAAATGAGACTCACGTTTTCTTTGAACTGTTCAGCAACTATATCCTCTCAGTCGGGTGTTGGTAAAACGATCCAGTTTAGTCCGATTGACAAGTATAGCCTCTAACCATACTATTTCGCAGGAACTATCTACTTCCGTTTCACTACAAGGTAAACTGCTTCTGACAGCAATAAATACTCCAGCACCAACTATATTTAATTTATCCCTTCTGAACGTAGTTAGGTCGTTTGAAAATTTTCGTCTTAACTTATTTCCGGCTTTAGCCAGCTTTCCGTACCTGTAACTGTTTGAGCTTCGGTGCTTTCTATTAGGGCCTGGAGCTCTGGTTCTTTCCCAACACAGCTACGATAATTTACAACACCGATCGTTTCTACAACCACCTTACTGTGTGTTACCTGCCCCCTTTTAGACGGACGCCATTTCTATGGTTTCCTGAGACCCTCTAACCTAAAAATCCACCCCCGCCGCCCCCGTTACCCGTGTGGGCTCCTGACCTATTAAGCGGAATCTTGAAACTCACTACCCTAAGGCTCAAATCAAGGAATCTGAGGCCTACACGGTCACATATCCGCCTGAGCCCATGATTCATGCCTTCCACTCGGCTCTGCACCGAAGGACCACAGTCGGTTCTGTCGATGATGGTGCAGATGGTGAGCTCCGCCTTAGCCTCGCAAGCAAGACTGGCAGTCTTTACCATATCCGCTAACCAAAACCAGAGAGAATCTCCTCCAATCCAAAGCGACACACGTCATTGGCACCGACTTGGGCCACCACCTGCAGCTGGCTGCACCCTGTGCTCTTCATGGCATCCGGAAGCACTCTTTACAAATCAGGAATGACTCCCCCCACCTTGTGAAAACTGCCGTCCTTCCCTTCCTTGGCAGCCATGTTACTAAGGGGGCCCAGTTACGCGCCAAGAATTTGCGTTCCAAGAAGCTTCCTCTGGAGGCCCTACAATCGGCCCGCCGCAAAGTCTTTCGCTGCCTGCCAGACTTTGGAATGATCCCTCACTCGACCACAGGTGAGGGATCAACCTCAGCGCTGCAGACCAACATAAATTTAGGCTAATGACATCAGTGCTGCTCAAAAATCTGCAGCCAGAGAAGACAATTCCAAATGCAAGAGGAAAAGATACAAGAATGCTGTAAGTAAATATCAGAAACTTATCTATTGTGAAGAACGTTGTAAAAAGCGACCAAAATTGTAAATACCACTGACTGTGTTTTTGAAGAATTAACGAAATGAGTACTGATATGGTACAATAAACGAAGTCTGGTTTTCTTCATGGTTACGTGACGTTACGTATATATCTGTTTTGTATTTTTGTTCATCCATGCCTTTCGTTTAAGCACTCACTCAAGCTAAACAGGTCTCTGCTGCCAAGTCATTATCACTTGTCATCGATGAAGGGTGGAAAACAAAGGAAAGAGTATTCACTTTCTTTTGCCTGATGGCGGATATAGGGAGTGGGGATGCATGACAGAAGCACATTCTTACGCAACTTTGGTAAAAATAAACGTACGTTGATTAGGACTCTATAATCATACTGATATACTAAAAAGGACAACCAAATCAGCATCCGCTGCAACGTGGATAGTAGCACGAGAAGATTTATTTTTACTTTTTAGACATTACTGCAGACTCTAGAAAATTCGAAGATCAAGGGACCGTTACAATCGAGTCTGCACAATTCGAAGTTCAAAGGATGTAAGAAAAAGTTCGAATAATTAATTCTATTTAACTCGACTTTATTTTAGATGGAATCAGGAAAATTCGAAATAAAATTTTGATTTTTTTTTACTATTGTATTCCCAGTTTTCTTACATGGTATTTGCTTTTGTATTTGAAACGGAAGGCACACACAAATGTTCGAAAATACATAAATTCAGCTTCATTCATTTTTCAATGCTGAACAAACTGTCACGAATGGATGCATTTAGTGAACAAAATTTCTTATAAACGACCTTATCTCTTTGGAGTTGGCGTATCACACCTTATTTGTATCTGAGACTTCGGTTCCCAGACTAACCGTTAATGATTTAGCGTTCCGTTAAGCTATAACCTCCGACAAATACCTTTTGTACCCTGCATTGAGTAAGCCAATTCCATAAGCTTTCAGCAAGAGGCGGGGACTCGCCCCGCCCGGTCAGCTTGCTCCCTTTAATACTTATCAGCAACATTACCTTTCCGCTTGATAATCGTTTGCAGAATGGATGGTGGAATCCCGAAACAATTCGTTACCTGCTAATTCTCAATGCATTCCTCAGCGTCGAAACTCGTTTCTGCTTTACAGAAGTCGAAAACTTCCTGGAAGTTATTCTGACGAGGAAACGTCTACTTTCTCCTTGGTTGAAGTTTCTTGTGTGCCAAAATGGCGTCAGATTTGAATCACTAATAACTACGAGACCGACAGTGCGCAAACAAAGGTTAAGTCCACGCCGTCTGTACGTGGTTGTCGCTTGTTGCCTGTGTTGTCATCGTACCAGTGTAGGTATATGCGCGTCATTGTTACAAATCAGCTTTGTGTAACGTTATAAACTGGTGTAGCTTTAAGCTAGGATACTGATTTAGGTGTCATTGCGATGAGCAGCTTATGGAGCGGCGCTGGGAATCAAACAGAGAAAATAAAAATATTCGCCGGAATATAAACGAAAATCTCTATTGAGTTTAAACCTATGACACAAAGGAAGAGTTCGTCTCATAGGACTTGTAAATATGCTCTAAATTACAGAAAACGCGCCGGCCGTTGTGGCCGAGCGGTTCTAGGCGCTTCAGTCCGGAACCGCGCGACCACTACGGTCAGAGGTTGGAATCCCGCCTCGGGCATGGATGTGTGTGATGTCCTTAGGTTAGTTAGGTTTAAGTAGTTCTAAGTTCTAGGGGACTGATGACCTCAGATGTTAAGTCCCATAGTGCTCAGAACCATTGAATAGAAATTGCGGGAAAAGCCCTCCCAGAAGCCTAAAAACTGCAGAGCTGAGCGAATGCGACAGCTCCCGCAGAGTCGGAAAAAAGGAAAAAACGGCGCAACGCGATAACGTACTCAAAGGCTATATCGTACACCGGCCACAGAAAGTCCAAAATGGTGAGTAACCGTGTGACCACTGTATTAAAGATATTGATAACTAAATTACATATTAACATGAAAGACAGGTTACGATTTTATCCCGACGTTTTCACGAAAAATCTACGGCGCAGACCTGAACTGCAAACACAGAAATTTATTTGCAACTGATTAGTATGCTGTGGTATTTCGTGCATTGTTAAAAACAGGTGCCTGTCACAAGGTGCTCAATGACGGTATAATTACCTGAACAACTGATGAAACGAATAGAATTATCCGGTGTAATCTAGGCGTTGACTTGTAATTATAGAATGACTGCCGGTCCCTCTGCTATGACAGTCGCCTCGATTAGTGAATAAATTTCTTCGGTTTTCTCGAGGCATTTGGGAACAGGTTGCAACAAACGATTAACAAGTGTCGACTGCATACAGTAGCAAAGGCTGATTTCAAATGTCTTTGATAACTGTAAAGCAACTACAGCCACGCAATAAAACTTCAGCTGGGTAAGGGGGACAGCGAGCAGGAAGTGCTGTACTGTGACACGGCTACCAGATCGAGTTCAGAGCAGGAAACGGCCGGGGTCCCCGGTGGTCTAGTGGTAAGGGGGTCTGGAACGTTCCAGCGCTTCGGCCGGGGCTATTCGCCCCAGCCGGGCCGGGGTTCTATCCCCGGCCGGCGCTGGAACTTTCAGACTTCCGAACACTAGCCTCCACCTCTGCCCTGGCATGTGGCGCATGCCGGGCACCCCCGTGGGGTCCGTGCTTCGGATCCCACGTGGAGCTCACTCCCACACTACAAACTAAACCAGATTATGCTGCTGCAAACATTTTAAATTTTAATACGCACACTTTCTTCACCAGACCACATCTACATATATTTTCGAGATACTTGCTACATAATATATCTCACTGTCAACAGAAACTGCATAGTATCATGAACATTTGTAGGATTACAACAATGAAATAAAATCCTTACTAAAAAAACTAATACGTTTTATTTTCGTTTTTGTACTAAATGCTGCTAAGATAAATACCAAAACAGCTTCCATTTTCTTGTAGATAACAATCAGTAATTAGAAAAATAAGTTTGGCTGTAATACTGATACATACTTACTTAGCACATACCCGGGGCTGAAACAGGATAAATTATTTAAATGTCAAAAGAAATGCAAAATATTATATCAATACCATCATACAAGTGAACAGTGAAAGAAAAAAATATTTTCAGGTGTCTCAGTCTGCGTTCTTTTTAGTATCCTGATTGATTATATGACAATAAATAAATTCTGTATCAGAAATCGTTTCGTAACAGTTCACACTCAATCCCTTTTATAAATGTATATTGTCACTAATTGTATTTTCAAAACGAACACAGGCCTTTTTTTTCAAATTATTCAAGTGTCAAAATGAGATTATGATATGACACAGGTCACTAATGAGATAAACTCTTCCTTTGTATGAAAGAGGATAATTCTTTATGGTTTTATGTGAGCTGAATGCTAAATAAAATAGATAACAATTAAAATTTAAAAAACGAATTTCTTGACGATTTTACTGACAGGTCTACATGTTTCATATAATATTTCTGTTGGTAGTTAGATTAGTGGAAGGCAACGGGAAACCACCACTGAACTATCCCAAGAAAACCCCATGGCTTCGCTCAGCTCAAAATGTTTCGGAGTTTCAAGTTCCCCGATCGGATCTCCGGGGGGAACCAGGTTGAGAGGAGCTTCACGAAGAGTAAGATGGTGCAAAGAGAAGCACTGCATAGGAACATGGAATGTAAGATCCATGCATCAAGGAAAACTAGACATAGTGAAAAGAGAAATGGAGAAAATTAACATCGACATATTGGGAATAAGTGAAATGAGGTGGACTGGCATGGGAGAATTTGCTTCGGATGGCCATATGGTGTATTATTCTGGGCACGATAACAACAGAAGTAATGGAGTAGCCTTCATAGTTAGTGATAAAGTGAGAAAAGCTGTGATGGGATGCAAATATAAAAATGATAGAATGATGTCCATCAGACTTCAAGGTCAGCCCCTCAACATCACAGTAATTCAAGTTTATGCACCAACAACCGATGCTGAAAAGGAAATTAGTGACCAGTTCTATGGAGATTTACAAGAATTACTACTGTCAACACCAAAAAAGGATATCGTCTTCATAGTTGGAGATTGGAATGCAAATGTGGGAAATGAAGCTGTAGAAGGTATAATAGGGAAATATGGTCTTGGTACAACAAATGAAGCTGGACAGAGACTCCTAGAATTCTCCCAAGAAAATTCATTGGTGATTACTAATACACTGTTTCAACTACCAAAACGACGCCTATATACCTGGACTTCGCCAGATGGCCAACACTGGAACCAAATTGATTACATACTTTGTAATCAGAGGTGGAAGAGCGCGGTTCAGTCAGCTACAACAAGACCTGGGGCTGACTGCGGATCAGATCATGAGCTCCTGATTGCAAAATTTCGGCTGAAACTTCAGAATGTAGCAAAAATTATCCCAACTTGCAGATACGACCTTAACTCTATACCCTCCGACTATGCTGCAGAGGTACAAAACAGATTCAATGTATTACAGCTGGAGGACAAAAGCTCGCAAGAGATGTGGACAAAAGTAGCTAATACTGTCAAGGAGGCCGCAGAGAAACACATTCCCAAGAAAAGGAACAGTAAGAAGGCTAGATGGCTATCAGGTGAGGCACTGCAAGTTGCAGAAGAACGAAGGAAAGCAAAAATCAAGGGAGATAGATCAGCTATGTTTGAATTAAATAAAGATTTTCAGAAATTAGCGAGAAGAGATAAAAATATATTCTTTAATGAACAGTGCAAGGAAGTTGAAGATAGTAACGTAATGGGGAAGACAAGAGATCTTTATAAGAAAATTAGAGAAATTAAAGGAAAATTCCAGGCAAAAATTGGAATGATAAAAGATAGAAACGGGAAAGATCTGAGTGAAGCAGAGGATGTTAAGGAAAGATGGGCAGAATATGTAGAAGACCTATACAAGAAAGAACTGCATCATGACAGGGCTCCTACTGCTGATGGTAATGTTAATTTAGAACTAGAGCCAGATATTTTGGAGAGCGAAATCTAGTGGGCCCTTGAAAATATGGCTGATAACAAAACTAGTGGACATGATGAAATATCAGCAGAATTGTTTAAAGTCACTGGAAAGGATGCAGTGAAAGTGCTGCACTCAATATGTCAAAAAATATGGATCACGCAGCAGTGGCCAGAAGACTGGAAAAGATCAGTATTCATACCCATTCCAAAGAAGAAAAGTTCTAAAGAATGCTCAGATTACCGAACAATCGCACTTAGCACTAGCAAAGTTATGTTGAAAATCTTACAAAATAGACTTCGCCAATATCTAGATCGAGAGCTGCCAGAAGAACAAGCTGGATTTAGGAAAGGAAGAGGAACTAGAGACCAAATTGCTAACATTCGGTGGATTATGGAAAAAGCGAGAGAATTCCAGAAGATGTGTACCTCTGCTTTATTGACTACGCCAAAGCCTTTGACTGCGTCGATCACAACAAATTATGGAACGTACTGAAAAACATGGGTTTACCAGATCACCTCATTCATCTGATACGGAGTTTATACCTTGACCAAGAAGCCACGGTGAGAACTATGTATGGAACAACGAAATGGATAAAGATTCAGAAAGGGGTCCGGCAAGGCTGCATACTGTCACCGTACTTATTCAATCTGTATGCAGAACATGTCATGAGGAATGCGAGGCTAGATGAAGGAGAAACAGGAATTAAAATAGCTGGAATAAATGTAAACAACCTCAGGTACGCGGATGATACGATCCTGTTGGCAGAAAGTGAAGAAGAATTGAGAACACTCTTACTGAAGGTGAAAGACGAAAGTGAAAAGGCTGGTCTTGTGCTGAATGTGAAGAAAACGAAAATTATGGCAACTACACCTGCCAATTCGTGGGATATAGCAGGAGAAACCATGGAGGTAGTGACCACATTCAGTTATCTCGGTTCCCAGATCTCTGCTGACGGTGACTGCAGCCATGAAATCCGGAGACGCCTGTTGCTCGGTAGACAGGCGATGTCAAACCTTGACAAGGTTATAAGGTCCAGAGATAGAACACTAGCAACAAAGATCCGTATTGCGAGGGCTATGGTCTTTCCAGTTGTGATGTATGGATGTGAGACCTGGACCATTAGAAAGGCTGAACGGCGAAGAATTGACTCCTTCGAGTTGTGGTGTTGGAGGAAACTTCTTAGAGTTCCATGGACTGCAAAGAGAACCAACAGATCAATATTGGAGCAAATTGAACCAGATTTCTCCCTGGAAGGTCTAACCTTAAAACAAAAGCTGACCTACTTTGGACACACAATGCGAAGGCATGCCTCGCTGGAAAAAACATTAATGCTGGGGAAGATTGAAGGAACTAGAAGAAGGGGACGTCAGAGGATGAGATGGATCGATGGCATCACAGAAGCAATGTGTTCCAACCTGGAAGGTCTACGGGAGAAAGAGCAAGACAGGAAAAAGTGGCGTGATTTGGTTCATGGGGTCACGAAGAGTCGGAACCGACTAAACGAGTAGAGAGAGAGAGTTAGATGACAACCTGTCACGCTCAGCTTTATATGAAAGTATCTTGCAGGTCAGAAAAGAAATTATATTACTACCTCTACAGATTCAGTTGGTCTATTATTGTTGTAATATTGTATCATTGACGTTGCATTGCAAGAGAGAGACTGCTACTATGGCTGTTTTCTTTTGCTATTAAATTCCGTGCCATATCTCCATTCTAAATGCTAAAAAGCGTGGATAAAACTTTTAGTAATACTATTTTCCTATTCATCACATCGCTGCTAGGTGTCGCTACTAGTCCCTCACACAGTCAGTTGCCTATAGCGCAGGGCTTCGCTACCAGAGGGCTCTAGCGGAGCTGGCGACGACTCACTCTGCCGGGATTTGCTGCTTCACTCCTGAACGTCTACGCCAGCTGAAATAACCGCTAAATCCTCACACTAAATGACAAACGTAATAACACCAATACAAAATAAGGCAAATCGTGGTCAGTGCGACTATTGCGAAACCACCACTATGATAACTCCTAGCTGTATGTACATACATTTACCGGATGCTGTGTCCTCCCTACAAAAATATTTACTGGCTGTACTTTATACGATACAGGCAAACGGTCAACTACAATTGCTGTTAACTGTGTGGTAACTTCTAGTGTATCAGAAGAGGTTTAGGAAAATTGTTTCAAATGAGCATACGCACTCGTATTTCGGCAGGTGCACAGTTTTGCCTTTCAATTTTTGCACGTTTCCCAGATACTTTTTCGAAAATCTCGAGCAAAAGAAATCGAAATGCTTATTACATCATGAAACAATGAAGAAGCAAATGCGGGTTTGTTCGCAAACCCGAAGCACATCTGGTATAAGAGTCATGGGTTTTAGTAAAGTAGCTGTCGATAGGTTTTTTTCGTTGCTAACGAATGTAACTGATAAACACAAACTAATGACTTCTCAAATATCAAATTGTGATGAAACAGGCGTTTCGGTTGATCCTAAAAACCAATCGAAGGTCACAGCTTGCAAGGGGAAACGTCAAGTAGGATCGTTAACATCTGCAGAAAGGGGCGAAACTGTAACCAGCCTCATTAGTACGTCAGCAAGCGGAGCTTACATGCCTCCTACGCTTATTTTTCCACGAAAGAAGAAGCAGAAAAAATTTTAGTTAGGAATGGCAGAAGGAGGTTGCGCTGAGGCCTGTGGTGTCACCGCCAGACACCACACTTGCTAGGTGGTAGCCTTTAAATCGGCCGCGGTCCGTTAGTATACGGCGGACCCGCGTGTCGCCACTGTCAGTGATAGCAGACCGAGCGCCACCACACGGCAGGTCTAGAGAGACTGACTAGCACTCACCCAGTTGTACAGCCGACTTTGCTAGCGAAGCTACACTGACCAATACGCTCTCATTTGCCGAGACGATAGTTAGCATAGCCTTCAGCTAAGTCATTGGCTACGACCTAGCAAGGCGCCACTACAAGTGTATAGTGAAATGGAGATTATATCTGTACAAGAGCGATGTACACCGATTATGGATTAAAGTTAAGTATTACAAGATTTTCGTACTTTATTGCAATTCTCAAGACATTGTCCTGTTCCAGACCCCACGCCAATCTGCGTGAGCTTAACGCGTGCCTTTCGGCTACCTCCGAGTGGCGTGGCTGTCTTGCTACGCCACTACAAGGCCCACAGCACCGCATCGATGGCCACAGAGTTATTCTTCGTATGGTTTCGAAAATTTGTGGAGTTTTCTAAGGCATCAAAGGACTTCCCAGTTCTCCTTATATTAGATGGCCACTCAGAACATACCACGAACATTGACGTTATAGAATACGCGAGGGAGAGTGGCGTTTCGTTGCTTTCTTTACCAGCACATTGCTCTCACAGACTTCAGCCGCTTGATGTTTGTTTTATGAAGCCTTTAAGCCTTCGTTATAGTGATGAGCTTCGAAAATGGCTACGAAGCCACGCAGGGAAAGTCGTAACTATCTTTCAAATGTCAACGCTTTTTGGTTCAGCACTCGTCTGAAGTGCAACAATGAAAACCGCTATTAAAGGTTTCGAAGCTACTGGAATATGGCCCACTGACCCATCCATATTCACCGATGCAGACTTCCTCCCGGCAGACACAACTGACATCGGACAAAATAGGCCGTCAGATAAAGAGGTTATTATATCTGAACAATTGGAATTGCCTAGCACACCAGCTAAAAAAGACAACGTCAACGGGCGGGATAATCGAGCGGGCGAGGTTTCAGCGAATTGTAACAATGAACTGCCGCCTAAGAATGACAAAGTAATTGGGGCTAATTGTTCTAATCTTGGGTGCTCTTGGATAACAACTGACAACACAACCTCCTCATTTCATATTTCACTAGAAATTCTGATGCCCTTGCCAAAAGTTAACGAATGCACGAAAAGGGCGAAACGGAAAAGGGGGAAAACCGTTGTTTTAACTGATTCGCCGTACAAAAAACGAGTTAGAAGCCATTATTAAGGGAAAACAGAAAATAACTTTGCCAAAGAAGATAGAGCAAAGAAAAAACTATTTGCAAAAGAGAATTAAATTAAGAATTCAAAAAAGAAGGAAAAGGCCTGAAGATAAATGGAAAAAAGGAGAGAGAATACAATACTAACGAGAGTGATTACGAGGAAAGTTCTGACTGTGCATATTTATATTGTTGAAGGTTGGGTCACTTGTTCCACGATTTTTGTGCGGGAACAGATAGCGAAGGTGATGAGTCTTTCCTCGTGTGTGAATTTTGTAAACAGCCTTAAGAAAAGGATACAATACATGAAAACTGTAGTTTGACATTAAACTAAATCAATACCGAGCAAGCCAATATTTTCTGCATTTCCGATAATTTCATACGTTTTTGTAATCACTTGTACTTACCACCTCATTCTGCCGCGTTCACGGGCCAGAATGGGGCAAATGACATACATTTCTATTTTTGAGTGAAATAAATACTGTTCTTTTATTTTAAGGCAATGTTCTTGTATTTTTGTGATTAATACATCATAATGTGTTCATATAAAAATTGGTAACTCTCTTATTTAACACTTTTGTACTTTTAATCAAATGTATGACAGATGCAGTGAAAGAAACTATGAACTTAAATGACTGCATATACACCGTTAAGTGCAATACAACTTCATATTCAATTTTCCGTAACTTTTGTAACTTAATGTACCTTTCCTCTAAAACCATTTATTCCAGAACCATGTAATTCTAACGGTCAGTTGTCTTACTCGACATGCATGAAGTAATATTTTTTAATGCTTCCTACTACATTATAAAAAACCCTGTCGTCTTTTTACTTTTGAAATTTGTCCGCAAAACGTGTCTTACTTAACTTTTCCAAAATTACACTATTAATATATTATTCATGAAAAAATGACTAATTGTTAGAAAATAGTGGAAATTCATGTAAGAAATGTTTCGTGTTCTACAGTTAATATAACACAGCTTGAGATAAGGGACATGGTTGTTGGTTGTTTTTGGGGGAGGAGACCAGACAGCGATGTCATCGGATTGGGGAAGGAAGTGGGCCGTGCCCTTTCAAAGGAACCATCCCGGCATTTGCCTGGAGCGATTTAGGGAAATCACGGAAAACCTAAATCAGGATGGCTGGAGACGGGATTGAACCGTCGTCCTCCCGAATGCGAGTCCAGTGTGCTAGCAACTGCGCCACCTCGCTCGGTAAGGGACATGGAAATAGGTCAATTTAACATGGTGCCGATAGAATATACCTTATCCCCGTGAAATTTGTCTTTAAAAACAAATGAATATTTTCAAATCAATAGCTCATTTCATGAAGTCATTACTAGAAACATGAATAATCTTCATAAAATTTTGGAAGTTAATTGCTTTGGTGCAATAAAGCCTCCATCATTCAGGAAAACGCATTTTCAATAATTTGCCATTAGCCGTAAAAAGCTTTACTACTGATAAATTTCAGTTTAAGAGGAGCCTAAAGGATTATTGCTAACCATCTCTTCCGGCTCCATTAATAAACTGAATTTCTTAGTAGAACTAGCGCGCGCGCGATTGAGAGAGAGAGAGAGAGAGAGAGAGAGAGAGAGAGAGAGAGAGAGGTCAAATAATGCGAGTACAATCAAAAGTATGTCTAAATTTTCATTCAACATTCCACGTCCATGATAACTCCACTTGTGATCTGTGGAATAAATTAGCATATTAGTTTCCCATTGAGTATCTTCTCATTATGGATCAATTGAAACATACAATATAATCTAACCCTCTTGTCTGTCCCACTTCTATTGAAGGTTACACATCAGACAAATACCTTCATATTGTTGTTGCCGTCGTCATCGTCTCCTTCTTCAGTCCAGAGTCTGGTTTGATGCAGCTCTCCATGCTACTCTATCCTGTGCACGCTTCATCTTCCAGTACCCACTGCAACCTACATCCTTCTGAATCTGTATAGTGTGTTCATCTCTTGGTCTCCCTCTACGATTTTTACCCTTCACACTGCCCTCCAATACTAAATTGGTGATCCCTTGATCATGCCCTACCAACTGATCCCTTCTTCTAGTCAAGTTGTGCCACAAATTTCTCTTCTCCCCAATTCTATTCAATACCTCCTCATTAGTTATCTGATATACCCATCTAATCTTCAGCATTCTTCTGCAGCACCACATTTCGAAAGCTTCTATCCTCTTCTTGTCCAAACTATTTATCGTCCATGTTTCACTTCCATACATGGCTACACTCCATACAAATACTTTCAAAAAGACTTCCCGACACTTAAACCTATACTCGATGTTAACAAATTCCTCTTCTTCAGAAACGCTTTCCTTGCCATTGACAGTCTACATTTTATATCCGCTCTACTTCGACAATCATAAGTCATTTTGCTCCCCAAATAGCAAAACTCCTTTACTACTTTAAGTGTCTTATTTCCTAATCTAATTCCCTCAGCATCACCCGATTTAATTCGACTACACTCCATTATCCTCGTTTTGCTTTTATTGATGCTCATCTTATATCATCCTTTCAGTACGCTTTCCATTCCGTTCAGCTGCTCTTCCAGGTCCTTTGCTGTCTCTGACAGAATTACAATGTCATCGGCGAACCTCAACGTTTTTATTTCTTCTCCATGGATTTTAATTCCTACTCCGATTTTTTCTTTTGTTTCCTTTACTGCCTGCTCAATAAACAGACTGAATAACATCAGGGATAGACTACAAATCTGTCTCAGTCCCATCCCAACCACTGCTTCCTTTCATGTCCCTCGACTCTTGTAACTGACATCTGGTTTCTGTACAAATTATAAATAGCCTTTCGCTGCCTGTATTTTACCTCTGCCACTTTCAGATTTTGAAAGTATTCCAGTCAACATTGTCAAAAGCTTTCTCTAAGTCTACAAATGCTTGAAACGTAGGTTTGAACTTCCTTGATCTATCTTCTAAGATAAGTCGTGGGGTTAATATTGCCTCATGTGTTCCAGTATTTCTACGGAATCCAAACTGGTCTTCCCCGAGGTCGGCTTCTACCAGTTTTTCCATTCGTCTGTAAAGAATTCGTGTTAGTATTTTGCTGCCGTGGCTTATTAAACTGATAGTACGATAATTATCACATCTATCAACACCTGCTTTCTTTGAGATTGTAGTTATTATATTCTTCTTGAAGTCTGACGGTATTTCGCCTGTCTCATACATCTTGCTCACCAGATGGTAGAATTTTCTCAGGGCTTACTCTCCCAAGGCCGTCAGTAGTTATAATGGAATGTTTCCAGAATGAGATTTTCACTCTGCAGCGGAGTGTGCGCTGATATGAAACTTCCTGGCAGATTAAAACTGTGTGCCCGAGTTCGAGTCTCGATCGTGCACACAGTTTTAAGCTGCCAGGAAGTTTCATAATGGAATGTTGTCTACTCCCGGGGCCTTGTTTCGACTCAGGTCTTTCAGTGCTATGTCAAACTCTTCACGCAGTATATCATCTCCCATTTCATCTTCATCTACATCCTCTTCCATTTCCATTATATTGTCCTGAAGTACATATATATTCCTTCCACCTTTCTGCTTTCCCTTCTTTGCTTACAACAGGGTTTCCATCTGAGCTCTTGATATGCATAAAAGTGGTTCTCTTTTCTTCAAAGGTCTCTTTAATTTTCCTGTAGGCAGTATCTATCTTACCCCTAGTGACATATGCCTCTACATCCTTACATTTGTCCTCTAGCCATCCCTGTTTAGCCATTTTGCACTTCCTGTCGATCTCATTTTTCACACGTTTGTGTTCCTTTTTGCTTGCTTCATTTACTACATTTTTGTATTTTCTCCTTTCATCAATTAAATTCAATATATCTTCTGCTACCCAAGGATTTATACTAGCCCTTGTCTTTTTACATACTTGATCCTCTGCTGCCTTCACTATTTCATGCCTCAAAGCTACCCATTCTTCTTCTATTGTATGACTTTCCCCAATTCCTGTCAATCGTTCCCTAATGCTCTCCCTGAAACATTCTACAATATCTGATTCTGTCAGTTCATCCAGGTCCCATCTCCTTAAATTCCCACCTTTTTCCAGTTTCTTCAGTTTTAATCTACAGTTCATAACCAATAGATTGTGGTCAGAGTCCACATCTGCCCCTGGAAATGTCTTACAATTTAAAACCTGGGGTCTAAATCTCTGTCTTACCATGTGTTAGCTATGATTAAGCTGTGCTCTGGGCAAAAATCTACCAGCTTCCTCTTTCAGATTCACCCTACTACATTTCCTTTTCTTCCTTTTCCTACTATCGAATTCCAGTCACCCATTACTATTAAATTTTCATCTCCCTTCATTATCTGAATAATTTCTTTTATCTCCTCACACATTTCATCAATTTCTTCGTCATCTGCGGAGTACTTGTACTACTGTGGTAGGCGTGGGCTTCGTGTCTATCTTGGCCACAATAATGCGTTCACTATGCTGTTTGTAGTAGTTTACCCGCATTGCTGTTTTTTTATTCATCATTAGACCTACTCTTGCATTACCTTCATATTACCCTTTAATACTTAAATCTATATTCGGTGGACAGACTATCATAAAATAACTGACCGTCGAGAGAGTCACAACTATAACGGGCAAGCTAATGGGCCCTTCACAGGAAAACGTTTTTCGCCTCAAAAGGCGGAAAACTGAAATCCAGCAAATGAGTAAAGAATATATATTCACTGACAAAAAAAAATAGTGAACGTACACAACTTACACCACAATAGTCTGGGATTTCTCTATTACGGAACACAGTTTTTGTGATTGTATCTTGCAGTTTTAGTTATTTTTAATTAAACGAGATTTTAAAAGGACCGAAAGAACGTTTTGGACTGCGCTACAGATCGTTCTGTTAGTACAGTCTTTACTTCGTAATCACTTTCGTTGACTTCGGCGACTCTCAACCAAAATCTCCAACCTAACCGAGACAATGCGCTACGATACAGCCGAGATCATCACAAGAGAATGGGCTACATCGCACTCGAAGTAATTTTATATAGATAAGGATCTCCATGACCTGTGTACGTCTAATATGAAAAATCTCCGAACCACTCTCCTCAAATAGATCGCAATCTTCATTTGACCTTTAACTGTTACTATTTCAGAATTAAAAACCGAATTCAAAGAAAATTTGTCTACCAGTCACAAAACCAGAAAAATAAAAATAATAAAAGTGAGAACGTGAAACAGGTTAGCAAAAATCATGAACCGGAGATTCTACACAAAATAAAAGTGAGAAAGGAAATTATTAATATTATCGACCGTTTAGGAACTCTAAGCTGCGAAAGGGATGAAACCACAAATCGAATAATTGGTGGAAGAGTTAGTGTGTTTTAAGATTAAATCCAAACAATAATTAGAGAAAAATATATCGAAGGTATATTATGAAAAATTGCTAAATCTCGAGACAAATTGTGTCCTTCAGTATTAGATGAAGAGTTTGTGCCCCTAGTAAGGATAAAACAGTATCTGCAGCATCGACAGAAACTTCGGATGTGTGTTTCATATTTCATCCAAGCCTGCAGTCTATAAATACTCACCACTATAGGGAAATTACCTACGAAGAAGTTATTGGTAAAGAAACACAGGACGTAAAGACGCATGTAGGCTTAATACGCACTACAACTGTGTTTAAAAATCGGGACAGTTGTCTTTGACTAACGACGAGCATGGTGAAGAATATCAATATAACCTGTACAGCCTGTACGCTTTCCAAAGCTGTTATCCATGAAAGAGCTGAACGACGTACCGTGAACAAAATACAGTTTAAGAACGAAACAATTAATGACATTAGCTGACAATGGGCACTGATTTAAGTCGATGGGCACTGTGGAAAATTTGTGCCAGACCAGGATTGGAACCTGAGTCTTCTGGTTACTAGGCAGATGCAATGATCACTATGTCCAAATTAGGCAGTTGTCAAGCCAATTGCACGAACTGCCCGAGCATGCCGTTCGTCTGATCCAACTTCTCAATTTCCCCACAGACTCCTAACGTAGTGCTCCTTGAGCATTATCCTCCTCGCGTTAATTATACAGTATATGCCCAAAAGAACAGACACCGAATATATAAAAACTTAGCCTTACGAACATTGCAGACGCTGTCTATGTAACACGCGTCACACTTCAAAGAATTTACCAATACATTGCATCGTTTACTATAGACCACGAATAAAGTAAGGTAAAAAAAATTGCTCTGCGTCTATTGAGATCATGATTCCGAGTATAAAATAAAAATAAAAAAAAAATCACTAATAAGTCGCCGAAAGAGAAGAAACACTATTTTCCCACAATCGGAAATGTAGTTAAAATTACGCTTCTATTTCGGCTAGTTTCGGCGGTTATTAAAAATTTTAGTGAAAGTTACGTAGTGGACTCTCCCCTCCCCCCATCAGAAACGTAGTTTTCGTGGCTGTTGTGCGATTTTTGTACACAGCTAGAGAAAGTGTGTTAAATATGACGCGGACGGAAACACTACAGGGCAATCTGCTCGCACAACGTTTACTCGGCATTCATAATCGTTGGCGTAAACAACTCTCAATCGAATTACCCCCTCCAACCTAACTTAGATGTCGGGCTACACTATCCATCGGCCTGTCATCACAACCAAAATTTCTTTGGGGGTGGGGGGGGGGGGAGGTGGAGTTACTGTATCACTCTCTAGGCAAAACTGTCAGTTATTGTAGATTGATCGTCAGTCTCAACTACAAGATTTACAAATGATAAATACTTTTGTGACGGCTCATAATTTCAGAATAGTCCTCTTCGTCTTACTTGGCATAAATTGTTCGCTGGCGTCCCAACAGCTCCCTCAGTGTCTGCTTCTGCCATCACACCACGCCAGTCTGTTGTTGTCCTAGCAGACCGAACGCACCGCACATCCGACACCTTCGGAACCACTCACTGGCCAGTTAGCAACTGAGCCGAGCAATGTTTACATCGTGAAAGGAAAACTATGCAAAGATGTACACTCAAATGGCACGACTGAGTAGTACACACACACACACACACACACACACACACAGAGTAATATCTGTGGAATGTCCATCGACACGCGCAGAACGAATTTCTTCTCGCGAACGTACAGCGTCTCCGAAAAAAATCTCGTGACTATATTCCGGCGTTAGGGCCAGGTTCTCATTCAAATGAGCAAAAAATGGTACATTTCGAAATTTTTTTGAGACAATGAAAATACATTCGAAGGATCTATTTGGGAATTACGAGTGATCATACTATGAGCTTTATTTTAGATTTTCAGTAAAAAAAAAAGAACAAAAAAAACAAAATGGTGCCCATAATTTTGATTTGATCAGGGGCCTGCGAGTCTGAAGTGCAGAGGAGCCAAATACTAATTGCCAGATATATTTAATAATGCTTTCATAACGAAACATTTTCAGAAACATCTCACACCCTTTAGGGGTTGAATTTTCAAAAACAATGAAACACGTATTCTTCTACTTAGGACCGAGGAGCCAAATTTAAATTTTTATTGATTTAGTTCTAAAAATGCTGTCAAAGTGAAATATTTCATAAAACTTTTCATTCCCTATTTCACTCTATTAGTGAGTAAAATTTTCAAAAACAACGAAACACTTTTTTTTACATCTAACCGAGAAGTCAAATACCAGTTTTCATAGATACAGCTTTAAAAATGCTTTATAGTTCTTTAATAATGATTTATTTTCAAAAACACTTTCACTAATTATTTTATCCCCCTAATGGACGAATTTCCGAAAATGCTAAAAACCTGTTTTGTTTTATTTCTGTCTGAGAAACCAAATGCCAATTATCGTAGTTTCGTAGTTATAGCTTCAAAATTGGCTTAATAGGGACATATTTTCAAAAACCCTTTCAACCCATTTTCGTCCCCTTAGGAGTGTAATCTCGAATAATCTATTCTTAAATGGTGCTTGTAGTATAAGATCTACACCTTCATCAAATTCAAGTTCGTATACTTAGCAGGTTGGGCTGGGCGGCGATGAGTCAGTGAGTAAGTGACGTCCTTGGAGGTTGTAGTCCTAAAAACAGTGAAACACGTATTTTTCCATAACACATTTTCATAGATTTGGCTTTAAAAATTCTTTCGGAGTGAATTACTTTCATAAAACATTTCACCCTATATTACACCCCCTTACGGGTTGAATGTATCAAAGACAGTGAGACATGTATTTTTTTTACTTCAACCGAGAAGCCAAATTCAGGTTTTCATATATTTAGCTTTAAAAATGCTTTCATAATTAAATATCCCATGAAACATTTCATCCTCTATTTCATCCCCTTAGGGGTTGAATTTCAAAAAACCCTGAAACACGTATTTTCTTATTTGTAACCTTGAAGTCAAATACCAATTTTTGTATATGTAGCCTTAAAATACTTTAATAGTTCTTCCATAATTATTTAACTTAAAATGTTCAATCAGAAATTCGCCCCATAGAGGTTATATTTCCAATAGTACTGGAACACATATTTCTTTATTTCTGACCTAGAAACCAGATACAAATTTTCGTACGTCTTATGTTTCATAAATCCTTTCATTTCCTGTTTCTCCCACTTAGAGGTGGAATTCCGAAATATTCCTTCTTAAACGACGCTTACAGTATAAGCAGTATAAGATGAAATATTTCACTTTGACAGCATTTTTAGAACTAAATCAATAAAAATTACGAACACACTAAATTTTGTGGTGACGGCGGAAAACGAACACAGAGCTAGTTCCATTTTCCATTTGACTAAAGAAGTGAAAAAATGAAGCTAATAAGCAACGTTTTTCGTCCCCGACGGCTTCGTTACTACGTTTCGTTTTCCACTGTTGACAACATCAACGACATAGCAGCTTCGGTCATGGAAGTTAGTAGCAGTGTCAGAGGCAAAGGAAGAGTTTTGACATGTGTGTGCTTCCATTTACCGGAGCTTATCGAGTTTAGGGGGACAAAATTTTCGAAAATATTTTTTCTCGCTTTTTGATCAGTTAGACTATGTTGATCTCGAAGATGTAATTTATTTTCATCCCCGGTATAAACTTTTTAATATATCAAGAGAAAAAAAAATTTTTATGACATTTTTTTTCTAATTTTTTGACCGGACCACGAATATGTTATTTGCAAACATCATTCAAGCTAAATCGTAGCACATCAAAGCACTCGGATAAAATCGCCTCATTCAGTTTACACTAAAGTCAAATAACAGTGTAGTTAAGTGTTAGTTCGGTGTTTGTTCTGTGCGTTTGTTCTCCTAACTCGTAATGACTAATTTTCCCTGATTTGACCGAATTTCGTATGGTAAATTTGTTCGACGTTTGCTGCGATAGTGATTCAGCCATTGAATGGGCTTTCGGTCATGGTTTCTGGAAAGATGGACAATGCCTTGGTGGTGCGAATAGAATGTTCTTAGATTGCAAGCAATCTGCCGACGGTCGTATATGGCGCTGCTCTGTAAGACGCATTTGCAGGAAGAAGATTTCAATTCGCAAAGATTCATCTATCGAATGCATTACCAAAATGGCTTGTTTCTGGAGCTTCGGACTCGATAAACAGGAATTTTTGATGTGTGGACTGCAAATCTCGGCTAATACGGTTGTGGATTGGAAACAGCTCTGTAGAGACATTTTCCACGAGTATTTCGTGCAAGAGCCGATTGTTTTAGGCGGTCAAGGGCGAACAGTTGAGATCGACGAAAGCTGTTTTGTCCGTCGAAAATACAATCGAGGCCACAAGGTTAAGGAACAGTGGGTATTCGGCGGATACGACACTAAGACCAGAGAAAGCTTCCTCGTTCCTGTAGTTCGAAGAGATGCTGCAACTTTGCTGTCGATTCTACAACAATATGTGCGGCCTGGGACCACTACTGTTCCCGATTTGTGGGGAGCGTATAACACAGTCCTAAATCTAGGTTATCAGCCTTTGACTGTTAATCATTCCTTGCATTTCGTTGATCCAGTTACCCACGCAACTACTAGTCATGTTGAAAGTGTATGGCAGAAAGCAAAACACAAAAACAAGCGCATGTTTGGCACTCATCGCAATATGCTGTCCAACTATTTGGCCGAGTTTCTATGGTGGCAACGCTTTGGATCAAACCCATATCACAATTTGATTGATCACATCAGGCGCGTTTATCCGAATGCTGCGATTTAGCTTGCTGCAATTTAACTTGAATGATCTTTACACATTGTTATATTTCGATTACATGAGAATATGTTGTTTTATTGTTTCAATGACATTGTTTTGTTGTTGTATGGTTAGATTTTGATTAAATGACAATATGTTATTTTACTGCTTCAAAACTGATGAAAAATATGTCACATTCGTGATCTGCATAGTCAAATTGACGATAATCGGTAAAAAATCAAAGATTTCATGGGTGTCCCCCTAAACTCGATAAGTGCCCATTTACCTATGGTTATGGATACACATGATTGTTTCCTTTTGTGCACATCTACGGCGATGTTCCTTACCCGTTATGTAAGTTTGATTTGCCATATTGTATAATTAATTTTAAGAATCGGTACTTCAGGTTTCGATCCTCACGTATTAACATCATGATCGTTAGATAAAACAGATGCGTTATCAATTTGAATGTCCACATTGCTATTACTTTCTCGACGCAAAAACTGTGTCTGCCTAGCTCTGCTTCTTTCACTCTGACCCGTTAGCATTCTCCTTCCAGGCATACCCTAAAACAAATATGCTTGCCGCCGCGCGGGATTAGCCGAGCGGTCTTAGGCGCTGCAGTCATGGACTGTGCGGCTGGTCCCGGCGGAGGTTCGAGTCCTCCCTCGGGCATGGGTGTGTGTGTTTGTCCCTAGGATAATTTAGGTTAAGCAGTTTAAGTTTAAGGACTGATGACCTTAGTAGTTAAGTCCCATAAGATTTCACACACATTTGAACAAATATGGTTTCCTCATACTAATGGAAGTAGGAAGTCTTACATATTCAAAATGAAGAAATTACAAATTAGGAACGTACTTCAAAGTTTTTGATAATGGCAGCAAACGATCACGTAATTACTCTTACGCAAAAGTAAGCGATGTAACGACGTCAATATACAACGTTATTTACATACTTCGTTACTACCATATGTTGATTTTTCACTGCTGACAACATCGTCGACTTAGCAGTTGTCGCATTGTACGTGCCAGATATGCCTATTGTACTGCAAATGAACCGTGCAAACACGAAAGCCCCTAAAATACGATCTCACGAAATGTTGTCACTTTCATATGTCGTTTCTACTGTAGCACTTGATCTGTGCGCTATGCAGAGGTTGGCAGCTCTACAACTTTCGATGTTCAGGCATTGGAGATTTTAATGCGTGACAGAGAATGAAACATTAGTGTTACGAATGTGAAAGCTTCTATCTCCTTTTACGACTCTTCACGGCTAAAAACACACATTATTTTTTCTTAGCGCTCATCTATGGCAAAGTACCTTTCGAATCACATAAGGATCATTGGCCACTTTGTACGATTAATATACAAAATCTGTACTACAATTTTCATGTTCACATATTAATATTATGATGGTGACTTTTGTTCTATCTTTGTTACTGACCGTTCACTCTCGAAAACACTGTACATACGAGGGCAGTTCAATAAGTAATGCAACACATTTTTTTTCTAGGCCAATTTTGGTCGAAAAAACCGGAAATTTCTTGTGGAATATTTTCAAACATTCCCGCTTCGTCTCGTGTAGTTTCATTGACTTCCGACAGGTGGCAGCGCTGTACGGAGCTGTTAAAATGGCGTCTGTAACGGATGTGCGTTGCAAACAACAGGCAGTGATCGAGTTTGGCTGGTTCAAATGGCTCTGAGCACTATGGGACTCAACTGCCGTGGTCATTAGTCCCCTAGAACTTAGAACTACTTAAACCTAACTAACCTAAGGACATCACACACATCCATGCCCGGGGCAGGATTCGAACCTGCGACCGTAGCAGTCGCACGGTTCCTGACTGCGCGCCTAGAACCGCGAGACCACCGCGGCCGGCAGTGATCGAGTTTCTTTTGGCGGAAAACCAGGGCATCTCAGATATTCATAGGCGCTTGCAGAATGTCTACGGTGATCTGGCAGTGGACAAAAGCACGGTGAGTCGTTGGGCAAAGCGTGTGTCATCATCGCCGCAAGGTCAAGCAAGACTGTCTGATCTCCCGCGTGCGGGCCGGCCGTGCACAGCTGTGACTCCTGCAATGGCGGAGCGTGCGAACACACTCGTTCGAGATGATCGACGGATCACCATCAAACAACTCAGTGCTCAACTTGACATCTCTGTTGGTAGCGCTGTCACAATTGTTCACCAGTTGGGATATTCAAAGGTTTGTTCCCGCTGGGTCCCTCGTTGTCTAACCGAACACCATAAAAAGCAAAGGAGAACCATCTGTGCGGAATTGCTTGCTCGTCATGTGGCTGAGGGTGACAATTTCTTGTCAAAGATTGTTACAGGCGATGAAACATGGGTTCATCACTTCGAACCTGAAACAAAACGGCAATCAATGGAGTGGCGCCGCACCCACTCCCCTACCAAGAAAAAGTTTAAAGCCATACCCTCAGCCGGTAAAGTCATGGTTACAGTCTTCTGGGACGCTGAAGGGGTTATTCTGTTCGATGTCCTCTGAAGTGTATTGTGCTACTCTTCAGAAATTGAAGAAACGACTTCAGCGTGTTCGTAGACACAAAAATCTGAACGAACTTCTCCTTCTTCATGACAACGCAAGACCTCACACAAGTCTTCGCACCCGAGAGGAGCTCACAAAACTTCAGTGGACTGTTCTTCCTCATGCACCCTACAGCCCCGATCTCGCACCGTCGGATTTCCATATGTTTGGCCCAATGAAGGACGCAATCCGTGGGAGGCACTGCGCGGATGATGAAGTTATTGATGCAGTACGACGTTGGCTCTGACATCGACCAGTGGAATGGTACCGTGCAGGCATACAGGTCCTCATTTCAAGGTGGCGTAAGGCCGTAGCATTGAATGGAGATTACGTTGAAAAATAGTGTTGTGTAGCTAAAAGATTGGGGAATAACCTGGTGTATTTCAATGCTGAATAAAACAACCCCTGTTTCAGAAAAAAAATGTGTTGCATTACTTATTGAACTGCCCTCGTAGCTTACAGCGGGCTGGGACGTGCGTCGTCAACTCTTGTCGTCCCTATTGTGGTATCTGCAAGCTACCTTATTATCTTCCACGGATTAATGTGCAGATTACAAAGTCGCACTCGAAACGTAATCTGCATCCAGCTGTATTTTGAACGCTTCGGGGACGTTTACCCGAGCTAAAAGTCAGGCGATATTTATATGTAATCCCTGACGCTTCTTGTTTCTTTATAGATTTATAATCTGAGAGGTAATCAACTGCAAGCAAGCCTCCCTGACTGACGCAAATGCCCCTTTCCAGACAAGACACCAAGATTAAATCTGTAAGTTTCAGTTTTGTTTGCCGATGTGAAACTTATTGACTGGCGTAATTTAGCATTTTAGTAGAAAACAGCCGTCTGAAAGGAAGAATTCTGTAGGAGATGAAAACAAAGGAGAAACACATTAAGGTACATTGAAACGAAAGCGAGACAGTTCGGAAAAAGTAAGGAAACAATTATTATTTCAAAAGTAATCACCATAATTGTTATTACGTTTATCCAAGTATGCGACAAGACGGTATGTGCGTTCATGGAAAAATGTTTGCGGTGCCTACAGAACCATTATTGTACTCAAGCGTGCGCCTCTTCGTCCGAAACAAATCGACGGCAACGAATGTCTTTCGGCTCCAAAAATATGGACGTCGCACGTGGGAGATTGCGACCGTATGCAGAATCTGTAAGCGCTCTTCCCAGCGGAATTTCTGCAGCGTAGTCCAAACGCTGATCTGGCCTTGTAACACTTACGAAAACGGCCTTGCTGTGCTGGTACTGTGAACGGCTGAAAGCAAGGGGAAACTACAGCCATAATTTTTCCCAAGGACATGCAGCTTTAAACGAGGATAATGGAATGTAGTCGAATTAAGTCGGGTGATGCTGAGGGAATTAGATTAGGAAGTGAGACACTGAAAGGAGTAAAGGAGTGTTGCTACTTGGGGAGCAAAATAACTGATGATGGTCGAAGTAGAGAGGATATAAAATGTAGACTGGAAATGGAAAGGAAAGCGTTTCTGAGAAAGAGAAATTTGTTCAAATGGCTCTTGAGCACTATGGGACTTAACATCTGAGGTCATCAGTCCCCTAGAACTTAGAACTACTTAAACCTAGGTAACCTAAGGACATCACACACATCCATGCCCGAGGCATGATTCGAACTTGCGACCGTAGCGGTAGCGCGGTTCCAGATTGTGGCGCCTAGAACCGCTCGGCCACCGCGGCCGGCGAGAAATTTGATAACATCGAGTATAGAGTTAAGTGTCAAGAAGTCTTTTCTCAGAGTATTTGTATGGAGTGTGGCCATGTATGGTAGAGCAACATGGACGATAAATAGTTTGTACAAGAAGAGAATAGAAGCTTTCAAAATGTGGTGCTACAGAAGAATGCTGAAGATTAGATGGGTAGATCACATAAGTAATGACGTATTGAATAGAATTGGGGAGAAGAGGAGTTTGTGGCACAACTTGACTAGGTGAAGGGATCGGTTGGTAGGACATGTTCTGAGACATCAAGGGATTATCAATTTAGTATTGGAGGGCAGCGTGGAGGGTAAAAATCGTAGAGGGAGACCAAGAGATGAATACACTAAGCAGATTCAGAAGTATGTAGGTTGCGGTAGGTACTGGGAGATGAAGAAGCTTGCACAGGATAGAGTGGAATGGAGAGCAGCATCAAACCAGTCTCAGGACTGAAGACCACAACAACAACAACATCAACAACAACAGTCCAAACGTCCGGGAATGTTGACGGATGGCATCACTGCTTTGCAGGAAAATGCGCGAGCACGTGTTGCCGATGTCGTTTCGAATACTATGCAAAAGTTTCACCGGGAAGCCAATGGTCATCACTTCGAACACCTTCTGTGGATGGACGTTCATGCCACCATTGTGACCTTCGTTGACGTTCAAAGGCCTTACCGTTACACAACATTTGATTCGTCTCGATAGCCGCTTGCAGAAAATAAGTACCAGACTATAGCATCCGGTTAAAAAAAAAAAACAAAATTGACCTTCATATCACTGACGCCGCCCCACTAGCAACAAAAAACCAACGTCATATTACGGCCCCTGTTGTCCCATGCAACATTTGTCCCACAAACTTTCCAGCTCCTATCATAATTTCGGAATTATTCTGGTGGCAATAGTTAGCTATTCACCCTGTATAATCTTGCAATTCTTTTCGCCTCGACTCATGCCACACAGGAACCTTGCAGTTCGACCACCAGATCCACCTTTTCTATTCCCGCCTAGCCATTTCCGTTGCAGAGAGACTTCCCTCCAAGTTTTACATTGTTACAGCTGACTTTCCCAATGCATGAACCCGAAAAATATAAAATTTTCATTCTTTTACAGCACATTACTTTTTGACATTACATCCGCAGATTAATTAGAATTCCATGTTGTTGTTGTTGTTGTTGTCCTCAGTCCTGAGACTGGTTTGTTGCACCTCCCCATGCTACTCTATCCTGTGCAAGCTTCTTCATCTCCTAGTACTTACTGCAACCTACATCCTTCTGAATCTGCTTAGTGTATTCATCTCTTGGTCTCCCTCTACGATTTTTACCCTCCACGCTGCCCTCCAATGCTAAACTTGTGATCCCTTGATGCCTCAGAACATGTCCTACCAACCGGTCTCTTCTTCTTGTCAAGTTGTGCCACAAACTCCTATTCTCCCCAATTCTATTCAAAACCTCCTCATTAGTTATGTGATCTACCCATCTAATCTTTAGCATTCTTCTGTAGCACCACATTTCGAAAGCTTCTATTCTCTTCTTGTCCAAACTATTTATCGTCCATGTTCCACTTCCATGCATGGCTACACTCCATACAAATACTTTCAAAAACGACTTCCTGACACTTAAATCTATACTCGATGTTAACAAATTTCTCTTCTTCAGAAACACTTTCCTTGCCATTGCCAATCTACATTTTATATCTTCTCTACCTCGACCATCATCAGTTATTTCGCTCCCCAAATAGCAAAACTGCTTTACTACTTTAAGTGTCTCATTTCCTAATCCAATTCCCTCAGCATCACCCGACTTAATTCGACCACATTCCATTATCCTCGTTTTGCTTTTGTTGACGTTCATCTTATATCCTCTTTTCAAGACACTGTCCATTCCGTTCAACTGCTCTTCCAAGTGCTTTGCTGTCTCTGACAGAATTATAATGTCATCGGCGAACCTCAATGTTTTTATTTCTTCTCCTTGCATTTTAATACCTACTTCGAACTTTTCTTTTCTTTCTTTTACTGCTTGCTCCAATATTTCTACGGAATCCAAACTGATCTTCCCCTAGGTCGGCTTCTACTAGTTTTTTCCATTCGTCTGTAAAGAATTCGCGTTAGTATTTTGCAGCCGTGACTTATTAAACTGATAGTTCGGTAATTTTCACATCTGTCAACACCTGCTTTCTTTGGGATTGGAATTATTATATTCTTCTTGAAGTATGAGGGTATTTCGCCTGTCTCATAAATCTTGTTCACCAGATGGTAGAGTTTTGTCAGGAAAGGCTCTCTCAAGGCTGTAAGTAGTTCTAATGGAATGTTGTCTACTCCCGGGGCCTTGTTTCGACTCAGGTCTTTCAGTGCTCTGTCAAACTCTTCACGCAGTATCATATCTCCCATTTCATCTTCATCTACATTCTCTTCCATTTCCATAATATTGTCCTCAAGTACATCGCCCTTGTATAGACCCTCTATATACTTCCTCCACCTTTCTGCTTTCCCTTCGTTGCTTAGAACTGGGTTTCCATCTGAGCTCTTGATATTCATACAAGTGGTTCTCTTTTCTCCAAAGGTCTCTTTAATTTTCCTGTAGGCAGTATCTATCTTACCCCTAGTGAGATAAGTCTCTACATCCTTACATTTGTCCTCTAGCCATCCCCGCTTAGGCATTTTGCACTTCCTATCGATATCATTTTTGAGACGTTTGTATTCCTTTTTGCCTGCTTCATTTACTGCGTTTTTATATTTTCTCCTTTCATCAATTAAATTCAATATTTCTTCTGTTACCCATTGATTTCTACTAGCCCTTGTCTTTTTACCTACTTGATCTTCTGCTGCCTTCACTATTTCATCCCTCAGAGCTACCCATTCTTCTTCTACTGTATTTCTTTCCCCTATTCCTGTCAATTGTTCCATTATGCTCTCACTGAAACTCTGTACAACCTCTGGTTCTTTCAGTTTATCCAGGTCCCATCTCCTTAAATTCCCACCTTTTTGCAGTTTCTTCAGTTTTAATCTACAGTTCATAACCAATAGATTGTGGTCAGAGTCCACATCTGCCCCTGGAAATGTCTTACAATTTAAAACCTGGTTCCTAAATCTCTGTCTTACCATTATATAATCTATCTGATACCTTCTAGTATCTCCAGGATTCTTCCGTGTATACAACCTTCTTGTATGATTCTTGAACCAAGTGTTAGCTATGATTAAGTAATGCTCTGTGCAAAATTCTACCAGACGGTTTCCTCTTTCATTTCTCTCCCTCAATCCATATTCACTCACTATGTTTCCTTCTCTCCCTTTTCCTACTCTCGAATTCCAGTCACCAATGGCTATTAAACTTCGTCTCCCTTCACTACCTGAATAATTTCTTTTATTTCATCATACATTTCATCAATTTCTTCATCATCTGCAGAGCCGGTTGGCATATAAACTTGAACTACCGTAGTAGGCGTGGGCTTCGTGTCTATCTTGGCCACAATAATGCGTTCACTATGCTGTTTGTAGTAGCTTACCCGCACTCCTATTTTTTTATTCATTATTAAACCTACTCCAGCATTACCCCTATTTGATTTTGTATTAATAACCCTGTATTCAACTGACCAAAAGTCTTGTTCCTCCTGCCACCGAACTTCACTAATTCCCACTATATCTAACTTTAACCCATCCATTTCCCTTTTTAAATTTTCTAACCTACCTGCCCGATTAAGGGATCTGACATTCCACGCTCCGATCTGTAGAACGCCAGTTTTCTTTCTCCAGATAATGACGTCCTCTTGAGTAGTCCCCGCCCGGAGATCCGAATGGGAGACTATTTTACCTCCGGAATATTTTACCCAAGAGGACGCCATCATTATTTAACCATACAGTAAAGCTGCATGCCCTCGGGAAAAATTACGGCTGTAGTTTCCCCTTGCTTTCAGCCGTTCGCAATACCAGAACAGCAAGGCCGTTTTGGTTAATGTTACAAGGCCAGATCAGTCAATCATCCAGACTGTTGCCCCTGCAACTACTGAAAAGGCTGCTGCCCCTCTTCAGGAACCACACGTTTGTCTGGCCTCTCAACAGATACCCCTCCGTTGTGGTTGCACCTACGGTACAGCTATCTGTATCGCTGACGCATTCAAGCCTACCCCCCAACGGCAAGGTTCAAATGGCTCTGAGCAGTATGGGACTCAACTGCTGAGGTTATTAGTCCCCTAGAACTTAGAACTAGTTAAACCTAACTAACCTAAGGACATCACAAACATCCATGCCCGAGGCAGGATTCGAACCTGCGACCGTAGCGGTCTTGCGGTTCCAGACTGCAGCGCCTTTAACCGCACGGCCACTTCGGCCGGCCCCAACGGCAAGGTCCATGATTCATGGGGGTAGGTACAATTCCATAAATTATCATAAATAACCACAAATAACCAATATTTATATGCATGTTACATCAAGGAGGATATTATACAGAAATCACATTAAGTAAAAAAAGAAAAAGAAGTTACAGTAGATATGAGCATTATAGGTAATATTGATAATAGTGTTACAAACCTGTCATTCACTTCTGTCATCGCTTCTTCGATGTATATATTGAACAGCAGGGGCAGAAGACTACATCCCTGTTTTACACTATTTCTCATCTAAGTACTTCGTTCTTGGTCTTCCAGACTTACTGTTGTTGTACATTCTGTATATCACCCGTCTTTCCCTGTAGCCAACTCCTATTTTTCTCAGACTTTCTAACAGTTTGCCCCAGTTCGGACTGTCGCGCGCTTTTCGCAGATAGACAAGTCTTATGATGGTATTTCGATTTTATTCTTCAGCCTTGGTTCCATTATCAAGCACGAAGTCAGTAACGTCTCTCTGTTGCCTTTACCTCTCCTAAGCCCAAACTGATCGTCAACCACGAGATCCTTCATTTTCTTTCCCATGCTTCTGTATATTATTCTTGTCAGAATCTTGGACGCATGAGATATTATGCTGATTGTCCGATAGGTTTGGGGCTGTTTTTGCTGTTTTCCGATTTGTGAGGATGGTAATTGTACCGAAAGTTTGATGGTACGTCGCCAGTCTCATAGGTTATACACACCAACTTGAACAGTCGTTAGGTTGCCATTTTCCCTAATGATTTTTGAAATTCTGACAGAATGTTATCTATGCCTTCGGCCTTATTTGCTCCCTTGTCTTCCACATCTCTTTTAAATTCTGGCTCTAATACTGGATCCTCCCTGTCGTCCTTAGTGACTACAGATTCTCCTCCTGTCAAGTCGTCAGGAAATTATACCCACCATAGAGGCCTTCATTTTACTCTTTCCACCTCTCCGCTCTTTCCTCTGCGTTTAACAGTTGACTAACCACTGCACTATTAATGTTACCACGCTTTCCCTTACACGTAAGGTTGTTTTGACTTTTCTATATGCTGAGTCAGTCCTTCCAAGAATCATTTCTATTTCGATTTCTTCCGTATATAGTATGCAGTATTTAGCACATAGCATTTATTGCTTAGTAGTTAACATTTAGAACTTAGCATTTAGTTCAAATGGCTGTGAACACTATGGGACTTAAAATCTGAGGTCATCAGTCCCCTAGAACTTAGAACAACTTAAGCCTAACTAACCTAAAGACATCACACACATCCATGCCCGAGGCAGGATTCGAACCGGCGACCGTAGCGGTCGCGCGGTTCCAGACTGAAGCGCCTAGAACCGCCCGGCCACAACGGCCGGCCAAAAGTATTTAGTATATAGTATTTAGTACATTCATGTTCAGAAAAAAGCAGAACACCTTCAACGACTACAGATAGGACATTCATATTCACAGGGAATTTGCAGCAATATGCTCTGCAAACATGATTAGCATTTCAGTCATCTCGGGTCAACATGAGGGGTCGTTGCCTAGTAGGCACAGGGTCCGCCATGGGCCAGCTCGTGATGCCATCGACGCGTATAAGGCGCGAATGGCGTCCTGTGGTGTAGCAACCCATGCTGCGTTCACCTGGTTCCAAAGTTCATCTGTGGCGGCTTACATTGGCTCTTCAGCACTGCACCTGTCGTTTCACCATATCTCACACATTTTAGAATGGTGACGAATCTGGTGATGTGGCGGGTCAGTGTAAACGGCTGACATCCTGTGACAACAAGAAGGCACGTTGTAAGAGGTATGCGCTACCTGCGATAAGTAAGCTATAAGAGAATCTGAGACCAAAGAGCAGTGTTGACTGCAGTACGAACTGTGTAGCAGTAGCAGTAAGTTGTTGCTAGCGAGCAGTCGCCAGTCTGCGCTTGTCAGTCCTGTCTGGTGTATCATGTTCGCTGGGCCGGTCGCGGTACAGCGATGCCGGAGCCTGAGTATTATTGTATAAGGTAAAAAAGCAGCCTCTCGCATATCTAGTAACATTATGTAAACTCACATGTAAATCTTTTAAAAATGTCCTAATAATAATCTTTGTCTAATTTCTAACAAGCATTCATTTCAATTTAAAGAATTTAATATTTTTTTAATGCATGATCATTCCGATTGTTGCAAAAGAAAAATCATTTGCTTCCTTTCATAAATAACAAATGTATAGGCCAGCATTGCACAGAGCTGTGCCGGAAAAGAGCTATTGTAAGAGCAGATATATTCGCCGTTTTTATTGAGGTAAGAATTTTTCTTTTTTATTCAGAATGATCTTACAGGGCCATGACGCAGCGCTGCTGTCGTCCACATTCTACCAGGTTACTGAATTTATTTTTTATTACGAAGTTTAGGAATCTTTTCTGTTTCGAGCTTACATTAAATGGGAAAAGAATTTTGTGGGTACAATAAATGGGAACCAAATTTTGTTCTGAGCTTACACTATAATTAGAATCATTAACCAAATAATATTTATAAAATATTTCGTATGGGGAGATAACACTTGGCGTGAATATTATTTATGTTAACATTTTCTGTTGAGAGGTTGCGGTGAACTATTATTTTACGTGGGGAGGTTACAACGTGTTCTTGCAGCAACATGTGGTCGTGCATTGTCTTGCTGAAAAACTGCACCTAATGGCAAATGGCGCGCACCCACAGTGATCTGTGGTTGCGCCCAATAGCACCCTGCACCAAAAGGCCTTGAATTGGCACTGTACGTCCAGTATGAATACAGTCACTGTGATGCCGCTCTCTTTGTCTGCAGCAAACCAAGAGTCTACCATCATTTTGAACAGAAAGAAACTGGATTCGTCCGAAAAACTATCTTATGCCATTCCTGTCACCAGTGGCGTCGTCCCACACACCACTGCCGTCTAGCACGTTTCTGCACGTTTGTCAAACATAGCTGGAGAAGTGGACGAGCACGTAACCAATACAGTAATAAAAGGCGATGAACTGTCGCCCCTGACAGTGTACGAAGTCTCACAGTGTTCCACTGTTGCGCCAGACCCGAGGAGGACGCAGATTTGTCCTGCAGTGCCATTCGCATGAGATGTCCATCTTCTCGGGGGGTCGTCCGGGTGGTGTGACCAGACCCATCTTGACGTGTTCTACGACCTTCCGTGAACAATTCTGCACATAGCTGTTGCACTCCCCCTCACGAGTAGCAATTTCCCGGATGGATACATTGCAGTCTTTCATGCCAATAATGCTCCCTTTTTCAAACTCACTGACTCGACGGTACGGTTCACGCATACGTCTGCGAGGAACCCTGAACGAATGCTCAATACACTGATCCACTACCTTCGGTTTAAAGCGACAACGAAAGCCGCAGCTGGCGGTGCGCCGCGATATCGATGTTGATCTTGAGCCTAGGGATCGACATGGTTCAAATGCTAATCGCTTCTGCAGAATATATTAATGTACATGTCCTGTGGATATGAACGTTCTACCTCTAGTGTGTCGAGGTCTTCTGAACGTGATCGTAGTATATGCGCCTCTACAGGGACTAAAGCAATATGGTACAGGCCATCTACACGTATAGACGCATAAGACATTTCGCTTAGGCTCCTCTAACTGTGGGCTATGTTAGTGCGGCATGGGGATATTAATGTCTACCAGAACAGCTGATATGTGTCTACGACAAAGTAAAAAATTACTTAGGCCTACTTTAGTTTTTCTTGGTAACACTTAAAACTGTGGGAAAATCGTGAAGGAAGAGAATCGACAAGTTTGAGAATCTGTTACTGTATAAAAATGTTGAAAATTACTAATGAAGAGGTTCTCCGCAGAAAGTTGGAACATATGGAGAACAGCGACAAACAGAAACAGAAGATGATGGAACACGTGTCAAGAAATCACGGAATAATTTCCATGGCACTAGAGGGAGCCATAGAGGATAGAAACTGTAGGGAAGATAGAGACAGGAATACATACAGGAAATAATTGAAGATGTAGGCTGCAAATGATTCTCTGAGATGGACACGCTGTATTTAGATGACGGATGAATTAAAAAAAAAAAAAAATTGAAACCTCATGAGCCATGCTCATAGTTTGCTGGTACGCAAATTTTCTAACAAAAATATCATGTCTCCCAGAACTGTATTTTACGATAAATATTTCATGTTGCTAGGCTGCATCAAACTTTATCACGACGACATAGAAAAAACAAAGTGTTTTATTGAAGCAAAATAAAAAACATTATTGAGGAAAACGTGATAGCAAACGATTACTAGCTTTTTTTAAATTTTGGTCTCCT